>NC_138039.1:28245303-29445303 GCF_964106645.2 Podarcis pityusensis | reverse complement strand
CTGCATGCATAGTTATGTAATACTAAGTTTTCACATTATATTTTCATATCTTTGGGCAGTTACAGTGAATGCTAAGTTGCATTTTTTAAAGTGAGTTCTCAAAATGGTTACTATTCGCTTATATATGTTACAGAATTACTGGTCCTATTCTAACTTCCAAATGTTCTGATTCAGTGGTGTGCTGAATGTCCATCCCAGCTGTCTTCCAAGGTGGCGAGGCCCAGCACCGATAATCCACACAGTGCTCCATGGAGATACAGTTACTGGGGTGACAATTATGCAGATCAGGCCAAAGAGGTACAATAGCTATTTAATTCAACAGAACGTTGGTGCAAACATGTCCTTTTTAGGAACTCATAATTTCATGGGTGCCAAATAGAGATGGGGGAAGAATCTGTTTGGTCAGCATCTCTAAGCAGGCTGACGTGATCAAGTGCTCCCAACTTTGCTTGTGGACCCAAACACAGTTCCCAGTCACTTCTCCAGATTTCGCAATGCATTTTCAGTGCACTAAAAATGCACCCAAGAATGTATTTTCTATGCAAAAGATGTGTATACAATGTGCAGTTAACTGGTAAATGAATTTTATGTAAGAAGTGTGTAGAAAATGCATAAAATGGGATGGAATTAGTTGTTCAGTCCATCCTTAGTGCTGGGTAATCTTCTCAGTGTCTTAAATTGCTTTGTGTTACTATTAAGGCAGTGGTTCCCAAATCTTCATCCCCCACAGATCACTTGAAAATTGCTGAGGGTGTTGGCAAAACACTTAAATGGGGAAGCTTAGAGGGAAGGACTTTAGTTAAGTGGTAGAGCATCTGCTTTGCATGCAGAAGGTCCCAGGTTTGAGCTCTGACCTCCTCAGGTTTGGTTGAGAGAGACTCCTGCCTGAAATTCTGGAGAGCCTCTGATGATCAGTGCAGACTAGTGTTTCTCAAACTTGGGTCTCCAGCTGCTGTTGGACTACAACTCCCATAATCCCATAATCACTGGTCCTGTTAGCTATGAGCAGGAGTTGTAGTCCAACAATAGATGGAGGCTCAAGTTTGAGAAACACTGCTATAGACAGCATTCAGCTAGGTGGACCAGTGACAGCTTCCTGTGTTCCTTAAAGTTGTGTGTTGTGTTCCTAGGTTTGATGTAGGTCCAATTATCAAGCAGGAAACATTCACAGTGCCACCCTGTTGTTCAGCAAAAGAGTTGGAATCCATGTTATCCAAACTTGGGGCAAGTATGGTAAGTTAACACTGCTCCCCCCTCCCCAAGTTGCATCTCTAAAACAGTTGAAAACTTACGAGATGCTTAGAAATTCCAAGTTATGGGAACCAGGTCAGTTGAAGCATCCAGTTTCTAAGAGACAACAAGTTGAACATTGAGAAACTCACTTTCCTAAGTTCAGAATATAAATACAGTGGAACCTCGGGTTAAATACTTAATTCGTTCCGGAGGTCCGTTCTTAACCTGAAACTGTTCTTAACCTGAAGCACCACTTTAGCTAATGGGGCCTCCTGCTGCCGCTGCGCCGCCGGAGCCCAATTTCTGTTCTCATCCTGAAGCAAAGTTCTTAACCTGAAGCACTATTTCTGGGTTAGCGGAGTGTGTAACCCGAAGCGTATGTAACCTGAGGTAGCACTGTAACACTATTATTGTAGTCAAAACATTGTTTTCATGCTGTGTGATGTATGTTTCGGGTTTTTTTCTTCCTTTCAGCTCATTTCTGTTCTGAAAAACCTACCTGACAGTTTAAGGAACAAGACAGAGCAACCAAAGGAAGGAGCAACTTTTGGTATGTACCCGATGTTTCATGTTTGTTCTTGTGAGCACATTGCAATCAAGCCTACAGTTTTTCACAGTTCAGGAATGGCAGCTGGTCTTTCTGATAGCCCAGAAAAAATGGATCATGACCTCCCCCGCAGGCCACTTTGACATCAGTTGACAACCTTAAAGAGGCACACAGTCAGTGCTGATCAGCTGACTGGCACTGACAACACACCTTCAAAGGGGGCAGCTGTCAGCAAGAGCAATTTGGTGTGCAGCTGCATGTTTACCTGCCACACATGTCAGATGTGGGGCAAGTGAGCATGGTGTAGGTAAAATGGCCTGGCCACAGTAGGATCCCTGCCAGGTCTCATTAGACCCACAGGCCAGAATTTTTCCCATTGCCATTCCACCTTGGCACAACAGCATTGAGAGAGGGAGGGTGCTGAGAGACCAGTCTGTGGTAAAAGCCCCTCAGTTTGCAAGGAAAGAAGCAGGGGGAACCACAATGCATTGCAGTGAAAGAATACTGGTGGTGCAATCATTTGAACTGTAGGGTTAAGAATGTAAGACAAGCCAGTTGGATCAGGCCACTGTTCTCTCTTGAGCACAAGAGCCTTCTTCCCTTTTGCAGTTTCCAGCAACTGGCATTCAGAAGTTTCCTGGCTCCAACTGTGGAGGGAGAGCATAGCCATTGCTGCTAGAAGTTGTTGGTAGCCTTTTAGCTCTAGGAACATGACTCAGAGTTCACTCATTAACTTTCATTTTGTTATCTTCAAGCTCCTAAAGCCAGCATTGCAATGAGCTGCATCCAGTGGGAAGAACAAACTTCTGAGCAGATAATGAGGATGCATCGTGCCTTGGGAGCAATGGTAATGCAGTGTTGCAAAGAAGTTCACTAAAATCCTAGGCTACAAAAGAATTTCAATAGCCTATCAATTATATATAATTAAATGCTGATTTGGGAGAGAATTTCTCCCACCCCTTAGTATTCAGCTTTGGAGGAAATGGGTTAACCCCACCACTTACCAGCTGTTCTGGGATTGCAAAATTAAAATTAAAAAAAGCCAAGGGGGGGAGGGATGCTAGTCGATTTTTTACTTCCCTGTAGCTTCAAATGAGCAACTCGTTCACCCACAGTTACATACTAGCTTTTTGTTGCTCAGATTCCTTTGATGTCCTGCTTACCAAAGATTTAAACTGCATGCCTTATTTCCAACAAAGCTACAGGGCTGGCTGGTAAAGGCTGACCTTGATTTTTAAAAGTTGTTTTAAATCTAAAATGCACTCAAATTTCATACACCTTGGGGAAACTAGTTTGCATCTGACCTAGTCTTCTTGTATTTGAAATGCTTCTGCTAATACACATCAGAAAAAAGCAGAAACTAGCCCTAAATTTGTGTTTGTATTGCTGACTGAACATGAAAACAGTTTGACAACTCTGGATTCATTTAGCTGAAATGAGTGTGAACATCTGTGGCTAAGGGTGCCACCAGGGGGCGCATTGGAAGATGGCCGACAATAACATCTCTCCGACCCACATGAGGTAATTAAGAGGCTGCTATGGGAAGTATGCAGCCTTCCTTGCCCCCCCAAGGGGATGGGGGGACTGCCTTGCCAGCGGTGTCCATAATTCACCCCCGGATTCGAAAGAAGGGGATGTGGACACTTAGCATGAAGCCCTCGAGTGAGGTCGGCTCTTCCTGACGCTGTCTCCAATTAGCGCACTGGTTCGCATTAGCTCGAAATATTTAATTGGAAATATATAATTGGAAAGAAGCTAATGCACATACATCAAGTGAAGATCGGGAGTAAAGACTGCTGATTAATGGGATCTCTGTGAGCGGAGCGATGGGCGTGAAAATAAATCAAGTGAAGAATCAACATCAAGAGATTGGTATGTTGGAGTGAAATGGAAAGGGAGGGGAGGAAAAAACTTTTCTTTTTTTGCCTTATGTGAGTACCATTAACCCTCCCCTCCAGACAGAGAGAAGAATCGTTGCTATTATTAATCATAAGCAGGAGACTAAGAACTGTGTGGGAGTGAATTATTGATTGAGGAGAGGACTGGTGGAAATACCGGGGAATGAAAGGAAAGTTTTATGACGCAGTTAAAAATGGAGTTTCGTGAAGACAGGCTTGCCTAAGGAAGACGAGAGGGAGGAGGACCAGGGTCATTGGAATGTGAATGTATGGTTATCGGAACGTTACCTTGACCTGGCAGGGCCCTCTGAGATATAGATTCGCAAGCCTGTGAATCAACGGACAGACTGTGGGAATGTTTTTAACGGAGGTGTGGAAATGGCGTCTGTCCTTTATGTGATATGATTTTTGGAGAGTGTAAAACCCACACAGGAGATGTTTGTCTTTCACCCGCTTGTGAAGATTATCAGAGATCACAAAGAAAGGAATATATGATAACAACAAGAAGATGAAGAAAATAACAGAAAGACTATCTGGACAGAACTGGATAGAACTGTTTGATCAAGGCAGCAGCAAGAGCGATGTTTTGACCCCTTTTGGAACTTGAAGTATGGGTACCCCCAACAAAAAAATTTAAAATCCGGCTGTATAATTTGGATTTAATGTGATTTGGAATTAATGTGATTTGATTGGCCTGATAATAAAAATTATATTTATGAACATCTGTGGCTAAGATACCTTACTGTACCTTTTACAGATGCCCCTGCAAACACTCTGGATGGGTACTACTGTAAAACTCTTGGATTTTGTGGAAGTGGAGACATTACACGATCATAATGGTATGTACATACATCTCAGCAATTTTGGTTGTTAGCTATGGCACAAAAAGTAGTTAAACATAACACTGGAGGCACTTCTGTGAAAGTGAAGTTATATATCATTGCTTGTCTTTGCTGCAAGTGTTTCAAATTGCTGTGTGGCCTTTTAGCTTGGTGTCATCTTACCTTCTGGCCATAAATGAAGACCCTGCCTTTGATCTCTAAAAACTTTTATGACCAACAGACACCAGCCTGCAGAGGCAGGGTTCAGTAGAGACAGTGATTTCTTACCATGACAACTAAGATCAGCCAAGAGAACCCTGTTTGGGTTTGCCTCCATAACAAATATGGATGACCTGGGGGGTGTAAATCCTTTTGAGTGGCTTCCTGCAAGTTATGCAACCTTCCCTTGGATGTTTACTAAAACCTGAGCTTAAGCAACACTTGGAAGCATCGCAATATATTTTCATTTGGGCTGGTTCTATGTGGCTGATGATACATCGGGCATGCACAACTCCACAACAGCCTGTTGTGGGAAAACTAAGTCTAGAACATGTGTTTTGTGTTCAGATAGGTTAGCAGCTGAAAACGGAACCGTCCCAGGATCAGTGTTCTATCATAAGCAGTTGCAGACACTGGTGATTCGTTGCAAGGTATGTTTGTATGTATGTGGTGTTTCACTTTTCTTTCCTCAGATGGCTATAACTAGACTGTTCACAGGCAGCTGCAGTAAGGGGAACACTTTGCAAATCAAATTTATGTTGAAGTTGCTTGCTTTTACCACTCAATGGCTTGGAGAATCAAACTATGCATAGTTCGCAAGCATTTCCTAAATCCATCCCTCCTTCCCATTGCATTACAGTAACTTGGGTTTTTAAACATGATTGAGAACTGACAGGATACTGAATTTCATGGATTGTATCCAGTGTTTGTCCTTCTCAGAGTAAACATCTTGTAGTTAATGTGCATAACTTTACTTTGTTCCACTGATTTCAATGTGTCTTTTCTTGAGTGTGTAAGTCAGTGGGATACAACCCCATGTTTTTGCTGTGTGACTTCATGACTTGCGGGATGTGCTGAGACCTCTCCAAGACTCAGCTTCACCTTGTTCTTTCCTTCCCCAGGAAGGCTGGGTTGGAGTTAAAGCTGTGGTGCTTAAGAAGAAGCTGACAGCTGCTGACTTCTACAATGGCTACTTACATCCTTGGTTCCAGCAGAATTCCAAAATGACTCCCGGGACGTGCAGGTTCCAAACACTCAAGCTAGCCCCAGTGAAAAGGAGTCGGCAAGGAACACTGTTGCATGTTCGCAACACATAGCAATGAAGGCCTGGTACGCTGTCTGAATCAACCAGGTGTTTGTTTATGCTGGCAGGGTTGGAGACATCTCCACGCCATATCATCTCTGCATCAGAAATTGAGTCTTGGTGTCTCCCTGCGTAGCCATCAATTGAAACAGGGATGGAAGGAACAGGAAGATGTCAAGAGGCGGTGGAGTTTGACTATTGCTCCTCTATGGGTCTCCCAAACGGTTTTCATTCTGGCTACCCTGAACAGTGTGTTCATCCCCAGTATCTGTAGCCTTGAAATAATCTTTTCAGCTCTGCGAGAGGGATTTATATGGGCATCCTTTCTCTGGCTTTCTAGGTTAACAGTACATTAATCCTTGTACTCAAAAGTGCAGGTTTGTAAAGTTACCTTAGATAACAATGCTACACTTACTGCAATATTGAATGATAAATTATTTTTTATATAAGTTTATCTGAATGATGTGGTCTTCTGTGACTCTTACAGTGTCTGTGACCTACACTCTGATTAGCATAAGAACGTCTGTGTAAAAACAAGTTCCCTGCATTTTTCACATGCTAGGATAATATTGTTTTGTTTTTCTTCAAACACTGGCTTCCTCACCAATAGCAGGGAACAAGCTTTGTATTGACAAGGGTGGTATTTGAGAGTATATCCATTTACTTTTCTCTGTAAGAGTGAGGAGTAAAGTGTTGCTTTGGGGACAGTTGCTCCTCAGCGTCTTGGGCTAAGAGAAATCTTTCTCTTACCTGCAACCCTCAAAACCTGTTGCAAAAGGCGGGGGACTGTTGGCAGCACATGTGGGGGCATCTTGAAGGGGTGGGCGGATGCAGAGCTAGAGGGAGCCCAACTGCATGAGTGGAAGTTGACTCAGTTTTGGACACATTCTATGCACTGTGCAGTGCTATAACCCCTTGCAGTACATAAGTTCTCTCTCCACACACAGTCCACTTGTCATGATGGTGGGTTTTTTTACTGTTGTTTCTAACGTTCTTGGCGGTGCTGTAGCACCAGTAAGCCAACAGGTGGCACTCTGTGCTTCTTAGCCTAACATACATGGTCAGCCAACATTACTCCTTCAGTTGGAGTAAAAACAGCATCTAAAGGATGCTGTTAGATTAAACTCAAGCAATCCACAGCAGAAATTCAGAATAATAGCAGCAGCCAGCAGGCTGCCTTTGCTAATGAAGTTGCTATTTTTGGGCTGGGAGTCGGCCATATACTTCAAATTCAGGTGGTGCAATAAAAGTTTATCTGGCACTCATGCATGACAAAACTGCCCCCCAAAATAGACTTTTGTGATAAAGAAAGTGATAGTAAAATGCACCGGAGAGGTAACACTTGCTTAACAAAACATCATCTAACCTCCCAGCAAACACATCAGAATAGCGCGATGGATAAACAGATTGTTTGGAAGCATTGGAGCCAACTCATAGGGGCCGAGGTTCCTTCAGGGCTCCCAATAAAATATTTGAGGAAGTCAGGCTCCACCAAGTTCACAGGCATTGTCATTCAAATGGTGTGTGCATGCCATGTTTTGTGATCAATTATGTGGGGCAGGGCTTACCTGGGGGCCCTCAACATTTTATTCAAGTTGGCACCCCTGCATGGAAGTGACCAGAAACTCCTCCCAACTACAGAAGTGATTGCTGTTTCTATTTAAACCCACTTATTTTTCCTCACAAATGGGCATAATGTTGACTACTGATTCCATATAACAGGTTTGGGGCATCTGTGGTCCTCTAGTTGTTTGCTAAACTACAACTCCCATCATCTCTGGCCATTTGCTGTGCTGGCTGGCATGGATTGGCATTGTAGTTCAACAACTGAAGGTTCCCCCACTTCCTGTTGTAGAGGAACCTTTTTTCCTATGAAGGGCTACTGACTTACAGGAAGAGTCAGTCAGCTGACCTACAAGTTCCCTAGGCTGGCTAGGTATAGCATGGGCCCAACAATTCTGCTTCAGGCCTCAAAACAAGAGTGATGGGGCACATGTTAACTCTTGATCCATAATATTTCCTGTTTCTATTTTAGGGAAGTAATGTAAGACTTGTGGGCCAAACTCATCCCTACAGACTTGTCCCCTGTGTTCTATTTAGTTAAGCACAATCTGTGTTTAACTGGCACAGGCTTCTTTGACTAGAGCTGGGGAAATTCTAGGCTGAAATCACAAACTAAGCCACAGAGCTCACTGAGTGACCTTGAGCCATTTGCTGTCTCTTGGCCTCCCTCATAGGATAGTTATAAGTACTGACGGGGAGGGGGGTCAAGGAAGAGCCCATAGATGCTGCCTTGATTTCCTTGGAGGATGTGTGGGGTGGAAATGGAGTGAACACATTTAATTGACATTTCTGTGTTCTGCAAACAAGGGAAGAAGTTCGCAAGAGCAGTATGGCAGGAATGAAAACGCACACACAGTTGCAGAGCAAATACAGAAATAAATATCATTGTTCACATTTACAGAGTCTTACAGTTACTGTAGATTCAATATGAAGGAATAGCTTCCTTTTTATTTATCATTTGTTAATGGGGCTGCCAAAGCCACTTATCAGAAAAAGAATTTATGTACATTTTTAAAAAATATTCGATATAGCTTCTTCCACCCTTGCAGAGAACATTTTTTTACAGTTTTAAACATTCTTCTGAAAAACAAGATCATAATTACATAGATTAGGTGTTAACTCTTCAGCTGCATTTGGTCAGAGACTCTTAAAATGCAACCTTCCTCAAAGAGGGAATCTTCAGTACTGGTATTGATTAAATGCTGTAAGTTCTAAAATTTCAAAGAAAGGATTTGCCAGTGATGCAGAATTTGGGCTGAAGCATATGGGCTGAGGCTAGCTTACCTGCAAATATTCATTCCCTTTTTAAGAGGTATGCAAAATTTAATCCAGGTGGAAGAAAGTGGTGGGGGGATTGGAGCACATCAGTGAGAGAAGGGCCTTCTTGTTGGTGCATCCTGGTCTGTCCTGCATACACTCTCTTCTTTTTTTATTATTTATTTATTGAATTTATATACCGTCCTATACCCGGAGGTCTCTTCAGACAGTACTCCACTGAGTGGTGGGCAGCCAATGTGGTTTTAGCAGATGTTTTAATCAGATGTTCTAATTTATCTTGTTAAGTATTTCACTGCATTCCTAGGATGAGATCTGAATGTTAGTAAAAGGTGTTGAAGGACTCAAGGAACTTCATATGGGTAGAGGCTTCCCCACATAAATCAGTGTTTTAAAAAAATGCTGTACTATCGTCCATGTGATGCTGTCGCCAGAATTGATGTGTGTGCGCGCTGGCAAGGACTCTCTGAGCCCCATGGAGCTGTTGGATCACGTTGGATTATAAGATCTTACTGGGTTCTTTGAGGAACTCTGTCAAAGGGGGTGCCTTTCCCCCTAATCTGACCAACACGGCTTTCGCTTGACCTTCTTACCCCTACCCTCCCTCTGAGAGGGCTCACCGGGTACCTGTTCGGCACATTGCGCAGGGATTGGAACAAGCTTTGCTGTTGCGCATCTCTCTCTTGACAATTGAAAGTGAGCGCTATACCCACGTTGGTCTTCATAATTCTCGAGGAACCGTCAGATGTTCCGTCGAAGCACCTTCCCAGAGCTATCTCCTTGGCTGTCCTGGGATCCTGGTCTGTAACTGTGTAGATCCCATAGTTGTGACCAAGAGGGTCAAGAGGTGCCAACATGGTGTACTGACTGGAGTCGTTGTTGACCGCGACGGGAAGGTGGTTCACCAGATACTCATGAAGTGTGCTGCTGACACTCTCCCGGTAGCAGTTCCCTTGTGGGATGATTTTCACCAGTGTCCGATCAACACGTTCCTGGTCATACAACATGCCGCTGCACTTGAATTCCAGGCACGCTGCTGAAATGTTGGGTCGCTCTTGGTCACGGATGCTACGGACATCTCTGATGCCGTACAGCTGGCCAACTGTCCGTGGGTGCGTGCCCCCCATGTTGCGAGACCTCACATTCACCTCCAGGGGTCCGTTGATCCTCACCTTGACGTAGCAAGCCCTAAATTCCATCGGCTTAGGCCACCAGGCCAAGTAGTCTTCTGTCCAGTTCATGGGGTCATCCTCGTTGAAAGGAACTGTGTTGTAGTCATACCTGTCTCCTTCTACCCTGTAAAACCTAAAGTGAGCGGCACTATGTGGAGCCACTTCGCATTCTCGAAGTTTCTCGTAAGGGTATATGGGGCCATTGCTCTCTTCGGCGGCGTTCGGAGTGGGCTTTGCCACGCTGATGCTGAAAGCGGTCTTCTTCACGTTACGATCTACGTGGTCCGTCCTCCGGTACTTCAGCTTATTGAGATATGGCTGCGGGACTCCAACAGCAGTAGGACTAAGCCTTGGAGATGAGGGGACAGCTTCAAGCTCCTCCCCTCCGAGGCTCGCCATGATGTAAGCGCTGTAGGCATCTGGGTTTTGGTCATCGCAGAAAGCGGGCACACAAACGCCATTGGAGCCAGTGACAGCGCTGTCAAAGCGGCCCCATGCTCTAGGATTGGTTGAGTAGCCTGGTGTGGGCTCCATGTTGATAACGGAAACCACCACCCCCGTAACTTGTTCACTGGGCATGTACCTTTCGCTTCTGTAAGTGCGCACCTTGATATAGCACCGCCTGCTCTCTGGGACGTCAAGGTTGAAAAGCCTCCTTTCCCTTATCTCCATGTTGCCTACCAGAAATGTCCGTTCTTCTCGCTTGCTGCGCCTTCTCTGGTCAAGCTGGAAGTCTCCTTCTTCTTCCCATAAGCCTGTCTGGGGGTTCAGAGACCAGAGCTTCATTCCCTTCAGATGTTCTGGCATCCTCACCTGAGCGGAGTCTAGGTGGACTTTCACTTTCCCTGCGTTGAGGGTTTCGGCGGAGGTTTCATCCGTGAAATCCATGGAAAACATGCCATACGTCCGCAGAGGGAGCATGTCGCCTTCGTCGTCTACAAAGTTCAAGTCGCTTTGTGCTATGGCTGCACTAGAGACATTCCTTGGGTCCAAGAAGGTCACACTGGCTTTCACCTTCCCAGCATAGAGTTCTCCGTTCTGTCTATAGAACGTATTGGGGGGAATTTCCAGTTCGGCTATCGGGTCGTCTCCCTCCATAACTCCCAGAGGTATCACACTGGTCTCTGTCGACTCCAGCGTGACGGGTGGATTCTTCCTTAACATCTTGATCTCGTGGAAGACGGTCCCACCGTTTTTGTTGAAAGGCAGCACCTTGGTTGTGTTCACAAACTTCTGAAGGCGATCGACGAACGTGAGGACCAGCCTCTCTGTGTTGGGTGCCACTTGAATGGAGAAGGTTCCCTTATAGCCGGTCATGCTCACCCTGTTATTCCCCATGTATATATGGCCGAACCTCATGGGCTCTTGCGTGTCGGAAGCCACGGCTCTTCCTCGCACCGTCACCTTGGCTTCAACGCACTTCTGACAGCCGCACCTCACATTCACTTTGATGGGAAGTGTGTACCCGGAACAGGTTAATTCTCGTGTCTCCATTCTGGAGACCCCACAGCAGTAAGCGGCAACATCTTTGCAGCGGAGGCCGTTATCCAACATCCCAAAGCAGGCACTGGATGGGCATCTGCCAACGTCATAGTAGAAGGAGCCTGTTGAGTTTTGGAAGCAGTCGTGTGGCAGCCGGATGAGATAGCTCTCAGGCCTTGGGTTGCAAGGAGCTTCATTCTTTGCTGTTGAAATAGATTTCATATGTTAGTTTCTTGTGCAGCCATTTCTGTGAGAGTTCAGGGTCTTCCCTTATGCAGGAATGTTGTTCAAGCCAAAAAGTGAGAGTTCTGAACCCGTGTAACTAAGGGCCGAATAACACAGGATACTAATGACATGGGTGTCCATTGAGTGAAGAACTTTTCTCTGGAAAGTAGCTAGCAATGGGGGAGAGTCATCAAATTGTAACGTTGGAAGGGACCCCAAAGGTCATTTAATCCAACCCCCTGCAATGCAGGAATGTGCAGCTGCAATCCATTTGGGGATTGAACCTTGGCGTTATCAGCACTGCATTCTTACCAACAGAGCTAAGCTGGTGAAATTCAACTCAGTTTGCATTTAAAGGCAAACCTGCGTAATTCACACTTTCCAAATGATAAGCAAACCCAAACACAGCACTCCTTCAAAATTCACGCTTTTCTGAAATTTGCAGTTCTCTGGCCACGTAATGTGTACCAAAAAAATGCACCAGCTAGGGAAAAGTGTGCATAACAATGCACACATTTGTCAAAACAGCACATCGTAACACACTATATATTAGGCAAATTGCATACAAAAATGTGTGCATTAGGAAAAAGCCGCATAAAAATGATGGATTTTCATGAGCTTGCTGTCGTTGTTTTCAAGCAAACTAATGTGGAAATGTTGGAGAATTGAACTTAAGGTTGGGAAAATGAGAAACTGAAATTTGACAGCTTCACCAATCCTTGCAAGTAGCCAAATGGCACGAGAGGTGGTGGTGGGGACAACAGTTTTTACAAATTGCCAGCATAGGAGAGACTGAGAGACATAGACTGAGTCCTGGACATTATAGATGGAGAGAACAGCTGTCCCATCATGAGTGCAGCTTGGCAGCCAGATTACAAAAGGGGCACCTACTTCAGGTCTGTTTGCCATGGGGCCTAGCTGCTATGGCGCCATAGAACTCCAATTTGCTTCCCTCCATCCTTCTCTCCTGTTTCTAAATGTTTCATTTGTTCCAAGTTCAGCTGAGCAACAGTTTTTACCCTATAGATGTCAGGTATAAAATACAGGCAGAATATTTGCAGCTGCTTTTCAGATACCTTTTTTCATTTTTTAAAAAAGCTGAGATGGCACTACTTTGTTTTTTTGCAAAACAGTTGCCTGCTAAAAAATAAATAGATGCCAAAATAATTTTTTTTAAAAAATTGTTTAGGATATGCATTTAGAAATGCATACACTAAGATAAAATAATGTTGTGTAGATTTTTTTAAAAATGGCAACAACGTGTGAAAGGGGGAATTGAACAGACTACCTCTGTGAAATCAACACAAACTATAGAAATCCACGCATCCTTTCTTGCCTCATGAAGGCAATTTCCATTGCTTGAATTAATTAATTTATTTATCTCATAAAATGTATATACAGTGGTACCATGGTAGTCAAACATTCGAAGCTCCTGCAGCCAATCGGAAGCTGCGCCTTGGTTTTCAAACCGTTTTGAGAGTCGAACGGACTGCCGGAGCAGTTTAAATTTGAGAACCAAGGTACAACTGTACTGCTTAATTGGAGTGGGGGGGGGACCCTCCAAGCGGTCCAGTCCCACTTCCACTCTGTGGTGTGGGTGTGCACTGGGACTGCCCCACTTGCTTCCATACACTATAAGTAAGGAATAGGGAAGATTTGAAGTCCACCACCACTTCTGCCTCCCTGCCCCTCCAAAAATGGCTTCTTACCTGTTAGAGAAAGTGTGGCTGCTCGGGACTTCACAGATCCTGCATCATTGCTGGTCTTGCAATAATACTCTCCAGCTTGGTCCATTTTCAAGTTCTTTATCACCAGGTTGCTTTTGTACTTATAAAGCGAAGGGTCTAGCAAGGTTTCGTTGTGGAACCTGTAGTATTTTCAGAAAGGGAAGACTCAAAGCTTAGAATCAAAGAGATATATTTTTTTGTTAAGTTGTGGGTGAACATATCAGACGACACAGCGATTCTTCAACAGCTCTTGTTTATTCACAGGCCAGAACAGAACTGAACTGAAGGGTTCAGCCAGCCTGCTTATATAGAGCTCCACTAGAACACAACAGTAACCATTTTCTGTAATTATCCAATCACTGAACGTCACTTTCAATCCCTTATTTGCATATGTGGACCTGAACTATCTACAGTATCCCCCTGCTGGCCCATGGTGAGAACTTCAGTACATAACATTTTTCTACCTCTCTTTGCTTTTGTGGATTTTCCAGGTCTGCTGTCTTGATGATTTCCCTTTCCCCACCCTGGCAATGGAAAGCTAATGGGAGATCTGTGATAAAAGTTTATCGAATCAATAGCAGCCTCGTACTCGGCGTTGCTCAGGAATTCTAAGAAACCCAAAAGATCAGTGCAGTTTTGAAAGGTCGGGTCTGCCATTGTGATTCAAAATGGCGTCCAATTGCATCCAAACATAAAAAGCTGCTTCCTGATCTGAGGAACCATTGTGCAACATTTGGTTAGGGTGTTTTAAGCAATGTCCCAATGAATAGCGAACAAACAAACAACGTTCCAAAATATATAGTAGATAAATAATGAGAAGAAATTAGCAGTATACCTCTAAGAACCAAGTGTTTGGGACAAACAAACAGGTGATGGGTTTATCACCCAGACTCCTCCCTCCATCAGTTGTCACCTGGCAGCAGTCATTCCATCAGGCAGCAGCAGATGTGTGAAGAGAAAGAAGCAGGACTGCTCCATCAGCACAGCAACTTCTGTTGCCTCCTCTCCCTGAACTTTTTCATCCCAGCTGGACATCAGAACAATTTGTAACCTTTCAACTTGTAGATGAGTTTGCCTATCTCTTCCTCCCTCCCAATCCATTTTCCTTTTGCGCTGTGTTTTTGTTTTCTTGTAAGCCTTTTAACTGACTTGCAAGCCACTCTGCAAGTCTCTCTCTCTCTCTCTCTTTTGCTGAACAGCGGGATTAAAAATTGTCATTGTCAATAAATATTGTGGTTGGTATTCAGCTAGGCTTTACTCAGACTAAACCCATTGAAATGAACGGAACTGAGTTTGTTGTTTAGTCGTTTAGTCGTGTCCGACTCTTCGTAACCCCATGGACCAGAGCATGCCAGGCACTCCTGCCTTCCACTGCCTCCCGCAGTTTGGTCAAGCTCATGCTGGTAGCCTCAAGAACACTATCCAACCATCTCATCCTCTGTTGTCCCCTTCTCCTTGTGCCCTCCATCTTTCCCAACATCAGGGTCTTTTCCAGGGAGTCTTCTCGGCCAAAGTATTGAAGCCTCAGCTTCATGATCTGTCCTTCCAGTGAGCACTCAGGGCTGATTTCCTTCAGAATGGAGAGGTTTGATCTTCTTGCAGTCCATGGGACTCTCAAGAGTCTCCTACAGCATCATAATTCAAAAGCATCAATTCTTCGGCGATCAGCCTTCTTGATGGTCCAGCTCTCACTTCCATACCTCACTACTGGGAAAACCATGGTTTTAACTATATGGACCTTTGTTGGCAAGGTGATGTCTCTGCTTTTTAAGATGCTGTCTAGGTTTGCCATCGCCTTTCTCCCAAGGAGCAGGCATCTTTTAATTTCGTGACTGCTGTCACAATCTGCAGTGATCATGGAGCCCAAGAAAGTAAAATATCTCACTGCCTCCATTTCTTCCCCTTCTATTTGCCAGGAGGTGATGGGCCCAGTGGCCCTGATCTTCGTTTCAACCAATTTTAGTGGTCTACGCTGATTAGATCTTGGTTGAACACCACCCTATTTAAAGAATGGTTTATTCTAGTGCTATTAGGAGGCTCCATATGTTCTGGGCTCACAATTTCCCCCCTCCAAAAGCTTTCCCATCTGCAATTTTCCACATGGGCAATTACTTTTATAACTACACACGTCAGAAGCACCAGGGCGGGTAGCAGCTAATGTTGATTTTGGGACAGAAAACATCCCTCCTTTTGCAGGCTGCTTTGTGTTCCTTTAACAGCCCCAAAACCATGTTGGGGCTTCACAACATTCAGTTCTATGTAATATAGAAGGTGCTGCTTCACGTGGTTACATTTGCTGCTTTAGAACAAAACTAATGTCAGTGGGAGCTTAATGAAATAAAGACTGTGGCATTAGTGTAATGACTTAATTATAGCTTTATGCAGTTTTTATAACCTATTAAGGAACACACTTTGCCTGTGTGAACTTTAAGGACTTACCAAAAGTATCGGTCAGGTACCGGGTCTCCAACAGCCTGACAACAGAAAGAAACACTTTGTCCCTCTCTCCTGGCTTTGCTCTCGGGATGCGTCACCATGTACGGTTTTTCTGGGGGCAGAAAATATTCCTCACTGAGTTGGCTTACATAGCTGGATTTACCATTTCCTGTGTTTGATCCAGACCTGGAGAACCTCAGGCCTGCCGGCCTAATTAAACCCACAAGGCCATTTCCTCCCAAACTACAGCCACCTGCTCCACCCTCGATGTCATATGTGAGCTCAGGTGTGTGGCAGGTAACAAGAGTGTGGCTCCCATCCCTTTGAACAGTTTGCACCGAAGTTGCTTGTTAACAGACTTTGTTTACCTGCTCTTTCCAAGTGGATGTGGACTGATGAGGAACGTCCGGAACTCTCGGGGACGATGACCAAAGCTGTTTTGTAATTGGGCTTTTTGATCTGCAAGGCGGTTTTGCCATCAAGGCACACGCCAGGAACCTGAAACTCCCCATTGCTGTCAGTCACTGTCAATAGTTTTGTCGGCTTGGTTTGCAAGGAGACGGCCGCACCGACTGCAGGGCCACCACCTTGCAAGGAGACTTTGCCATGAAGCAGGTGTTCCTCGCACATGCAGGTGTCACATTCGGCATTCACGTGGCCCATGGAGCAGGTCATGTTGCAAACTGAGGGATGGAGAAAACAGCCGGTTATGACACATCACATCATTTTTTTATTTGACTACGTACACAGCTTGCACACAGCACACAGTACTCCCCAAAGAACGCTGGGAACTGTAGTTTGTTAAGGCTGCTTGGCATTGCAGCTCTGTGAGGGGTGAACTACAGCTCCCAAGATTCTTTGGGGGACCTCATGTGCTTTAAATGTATGGTGTGTACACGGTCTTCTCTGAAATCAGCACAATTAAGGGTTGTATCCAATGAAGTTACAGACCTACTTAAATTATGGATCTAAGTTAGGTGTGTCCATTAATTTCAGTAAGTCTACTCTAAGTATGACTGGTGTTGGAGACAACCCCAAAAGAAGGAAGAAAAGAATTATCCTAATAAACACATTTTTACTTGCAGTTTACTGACTAATGTACACATTTTTGCAAGGATTGTAAAAATGTGTTTTACTAATGTGTTCATTTTTACACACACTTTCCGCTAATATTTTCATTTGATGCCATGAGTGCTGGAAAGAAGACTGCTCTCTGCTACAGGGCTCATTTCCACCTGGCCCATTATTATTATTATTAACAGTCATTGGAGAACCACACTGTAAAATTCAGACAAGTGTGAATTTTGGGTGGCTATATTTCGGTTCTCATATTATTTGAGAAAGTGAGAATTTGATAGATTCCCCTTTAAAAGTGAACTGAATTGAATTTCCCTCCCATCCCTAGACAGAGCTGAAAGGACCACAGTCACCACCAGCCTTTCCTCCAAAATCCACATTTAGGCAATGCCTTTGTTAGCAGTAGTATAGTGGAAAATTCAGATGTGCAGGGTCCTTCCATGACAAACACAGCCACACCTCCTCACAGCCATGCTCCCTTCTAAGACTATATAAAATTCCGAGAATATGGCTATAATTCTACAACCACAATAATATTTGTTGTTGTTACAACAATCAATGCAGATCTCCATTGGTTGCATTTCAGCAAGATCTATTTTCTGTGGACATAACGTGGGCAAATGATTTGAAGTTCTCCAATATATTCTTTCTGTGTGACTTATTTATGTTTCCTTGAAGTTCCATTGTATATAACAGAACTTGCATACCATTCCCTTGAAACGGAAGCACCTTGCGTTTTCTGTGTTCATAAATGCTTAGCTTTGGAACATACAGAACAATGGCTCCTCAGTGATCTTACCACTCTCTTTCTCCAAAGTGACCCTTGGAGCCAATCCTCAGTGGCTGACTCACCTCCTTTCACTCTGATTGGCTCCAATCAGCAGAAAGGGTGGGAAGACTTCATCTCAGTGGCCAAGAAGCTCCCCTTTCATGCCGATTGGTTGATCCCAGTATGCTGGAGGGAGGGACCCTTCTGGGACCCAGTTGCAGAAATAGCAATGGGTCTTCAGCCCCAGACCACAACACCTCTTGTTGGTTAGGGACCAACCAAACTCTCCCAAAATTGTGACTAGCTTTTGAGTTCTCTTCATCAAGCAAGATGCTACACAAGGCATTGCGGCGGCAAGAGTTTGAGGTATTGGGGTGGGAATATGCAAGTACAGTTCACCTATAACACAGCCTTAGAATTTTATTGGGGGCACCTGAGCAAGGAGGTCCAGGACAGCGTCGTCCTTCCTCGCTCACTTCTTTGCAGTGTGGCTCCTGAAGGCTTTCCGCGAGACAGGTCCTGGTCCGAGTCTGGACACCATCCTGTTCACATTTTCCAGAACATTCGCTCCACGTTGACCACGAAGACCATAACATTTTGGAATCTTGAGGTAAGGAGTCTGGCAACAAGCATTCTGAGTGAGTAAATGTTTTTACAAGACTGTGCAATTATTGTTTTAAGGGGAAATACTAGGAGAATCCAGTCTGCCTTAAAGCATCCTGGATTGCTTAAACTAAAAGCCTAAAACTAGCCTATCTTTGCTTCCCTTTTAATTTGCAAAGGGATGACACTCTGCTGAACTCACAAATGTGAGGAAGGAAGGATAATATCTAAAATATAGCCTCTCCTAACATCTATTCAGGGACGCGGGTGGCACTGTGGGTTAAACCACAGAGCCTAGGACTTGCCAATAAGAAGGTCGGCAGTTCGAATCCCTGCGACGGGGTGAGCTCCCGTTGCTTGGTCCCTGCTCTTGCCCACCTAGCAGTTCGAAAGCACGTCAAAGTGCAAGTAGATAAATAAATGCAAGTAGATAAATTCCCAGCGGGAAGGTAAACGGCGTTTCCGTGCGCTGCTCTGGTTCGCCAGAAGCGGCTTAGTCATGCTGGCCACATGACCCGGAAGCTGTATGCCGGCTCCCTCGGCCAATAAAGTGAGATGAGCGCTGCAACCCCAGAGTCGGCCATGACTGGACCTAATGGTCAGGGGTCCCTTTACCTTTTAGCATCTATTCACACCCCAACCTAAAAGAGGATTAGGCAAATTCCTGGAGGGTAAGGCTAATGGTGGCTATGTTCTGCCTCTACTGTTGAATACCAGTTGTTGGGAATCACAAGCGGGGAGAATGATGTTGCAGCCAGTTCCTGCTTGTGGGCCTCTGGTTGGTCACTGTGAGAACAGAATGTTGGACTACATGGATGTCTAGCCTGATCCAGTGACCAGGCCCTTCTTATCTGGTGAGCACTTACCTATGGGGCACAGGAAACGCACAGCATAATTCAAGCATGTTTGCCCTGCAGGCTGCTCCTTGTTCAGGCACCAGAATCCTTCCTGGGCATTGGAGTGAACCACCTGGCCTGTGCTGGTGGCAGGGATCCAGTCTGTCGTTCGGGCTTCAACGCGGATGGGCCTGGGACACAACCTGTCCCGATAGTAGAAGCGGATGGCATCTGTGCGCTCGTAATCCCCATTGCCTCCAGGGTGGTCAATGTTAAACCAAGTGGTCCATCTCACATTGCCTGGATAACAGAGAAGGATGCAGGGTGCCTCTCACTTACCTGGAAACCTTCTTATCTTCCATCAGTTTTATTGTTTAGAATTAAGAAACCCCCGAGCTTAGCATGAGTATTAAGATGGAAAACATGATTTGGAAAAGACACCGATGGAAGGACCATAGCTAAGTGCTGAGACATCTGCCTTGCAGGCAGAAGCTCCTCATCTTTGGCTGAGTTCCTTGCATCTCCAGGTATGTCGCCTGGGAATGTCTTCTGCCTGAGGCCCTGGTCACTGCCAGTCAGTGTAGATAATGTGGAGCCAGATGGACCTATAGTCTCTTAAATGAGGTTTCATATGACACAGCCTTGCAGGATCTCATCTAACTCCAAAAAGCTGTTTTTAGCTAGTATGTATATAATTCAGCTCTACTTTAATTTGTCCCCTCCTTCTCTTCACCCCTTTGATTGGTTAACTGTCTACTGAGCTTTCATTTTCTATTTTCTTAATCCAATGTAAACTGGAAAGTTTGCAGGGAAAGGCTCAGTGTTAGAGCATCTGCTTTGCATGCAGAAGGTCCCAGGTTCCATTTCTGACCTCTCCAGACAGGGCTGGGAATGTCCTTTGCCTGAAATCCTGTAGAACCACTGCTAGTCAGTGCAGACAATACTCAGCTAGATGGACCGATGGTCAGGCTTCATAAGGCAGCTTGCTCGGTTCCTCCACTTGCTGTTAGACATATTCAGAATCACTTTACACAGTGAAGGTGGTGTTGTATACGGATGAAGAGACTGATCTGTGGATCAGAATGTCCCTGGTTTGAACCTCGCTTGTGCCATAGACCCTTTTGGTAAGCCACTCTCTTTCACTCTCTGCCCCGCAATCCTCAATTTTTATTTTATTTACATATTTTTCACTCTATAAGACGCACCAGACCACAAGACACACCTAGTTTTTGGAGGAGGAAAACAAGAAAAAAAAAATTCTGAATCTCAGAAGCCAGAACAGCAAGAGGGATCGCTGCGCAGTGAAAGCAGCAATCCCTCTTGCTGTTCTGGCTTCTGGGATAGCTGTGCAGCCTGCATTCGCTCCATAAGACGCACACACATTTCCCCTTACTTTTTAGGAGGGGAAAAGTGAGTCTTATAGAGCAAAAAATACGGTATATAGCATTTGATTACTTAAAAAAAGCAACCCACAACCTCACAGCAGTTTACAAAAAAGAATAAAACAACTAAATTACCCGTAAAACACAGTTAAAAACAACAATTTAAAATCTCTGAAAACAGTGTTTCCCAAACTTGGGTCTCCAGCTGCTTTTGGACTACAATCCCCATTATCCCTGGCTAGCAAGACCAGTGGTCAGGAATGATGGGACCCATAGTCCAAAAGCAGCTGGAGAGCCACGTTTGGGAAACACTGCTTTAAAAATAAGTAACATCAACGATAAGCTAAAAACCAGATTAAAGCATATCAACATTACAGTGGTACCTCTGGTTACGAACTTAATTCGTTCCAGAGGTCCATTCTTAAGCCGAAACCGTTCTTAACATGAGGAGCGTTTTAGCTAATGGGGCCTCCTGCTGCTGCCGCACCGCCGGCGCGTGACTTCCGCTCGCATCCTGGGGCAAAGTTCGCAACTAGGGGCATGTACTTCCAGGTTAGCGGAGCTCGTTAACTGAAGCATTCGTAAGGAGGACGGTATGTAACACGAGGTTCCACCGTACACATATCTGGAAAGGCTTGCCTAATCAAAAACGTTTTAGCAGGCATTCCAAAAGAGCACAGTGAAGGTACCCACCAGATGTCAATAGAGAGGGAGTTCCAACTTTCTGGGTGCTGGGAAATGATAGCAATTACCATGGCTAAGCTTTGACCTATGCTCACCCCCCCACCAAACCTTTTTGTAGCTACTGAATGCTTGACTAAGGTGGGCTTTGGGCATGATCTAGAAAGGCTCCCTTTCTGTTCTCACGAGGAATAAATGGACCAGGTGCTGCCACCGCTCCTTACGCCAGTCCAGCATATACTGCCTGAGGAGGCTGCCTTCTCTGCCTATTGGCAGGACCGGCCTTGAAATGGGCTGCGGTTCTATGTTTGACTTTCGCTGTCCAGCAAACGCAGCCAGGCCGATTCTCTTTTGCTGCTCGCCAAAAGTTGTTCAGCAGTGGCAGGACTTACTTAGTATGTTTTCCATTACTGAAGAAAGTCGTGGAGACAAACTGGTTGGATCTGTTGTAAATTAAATCATTCTCTTTTTTTAAAGGAATGGCAAAGTCCGAGACATCCTCCCTCTTTCCTAAAACAAAACTACTAGAGATGGGAAATGACTTACTGTCTGGACCGCGTTTGATCAGAGGGTTGTACAGTTTCTGTCCTGGCTTGATCCTGCTGACTGATTGCTTTAGAACTCGCTCGCCTCAGGGAGAGAAAAGTCAGGAGAAAAACATAATCAAACCAGCTGGAGAAAATAACATATTGAAGTGATAACAGTAGCATAAATTCTATTATACCCAGCTATTAGTTTCTAGAGAATACATACTGGGAGTCCTCAATGCTCCTTGTGATGCTGGAATTTTGTATATGCATGTCCGCTTCAATTCCTGATGTGTAGAGACACTGTGGTTACTCAGTGTAGGAATGGGTGAACCTTTCAAATTTTGGTTTCTCAAAGTTTCTCATTTTTTTCCAGCCTTAAGTTCAGGTCTCTACGTTTCCACATTAGTTTGCAATGTTTTGTTTCATGTTCTGATGAAAATTCACCAGTATTTTAATACCAGTCTCTCCTAATGTACATATTTGTAGGTGCAATCTCTCCTTATATACACATTTTTGCAAAGCAGTGTTCCCTAGTATAATACCTAGGGCTCAGCCTGGATAGCTCAGTTGGTTAGAGGGTGGTGCTGATAATGCCATGGTTGCAGGTTTGATTCCCGTATCGGAGAGCTTTATATTCCTGCATTGCAGGTGGACTAGATGATCCACGGGGTCCCTTCCAACTCTACAATGCTACAATTTTAGTATGATTTTTCTGCTCACTATAATATAAACATTATGTGCACACCCTGCCCTAGCATGTGCACATTTGTACACATTCTGCGGCTGGAGAATTACACTGCAAAACTGGGAGAAGCGCAAATTTTGGTTCACGGATTGTTTCAGAAAGTTCATACAGGTTTCCCTTGAAATGCAACCTGAATAAAATTTCTTTCCAGCCCTACTAAGGATCCCTTGTACATGTCCATAGGTTCACATATTCCAAAGCATCCTAAATAGGTTCTGGGACTCAGCCCTGCCTCAAACAGAGCCTTAGTTAGAGCCAAAAAGAGCCAGAAAGCGACTCCCTTAATATAATGGCATCAGTGCACAGGCTTCTTTATAGAGAACATGGAAAGGGGTTTTTTTGGGGGGGGGATCCCTGCCTGAAAGTGCTCACTGTCTCGGATCTCAATTTTTAGTTGCCCATGTTACTCTCTAAACAGAAGGGGAAAAAACAGGATATGGGGGAAATGGAGAGACATATTTGACCCGCTAGACCAGGGGTCAGCAGGGTTTATCTTGCCTGGGCCAGATCAGTCCCACGGAGATCCCTCCGTGGGCCGGATTGTGCATGTGTGCGAGTGATTTTTGGCATCTGCGCGTGAGCAGACACAATTTTCAGCGCCGTGGAAGTGAGTCCCCACGCTGCAGTGCATAGGTTTAGCGCAGCGCGCAAGCGCGCAGCTTAGTTTGGGGACAGCTTGTGGGCTGGTCAAATGATCTCTGCGGGCCACTTCTAGCCCATGGGCCTTAGGTTGCTGACCCCTGCTCTAGATTCAACTAGCCATTTAGATTCAATTTAACATTTAAACGTTTTTCTATTCTGTTCTAACCAAAAGTGGCTTATGACACAAAACAGCGGAAGTACAGTGGTACCTTGGTAGTCGAATGGCTTGGCTCCCGGGCAAATTGGCTCCTGAATGCCACAAACCTGGAAGTGAGTGTTCCTGTTTGCGAACGTTTTTCGGAAGCCGAACGTCCGATGTGGCTTCCGATTGACTGCAGGAAGCTCCTGTGGTCAATTGGAAGCCACGCCTTGGTTTTCGAACCATTCCAGGAGTCGAACGGACTCCTGGAAAGGATTACGTTTGAGAACCAAGGTACCACTGTACGATCTAAGGTATTAAAATGACATGTTCGATATAGCCATATCGATAATATATTCCAGCTGCTGCTCCTCTTCCTGTCCTCCACACAGCAGAGTCTCTGAGATGCCAACCCAGATTCTTCAAAGGAGCACCCCAAAGTGCTGTCCTCCCATGACCTCCACCCAGAGGCAGTACCTGCCCCACCCCCCAGGCACCAAGACTTCACATTTGTGGTGTTCTCCTGACCCTTCTGGGCCCTGCCTGGCCTGCAAAGGTGACACTCTGCAGGTGTCAGGGTGGAAATATTGCCCCATCCCCTGCCCCAATTCTGCTGCCATCTCTGTTGGTAGAAGCCTTATTGGCCACAGTGCTGGGCAGCCTCACAGCTGTAACAACAGCTGCCAAGTGGAGCTCTCTGCATACACACCCACACACACACACACCCCCACACACACCCCCCCACACACACCCAATAGATGTGCGTGCAAAGGAGAGGCGAGGGGGTGCTTGTGAGCATTTGGCAACGTGGTGCAAGAGCAAAATTGTATAGTCTGCTGCAGACCTTTTCCCATTTTTTTTTTTGTGCTATACAAGACATTAGGCATTAAGGGGAGGAAGGGAAACAACTCCCAGACTCTAAAAGGAAGCCAGATGACGATTCGAATGAAAATGAAAAATCCAGAAAGTTAAGAGAGGAAATGACTGGCTGATACAACCTCCCTTTGTGGTTCTGTAGGCTCGGCTTGCTTGTCGCTGCACAGACTTGGCTGAAGCTAAACTCCTCTTCTAATTCCTTCCTGTGGAGGTAGAGTCCCTGGCACTGCTTGCCCTTAACGGCAAGGAAGGATGTGATCCCGTTGCCAGCACTGAAGAAAGGACTTCGGAGCAGTGTGGTGTAGTGGTTAGGGTCATGGGACTTGTGAGACCAGAGGCCAAACCCTCCATCAGCCTCAAAGCTTGCTGAGTGACCTTAGGCCAGCCACTTTCTCTTCTCTTTGCCTCGCCTACCTCACAGGGTTCTTGGGTGGATAAAATGGAGAAGGAGGAGAACCACCTTGAGCTCCTTAGAGGAAAGGTGAGGTAAAAATGTGATTTGAAAATAATATCATAGATGACCTATTTACTGAGTGTTCACCCTGATTTGATTACACATTAGGTTTTCTTGATTACTCAGAGGGTTACACAATAGCGTGAAATGCATCTCACACAATTATTATTATCATCATTTATTAGATGATAAATCACAAGATCTTAGGGTGGTTCACAAGATTAAAAGTACATGGTAAAAGCACAATTAATAGTTAAAACAAAGACAAGAAAATAATACTCCCCTCCCACGAACACGTTTAAAAGGCTGATGTTAATCAGCCAAAGGCCTGGTTGAACAGATATACAGTGGTACCTCGGGTTAAGTACTTAATTCGTTCCGGAGGTCTGTATTTAACCTGAAACTGTTCTTAACCTGAAGCACCACTTTAGCTAATGGGGCCTCCTGCTGCTGCCGCGCCGCCGGAGCACAATTTCTGTTCTCATCCTGAAGCAAAGTTCTTAACCTGAAGCACTATTTCTGGGTTAGCGGAGTCTGCAACCTGAAGCGTATGTAACCTGAAGCGTATGTAACCCGAGGTACCACTGTATAATGAAGGCACCAGATGAATAATATGTCCTTGCATAGCAATGAACCTGAAGTCCCACCTGCATGTTTAACAGTCATGTCTTGTCCCAAAGTGTTCTGGGAGCTGTAGTTTGTTAAGGGTGCTGGGAGTTGTTAAGAGACACCCCCTATTCCTCTCACAGAGCCACAATTCCCAGAGTTCGCTGGGAAGAGGGAGTGCTAAAAACCACTCTGGGAATTGTAGCCGCCAGCACCCTGTACAAACTGCAACTCCCAGGATTATTTTGGGAAAGCCACGGAGGTTTAAAGTGCTGTCAACACACAATGTAGATGGGACCTCTGGTTCATTGCTATGCGGGGGGCAGCGCCTCTGTGCGAGATGCGTTTTCGAAAGAACAAATGTTCGCAGTGCCTGCCGTTGGTGTAGTGGTTCATTTTATGGCAGCCGACCCAGCCTGTGGGGCAAGAGAGCAGCTGGTTTGGGGATTGGAAACAAAAGGTTTTGTGTCTGTTCCCTGTCAAATTCGGTTTCCACTTGAGTGTGCCAAGCGGCAGCTGTCTGCGCGGGCTATTGAGCAGAAGCTCTTGCAGAGTTGAAACCACGACAAACCCGCCTCCCACCCCCTCAGACGCATCCTCCGCTGAGGAAGGCAAGCAAGGTTGTTGGGGCACGCAGGGGAGGCCAGAAATTCAGCCCACAGAGAAGCAATCGGCCCATCCTATTCCCAGCACAACTCCATCAAGGCCGGCCCTACTGTTAGGCAAAGTGAGGCAACTGCCTTAGGCCATAGATCTGAGGGTGGGGGCAGCTTTCCTAACCCACCCACCACAGCCATTCCCAAGGGGAAGGCAGGTGTGTGTAAGCAAAAGACAAGCAAATCTGTCCGTTTGGGTTTCTCACATTCTCATTTTTCCCCCAGTCTTGAGTTCCATTCTCTCCACATCAGTTTTTTGGTTGGGGGGATTTAAGTCCTCATGGGTAAGTCACAGGGATGTCAACTTGAATAAAAAAATTTTGGGGGGGAGGCAGGTAAGCCCCGCCCTGAATAATCTATCATGAGATGCAGCACACAAACACCATTTGAATGGCAAATGCCCCCGGCCCCCACAAATATTATATGGGGTGGGTGAAGGGACCTTGGCTCCTATGATCTCTCAGCCTAACCTACCTCACAGAGTTGCTGTGAGATAAAAATGGAGACGACGAGAACCATGTATTTTCGAGCTCCTTAGGTGGCATATAAATGTGACAAGTAAGTAAGTATGTAAATAAAGTATAAAGAAACTGAATGTGAAAATAATTTAATAGTGTGTGTCCCCCTTACATTTATATAATAATAATAATAATAATAATAATTTATTATTTATACCCCACCCATCTGGCTGGGCTTCCCCGGCCACTCTGGGCGGCTTCCAAAAGAATATTAAAATACTATAATACATCAAACATTAAAAGCTTCCCGAAACAGGGCTGCCTTCAGATGTCTTCTAAAAGCCTGGTAGTTGTTGTTCTCTTTGACATCTGGTGGGAGGGTGTTCCACAGGGAAGGCGCCACTACCGAGAAGGCCCTCTGCCTGGTTCCCTGTAACTTGGCTTCTCGCAGTGAGGGAACCGCCAGAAGGCCCTCAGTGCTGGACCTCAGTGTCCGGGTAGAACGATGGGGGAGGAGACGCTCCTTCAGATATACTGGACCAAGGCCGTTTAGGGCTTTAAAGGTCAGCACCAACACTTTGAATTGTGCTCGGAAATGTACTGGGAGCCAATGTAGGTCTTTCAAGACCGGTGTTATGTGGTCTCTGCGGCCGCTCCCAGTCACCAGTCTAGCTGCCGCGTTCTGGATTAGTTGTAGTTTCCGGGTCACCTTCAAAGGTAGCCCCACGTAGAGCGCATTGCAGTAATCCAAGCGGGAGATAACCAGAGCATGCACCACTCTGGCGAGGCAGTCCGCAGGCAGATAGGGTCTCAGCCTGCGTACCAGATGGAGCTGGTAAACAGCTGCCCTGGATACAGATTTGACCTGTGCCTCCATGGACAGCTGTGAGTCCAAAATGACTCCCAGGCTGCGCACCTGGTCCTTCAGGGGCACAGTTACCCCATTCAGGACCAGGGAATCCTCCACACCTGCCCGCCTCCTGTCCCCCAAAAACAGTACTTCTGTCTTGTCAGGATTCAACCTCAATCTGTTAGCCGCCATCCAACCTCCAACCGCCTCCAGGCACTCACACAGGGCCTTCACTGCCTTCACTTCACATTTAGGCTGTGCATACACAATACATTTAAAGCCCCCCCTCAAAGAACCCCAGGAACTGTAATTTGCTAAGGGTACTGGGAATTATAGATCCATGAGTGGCAAACTACAATTCCCAGGATTCATTGGGGGGGGGGCTTTAAATATATGTTGAGGTGACCAAGGAGTACCTTTTATTGGTCTGCACTCCACAGCCTTCCCAGGTGTTTCCTGAAAATCCCATGGCATCCTGGGCTGGGAATTCCTACTCCCTGCTGGGCACCTCTTTTTGTTCTCAAGTAACACATTTACTTTTTCACTTTTGAAGAAATCCCTGCAGAATTTTATTTTAAGGTACAAGGAATGACTTTCCTTAAAAGCAAGGTCTGCAAGCACACCGATCTCTGGCCTTGGCAAACAAGTCTCCCTGGCCTCCTGTGCAACAGTTTGCCCCCTGAGGCAACTCCTCCATTGGGGCTTTTTCAGATCAAGAAGCAGAGGCAGCCAGGGAGGCTGCAAAGTGTGAGGGAAATGTTTACTGGGAAGAAAAACACATGCCATCCTTGGCCACCTGCAGGGCCAGGCCACTTTGCCACTTGAGGCAAAACAGAAAATGGCACCTCTGCCGCTGCTTCCTCCCTCCACCCCCTGCCGCACTTCCATTGCTGCCTTAGGCAAGTGGAGACGGCCAGGGGAAGCCCTGGCATGTTGAAGGAGGTGGGGCAGATACAGGAAGGAGCAAGCGGGGTAGCAGCAAAGGAGGCAGAGAGCGGCATGCTCCTTGGGGGCTGGATCTGCCACAACTCCCAGCCGTCCCCAGCCTGCTACTCCCAGCCGTCCCCAGCCTGCTACTGCCTCATGGGCAGGTCAGCCTGGTCGCCTGGCAACATTAAGGTAAGCTCTATACTTCACAGCCACCAAAGTTATAAAGGACTTCCCAAATGCCCTGCTAATGAGATGCAAAAAAAACCCAGAAGCATCATTCATTCAGGAAATTTGAGAGCAAGTTTTGGCCCAGCACAATTCTCGGTGGACCTTTAGTCTGACCCAACAGAGCTTTTTTCTGATGGTCCTTCCAGGGCATGCAAATGCTGCATGAAGAAGACCATTCTTAGACCTGGATAGCTAAAACAAAACAAAATAATAAAAATTTCATCTTTGATGCTCACCGAAAATGCCTGCCACTCCGAGAAGGATGAAGGAAGCCAGGAGGCATCGCTGTGTTGCATCCATCCTCCAGGGACAGAACTGGTTCCTCGTGGGGATCTGAGTCCCAGTCAGATTGGGTGCATTCAGGTGGTGCCCCTCTGGTCTGAGTGAATGTTTAATCTTCCTGCATGGAACAACTGGTGGAAAAGGAGGACATGTCTATCAACAGGAGCCTGACCTTGAGACTCTTGAGACTTTGCAGGGATCTGCTTGGCCACTGAAAAAACAGGAGGCTGGACTAGATGGGCCATTGGCCCAATCCAACAAGCCCTTCTTACATTCTGACAAAGTTAATAGATGTGATTAATATGGGTAAATTCATCTCAGTGGGTCTACTCTGATTAGAATTTAGTTGGATACAGCTGTGATGGGTAAACGCCCCGGAAAGCGTGGGATGAATGGAAGGATTAACGGGAAGACGTATAAACACTCCACCCACAAATAAGGATGAATGGAGGGTGATTGCCACACGTCGTATAACCGCACCCCCCAAAAAACAAATTAGAGTGAAAGCTCAATAAAGACCAAAGTCTAACTTCCATGTAAGCTTTGTGTAAGCAAATCTGGATGAATGCTCAGTAAACAGGGCTTCTAATGGAGCACCCGGAAAAAAACCACCCATACCCTCTTAGGCTGTTTTCTCGGGACAGTGACGTCATCACCATAGAGGGTCTGTTCCCCGAGCATCTTGGCCGGGGAGGACGTAGCAGACTGCACTTTTAGGAAGTTGGCTCTCCCTGCTCTAACTTATTGGAAAATCGAGTGGATGTTTCCCCTCTCCGCCCCCCCCCCCCGCCCTGAAACTCCTGGCATAACTTCTCAAGTATAACAAGAGGGAAGCGTGTAGCAGAGACAGTATTCATATCTGTCTATCCACTTAAGCTTCCACACTAAATCTGTTCTGCAGATGATGGCTTCTTGCAATCTCATTGGAGGCCCCCTTTTAAAAGGATTAAACGCCCCCAGAACCGAAATGATTCAAGAATGCTGAAATAACGGAGCTTGGCCACGGCATATCCATCCTGTAAAACAATCCTCCCTCCTGAGATTGGAACATCCTCCGAGACATATGCTAAGGAAAATAAATATCCTCGTTATAGCCAGTTTCGCTCGCAAATCAGATAGGAATGTAGCCAGAAATGATGAGGAAGTGTAAACCCTTTCCCCAGGGCCCTCAGACACAGATGTGTACATGCACATGCTACATGTTTTGATTTGCACTGAGAGAATATACAAATTATTTTACAAGTTTCTAGTCCTGTTGGTGTTAGGATTTTTTTACAAAAATAAAATGTCTGTTAAACGGTAAAGGGACCCCTGACCATTAGGTCCAGTCGTGGCTGACTCTGGGGTTGCGGCGCTCATCTCGCTTTATTGGCCGAGGGAGCTGGCGTACAACTTCCGGGTCATGTGGCCAGCATGACTAAGCCGCTTCTGGCGAACCAGAGCAGCACATGGAAACGCCATTTACCTTCCTGCTGGAGCGGTACCTATTTATCTACTTGCACTTTGATGTGCTCTCGAACTGCTAAGTTGGCAGGAGCAGGGACCCAGCAACGGGAGCTCACCCCGTCGCAGGGATTTGAACTGCTGACCTTCTGATCAGCAAGCCCTAGGCTCTGTGGTTTAATCCATAGCGCCACCCACGTCCCTAAAATGTCTGTTACTAAGTACTGAATCCTCTTCCACCTGAACAAAATAGAATATGAGATTGTCCAAGCAGCTAGGCAAGGAAGGAGTCTAGCAGGAACTGAATTCCTAACCCCCAGCCATTGAGATTCCTACTGAAACTCCACTGTGGAGAGTTTCACTAGGCACTGCCCTCATGTCTTCAAGCCTATCATGATGTTCACAAGGTCTAGAAACTTTGATATTTTAAAACTGATGTTATAAGGAGTTTTAATACTGTGTCTAATGCCATGTCAGGAGTTGTGTGCATTTGCAGGGAATCCATATGCAGAATGCAAACCGTCCTGGTAGAATCCTTGCAGCAGGCAACACATTAAGATTAGGGTTGTAATAAAACCTTGCTCAAATCCAGCTTTTGGTCAGGTTTTCAAAAATTCAAATCCAAAGTTAGAAATACATTTTAGGGGCACTTTGGAAAATGCTGCTTGACATTTGTTTGTTTATCTGTTTAAAAGATCTCTTATCTCACTCTTCATTAAAATAATCCCAGAGCAGTGTGCTATATAATCAAAAGTATATAAAGCAGCGAAACATTTAAAAATTGTTTGCAGACCTGGTGCCCCAACTGACATTATAAGGCAAAATATTTGGAGGAGTCGAGGTTCGAGACAGCTGAGTTAAAGCATCCTCACCAACAATGCAAGTCACAAAAGACCTCAGCCATAAAACTGCCCCAAAGGAAATGGAACATTGCAAACTTCTTGATGTTCTTAACTCTTGTAAATAAGCTTAACTTTCCAGCATCGCCATGTGATTAGGGCTGGGTGAATTTATCAATTTCACCTTTTTCTCAGTTTCTCATTTTCTTGATTTTAAGTACAGTTCTGCACATTTCCACTTTAGTTTGTGATTAATTAAAAAAAAAAAGTCCTCATGAAATTCACCAGTGTTTTTGCAAAGCAATTTTCTCTGAAACAATGCATTGTTGTATGTTATTTTCACTAGCGCAGTTATTTGCACACTTTACCTCAGTCTACGTATTTTTGTACACATTACTTGGCTAGAGGACAACATTGCAAATTTCAGAGAAGTGCAAATTTTGAAGGATGCCCGTGTTTCCATTCTCGTATTGTTTCGGAAAGAGTGAATCAGGTATGTTTGACTTTAAACAGGCATAAATTTGAATTTCTCCCCCAAATCCCTACATGCGTCACCCTGTGTTTTTTTAGAAATCTTGAAATAGAACATCATATATAATTGGGAACACTTCCAGACAACCTAAGCATTCATCTTGATTTGTTTGCACTAAGTTTGTGGGTGGGTTATACAACTTTGTGTCAAGCAATTGTCATCCCATACATTCCAGTGCATTTCACCATCACTTTAGGGGCACAGCAGGTTTCGTTACGCAAGAGCTCTGGATCAGCTTTAACTGCAACCACCCAAATTTGCTGGTATGTGATTAAATCTCACCCGAAAATAGTGACAGCCTGGAAGGGCCCACGGTTTTGTTTTGTTGCAAACAGATGAAATGGAGGAGAATATGCTATTGCAATTGCCTCCCACACATCTCCTTCAGATCCCTCTGAAGTAAATATGTTTGTGGGGGAATCCATCTGAAGTCTAAAGAAGGTCTGTCCAAGATGTAAACAAAACAGAGTTTAGACGGTTGAATGAAAAAATTCTTTCTTTCTTTCTTTCTTTCTTTCTTTCTTTCTTTCTTTCTTTCTTTCTAAAACTCTTGTTCACATTTGCCAATACGTTTCATTTTAATGCAATTAAATAAAGCCTGAACTTTTTTTGGTTTTGGTTTTTTTTGCAGGGGGGGTGGGAATCATCCATTCCAAGCAAAGCAAAAGGACTTCATATCAGAGACTTAGGCGCATCCATCCATTTCTCCGCCAGATGAAAAGCTCTTCATGCTGCCTAGATCACGGCGGTGGCTCTTTATTGAACATCCTTGAAATTAACGCTCCCCTCCTTTTTCAAATTCTGAATGTTGAGTGATAGCTGGAGAAAAATCGGGAGGAATTTATCCAAGTCCTGAAGTCTCTGACCTAATGGTGTGAATAAATTAGGGACAACCTGTCCTAAATCAGAGGTTCTGTCCTGGCTGGTGTGGTCCCTTCAACTTTCCCAGTCATTGCATCGTGATGAACCTGCCTTGCAAATCCACTGTTTTCACACTGCAGAACAATTTGTCCTCTGCTCCTCTGACACAACTGCCTCTTATAAGCTTCTAACTTGCTACTTAACCAAGCATTCAACAGTTCCATGGTCAAAAACAACAACACATTTTATGTGTTTAGGATATATATAACCCGTTCTTAAAGAAACTTCCCACTTATCAAGATAAATTAAAGCACAGTCTAAATCAAGCGAGCAGCAATAAAAATTTTGTTCCTACCCCTCCTGCCTCTATTTCTTCATGTTGTATGTAAGTGGTTTTTGCATATAACAGCATATAAAGTCAACCTCACACCATTTTTAAAAATGGACTTAATGATGGAGAAGCTCAGATTTAGTTCTGCCTAGTCAAGCTCTAAGAAGTTTGAGATGCTAAGAGAAATAAGTGTTGCAGCTTACCCCAGGCTCCCAGTTCTTTGCGCCTTCTGGACTCCTGTCTAAATACATCCGCTCTGAGTGTTTTCCAACTGCTGGGGTCTCTTATATAGCCTTGTGTAGAGCTTAGGGGGTGGCATTGAGCCACACAGATGGAAAACCTGCTCTGACAGCAAGGAAACCAGAGACTTTTAAAATCCCTTTAAAGGAGGAGATGCAAACTTTTTCTGGACGATCAGAAAAAAATGTAACGGCCAGCAGGCTAAGTGGCAGTGCTCTGGAACACACTCATGTATTGAATAACTTGTAAAATCACCTTATTCTGAGGTCCTAGTTCTGAACCACTGGGATCAGTGGGGCCAGCTGCAAAGGGTGGTACGTTTGGGCATTTGCTGGGGGCCCCAAGCCCATCGCCCCAATGGTGCTGCCCTCAAGTCTTATGGAGCACCCCAAAATGTCAGCATCAACATGAGACAGTTGGGTTTGCACACCCTCTTTCATTCAGGTCATTTCCCCCCACCCACAGATGGAAAATGCACCCCAAAATCTGCACCACATTTTGCATTCGTGGCAGAGATTTAGCACTTAGCCTGCAGTCAAATGTTTTATAAAAATTAGAAATCTCTCTGTTCAACTGCAAAGCTTTTCTGTTTGTTTCTATTCTATTCTATTCTATTCTATTCTATTCTATTCTATTCTATTCTATTCTATTATTGAATAGCTCAGAGTTAAGCATCCAGGACTTCTGTTTCTCTTTTCCTGCATATTCTATCACCTGTACATGTTTGCAAAAATTATTTTCATCAGGATCACTCCTAGGAATGGGTAAGGAATTTATTCAGGCAACTTTTCACAGCAATCCAGTGCTCCCAAAGCTGCCTACATTAGTTGTGTTCATTCATTTTAATAGCTCTATTTTGAGTAGGATTAGAATTGGGTACAACCTTTTCTGTGCACAGAAAATGCATATTTTATGAATGAATGCACTGGAAAGCATCAAAACATTTCTTTTCTACATTTTGAGCATGTATTTTGTGCAAAAGTGCACACAAAGTGCATACTATTCAAATGTGGGCTTTCCACTAGCCATTGTTTTTCCCCAGGTTGCTGGCATCTGTCTGTCTTGAGAGACAATGGAGTGTGCTACTGGGGGTGAAGCCAAACGACTGTACAGTGGTACCTTGGGTTAAGAACTTAACTTGTTCCAGAGGTCCGTTCTTAACCTGAAACTGTTCTTAACCTGAAGCACCACTTTAGCTAATGGGGCCTCCTGCTGCCCCCGCGCCGCCGGAGCACGATTTCTGTTCTCATCCTGAAGTAAAGTTCTTAACCCGAGGTACTATTTCTGGGTTAGTGGAGTCTGTAACCTGAAGCGTCTGTAACCTGAGGTACCACTGTATTAGCAGCACCAAAGCCTGAGCCATGTGTATAGAGGCCCTGGGTTGCCCAGATGACACGACCCCCCTCTCGGCCTTGCTGGTGTGGTCCAAAGGAAATCAGAGCAATATGTTCAGCACCAGCTTGGCTGCAGAAGTTGCTGGAATGAGGCATACAAGGCACCAGCCAAATGTCTTAGGGACTCTACTCCAGATTTGTGTTGGGTTTACTCCTTTGACTTTTCTTCTCCTGAAGATAACCCACAAGGCGGTGGAGATTTAGAACCAGAGTTCTCCTTCTCCTAGATGGGCTACCTTTCCAGGCTGACAAGCCCCATTTGCCCCTCACTTCCATCTACAGCAGGGGTAGTCAACCTTTTTATACCTACCACCCACTAATGCATCTTTCTTGACGGTAAATTTCCTTACCGCCCACCGGTGCTTGATTGAAGGAGGATTCAGCTTGTGCTGTAGAACCCCCTACCGCCCACCTAGAATCCTGAAACGCCCACTAGTGGGCGGTAGGGACCAGGTTGACAACCACCGATCTATAGCAAGTGCCGAAACTGCCTTCTTGACCATTGGACCCACTATTGGTCTTGTCTACTCAGTCTGCCAGAGCTTGTCTTCACATGCATGGGAAGTCCCTAACTCACTGAGGATTTGAGACCCATCAGCTACCCTCACCTAATTTAGCTGGCCAGTTGAAGCCATTCCCAGGGCGTGGCCGCTGTCGCATGCTGCCAGCTTCTAGGATAAACACACGAGACGTAACCAGCTGTGTTCTTAGAGAAATAAGGTATACAGTGGTACCTCTGGTTACATACTTAATTCATTCCAGAGGTCCGTTCTTAACCTGAAACTGTTCTTAACCTGAAGCATCACTTTAGCTAATGGGGCCTCCCGCTGCTGCCGCGCCGCCGGAGCACGATTTCTGTTCTCATCCTGAAGCAAAGTTCTTAACCTGAGGTACTATTTCTGGGTTAGCAGAGTCTGTAACCTGAAGCGTCTGTAACCTGAAGCGTATGTAACCCGAAGTACCACTGTACTATTCAAATTTCAACAGAAGTAGCTCATAAAGTTCAACAAATGAACAAAGCAGAAGATCCAGTGGATCAGATCATTCTCTAGTCAGTTCATGCATAAGGTCCATCCATGTAATGCTGTCCATTCCATTTGATACAATGATAGTATACCTTATTTATCTAAGAACACAACCGGTTATGTCTCGTGTGTTTATTGAGGATGCTTTACGTGACCACAGGTTTGTTTGCTGTTGTTTTACCAGCTTCTAGGAGCCACAGGTGAGAGCTGAGTGCTGGGTGAAGACCAAAGGTAGACAAACTACCCCAGAAAGAGCATGACGTGTCCCCCACCAGAGTTACTACCCCTCCCCTAACACCCCCCTCCCGGATTTTCCAGGTACGCATCTGAATTTGAGCAGAAGGTTGAAAACAGGAGTTTGGAAGGCTTGTAGGATTCAGGGCTACCCCTGTCTAGGGCCTTCCCAGCTCTGCTGTGCGATGGGGCCAAGGGAAAGAGAGAGAAATGTTTGCAAAGTTGTCACTGAAATAAATAACCGGCCTCTGATTGCACCGGGTTCGATTTATGTTTGCACAGTAAAAGAACAAAAACAGATGAGATCACTAAAGGTTACTGCAATAACATAAAAGGTGGCGGGGGGAGATTGTTTTTGCCTTCTTTGCATTACAGTGGACTCTTGTTGCCGGAGAGCAGTTTGTTTACTGGCCCATGCACAGGAAATTACAAGAAGACAAATGTATTTTATACAACTGTCTAACTAAAAAGTGCCTCTAAGCAATAGCAAAGGCAGATGTGTTCTGCTCAGGCTCTGTGTCTCAAACATTTTGAATTCCACTAAAGAATGGGTGGATCTGTCAATTTCAGTTTCTGTCTCAGGTCATACCCACACCAGACATTTAAAGCACATTTAAGGCACATGGGGAACACCATCAGAGAGCACTTACAAACTATAGCTTCCAGGATTCTTTGGGGATGAATGTGCATTCACTGTTTGGTGTGAATGTGGCCCACAATTCTCTTCTTAAGTTCAGTTATCCACATTTCCAGATAAGTTTGCGGTTGTTTTCTTTTTAAGTCTTTGTGAAAGTTTATCAGAATTGTGATTTTTTTCCTTTAATACCCATATATTGGTATGCATTTTTTAATGATAAACACATTTTTGCAAAGGACTTTCCCCTAATATGTTTGTATGCTTATTTCATTATTATTATTATTATTTTCATTTTTAGGCACACATCACTCTGGCATATGCATTTTTATACAGTGGTACCTTGGGTTAAGTACTTAATTCGTTCCGGAGGTCTGTACTTAACCTGAAACTGTTCTTAACCTGAAGCACCACTTTAGCTAATGGGGCCTCCTGCTGCTGCTGCCGCCATGCTGCCGGAGCACAATTTCTGTTCTCATCCTGAAGCAAAGTTCTTAACCTGAAGCACTATTTCTGGGTTAGCTGAGTCTGTAACCTGAAGCATACGTAACCTGAAGCGTATGTAACCTGAGGTACCACTGTACACATTATTTGGCTGGAGGAGTGTATTGCAAAAGTCAAGAAGTGTGGTTTTCAAAAAGGATGGCTGTGTTTTGGTAAAATGTTACCTTTCGACAAAAAGGCAGTGTTTGTTACACTGTCCATCTTTTGCCTCTGGTCCCACCCATCACCAGTGGGTGGCCCTCAGAAGGCTGTCAAGAAAGGAATGTGGCCCTCAAACTGGAAAAGGTTCTGCAACTGTCCTGGATGCTTTTCATCTCCAGATCCCGAAATGCCCCACCTGTGGCTTCCTGTGTTTTAAATCCATGTTAAGGCCAGAGCCACAGAAGCCAGCTGTGGCAGGCTTGTTTCCTACCCATTTGGCTGGTATATTCATCTTGCTTCTTCTCTCTCTCTTTTTTGCTCCACATGAAATAATAGGTTGCGCCAATGGGGCTGCAACCTGAACATAAACAGTTCTGTCATGCGGAAGTGCGCATGATGAGCTCTTGGCCCTGCAAAGAGAACATTTCTTCCCGAGCAAAATTGAATTAAGGCTGCTTTGCTCGGCTATGGAAGGCGCCCAGGCTGTTGTTGCATGTGAGGGGCGCAGAGATTATTAGCGAAATGAAATCTGATTACTTGAGGAGTGCAGTGAGCCAGAAGGTCCCAGGTTTTGACACACCCGATCCAAAACCAGCCTGTGGCTGATTTTCTGCTTTGGAAGAGGTGGCAGCGTGAGTCACACCATGGTCAGAAAGGATGGCTCCTCCTTCTCTGGCCGGGATACAGAGATGGGGCTGTGGGCGCCTAAGCATCATGGAGAGCCATGTCCTGCTGTGTTCGGAGAAGGGTTGTAGCTCAGCGGCAGAGCATCTGCTGTGTGTGCAGAAGGTCTCTGGTTCAATCCCCAATGGCATCTGCAAGGAAGGCTGGGAAGGCCCCCTGCCTAAAATCATGGAGAGCCACTGTCAGTCACTGTAGGAAAACAGGAAGCTGCCTTACACTGAATCAGACAATTGGCCCGTATATCTCAATATTGTCTATACTGACTCAGTCTCTTTCCCAGCCATTTCTGGAGATGCCATTGGGGATCGAACCTGTGACCTTCAGCATACGAAACAGGCGCTCTGCCACTGAGCTACAGCCACATCCTAGAACCACTGCCGCTGACAGGAGCAAGCCAGCAGCAACCACACCTTTCAAGCTGGAGTTAACCGTTAGCAAAAACACAATTTGCACAGACTTGATGGAGTGTTTAGCCTAATGAGCACAACAGCTCATCCTCAGTAAGTCTTGCCCCATGGATCAGTTGCTGAGTCTGAAAGTCCCCACCTCCCCACAGTTCCTGCCTCTCCAGGGTTTTCCCCAAGCAATCGGAGACTACACCTGCATGAAGCCAACCTCTCCTCCACTCTTTTCATGCCTCTTCTGGTTCTGAGACACAATTGGGAAGGGGAACTTTTCACAGCAGGAGGGAGAGACACCTGTGACTCTTCATCAGCCTGATTCATACCCGCCTCTTGGCCTATCTCCTCCCATGCAGTGAATGAAAGGAAAACTAGCCCCAGAGTTAATTCTGGAGCTGTTATCCTGCAGGTGTATAAAGTCCTGCATAGCACTCACAGGTACCTGTATGAAGAGTTGTTTGATGTTCATGAGAACACAGGATCTAGTCAAAGAAAGATGCAAATAGACCTATAGCTGGGTCTATTTTCTCCTACCTAAAACTTCAGAGTTTAAAAACTGATTGGCATGATACTTGCAGAGATTGCACTACTCCCTCGGGGCATCATATCTGCCAAACGTCAGAGAGATTGGACAAAGGGTGTCCATTTTGAGAGGCATTTATATAAGGGGTAACCTCTAATGAACTTTCCATTAGATTTAATGGAAGGCACACTTCAGTATTTTCAATCTGAATGGCATGAAATTTGCATGCATTTTTCTCACAGCACTTCAAACCTGTCAAGTTCCCCAAAGCTCAGACAAATGGGGCCCATTTTACAGACATTGGAAAAAAATAATGCCTTTTAAATTGCTCTGAACTTGGGGGAAGATGGAAGAGGGAAATTAATTGTGCTCAGTGTCAGATCAAAGCCCTTTTTGCTTTTTTTGCTTTTTTTGCAGAGACCTCTTTGCATTCCTGATTTCAGAGTTTTCAAAATGTTTCATATCTAAGTCTCCTTTCCAGATAGCTAAAGAGATCTGGAATCAGGCAGCAGAATGAGACTGCCGTTTGGTATTGTCACCCAGATGATACCCACAGATAGAATCTGTAGAGTTGGAAGGGACCCATAGGGTCATCTAGTCCAACCCTCTGAATTGCGAAAATCTCACCTAAAGCATTCATGGTAGATGACTATCCAACCTCTGCTTAAAAACCTCCAAGGAAGGAGAGTCCACCACCTTCCGAGGGAATCTGTTCCACTGTCTCTAACCATCAGAAAGTTCTTCCTAAGGTTTAGTCAGAATCTCTTTTCTTGACATTTAAATCCATTGGTTCAGGTCCTACCCTCTGGAGCAGGAGAAAACAAGTTTGCTGCATCTTCCATGGAACAGCCCATTAGATATTTGAAGATGACTATCCTATCTCCTCTCATCCAATCCAGCCTGAACATACCCAACTTGCTCAACTGCTCCTCATCACGCTTGGCTTCCAGACCCTTTATCATCTTGAAATCCCGGAGGCACGGGGGTGGGAACTGTGTTTTCAGATTGTTGTGTGTCTGGGAGCTGACATCTGCCCGATGCATATAGCCCAGCTGGGAAACGTATCAGTGGATGTGAGGCTTGGTGGAGGCAGGGGATGGAAACCAGAACGTTGTATCCTCTTTTCGCTCTTCAAAGGGAGGCATCTCTCTTATCTTAAACTTTTTATTCCGAATGCAAAACCAACAACATATCACCATGTCTGCTAATGACAGCTTATTTGCAAGAGAAACCAATCAGATGTTCTACGGATGTTTTGGATTCTAACTCCCATCAGCCCTAGCCAACATAGCCAGTCATTAGGGATTATGGATGTCTGTTTGGACAGCTAACCGCCCATAATTTAGTGACCCCCTTAAACAGGTTGTTAACTTTGGCTGTTGGGAAAGCCCTCTTTGACAGCCACTGAGACTTCCTAGTAAGATGTTCCATTTGCTCAGCACTGACCCCGCTGAAAAATAATAATGTCAACAAATATTAATGCCAGTTTCACTTGCTTACTTGGTCCTGCTTGTTTTGAAACATCTTTTACATACAAAAGATGCTGCCTATGTTAAGCTCCCAGGAGAATCCCTCTCTTTTGGTCTGACTCTCTTTATTTACATTCATCCAGTTCTTTCTGCTTCTGTTGTTGTCAAGCACAGCAAGTTCTTCCTTGGGAAACTGGGGTCCCTTCCAGATGAGGTTTATCTTGAGCAAACGTCCTGATTGGCAGACCACCTCCCCAGTACAGAAACCAAGCCAGATTTAAAGATCTCCTGCAGAGATGGCCGTTCCAAAACCAGCAGATTGTCACTTGGGGACAATGCAGAAGGGAACCATCTCAGTGATGGAGTAATGACCTGGAAACACCTCTTTAAAATTGTTGTTGTTGTTTAGTCGTGTCCGACTCTTCATGACCCCATGGACCAGAGCACGCCAGGCCCTCCTGTCTTCCACTGCCTCCCGCAGTTTGGTCAAACTCACATTCGTAGCTTCGAGAACACTGTCTAACCATCTCATCCTCTGTCATCCCCTTCTCCTTGTGCCCTCAATCTTTCCCAACATCAGGGTCTTTTCCAGGGAGTCTTTTCTTCTCATGAGGTGGCCAAAGTATTGGATCCTCAGCTTCAGGATCTGTCCTTCCAGTGAGCACTCAGGGCTGATTCCCTTAAGAATGGATAGGTTTGATCTTCTTGCAGTCCATGGGACTCTCAAGAGTTTCACCTCTTTAAAATGTATGGAGCTTATTCAGAGTTCTCTGCTTGCTACCACCAGGGCTTTTGTGCTAAAAGCCGGGTTAGTTTTCATGTTGCACAACACAGGAATCCAACACAGCTTCCGCTGTGTTGCACAACCCATTGTGAAACAAACGCAACCTGCTTGTGCATCCTCTCACACAACAATATTCCACTGGAGTAACTTGATCACACTAAGTGACTTTAACTTACCACTGCCTTGGAAAGGACCCTATGTGTTTGTTCATCTTTCCTGGATTTTGACTCTTAATAGTTAACACTTCCTTTTGGACACCTCAGTTTTATCTGTGCTATACTGTTTTGCTGTATTTTTATCTAGCTTTTAGGAAGCTGCATCAAATGATATCATTGTGCTTTTATTTCATTTACGCAAACCACTTAAGAGAAATTTATTATATTAAACGGTGGTGTGGTCATTTTTAAAACGTAAATAAATTTCTCTTTGCGAAATGTGCACAGAGGTTATATGATATCACCATCAAATAGTTGTTTTCCTGTATTTCTCACCATAGTTTTCCGTTAGCTGTTCTTTCTGCAGAAGTGTGACAGCCTGGACGTGCCCTAAGGTTGTGTAAGATACCCCAGGGTTGTTTTCATTCAAGGTGAATGTCTGAAAGACAGGCTTCATGACCACCGCCATCGAGTTGATTTCTGGAACACAGGATATTTTATTTAATTTTGAAAATTCTATAATTTCTACAAGGAGACTCAAGGCAGCAAACAAACGCTAATAAAAACAGGATAAAACAGAAATTATTATTTTAAAAAAACATACAAATTTTATAATATTAAGTAGTATATAAGTTATACAAAATAAATAATGACTTTAATAACTTTCCAACAGCCCAAATGTAATGAAACAGGGGCAGCAAATTGATACACTAGCAGACTGGGTCAAGGATACCTTACAAAGTACTTGATTCAATCTTCTAAGTAACTCAGCTTCATTCATTTGTTATCTGAAATGTTTTTCTGGCAAGGAGCTCAGGGTGGTGTAACTTCCTTTTCAGAGCCTGCTGTGATTTCTCTTATTTCCTTCCTTGCACCAGTCTTTTTGTAGAATCTCATGCCTGCTCAATCCCAGTTGTTGTTTTTTAAATGTTGGGTGAATCACTCAGACGTCAAGTGCAGATTCCCAGCTCTTTGCAGTTAAAGCCAGGCTTCAAACAGGTGGCTTAGCAAGGAAGGGGGGTGGAGTTGAGTTGTGCCAGCTAGGAAATCATAAATCCGAGCAAACTATTTTGCCTATTGGAAATCTGATTTTTCGACAGCGAAAGCCTGCCCTCCTCATAAAGACACATTTCACTGCTGGGAATCCAGCAAGAAAACGTGGGCAACTTGTCTCAAGGCAAGAAACCTGAGTACAAATGAGAAAGCTCCAAGCCCGTGTTCTACAAATGGATAAGCTCGCACACCTTTAAAATGGGGGTTTGAGTTTACAGTGCACCTTGTTCACCACAACTCAGGTTAGTAAGGACTGGCGCTTAGTAGTGTGCTGGAAAATTTAGATATGCATGATCCCTTCTAGACCCCCTCACAGTCATGCCCCCTTCTAAGATTTAATAACAATAACAATGCATTGCAACAATCAGTGCAAATCTCCATGTTTTGCCTTTTCGCTTCATTTATTTGGAGATTTGCACTGATTTGCACTGATTGTTGCAATGCATTTTTACATGGGCAAATGATTTTCAGTGCTGCAGGATCTTCTTCCAGAATGACTTCTGTTGTGTTTTCCTTCAAGTTCCTTTGTACATAATGAAACTTGTGCACCATTCCCTTGAAACTGAAGCACCTTGGGTTTTCAGTGTTCCTGAATGCTTAGCTCTTAGAATATATGGAGCAATGCCTCCTCAGAGATCTTCCCACACTCTTTCTCCAGAGTGACCCTTGGAGCCAATCCTCAGTTGGTGTCTCGCCTCCTTTCGCGGTGAGTGGCTCCAATCAACACAGAGGGTGAGAAGATGTCTTCTCGGTGGCTAAAAGGTTCCCCTCTCATGCTGCTGTCAGGCAACTCTAGGATGCTGGAGACAAGGACCCTCCTGCAAAAATAGTAATGGGCCTTTGACTCCCTGCAACCCAGATCACTATACCTCTGCTGGTGCACCATAAAACAGAACTGAGTTGGAATATAACGACATATGGTGAGATCTGCTGGATGAGGTGAATGGCCCACCTAGTCCAGCATCATGTTAGGTAAAGGACCTCTGGACGGTTAAGTCCAGTCAAAGGCGACTATGGGGTTGCGGCGCTCATCTCGCTTTCAGGCCGAGGGAGCCAGCGTTCGTCCACAGACAGCTTTCTGGGTCATGTGGCCAGCAGGACTAAACTGCTTCTAGTGCAATGGAACACTGTGACGGAAACCAGAGCACACGGAAATGCCATTTACCTTCCCCCCGCAGTGGTACCTATTTATCTACTTGCACTGGTATGCTTTTGAACTGCTAGGTTGGCAGAAGCTGGGACAGAGCAATGGGAGCTCACCCCGTGGCGGGGATTTGAACCACCTTCCAATTGGCAAGCCCAAGAGGCTCAGTGGTTTAGACCACAGTGCCACCCGCATCCCTAGTTATAGCATCCTGTTATCACAACGGCCAACCAGATACCCATGGGAAGTCTGCAAGTGGAACTTGGGTGCAGCAGCAGCTCTCTCCAAACAACTGGTATTCGGAGGCGTATTGTTCTGTATGCAACCCACTGAAAGTCAGGTGTCTCCAAAGCGTTAGCACAGCTGAGTGCAAGGACTCTTCTAACCCAGAATAAGCTTGCAATGCTCTCCTTTCAGTGCTCAGGATCAGAGCAGAAAGAAGCACACCTGATGCTGCGGTCTACTGTTTTGGAGTGCAGGTGTAGCTCTGTTCAGAAATGTTCTCCATGCCTGGGCAAATCCATGGGGCCGCTGGAGCAAGGCTGCACCTCCACCTCCTGCCCCAGTGTCAGGTTCTGTGCCAGCCCCACCCAGTGGACACCTGTGGTCCCAACTGCACAGAGCACCTATGTGGAAACAGTTGTTCATGTGTAGGTGCCCCTTGCAAGCATCTGTATTCAATGCATGAAGATGTGCCTCCAAGCAGTTACTCGTGTTGGGCTGGCATTTCTGGTACATAAGGCGGCTGCTTGTTAATACTTTGATTTATTTTTATTTTTTTAAAAACAGAGAATTCTGCTGAGCCAATGCAGCTGCAAACAGATTGATTTACTTTAAAGCTTTATTTTTCCAGCTCTTTTCACTGGAAAACAATGAACCATTTCCCCAAAGCCTCTTTCTCTTGCAAATTCACACTCAACAGACAAAACTGAACACTCCGAAAGAGCTTATCTATTGATATCTTTCCCTCTCTTGTTGGAAATCTTGGAAGTAATTCAGGAAAAGTATTACAATCATCTTTTGGCACTGGTTTTGCTAGCCTTTGGATGTATTGATGGATAGACTCTGTTACGTTTTTAGGCCATGAACCGGGATCTTTTTTTTAAGAAACAACCCCTATAAATCAGAGAGCATAGGAGTTACCAGCACGGTGCCCATGGGCACGATAAAGCCCTTGAGTTCTGCTCCTGGTGCCCACAAAGCCCCTGAGCTCCTTCCCTGTGAGTCCTGAGGGTTGTTAGGCAGCCCCCTAATTCCCCTCACAGAGCTACAAATCTCATAGTGGCTTAACAATCAATCCCTCTTCACAGGGAACTCTGGGAATTGCTGTTCTGTGAGGGAAACAGGGGTCCCCTAACAGCTGACGGCACCCTTAACAAAGTACAGTTCTCTGCATTCTTTGGGGGAAGCCAGGACTACTTAAAGTGGCATGATGTTGTTTTAAATGTATGTTACAGATGCTTCAGTGTGTCAAAGCAATTGTTATCCCACACTTTCTGCTGCATTTTCTTGTCACTTTCCTTCCTGCAAGAAATCCAGTTTTGGGGGGAAGTGGGCTTGTTCCCTAAGAGTCCCCCATCAACTGCACAACCTGAATTTGCTGGCATGTGATTGACTCCTATCCCTCCCCCCATGGCAACAGTCTAGAACAGCCTTTCTCAACCTGTGGGTCCCCAGATGTTGTTGAACTACAACTCCCATCACTCCTAGCTAGCAAGGCCAGAGCTCAGGGATGATGGGAGTTGTAGTCCAACAACATTTGGGGACCCCCAGGTTGAGAACCGCTGGTCTAGAAGCATACAGAGTTGAACTCCCTATCACCCACCACCTTCATTTTTTAAAATAAGTGCTTCATGTTTCTCTACATCAGGAATGGTGGCAATTAAGGACAAGAAAGCTGAATTTTTTGAAACCCAACTGGGTTGAAAAAGAGCTTCCTTGATTTGTTTAAGGCAATATTTGCCAACTTGGTGTGCTCCGGATGTCTGGGAGTTATAATCCAAAACATCTGGAGGGCACCAGGTTGAGAAAGGGCTGGTGTCAGAGCAGCTCAGGTTCTTGCATTTCTTGGGTATTTCAGCTATTAACAGGCCTCCAGGGAGAGAAATGGGCAACTCTGAGATTTTCCAAAGCGCTGCCTGTTGACCTAGCTTTCTTTCCACTAAAATTTACAACCAGTTTAACACCCTGACTTCAAAAAAATATACAGTTAGGTCAGCGTTCAAAGCACTGGAAACACATTTTCATTTAATGACTTGCATTTAAATCCAAAAATCAGAAAAAATATATTAAAAAACACAATGTAGCTTGGAGTTGGGTTATCTGGGGGGACACTTTCTCCCATAAAGGCCAGCCTGCTTAGTCAGTAAGATCTTCTGTGCTGCAGCCTACAAAAGCCCATCTTGTGATGACCAGGAGCAGAGACTTCCCAGTGGTGGCACCCAATCTGTGGGATGGGCTCCCCTTTGGAATAAGACAGGGGCTGGCTATGAAGTCATCTGGGCACCAGATAAAAAGTTATTTGTTACCTGTGGCTTTTGCTGGCTATTGGTGTCAGCTCGTGGTTATATCCAAGTAGTTGAACTTACTCAGGGATGGAGAGCCTGTGGTCCTCCACATGTGGCCAGACAGTTGCAGGAGTTATTGACCAGCAACATCTGGAGGGCACCAAGTTCCCAATGACGTCATCTCTATTTGGTACAGAATTCATGTGATTCTGGCTGCATCAAAATAAAGGACATCATTAATGTGCATTACAGAAGACCTGCAGTGTTCATCTGCTGTGGCAAAAACCACAGAGTCTTGTGCCATCTTAAAGGTAAAGGGACCCCTGACCATTAGGTCCAGTCATGGCCGACTCTGGGGTTGCGGCGCTCATCTCGCTTTATTGGCCGAGGGAGCCGGCGTACAGCTTCCGGGTCATGTGGCCAGCATGACTAAGCCGCTTCTGGTGAACCAGAGCAGCGCATGGAAACGCCGTTTACCTTCCCGCTGGAGCGGTACCTATTTATCTACTTGCACTTTGATGTGCTTTCGAACTGCTAGGTTGGCAGGAGCAGGGACCAAGCAACAGGAGCTCACCCCGTCGCGGGGATTTGAACCGCCGACCTTCTGATTGGCAAGTCCTAGGCTCTGTGGATTAACCTACAGCACCACCCGACTAGCAAATTGATTATGGCTTCAGCTTTTGTGGGTGCTTGTTTGCTTTTTTGGCATTAATCTACACTGGCTAGTTTGCTCTTGCCTGCAAAACTCAGTTTTATTGAAGTTGCCTGGTGGCTTTCAAGCCTTAGACCACACGCTAATGGTGCTTTTAACCATTAAGAAAATAAAAAATAAGCCCTTGGCAAGTATGTTTTTAAAACCCCTGACCTTTCTGGCTGCTTCTGAGAACCTGGTGTACCTCTTGCACTCATTTCCTTCCAGTCCCAAGGAAATGACTTAATGGTTATTGATATTTACTCGCATAGCACAAGGTCCCCTGGACTAGACATTCTGCGTAGGATCCAGCATGAGACAGATTTTTCCCTGGGCATGTGGTGTTGGAGAGCGACTTAGGCTTTTCAACAAAATACTGAAAATAGTGGGGGTGGAGGAGAGAGAGAGAGAGACAGCGCTTTTGTCCCACATAGCTACATTGGATAAGCAAGGAAGGGGACAATACACCAGGAATGGTGGGGGAGAGAAATTACATTCTCTTTGCATTTAAAGGTGAACCTACTCAATTCGCACTTTCCAAAGCAGTATGTGAGCCAAAACGCAGCCCCCCCTTTGAAATTCACACTTCTCTGAATTTTGCAATGCTGTTCTCCAACCATATAGTGTATACAGAAATGCAAATGTTCTTGGGTATGTGTGTAAAAATGCATATGTTAGTGAAATTAACCTACAGAAAGGCATCATGGAAGAGGAAATTGCTTTGCAAAAATATGTGTATTAGGCAAAATTGTGTGCAAATATGTGTGCTTCCTGAGCAAGGTTAGGAGTCAAGGCATAAGAGGGTACGTCTCCGTATGGATCAGAATCTGGTTAAAGAATGGAAACAGAGAACAGAAATAAATGGACAGCCCTCCCAGTTTAAGAAGCGAGGTCCCCCAATGATCATTTGCCTAGGCCATAAGGCCATGGTGGGGCAAAATTTGAATGAGGGGCTTGATGAGTCTTGGCCTTCGTCTCTTAACCATCATGCTCTGTCAGGTTGGAAATTCAGGGCACTTCCAGGCTTTTGCTATTTTCAGATGGGATCACATACCAGCAAATTTTGGTTGTGTGGTTATAATTAATTGGGAGGTCTTGCACAACAATCCCACTTCCCCCCAAAGTTAGGACTTTTGTAGCAAGGAAAGTGACTGGAAAATGCACTGGAAAGTGGGGTTAATACTGTATTTTTCGCTCTATAGGACGCAGTTTTCCCCCTCCAAAAATTAAGGGGAAATGTGTGTGCGTCCTATGGAGCGAATGCAGGCTCCTTGGCTTCAGCGATAGCAATGCGAAGCCTCCGAAGCGCAGAGGGAGAGCTCCCCCCCACGCTCCGAAGGCTTGTGGATAGCCGCCTGAAGCCCGAAGCCCCCGGAGCACAGCAGGACCTCCCGCTGCGCTCTAGGGGCTTCAGGCAGCTATCCGCAAGTCTTCGGAGTGCAGCAGGAGTTCGTGCTGCGCTCCGAAAGCTTGCGGATAGCCGCCTGAAGCCTGGAGAGCGAGAGGGGTCGGTGCGCACCAATCCCTCTTGCTCTCCAGGCTTTGCTTCGCTGGAGAGGCGCTGCACAGTTTTCCCTTTCTGCGCAGAGCGCCTTCAGCGAAGCGGGAGGAGAAAAGGAAGGGGCTCCGTTTCTCCTGCCACTTTGCTGAAGGGGCGCTGAGCAGAGAGGGGGAGGTTTTTTTTCTCTCCTGTTCTCCCTCTCCTATGGTCTGGTGCGTCCTATGGTCCGGTGCGTCCTATGGTTCGGTGCGTCCTATAGAGCGAAAAATACAGTAGTCACTTTTATCTGATGTCATCCACAAACAAATCAGAGTGTTCAGCAGACATTCTGTTCTGGAAGCTCGCTCAGTGACCCCACAGCTGGCACAAGAAAGCCTGCCCCCTCTCCTAGGCATTTCACCCCAGCAACATCTGCCCGCTTTTAAAGGCTTCTGGCGAAGTTTGCCCCTCCGTGGCCCACACAGCCTGAGTGTCGTCCAGCTGGCTCTCATCTGCCACTCCAGCCTTAAGTCTGATCTCCTTGGAAAATTATTGTGAAATTGTTGAAACAACGTTTAAAATGTGTTGGCCGTGGAAGAGGCTGGGTGTGTTTGTGTTTCCCCTCTCCCCCTCTCAGCGTAAGTCGCCCACCTTGCATCCTCTGGGACAAAAGGCGTATTATAACAGGGCCTAATCTAGAAAGCAGGACCATGGTAACCCAACAGGGGGGAAAGAACCTTTGGAATGTCAACTGTTTTCTTTCCAAGCAGCAAAGCGCGGAGAGTGGGAGTGTGTTGTGGTTTTCCCACCCACCCCCAAATCCCACACCTCCAGTTGTCATACTGGATTCACAGCTAGCACATGTTATATCTGGCACATGGTCAGGTCTGGGGGAAGGACACTGACAACCACGATGAGTTTGGGGTCCCGTTGCACTGAGGTCTTGATTTCCTTTTGCAGTTTTCTGCACCAGCCGCTCAAAATCACTTTAACCCAGGCTGATTTCTAGTGGGTTGTGCTTCCTTGATGATGGCAGCTACTGTTTGACGTACTTACAAAGGATGTTTGTATGCCACCCCATCACTTTTTATCACATTAAGTTCTCTGGGCAGGTTACGATACCCAGGGTGGTACTGAACATGGACGTGATGTGATCCCTACTGGATCCAGTACTGCAGCTCTGCCGATGCAATGGACATCAGAGAGCTTTCTCTTCATCTCCTATCCTCCCAGCCCCACCCCCTGAACCCTCAAAATCAGCTCCAGAGAGTTGGGGACCCCCCCAGCAGATCTGGGGAGCACATGAGAGGAAAAAAGGAGGTAGAAATCCCATTGTGCCAGCAGAACTACACAGGTGGGGCATTGGATACAACTCCCCCCCCCCACACACACATGAGGCCAGTCCTGCCAATAGACATACTGAGGCAGCTGCCTCAGACAGGAAATACTAGTGGGCAGGCAGTGTCAATGAAGCGATGGAGGGGACAGAGTTCAGTGGGTCCTGCACCCTTTAAGCTGCCCTCAGGTGTGGTGGAGGATGATAAATAATAATAATAATAATAATAATAATAATAATAATAATTATAATTATAATTTATTTATATCCCCGCCCTCCCCAGCCGAAGCCAGGCTCAGAGCGGCTAACAACAATAAAATAATACAGCTTTCTAAAATCAATTCATTATAAAATCAGTTCACTGGCAAAAGGCAGATCTCAAAGCAGACTCATCTGCTTTTATCTGAGGAGATCATGACCCAGATCGGATCACGAGTCTGTTTCAGCTCCGGCAGTTCTGTAGATTCCTTTATGAGGTGTCTTGCAGCGCTCTCTCCTCTTTGTAAGCTGGTAACTCCCCCCACCCCTTTCCTTCTAAAATACTCAGCCATCCAGCCGCCCACAGCCTGGAGCAGCTAGCACAAGGAGATTGTGGCTGCCACAAGTTTCAAATGGAGTAAAGCAAATCCCTCTGGGAGTGACAGGCCATTCCATCACTCTCAGTTGGAACTGTACATAAAAAACTTGGCTGCCCTCAGTATGTGCTTCTAAAACATCTATTTTTTAACATCTATGTCTCTGCACAGATTTTAAGGACCGTCCCTTGAAAATCCACACAGAAACAGCACGTATGTACTTAGTCCCCTGCCAGTGCAGAACTTTGATGGAGAAAACTTTTATTGGGTCTGTCCAGCCCTACTTGTTGTCCCCGTGCTGAGGTAAGATTCAGCTCTCAGTCCAGTCAGCTTCTATATGTGGAACAGGGAGGAGTCCTCTTGACTTCAGGCGGCAAAACAGGCCAGCCCTGACTCTCCATGTGTCTGTCAAAACCAGCAGCCTGTATGATCAAGCTGATAGAAGAAGATATCTCCGACCAAACAGATGGCATTATCCTTCTCACAGGGAACTCTTACCACAAGGTGAAAGATCAGAACAATTCTTCTTCAGTTCCCATGGCCAGCTTAAGACATTTTGCTACCTGAGGCAAAGGACAAGATGGCGGCCAGACAGGCAGCTGAAAGCGAAACAGCTGAAAACTAAGACAGTCAAATCAATCAGATCCTTCTTCCAGATCTCCACTTGAGACAAGACCAAACTCAGCCCCATGTTGCCAGTAGAAGCTGCCTTGGCATTCTCATGGAGCACCTAAATAGCAAAGCATTTCAGCGAATGGACCCAAGTGAAGACTGCTCAACACCTTGCCAGCCACGTCCTGTGTGGAAGGACCGTTGCTCTGTGATAGAAGATCTGGGCCCCAGGTGCAATAAAACAGCATCTCCAGATAGGGCTGGAAAATCCCTGCCTGAAACAGCAGCCAAACACCTGACAAGGAGGCAGTGTGTGGGAAAGGTGGTCTCAGGGGGTCACTAGGAGCACTGGCAAGTCGAGGAACTGAATAAGGAGAGGGCCCAGAGGTGAAATGGCACAGGGCAGGCAGGTGGCCTGAAGGCAGGCTGGGTGGAAACCTTTCCATTAAAAATTAAAAGCTTATTATTTCCCCCAAACTTTGGTTCCATCTGCACTAGACACAGAAAGCAGTATCATCCCACTGTAAGCAGTCATGGCTTCCCGCAAAGAAACCTGGGAATTGTAGCTTGCTCAGGGTGGTGAATTCCCAGAAGTGGGGCTGATTGTTAAACCACTATGGAAATTGTAGCTCTGTGAGGGGAACTGTGTGTGTGTGTGGGGGGGGTGTCGTCTAACAGGAAAAAAAACAACTCAGAGAAGTTTGTGAATTTTTCTTTAATCTCCTCATGAAAATTCACCAGCATTTCAGTGCAAATTTCTCCAAAGGTATACATATTTCCATGCACAATTCTGCAAGCAATTCCCCCTAGGCTAATGCATTTTCGTACATTATCTTGACAGACAGAAACCTTTTTCCTGCACACTTCCCCCTAAGATCCACATTTTTCTACATATCCATCGGTCGGATACCTGCATCGCAACATTCGGGTCAGTGCAGATTTCAAAGGATAGCTAGCTGTGTGAATTAAGAAGTGCAAATATGCCAGCTTTGCATTAAAATTCAAAGTGAAGCCAGTATCTACCCTGTCCTCAACTCAAGGCGCAGTGGGGGGTGGGGGCAGCGAGTGGAGGAGGGCAGTAGTCCCTGTGCATGTCCCTAGCTTTGATTTCTTCCTACATCTGCCAACCTGAACGGCAGCACTAAGCATATAACCTAAAATGTTGCCTGTTACTGCAGAGAGCATCTCTGCCTGCCTGCCTGCCTGCCTGAAGCGCTCTCTGCAAACCCTCTCTGTTGTGGCATCGCATCCTCTGCACTGTTTCGCAGCCTCTGTGCTTTGACAAAGCCTCTTTGCGCTTCCCGCAAAGCTGGGGGGAGGCTTAAGGGGGGGCCTGGAGGCGGCTGACTCCAAAGCCGGTGGCAGGAGCCGAAGCAGGCAGGCAGAGACTCTTGGGATGGCATCTCCCTTGCCTGCAGAAAAAGTCCTAGGGCAGAACTGCCAGCTTCCCAGCTCACCTTTCCCGTCTCAGATGCCACCCAGGAGCAGAAATGTGGTGCTGAGGGCACTGCGGAGAGCCGGTTGGTAGGACTTGGCACCAGCCAGGGAAGGAAACGAAACCGGGCAGCCTTTTCTTGTCTCTCCTTTCAAGGACATGTGCAGGTACAATAGCAGGACTCGGACCGGGACTGGGTTCCTGATTGCCTTTGAAATGCCTTGCTGACTTTTGTTTTAGTGGCTGGCCAGTTATGGGAGAAAGAGTCTACATATACTGGGGCTGTTAACTTGGGGGTAAAACCCCGTAGAACTCAGCCAAATTGTCTTCTTATGCAGAGAGGGTTGGGCTGCTGATCAGCTTGGTCCTTTTCCTGCTTTTCCTTTTTTTTTTTTTTTTAAAAAGTTGATTTCTTTAAAAGTCACTTATTTCCAATTTCACTTACATGATAGCAAGAGCATGTTAGCCTTCTATTTATATATGCGAAGTAGATAGCTAAGCGCCCTTTGTTTTGCTAATATTTCTGTACTGTATAGAAATGGTAGAATTCCTACTCTCAATGTATTTAAAACTATCGACAGAAAACCATCTCATTTTACTTTATCATTGACTCCTTTTCTCATTTCTTACCCCTTTCTTCCCTAGTATAGCTATTGCAGCCCCCATTCTCTAAATAAGTATGACGGCACATATTTTTATTTGACTTGGGTTATATCAAACTGTCCACTCTGATTATTGATACTATCCATTTATTATATAGGTGATTTAGTGTGACATGTGATGCTGTATATTCTTATTTTTTCTAATTCAAAAGGGGGGGGAGTGTTGTTGGTGAGGAGGCATACATTTAACCACATTTAAAGCATGTTCCCCTCCTCCAAGAATCCAAGGAACTGTAGTTTGTTAAGGACGATGGTAACTGTAGCTGTGTGTGTGTGTGTGTGTGTGTGTGTGTGTGTGTGTGTGTGTGTTTTGTGTGTGTGCTTTAAATGCTTGGTGTCTATGCAGCCTTAGTTGACCATTAGGAAGAACTTCCTGGCAATAAGAGCTGTTGGACAGTGGCGCAAACTCCCTCAGATGGACTGTCATTGGAAGTTTTGATTGATGGAGCCATGAGTATGCACTCAGATTTAAATTGACATTTACTGGGATTTTTACGTTCGCTTACTGGAATTTTAGAACTGAGCTCAGTACGTCATTTTATTGATTGAGACGCAGTAAGCGCCGAGTTCTCAAAACTGGCTCTGCTTCAAGGATTGACTGCTTGGTTCCTAAGGCTGCAGTCCTATGCCTGCTCAGCTGGGGATTCAGTCCCATTGAAATTCATGGTTCACCTGAGTAGACCTGTGCAGAATCACATTAGAGGCTGTCATGTGTCTACCGTGAGGGCAGAACCAGGGAAAGGAAGGGGAGGCAGGAATCGGGGCCTGAATGGGGCCATAGGACATTTTAAATTAAAGCAGGGGTGGCGGACTTATTTCAGCCCAAGTGGGTGAGTCTCATGCCAGAGTCAGTAGGCTGGTTTCTACACACACACACACAATCTCTTTCCTCTGTTCAGACCAGCAGGAGACATATAATACTGGGTGACCTTGAGCCAGCCATAGTCCCTCAGCCTAACCTACCTCGTAGGGTTGCTGTGAGGATAAAATGAGGAAGAAGAGAAGAAGGGGCCTTGAGCTCCTTGGAAGAAAAGTGGAGTTTAAATGCGATAAAAAATAAATAAACAAATTACCAGAGTTCAGGGATAGTTAAGGAGGGTGCGAAGCAGGGTGGGTGGAGGGGGTGGCAAGGGAGGTGGTGTAGCCTGGTATGCTGTCGTGTGATTGGCTGCCACCCACCTGTCAAATTTGGCCCCACAAGGCAGATCCTCATAAGGATTTGGCCTGTGGAGCCAAAAAGGTCCCCCATCCCACTGTTGAACTTATGGCAGTACTCCATACCTGACTGCTATGAAAGACACAGGCCCCAATCCCCCTCTCCTTGCCCTTTGTTGTGCCTGGCTCCTAGCCCCATGACGGACTGAGCATCTGAAATGCCTCAGGTGCATCCAGCAAATTCACTAGGGGGGTGAAGACTATACTGCTAGCTAGACAAGTAACTCTCCCTTGCCAGATCAGGACATGTTAATTAAGAGACATCTTAATTAAGAACCTATTTTTCCCTGGATTCGCAAAGGGTGTGTGTGTGTGCGTTTGTGCGCGTGTATGTGTACGTCAGCCAACACCCACACATAACCTGTTGTTCCCATCTGTGAACAACGATGGAGCTTGTGAATAATTACGGATGCCATCATGTTGAGCAGAAGGGAAGATGGAATTGGCAGGATGGCGCGCATTCAAAAGATGCCCTCATCTTCATTACCTTGCTGATTTTAGATATACATAGGTAGGCGGGTCGTCCATTTGCCCTCCCTAACTTCCAGATACAGCCTTCCCTGCCAAACCTATCATCCAAATAAACAATGTCATTGGTTGGGAATTGTCTATCAGCCCCATTCCATAATAATCCAGCAAACTTTCTCTCCCTCTCTCACACACACAAACACACACACAAACACACTACTATGTTTCTTTCTGCTAGAATAAGAACCTGCTGGACCAAGTCAGTGACCCGTCTAGTCCAGCATCCCATTCTCACAGTGGCCAACCAGACCGTGTTGGCTGTGAGTCCTGGAAAACCTGCTCCCTGCCTTGCAGGCCTTTCGCCTGGTCTGCGGAGGTGGGGTCCTGACTGACTCCAACTACAAAAGCTGTTCAATAGTGGAATGGACTACCTGAGAAGTGGGTGGACTCTTGGCAGTTTTACGCAGAGGTTGGATGGCCACCTGTCGGGGATTCTTTAGCTGTGATTCTCACATTGCAGGGGCTTGAGTTACATGACCCTGGGGGTCCTTTCCAACTCTACAGAACTATGATTCTAGGACTTTTGTACTGCCCCTGGAATATTATATCCTGGACATTTGGATAACCCATATGGACCGATGAGATTCATTCATGTTAATATACAACCCAATACGTGTTATGGGGGTGGTGGGATGCCATGTTATGTTATTTGTGTATAACATATAGAATATAGATAGATAGATAGATAGATAGATAGATAGATAGATGATAGATAGATAGATAGATAGATAGATAGATAGATAGATGATAGATGATAGATGATAGATAGATAGATAGATAGATAGATAGATAGATAGATAGATAGATACATAAAGGTAAAGGGACCCCTGACCATTAGGTCCAGTCGTGGCTGACTCTGGGGTTGTGGCGCTCATCTCGCTTTATTGGCCGAGGGAGCTAGCATACAGCTTCCGGATCATGTGGCCAGCATGACTAAGCCGCTTCTGGCGGACCAGAGCAGTGCACGGAAACACCGTTTACCTTCCCGCCGGAGCGGTACCTATTTATCTACTTGCACTTGACGTGCTTTCGAACTGCTAGGTTGGCAGGAGCAGGGACCGAGCAACGGGAGCTCACCCCGACGTGGGGATTCGAACCGCTGACCTTCTGATTGGCAAGTCCTAGGTTCTGTGGTTTAACCCATAGCGCCACCCGCATCCCCAGATAGATAGAGCAAATAAATTAAATAATAATAATAATAAATGATGGTGATGATGATTTTCTTCAGGTAATGACAGACAGAGAACACCTGATGAATCACCCACAAAGATGCCACGTTGTGGATGAGAACATCTCTGCATCTGTGGTTTGCCCAAAGGGCTGGGTGGAGCCAACCTTCACACTCGCTGCCAAAGCTCGAGTTGTCATCACAGGCTGCTTCTTCATCATTGCAGCATGCAGCAACCTTGCCGTCTTGTACAGCGTCACGAGGAAGAGACGGAAGTCCCACGTCCAGCTGCTCATCCTGAGCTTGACAGTGGCCGACTTGCTGGTCACAATGACCGTCATGCCCCTGGACGCTGTGTGGAACATCACGGTCCAGTGGTACGCTGGCGATGCCCTGTGCAGGTTCCTGAACTTCCTCAAGCTCTTTGCCATGTACTCGGCCGCCCTGGTGCTGGTGGTGATCAGCTTGGACCGGCACTCTGCCATCCTGCACCCCTTTTCGTTTGCTAACTCCAGCCGCCGCAACCGGATCATGCTCTCTGTCGCGTGGATCCTCAGCGTCCTGCTGGCCGCTCCCCAGGTACGAATCCGTTAGGACAGAAGGCTTGTTTAGGGAGGTGCACATATTGTAAGGTAAAGGTAACGGGACCCTTGACCATTAGGTCCAGCCGCGGATGACTCTGGGGTTGCGGTGCTCATCTTGCTTTACTGGACGAGGGAGCCGGCGTACAGTTTCCGGGTCATGTGGCCAGCATGACTAAGCTGCTTCTGGCGAACCAGAGCAGTACATGGAAACGCCATTTACCTTCCCGCCAGAGTGGTACCTATTTATCTACTTGCACTTTGACCTGCTTTTGAACTGATAGGTGGGCAGGAGCTGGGACCGAGCAACGGGAGCTCACCCCATCGCAGGGATTCAAACCGCTGACCTTCTGAATGGCAAGCCCTAGGCTCTGCGGTTTAGACCACAGCACCACCCGTGTCTCGCACATATTGTACATAGCCACAAAACAGTAATGGAATACAGTGAGAAATACAAAACCAAACAATAACAAGCACCTCCCTCCCTCCCCACAATGCCAGAACCCAAATAAGAGATTGCATACATTCCGGTGCATCGGCACAGTTGCCTATTTAATTCACTTCCCATGTCATTCTTGCAGGGACCTTACAGAGTATTTTGTCAGGGCAATGTCACTATTTTCATTGGCCAGGATAATGAAGGACAACATTCAGAGCAGAAATATAATCGCGACACCCGAAAGATATCAGGCTTGTTCATGCACTGCGCAGAACACAAGTACAAGCTCTCTGTACACGTGTACAAGCGTTTGTGCGACAGAGCGTACACTTATTGATTTTTCAATTTTTCATCTCTGTTAGTGTGTACGCAGGTACACAGATTGCACACTGAGTGCACAGCTCAAGGATTTGTGTAGAGAGGTACACACAGAGATTGTGCACTTGTAGAACATAATGTGTGAACACTCCATAAAAGCAGCCTCATGGGGAACAGCTTCCTTAGATACATGATTTCTGAATCATGCAGTGTTTGAGCATGAAGGCTGAAATGGAGAATGCTGGCATTTATAATGTCATTATTACTAATTTCATCCTTCTGACCTTTTCCCATCCTGCATTTATTTGGGGGCGGGGAGGGAGAAGCAGGGAAACTGATGCCTTGTTTTACGGTGGGTTATTTTAGCTGCCTAAATGTATTTGTGTGTGTGTGTGTGTCATTATGCAGTATTTAAAAGCCTTTATGTATTTCAAATCTCAGAGTATTTCAAATCTCAGAGTGCTGCATATATGTACATAAATAACAATGCATTGATAATTAATATAATAACAAACCAATATATGTGTGTAAATTAAGTGTGTATATTATTAGACTGTTTTACTTTTCCATTTCAGCTTTTCCTTTTCCACCTGTACACCATCCCGGGCGTCAATTTCACCCAGTGTGTGACGCATGGGAGTTTCAGAGAGCACTGGCAGGAGACCACCTACAACATGTTCACTTTCACCACCCTCTATGTCACCCCGCTGACCGTGATGGTTGTCTGTTATGTCCGCATCTTATTTGAGATCAGCAAGCAGCTGAAAATTAACAAAGGTGAGTTGGCCTCCCCTCAACTGCATTGGGTGGGAACAATGAGATGCCCTTCGGCTTGTGTTTTTCCAGTTTCTCGAAAAGTTTCTCTTCTCCTGAAAAACAGCCTTCCATTTTTCTGCCTTGTTCTCAGGGTTTGTCACTGACCTTATTACTACGAAATGGCTGAGGATTGTGCCTGTATTACTACTACTACTATTACTTCTTCCCCTGCCCCCTATTATTACTATTACCCCCCGTGATTTATTAATCGCTTTCTGAGCAATTGTCTCAAGGCGGTTTGCACATATTTAAATGCAGTTAAAAACACAAACACAGCAAATACATTTATAACAACAGTAAACCCTAACAAGGTAGACACTTGAAGACCCATTTCTCCAATGGGAAAAGCTCTATGGGCCCCTCCAGATAGTCTTTATTGCAAATTCATGATGATTTGTGCTCATGTTGGTGTTGGGGCAGTTATATACAACCGTACTTCCGAAACTGTTTGCACCTGAAAAAGTTTCAGCTTTGTTTCCAATCAGGGCACGTCTCATAACTTCCTGCAGAAAACCTGAAACTTTTCATGCCACGAATGTTCTGGTTTAATGAATTTTTTTGTCCCACTTTTGGTGAGCTATAGCGCAGGATGGCAATAATATGGTAATGTTGGGGAAGCGTCATACAGCAACTAATAAAGCAGATTGGTGTGTGGATTGTCCAGTATAAACCCACCATTAATGCACTAGTATTGCCTTGATGACATGTTACAGGAATAGGGTTGCCAGACCTCTGGGACTAACCTCAACTCAGGTTTGCCTGGCCCCCTCCAGGGAGGGCGTGAATATCCAGGTGACTGGGAGTGCCTTTAGTTTTATTCTTAAGACTATGTCTGCATCTTGTAAGCTTCAGTCCAGCAGGAGCAGCCCGCAAAGTATTGCACAACTACCTGGAGGGATCTGCCCTCCTCCTCTCCTTCCGCCCCTCTCCCAATTAACCTCCATTTCCAGAGTTCAGTGGCGGAAGGGAGCACAGAGGAAGAATCACCAGGGGCTGCCCCTGAAGCTCAGGTTTGGCCCCTGTAATTTCAGGGTCTGGGATGCTCCCGGCCTGGCAACCCTATACAGTAGTGGTTTTCAACCAGTGTGCTGTGGCACCTTGGGGTGCCTTGAATGATGGTCAGGGGTGCCGCAGGCAACCCTGGACTCTGTCCTTCTTTCCTTCCCTCCCTCCTCTGATGCCCGCGTGCATCTCTGCCTCCCAAAGGCTTGTGTAGCTGTTTGTTACAACAGCCCTGGCTACAAGCTCCCCAGGTGAATGGTGCCTGTGGGGCTGGACCAGGGGCTTCACCTTTGGTTAGTCTCCGTCAGGCTGCTAAAGCTAGGGGCATCCTCTTCCTAGGGCCCTGTGGGGTGGCGGCTCAGAGACCAGGGGCAGTGGTGGCAGCTGCCTGGAGGACTCCCAAGGAGAGAGGAGAGGAGAGGAGACTGAGGGAACACTCCACAAGGGAGGGTGTTCGAAAAGGGGTGAGGGACTGCTGGCTCTGCAGGCGAGGAGTAGGGTTGCCATATTTCAAAAAGTAAAATTCCTGACACCCACAAAGTTGGGTTTTTTTACATCGCATTGCAATACATCCGGGTTTTCCCTGACATTTTGCCGATTCAGCAAAATTCCCCCGACGCCATTTTTACACCCGAAAACCAGGACATGTCAGGAATTTTCCTGACGTATGGCAAGCCTAGCAAGGGGTGACATAACTGGGCTTCTGAGGCTCAGAGCGTGTTTCCCCACAGGGGAGCCGCAGAAAGAATGTAGTTGGTCAAGGGAGCCATGGACTCAAAAAGGTTGAAAACCTCTGCTATACAGAATACAACTGCAAAGCAACAACGCCATCATCACCTGTCCGGAGGGGCCCTGTCTAGTTTTTATCTGCCCCACCTGCTCTTGGATTACTCCAGCCCAGAGTGAGGCCTACATTTCATTCAGAAGAGGGCAACCTTTTGTCCCACAACTGACTTCTTTGAGCCTCTCCCACAGGTCTCGCCAGAGGGAAGGACGACCACATCTCCAAGGCCAGAATGAAGACACTCCGAATGACGGTTGTGATTGTGGCTTCTTTCATCGTTTGCTGGACCCCTTATTACCTCCTGGGCTTGTGGTACTGGTTCCAGCCTGACATGATCCGCAGAATGCCGGAGTACATCAACCACTTCCTCTTCCTCTTCGGCCTGCTGCACACTTGTACGGATCCCATCGTCTATGGCCTTTACACCCCGTCCTTTCGAGAGGACATGAAACTGTGCATCAGGAACCTGAAAGCGACGGTGGCCCACCAGGAGAAAAAACTTGCATCTGTTTCCGAGATGAACCATAAAGACTCTCATGACCAGGGTCAGGTGCCGTCAAGTGTTTCCAACGGAGGGACTATGCACACTGTGTTCTAGAGGGGAAAACCCTCTGGGAGGGATGAAACTCAGGGCAAGTTCACTTATGCAGGCAGAACACCTGAATTGCTACACCTGTCTTAACTGTGCACTTGAGGACTAAATGTCTGGACCAACTCTCTTAAGCTGCACTAGGTTTAAGGTGATCTAGGGATATAGGAGGGTGCCTGATCCCAAGTTACACACTTGGTGAATCCAGCACAGTATCGTCCGCATTTACCAGCAGCAGCTCTCCAATATTTCAGGCAGGGATGGTCGCCAACTGTGCCTGGAGATGACTGGGACTGGAACCCGGGGCTGTCTGGATGCAAAGATGCTCTGCCACTGAGATAATGAGTCAAACAGTTCCTGCACACACAAGTCACCAGTTTATGCCACAGGCATCAAGCGATGGACAGGCATGTATGAAGCAGGCCTCGGCAAACACTGAGTGGGCCCATTTGTACCGAGATCTCAGCATAAATGGAAGTTAAGATGTCAAGCTGTTGTTAAACATTTGGGAGTGGGGAGGGTCGAATTCTGTCCCACAATCATCCTGAACAAAATGCAGCCACTTGAGACTCAACACATTGTGCAATGTCAATTTTTAAAGCTGTATTAGGCCAATTGGATACCTTTTCAGAAATTATATTATGCTTTATTGGGGTAGCATGATTTTTGTTCTAGTAGCAGTTTTATTATTACTATTAACTGTTATTGGGTCTGTGACCATATAATAAAATCTGTTGTATTATTATTACTATTATTATTATTGCTGCCTGGATGAAGGATGGGCAAGTGGGTGCATCCAGAAATCTCTGCCTTTGGCATGGCTGGAATGTACCCAACTGTACCAGGGTTAAGAGGCAAATGTGTTGGCCTGCCCACTCTTCCCTCTGCCCCCACCCACCACTAGCATATACCCAGCCCACTCCCTGGGAGTTGGATGAACAGTTCCTTGGAACTTAGTGTCTCAGGGCAGCCCTCTCCCCACCCTCAAAATAGGAGCGTCATGACTTACCACGCATATGTTGCAGTTCTAATGTTCAAAGTGCATGAGAGTCTTTATTGCAATTGCCTTTACAACAAGCTTGCGAGGTAGGCCGCCACAATTCCCATTTTATCAATGGAGGGCTGGTGTTGACAGGTGATTTGCCCAAAGGCCTGTGGAGAAGAGGGGACTTGAACCAACTGCCCTCGGTGTGTGGTTTGTAAAGCGGCTGCTATGCAGAATAAAACCAGGAAGGCAAATGCAAAATTCACCCAGAAGGTCTGTTTTGCAAAGTCCAAACCGAAAGAAGTCCATTTACTTATTTTTCCACCTTCGCAACTTGAGACACCCTCTGCCTCTTACGGGTGTTACCATCCTGAGCTGCAGTGGAGATGATCTTGCCATTTGCAATATCTCTTCCAGTGCTCAGCCGGCGTGTGGTTTTTCCTACAGTCAGATCACAGGTGGAAACCCTGAGTTCCTGCATGGGCTCTTAAGACTCTCAGCAGCTCCCCAGCAGGGCAAATGGTCAGGGGTGATAGGAGCTGGAGCCCCATAACATCTGGAGGGCCCCAGGGTCCCGTCCCCCTGAGCCAAGTGATCAGATTGTTGCTCCGAGAGCCACCTGTGCCTCTCTGCTTGAGGGCAGACGCTGCTCCACACTGTTGCCTTGCTTTGGGGAAAAGGGGACTGTCTGGAGAGAGATGGTTCTCCCCCTTTGAGGAAGGTGTTCCCGCAAGATAAGCCCCAACCAGCTGAAAGGAGGGCGGCAGCAGGCTGGTCACAGGGAGAAGCAAGAGAAAGAGGGACAGGGAGAAGCAAAAAGGAAGGGGCAGCCCAGCAGCTGAGGAGAAGCAACAGGATGCAGACGGCATGCCTTTGCTCTCAGACTGGGAACGTGTTTCTGACTTGGGCATTTGGCAGGCGAATGCTGGAGTGGAAATCATGTTTCAAGGGACACAGGGTCTCTTGTCTTCTTTCTCACACCCAGAGTTGCGCTCATTCCTACTTGCATGCTTCTCAGGGGTATCTGGTTGAACACTGCAAGAACAGGCAGCTGGGCTAGTTGGGCCTCCTCTGACAGGGCTCTTATGTTGTCTTGGGCCAAATCAGGACACAGGAAGGTGCCTTAGGTGTGTCAGACTATGAGTCCGTCTAGCTAGGGATTGCCTCTGAGCATCAATTTCTGGCAATCACAAGTCAGGCAGGAAAGTGCACATGGTCCTGCTTCTAAACTTTTCATTGCGGCATACAGGTGGCCACTGTAAGAAGGGCTGCTGGGCAAAAGGGCATCTGGTCTGACTCTGACCCAGCTCTTCCGTCATTCATATGGTATTATGGGGGGGGGGGGGGAGGAGACAGAGAATTCAGGAAATTTATTTCCAATGCCCAAATCAGAAAAGAGTGCAAGGGGGAGATTTGAGATGAAGAACATCACACTTACTTGCACTGGGCACTGAAGCTCTTGCTAGTGATTGCAGACATGGGACCCCACCCCCACCCTTAAGTCTTGCCAGTCCCTGTTCTGCAGGATTTCTGCACTTCCTGTCACCTGCATCGTCCTGCTCCATCTTTAAGCTAAGGAGGGTCCACCTACCTGACTCGTGTTCAGAGAAGCAAGGCAAAACCAGAGAGATATGAAATAGCTGTGCCAGGAAAGTTAAGGCAGCTGAAACATCCTACCCCAGCCCCCAGAGGGGCCCCCCAGCTTCAGAGTGGAAAGTTTCATGAAGGCTTTAGATTGCTCAATATTAAGGCATATGGTGAGGGTCGGCAGCCCTGTCCCATCCCCACAAGTTCATTGTTTTAAGTCAAAAATCCTGTTCCAATAGTAGAGGAAAGCTGGGGAGTTGCTAGCCCCGATGGCAACCAGCAGCAGCAGATACAGGCTCATCATGATAGCGAAGCGATGCTTAGAGACCCACGACTGGCTAGCAGGCCTAGAGAGAAAAAAGAGACAGCGATAACTACATCCAGCCACAAGGAGGCGCAACTTTTCAAAGCCCCTACCCCCCGCAATGTGATTATATGCCCAGGCCAAAGCTTTGCTGCTGGTTTAGATATGGCCGCAATGGCTCTTTTAAAACATAGAATTGTAGAGTTGGAAGCGACCCTGAGGATCATCCAGTCCAACCCCCTGCAATGCAGAAATTCTGCTCACAGCTGTCCCTGGATGGGCTTGAACCGCCAACCTTCTGGTTAACAGCCAGACACACTGGTCCATTGGGCACATACTGTGTGTTTTCAATGTGTGCATTTTTAATGTATTTTCATATGGCTGATTTTGAAAGCTGTTTTATTGTCTTTTGAATACTTTTCTCATTTTGGTTGCCCGTGCTGAAGACCACTGGCAAAATATATATGTGTCAAAATACTACTATGTGTACAATGTGTGTGTGTTCAGGATTCTGCATATGCATTTTTGCAAAAGTTAACAAAAAGATAAATTGAATTTCTGCAACCACAGCAGCGAACTGTGTTTTTTTTTTTGCGTTTGTGCAGAAGTCTTCTGAGCGATGCCAACACTGCAAAACAACTTGTTTTGCACACTCATCCCTTACAGTCCTGCCCGTCATGTTAGAGGTTTTCCTGCATTTTTGAAGCACAAGGTTTCAGATGAACTTACAAAGCACTTGCTTTCAGGGTATTTGGGGGCGAGGAGGGTGGCAGAAGGGCACTTACCTCCGGTGCTGCTTCTGCGAATAGACGAGCAAGTACTTCACCCGTATCAGCTGATTGTTCGTGACGACAAAGTATTTCTGGGGAACATCACCCCCTTCGCTGTTCCTCACTCTGGCTCTTTTCTTGTCTATTTCTTTAGAATCTGGTCAAAATGAGCAGAAGAGGGCCTCTTAGACAAGGAGGTGAAAGACACAAGCGCACTGGAGGTCTCGGGGTAAAAGGATCAGTTCCTGACACCAGCACAGGTCTTGCCACGTGCCCCATGAATTGCTGTGTCTGTTTTCTGAGTAAAGTGCAGGCATCTCAAAGGAACACAGGAAGATCCCTGATGCCGAGTGGAACCACTGGCCCATCTAGCTCACTACTGTCTACTCTGACTGGCAGCAGCTCTCCAGGGGTTTGAAGCAGGGCATCTCTCACAGCCCTACCTGGAGATGCTGTCAGGAATTGAACCTAGACCATTTGCATGCAAAGGCCTCAAGCAACAGATTTTGGAGTGACCATTTTCTCTCTCTTGGAGAGTCACTGCCTCACAGGAGGCTATAAAGGGCTAGATCAGGGTGGACCTCACTCTAACGTCACATGGCCTTCTGTGCAATTTCAAAAGCCAGCAGTTCAGAGCTTATCTGATCCTCTTGCCTACTGGACAGGGAAGGAGAGAAGGGCATGTCAGAAAAAGCTAGAGAAAAAGGGGGCGGTGGCCTGCTTCCTTTTGACTCTGGCCCCTCCCACTGCTGGTTTGACTCTGGCTCCTCCCACCTCCAGCAGGTGTTCCTGCAAGGCTCTCTCGAGACAAAATGTTGCCCAGCCAAGCTAGATGGACCAATGATCTGATCACACGTGAGGCTGCTTCAGCCCTGTCTTCCCCAACTGGGTGCCCTCCAGACTGTAGAGTTGGAAGGGACCCTGAGGATCGTCTAGCTCAGCAGTTCTAAACCTGTGGGTCCCCAGATGTTGTTGAACTACAACTCCCATCATCCCTGAGCTCTGGCCTTGCTAGCTAGGGGTGATGGGACTTGTAGTTCAACAACATCTGGGGACCCACAGGTTGAGAAAGGCTGGTCTAGTCCAACCCCCTGCAATGCAGGAATATGCAGCTGTCTGTCCCATATGGGGATCGAACCTGCAGTCTTGGTGTTATCAGCCCCACACTCTTAACCAATTGAGCTATCCATCTAGTACCAGATGTTGTAGTCTACAACTCCCATCAGCACCTGCCAATACAGCTGAACCGAGGATGGGGTTGATGAGAGCACGGCTCTGCTGGCTGGGGGCTGATGGGAGCTGTGGGCCTAAGCAGCTGCGTCGAGTCAAGTCTTTTCTAGACTCACCTTTCTTTTTCACCTGGCATTTTACATCTGGGTGATCGATGATCTCACACACGGCAACACAGCTGAGGATCGGTCCCATCAGGCTCTGCTGCCAGCCGAGGCCATGGGGGCTATAGAGGAGAGCGAGGCTCAGGTCACTGGTGAGGTAGGTGCCTTCCCCAAATAAGGAGGTCTAGAAAAAGCAGGACGGGGTTGCACATGAACTGGGCTGCAAGCTGGCAGCCAGCCATTTCAAACATATCCAATCACAGCAAATCTGTCTCATTCCTAGAAGCGTTTTAGGAAGCTGATTTAGACCTAGTTCAGTCTGAACTGACTGGCGGCGGCTTTCTGACCAAGCTAAGCAGCCTAGAGCAAAATATACATCAGGAGGCTTAGTATGGCCAGAATCAAGTATACACTTCCAGAGCTAACACTAAATACATTACAGTGGAACCTTGGTTGTTGAATGCTTCAGAAGCCGAACAATACAGAACCCGAATGCCGACAACCTGGAAGTGAATGCTGAGGTTTTCAAACGGGCCTCGGAAGTCCTCGCCTACCCTCGCTATCTGAAACCAGCACTGGTTGCCAGATGTGAAATATATTCAATTCTGAAATACAATCCAGACTCAAACCTTACCCGGTTTAAATGGCACTGTAACCCATTGTGCACGATGGAGTGGAAGTTCTCCAGCCGGCTCCCATGGAATGCATAGATGAGGTCTCGTCCCGCCTTGGTCTCTTCAAATTTGGCGTTCATTTGACTGGAATAAGTGATTTCAAACAGGAAGTCTGGTGCAGGGACGGGGACGCAGGGCACTCCTGTCAGTTCCTGGATCTTCTTATACTTCAATGCCAATAAAATATATTGAAGTTACTGGGTGGCTTTGAGAATCCAGCGCCCTCTAGATATTTTGGACTACAACTCTCACCAGCCCCCGGGCTAATGCAAGTTGTGGTCTGAAACACCTGGCAGACCCCAGGTTGGCAAAAGCTGATTTAAAGGCAGAAATCATCCCCATGGGAAGCAAAATAGTATCTTTATGAAACATAGGAAGCTGTCTTCCCCTGGCCCATCTAGGTCAGCACTGTCTGCACAGACTAGCAGCAGCTGCCCAGGATTCCAGGCACGGGTCTTTCCTGGAGAAGATAGGGATTGAACCTGCAAAGCAGGCATGCCACCACTGAGTTAAGACTCTTCCCCCAAGTCTTGGGACTCCGCTTAACAAGACACCCCAGTAATACTGCAAGCAGTGGGCTGCCCCAGCTCTTCCCTGGCCCATGCTGAAGCCAGCAGGAGGCTGTGCATTTTTAAAAGGCATTCAGTAACCTCTAAAATTTCAGTGTCTCCTCTGCTGGGCTTTTGGCTCACTGATGCTCAGTTAACTTTTTGTAATCGATGAGGATATATTGTAGTGGAAAAGGTTTGAGCAAAGACACTGTTGAGGTGAGGGGGCAAGGAGTTGACTTACTAAGCAATGGAATTAGTTGATTTGAAGGTTAATGTGAAAAGGTTTGAAACATTTAAGAAAAACATTATGTGTGCGTGTATGCATATATATGCACATATATATATATATATATATATATATATACATATATATGTGCACATATATATCTATATATAGATAGGTTTGACTCGCTCCTGCATTGCATTTTTGCCATCTGTTAACAACCTCACAGGTCCTCTCTTTTGTCCAAAAAATAATTTTAAATTATTATTTTTTAAAAAATACCATAAAACAAAATATGTCATCCCATTTGTCTAGATTCTGCTTTAACATGCTTACTCTCCCCTGCAGCCTTGTGCCCAGATGCAGGTTGCTGACACACCTGACACCTCCAATATTACTTGGATCCATTTGCACACGTTCGATAACTGGGTTGTCGCCAGCATCGCCTCTCACCTCCTTTTTGCTTGTGCTGTGGATGCACAGGGCCTTGGAAGACAAAACCCAGCCCAGCAACTCCCAGCCTCTTGTGCCTGTGTCTTGGGCCAACTCAAGCAGCTCTTTCAAGCCCACCAAGGCATTTGTATCTGCAAGCTGAGAGAGAGAGAAACATGGGTTGCTGGCTTTCCTTGAGCATCTCACACAGTCAGAGACCCCCCTAGCGGTGAAAGAAAGGCAACTTCCCCAACACACGTCTTCAGGGCATTAGCTGGCAAGCAAATCCCTGTGGACAAACCCTATAGGCCTTCTTATTCGCCCCCTTGGAACACAAACTCCACATGGACGGAGACACGCACACACGGCTTCCTGTTCTCTCCTCAATCCATCAAACTTGAACCATTTCATCTAACAGATCCTCATAACTGGTGGCATTTATTTCCACAAGCATGGTGGCACTGTGAACAACCCCACAAATGGCAAGGGTGGAATTCTTTTAGAACACAACAGAGCTCAACTATCTTTCATTACGAAACATCACTCCAACGACTCCTGGGTACCCTTGTCTGCTTAGAATGGGAAGATATTTGTAGAAAGGGGTACTGTTTCTGGTTGTATATCCAATACAGTGGTACCTCGGGTTACAAACACTTCGGGTTACAAACTCTGCTAACCCGGAACTAGTACCTCGGGTTATGAACTTTGCACCAGGATGAGAATGGAAATCGCGCGGCAGCGGGAGGCCCCATTAGCGAAAGCACGCCTCAGGTTAAGAACGGTTTCAGGTTAAGAACAGACCTCCGGAACGAATTAAGTTCGTAACCAGAGGAACGACTGTAATAATAATAATAAAATTTATACTATACTATACTATACTATACTATACTATACTATACTATACAGTGGTACCTCGGGTTAAGAACTTAATTCGTTCTGGAGGTCCGTTCTTAACCTGAAACTGTTCTTAAAACTGAGGTACCACTTTAGCTAATGGGGCCTCCCGCTGCCGCCGCGCCGCCAGAGCACGATTTCTGTTCTCATCCTGAAGCAAAGTTCTTAACCTGAGGAACTATTTCTGGGTTAGCAGAGTCTGTAACCTGAAGCGTCTGTAACCTGAAGCATTTGTAACCCGAGGTACCACTGTACTACAATGAAATGTTTAAATGTTTATTTGATTGTCCCACAACACTTGCCATTCTCTCTTGCCACTCCAGTGTGGCTTGCTACACCCTTTGAGAACCACTGCCCTAACCCATGAGGGATGTTGGGATTACTTTGGGTGGGAATTTACCAGGTGCTCAATAGAATCATAGAATTGTAGAGTTGGCAGGGACCCCCTGGGTCATCCAGTCCAACTAGATGCAGGAATCTCAAAGCCCCTTACAAGCAGAAAACCAGGCAAAACCTCCCATCCCCTACATCAATTCCAAGCTCGGGTAGGGAAGAAGCTTGTTTTTGAAATTCCTGCTCCCACCCCTGTAAGTTGGGGATGAGAACAGCTTGTTCCTGACCTTGAGCAGCATTTCAGAGGCAAAGTCAGGGACAAGACCCTCTCATGAGTTCCCTAGTTGAACTATGCGCTGTGTGAATAATAATAATTACTGATAGAATAATAGAATTGTAGGCATATAAAGGGTCATGTAGTCCAACCCCTGGCAATGCAGGAATTGCAGCAATCATCATCATCATCCCTGGTAGATGGCCATTCAATCTCTGTTTAAAAACTTCCAGTGAAGTAGAGCCCACCACCTACTCACCAAAGCCTCAAAATCCTTGGTCTCGTCCGTGGTATAGAGTCCTGGGAAGGGCCGAAGGACAGAATCGCGCTTGTAGCTCTGCAGGGCAGAGATGAAGAAGCTGCACCTCAGGTCTGCAGCCAAGAGGTCTGCCTTGAGGGCCTCTCGCACCCGCTCTCGGAGGCCCGCGACCCTGGCAGTGGGCACCTGCATTGCCAAGGGGCCCTCCTGCCATTAAAACACAGGCGGAAGTTATAAAAATCAAGAGTTGGGAGCGGCCTGGTTCACACAACACCATTAGCCAGGCTATAGCTTACTGGGACCAAGCTAATGTGCTGCCTCCTGGGGAGGCGTTCCCAGGCACTCTGCTCCCTCCTTCCCTCGTCTTTTTTTTTACTCCTGTGCTGCACCAAGCTAAGCCAGCGTTTGGCACGTCATTCAAACCTGGACTCAAGGGCCTCGGTTCAGATAACAAGCTCAGCATGGGGGGGGGGGGGAATACCAAGGAGAAGCCAAGCAGCTAAGCGCTCCTCTCTGGGAACCCACACATTTGCATAGTCCTCAGAAGCCCCGTTTGGCTTACCATGTCATGCAAACCAGGCCATAAGGTCTCCAGCAAACATCCCCACAAGCAAACAGACGTTTCCGGGGAACAGCGATCCTACTCTTCCCAGACGCTGAGTTGAAAGAACAACAAAAAAGAGATGATAAAACACATTCTGCAGCATGCAGAATTAAAGTTACCCTCACTGGGGCCACCCGAGGCTACGCTTCTACCCTTTAAACCATCATATGGCAGCCAGGCATTCAACAGGTGAGACTTTGCGCAGCTGCATCATTGCACCTTCCAGCTTGGAAAACCCACCCCCACCCCACCGACCCAAATATGGCAGACTGCAAGTATTTTGAGGGGTGGGGAAACACAAATCAAAAGATACAACTGCCTAGCAAGCAAGTGTTTTAGCAGCTCTGTGACGGGCTGAAGCCCAACAGGTCTGTTTTTATCGTTTGCATCCAAGCTTCACCTGTTGAACTTCTGCCTGTAAGGCAGCTGTTAAACGGGCAGGATCCCACGCTGCCAAAAAAGCGTCTTCCCCTTTCTCCTTGACATTTTTGTGTGTGTGTGTGGTCTTTATTCTTCCCCTCGCCCTCCGGCCTACCTCAGGGGCTACTCAGCAAAAGGCGACTCTCACTGAGGTGGAAGAGGAGAAGAGGCCCTCCCAATTCCTACTGAACATGCTCAGCTCAGCTCAGCCATGCGCAGTAGCAGGAGCTGAAGCCGCGGGCCTGCCAGCAGTTGATTATGAGCGTGCGCAGTAGCAGGAGCTGAGCCGCCTCCCTTACCCTTACCATGCCTTTGCTTACTACGTCATCCTGAGCATGCTCACTAGAAGCACCTGCCGGCCTTTGTTCTTAGACAGGCTCAGTAGCAGCAAATGAAGCCACACTTTGCCCTTACCTAATTTTAAGCATGCTCAGTATAAACAATGAAGCTCAACCCCTTGCCCTGGTCCTGCCCTCATCCAATCCTGAGCATGTTCAGTAGCAGTAAGTGAAGCTACAGCCTTGACCTTTCTTTCACGTGGAGAGTGTTCAGTGGCATTTAACTTGCGCGTACAATCCTGCACAGGTCAATTCAGGAGTACGCCTTCAGCATCAATTTATGTTCCCAGGCTGTCTAAAAATCAGTAAAAAGCAGGGGCAGCAGCAGCCACTGGCAGCCTTATCCTTCGTCCGTTTCTCTCTAACCGCCTTTTAAAGCCATCCAACTTAATGGTCATTATTGCATCCTGTGGTGCGAAGTCCATAGTTTCACTAAGGTCTTCCCTTTGTCTGTTCTGCATCTTCCAACATTCAGCTTCAGTGGATGGCCCTAAATTCAAGTGTTATGAGAGAGAGAGAAACGTCCTCCGCCCTGAGCCCGGCCTTGGCTGGGGAGGGCGGGGTATAAATTATTATTATTATTATTATTATTATTATTATTATTATTATCTTACTTCATGACGTGCATACATGTGTGTAGCCGGGACTTTTGTTGAGGGCGGCAGAACCAACGTATTTGGTCAGTTAGTTCAGTATTTCTATTGATTTGGGTGGGCAGCTCCTGCCCGCTCCCCCCCACCCCACCCCCGGCTATGCCCATAATTCATACCCTCCAACATTTTTCTGATGAAAATAGGGACATCCCATTCCATAACAATAATTTTACTATTTATACCCCACACATCTTACTGGGTTGCCCCAGCCACTCTATATATAAAAACACAATAAATATATAAAAACACAATAAAACATTGAACATTTTTTAAAAAAAACAAACAAAACCCTTCCCTATGCAGGATTGCCTTCAGACAGCTCTGGAGTCAAATAAATACATACACTCCAACATTTCTCCAATGAAAATAGGGACATCCTACCATACCCTCTGGGATGCAGATGGCGCTGTGGGTTAAACCACAGAGCCTAGGACTTGCCGATCAGAAGGTCGGCGGTTCAAATCCCCATGATGGGGTGAGCTCCCGTTGTTCGGTCCCTACTCCTGCCACCCTAGCAGTTCGAATGCACGTCAAAGTGCAAGTAGATAAATAGGTACCGCTCCGGCGGGAAGGTAAACGGCGTTTCCGTGCGCTGCTCTAGTTTGCCAGAAGTGGCTTAGTCATGCTGGCCACATGACCCAGAAGCTGTACGCCGGCTCCCTCGGCCAATAAAGTGAGATGTGCGCCGCAACCCCAGAGTCGGTCAGGGGTCCCTTTACCTTTAACATTTTTCTGATGAAAATAGGGACGTCCTAAGGAAAAGTGGGGCATTTGGGGATAAAATCAGAAACCAGAACGGCTTCTCTAAATCAGGGATGTCCCTGGAAAATAGGGACACTTGGAGGGTCTGATAATTTTATACTCCTCTTATCATGTTCCCCAGTTGCTCACCTTTTTTCTAAACTAAAAAGCACCCATATGTTGTAACCTTTGATCATTACAGGAGCTGCTACAGCCAGTTATTAAGAGTCTGACTCTATCTGACTCCTAGCGGTGAATATTTGACCAAATTTGGCAGCTGACATGCAGCAGCAGTTAACATTTGACCGGATCAGCCACGCAAGCAAGCAATACTTGATAGTATTTGACAGAAGAGTAGGCGGTCAGTGTTTGCCCATGGATTTGCAATACGTATAACGTCTACTCAGAAGCAGCTCAGTGGGAATAACTCACACCAGGTAAATGCAATGTAAGATTGCAGCTACATAGCCCACAAGCATAATAACATGTTCTGATATATAGAATCCCAGAAGGACAGTGTGGCAAAAGATTTGCTGGAAGATTCAGGACAGAAAAGAAAGGTACTTCTTCAAGCTGTGCATGGTTCACCTTTGGAACTCACTCCCACAGGAGGCAATGATGGCCACCAAAATGGATGGCTTTAAAAGATCAGTTATTGGGCCGATCCAGCAGGCTCTTTTTATGTTCTTATCCTGGCAGCTAAGGTTTGTTAAGGGTGGGAGTAGCAAACTACAGTTTGCCAGACTGTGCTTTACATGTATGATGCAGGTTCAATGAGGCAGCTCCTGATGTAGTAAGAACAAACTTGTGCGCTGTTTCTGCCTGTTGAGGGCAGCAGAGTCTCTTTGGAAGACAAACGGGTCCTGCCTTGTTAGAGGCAACTAATGAAATGGAAGGTGAAGGAAGAGTGTGGAGCACTCAGCTCCTGCCTTCATCTTTCCATAGCAGCGAGAAGGTTCTTTTCCTAGCTGACATCTGTCCCCCCTCCCCCCCCCGATTTCCCCTCCCCCAAATAGAGCAATGCAAGTTAATAAGGCAACAAGAGGCGGCATCTGGGACAAGTCAGTGATTTCAGCTAGCTAGTTGATGTGGTTCAGGTAACTTGCCCTCTACAGGGCAAGAGTGAAGGGAGAGGGGCAGTTTTCACCGTGGGTGGGAAAGGAAAAAACAAAGGTTTTTGCAATGATATCAATCACACAAGTAAGCTCTGTGGTAAGAAGAAGGATCCAATCAAAGCTCTCTCTCTCTCTCTCTCTCTCTCTCTCTCTCCACACACACACACACTTGAGTTTTCATTTTTCTACATTTGAAATTAAACTTTTTACAAACTTTAAAATATCCAGTGGCTTTCCTTCTTCTCCTTCCATGGTTCATATTACATATCATAGTTTCCTGCATATTTTACTATAACCATTCAAATCAATTTTCCACTTTTACATCAATCAAATATTATTTACTCTCAATGCTGCCAGCGTTCTCAGCGGTGTACAATTATTTTCCATATATCCAATAAATATTTTCCACTCTTCTTTAATCCCCACACATTTTTCTAGGCCTTCTTGATAAGGTTTATCAGTGTAGCAGACATGGTGGGCTCCGTTTCGCATCCAGCAGCTTCGCAGATGATATCCTCCGCATGAGGGGATCAGATCTTCCTTCCAAGAAAAGCAAGCCAAGGGTTGGGGGCTTCCTAACCAAGATAGAATACCTAGAGCACAGCTGTAGCTCAACATCTGGAGGGTCGCAGGCTGCCCAGCCCAACTCAGTACAATGACTAAAATCTGATTGTGTGAACCGATTCCACAGAAAAGCATTAAATCTGAGGTGACTCCACAATTCCGGCTTATTTTCACAGAGAATTGGCTGCACCTAACTTTCACCAGATAGTGCCCCATTAACAATTTCTGGGCAACTGATTAGCATGTAACACGTAGCACATAGCCATTCATTCATGAACCCAAATTCCACTTTTCAGGGTCAAAAGAGTTTCTGTGGGAGAGATTCTGCTAAAGGGAGATGGGAAAAGGTTTCTCTCAATATTTTCTGTGCTTAGAACTCTGTACCTAAGAAAGGTTGCTCTCAAATACTATCTGCAGTAAATTCCTGTGCTAATCCTGTGCTAATCTTACTTCTGCAAATTTCGGCCAGACAGTTAGCACACCGCCAGTGACTGCTTGCAAAATTTGGCTGACAGGTCAAAAGTTCGTTTCCTGCCTAGCCAGCTAGCAAGAAACCGCTGCTGTTAGCAATAACTAACCAGACCTACTAAATTTGGCTGGCGGGTCAAAAGTGCAGATTTAACCAGGCCTGCTAAAGAGGCCCCTTTTCCTGTCTTATGCTTACTAATGCAAAGATGAGAAAAGACACGTGTACAAAGGAGAGGGGAGGAATGTTTAGCAAGCAATAAAATGTGTTTAGCAAGCAAAATAGAAAGACAGGAATGTTTAGCAAGCAATAAAATGTGTTTAGCAAGCAATATAGATGTGCCATGTAAGGGAATAATTTGAGAAGGTATGGGAGGGGGGAAGAGTGCTCAGAGAGTATAAGAAAGTTTGCTGAAGTGTCTTGCTTTACAGCCAGTATATTTTCAGGAGCTATCCAGCTGGTTGTCTCTGTGTACAGATATTGTCTCTGTGCACAGATTTCAATAAACTTTTTCTCCAAAGAAGATTTTGCTTTCCTGGTACTTTTGTTCCCTCCAAGGTCCGGGGATGGCGTGGCTGATGGATCCCTAGGTAAATAAGGCTTCATTTCTTTGGGGGCTCGTCCGGGATAAGCCCTCTCCCCAATACGGACCGGAGGGCCAGGCTCAACCAAGGTGAACAGCTCAGCAGCGTTTGCAGGCTCCCGTGCGCACCCCACCTGTTTCGTGGGGGGAGCCAGCCACACTGTCCTGCAGTGGAGACATCTTGTTGAGGGAGAAAAACAAAGAGGACGGCGCCGAGGGGACAGGTCCGCAGCGGAAAAAGGTAAGCCCAAGGGAAAGGGCGTGGGCCCCCAAGGAAAAGGGGGGCGAGGCCTGATCAGCCTCAATTGGTTGTGCAGTAGAGTGCCAGCCACCAGGAATAAGGGGATTGGTTGTGCAGTAGAGTGCCAGCCACCAGGAATAAGGGGATTGGTTGCGCAGTAGAGTGCCAGCCACCAGGAATAAAGGGGACTGATTGTGCAGGAGAGTGCCACCAGCAAAAATTTGGAACAGAAGAAGGAGGGAAAATTATTTTGGTGTGTTTTGAGTATTGCATGCTGAAATTATTTTGGTGTGTTTAGTGTGTTACATGTTGAAATTATATTGGTGTGTTTTGTATGTTGTATGTTGCATGTCAAGATACTCTAGTGGCTGAATTGTCAAGTGTGGGCCAGGGCTTAGTGTCCCCTTGGCCGAGCGATTGTAGGTCTGTTGTGTGTGAAGTATCTGGAAGAAATGGGTTCTGGCCAAAGTAAAAGTACCCCTTTGAAATGCTTTTGGGGATTCAAGCTGATGAGAGGGGAGGATGAGGACATTGTGTAAATTAGATTGGCCCACCCCAAAATAACAAATTGGCCGTCCATCAGGACCCTTGATTTGCAACTCATTAATCCATTATATCAGAACATTTTGAATGTCCACCCTGATCAAATCCCCTACATTTCCACATGGAAGACCAATGTGGAACAGAACCCCCCCCCCCCTGGCTGAAGTCATGCTGCCAAAAAGTCTCAGGCAGCCGTATCTGCTCAGTCAGGAAGACAGGAGGACAACCCCCCAGTCCTCCAGGATTCAGAGAGGGAAGAAGATAAAAGTTTTGATGCCCCACCACCTCATGCCCCGGCAACAGCCCTGGCACCACCCCCGCCACAGGGAACAGATGGCCCAGCCCCAATCCCGTGGACAATGCATTGGTAGACCTGGGCGAGGATGGAGAAAGGGAGGAACGAGAAGAGGATGGTGAGGATGAGGGATTTGTAAAAAGATTAGTTAAGTTGATAGGTGATAATAAGAACAGGCAGAACGTTTGAGAAAGTATGTGGAACCTTATGCATGAGAAGTGGACGTCAGTCCCCATATGTTAAAAACAGCGGGATGTGTAGGGGAACAGAGAAGAAAGTGGCAGAAAGAGTGGGGAAGGCAGTGAAAAGAGTGACCCTCCATAGGGCACATGAAGCACAGGAAAAGGGCGCGGCCAGAGTGATGCCTCTCCATAGAGTGTATGACCCTCCAGCCCCCACGGGACCTAACGGGGTGGTGCCCAATAGAACTTATACAGTTCAACATGTCCCCTCCTCTAGTGCAGATGTTTGTAATTGGAGGAACCAAAACCCTTCATTTGAGGAAAACCCAGCAAAAATCATTAAGCTGTTTGAGGGAATTTTTTTTAAAACATACAACCCCACTTTTTATGATGTGCAATATTTGATGGATGCCCTGCTAGCTACAGAGGAGGATAGGCGAATTCATGCTGAAGCCCGAGCACACACGAGAGCGCAGGGGGCAGGAGATCAAGCTGTTGCAACAGGATATCCTGAAACTACACTGAATTGGGATTATCAGACCATTGAAGGGCAAAATACCCTCACCACTTATCGCCAGAATGTCTTAAATGGCATGAGGAGGGCAGCCAGAAAACCCACCAACTTTGTGAAGGCCAGAGAAATAGTGCAAGGAACAGAGGAGGCCCCTGGAGCCTACTTAAAGAAGCTGAAGGAAGCCTACCGCCAGTATATCCATGCCCCTATCATAAAAACTGCCTTTGTAGCCCAAGCAGCGCCCGATATTTGCCGAAAAATCCAGATGGGCCACACCCTGAAATGGATGTTAGAAAATAGCCCAAACCACTTATAATCAGAGAGAGGAAGAGGCCCAGAAGAAAAAAGGAGAAGTACCAGGCAAAGAAGTTGATGGCCCTGAAGACGGGAGGTTCACCGTTAGAAGAAGAAGAGGAGGGCGAGGCCGCTTAGGAAAGAGTCAGCGTGCCATCTGCCGAAAGGCACCTATTTCCTCTCCCAGGCTAAAATGAGGAAATGTCAGATGCTACTACATCCGCGTTAGAAATTCCAAGTCACCACAACCCTCAACCCAGCTGCCCTATTACCGGTAGGAGTAGGTGAGGAGCCCACGCATGATTGCATTGAAGTAATGGATGAGGTGTATTCTAGCAGGCCTGACCTTAAAGATGAAGCAGACCCCCAGTGGCCATCATGATTTATGGATGGAAGCAGCTTCATTGAGGCTGGACACCGGAAGGCAGGTTATGCAGTGGTAGCCCTGGAAGACCAGGTGATCGAAGCAAAGTCACTCCCGCCTGGAACATCGGCCCAGCTGGCAGAGCTAACTGCGCTTACCAGAGCCCTGAGCCTGGCAAAGGGACAGAAGATAAACATTTATACAGATTCTAAGTATGCATTCCTGACTTTACATGCCCATGGAGCCTTATGGAAAGAAAGAGGTTTGCTTACCTCCAGAGGAAGCCAGGTGGCCCACCCACAAGCCTTGTTGAACCTTCTGGATGCTGTATGGGAGCCCGAGGCAGTGGCAGTTATCCATTGTTATGGACACAAGACTGGACCAGGAGAAGTGGCCAGAGGAAATCGATTGGCAGACAGAGTGGCCAAGGAAGCAGCCCAAGAACTGGCCCCCGCCTCGGTTATTGGAGCACTGGTCCCAGAAGAAATTTTAAGCACCACTGACAAGCCAGCTTATACGAAGCAGGAAAGGGACACTGCAGACGCTCAGGAGCTGACATTGTCCAAAGAAGGATGGTACCTTACCCCTGATGACAGGATATGGATTCCAGAGTCCCTTTCTCGGCAGGTTACTCAGAGATACCATGATTCAACCCACATAGGACCAGATGCTACAACCAAGCAGCTGGAGAAATGCTTCTATATAGCCCACCTCTACCAACTGGCAGCCCAGATTTCCAGGAAATGCCTGCTGTGTCAAAAGAATAACCCCAGAACCGGACCACTAGCTCCCCCAGGAGTTCAGCGCAGTGGAACTGCACCTATGGAAGATCTTGTCGTGGACTTTACTGAATTACCCCGTTGTGGACTACACCGCTACCTGCTGGTGGCAGTGTGCGCCTACACCGGATGGGCCGAAGCATGGCCAACAAAGACTGAAAAGGCATTTGAAGTAACCAGGTGCCTGCTTAGGGAAATCATCCCTCGCTATGGATTGCCAAGGTCCATAGGATCTGACAATGGACCAGCATTTGTTCATGCAGTCCTACAGGGACTGGCAAAAGCGCTCCAGATCAACTGGAAGCTGCATACTGCTTATAGACCCCAGAGTTCTGGAAAGGTAGAGAGAATGAACAGGACTCTAAAGAATCAGCTGTCCAAGCTGACACAGGAAACCGGGTCTAATTGGGTGACCATGTTGCCCTTGGCATTACTCAGGGTCCGCAGTCTCCCGTCAAAGCGAACCCACCTGTCACCCTTTGAAATTGTGCTTGGGAGACCGGTCCCATATGTCAGAATGTTGTCCCCACATGCTGGTCAGGATATGCAATTGAATAATTAAGTCCAGATATTCTTCCGAGTTTTCTTTTGTCTCGACAGGTGGACCCAGGGTCGCAACCCCTGTGTGTTGGCTGCATCAGTTCGAGCCAGGTGATGAAGTGTGGGTAAACGATTGGGCACGGACGCAGCTACAACCGTGCTGGAACCTTATACCGTCCTGCTCTCCACACCCACCGCCGTGAAATTCGCCGGCATCACCCCTTGGGTCCACCACACCAGAGTGACCACTATAGATTGAACTGTGCAGTTAAATCCTGATTAACCCCTTCGGCTGACCATCTCCAGACCCTCCGCTGATGACCGCTCTGCTGATATCACACCGGAAGCTGATATCTCAACGCACAGCTGAAGAAATGGATGGGAGGGACGCCCGCGGGCAGCGTCCCCAACGTGAAAACCCGTGCCGGGACTGATCCAGGAAGTCCACCAGGACATTTAATACTTTCATAAGGACTTTCTCTTTTCCTTTTTTCTGTTATATTCTGTATTGATTTGCTCTATGCCCCACAGCCCTGACCCTACCGAGCCATACCGCCCTTACTGGCCTGCTGGCCTCTGCTACGACTGGTTCGTCTTGCCGGTGGTAAGAGATGGCGTGCTCATTGACTACTGGAAACAGGGGTTTGATGAGGTTACTATACCAACCTCATCTGATGGACCAGGTTCTAATCTTAATCCAGGCGTTAGATGGGACGGAACCTATCTTAATGCAAGTATTGCAGGGGTGGGAGCCTTAACCAGGTGTGCATTGAAATTGCTAAACAAGTGCCAGTAAGAATTGCCACCCCAAGATTTCAGCTTCCATATGCTCTGGTCAGTAGGGAGGCAGCACGAGAGTTCAATCCACCCAACAGGGTTAGTATGGTGATAGGCCCAATAATGCTTCTATTGCTTTTTTGCTTTTGTATTCCCTGCTTGATGCAATGCTTGCAGAATATGATGGGAAAGATGATGTCTCGCATGATGGGACCTCGCGTGATTGCTGTAATGAGAGAATATAGACCCCTACCCCAGAACGAATCTAAGTAATAGATTGTTCAAAAGAAGAGGAGGGAGTAAAGGGAGATGGGAAAAGGTTTCTCTCAATATTTTCTGTGCTTAGAACTCTGTACCTAAGAAAGGTTGCTCTCAAATACTATCTGCAGTAAATTCCTGTGCTAATCCTGTGCTAATCTTACTTCTGCAAATTTCGGCCAGACAGTTAGCACACCGCCAGTGACTGCTTGCAAAATTTGGCTGACAGGTCAAAAGTTCGTTTCCTGCCTAGCCAGCTAGCAAGAAACCGCTGCTGTTAGCAATAACTAACCAGACCTACTAAATTTGGCTGGCGGGTCAAAAGTGCAGATTTAACCAGGCCTGCTAAAGAGGCCCCTTTTCCTGTCTTATGCTTACTAATGCAAAGATGAGAAAAGACACGTGTACAAAGGAGAGGGGAGGAATGTTTAGCAAGCAATAAAATGTGTTTAGCAAGCAAAATAGAAAGACAGGAATGTTTAGCAAGCAATAAAATGTGTTTAGCAAGCAATATAGATGTGCCATGTAAGGGAATAATTTGAGAAGGTATGGGAGGGGGGAAGAGTGCTCAGAGAGTATAAGAAAGTTTGCTGAAGTGTCTTGCTTTACAGCCAGTATATTTTCAGGAGCTATCCAGCTGGTTGTCTCTGTGTACAGATATTGTCTCTGTGCACAGATTTCAATAAACTTTTTCTCCAAAGAAGATTTTGCTTTCCTGGTACTTTTGTTCCCTCCAAGGTCCGGGGATGGCGTGGCTGATGGATCCCTAGGTAAATAAGGCTTCATTTCTTTGGGGGCTCGTCCGGGATAAGCCCTCTCCCCAATACGGACCGGAGGGCCAGGCTCAACCAAGGTGAACAGCTCAGCAGCGTTTGCAGGCTCCCGTGCGCACCCCACCTGTTTCGTGGGGGGAGCCAGCCACACTGTCCTGCAGTGGAGACATCTTGTTGAGGGAGAAAAACAAAGAGGACGGCGCCGAGGGGACAGGTCCGCAGCGGAAAAAGGTAAGCCCAAGGGAAAGGGCGTGGGCCCCCAAGGAAAAGGGGGGCGAGGCCTGATCAGCCTCAATTGGTTGTGCAGTAGAGTGCCAGCCACCAGGAATAAGGGGATTGGTTGTGCAGTAGAGTGCCAGCCACCAGGAATAAGGGGATTGGTTGCGCAGTAGAGTGCCAGCCACCAGGAATAAAGGGGACTGATTGTGCAGGAGAGTGCCACCAGCAAAAATTTGGAACAGAAGAAGGAGGGAAAATTATTTTGGTGTGTTTTGAGTATTGCATGCTGAAATTATTTTGGTGTGTTTAGTGTGTTACATGTTGAAATTATATTGGTGTGTTTTGTATGTTGTATGTTGCATGTCAAGATACTCTAGTGGCTGAATTGTCAAGTGTGGGCCAGGGCTTAGTGTCCCCTTGGCCGAGCGATTGTAGGTCTGTTGTGTGTGAAGTATCTGGAAGAAATGGGTTCTGGCCAAAGTAAAAGTACCCCTTTGAAATGCTTTTGGGGATTCAAGCTGATGAGAGGGGAGGATGAGGACATTGTGTAAATTAGATTGGCCCACCCCAAAATAACAAATTGGCCGTCCATCAGGACCCTTGATTTGCAACTCATTAATCCATTATATCAGAACATTTTGAATGTCCACCCTGATCAAATCCCCTACATTTCCACATGGAAGACCAATGTGGAACAGAACCCCCCCCCCTGGCTGAAGTCATGCTGCCAAAAAGTCTCAGGCAGCCGTATCTGCTCAGTCAGGAAGACAGGAGGACAACCCCCCAGTCCTCCAGGATTCAGAGAGGGAAGAAGATAAAAGTTTTGATGCCCCACCACCTCATGCCCCGGCAACAGCCCTGGCACCACCCCCGCCACAGGGAACAGATGGCCCAGCCCCAATCCCGTGGACAATGCATTGGTAGACCTGGGCGAGGATGGAGAAAGGGAGGAACGAGAAGAGGATGGTGAGGATGAGGGATTTGTAAAAAGATTAGTTAAGTTGATAGGTGATAATAAGAACAGGCAGAACGTTTGAGAAAGTATGTGGAACCTTATGCATGAGAAGTGGACGTCAGTCCCCATATGTTAAAAACAGCGGGATGTGTAGGGGAACAGAGAAGAAAGTGGCAGAAAGAGTGGGGAAGGCAGTGAAAAGAGTGACCCTCCATAGGGCACATGAAGCACAGGAAAAGGGCGCGGCCAGAGTGATGCCTCTCCATAGAGTGTATGACCCTCCAGCCCCCACGGGACCTAACGGGGTGGTGCCCAATAGAACTTATACAGTTCAACATGTCCCCTCCTCTAGTGCAGATGTTTGTAATTGGAGGAACCAAAACCCTTCATTTGAGGAAAACCCAGCAAAAATCATTAAGCTGTTTGAGGGAATTTTTTTTAAAACATACAACCCCACTTTTTATGATGTGCAATATTTGATGGATGCCCTGCTAGCTACAGAGGAGGATAGGCGAATTCATGCTGAAGCCCGAGCACACACGAGAGCGCAGGGGGCAGGAGATCAAGCTGTTGCAACAGGATATCCTGAAACTACACTGAATTGGGATTATCAGACCATTGAAGGGCAAAATACCCTCACCACTTATCGCCAGAATGTCTTAAATGGCATGAGGAGGGCAGCCAGAAAACCCACCAACTTTGTGAAGGCCAGAGAAATAGTGCAAGGAACAGAGGAGGCCCCTGGAGCCTACTTAAAGAAGCTGAAGGAAGCCTACCGCCAGTATATCCATGCCCCTATCATAAAAACTGCCTTTGTAGCCCAAGCAGCGCCCGATATTTGCCGAAAAATCCAGATGGGCCACACCCTGAAATGGATGTTAGAAAATAGCCCAAACCACTTATAATCAGAGAGAGGAAGAGGCCCAGAAGAAAAAAGGAGAAGTACCAGGCAAAGAAGTTGATGGCCCTGAAGACGGGAGGTTCACCGTTAGAAGAAGAAGAGGAGGGCGAGGCCGCTTAGGAAAGAGTCAGCGTGCCATCTGCCGAAAGGCACCTATTTCCTCTCCCAGGCTAAAATGAGGAAATGTCAGATGCTACTACATCCGCGTTAGAAATTCCAAGTCACCACAACCCTCAACCCAGCTGCCCTATTACCGGTAGGAGTAGGTGAGGAGCCCACGCATGATTGCATTGAAGTAATGGATGAGGTGTATTCTAGCAGGCCTGACCTTAAAGATGAAGCAGACCCCCAGTGGCCATCATGATTTATGGATGGAAGCAGCTTCATTGAGGCTGGACACCGGAAGGCAGGTTATGCAGTGGTAGCCCTGGAAGACCAGGTGATCGAAGCAAAGTCACTCCCGCCTGGAACATCGGCCCAGCTGGCAGAGCTAACTGCGCTTACCAGAGCCCTGAGCCTGGCAAAGGGACAGAAGATAAACATTTATACAGATTCTAAGTATGCATTCCTGACTTTACATGCCCATGGAGCCTTATGGAAAGAAAGAGGTTTGCTTACCTCCAGAGGAAGCCAGGTGGCCCACCCACAAGCCTTGTTGAACCTTCTGGATGCTGTATGGGAGCCCGAGGCAGTGGCAGTTATCCATTGTTATGGACACAAGACTGGACCAGGAGAAGTGGCCAGAGGAAATCGATTGGCAGACAGAGTGGCCAAGGAAGCAGCCCAAGAACTGGCCCCCGCCTCGGTTATTGGAGCACTGGTCCCAGAAGAAATTTTAAGCACCACTGACAAGCCAGCTTATACGAAGCAGGAAAGGGACACTGCAGACGCTCAGGAGCTGACATTGTCCAAAGAAGGATGGTACCTTACCCCTGATGACAGGATATGGATTCCAGAGTCCCTTTCTCGGCAGGTTACTCAGAGATACCATGATTCAACCCACATAGGACCAGATGCTACAACCAAGCAGCTGGAGAAATGCTTCTATATAGCCCACCTCTACCAACTGGCAGCCCAGATTTCCAGGAAATGCCTGCTGTGTCAAAAGAATAACCCCAGAACCGGACCACTAGCTCCCCCAGGAGTTCAGCGCAGTGGAACTGCACCTATGGAAGATCTTGTCGTGGACTTTACTGAATTACCCCGTTGTGGACTACACCGCTACCTGCTGGTGGCAGTGTGCACCTACACCGGATGGGCCGAAGCATGGCCAACAAAGACTGAAAAGGCATTTGAAGTAACCAGGTGCCTGCTTAGGGAAATCATCCCTCGCTATGGATTGCCAAGGTCCATAGGATCTGACAATGGACCAGCATTTGTTCATGCAGTCCTACAGGGACTGGCAAAAGCGCTCCAGATCAACTGGAAGCTGCATACTGCTTATAGACCCCAGAGTTCTGGAAAGGTAGAGAGAATGAACAGGACTCTAAAGAATCAGCTGTCCAAGCTGACACAGGAAACCGGGTCTAATTGGGTGACCATGTTGCCCTTGGCATTACTCAGGGTCCGCAGTCTCCCGTCAAAGCGAACCCACCTGTCACCCTTTGAAATTGTGCTTGGGAGACCGGTCCCATATGTCAGAATGTTGTCCCCACATGCTGGTCAGGATATGCAATTGAATAATTAAGTCCAGATATTCTTCCGAGTTTTCTTTTGTCTCGACAGGTGGACCCAGGGTCGCAACCCCTGTGTGTTGGCTGCATCAGTTCGAGCCAGGTGATGAAGTGTGGGTAAACGATTGGGCACGGACGCAGCTACAACCGTGCTGGAACCTTATACCGTCCTGCTCTCCACACCCACCGCCGTGAAATTCGCCGGCATCACCCCTTGGGTCCACCACACCAGAGTGACCACTATAGATTGAACTGTGCAGTTAAATCCTGATTAACCCCTTCGGCTGACCATCTCCAGACCCTCCGCTGATGACCGCTCTGCTGATATCACACCGGAAGCTGATATCTCAACGCACAGCTGAAGAAATGGATGGGAGGGACGCCCGCGGGCAGCGTCCCCAACGTGAAAACCCGTGCCGGGACTGATCCAGGAAGTCCACCAGGACATTTAATACTTTCATAAGGACTTTCTCTTTTCCTTTTTTCTGTTATATTCTGTATTGATTTGCTCTATGCCCCACAGCCCTGACCCTACCGAGCCATACCGCCCTTACTGGCCTGCTGGCCTCTGCTACGACTGGTTCGTCTTGCCGGTGGTAAGAGATGGCGTGCTCATTGACTACTGGAAACAGGGGTTTGATGAGGTTACTATACCAACCTCATCTGATGGACCAGGTTCTAATCTTAATCCAGGCGTTAGATGGGACGGAACCTATCTTAATGCAAGTATTGCAGGGGTGGGAGCCTTAACCAGGTGTGCATTGAAATTGCTAAACAAGTGCCAGTAAGAATTGCCACCCCAAGATTTCAGCTTCCATATGCTCTGGTCAGTAGGGAGGCAGCACGAGAGTTCAATCCACCCAACAGGGTTAGTATGGTGATAGGCCCAATAATGCTTCTATTGCTTTTTTGCTTTTGTATTCCCTGCTTGATGCAATGCTTGCAGAATATGATGGGAAAGATGATGTCTCGCATGATGGGACCTCGCGTGATTGCTGTAATGAGAGAATATAGACCCCTACCCCAGAACGAATCTAAGTAATAGATTGTTCAAAAGAAGAGGAGGGAGTAAAGGGAGATGGGAAAAGGTTTCTCTCAATATTTTCTGTGCTTAGAACTCTGTACCTAAGAAAGGTTGCTCTCAAATACTATCTGCAGTAAATTCCTGTGCTAATCCTGTGCTAATCTTACTTCTGCAAATTTCGGCCAGACAGTTAGCACACCGCCAGTGACTGCTTGCAAAATTTGGCTGACAGGTCAAAAGTTCGTTTCCTGCCTAGCCAGCTAGCAAGAAACCGCTGCTGTTAGCAATAACTAACCAGACCTACTAAATTTGGCTGGCGGGTCAAAAGTGCAGATTTAACCAGGCCTGCTAAAGAGGCCCCTTTTCCTGTCTTATGCTTACTAATGCAAAGATGAGAAAAGACACGTGTACAAAGGAGAGGGGAGGAATGTTTAGCAAGCAATAAAATGTGTTTAGCAAGCAAAATAGAAAGACAGGAATGTTTAGCAAGCAATAAAATGTGTTTAGCAAGCAATATAGATGTGCCATGTAAGGGAATAATTTGAGAAGGTATGGGAGGGGGGAAGAGTGCTCAGAGAGTATAAGAAAGTTTGCTGAAGTGTCTTGCTTTACAGCCAGTATATTTTCAGGAGCTATCCAGCTGGTTGTCTCTGTGTACAGATATTGTCTCTGTGCACAGATTTCAATAAACTTTTTCTCCAAAGAAGATTTTGCTTTCCTGGTACTTTTGTTCCCTCCAAGGTCCGGGGATGGCGTGGCTGATGGATCCCTAGGTAAATAAGGCTTCACTGCAATGGAAATCCAATCCATCGCATTCAACTCTGAATGGCCAGTTTTGGAATCCAAGGCAATATGAAGGGTTTTGTTGTGTCGTGTTTGTTCAACTGTTTTTCTTTTCAACACTTTCATCTTATGCCGCCTTGTGAGGGTTTGTGCAAAAGGCAAAGAAGAAAGAATAATTTTATTTAATAACATTTTTAGATCTTATTGCAGTGAACCTCAAGTATGCAATAAAACCATCAATATAAACCACATTGACCGAAAGAAATATACTACTACTATGCCACTAAAACATTTTAAAAACCTAAAATTAAAATACAGTGTCATAAAATGCAGAAGGGTTAAGGTCTAGTGATCCAGGAATATATTGAATAACTAAGGCAGGCATTGAAAATATAGCACTTTTCCGTGATGGATGCATGGATTATCAAACCACCATACAGATATTATTCAATATTTCAATGGTATTTAGAGTACCAAGTGCATAACCTTCTCACCCCGATCCAAGAAGGAATATTCATGACAACCGAATTCAGTGCTGTTTTTTATTCTCTCTCTCCCTCACTGAATTATTTAACAGTGGTAATGAATAATGCAACTCAGTCTTAATCTTGGTAACTATCCTTATGTATGTTGGGCATCCCTCATTTCCTTTTGAGGTGTTGGGGAGAGAAGAGATCTGGGAAGGCAGTGGGATAGAGTGGCCTTTTCTCCATACTACATAGGCAGAACTGGGGGAGCTGACTGCCCTCTCTCCTATCAAGGCAGAGGAAATATAGAAGGAATTGCTTTGCACTGCAGGCGGAAAGAGTTTCTTGCAGAGAATCCTGAAGGGCAGTAGCCTGGAAGGTGAGAAGCCAAATGCAGAAAAATTATCCTTCCTTTTAGCACATATATATGCAATTGCAGCTGGCTGCCTCCCCGACCTGAGGCAATTGTCTCAATGCGCCTCAGGATTGGGCTGGCCCAAACATCCCCCTCATTCTCAGTGGCATTTATGGCTTTTTCCCCAGCTGGAACTCACTGGAACTCAGTTCCGGCGCGCACACACACGCACACGCACACACACACACACAATATTTGGTTTTACATATTTAAAATTATAATCACACCGCAACATATCCACAGTTAAAATATCCCTCCAAATTTCTGGACTTCCCACCTTCTCCTCCATGAGTTCTATTGTTAAATCTTTTCTACTGCATCTTTTTTCAATAATCCAAGCTTTTTAAAAACTGCATTATGTCCATAGTTCTCATTACATTACAAGTGTTATTGCAGTCCTGCTAATGTTTTCAACTGCTTACAGTGGTCTTTAAGGTAAATTATAAAAAAAAATCCCATTCCTTATTAAAGTTTTATTCTTCCTGGTTCCTGAACTTTCCAGTCAGTTTTGCCATTTTGGCATAGTTCATCAACTTGATTTGCCACTCTTATCTGGTAGGGACTTTATCTTCCTTCCATCTCTGGGCTAACAACATCCGTGCAGCTGTCATCGCATACATAAAAAGTATTTTCTGCTCCCTTGGAATTTCAGCACCTACAGTTCCTAATAAAAAATGCCTCTGGGTGTTTTTTAAAAAATAAAAGTTATTTTAAACATTTTTTCAATTCATTATATATCATTTCCCAGAATGCTTTTGATATCTTATGATAAAAGGAGCCTTCTTTTTCTTTACATTTCCAAAAGATATTTGAGTTCCGGCACCTCTGGTGCCATTGCCATTTGAAGAGAACAAGGGAGGTGTTTGGGCCGGCCCAACCAGAGGTGCATTGAGACAATTGCCTCAGGTCAGGGAGGCAGCCAGCGGCCATTGCACAGAGTCCTCTGCTCACTTGCCCCTCTGCCAGCCTTCGAAAGGGACCTTCTCCTGCCTCACTCTCAAAAAGGGTCATTAGAGCAAGGCATTCTGGGTAAGGTGGCTGGGAATAGCGAAGCATTTTGTTGAAACATTCAGTGGAGGGAGGCTGGTCTGTGAGGGCAAATGGGGAAGGAGATGGGGGTTATGGATTTAATTATCGCCACCTTTCCCCTATAATTTGGGCGTTCTTTACCAATGCCCTGCTTGCACGCTCTCTCTCTCTCTCTCTCTCTCTCTCTGTGTGTGTCAAATGATCCTGCCCTTTTGAGGGTCTTGCCTTGCTTCTGAAATAAAAGACCTTTCGTCAATGGCACCGTGAGAATGCTTATTTCAACACCATTTGAATTTTCAAAAAGGAAAACTTTGAAGAAGGCAGATGGAGCTGGCAGTGAGCAGAGACGACGAATGTTGATGCTGTGAATGTAATAGCAGAAGCTGGCCATGCCCTCTGCACCAGACCCACGTGGGTGTTCCCAGCATAAACGTTTCCAGATTGGGGATGTCACAGCAATGGAATGCAGGCAGCAATTCTCATTATAATGGTGTGGAATCTTCCCAGGGACGCCAAACTATTTGGGTAGCTGTTGCTGTCATTAGGCCTGCTATGGATTATGGGTGTGCAATAGCCTCCCTCCCTCCCCCTACCATTATACTTCTGGGTGTAAAACTTTAATAGAGACTTACAGAAGAGCTCTGGAATTTGCAATGACAATTTGGGCATTGTCTTGGAGATGCAATTGAGCTAAACTGAATACGAACTGTACAAATGGGAAGTGGAGCCAATTCATATATTTCCAATTCACCAGGGACAGCCCCAGGGACACAGGATTTGGCCATGTTGTCTACTTTGACTGGCAGCGGGTCTTCAGGGTTCCATAAATGTGACTTTTTAGGTGCTTCCAGAAGATCAGTTTATTGAGCATTTATCCCGATTAGTTTGCAGGCTGATTATACAAAGCTGGCTTTTTAACAAGCATTCTGATTTGCTTGCAAGGAGGCTAGATGGCGTTGCATCAAAGCAAGCATTATCCCACGTTTCCGAGCACTTTCCCCCCATCACTTTCCTTCTTGCAAAATGCCTGCTCTCTTGAGAAAATAGGTTTGTTGAATAAGACCTCCCAATCAACTATAATTGCATAACCTGGATCTGGTGATATGTGATTGGATCCCACCTGAAAATAGAGATAGTTCAGAAGGATCGCTAGTTACCTCCTAGCAGAGGACTTTAGGAAACAAAGTAAGCTGGGAAGCGGAGTTTTTTTTGGGGGGGGGGATATTGAATCTCTTTGGACCCAAAAGAGGGTTATTCATATTTTATTTACACTAAAGTGGGTGTTTTCATGCACAATTTACCCTAGTATCTGCATTTTTATATATGTTACTAGGCCGAAGAACTGCACTTTGAAATTCAGAGAAGTGTGAATTTAAAAGAATGACTGTGTTTCAGTTCACATATTGTTTTTGATAGTGCAAATTAGGTAGGTAGGTTCACCTTTAATTAAGAAATGAATTAGAAGAAAGCCTATATCTAAGTATGCTGTACTTTCTTCCTTGGGGTTCTCTTTTGACTTGGTTCAGATGAGCTGGCTTTGTTTCCCCAAGGTCATTTCAGTGTCAGGGGAGCAGCCCCTCCTCCTCCTCCTTCTCAGCTGAAGGGAAAGGTATTGATCACGGATGATGAATGATTCACGCTCCCTGAAGTAAGAATCCTTAGTTAATGGGTGAACCATGTGAGCATGTCTGAACCCTTCGTTGATGTGCTCTTCGGTGTTTAATTTTCCAACCATCACTTGTTGCAAAGCTCAGCTCATTGTCTTGCAATTTCTTTTTTATTTAAAGCCTTAATGTTAGTATGACATTAATTGTTGTTGTTTTCTAGTCAAGGGATATCCTGCTTTCTCCCTCTGCAAAGGAGTTGCTCAAAGTGGCTTATAAACAGAAAAGGAAGCCCAAGAAAGCAACAGTGACTCAACAAATGACCGAAAATGAAAAACAGCAGTGAAAATTGAAAACACAAAGAGCAGGGAACAGCAATCAATACATGAAGCAGCAACAGAATTAAAAGCTTGTTTTGTTGTTTTTTTAAATGTCAATTACAGGCAGAAAACAGATTAAAAGGAAAGTGACCTAAGGAAGTTAGATTAGCCTCAACCAGAGCCAGGGCCTTCTCAGCACTGGCTCCGGCCTGGTGGAATGCTCTGTCTCATGAGACCAGAGCCCTGAGGGATCTGATTTCTTTCGGCAGGGCCTGTAAGACAGAGTTGTTCCACCTGGCCTTTGGCTCAGAATCAGTTTGATTCCCTCCCCCTCTTTCTTTTTCCTTTCTCCTCCTGTGAAGAGGCTGCATCCTAATGTTTTAATGTTGTATTTTAATCTTGTTTTTTAAATTGTATTTTAATCAACTTGTTTTTATTATTGCTTGTTAGCTGCCCTGAGCCCGGTCTTGGCTGGGGAGGGCGGGGTATAAATAAAATTTATTATTATTTATTATTAACCTCTCAGGGCAGGGTGTTCCACAAATCAGAAGCCACCACAGAAAAATCCTCTCACATTCTGCCACCAATCTCACCACAGAAGGCAATGGCACCAGTACAGCAGCTGGTTTTAAAAGGAGATGGTCTTTCATGTGGCTCCATCCCAAGATCTTTAGAGCACTATAGATAAAAACAGTACCTTGAATTGCACTTGAACATGAACTGTCAGCCAGTGCAGCTGATACAAAGAAGATCACTTGATCAAAGGAATGTAGGAAGCTGGTCCATCTAGCTCACTATTGTCAATACTATCTGGCAGCGACTCTCTAGAGTTTCAGAAATGGGATAGCCCTATCTGGAGATGCCGAGGGTTAAATCTGGTGCCTTCTGCACGCATAGCAAATGCTCTACCACTGAGCTACTGCCTGTCCCCAAGCGCTTGCCCCATCAAGATTTTAGTGACAGCTTTATGCACCAGTTGAAGTGTCTGAGTTGTTTTCAAGGACAGGTATGTGAAGAGTGCATTGCAGTACAGTGGTACCTCAGGTTACATACGCTTCAGGTTACACACTCCACTAAGAACTTTGCTTCAGGATAAGAACAGAAATCGGGCTCCGGCGGCGTGGCGGCAGCAGGAGGCCCCATTAGCTAAAGTGGTGCTTCAGGTTAAGAACAGTTTCAGGTTAAATACGGCCCTCCAGAACGAATTAAGTACCGTATTTTTCGCTCTATAAGACGCACCAGACCACAAGACGCACCTAGTTTTTGGAGGAGGAAAACAAGAAAAAAAATATTCTGAATCTCAGAAGCCAGAACAGCAAGAGGGATCGCTGCGCAGTGAAAGCAGCAATCCCTCTTGCTGTTCTGGCTTGTGTGATAGCTGTGCAGCCTACATTCGCTCCATAAGATGCACACACATTTCCCCTTACTTTTTAGGAAGGAAAATGTGAGTCTTATAGAGCAAAAAATGCGGTACTTAACCCGAGGTACCACTGTAGTCCAATTGAGATAGCACTAATGCATTCAGGACCATGGTCAGCTCTAACACTACCAGGAAGAGGTGCCACTGGTGCTCCAGGCCACAGGCAACATCTGAGCATCTGGCAACAATTCTTGGTCCAGTTGTACTCCCAAGCCACAAACCTGATCTCCTAGAGACAAGCTGATATCCTATTCCTTAACCAGCAAGCTTCATGCTAGCATTTCTGCCTTGTCTGGATTTAATTTCAGTTTTGCTTACCCTCATTCAGCTCATCACTGACTCCACCGACTCCATGGATGAAGCTTTCAATTTCAGTTTCTCTCGTTTTCCCAATGTTAAGTTCAATTCTCCACATCCTCACATTGGTTTTTTATTGGTTTGTTTATCTTAAAAGTCTCCATGCAAATTTGGAGAGCCAGTGTGGTGTAGTGGTTAGGAGCGATAGACTCGTAATCTCGGGAACCGGGTTCGCATCTCCGCTCCTCCACATGCAGCTGCTGGGTGACCTTGGGCTAGTCACACTTCTCTGAAGTCTCTCAGCCCCACTCACCTCACAGAGTGTTTGTTGTGGGGGAGGAAAAGGAAAGGAGAATGTTAGCCGCTTTGAGACTCCTTAAAGGGAGTGAAAGGCAGGATATCAAATCCAAACTCTTCTTCTTCTTTTTCTTCTTCTTCTTCTTGTTCGCATTTAATGCCTTTTTTTCAGTCAGACCCCCCCCCCCATGGAAAAGCTGTTGTTTGATTCCGCTCTTTTGACTAATGATTGGCAGGTGTCCAACATTGCATTTTGGGGCAATTTGTGCTGACCAAACTCCCAAGAATTCCTAAATGAAACTGATAGTCTGGATCCATTTCAGTCTGGATTCAGGTCTCGTTGGGGGATGGAAATGGCCTCGATTGCCCTGATTGGTACCTCCTCTGGGAGCTGGACAGTGGAAATGTGTCGCTGTTGATGCCATTGGATTTCTCAATGACTTTCAATACACTTCTTTCAATTACATTGCAGTACATTTCATTGCATTTCTTCTAAGCCTCCTTGCACTGGTGATCTTGGAAGGAGGTGGCCATTTCTCAGTGGTGCTGGTCCTTCATTACAGATGGGTATCAGAAGGCAGTTTAGGAGAGGCTCACTTGGAATTTCCCCCTATGGGTTTCCATATATTTTATTTTGGTCCCCCTTGCTTTTCAACATCTGCAGCGAATCCCCCTAAGACAGATGACACCCAGCACTTAGGAGTGGGAAATGATTTAGGCTTGACCATTAGCAGGAAAGTCATGTGCAGAAAATGGATTAATGGGAAGAAGAAGAAAAACCAGCCGCTTTCCATTAGAATTAGGCCAGGTCAGATGGGGTTAAAACTGGGTAAATGAAGCAGGAAACAGTGCAGCGTGTTACTGAGCAAAGACGATCAAATGCCTTGACATCTGTAACTTTCCCCTCAGTGCCCTGACATGCTAAGAGAAAGCCTCTGAAGTAGGCAAACCCCACACCCTCAGAAATATGGTTTCGGTCTATATTTTTTTATTAGATTTTAGGGAGGTTGTGGCACAGCCTTTCTAAGACCAGGCTGGGGGAAGGCTGGTCCATGGCAGCTAGTAAACTAACCTAGCATTCCCCAGACTGGTGTTCTCCAAATGATAAGGGGGAAAGCTCCGTAGCAAACTACAGTGGTACCTTGGTTCTCAAACGCCTTGGTACTCAAACAACTTGGAACCCAAACACTGCAAACCAGGAAGTTAGTGTTCCGGTTTGCGAACTTTTTTTGGAAGCCAAACATGCTCCGTTTTGAGTGTTACACTTCCGATTTGAGTGCCACACTTCTGTTTTGAGTGTTACGCTGAGGTCTGTCTGGTTTTGCTATTTATTTTTTGTTTTTGTTTTTGCGGCTCTGTTTTGTTTCGTTTTTGTGACTGTGTGGAACTCAGTTCAGCTACTGATTGATTGATTGTGTGACTGCAGTACATTGTTTATTGCTTTCATTTTATGGATCAATGGTCTTGTTAGATAGCAAAATTCATATTAAATTGCTGTTTTGGGGGTTGTTTTTAAAAGTCTGGAACGGATTAATCCATTTTGCATCACTTTCTATGGAAGAGCGCATCTTGGTTTTGGAACGCTTTGGTTTTGGAATGGACTTCCAGAGCAGATTAAGTTTGAGAACCAAGGTACCATTGTACACAGTTTGCATGGGAAAAAATTCCAGGTTTAATCCATGATATCTGCAAGCAGGACTGAAGAAGCCTGAAAACCCAGAGAACCCCTGCCATGCCTTGCAGGCTACACTAGGCTAGATGCACCAGTAATCTTGACACAGGGCAGATGTGCACCATCCCTCTAACACACATCCAGTGCACATTTAAAGTGCATGGCTTCCTCCCAACATCCTGGGAACTGCTGTCCCCCCCCCCCCTTATGAAGTGACAATCCCCATCACCCTTCACAAACTACAGTTCCCAGTATTCTCTGGGGGAAGTCAGGGGCATTAAATGTGTGTTGGATGTGCTTTAGAGGTATAATGCATGGGTAGGCAAACTAAGACCCGGAGGCCAGATCCAGCCCAGTCACCTTCTAAATTCAGCCCGCAGACGCTCTGGGAACCAGTATGTTTTTACACGAGTAGAATGTGTGCTTTTATTTAAAATGCATCTCTGGGTTATTTGAGGGGCATAGGAAATCATTCATTCTTCTTCTTTTTCAAAATGTAGTCTGGCCCCCACAAGGTCTGAGGGACAGTGAACCGGCCCCCTGCTGAAAAAGTTTGCTGACCCCTGGTATAAAGCATCTACGATGACTAAGGTAGCTTCCCCAGGGTATCGCTGTGTTTTGGACAACAACTCACAGCAGCCCCAGTTGGCTTGTGCCTAAGATTTCAGATTAAAACTGCCAGTGCTGGAAGGAAAGGAGGACCTTTTTATGCCTCCCCACTTCTAGCCACTCTCTGAAGACTGGAGAAGCGACCCCCATAAGAATATTAGGAGGGGGGCAGGCAGGGAGAGTATGGCTTTGTCTTAAGATGAGGACTAGACCATGTGAAAAATAAACATAAGGTTTTAGCTGCAGCTCATTCATTTTCAGCTTTGTATTCTTGTATTAAAAAAAAAGTGTGTCTACTCTAGGTCTAAGGTGCCATTTAGCTCCTAACTTTCATATCTCTGTTTCTAACACTGCCTGGGACTGATGGGAGTTGTAGTCCAAAACATGTGAAGGGCACCAAGTTGGGGAAAGCTGGGCTGATGCTTTTGGCCACTGATCCTTGATAGCCATTTTGCTATAAGGCATTTTGCTTTAACGGCTCACCTGACGGATGAGCTCAGTCCTGAATTCTGTTCAGGCACATTTTTTTCCAGCAGCAGCTGGAATTAAATCTATCTGTGAACATTCAGGAACATGCAAGAGAGAGATAGAGAGTGTAATGATGACTCCGTTAAATTGCAACGCTCATAACCTGTTTTGAATAAGAACCACTGTTGGCGTAATTTGGAAATGGACCGAGTCTCCATACATCTTCATCTCCCGTGCTTAATAATAATACCCGCCAGGTTCATGGCCTCTGAATCTATAGCCCAGCTGTAATAGTATGTTGCATATTAATGGGACATGTTTGAAAGTGCTTTCAGATTATTAGAATTCATACAAGTGATTTATGGAGGGGAGGGGGGCTTAAAACAGCTGGCTGCCAATATAAATGGGCTTAGGGAAAGTCGAGTGTAATATTTGCAGGTCCGAATAATGACAGCCCTCTCCCCCACCCCCCAATACATCCAAAAGGCTGAGAAGCAGAAAATAATTTCCTGGCTCAAAAGATAAAGCAAAGGCTTTGGGGCCGAGGTGGTGAACCCAGCCTGTGAAGAATTCGTGCTATTCTCAATTAAATGTCAGGAGCTGCTTCTCTCGATTTAAAAACTGGTGGATTAAGACACCATAGCTTTATATTTATAGCCCAATAAACAGCACAGCCTTTCTTTTGCTGATCCTGGCCAGTGGCAAAGCAAGATTCAGGGGAGTGCAACTGGTTCTGTCACAGAGTCTTGAGGGCACCATAGCGGGTGTCACAACCATTATTTAGAATGGAGCACAAGAGGCGGGGGGGGGGGATTTGACTTCACACAGGGTGACACTGAAATTGGAGACCCCAAGGTCCCCCGCTGCCAGTGGGCCTGAACTGCCTTCACCGGTAGCCTGAGAAGCAGAATCAGCTGGCGATGGTTTGCCTAAGGTAAAAATAAATGCAAATTTGGGGGCCATCAGGAGCCAGGCTCATGAATTGCACATGGCCCAGCTCTGCCAGTGGGTGGAGGGGAGCAACTGCCTCAGGTGGAAGATACGGTTGGTGCTGACCTTTAAAGCCCTAAATGGCCTCGGTCCAGTATATCTGAAGGAGCGTCTCCACCCCCATCATTCTGCCCGGACACTGAGGTCCAGCGCCGAGGGCCTTCTGGCGGTTCCCTCACTGCAAGAAGCCAAGTTACAGGGAACCAGGCAGAGGGCCTTCTCGGTAGTGGCGCCTGCCCTGTGGAACACCCTCCCACCAGATGTCAAAGAGAACAACAACTACCAGACATTTAGAAGACATCTGAAGGCAGCCCTGCTTAGGGAAGCTTTTAATATTTGTTGTTTTATTGTGTTTTTAATATTCTGTTGGGAGCTGCCCAGAGTGGCTGGGGAAACCTAGCCAGATGGGTGGGGCATAAATTATTATTATTATTATTATTATTATTATTATTAGGTGCAGGATGCTATTCCACTATCATTCTTGGATTGAGATTCAGCTGCCAGTTTAATCAGCTTCTGTACAGGGAAAGGAATGTTTGTGCACCCTCTCGTCTTTGGTCCCCAGAGAGGAAATGCATCACTTGCCAAAAAAAAGTGACCCAATACAAATTTGCAGTAATGCTTCTGAATACCAGCTGCCAAAAACTCTTGTGCTTGGGTGCTGCTTCCAGTTTTCCCACAGGCCTCTGGTTGGCCACTGTGTGAACAGGATGCTGGACTGGATGGACTATTGTTCTTATATTGTCTACTCTGACTGGAAGCAGCTCTTCACAATGGCTTTTCTCACCCCCCTCCCTGATTTTTTTTTAAAAAGGGAGATCCTAGTAATTGGACTATGGAGTGTTCTGTCCGCAAGGCATGTGCTCTGCTACTGAGCTCTATGGACCAACATCCTCTGGAGGGGCGCCGGGTTGGGGAAGGCAGATGTCGAGAGAAGCCTGCCAATCTGCATACGGCTGATGAAGATGTTCCAGCCCTTGATTTTTACAGATCGTTTTCCAGCATGGCAAACATCACTATAAAAACGGTTTTATAGCCTCTTGGTTGAAATTAAGCATGGATTCATAAAAGTGTCAGCAAATGAGCCCAAAGGACCCGATGCAATCTCAGAGGAACCCAAATGACCTTTCAGGTAGCTTGACTTTTATGGGGTGTTATAAAATATGTATTTGCCAGCAGCGTTGGAGTGAGATTGTGGGCAGCCTGCTCCCGTCTTCAGCAGACCAGCCTTTCTCTCTCTCGTCTTCTGATTGTGTGGTTGCCAATGGACTCAGCCAAAGGGGCCTGGCCTGCTCCTTGCACTTTGACTTGCTTTCGAACTGCTAGGTTGGCAGAAGTAGGGACCGAGCAACGGGCGCTCACCCCGTTGCAGGGATTCGAACCGCCAACCTTCTGATCAGCAAGCCCTAGACTCTGTGGTTTAACCCACAGCGCCACTCGCATCCCTTCAGGACAGGTAGAAGAAAGGAATTCTTCATGCCGCACACAGGTAAGCTATGGAACTCGCTTCCACGGGAGGTAGTGATGGCTACCAACTTGGATGGCTTTAAGAGAGAATCAGACCAATTCATGGAAGGCAAAGCAGTCAATGGCTACTAGCCATGATGGCTATGTTCTGCCTCTATGGTCATAGACAGTAATGCTTCAGACTGGGATGAGTTGCTGGAAGCCACAGGAGAGAGTGCCCTTCTGCTTGGGTCTTGCTGGCTGGCTTCCCAGAGGCACCTGGTTGGCCACTGTTAGAACACGATGCTGGACTAGATGGGCCTGATCTGGCAGGCTCATCTTAGGTTCTTATGACGTGTCGCATGCAATCTCTCATAACACGTTCAGGACTGCTACGTGCCGCTCGAGCCTGTGCATCTATACTTTCAAGTAAGCCCCACTGAAGGCTCTCTCCCAAGGGTGCCTGCAGCCCCAAAAGCTTTCATAGCATCACTTGGAAAACCATCCATTGATTCCAGTACAGACAATGGAAGCTTCGCATCGCTGGACCAGTATCCAGGTTATAGACTAATGTGTGGGAAGCTGCCTTTGAAGCAGGAGCGAGGAACCCTTTTCAGTATGAGGTCCACATCCCCGTATAGGAAACCTTCTGTGGGGGGCTGCACACCTGTGGTGGATGTGGCCAGAGATACCCCACCAATCCACTCACAAAAACTCAAGCCTCCACCCAGCCAAGTGGAGCCATCAATCAATCAATCAATCAATCAATCAATCAATCCTTGCTATAAATATTGGAAAACCAGATTTTGAAAACCAGGTAAGAGTTAGAAGAGAAGCACACTTCTGAATGTGGTTTCCTTTCCTTTTTTAAGCAAGTTGGTGCTAAAATAGGAGCCCTATCTAATACGACTTGTTTAGAATATACGTCAGCTGTCACCCAGCCTTCCGAGAGCCAAGCGGCAGGTCTTTGGGCTTTGGAATATGCCTTGGTTGATTTTCCTACCCAGCCAAGCAGAACGCGCAGGGAGAATCACACGCATTGAACAGTGAAGCCTGCGAGCTTAGTTGCAGATTTAAACCGAGGAGCGATGCCCTGTGGGACTGGCCTTTCTGATAGCAGTTAATCCTGAATAAACATTCACTAGGAAGCATTGCCTTCTGCCTAATGCATTTGCTTAGGGCTCCAGCGAGGGAAACTCCATCCCTAGGGAAAGTCACGCCGTGGCTTCTCTTTTCAATTCTGTGCAAATTTCTGAAAGCCAAAGCCACACAGCTGCATGCGTTGATTATGTGCAAAACTGCTTTTGTCAATACATTGACAGAGGCATGGCGTGCCATGAAACCTTTAATAAGCCAAGATTGAGGCGCCACATGTTATTAGGTTAACATCCGTGCTCTCAAACTGCTCCTTTGTTTTCATTTCCCTATTCCTGTTTTGTCCCATTTAATTTGCCTTTTGGCAGCAGAGGTTGCTGGGGGAATGTGCAGGATGCGCATTTAAAAATGTTTGTCGACAGCCTGGAGTTTCTAGACTCCTTTTCTTAGGCAAGGAAAGTGTCACACAGGATTTTGCCTAAGTTGACTGCCCAATGTGAAACTGGAGGTAGGCTAGCAAACACTACCTGGTGATGAGTAGGAATTCCTAGAAACCAAAAAAGTGTTCATAAATGGATAAGGTAATTTGTTAACTTTGTAGGGCAGTGCATATATACACACACACACACAGAGCACATTTTAAGCCATGGGTAAAATGTGGCTTCTGGGGCAAATGGAACCTTTTTGGCATTTGAATTTTCCTCAACATTCTTACCTTATGTCATATTATGGCACCTCCACGTTTAAAAGCCATTTATAGAGCAGTAACTGCCTCTCTTTGGAGCAGTTTTGGCTTGGGGCTGTTCATCCTTTCTCACTCACCGCCATCTTATAAATCTTCCTTCTTTATGACATGCCCCACAAGACAGCCATAAAAATATGCACTCAAGAAAATTACAGCAGTTATTTTTGACTACCAAATGAATTTATTTTCACACTTTTATTTTTTTAAAGCTGTGGGCGATTTCTGACATCTTTCAAGCAACAATTTCACAATTCCTTCCCTGCCCACCCCCAAATTTCACTCCTGAAGTTCCTCAATGCAAAAAGAAGAAGGTTATTTGGTACGAAGTTGCAAGTGGGACAAGGGGAGGGGAGGGGGTTAAATATGCTCTGTTCCTGTTTTTGAAAATGCAAATAATTTTTTTAAAAAATGCTAAAAGAAGAAGGGTATATGAGTGAAGCTGTGTGATATGCCAAGATGACGAGACTCAGAGGCTTTCCACTAGCACACTGTAAGTTTGGCATCAGGGGTTTTTTTTGGGGGGGGGAGGGTATGTCTTTTAATAATATTCTGCTGGAGGACCAGCCCAAAATGCTTTGCCGCCTGATGGGAAACAGCAAATGGTTCCCCTCCTCCAAAGTCAAAGGGCATACTGTATTTTTCCGTCTATAAGACGCTCCTGTCTATAAGATGCCCCCTATTTGGGGGCCTCAAAATTTAGAAATAGGGGGGATTGAGCTTTTGGGGAGGATTATTTGGGGGGAATGCCGAAAATCGCTCACCTGCCGGAACGCAGCACACAACCCCTTGCGTTGCAGCTGCCTGATCTCTGCCATTAGCCCTCTTGTTTGCCACTGCGGCAACCAATACTGTAGACAACTGCCCTTGTTGCAGCAAGCGGGAGCGTGATTGGCAGCCGCAGCGGCAAGCAGGAGGGCTAATGGCAGAGATCAGGCAGCTGCAATACAAGGGGTTGTGTGCTGCACTCTGGCGAGTGAGCAATTTTCGGCATCCCCCCCCCCCCAACAATCAAGCGGCCAATCGCCACTTACAATCTTGGGCTCGCGCCAAAAAACCATTCGTACGTCCCCCCTCAGCACTACCCATGTATAAGATGAGCCTCAATTTTGAACCTCATTTTTGGGTCAAAAAAAGCTCGTCTTATACATGGAAAAATACAGTATTACCCAAGGCTGGGCAAGTTATTTTGGCACCTATATGCAGAAAGATTCCAAAAAGCACCTCTCATGGGAGTAAAAAGACAATGACCGCGTATTAAATGAAAAGCAATTTGCTGCCACTTCTTGACACTCGAAATTAGCTGCCTGAGGCAACGGCTTCACTTTGCCTAATGGTAGGGCTGCCAAGTTTTGTTGCACCTTTTTGAAGGCACTGGATAAATAAATGGACAAAGAAGGCTAAATGGAGGTGCAGAGAGCATTGTTGTGCTCAGGAGGGGAGCTGATTTAGGAAGCTGCCTTTTGCTGAGTCAGTCCAGCAGTCTATTTCTAACTCAGGATTGCCTCTGAATACCAGTTAATGGGGATCACAAGTGGGGAGAGCCCTGTGGTGCTCAAGTCCTGCTTGGGGGCTTTCTGTGGGGATTGGCCGCTAGGAGAACAGGATGCTGGACTAGATGGGCCACTGGCCTGATCTAGAAGGGTGCTTTTATGTCCTTAAAAGGGGCCCTTTAAGAAGGGATTGTGTTGGAGCTGACTGAATACTGTGGTACCTCGGGTTAAGTACTTAATTCCTTCCGGAGGTCCGTTCTTAACCTGAAGCACCACTTTAGCTAATGGGGCCTCCCGCTGCCGCCACACTGCTGGAGCACGATTTCTGTTCTCATCCTGAAGCAAAGTTCTTAACCAACCCAAGGTACTATTTCTGGGTTAGCGGAGTCTGTAACCTGAAGCGTATGTAACCTGAAGCGTATGTAACCTGAGCTTCTACTGTATGGTCCCCCTTCTCCATTCTACAATAACTAATACAGTGGTACCTCGGGTTAAGTACTTAATTCGTTCCGGAGGTCCGTACTTAACCTGAAACTGTTCTTAACCTGAAGCACCACTTTAGCTAATGGGGCCTCCTGCTGCTGCTGCGCCGCCAGAGCACGATTTCTGTTCTCATCCTGAAGCAAAGTTCTTAACCTGAAGCACTATTTCTGGGTTAGCGGAGTCTGTAACTTGAAGCGTATGTAACCTGAAGCGTATGTAAGCTGAGGTACTACTGTAATCAGTTGGGATTTGGTTGGAAATGGCCGACTATTTTTTTTTATTGTATATACCTAGTTGGAGTAGAAAACGGGTTTGTTACCATCTCCTCTATCTGCAAGGAGCTCAGTCAGGTGGACTGACACATTCAGAGAAACTGTGTCATCACCTGCAGCTTGAAACCACCCAGAAGCACCTTTCCTGGTTGATTCTTCCAAATGTACCAACAGCCTTAATGCCTGCAATGAACGTAGATTCTGAAGTGCATTGAGAGCCTTCAAGAGGTTTCGGGTCCCCTCGTGTGTGATCTAGAGGCACTTCAGCCTGGCAACATTGCCACTTCTCTGCTTAGCTCCAAGAAAGGTTCGCCAGTCAATTACCCTCTCTCAGAAAGCCTTTGTGCACCTGCTTTTAGCATCTCTGTCTCCTTGGGTGTTTCTGTCACTTCAGAACCGTGTGACAGAATAAAGGGGCAGCCTTGAGTTATCTTTTCGATGCAGTTAAGCTCGCAAGAGGGAAGGGCTGTGGCTCAATGGCAGAGCATCTTCCTTGCAGATGCAGAAGGTACCCAGGTTCAGTCCCTGACAACATTCCAGGTAGGACTGGGAGAGATTCTTGCCTGAAACCCTGGAGGAGCTGCTGCCACTTAGTGCAGACAATATTGAGCTAGATAGACCAATGGTCTGACTCACTGTAAGGCAGTGAGAGCCACTGGAGAGCCAGTGTGGTGTAGTGGTTAAGAGCGATGGACTCGTAATCTGGTGAACTGGGTTCGCGTCTCCGCTCCTCCACATGCAGCTGCTGGGTGACCTTGGGCTAGTCACACTTCTTTGAAGTCTCTCAGCCCCACTCACCTCACAGAGTGTTTGTTGTAGGGAAGGAAGGGGAAGGAGAATGTTAGCCGCTTTGAGACTCCTACGGGTAGTGATAATGCAGGATATCAAATCCAAACTCCCAAACTCCTATGTTCCTAAGATTATCTGTTGCTGCTTTTGCACTGCGTGTAAGGCAAGCATAACTGAACTCCTAGCCTAGCCGTGAAAATTTTGAGACTTCACAGTAGAGGTGTTTTCTATCAAGAACAGCAAGGGGAATAAGGCAGAGCAATTTAAGAGAGTGGGCTTTGGGGGCCTCAAGGTGGTAGAGTGTTACTAGATCAGGCTACTTGCAGCGGCTTTGTCTACCCAATATGAAAACAGAATATGTGGACATGGGGTTTATTTTCCACTAGCAAGGATGTTATTTTGAGTGAGCAGCAAAATAAGGAAGCCACACACCAAGTAAAGAACCAGGTCTAGTTTATTCTATTTTGTGTTTGTCTGTCTGTATAAGTAACCACAGGCTAAACAGAACACCCTACCAAAAAAAATTCAAAAAAATCTAGATTTTATTTCTCCCCTTTCTTTTTAAATACAGAGCTAACAATCGTAAATTCAGTGGGATTTCAAAGAACAAGAAATGGTGATTAGAAAGGGCAGAGAAGTGCTTTGCAAGTCACAGTTATTTCTGAAGAGGGCCAAAACAGAAAGTGTTTTATTTGCTTTTATGTTATCAACACTAACATGCATGGTAAGACGGTCCAGGCTTTTGGGGGTTGGGAAAGGTGGCAGACAAGCTCCCTAAGAGAGAGAGAATGTCAAAGTCTGATAAGCAAACAGGACAGCTCCTACCAGACCATTGTTTCCCTGTGGCCAGGTTTCCATGTTGCAAAGGCAAGCCACAGTCATGTGGATTGTATAGACCAGGGTTTCCCAAACTCGGGTCTCCAGCTGTTTTCGGACTACAAGTCCCATCATCCCTGACCACCGGTCCTGCTAGCTAGGGATGATGGTCGTTGTAATCCAAGAACAGCTAGAGACCCAAGTTTGGGAAATGCTCATCTAGATTATTCTTCCCCAGCCTGATACCCTCCAGATGTTTTGGACTTTCATCAGCCCCAGCTGGCACCAGATTGATGTAGATATTGTAGGCTGATGTAGATCTACAACCAATGCTTCCTGGGCTACCTTTTTACTTGGCTTGCTTGTTGATGGCCAGACAAATGTATTTTGGAATTCTAGGTGTAACCTGATGCCCTCAGGACCCAATAGAGACTAACTCAATCTGCAATCTCCATCTTGGACTGAGCCTAAATGCTGGTTTTCTGGCTGTAACATTATCCTTATTTTTGTTACTTCTTTGTGTAACATCTAGCTTAATGAGGGACCCAGGAGGACAGGAAAGTGCGCTCACTATTTTCTGAAATTTTGGTTGGTCCGAATAAAGGGGCTGCAGAGTGGTGGGTGGCTTTGGTACATCTGGGGTCTTCTTGTATCCTTATCAAAGAGTTGAGTGAAATATATAGGCAATGGGAGTGAATCTACCCCCACCCACCCCCTCACTCTCATACATGCACACACCTTTTGGCCTGATTTTCATCTTTCCGTCGCTGCTAGAGATCCCTCGGCTTTGTGCCCATTCAGAGATGTTTTGCAAAAAAGCCTAGAATCACAAAATTGTAGCATTGGAAAGGGTCATGAGGGGGTCATCTCATCCAATTCCCTGCAATGCAGGAATCTTTTGTCCAACGTGGGGCTCAAACCCACAGCCCTGAGATTAAGAGTTGTGTGCTCTACCAACTGAGCTATCCCAGCAGCCACATGTTTTAGCAACAACCCAGATGCCTTTGCTGTCCGTACCCAGTCTAAGGCTACAGTCCTATACCACTTCCCTGGGAGTAAGCCCCACTGGCCTGAGTGGGACCTCTAAGCAGGAATGTGTAGGATTCTGCAATAAATCAGTAAGCCCTTCAAACTGTGGGGTCTCCGAGCTGAAATACTCTGATCTTAAGAGAACACTTCATAAAAAATAAAACCAGTTTTGTTCCCTAACATTATATCTCCCCACTTATTAAAACAGTAACACTCCCCCCCCCATGGGGGAAACCCCTGTGTGTTCCTCACCCACAGCAGGTGGCTACATTGCCAAAGACAGGCATAGGCAAACTCGGCCCTCCAGATGTTTTGGGACTACAACTCCCATGATCCCTAGCTAACAGGACCAGTGGTCAGGGATGATGGGAACTGTAGTCCCAAAACATCTGGAGGGCCAAGTTTGCCTACGCCTGGACAAAGAGATGCTGGTTGTGACCACCAACTAAAGTCCCGTGTGTGCAATTCTTTTCTTTAAAGTCTCCCAGATCCTTTTGCTCCAAATCTCAAAATACTTCAAGCCCCTCCTCTTCAAAGCAATGCAGGGAAACAGCTGGTGTGCTTCTTATCATCAGATCACATTTTCCTCCACACCTGGGAGGATGAGGCAGGGCTGAAGGTTTTTCCACTGGTGATGTGGGATGGATCTCCTTCCAAGTGCATTTAAAGGAAAATCCCTGTTGCTGGTTCTATGGAAGGGCTGTAGAGTTCAGTCCCTGGCACCTCCAGGAACTCCATTCCTGAAACCATGCAAAGCTTCTGCCAGTCACTGTAAGCAATGCTATTAAGAGGACACAGATGAGGAAGGCTATTCCGGCAGCCCCAAAAACACTGGAACATTCGCACCAGGGAGAGGAAGGAAAAATCAACAATGAAATTGAAGGAGACTTGTAAACATGTTTGCTTTCTGAAATCATCCTAGACACTGAATGCAACAATAGAATGAAGGGTGCGCCAAAAGAAGGGGGAAAATATCACCAGCAAATGCAGCACATTATGGATGTTTCCCCCTTTAAAAGCCCTTAAAAATAAACCCAAAACCCTGTGAATGCCATACTGAATTGCAACTACATTGAGCTCTCAGAAACAGGGGTGGACACAATAAACGTGTCACAGAACAAACTGAAAAGCTCCAGAGACTTGAGAAGCTTCGGGTGGCTGTCTGCACACCAGATTTATGGAAACCCATTGACTTAAAAATCAACACGCACACGCGCACACACACACACACACACACACACACACACACACCAGGTCTACATAGAGAATGACATCTTGATCTCTTTGTTGTTGTTCCTTATCACTTATTATTGCTGTCTTAAGATACACATTTTTACAGACTATTTCAAATCTTCCAGGGCAGTTTTCAGCATACATTCCAGCACTTTTCAGGAAAGAAAGCAAAAAAGATGACCGTTTGGCAAAGAAAAGACTTTCGACCTGGGTATTATGAAAGAACCACATTGCAACATCCGTTGACAAATTACTCCCCGTTGAATGAAGGACTGTAGGCCCCAGTGTAAGTAAAAGTCACTCGTGGTTAACTTGTTGTTTTCATGAGGCTTGGTCATGGCAGAATTTCAGATGGATTGGAGCCAGTGCCCAAATTCTGCCCCTTTGAAGCAAGTGAGAGGTTTGCAAGAGCACAAATCTCCCACTCATTTCAAAAGGGTGTTGTGTATAATGGATTGCTTGTGGGTTGTGGCCAAAGTGGATTCCCCTCCTGCCTTTTCTCCCCAAGGTAGCCAACTGTCTCCTGTGAATTCGAACGCTGATCCTCAAGAGTCATTCGAATGCCTTACAGAAAATGACTGAAAAAGTGCTCCAGAGAATTATGAGTAATTATAATAACGGAGCATTCATATAAGGCATTTCAAGTGTTCAAATGCAGTTCACACACATATTGTCCCAGGACTCGTTGAAATACCCCTATAAAGTGGGACAATGTTATCCATCTCATTGACTTGTGTAAGGCCATAGAAATGTGCGGCCAAGGTGAGATTTGAACTGGGGGCTTTGCATGAACATGTGACACACTATCTTGAGTTTCTCTCTGCAGTTTCCTCTCGCCGCAGCTGGGGAAGTGCGGCCAAATGAGCAGGCTTGCCATAGATCAGGGCCCCACCTCTGCATGAACAGGGGCAGTGGTGTTTATTGGGTGAAAGGTGTGGAGACCAACAGTAGGGGGAGCCAGAGCCAACAGCAGGCAGAGCCACCTCTGACTACTTGTAAGTAAAGAGTCAGGTGGGGGGAGAGGCTACCTGAAGGCAGACCAAGGTTAGAAGGGCTCTATTTGTACTAATGGATCCACAGGGGGACTTTGTTAGGGCATAAAACTGGACTTGCACATTGGCATCGTGTTTTCTTCCAAATAAAATATTAGCTGTAGTGTTCTTTCCTTTGCAGAAACAATTTTTTTTCTTTTTAAAAATACTGGTCATTTGAATTGAGGAGTCCCTAATCTTCATAGCTGTCTCCCCCCTCAAATAATAATTTAATTTGCAGTTTCAGCTGCAAAGGAGCGTCCCTTCACTTCAATGAAAGGAGCCCCTGAATATGTAGCTGAAGACTCTACTGAACAGGCAAAAAGTTTCATGTGCATCACATCCGAAGCAGAAGAGGGTGCTCTAAGATGCAGCATCACGGCTGCATTAGGTGTTTTGGACTTTGTCAGTGGTTTGGTGAACACAGTTGCCAATTTGCTGGCTATTTGGATTGGAAAGTGGAAGTTGATAAAGAGACAAGACGACTGCTTTTAGCAGAATTCACCATACTCCTAAACAGGCTTGCCCAACCCATTGCCCAAAGATGTTTTTGGACTAAAATATCAATCAGTGCCATCCAACACAGACCTTCTGGATGGGGCTGGTGGGAGTTGTAGTCCAAAACACCCAGAAGGCACTCGGTTGGGCAAGGGTGCCCTGAAATGACAAGGAAGCCCCCATTTCCTGCCTTGCTTGCAGAATCAGCCCCTCTTCCGCCTGTCATAAATTCCTGTGGCTATTTTGCTATGGAACTTTCAAATGCTTAAAAAAATCCCAAAACAAAAGGAAAATCCAACCATCTAAAAACAAAACACAGTGTAGTAATAATAACAATAATAATAATAATAATAATAATAATAATAATAATAATAATTAAAAAAAAACTATTTAGGGTTTCACATCCATGAGGAATCCGTTGTTTCATACCAATGGGAAGTCCACATTGGATTAAGTCATCACATTTTTAAGAAAGAAAGAAGGAAAGAAGGAAGGAAAGAAAGAAAGAAAGAAAGAAAGAAAGAAAGAAAGAAAGAAAGAAAGAAATTTCTACTTGATAGGCTACTGTAATAGCACTAATCAAATGGCACAACGTTTTCCCTTTTAATCAAAGGAAGCAGTGACAAATATTTGTTTACAATATCACAATAACATGATATTAAATTAATAGCAGGTTCATACAGCCCTGGGGATTTGGAGCCAAAACTAGTCTAAAAAGTACGTATTTTGCTTTGGCAATGATCCTTTATTTAAATCTGAGACTTCACATCGCTTACGAAGAGAGAGATCGTGTTAAAAAAAACAAATAAATCATTGGATGAGGTCGCCCTGACACAGATGCCATCAAGTGATGTACAATCAAAATAAATGTTCATTTTCTTTGTGTTTCTTAGCTATACAGTGTGAACTAAGCCATGTTCGACAGTGTGCTGGTGACAAGATGGAGGAACACCAAATACTGGCTGCATTGAGTCTAGAATGTATTGGATTCACTTATCCCCTCTTCTGGCTGTAGGAACTGGGCCTTCAGAGAGCAGGAGAAGAGGGGGAAAGAGCTTCTATTTTGAACGGAAGTCGCTTCCATCAAGGAGGCAACACTAGAAACTGCTTCTGAAGGGTTGTGATGGGGATCAAAGTTTTTAAAAGGGGCATGGGTATATGTATGATGGTCTTAAACAGGCTTAATGGGTGTTCTTTTGACCTAGGGAATCTGTTCTGCAAAAGGGAACTGCGATAATTATTTTAAACTATGGGTAGTCAACATGGTGCTCTCCAGATGCTGTCAGACTACATTTCCCATCAGCCCCAACAAACGAGGCCAATGGCTAGGGATGATGGGAGTTGTAGTCATACAACATCTGGAGGGTACCATATTGACTACCATTTTTTAAACTTGTATCCCCACTTTCCTCCAGGGAGTTCAGTCCACTTTTTCATTTTTGCACAGAGCCAGGTTAGTCTGAGAGATGTTGGGCTGGACCAGGGTCGCACAGTGAGCTTTGTGGGTGGAGAAATATTAGAACTTGGTTCTCTGCAACTTTGGTCCAAGGATGAGGAAACTGTTGTCCCCCAGATGACTCGAACTCCCATTGCCACTGACCATTGGTTATGCTGGCTGGGACTCTTGGGAGTTGGAGTCCTGCACTGCCTGGAGAGCCACAAGGCTTCCTATCTGGCCACTATGCTGTACCACACTGCAGGTGCTGTGCCATAATAGGGAATGCAAACTTGAGTTAAGGGATATTTGGGGAGGCCAGTGTGGAGCACACGGAGGTCATTCCACACAGGCATGCTGGTGGCAGTTCTGCCATGCATCCCTCCAATCTCCCCTACTTGTGCTTACATTCCCTATTCAGGAATAATCCCTAAAGAGGGCTTCTACGACCAGGATTTCTGAGGAATTCCCAGGGCTCATTTAGACAAGGGCTTTCACACAGCAGGAGAGCATCTGCCTTGCATTCAGAAGGCTCCAGGTTCAGTCCCCAGTGGCCTTTCCAGGCCGGAAATGTCCTCTTTCTGAAAGCCTGGACAGCTGCTTGACAGTCAGTGTAGACTATAGTGAGCTAGATGGACCAAGTGTCCGACTCGGGAGAAGGAAGCTTCCTATGGTCCTAGGATCCCTGGGAAAGAACCACAGTTGGTGCTAGATATGTATTTATTGGGTGGATCAGGGATAGCCAACAACAATGCCCTGCAGATATTCTCTGACAACAACACCCACCATTCTCTATTTTTTGTGAGGGTGAAAAGCTTGCTTGAGGCTAGACGGGCCAGCCTGTTTTTGGAAGAGGAGTGAAACCCTTTTCTCCACTCACTAGTCTCTCTCTCTCTTACTGCACCCTGCCACCGCTGCAGTGGTTTGCCCTCCTCTCCCGTTGCCCAGTTCTGAATAAATTGCTCACAAAAGCAACAGACTTATTCACGGACAGTTGACGCTTCTGCTGTCTTCGTCCGGTGATATTTACACTTATTAATGTACATAGCAAAACAGTTGATGGATGGGAAGTAGGGGGCAAAGAGGGAGCTGCCAGCTGATCCCCTAGTGCTGGTACTCCTAATGGAGAATTTTGGGGGTTTTGTTTTGTTTTAATCAGCTTATTTTAAAAGACCTTAAATACCCATTGTTACCGTTAGCTGGTTTCCTCCCCCTCATCACCACACGGCCCTCTTTGATTTCTTCTGCTTCTCTTTCAAACAAATCATCATTATTTTCAAAAGAACCTTTTTTTCGATTCTTCTTTTCATCGCCATATATAAAAATAGCTATTGGAATTATTTTTAAAAAATGAAACGAAACATGAAAATGGAAGTGGCTTCTCTGGAGGATAAGGAGGCAGTCCACAGGGTTCCTGCACACATCGTTTGCTCCTTCCATGGAAGAGATGCAGGGAGCTCCCACAGCCCAAAGGAGCCCCATAGGCATTTCACAGAGTCCTTCCACCCATCTCAATGGACTTAGGGAAGGGGGAGATCTTTCCCCTTCCTCTCTCCTCCTGACAACGGTCACATCAGAGGGGCTCCTCATCCTTTCTTCCATAACCTTACGGCTGCTTCGACTACTTGTACTGAGGTAGGTCACCAGCCTAGAGAGAAAACACGCTACATTCTAAGGCTTCAGATATGAGGTCTATAACCAGCTGTGCCACCACCGGTGACCTAAAGAGCAACTGCCAGATTCGGAGAAGACATCTCCACAAGGAGAGAAGCTGGCTGCTGAGAAGCTCAGCCAGCAGCATCAAGTGCTTTGAGGCTTGGCAGAAGATGTCCACCTTTTAGCAAACAGGTCTGGTTCACATGGACACACACTTTTGATAGCATGTGTGCTGGAACTGGAACTGGAAACTGGAACTAAGAACAAGCCTGCTGCATCAGGCCAACGACCCATCTAGTCCAGCATCCTGCTCTTAAAGTGGCCAACCAGATTAGCACCACCTCAATTCTGTCCCCCACCCTCCAAAAAAAACCTGACACACACACTTGTGCGGCACTCCACATTTTGGGTGAGAAATGGTCAGCGCTAAAACTCTGCATGCATATAGTCTCCTGCTCAAATTCTAGCATCTGCAGTTAAAAATATCTCAAACCGGAGGGCTCCTCTCTGCCTGCAATCTCCAGGAGATGCTGCCAGACAGGGCAGAGTGGGCTTGGCTTGATAGCTTACAGAAGGGAGAAACTACAGCTCATCCCAAGCATGTATGGGGAGGGCCATAGCTCAGTGGCAGAGCACTTGCCTTGCATGCAGAAGGTCCCTGGTTCAATCCCCAGCACCTTCAGTTTCACTTGGGAGTCTGAAACCCTGGAGAGTCCCTGCCTGTTATTGTGGACAATGCTGGGCTGGATGAGCCAATGGGTCTGGCTCAGTACAAGGCATCTCCCTACATTACCTGGGAGTAGATTCCACTAAAACAATACTTTCCTCTTCTGTATAATATATTTAAGGGCAGTAGTTTAGTGGAAGGGCATCGAATTTGCATGCAGAAGGTCCCAGGTTCAATCCCAGGCCTTTCCAGGTAGGGTTGAAAAACACCTGTGTCATACCCCAGAGAACTGTGGCCAGTCAGTGTTGACAAAGCTGAGCAAGACGGACCATTGGTCTGACTTGGTATAATGTACCTTCTTCTATTTCTATATTTTACAGGCCCTTCATTCAGTTGCAGAGCCCTTGTTACGCATGCAGGAAGCCCCACGTTCAACCTTGGAGCATTTCCCACCATGAAGGATCTCTGGTACCAGGAGAAAGACTCTTCTCCACCTGAGACCCTGAGGAGTTGCTCCAAGACAAAGGGAAAGGGTCATGGCTCAGTGGTGGAGCATCTGCTTTGCATGCAGAAGGTTCCAGGTTTAATCCCTGTTATCCCCAGGTAGATCTGGGAGTGACCTCTGTCTGGAACACTGGAGAGCCACTTCCATCAGTTGAGAAATACTGGGCTAGATGGATCACTGGTCGTATGTGGCATAAGGCAAGAACTGGATGTTGGGAGTGTGGATTTCACTGACCAGCCTTATGTACAAAGTGATAGGACTGTCCTCTCTGTGATGAAATCATTTGCACATGCAATCATCACATGATGTTTTCAATCATCACTTGATGTTCCAGTCATCAAGTATGCACAGATGTGGTGAACCAGCTCTGAGTGATAAAACTGGAAAGAGAGCAGCTCTTCAGTAGTAACCCGTGACCAGTAGTTAAGTAGTCGCTAATGGGCAAAGGTTTCATCTTTAGGTGACCGGTGGCCCTGCCTTTTTTTTTTTGCTACAACCCTAACAATCTTTAAAGTTCCTTTTAAAAAAACAACAACCAAACAAACATGATATAAAAACAACTCTTGACACAGTAAACCTCTACACAAGTTAACTAGCAACTTGCCTAAAAGTCAAGTTTATAACACTAAGGGGGGGGGGGGGAATGTCATCGACAACCACTACTGGGGACGAATCCATGCCTGCTCATCGTCATTCCTCTTTTGGAGTCTCGGGGCCGAGCGAAGGAAGAGAGGCGAAGGAGGGCGAGGTGGTCTGACGACACAACAACATGGTTCTTCTACAAAAAAGCTTCTTGAGGTAGAACATTGCTTTCAAGGTTTTGGAAGTGCTTTACATTGGAACGATGGTGACAATAAAGGAATACTTTAAAATAAAAAATAATAAAAAGGTAACCAACAACCAACATGGTAGACATGGAGTATGAACTTCTGAGGTAGTACCACAGCTTGTACTGACCAAGTGCTACTCTACTTTGTTTTGAAAACAAAAGGAAGACACAAGATACTTTGCTTCTTCCCAAAAGACATTCAATTCCGGTTGAGGTAGGTTCTGGATTTACTCGAGATGTTAGTCCAAGTATTTTCTTTTTCTTTCTTTTTTTTCAGTAGACCTTCTTGTAGGCCTGGGTTTTTTTTTATTTTCTGCTTTTTCTTTTTGACACACTCGCTTTGCCTTTAAAATAGTTCGTCGGCAACAAAACATCCTGAGAATTAGAGACAGAGAGACTTGAAACACATCCGACAAAAAATGTCGTCAAATGCACCCAGAAGTTTGGCCAACCAACTTAGCACCTGAACGTTTTTTTCCTTCCTCTCCCGGAGCTAGGTTAGAGAGGAGCGTCCCGTTCCAATCTGTTTTCTCAACACATTTCACAATGGCAGATCTGTGGGAGAAGAGTCATCCTAAAGCTGCCAACGAGGGACTGAACGTTGGTGAACCAAGACGATAAGAGGTTCCCATCTCGGTGTCTTATGGAGTTGGCCAAGGAAGGTGCCTTGAGAAGCCACAAACACAGTAGCTGTAGAGCGAACAGCTGGAAAGGAATGTACTAGGAGGCCTGAGACAAGTCAGGAAGAAAAAACTTCATGGAGCTTCCGCAAGGCTGCCTACCGATATAGATATATATATATTTATATATATATGTAATAAAAAAATTAAGAAACATATCGCAGAAATCTTAAAATTGACCTGAGATTGATGAGTCGGTTTAAAGACATCGCCAGGGGTAGGGGTGTGGGGTGGGGAGTTGGTGGCTGGCGAGGTCCCGTTAAGAGTCTTCAAAGTCTTGGCAATTATCCTTCATTGGTTGGAGCTTGGTTCAAAGCTGGCTCATCTTGGCTGGCGTTGAGGAGGGGCCTGCCGGGGGCCCCCGAGGGCGGGGGCTGGAAGAGGGTGTCACTCTCCTCTTCGATGATGCTGAAGTCATCCGGCGGAAGCATGGATGTCTGGGTTTCGTCATGTGAGGTAGGAGGAATATGGTCCAGCTGGGAAAGGAGAGTGAAAAAATGGCTATTTGAATGCCCAAGAAGAAGACTGACTGTCCTCTTAAAATATAATAATAATAATAATAATAATAATAATAATAATAATAATAGCAGGAGTTGCCTATCCCAGAACAAATGGAAATCATCAAGGGGCATGGCTTTGTGACAGAATACAGTGGTACCTCAGGTTAAGGACTTAATTCGTTCCAGAGGTCTGTTCTTAACCTGAAACTGTTCTTAACCTGAGGTACCACTTTAGCTAATGGGGCCTCCTGCTGCTGCCGCGCCGCCGGAGCACGATTTCTGTTCTTATCCTGAAGCAAAGTTCTTAACCTGTGGTACTATTTCTGGGTTAGCGGAGTCTGTAACCTGAAGCGTATGTAACTTGAGGTACCACTGTACATGCTTTACATGCGGAAGGTCTCAGGTTTAATCCCCAGCATCTCCTGGTAGGACTGGGAGAGTCACTTGGCTGGAAGTCTGGAAAGCTGCTGCCAGTCAGTGTAGGCAATACTGAGCTAGACTGTAGCTTCCTATGAAACTAACGGAGATTATGAACGGCTGTGGCTCAGTGGTAGGGCACCTGTTCTGCATGCAGAAGGCCCCACATTCCATCCCTGGCCTCTACAGGAAGTGCCCCCGACTAAAATCCCAGAGTGTCACATGCCTGTGATGGGCGGGGCCAGAGGTAAAAGTGGGCGGAGCACAGAGTGCCAATTTTACCTTGGTACAGCAGCCTAGCTTTTCTACACATGCTCACACGCCTCCCTCTATCCTCCAGGCAAAAAAGAGGTCAAGGACACATCTCAGCCAGACCAAGACATTCAAGGAGGGTGCAAAGCAGGGCTGGCGGGGTGTGGAGCCTGGAGAGGGTTCCAAGGGCCAGGCTAAAAGGTGTGCAGGGCCGCATTTCCTCCCTAGCCCCGAGGTTCACCACTGCTGTCTGAAGGTGTGGCAAACAAACAAAAGCCCCCAGTGTCCCTTCCTTACCACAATCTCCTTGTTGTGTTGATCAGGCGGGGGAGGCGAGGCTGGAAAGAGCCTTTCCAGTTCATTCAAATCCAGCTGCTTCCCGTTTGCGTCTGGGTTGTCCCTGTCCCTCTGAGCAGATCCGTTCGAGGTCAGGCCTGCAGCATTCCTCTGGCTTCTTGGGACCTGTGGGGTTGACAGCTGCTCCTGGACATCTTTGCACACCAGCAGCCTGTGGAAATAAGCAAAGGAAGAAGAACAATAAAACCCTCTCTAGCAATGTACCATCATATGAACAGGAAGTCACCACACTAGACGTCCACGAGAAGGGGAGAGCATCTGTTTCACATGCAACAACTCCCAGGATCAATTCATTGTGCCTCCAGGTAGAGTCTTCGGGGTTTCAGGCAAAAGAATTTCTCAGCCCTGCCTGGAAAGCCCAGGAAGACCGTAAGCGTGTAAGAGATGTCCTCTAGCCCTGAGCTACAGACCTTCCAGATCTGAGTTTTGTCCTCTCCCTACACACAACATGGTTCTAGCAGAGTGCTATGGACATCATATGGACGGGATGCTTATAGATGTAGACTTTGTTTGGATAAATATATTGACATTTGGAAGGTGTCTATACAGAATATAGGAGGTTATTAATAACCATTTATGTATTAGAACAATAATATTACTCTATATAATAATGTATGGAAATGTAACACATTGTAGTTACTGTATCATATTATATCTTTCTTACTGTATTTTTTGCACTTTTCTTCTCCCTCTTTTTTTCTTTTCTATAACTGAAATTCTTTTAATAAAATATAAGTAATAACAAAGAAGTGATGATGGGTGTTGCAGACCTATGTTTTATCTCTCTGCCTCCACCCCGACCCCAGGTTCTGAGTTTTCCTTCCAAACTCCCTCTCATTGCAAAGCTTAGTGGGGCAACCCAAACATGCAAACCTCCCCAGGTGGTTTATAATGTGTGGAGACCTGGGAGTTTCATAAGAAAAGTTGTGAGACCCCCAAGGCAGTATATTCAATGCCTAAGGCATCCATCTCCCATCAAGTGCCCTGCAGATGTTTTGGACCATAACTCCCATCATCCCTGACCACCAGACATGCTGGCTAGGGCTGATGGGAGTTGTAGTCCAACAATCTCTAGACTGGAGGAGGTTGGCCTAAAGAATGCTTGTCCTGCTGCTCTGGAATATGAAAGCAGTCCACCCACCCCAAACGCAATGAGTGGAGAGAGAGCCATACCTTCCTCGGTACCCAAACATGAGGAAGAGGACACAGAAGATGATGCAGGTGACTCCAATGTGGATCCCAATGATTATCCCAGTGGCCGACGTCTTATTGGTTTGCCCATCCTTCATGCAGTTGCACGGTGGGTTCAGCCCTGGGATGAAAAGGAAAGGTGTAAGTGGGAGGCAGGGCTCCATTAGGCATGGAAAGTTGTCAGTACAGGACTGTCTAGGCTGGCTGGTGGTGGCCCTCTGGGTTTCAGAGAGAGAGAGAAAGAGTCTCTCCCAGTCATTGAAGATTGACTCAGGGACCTGCTGCACGCAAAGGAGATGCTCTACCTCTGAGTTAAAGCCCTTCCCCCTAAAAATAAATTAAGATGCTAATCCTTACAGTTCTATTAAAAAACAACAACCCTGAATTAAATAGGAAGCTGCATTATACTGAGTCCAGCCAGAGATCCATCAAGCTCAGTAGTGTCCACATTGACCAGCAAGAGCTCTCCAGAGATTCAGGCTGGAGTCTTTCCCAGCCCTACCTTGGGGATGGAACCAGGGACCTTCTGCATGCAATACAGGTGCTCTACCAGTGAGCTATGGCCCCCTTCATTCTATGCAAGCTGCCAAATGCTGGACCTCATCTTTTGCAACAGCCATCCTGCAGAGTGAGGACCTCTGAGCAAGAGGGCGGTGGGATCTGGAATTCCGGTGGGTTGGGCCTCCTGCAGTGAGCTGGTCAGGGAAAGGCTTTGAACCCAGGAGCAGGACAAAAACGTAGGATGGAGAAATGAGTTAAGGCAGTTCACACAGGGGCGGAGGGGGGTGGGGAGCAAGTAGCAGGCTTGGCAAGAAACATGCAAGGTGTGGGAAGGGGAAAGGAACAGTCAGGGACACAGAGAGGAGCAAAACCGGTGAGTAGGGAGGTGATTAACTGCCCAGGAGAAGTTTAAACATGGCCAGGAAAAGTCAGGCTCCTATCAGTGGGCAGGAGGTGAAGCACAGCAAAAGGCTAGGCCTCAGCCATTTGGGCCCTTTGTTTTTTCACAACAGAAAGTGGCTCAGAGGAGAACGCTCCAGCCAAGCTCCCTGGCAACCAATGGGTTGGCTGATGGGAGCTGTAGTCCACAACATCTGGAGGGCACCAGGTTGGCAATAGCTGCAGCACTCTGGTGAAAAGGTATCACTCCACGGGGTAGGAGAGAGGAGGAAGGAAGGATAGCCTGCTGTTATAGAGCCTTCTCCTCCACCTAGTGATTTGCAAACTCCACATTCTCTTTCCTGCCGCTGTCAGTAAGGTATAGATGAAAGGGAAACTGGCTCTCACTTTCAACTCCAGCAATGTCCCCCTCCCACTTCGTTGTAACGGCATGACTAATGGTGTCGCTAAACCAATTCCAGACAAGAAAGAAAGAAAGAAAGAAAGAAAGAAAGAAAGAAAGAAAGAAAGCTTTGTCAAGGATCTGCTGCAATTTCCAGCTGAGATTAACATTTATTGTGAAAAGAAAAAAGGAACCTGATCACAAGGGGGATGTTGTCCCTAGAAGGATAAGTAAGATGGTTCTCAAACATAAACCACTTTTAGAAGATGTGTCCCAAAACAAAAGCAGCGCTTGAACAGAGCCACAGAGTTTTACCAAAAGCAAGATTTAGAGGGGAATTTGGATGCTCCTGCTTGGGTAAAACATTGAAACATCTATTATTTATTTATTTTATTATTACTAATTAAACCTATTAGCATTTTCTTCTTCTTCAAAAGTAACTCAAAGTGGCTTGCAAACTTCAAGCTTGATAACTTGCATCAGAGCAGCAACGTGGGGAAACTTTCAACATACTGATCTCCTTCTCTGTAAAACAACTTTCTTTTCTCACCAACACCCCTCAGCCAGAGCCTCCCCAACTGTCTTCAAAGAGCATCTCCCTCAAGGCTGCTCAGGGCCGCCTGCCCACTCACCTGTTCTTTCGACAGTCTCTCGAAGGGACACAAAGCGAACAGTGGCATTCCCATCACCATGCTGGTTGTAGGCGAGAAGCTTGACTTCGTAGACTACTGATGGGTCTGGAGGAAAAGGAAAGAAGAGATGTCGACCTGTGCCTAAATGTGGTTAGACCTGCTGTGCTCACTTGCTGTGCACCAGCTAGACTGGTGACTGGGAGCGGCCGCCGAGACATTGGCTCCCAGTACATTTCCGAGCACAATTCAGAGTGTTGGTGCTGACCTTTAAAGCCCTAAACTGCCTCAGCCCAGTATACCTGAAGGAGCATCTCCACCCCCATTGTTCAGCCCGGACACTGAGGTCCAGCTCCGAGGGCCTTCTGGTGGTTCCCTCACTGCAAGAAGTGAAGTTACAGGGAACCAGGCAGAGGGCCTTCTCAGTAGTGGCGCCTACCCTGTGGAACACCCTCCCATCAGATGTCAAGGAAATAAACAACTATCTGATGTTTAGAAGACATTCGAAAGCAGCCCTGTTTAGGGAAGTTTTTAATGACTGATGTTTTAATGTATTTTTAATCTCTTGTTGGAAGCCACCCAGAGTGGCTGGGGAAACCCAGCCAGATGGGCAGGGTATAAGTAATAAATTATTATTATATTATTATCGCATTTAAAGCAGGTTGGGGGAGCCTTTTTACAGCCAGAGGGCCACCTTCCCAGTTGGGCAGCAGTCCACGGGCCACATGCCAGCAATAGGCTGGTCCAGAGGCAAAAGTGGACAGGGTACCAGATGTAAATGTTACCTTTCGTACAGGAGGCTGGTTTCTACAAACGCTCGTAAGCGCCGCCTCAAGCTTCCGTCCAGTGAAGCAGGAGCTCAAAAATGCTCAAGGAGGATGTGAAGCAGGGCTGGTGCAGAATGGGGAGAGGGATGTGGTCTGGGGAGAGTCCCAAAGGCTAGATAGGGAGGCTGGGAGGGCCACCTGGAAGCATCTAAGATGCTCCCAGGTGAGAGCTGGGAGGGTACAACCTTTTCCGTATGGGACAAAACTTAAGATACATCTGTGAGACAGGACTCTGCATTCTTTTATCCTTTCCCTTCTCTTTCTTTCCTTCTTTGGTTTATTATTTTTTGTTTAGATTAGTTTTTTATTGTACTATGAAAAATCTTAATAAAATTTTATTATTGACAGTGCAAAATGAAAGAGTCCTGTCTAAGGAAGGCAAGTCAGATGTTGGCAGCCCTGAATGGTGGTGAGGAACAGTGAACTGGAGAATGCAATACTGACAGGCGTAGATAAGGAAGAGGTGGGTTTGGCAACTCCAGTGGGCCTTTGTTTATTCTATTAATTAAATGTATATTCTATCCTTCCCTCCTTCCCCAAGGAACCCTGAGGCGCAGGGTTCTAACATTTTCTCAGCAGCGCTAGGGACTAGTTGCTTGATCCCTTGTGTCTTTTATGTTATCACACTCCCTCTGTATTTTATGAGAATCTGTATTCTGTTACGTATTCTTGATTACATATTTATCTAACTGTTTTGACGCCTGTTTTGCACAGCTACTGTGCTACGTACTGACGTTTTCGTTCTATGTCACAAACCACCTTGTAGCCTTTTGACGAAGGGCAGTACATAAATTTAACGAATAATTGTAATAATGGAAATGACGCTCACCAAGCTGAGTAATGTTGCAGGATGTGACATTGCTGGCCAAAAACATGGGCCCGGTAAAGTGGGGAAGGTGGACTTTGCGGTAGTAGAGCTTGAACCCTTCATGCTGGCCCAGTTTGATGGAGGGCTCCCACGTGGCCTGGATGGTGGTGCTGTTGAGGACTTTGATGAAGAGAGACGGCATGGCTGGCACTGGAACAAAGCCACAGAAAGAGATAAGGTTCGTTTTGCCCTTTGATTCCTTTTTTTACCCTTTTGGTTCCCTTCCCTTGGATTCCTTATAAGCCAGACGAGCCATTCTCAAAGCCCCTCGTGCTTTGGTTTTAAAAAAGATGAAGGCTGAGGCTGATGGGAGTTGTAGTTCAAAAATCTTTAGGGTACCAGTTTGAAGAAGGCTACATAAATCAACCACTGGCCTTGTGATATTTTTTACCGTAGTCAGCCATGGTTTATTCTGAACCAGTGACCCTTAAATGTGGGGTAAAGGTAAAGGGACCCCTGACCATTAGGTCCAGTCGTGGCTGACTCTGGGGTTGCGGCGCTCATCTCGCTTTATTGGCCGAGGAAGCCAGTGTACAGCTTCCAGGTCATGTGGCCAGCATGACTAAGCCGCTTCTGGCGAACCAGAGCAGCGCACGGAAACGCCGTTTACCTTCCCGCCGGAAGGTATTTATCTATTTATCTACTTGCACTGGTGTGCTTTCAAACTGCTAGGTTGGCAGGAGCAGGGACCGAGCAACGGGAGCTCACCCCGTCGTGGGGATTTGAACCCCCGACCTTCTGATCGGCAAGTCCTAGGCTCTGTGGTTTAACCCACAGCGCCACCCGCATCCCTTCAAATGTGGGGAGCAGCCATCAAAACGGTGTTTTGGAGACACTATGGAGCTCAAATGGGTTTTCTAAACACAGGGGCAGATCCAGCAAAGAGACTGACTTGTAAATCAAACCGGGACAGAGGGGCTGAGCTAATGATTAACAGCACCTGCTCATCCATGACGGGAGATGGAGCTTAAGGTCTAAACTTTTGTTCCATGGAAGCAAAGTTGTTGTTTTTCAAAACACACCCACACACACTTTAGAGCTTTGTGTGGTGGGATGGTGTCGAGCATCGAAGAGGTATGTGTAATTTATTAGCGTGCGACAAGACCTGCAGCCCTTAACTCACAGGAAACGTGGTGCCCTGACTTCTCAAAGCTCCAGAAAAACATGAACTTTATGAGGCAGAAAGCTACTGCCTTGAACTGCAAGGTTTTAGGTCAAGGTTTTTAAAGGTTTTAAGCCTTGTCAATCTCTCCGCTTGAAAAAGGAGGAGGCCAGGTTAATGGGTGGTTCTATCCTAGAACGCTGAGCGAAGGGATCTGGAAAGATGTGGCCGTTGCTGGGTGCCAACCATCTCAAGGGGCTTTGTGGGCTCTTTGCTCAAGTCATCCACAGCTGGCAGGGCTTCTGTGCAACCCTTGCATTACAAAGAAGGTCAAGCTCTGTTGGCTTTTATGCCATTATAGGAATTTTTAGTACTTTGGTTTTACGAGGTCTTGTTGTACGGCAGGTTTATTGTTGTGTTTGTGTATGTTTGAATCATATATTGTAAGCCGAGGGCTCCTTTGGGGGCTCTGTGGCATGACTGAAATGCCAAAATAATTGAAAAAGGAAATAACAAAAATGTCACAAGCTGCTGCTACAGTGGCTTAACAATGTGGCAGCTATTTTGCATCCTACTGACATCCGTGACCTATGATGGAAGGACCCAGGCAGACTTCCTGCAGAAATCCTAACCATTTTGGTTGCATGTATCTTTCCTTGTGATGGCTCATGCAACTTGGTTCACTTGCTTGAGCTATTTGGGGCACTCTGCTCTGCTCCTTGCTGCCACATGGGCTGCTGACTCCTGCCCTCTGAGTTCACTAGTGAATCTGCATGCTTTGTAATTCCATGCAGCCTCAGAACCTGGCATCAGATACAGCAGTCACCAATCTGTGATCCTCTGCTGTCATTTAAAAGCAGACAACAACCAGTAAACAAATTTCTAGCTGTTAAGGTTGCATAGGAAGAAACTTGTGCTGGTGGTAGTAAAGGAGACAATAATTTATGATGTTCCAAATAAGAGAAGGGCTGTAGTTCAGCAGCACAGTGTCTGCTTTGCATGCAGAAAGGTCCCCAAGTTCAGCTGGGGCTGGGACTGTCCCTGGCCTGAAACCCTGGAGAGATGCTGCCAGTCAGAGCAGACAATACCAAACTAGGTGGACCAGTGTTCTGATTCAGTGTAAGGCAGTTTCCTATGTTCCTAGTCAAGTGGGTGGGGAGTTTCAGCACCCTGGAGAGCACCTCACCCTTCCACATGTCTAGCAGATGAGTGCAGCACTTTTCACGAAGGTCCTAGGTAGCACACAGCGGGTACCAGATTGCACCTGCAGGCTCTGGCTATGCCACTGAACCTCCTGTGTGTTCAGTGCAACATCCGTAAAGACTGCACATACAGCTGCGCTTCACAGGAGCAACTTACCAGCTGTGCAGATATTGGGAGCAGGAGCCGTGAGGAGTTTGATGGGCAGGCGAGAAATGTACTGTGATTATCTAGTTATTTATGATTTACTGCACTGACGCCTTTTTCTTGTTCTCCAAGGTGACATACATGGTTCTCCCCCTCCTCATTTAATCCCCACAACAACCCTGTGAAGTAGGCTGGACTCAGACACACAAAGTGGGGATAGGCATCTTGGATTCCCAGGTCCTTGTCCAACATACTAACCACGACATTGCATTGGCTCTCTATAATATAATAGATTGCATGTTGATATTAATAAAAAAAACTTGGGCCACATAAAACAAAAATTAGCAGATTACTTTAGAAAAGGGATATGAATAATAAACACATCAGAAATTGACATGAATTTGGGGTGTGATATTGATAGGCAATGGAAATAAATTGAACCATGGGACGAGCTAGTCACACATGAAAATGCTTTATACCCAATCAGACCATTGACTCATCTTGCTAAATGCTGTCTGCTCTGACTTGCAGGAGAAGAAGAAGAAGAGTTTGGATTTGATATCCTGCTTTATCACTACCTAAGGATTCTCAAAGCGGCTAACAATCTCCTTTCCTTTCCTTCCCCACAACAAACACTCTGTGAGGTGAGTGGGGCTGAGAGACTTCAGAGAAGTGTGACTGGCCCAAGGTCACCCAGCAGCTGCATGTGGAGGAGCAGGGAATTGATCCCGGTTCACCAGATTATGAGACTACCACTCTTAACTACTACACCACACTGACTCTCTGAGATCCCTGAGAGCTCAGGCAAGGGGATTTCCTGGTCTTGCTCATAAGAGGCTTTTATCGAGAGGTGTCTCGGATTGGACCTGGGACCTTCCAAATGCAAACTGGGTCCTCTGCCACTGATCTGAGTTCCCTTCTACAGCCTAGCAGGATGCTGAGCTTGAAATTCCATTTCTCTTCGGCCCTTTTATTCATCCTTACCTTCTCCTAGCGTGCTCACCACCACCACGTCAGAGGCCTTGCTTGCCCCCCGAGAGGTATAAGCCTTTATGTAGAAGCTGTAGCTCATGGAGGGCTCCAAGTCAGTCACAAGCTGCTGGAATGTATTTTTGCTGACGGCTTCCTGGTACTCCATCTCCACAGGGTCTGAAATGCAAGGGGAAGGCGTAAGAACATAAGCGGAGCCTGCAGGATCAGGCCAAGCAGGATCTAGATCAGCATCCTGTTCCCACAGTAACCAACCAGATGCTTCTGGGAAGCCAGGAAGCAAGATTTTTGTATATACTTATATTTTATTGAAGAATTTCAGTGGACAAATAAAGTGAAAGAAATGAAAATGAAAATGTGCTTGGAACTGGAATACAATACGATATATAAGTAATGTTATTATTACAAAGCGTATACAATCATTAACACGCCTCTATAATTTTTATAAATGCATTCCAAATATCATGATATTTATCCATGCACGATCAGCTTCTTCTTCTTCTTTTAATTTTTTTTTTTGAGAAAGTAATAATCATAAATAAATAAGAATAAAAATGTGCACCCCACCACCGAGACTGTTCCATTGCAACTATCCAACCTCCCAAAATTTCAACACCTCTTGCGATGGTTTGACCCCTTTCTGTTTTAACAGTACATATTCTACAAACACACTCCATATCTCCTCAAAATCATTTCTCCTGCATATTCCCCGTCTTACCTTAATGGCACATGTTAATTTATCATTAATAACTGTATCCCACAACTCTTTATACCGTTCTTCCATTTTATATTCTGCTTGCCCCTTCCACTTCCTACCTAGCTATAATAATTCGTGCAGCTGTCAATAAAGCACGGTCAGCTTCTAAAAGCAATCTGTTCCTAGGTTGCAAGACTCTTATTCTATCCACTGATCAAAGCAAGCATGATTTCTATTTCAGATACTGGGAAAGCAAGACTTGTGATTCCCAGCGACTTTCCTTCAGGGCAGACTGCCTTTTTGACATCTCTGAAATCCATCTGGATTTCCTCCTGCCGTCCAGCCATCCAGATCCTGAGCATAAGAGCACCCTCCTCTCCATCTGGCACTGTTTGCAGCTCTCAAAAATCTAGATACAGAGAGTGAGGCCATGTTCCAGATGTAGATTGCCAGCCTCAGGATGTGGCACGATGGCAGAGGTGTGCCTGATGCCACTCTGTTCACTGTCAGGAGCTTGGCACTGCTCCCTTGCTTCCTACGTCACCAAACAAGGCATCCTGGCAGTTCCAAGCCACAGATCTAGTCTCTCCCAGGAGACAAGCGATCCAGGAAGGTCGCCTGGTGAAACTCAAGATCTGGGAAGCTAGTCGTGGAGGGCAAGTCTCCATCTGAGCTCCCAGAATGCTTGACTGTTGTCTTCTGCTTGGAGGGAGTCACTGTGTGGTGTGGCTGTGGGGTGCTGGACCTCGCCACTAGATGTCAGGGCATGTCTACACTACAATCATGGGTATTTATGTATTTACTTTATTTCCTTTCTCTATCTCTCTCGCCCCACTTCCCACCCTTAGCAATGTCAGCTTACACATGATGCCAGCGTGATAAAAATAAGATAGGCACAGGAGAGCCAGTGTTTAGTGGTTAGAGGGTCAGAGTAGGACCTGGGAGATCGGGGTTCGAATCCTCACTCAGCCATGAAGCTCACTGGGTGACCCTGGGTCAATCACTCACTTGCAAACCCACCCTACTTCACAGGGTTATTGTGAGGAGGAGGAGGAGGAGGAGGAGGAGGATGGGGAGGAGGAGGAGAACCATTCATGCCACCTCTTTGGGGGAAAAGCAGGATATAAATATAATAAATAAAACAATGCACACATGCCCCTGAAATGTAAATCAGTGACCTTAAATCAGTCACCCAACTCCCAGGCCTAACCTATTTCATAGTGTTGCTGTGGGGATTGAATGGGTCTACTCTGAGGAGCACTGGCACTGGCTACTACCCAGTATGATTATATTGATTATTTGTTTATTATAATTATTGCATTTTTCTCCAAGGAGCTTGCGGTGGCATGCATGGTTCTCCCCCTCCTCATCCAATCCCCACAACAACCCTGTGAGGTAGGTTAGGCTGAGAGACAGTGACTGGCCCATGTCACGCAGTGAACTTAATGGACAAGAGGAGATTTGAACCCTGCTCTCCCAGGTCACAGTCCTACACCCTAACAATTACATCACATTTTTAACACTATTGCTATAACTGTGAGCTGCATTGAGCTCAATATTGTTGTTGGAAAAGAGACATGCAAATATTAAACAAAACAATACCACAGCCCTGCATCCTGCCCTGTGAGAATTTCACTGATATTTGACAATTTTTGAAGGCAGCTTCCAAGGAGGAGCAATTCCAAAGAGCATCTCTTTGCCTATTGTTCCATCCTGGAGGTCCCGACAGCTGGGGGGAAGGTGGAGTGTACAAGAGAGCAGTAACTCTGGAGGCTGAGCCTCACACTTTCCACCGATCAGGATAGCCCTCATAGGCTCCCAAACTACGCAGGTGCCCAGTGCCACAGAGACCACCTTTACCCTAAAGACTGAAAGAACAAGCCTTGCGGCCATTTCTGAGCTCATTGCCACCACTCCTGCCTATAATTCCTCATTGGAGGTGATCACCAGCGTCCTTCCCCTTCCCACTCCCACTGAGCAACCCACCAAGGTTGGACACCCACCCTCTCACCGCCACCCCTGCCATGACAGGACATTGTGGAATAATTTTTCAGCACAGCACTCATATCAATGCCCAATGGACTGTTGCCGCCTCACCTGCTGCTCTCCTGATGTGTAGGACGTAGCCGATGATCTCCTTGGTGTTCTGCAGAGGCTCACTCCACAGCACTTGGATGGTGGTGGCCGAGACGGTCGTGGCTCTCACCTTCTGGGGCGGGCCGGGCAGCCCGTCGGCCCACAGCACCGTCAGCCTGGCGCTGGCTTGGGTGGAGCCAGCACTGTTCTCCGCAATGCACTGGTAGATGGCCTCGTCCGCCTGGCCGATGCTGTAGATCGTCAGCGTGCTGTGGGGAAACCCAGCAAGGCCATTGGGATTAGCGCTTTCCAGCAACGAACCTAGAAATCCCCCAGCCCTTTCTCCCTCCCTCCATCCTTTGGCCAGCCATATCTAGGTTAATCCTGATGTGTCTGAAGAGGATGTAATGAAAGGCTAAGGCTGCTTAGTGGGAATTTCACTACAGCTCCTCCCTCTTTTGGCTCTGGCAGTAGAGGATTGTTGCCTGGGATGGAAACCCGCAACCCAGTCGGGAAGTACCATATGGATTATGTTAAAGGCTGGGGGAGGGGGGAATGAGGAGGTGATATTGGTGGCGGCATTATCCAGCTCTGATAATCACACAGCTCAGCTCTGCCTTGCATTAAAGAGACTAGAGCCACAAGCATTTAAAATCTCAGGGGGAAAGGGCAGATTCCCAGAGGAAAAATAGGTAAATGCCCATTCATACGATTGTGTTTTGCACCTGGTGGATGTGCTGACAGTGCAGCGGAGTGCACATGCAGCATACATATGCACAGAGAGACACCATGACATCTGCATCAGGCATCTCTTCCTATATGCATAGAAATGCAAGGCTGTCGTCGCACAGCCCCCATTGGAGGATTTGTAGTGCTGCATTGCAATCCTGGATTTGAATGAAGAGAAGCCCGAAAGGTCAAGAAAAGCAAGCTCAGATGTTGCATCACATGTGCATTGATGCAGGTAGGCCCACACATTCCCCCCCCCCCCATTTAAAAATCATGATCACAGTATGACATTTGTATCCCACTTTTCCTCCAAGGTGCTCAAAGTGGCACGCATGGCTTTCCTTTGTGTTCCTAAGTGTGCAAAACACCTCACGTACATTGTCTCAACAACCTTTACAGCAAGGGTGAGAACATTAGGCTCACCAATATATTGCTTCCAGCTCACATCATTCTTCCGTATTGGATTCTAGCTCACATCAGCCTCATCAGCCAGCATGGCCAATGGCTTGAGACAATGGGAGATGGAGAACAGCAACATCTGGAGGCCCACAGATTCTCTCCCTCTGCTGTACAGCGGTTCCCCATTGGGGTCCTTGAAACCTACCCGGGACAGAGATATCAAAACTTTCAAAAGCAGAGGGGTCCTTGGCTTGGCTTTTGAAAAAGAGGAGGTCCGAAGTACGTAGCTAATTGGGAACCATTGCATTGAAGTCTAGAGACAGCAGTGGAGAGAGTCCAGTGATCAGGGGAGCCACTGAGGCAGGTTCATGGCTGTCCTGGGGTTGGAAGTGGAGGCTTTCAGCTCATCACTCTTGCTCTCAAACACTCCATTACCTGAGCTGGCTGAAGGGAACTGACTGCTTTGCAACTGCTTCCATCCCAGGGGGAGGAATAATTAAACCAAGCTTCACAAAAATCAGCGCCACACTTGACTATTGATGAAAGCCTGAACAAGACTATGCCCTCCTTGCCAGCCATTGCATGTTTAAAAACACATTTTCCAATGACTGTCCGCTTTCAGCCATGGGAAGAGTGGGCCAGTCAACAACTGCTCTGCTTTTTTGCAAGCTCTGACATGCTGACTTTGAAAAAATCGGGCTCAGAACAAAGAGGTTCGAACGACTGTGATCAAACGCTTTGCAAGAAATCACAAGCGACCTTCCAATACTTGATCTCCCACAGGTCTCCGAGCCCCTTTATCCACACCATGTCGTTCCCTATATTCTGATTGCAAGGAGCAGGCAGCTTCTGAAGCTAGAATTAAATGGTGCTGAGCTTGCTCAGACCCCAGTGTGGCAGCTCAAGGAAAGCTGCACATTTAAATTTGCTCAATCTACTCACGTCACAGCGTAATTGCTACTGGATTAAAATGAGCATACTTAGAATCATAGAATCACAAAATTGTAGAGTTGGAAGGGACCTCATGGGTCATCCAGCCCAACCCCCTGCAATGCGGGAGCCTTTTTGCTCAATGTGGGTCTCGAACTCTTGGCCCTGAAATTAAGGGTCTCATGCTCTACAAACTGAGCTATCCCACAGGGGATGCTGCCTTATACCGAGTCCAGCCCTCAGAACATCTGGCTCAGTATGGTCTACACTGACTGGCAGCAGTTCCCCAGGGTTTCGGGCAAATAACTCTTCCCCAGCCCTACCTGGAGATGCTAAGAATTGAACCTGGCACCATCTGCATTCCAAGCAGATGTTCTCCCACTGATCTGGCACTGCAGGGCTTTATTTCTGCACATGCCCCTTTGCAGCTATTTCCTGGCTACACACTGTAGGATGAAAAGAGGCAATTTATCCCCACAAATGCTTCCTTGTCACTGGGGCCAAAATTTGGACCTTTCTGCCTGCTGGTCCATTCTCTCCTGCTCTGCAAATGCCCAGAACCAAAATGACCGACGAACAGATGCTTATTCTACCCCCCTCCCATGTGCCAAGAGTCCATGTTTCCTTGGAAACGTTAGCAAGAGGTTTGGCTGGTGGGGTGATTTTGGTGGACTGGCCATAAGCTCTCCCTATTGCCACAGATTCAACATATCTGATTAAGTTGCCAAGAAGACAAGAAGGAAAGAAAGGTCATCAGAGGCTGAGGGATGAGGTTGGGGACAGGAGGTCCCTAAGCCTCTTCTTCGCTCAGGGACAGATGGAGGAATGGAGGAATCTGTCAATTTCAGTTTCTCTAATCTTACATTTGGTTCTCTGCATGTTCATATCAGTTTGCGCATATATATAATCTGCATGAAAATCCATCCACATTTTAGTGAGAAGTTCTCCTAAAATACATATTTTGGCAACACAACTTCCTCCAAATGTAATTCATTTCTGAATATTATTTTCACTAATATATGCATGTTTGTGTATTTTACCTTAGAATTCAGGTGTGTTTTTGTGCACATTTCTTGGCAAGAGAACATCACTCCAAAAGTCGTACGGCTATGTTTCAGTTTGCATATTGTTTGGAGAAGTGGGAGTTAGGTAAAGGTAAAGGTAAAGGTAAAGGTAAAGAGACCCCTGACCATTAGGTCCAGTCGTGGCCGGCTCTGGGGTTGTGGTGCTCATCTTGCTTTAGTGGCTGAAGGAGCCGGCGTACAGCTTCCAGGTCATGTGGCCAGCATGACTAAGCCACTTCTGGAGAACCAGGGCAGCGCACAGCATTCCCGCTGGAGTGGTACCTATTTATCTACTTACACTTTGACATGCTTTCGAACTGCTAGGTTGGCAGGAGCTGGGACCGAGCAACGGGAGCTCACCCCGTCACAGGGATTCGAACCGCCAACCTTCTGATCGGCAAGCCCTAGGCTCTGTGGTCTAACCCACAGCACCACCCGTGTCCCCCAAAGAAAAAAAGTTAGGTAGGTTCACCTTTAAATGCACTTATGTCACCAAAAGCCCTCGAGGGGGTGGGGCAGGGCTGCCAAGGGGTGTAGCCTAAGACAGTTGTGAGTGGCAGATGGAGAGGTCAGGAGGGTTGTATATGGGGAGGCTCCCAACTTCAGCCCCCTAACTCAGCTTCCATTGGGAGTGTCCTGTGAGCAGAGTTCTGCTTGTGGGATGCTACTTCAGAATGGGGGTGGGAATTTTCATTTATCTCTCTTCCTCCCTGCATTCCTTTTGCCCCTCAAAAACCTGCTCTGGAGAGCTGGGAACCACAGCGGGGCCATATCCAACACAGCTCTAAGCTAAAGTCACTTAGGAGAATCCTTGTTCCGCTAGCAAAATGTTTTGTGCCTGTGGAACATGGCTGCACAAACCATAAGCAGGTTTCAGGGGGCTGCGTAACAGAAATGCACCACCAGCTGCACTCTAAGTTTCCGTTCAAGAGGAAGGGAGCTCTCAAGTGCAAGTCCTGCAACACTAGGAGACCAAATCCTCACAAATGTGGAACGAACACTGTGTGGCACTTGTAAAATTGCAAGCTGCGGTAGAACAGGCACAAATAATATGAGTGTTTAGAAGAGACGGGCAGGCGGCAGGGCTCCAAAAAAGAGAGAAAAGAGCGGGGTATCACCTTCGTCCCAAGGGCGCCCCCTAAAGGGCTTCCCAGACACAAGAAGCACTGCAAAAAATTTGCCATTTCCATGTGGGGGTCACTCCCCTCCCCCACGTCAACAACAAATGTTAATTCTCTTTTGTGGGGAGGTGCAGAAGGCCTAAGGGGGAGGGGATGGAATCACAGACATTACGCCAAGCCTTTTTGCAAATCAGTCAGGTTCTAATTTATGCTCAGGCACCATCTGGCGTGTGTGTGAAACTGTCTCCATGTAAAGACGACCAGCCTTCATGTTTGGGGTGGGGGGGGGGGTTGCTAGGTGTGACAGACATGATAGAGCAAAGAGGTGCCCTGAGGCTGTCAAGGAGGGGGGGGCAGCCTCCTCTGTCATTGTCAGCTGTCACCCCCCCCCCCCCAACAAAGGAAATGTTGCTGCTTAAAAAGCAGCTTCACACATTATGAAGAAACAGAAGCCGAGGAGAGCATGGAAGAGCTGAAACTCAATGCAACTGCACAATCTGAAACCACAAGACTCTCTGAAAGATGCTTCAAAACCGCTTTGGGTGTCCGAGTACCAAGAAACCCATAAGTGAGTGGTGAGGAAATTCTGATCCAGTGTCCAAATGTGGCCCTCCATATCTTTCTATCAGGCCCTCGGGGCTCTTCACAAGCCATGCCTCCACCAGCCCTGCTGCTCTGTGGAAGACCCAGCTACTGCCTCCTCCATCTGGGCCAGGGAGGAAAGGAAGGCTTGATGCTGGCTGATGCATTTTTCACACAGAGGAGAGGGAGATTCCCTTTGCTACAGCTATCCAAAATGAGTAATTGCTCCCCTGTGAAGCAAAGCCCATCACTCTGGGACATCTGCTCTCTCGAAGAGCCAGGCAGGTAGTGGCATTCACAGCCTGCCTATGCTGAAGACACATTCAGGGAGCCGCAGTGATGTCAATCAAACCTTTGCACAATGACTCTGACAGGCAGGGACCAAAGAGGGAGAGGAGGCTTTTGGAGATTCACACTTGGCTCCACGAAGGTGGGGGCCGCAGCCCCAAGAGAGAGAATGGAAGGGGGGAGAGAACTGGTGTCTCCAGCCATTCAAAGAGAGCTCTATTCACAAGCTGTCGCTTCAGCCCGCAGGCAATCAAGATGACTGATCTCATCAAAGGTCAGCGGACCAGAGGTGAACTTTCGGAGGCACCGCAAGGGAGAGGAAGCCAAGGAAAGAACGCAAGGCTGAACCAGAAGGACACGGGTTCAGCAGCACAACCGAGGGAGCAAACAGGCCCACCTGCCAAGCTGTGAAAAACACAGGGGGCCGCGAACAGAGAGGAAGGGTGCCCCAGAAGGTGCGGTCCAACTGGCTCATGCTAGCGAGCCAAGTTTCATGTTGAAAGGGCAGCCTAGCGGGTTGAAGATGGGGCTGTGTGTACGCTGCATGAAATGAAAAAAAGAAATCCTATCCCTTCGGGGAAAGCTGGCTTCTGCAACATGCATATATTATGCAAATCTTGCAAATCAGCACGATCCCCAGATTTTGCATAACTATGCCACCTTTGCTACTTTGCATAATTTATTCTAGTTTTGCTTGTCATGGAAAGAGGGCGGGAGCTGCGGAGGGCACTGAGGCCCCACCGTCACCCCACCCCCAGGAAATCTCATCCAGCTACTTCTCCCTGCTCCAGCACCTGAATACTCGCCACGTTTTTCCAAGTCTCTTTTTGCAACCAGAAGAGCTAGAAACTTCCCCACTGTAAAAAGCAAAAGCCAAGATTCTGAGGAAGCTGGATCCTGTTACTTATTCTGTCATGCATAACGAAAACTCTCTTTACTATTATTATTATTTTTATTATTATTATTATTAGACCTTACAGGATCTGAGGGTGAATTGATGCATATGGTTATGGCAAGCTGTGGCAGAAGAAGAAGAAGAAGAAGAAGAAGAAGAAGAAGAAGAAGAAGAAGAAGAAGAAGAAGAAGAAGAAGGAGAAGAAGAAGAAGAAGAAATGATTTGTATGGCTGAAGTCCCACTAGGAAATGTTCAGTGTGGTGTAGTGATTAGGAGTGATAGACTCATCATCTGGTGAACCGGGTTCGGGTCTCTGCTCCTCCACATGCAGCTGCTGGGTGACCTTGGTCTAGTCACACTTCTCTGAAGTCTCTCAGCCCCCACTCACCTCACAGTCTTTGTTGTGGGGGAGGAAGAGAAAGCAGAATGTTAGCCGCTTTGAGACTCCTTTGGGTAGTGATAAAGCGGGATATCAAATCCAAACTCTTCTTCTTCTTCTTCACTGCCATGCCTGGCAGAGCCACAATGCCATAGGTTGTACCCAATGCTAGCCCTACTCTTGCTTTGCAAGGGGTTGGACTAGATGACCCTTTGCACCCTTTTCCACCTAAAGTCAGGGCAACCAGCTTGGTGTCCTCCAGGGGTTGCTAAACTCCCATCATTGCTGTCCACTGGCCAAGCTGGCTGTGACTGGTGGCATTTTGGGTCCAGTAATATCTGGAAGGCTAGTGGCTGCCCACCCTTTGATTACAGCAGCATGGACCATGATGGCTAAAGCAGCAAGATATAATGTGGTGCCCTCCAGGTGTTGATGGATGACAACTTCCATCAGGTGTGTTGCCTCTGGTGCTGAGTGATCTCAAAGAAAGACATTCAAGAAGCGACCAGTGAACATTATGATGACTGGGGAAGCAGAGAGTTAATAGGGGAAAGGTGGGGATGGGGAAGAGTTGTTCATAAGATGCAAGTTTATGGAGGAGAGCAAGTCCTTGGCCAGGGCTCAGTGTTGCTTTTTGGCAGAATTAATAAATAATACCCACTTAATTACCATTTTGTAAATACAAGAAACACACACACACAAAAATCAATATCAGGAACTATCTTTGCATCGAGATGGTTGGCCTCTGCTACATGCCGTTGTGGTAAATGCATCTTGGCGATATAGACCCTTTAAGATAATTTATTTCTTCCCTGCAGATGACTCACCACCACCGCTCCAAGCTGAGACACACAGCCCTTGATGAGCACAGAGCAGGCCAAAGTAAAGCAACGCACCTTCATTCTGTTACATTTTCTCACCTCACACCCCATACAAGCTCAAGGCCATGCTGGCTGAAGCTGGTGGGAGTTGTCATCGCAACTCTGGCAGATTAACACATTACAGAAGGCTGCTCTGAACCTCTTGTCCAAAAAAACCCCAACAAACTTTCCCCATCATCCTTGGTCAATGGGCTTGCTGTCTAGGGCACTGGAGAGGCCAACTACAGTTGGAAGACTGCAGGCTTCCTTGTTCTTTCTCTCATGGAGAAACCCTCCGTTTCCCCCAAGTCAGGAAGGCTGGAGTTTGGGAGTGAGATGATGCTCAGAATTATATACAAGCTGGAAGCTCACATGAGAGCACTGTTGCGCTCAGAGTTCAGGTTGTGGGTCTCCCACTGGGGCATTTGGTTAGCCATTGTGAGAAAAGGATTCTAGACTGGGTAGGCTTACAATATGTCATTCATGTGCGCTCTTCTTATGTTCTTATAGTAATTATGGGGAAAGCTCCAGTTAGAATTTTGGGAAGCGTCCATGGAAAAAGGAAAGCCATTGCCTATGGCCCAACACTTTTCATTTAGCTTTATTTTCTTCTATGTGTTACCAACAAGTGAGGAGGAGATCATTTAGATAATACTGCCAATTAATTAGTAAACAGTTCAATCTGGGGTAGATTACTTCCCCCCAATTTTCATTGCTCTTTCCCCTGCCCTCTTCTAATCACCAAAAAAAGAAAAAGGAAAATCCTTCAGGGGCATTCAGTCTTTTTATTACTATATGATGAGTTTTAATCCAATGAAATTTTCAGTAGGGGAAAGCATGTAATCTAATTAAGAGACTCAGGCTGCAGTTTAGCTGGACTCATTAACTGCAAGATAAGAGATCCCATCATTACAGAGACAAATACCGCCGCCCCCCTCAAGTGCACATCCGAAGGCCACTATGCAAACTGATTCTGCTTGGAACGAACGGGGCTATACCGTTTAGTCATGCACACAAGCATGAAACAAAGGGATTTGGGGGAGAGGGAGAGAGAGAGAGATTGAGAGAGGGGGAGAGAAAGGATGAGGAAAGCATCCCAGGAAACCTGGCTTCTTTCTGCAACTCCTCCTTTCCTATAACATCCAGCACCTCAAAAATAGTTTAAAGGGACTTCTTGGCATCATGGGTTTGGGAATCACCAAGAACATGGACGTATTGGTTGTAGGAAGCTTACCCCTAGTATATATCAAAAAAGGTAAAGGTAAAGGACCCCTGGACGGTTAAGTCCAGTCAAAGGTGACTATGGGGTTGTGGCGCTCATCTTGCTTTCAGGCCGAGGGAGTCAGCTTTTGTCTGCAGAAAGTTTTCCGGGTCATGTGGCCAGCAGGACTAAACTGCTTCTGGCGCAATGGAACACCGTGGCGGAAACAAGAGGACATGGAAATGCCGTTTACCTTCCCACCGCAGTGGTACCTATTTATTTACTTGCACTGGCGTGCTTTTGAACTGCTAGGTTAGCAGGAGCTGGGACAGAGCAACAGGAGCTCACCCCGTTGTGGGGGTTCGAACTGCCGACCTTCCGATCGACAAGCCCAAGAGGCTCAGTGGTTTAGACCACAGCGCCACCCACATCCTAGTAAAAACGCTTGGTTCATCTAGGCCCTTTTTGGTATGGAGAAAGTGAGTAGAGGAAAGGTTTGCTCCCTTTCTCGTAACACTCAACCTCTCTCATAGCTCTCAGACTTCGGGACATCCAATGAAGCTGAATGATGGAGGATTCTGGACAAATCAAAAGGAAGTCCTTCTTTAGGCCGCACATAGCTAAACAATGGAGCTTGTTCCCACAGGAGGCAATGGTGGCCACCAACTTGGATGGCTTTAAAAAAGGATTGGACAAATTGTGAAAACAGGATGCTGGACTAGATGGGCCTGATCCAGCAGGCTCCTCCTATTTTCTTATGCCAGTCATTTTCAAATTGCATTCTGCAAAACCAAAGTGTCTCTTGGAAATATATTTAAGGCGCTCCTCCATGAAAAGGTAACACTTATGTATTGCAACAACTCAACCCCACAGAGGACTGCTGGGTGTTTTCCAGGGTGTTTTCCCAGTTCACCACAGGGTGGGGATGGGGGAGGGGTTACAAGAGGCCTATAAGCTCTTCTTGAATAGACATGGGGCCCTACAACGTGCTCCAGCACTGTCTGAAAGAAACAGAATTTTGTCATGTTGCACAGTGGTTATGGTGTCAAGAACAGGAGTGGACAGACTTGGGTTCAAATTCTAGCTCATCCATGGAAGAGAGGGCAGAAGTCCCATTGCACTAGCAGGACTTGTTACGATGGCTCCCAAGAGTACACCTGAGTCATTTACAAGGCTTATCGCCGAAGAATTGATGCTTTTGAATTATGGTGCTGGAGGAGACTCTTGAGAGTCCCATGGACTGCAAGAAAATCAAACCTAACCATTCTGAAGGAAATCAGCCCTGAGTGCTCACTGGAAGGACAGGTCGTGATGCTGAGGCTCCAATACTTTGGCCACCTCATGAGAAGAGAAGACTCCTTGGAAAAGACCCTGATGCTGGGAAAGATTGAGGGCACAAGGAGAAGGGGACGACAGAGGACGAGATGGTTGGACAGTGTTCTCGAAGCGACCAGCGTGAGTTTGACCAAACTGCGGGAGGCAGTGGAAGACAGGAGGGCCTGGCGTGCTTTGGTGCATGGGGTCACGAAGAGTCGGAAACGACTAAACGACTAAACAACAACAACAAATACTAGCATGAGCACCTTGACTTGGACCCAGAAATAAACTGGCAACAAATTTTTCTGTCATCTCTTTCTCTGCAGCATGCACCTGCAAGGAGTTGCAGCACAAAAAACCTGGAGGGTACCAGTTTGGGGAAAATTGCATTAATCTATGCTGGAAGCTGCAATGAGTGGCATTGGTTTTTGCAGAACCGTTTTCCAACAGGGGTTTAACGGTTTGCTTCCCAACTGTGGGTCAAATTGACCTCCCTTCCCTGCACTTTGAGGTAATAAGTGTCCTTGTGACTGACTTCCTCTGAATCCGGGCCTCTTATCTCGCCAGGGAAAGCAAAAAAAGACCAAAGAACCACATTTTCATGCCGTAGTACAGAGTGGTATTTGTGTGGTGGAAATAGCAGGCCTGGGTGAGCCTAGTGTGAAAATTACTGGTCAGTGGGTTTCGGTTTCTATGGAAATAACAGGCAACAATACAGAGAGAAATAACAGAGCTGGAGGGATAAACCCTGTAGCTTCATATAATCTCCTTAACGTGATATAACAGTGTTAAGTATATTAACAGATGTGTATGAGCTTCAAGAAAATAATAATAATAATTGTTGTCATGATCCAAAGCTCCTCCGGGGTCCTGTTGGGCCTACAAGCATGTGGCGATTCCTCTGAGGTACAGAAGACATTGACTGAAAACATAAGTTCTGCCAGCCATATGGTGAAATGCTACTAAATTAAAGGGCTTCTGAGCATGTAGAGAGTACCTACCCTGTACAGTGGTACCTTGGGTTAAGAACTTAATTTGTTCCAGAGGTCCGTTCTTAACCTGAAACTGTTCTTAATCTGAAGCACCACTTTAGCTAATGGGGCCTCCCGCTGCTGCCGCCGCACGATTTCTGTTCTCATCCTGAAGCAAAGTTCTTAACCCGAGGTACTATTTCCAGGTTAGCGGAGTCTGTATCCTGAAGCGTCTGTAACCTGAAGCGTATGTAACCCGAGGTACCACTGTACCCACAAGGGTTATCACAGCCAGCCCTTACACTCCTGGGTTTGCTGCTGGGGGTGAGGCAGACTGAGCTTTTAGGCCAGAAAACGGGTTTTGGGTAGGTCAGAGCTGCAAAGCTTAATAATAAGAATAAGAATAAGAATAAGAATAAGAATAAGAATAAGAATAAGAATAAGAATAACAATAATAATAGGTCTATTAAAAAACATACAGATAATAACTATAAAACAGCACAACACCAGCCCTTTCTTTAAAAGAAGTCAGTTCCCAGAAGCCTGTTGGAAGAAGGAGGTATTCAACCGTTCCCTAGGACAAGGACCCTTGTACTAGCAGACAGAGAACACTGGACCCGGCCCATTCAGTCTGCTTGGCATCCCCCACCCAGAGAATCTTAAGATCTACACATAAGCAATTTACCTGTTGTTGTTCTTTAGCTTAATGTGGTCCGTAGGTTCTAAAATCTGCCCGTTCTTCAGCCACGTTATCTGTGGAGGAGGTTCCCCCTGTGCCAAGCAGGTAAAGATGGCAGTGGTCCCCACGGGCCTGGAAATAGACTGTGGGTGCTGTACAAATTCTGCAGGAGCTGCAAAGACAAAGGAAAACATGGGCTCCATATCTATCTATCTATCATCTATCTATCTATCTGTCATCTGTCTATCTATATCATCTGCCTATCTATCTAGGAGTGGAGGAGGCAGAAAACTAAGCTTATTGCAGAGGTGAATGTTTTCCTGTGCTAGACCCAGATAAATGAATGGGAGCTGCTGGAACTGGCATCACCATGATGCCCAGGAAGATGCCAGGTCCTAAGTGCCCTGGGAGGGGCCTGCATTGGCCTCCCTTTACGAAGAACATTGTGCCTTCAAATACACATGCATAGAAAGTTGCATAAAGAGCTAGAGGGTTATATAGTTGGACCGGCACAGCATGATTTCCAGCCAGTCTTGGCTCTGCCACCAATGACCTGGAGCACTCAGTGGGGAAATAGACAGTGGCCACACACACAAAAACAGTGTGCTCTTGTGATGGCTGATTTTGAGAAGCGTTCCCCTTTTTCTCTATCGCAACCCATTTTCACCATTTGTGGGAAAGCATTATTACCAATTATTTGGTAATAAGCATTATTTCCCACCATTTGTGGGAAAGCAAAATTACCAATGAATGAATGGCATGATCTGGAAAGGAATGCCCAGGCCTGTAATCCCCAGAGCAGAAGGAAGTGAATTTAGAACCAGCACCACCCCTCCTATTAACTCAGGCAGGGAGTGATGTAGTGGGTCCAGCTAGTGGTGTGCAGAAAAGGGAATTTCAGCACGTAGAGTTAGTTGTGCAAAGTACACCTCTCAAAACAACAACAACAACCCCTTCTTCTATCCAGCTACTAAAGGCTCAGGAGCCTTGCCTTCTTTTACATTTGGCCTCCCTAGAGGGCTCACGGCACTGTAGACAAAAAGGGGCAACTGGGAAACAAGAGGAAGGTATCAGCATACTTGTGGAGGACCAGCATTTCTGTCCACCCCCTCTGCTTCAGTCAGAGGATGCTGGTGCCCATCTGGATATTCACCAGCCTGTCCGGTCTCTTATGACACCAAATGGCTAATTGGAAACAACAGAAAGGATGGGTGGTTGGGAGGGATCCCTGTTTCTTTGCAATCTGTTCTTCTTTCTCCCTGCCTCAAAAAGAAACACCCTCTTCATTTTGTCGTTGTATGTCTTAAGTTGTTAACCATTCTCCTATACGGAGCTTGTTCATTTGCGACAAGGGATGAAAATGAGACTCCCAACATCTGAGGTCAGAGAACCGAAAGGAATATAGGAAACTTGTCTGCTGCACGGATCAAAGGAAGGAGATCAAAAGGACTCTCTGAGAGGGTCAGAGAAGGGAGACAGAAGAAGCTGGTTTAACATTTAGTACAGGGAGATGTTCCTGTCCTCCCGCCCCCAACTGAACTTGATTATAATACCACTGTGTTAAATTGGCTTAAAAGATAATGATTGCTGGGAATAAATAAGCATTTCGAAGGTGCTTTAACAATGAAACCTTCTTCCCTGGGAACTCTGGACACTATAGCTCTGAGCGGGCAATACAGGATTCCAAACCACTCTCAGCACCCTTGGCAAACTACATCTCCCAGGATTCTTTGCAGGGAGCCATGACCGCTTAAAGTGGTATCATAGCACTTCAAATGTATGGTATAAAAAAGGTAAAGGGACCCCTGACCATTAGGTACTGTCGTGACCGCCTCTGGGGTTGCTTTATTGGCCGAGTGTACAGCTTCCAGGTCATGTGGCCAGCATGACTAAGCCGCTTCTGGCGAACCAAAGCAGCACACGGAAACGCCATTTACCTTCCCGCTGGAGTGGTACCTATTTATCTACTTGCACTTTGACGTGCTTTCGAACTGCTAGGTTGGCCGGAAAATGTATGGTATAGATGTGGCCTTAGTTGGATGGGCAAGATTCAAGTGTAATGAATGAATGAATGAATGAATGAATGAATGAACTCCTTTGCCAAGCTAGTTCTATGCTACTGTCAAAAGAACAGTTCTTTATACTTTAGGAAAGAATGCCAACTTTGCAAAGGGAGCACCTAAGCTTACTGAAAGTGTAGAAGGAGTCTGTTATCATCTGATGCAAGGAAGAGAATGAGTGGATCACAATAAGTAGCTAACAACTGGAATGAGAGATTTTCTGTGGGTACAGAAAGCAGCAGCTACTGCAACAAGAACAGGGGAGGGATTCTTTGTTTGAGACCCCCAGCCCTTCATGGGAACATGGAAGTATGTGCCACACGTAGCTCAGTACTGCCCACACTGACTGGCAGTGACTCTCTGAGGCTTTTCAGGTAGGGGATATTTCAAGCCTTAACTGGAGACGCTAGGAATTGAACCTGAGACCTCCTGCATGCAAGGCCCTTCTTCCCTTTCCTTCCTCACTCTCTCCCACTTCTCTGCAATCCTGAGGCTTTTGCATTACACCAGCAGCTTCTGGATATGTTCCAGACACTCCCTGATTTACTGCTCCAAACCTTCAACCAGCCCACTTGTGGCATGAGTTATTAACAAGCATTTTGTTTAACACCTTTTGCTTTCAGGATGTCGTTTGTGTCTACCTGAGAACGTAGTGTGTGAGCTGATGAAAACCAGCAGATGGGTATGCCCCAGACCCTGTGGTGCCTTCAAATCAGCAGCCCACTCACTGCTGCAGAAATAAATCATTCTGAGTGTCTGGGAAGGGGTGAAGGAGGAGGAGGAGGAGGAGGACACCCTAACATCAAGGCTGCTGAACGGGTCATCCTCTGTCAGCAGCAGCCGTTCCTCCTCCTCCTCACACTCTGCTTCTTTCGTTGCATAATGGTTCCTCCAGCCCAACTGCTTTGAGAGCTGTGTTGCAGACAGAGGATGGCCGACCTTTCACTCACCTGGTCAACTGCAATGAGTAAGACTGCAGCTGCACACACACACAAACACATGCCTTCCCTCAAAGGCTCTTGGGAACTGTAGTTATCACAGACCCACAATTCCCAGCTCCTCAACAAACTACAGTTCCCAGGATTCTTTGCGGGAAGCCATGTGCTTTAAATGTATAGTGTAAATGCAGCATAACTCTCCAAGGGATGTGGGGAGCTGCCTCATATTATGTCAACGCATGCAAGCTCAGGCTTGTCTACATAGGGGATGAGGAACGTCAGGCCCGGGGACTGGATGTACCCTCCAAGGCTCTCTATCTCTGTTTTGTACCCTCTCCTTGAGTGTCTTTGCCTGGCTGGAATTTTGTCCTAGAATTTTTGTAATGCCTCACCCTTCCCTAGATGGGAGGATAGAGAGCAGCTTTCAAAGAGGATTAGACAAAGCCAATCAATGGCTACTAGCCACAATGGCTAGGTTTACCTCTACTTCAGAGGCAACGCGCAGGTGGACAGAGTGCTGTTGCGCCCATTTCCAACTTGTGAGCTTCCCACGGGCATCTGGTCTGCAGCAGCGTGATCAGGATGCTGGCTTAGATGGGCCATTGGCCAGATCCACCAGGCCTGTTCGTAGAGGTGTATGCAAATATGAATGGAAACCAGGCTACCATACAAAGCTGAAATTGACAGGAATTGCTCCATCCAATTTTGGCTCTGGCCCCACCCACCGCTGGCATGTGGGGCCCAGAAGGTTGCCCAGGTGGAAATGCAGCCCTCGGGTCAAATTGTTTTTGTTTACTTCTATATGGGGTTCCAGCACCTCTCAGGTAGGTGCCATTGCTCTGATAAGAGAACTATGGGAGGCATTCATGGTGAGTTCCAGCACCTCTTTTTCTAGAAAAATAGAACTGCTTATATATTAAATTTGTATCCTGCTCTTCCTCCCAAGGGAATTTGGTTCAACAGTGGATCTACAGTGGCAGCATCTCTCCTGGCTTTTAGAGAAGGGGTGTTCCCAGCCCTGCCAGGCCTTCTGCACATGTCATGTGCTCTCTGTTTGTTCCTATGTTTGTTTTCTTTCTAGGCTGACACTGACTTGGGGATGGTTGTTTGGAGGAATCATTTGCGAACGCGCACAGGATGGCACCAAGTTACTGGAGCCCAAGGAAGGGGGTCTTTCGGGCCAATGGGTCTGGCTATAACGGGGGCTATAACAATGTCGTTTGGAGGCAAGGATGTTAGCAGAAAGAGATCTCCTTCCCCACTGCCCCAAAGGGAAAAAAACCTCTTGCCTGGCCATCCCTGTGAAAATGGCCAATTAGGCCGCTCAGGTGGGAGAGAGATAATTTGAGATTCAGAGGCTCATCAAACCGAGCGGTTAACGAGGGGAGCTGATGAGAATGCGGGCTGCTGGAAACGGGCTACTTCAAAGGCGAAGCCGAGGGCTCGTAATCAGGGAAAGGATTAACAGCATTCAATTCTACGCTGCCAGCTGTGTTGCTCCCCTTTTCTCTCCCCATCCCCCCCCCTCCTCAAACCCTGGAAAAGGCGTTCTCTGTGCAAAAACTTCACCATGGAGACTGGACGCACAGCAAACATTTGAGAAAGTCCTTTTGGGGCAGCATTGGCCAAGGTCATTAAAAATGGCTTTTCAGGTCTGCCGTTAGGAGGATTTTGCCTTTGGTGGGGGAAGAGAAAAGCCCCCACATTTCCCTGGTGCACAGGCCACACAGCAGAGGGGTTTAGTCACAGGGCTGCAGCTACAGGAGAACATGGAACTAAGCTCTCTCACTAAATTTTCAGCTTCATTTTTTTTTTTCCTTTCCCCAAAACAAAAGGGAAAATTTAAGCTTCTAGCCCCTTTACATAGGGAGAAGGAAGGAGGTAAGGGCAGACAGCATTAAGAATATAAGAAAAGCCCATCTAGTCCAGCCTCCTGTTCTCACAGTGGTCTGTCATAAACCTGCAAGCAGGATTTGAGCACTGTAGCATATACCCCCCCCCCCCCCCGCTGAGGTTTCCAGAAACTGGTATTCAGAAACATTACTGGCTCTAAATGTGGAGGTAAAGAACAGCCATCATGGCCAGTAGCCATTGGTACCTTTCTCCTCCATAAATTTGTCTAATCTGAGTTAATCTGAGATTCTGTCCTGAATCTTCTAACATTCGACTCAGCCCCTGACTGAGTTCTAGCGTTATGAGAGAGAGAGAAAAACTTTTCTATCTCTGCTTTCTTCATGCCATGCAAGATTTAAAAAACAAACAAACTGTTATGCCTCATTTGCCTTTTCTTGAACCTAAAAAGTCCCAAATGCTGCAAGCTTTTTTCATAGCGATATCGTTCCCTCACCTCAGTTATTTCGGTTGTCCTTTTCTATCCAATTGCTCTGCAGAACATCAACCTCAGTGCTCTCTGGTCAAAGAGTACAGAACAATGCCAGACTGCTGAAGGTATTTGGCCATGTCAAATCTTGTAGGTTTAAGGGATGGGAAAAGAGGCTCAGCACTTGGTCCTGAAATTGCAGTCAGTGCCAAACGTTGCAACACAATCACTGACAAAAGTGAGGCCCTGTCAGCGTGTTAGACTTCTGTTCAGAGAGTTGCACTGGCCACTGATTTGTTACAGTGGGGCCTCGCACGACGAAATTAATCCGTTCCGCGAGTCTCTTCGTCTTGCGGTTTTTTCGTCTTGCGAAGCACGGCTATTAGCGGCTTAGCGGCTATTAACGGCTTAGCGGCTTAGCGGCTATTAACGGCTTAGCGGCTTTAAGAAAAAGGAAACAAACTCGCAAGAACTCGCAAGACGTTTCGTCTTACGAAGCAAGCCCATAGGGAAATTCGTCTTGCGGAACGACTCAAAAAACGGAAAACTCTTTCGTCTAGCGAGTTTTTCGTCTTGCGAGGCATTCGTCTTGCGGGGCACCACTGTACTAGGTGTAATTCAAGGTGTTACTCTTAGTATATAACAGCTTGGGAACAGTTTGCATGAAGGATCGCCTTGCCCACTTAACTGTTTTGGTCTGTGGAACTGGCATTTTTCAAGTGCCACATAATGTTTGCTCTTGCACTTGCAAGCAAGCAATCTTTCACTGTGGCACCCCGTGAATGTTGGATCTCTCTGCCTATTTACATGGAAGGGAGGCACATTTTCACCACCTGCCACAAACATTTCTTTAAAGCAAGTCTACCCGGACATGTAAATTTGGCATGAATTTTACTGTGTAGTTTTATTTTATAATGTAGATTTTAAAACTGATTTTATTTCGAAAAATAAATCTTAGGCTAAGGTTTTTTACTGGCTATTTTTATAAGTAATTTTAATTTTGTGCAAAACTACTTAGAGGTTTTGAGGATTAATAAGTGGTATATAAACGATCTTTTCAATAAAACAAAATTAATAAATACATTTAGGCTTCCACATCACTCCCTTGTTACTATCGCCACATTTTCAGCTGCAACCCTGTTTAGGTGATCAGAAGAGGAAATTTCCAGGACACAGTTATACTATTTTTAAAAATGAAAAATCCATTCATGATGAGGAAGCAGACACTGGACATTTCTTCATGTGACGCCAGGAACACTCTTAACTTGAAATGCACTACTTGTAAAATGTTGCTAATGAAGTATAGGAAGTGAAAGAGACCATTTTTAAAAAACTGAGTGTACATGCTAGTCAATGTCACTCTTCTGTTCTAGCTGAAGGAAATCCAAGGGCACCATTTACACTTTGCTTCACTTGTGAAAACAGCCATTTGGTGTCTTAGCAGTTGAGGGATCCTGATCCTGACTGGCTTACCTTGCACCACCAACCTTCCTTGGGCTGTCCGCCTCACCCTCGTGCCAGGCTTATTGGCTGCGCACACGTATATCCCAGAATGCTGCACAGTGAGGTCAGAGATCATCAGGTTTCCTGTCCCAAGGACCTGAATTCCTTCAACGCCAATCGGTCGGCCATCTGGGTTGGAGAAACACAAGAGCAAATTACACCCTGGGTCTGTCTGGTATTTACGGTGCGAAGGAGCCTGGAACTCTCTCTCTCTCTCTCTCTCTCGCTCGCTCGCTTAATCTAGCAAGGCACCATTTTCCCTAGAACAACCAGGCTCATTCTAAGGGACCAGAAATGGGATGAGGAGATATGCTTCCCTTATGTCAAACCCAAACTCTCTTTCGAGACAGCCCTGAACAGATTTTAGCTTTTAACTTCAGTTGTGTTTTTTTAAAAATCATTAATAAATTTTATTCGAATGCCACATGAACAACAATAGTGCACATTACATTATGCTGTTGAGATATGAGAATTACTCATATGTACAAATCTCAGCAAGTATGTAACATTCTTCCTGATTCAAGATAAATAAACAAATATAATAAAGGCACAAACTTAAGTTCCAATAAATACTGTTTAGAGACAGCTTTTGCCAACGATACCAATCTTCAAAGCATCAATGTACTTCAGGCATAAACAGTTTTTCACTTTTTATATACTTCTCCCAAACTTTGCAGTTTTCACAAGGCCATATAATCCTCCTCTTTTCCCAAGAGGAGCGTAAGCCCACACCACCCCCTTTTGCCCTGCCCCCATTCCACCCCCATTTCTGGCCACTTCCGGATTGCCGCAACCCAGGCATGCGCAGTTGCACATCCATTGGACGCACATAAATTGGTCGTTGCCTGTATTTTAAAGGTGTAGTCATATGCCCAGGTTTACCATGACCACTGAATTTGGTCACACTGGATGCTTTTACCTATTATTAGAATGATGTGAGGATGAGCACTTCTATATTTGCCTATTAATACAACATAAAAAAACCACAATTTATATGACTGGTTCTATATACTGGGTTTCATACACCTCTTGGAGATTTTTCTTTCATATTAAACCTATATAAATGTGGTTCCTGGGAGGTTGCCCATGGTGGATTGCACCCCTCAGGCTGGGGAAAAAAGAAGGCCTTTCGCTGAAACCTAACTACTGGTTCCATTTCTATTAAGTTATTTTTGCAATTCAGAGCATCCTTCAAAAATGTTGTCCATTTAATAATTACAATCTGCCTCTCACAACTTTTGCAGCAGTTCCTTCTCTCAACTTCAGATATATACATCATAATATATGTTTTTTAATGCAGTTGTAGAGAAAGAAGGTGTTTCATATTTGTATGGTGCAGTCAAGGTGCCAAAAGGTATTTAAAGCAAGCTGCATTGCCGTGGTCAGGGCAGCAAACCACAACAAACAGAGCACATTGATGTGGCCTTTTGTGTGTGTGTGTGTGTGTGTGTGTGTGTGTGTGTGTGTGTTAAAGCTTCTAAGCTTGGCTATGGTTGACAGAGGCAGTGACCCCACTCTGCTCCAACAGTCCTGGGATCAGCAGGGCCTCCATAGCTCACCAACCAGCCGTGAGGGATTAGAAGCTAGAATCTCATTAACTAGCAGAGAGAGATTTAGCACTGAAAATGAAAGGGTGAATTCGCTCTCCTATGGAGAGTCAAGGAACATCTGATCCTGCTGGTTCTGAGAAACATGTTTATGCTACGTTTAAGGAACATGGCTTTCCTCAAAGAATCCTGGGAACTGTGGTTTATTAAGGGTGCTCAGAATTGTATGCTTGTGTGAGAGGTAAACTACATTTCCCAGGATTCCGTGGGGGAAGCAACGTGCTTTAAATGTATTACGGGTATGCAGCCTGCATTTCAGGGACATAGAGAAGCGGGTGTGAAGAAACCACAAGAAACAGAAGACAAAAGCATTGCAGAGGGTTGAACTAGATGATTCTCTGGGTCCCTTCCAACGCAACCAGCTTTACACACAAAACTAGCAACTTCTTCCAGCTCACAAGGGTCTTCATACCCTCAAACCAAATTCCTACCTAGTAGCAACTACAATATGCTGTATGTACCGTATTTTTCATTGTATAAGATGCACCAGACCATAAGACGCACCTAGTTTTTGGTGGAGGAAAACAAGAAAAAAAATATTCTGGATCCCAGAAGCCAGAACAGCAAGAGGGCTCTGGCTTCTGGGATAGCCTCTTGCTGTCCTGGCTTATGCGTTAGCCGCACGTAGCCTTTCCCGGGCAGGGGGATGAAGGCTCCCCCAAGAGCCGTGCTCCCTTTAAAGAGTGTGTGGAGCGTGTGTGCGGCTCTTGGGGGCTTTTCCCCGAGGAGGGAGAAGGGCACTTCTCCCTCCTCAGGGAAAAGCCCCCAAGAGCCGCGCACACGCTCCACACACTCCTTAAAGGGAGCGCTGAGCAGAGCCTCCTGCCTGCATTCACTCCATAAGATGCACACACATTTCCCTTTACTTTTTAGGAGGGGAAAAGTGTGTCTTATAGAGTGAAAAATACGGTAACTTTGCCCGCACTGAAGTAATAGCAAAGCTCTCCTTTCTTGTGTATGGATTCTGACACGAGGGTAACCTCTGGTCACTTACCAAGTCGACTCCAGGAGACGATAGGCCTGGGGTTTCCGGTTGCAATGCATTCCAGGATGGCAGTCTGGTGCACAGTTAAGGTCAGGTTCTCTGGTCCCACGAGAATCATGGGATCCTTGTACACGGGAGAATGAGAACCTGTGCATGGCAGACCAAGCATTAACATGAGACATTCTGAAATCAAGAAGGTGCATCTGTATGTGTATATATACACCTCATTGCTGGCGCAGGTGCTCCGAGTGTAAGGTTTCAGAAGTGCTGTGTCACGTCAAGGCTAGAGCAGAGCCGCAGCTCAGTGGTAAAGGATCTGCTTTGCGTGCAGAAGGTCCCAGGTTCAATTCCCAGGTAGGGATGGGAGAGTTCCCTGCCTGAAACCATGGCGTGCTTCTGCCGGTCATTGTGGCACAGTACTGAACTAGTTGAGCCAATGGCCTGACTCAATGGCAGGCAGTTCCTAGTGTTCGTATGAGAAGGCAGCCATGACCCAAACCTGCCTGCCTTCCCACTCACTGCAGAGGCTGAAATGCTGCAGGGAGGAGGTTCTCTTGACCAGGAAAGAGCACAAGGGGCTGACTCCTGGAATTTATACCAGGCTTGGCCAATCAGGAAGCTTCATGTTGCCTGCCAGTCACAGGAGCAGATGCTGCATCAGGCTATTCCCTTCTACAGCTGAAGGGGGCACTTCCAGGCAACCTGTTCATTGAGCAGGGAAATTAGACAACACTGGCTATTTAATGATTCTGATTTGTTTATGGGGGAGGTTACACAACCTTGCATCAAAGCAAGTGTAATTCCACAATTTTCAATGCACTGCCCTGTCGCTTTCCTCGCTGCAAAAAGCCTGATAATTTGGGGAAGCAGGTTTGTTGCACAAGACCTCACAGTCAACTATAATTGGGCAACCTGAATTTGCTGGGATGCGGTTCAATCCCACCCTAAAACAGCAATGATCTGGAAGCTGAAACACCCACAACACCCTAGTTCACTAGGCTTGGCTCCCGTGAGCAGATGTCCACAAAGGTTCCAAGGTAAAGCCACGAGGCCCGACTGGTTTATTATACAATCTTTTAAAAGAGTCAGTGTGGCATAATAATGGTTAGTGTTGGACTGGGACGTGGGGAGAGTTGGGTTCGAATCCCCACTCAGCCATGAAGCTCAGTGAGTGACTCTGGGCCACTCAACATCCCATCTCTTAGCCTAACCTACCTCATAGGGTTGTTATGGTGATGAAATGGGAAGAAGAAGAACCATGTACACCATATTTTAGACCCTTGGAAGACAAAGGTGGTGTTTAAATGCAATAAACAAACAAACAAACAAATAAACAAACTATGCCTCTAAATCCTACACTGCATGCTGCCTTATACTGAGTCAGACCAACTAGCTCAGCCCTGACTGATAGCAGCCCTCCAAGGATTCAGGTAAGACTTTTTTCCAACTCCTATCTGGAGACGTCAAGGATTGAACCTGGTCCCTTCTGTATGCAAAGCAGATGTTCTATCACTGAGGTAGGTCCCTCTCCCCTGACACCAATTCACTTGCCGCCCTGGACAGCTCCCCTTGGGATCACCTTAGCTCTAAGATTAAGCTGTTGGGAGAGCTGCTTGCTCGGTCAGGTTCTGCTCATCACCAAAAAGCAAGCAGTGTCAGCTTGGGCCGCAGAGGCATGAAAGGAATGCCGTTTTTGGCCGGAGGTCAGCTTTGCCACAGACCAGAGATGGAGGTTTGACTCATTCCTCCTCCCCGAAGGCTGGTTTCCAGGACATGTTGGTAAGCAGGTGTGAACAGCCATTTGCTAAGTGGGTGTCAAGGCTCAAGGGAGGTGGGACTTGATGGGGAAAGCAGCTTTCAAGAGGGTGCCAGAAGAAGGTAATGTGTCCCTTTGGAGAATAGGGCCAGGCCAAGGACGGCTGATTTAGCATCCTGCCAGGCTCAGGACCAACAGCTGGTCATGTTGGGCACTAGCCAAGGGTCTTGGGGGGTTCACACGGAGAGCGCATTTGCAAGCCCAACATTCCTGAAAAGTGAGAGAGACTCATGAGGGAGCATGTCATGCATCATCTTTAAAAGCTTGGTGGGCAGGATGCAGAAAGTGGTGGGACATTTCCATTGCTTTTGGCCAGTTCTAAATACCCTGTTCTAAATAGTGGGAAGCGGGTGGCGCTGTGGGTTAAACCACAGAGCCTAGGACTTGCCGATCAGAAGGTCGGCGGGACGAATCCCCACGACGGGGTGAGCTCCCGTTGCTCAGTACCTGCTCCTGTCAACCTAGCAGTTCAAAAGCACATCAAATTGCAAGTAGATAAATAGGTACCGCTCCGGCGGGAAGGTAAACGGCGTTTCCATGCGCTGCTCTGGTTTGCCAGAAGCGGCTTAGTCATGCTGGCCACATGACCCGGAAGCTGTACGCCGGCTGCCTCGGCCAATAAAGCGAGATGAGCGCCGCAACCCCAGAGTCGGTCACGACTGGACCTAATGGTCAGGGGTCCCTTTACCTTTACTTTAAATACCTTGAACTCCGGGACTCTGTGTCTGCTGCTGAACCTGTACCTTTTACTTGGCCGAATTAAGGTATCTTTCTTACTTGTACGTTAAGAGCCTTTGCCTATGTGTGATGAGCAGGAGCCAGGACTGTTGGGTTCTGCAGAGAAGTGGCCTTCAGGTCCCACCAGTCTGCGGTGTTTGGGCATGAGAAAAGATGGGGCACCCCAACCACTTTGCTGCCTTCTCCTCTCTATTCCACTTGAGGAAATGGATCCTTAATTTCCATCGAAGCACTTTGCACAAATTCAGGGCTCTCGGGTAGGATTCTGGCTGCAGAATTTCACATCCCCTGCTGAGAAGCAGCCGGCTTTATGGAGCAATGTGTTCAAGGAATGTCAACCATCTACTGCTTGCCCCTGGCAAAACAGCTCTATGCACCTGCACTGCAGAATCCGGACACGGTTGTTGTTTCAAGACTTTTGACAGGTTGACAAGCACAGTGGGCACAGCGGGCAGGGAGGGTAAAAAAGGGAGCTTTGTGAAGGTAAGCTCTATCTTCTCAGTAGTCTCCCAACCAGTGACCTCCAGGTGTTTTGCATTCCCAGCAGCCCCAGCCAGCACATGGTGTCCAACACCATTCCAAGCACCAGTTTTACTGCAGCCAAATGAGTTGCATTAATAGGCTGGCCTGGTAGGAGATCAGTGGGACAAACCACCTGCTTCTGCCCCCCCTCTGTCCCACAAACACACCAACCTGACACAGTAAGCCTGGCTCCCCTGCTGAACTTCACATTGGCAATGTTGGTGGCAACACAGTGGAAGATCCCAGTGTCTTCAGCTCGCAGTCCAGTAATCTGCAAAACGCCCTTGGGCAACAACGTGTACCTAAAGGAGCAGGGAAATGCAAGGGAAAGAAAGTGAGGGGGGTTTTCAGCATAGTAGCGGGTACATGGGTATTTAGAGGGGTAAAGGCCTGCTCCAAAATGAGGGGGCAAAGTATTCTGCACCAAACTGCAGGTGGCTGGTGATGTTTTGAATTCTTCCTTATGGTTTTGTTAAGGCTCCTTGCAAGTAGAAATCTAGCACATCCAGCAAAGAACCCTGTTATGTTAGTTTTCTGACTGCAAGGGGGTTTTTTTCTTTTGTTTTCACATGGTGGACCATTCAGAGTTGGCATCCAACACCTCCAGTATGTAGTGCCGTAGTCCATTCTGCCACCTCAGCATCCTGCCCCCTATTCGCCTGCTTACGCAGGCCAGATCGAACTCTGCTTCCAAGCAGTTGCCTGAGGGGCATACTGATAAATGATCAGCGAAAGAAATAGATGAACAATCACATGGTATACCTGATCTCATAGTTCAGAACTGAACTAAAATACTATTTTTTTGTATGTGGTAAGCATTAGCTGAATGAAAAAGGGATTGTTTTGATGATATTCTATGCATCTGTGTATGTATTTTATGGATACAGCTCTTTACTCTGGCTTTTGACACCCAATATGTATATTTTTAGGATCCACCTTATGTCTATGAACTATTTAAATTGTTTTTAATATTGTATTTTAATTGCTATGAACTGCCTTGGAACCTTAAGAGTAAAGGGCAGGTAAACAGCAGCAGCAACATTTTAATATTTGCAAGCTACTTTGAAGGCGCTGCTATAAAGCAATCAATTTGGGGCATGGGCGTAGCCAGGATTTTTGTTAGGGTGGGGCAGAACCTCAATTAGCTATGTATTTTTACTGATTAAGGGGGGCAGCTGCTCCCCCCCCCGCTCCTCCCCTTGGATACACCCATGATTGGGGGTGGTGGAAATAAATGGATTGAAAAATTAACAAATAACTAAGGAATGAATAATCCTTAGTGCATTGAATGAGGACACTTGATTCTATGAACACAAAAAGAGCCTTGCCAGATCAGGTGGAAGTCTCATCTAGTCCAGCATTCTGTTCTCGTGGCAGCAAACCAGAGGCCCATGGGAAGCCTGTAGGCAAGACCTGAGCACCACAGCACTGCCTGTCACCTGCGATTCCCAGCGATGGGCATTCAAGAGGCTTGCTGCCTCTGACAGGGGAGGCAGAACATAGCCATTGTGGACTAATTCTCCTTCAGGGAATGGTCTTAACCCCCTTTTCAAGCCATCCAGTTCGGTGAATGTCGCTGCCTCTTTGGAGAGCAAATTCCACTTTGTGCTGCGCAAAGAAGTTCCTTCTTTTTCTCTGCCCCGAATCAGCTTCATTTCAAATGCGCAGACACACACCCTGGGATTATCATGGGATGTTTTTCACTGACCAGTTTAATTGCCTCTGCGATTGGTTGGGGGACAGGTGAATGAAGGTAGGTTATGAATTGGAAAGTTCCCTTGCTTATTTATAATATCAAGCTTAGCGCTGCTATTATTCTGGAACACTGGTTTTCAAAGCCTGCAGCTTCGGAGAAGCTTATCAGGGGTTTGCCAGATCAGTAATAGCTGTCTATCTTCCCTGAAAGTCAGCTTGCCAACCACAGTATTTTCTTGAAAGGCTCGGCAACAGGGGGGGATGCCAGGCATGTTCTGGAGCACAGTCTCAGTTCAGTGTTGAGGTCCAATCTGTCCAGGCAATGGCAAGCACAGGGTTCCCAAAAACATTTCCCAGAATCCTCTGCTGCATCCAGGCCTTGCCATGGGTCCAGAGAGGCTCATCTCACTTCCAGTTTTTGGGGACCCTAGCTACACTAAAAAAAATATTTAAAGGACAACCCATGAAAACAAAATAAGGCACACCTCCCTCCAAAAAAAGAGAACAAGGGTGAGTGGTTTGTTTATATAATCAGCTGATCTGAGAGGATACATTCATCAGGGTCTAATCTTGTGCCATCAAATATATTGCTATTGGTTTTCATGAACATTTTAATTTTAACTCTTTAAAATCTATTAACAGGTAACAAAAAGAAATCCCTTTTAACAAATCACATCTCTCACTTGCATAAATTTGTAGCTCTAAGCTGAGAGGGTTTTGTCACATTTTGATCCAATGCACATGAAAAAAAGTTGTGAAGCTTATCAGTTGCCAAAAGATTAATGGGTGTCTAAATCGGAGGCCCCCTTTGAGGTCAAGGACCAGACTAATTGGATCTACCTCCCCCAGTTGGCCCCAACTGCTTGGAAGGGTTTTAAGAAATCTAGATTTTAGTGTGGCAGCAGCCCCACTTTGGAACTCCCTGCCGATTGACGCCAGGCAAATGCCTTCACTGTACCCTTTTGAGCACCTGCTGGGAACATTTTTGTCCAGGCAAGCCTATCCAGACATGGAGAATGTTGGCATGTGTTTTAATCTGGATTTCAGTTTATTGTGAATTTCAATTAATTTTTGGATACTTTTGATAGCTGTTTCTAACTGCATTTATTTTACTGATAATTCAATTGTTTTATCCTTTTTGTAAACCACCTTGAGGCTTCATTACAATCAAGCAGTATATAAATCTTGTGATATAAATAAACGACGGGTTCCGCAGTAAATATGAAGAACTTTCCACCTGCAAGGTGTTTCTGAATAGTGCAGAGTTTGAAAAACACCCCTCCTGCAGCACTCGCAGCCCTGTTTGGAGGGAACTGGACCCACTGTCCTTACCTGTCGTTTTCTGTATTGATGGGGAGATGGTTCTTCTGCCACATGATCACAGGCTCTGGCAAGCCATGGATCTGGCACTGAAACCTGGCCACGCCGCCTTCTTCCACCACTGCACTCTGGGGGTGGATATGGAAGTCAGACATAGCTGAAAGGGAAAAGGAAGGGAAAAGCTGAAAGGAAAACGTGGGGGAAAATGTTGTCGAATTCTACTCCAGATCCAGAGCAGAACTCCAATGTATAGTTAGCAGAGTAAAAACTTTGTAGGATTCCCAAAAAAAACAGATCAGCGGCAATTGTATTTCATCCAGCAGAGCTTTACTGCTACTGAAGGCAAATGGGCATAATGGTCACAAATCCAATACATTCAGGATTGGCACTGTCCATAAGAAATCCAGCTGCAACAGACTTAACTTAAACTTACAATAAGTCTAAACCTTAACCCTAACCATGTACAGAACACCATACCAGAAGGAAGAGAGATAGAAAGAGAAAGGTGAAACCTAGGCTCCTTCTGGCCCTACTTTTATAGTGAGCATGACCTTGACTGAAAGAGATACAGTGGTGCCTCACAAGACGAAATTAATCCGTTCCGCGAGTCTCTTCGTCTTGCGGTTTAGCGGCTATTAGCGGCTTAGCGGCTATTAGCGGCTTAGCGGCTTTAAGAAAAAGGAAACAAACTCGCAAGACGTTTCGTCTTGCGAAGCAAGCCCATAGGGAAATTCGTCTTGCGGAGCGACTCAAAAAACGGAAAACTCTTTCGTCTAGCGAGTTTTTCGTCTTGCGAGGCATTCGTCTTGCGGGGCACCACTGTAACAGAATCAGTTTAAGCCACCTTTACTCAGCTTCTCTGAAGGAATAACCCAAATATAATGAACCTTCTGCTTGTTTCCTTCACACAGAGAAGCTTCCAGAAGCCTCTTGAATTAAGTAGAACAGGAAAGATCTCTACGAATCAGATCAATACTCTCTGCACTAAGAAATGTGAACTGAAAGTTAATTCTGTATTTCAAATTCTGGCACAGCTACTGTCAAGAGCAATCCAAAAAATGCAGCCTATGTCCATCTTTGCCAAGCTACTACCCTCCAGATGTTACCAACAGCTAAATCTCCTCAGGGATTCCTGCTATGGAGATTCTCAGGAATATTCCTGCTCTGGGGCCAGGACATGGAACATAAAAAGAGCCTGCTGGATCAGGCCAATGGCCCGTAAGTCCAGCAACCTGTTCTCACACCGGCCCAACAGTGAGAAGCCAGCAAGCAGGAATCAATCACAAGAGCAATTTCACCTCTTGTGATTCGCAGAAGCATTACTGCCTCCAACCATGGAGGAAGAGCGTAGCAATCATGGCTAGCAGTCCTCTCCTCCTCCAAGAATTTGTCTAATCCTCATTTAAAGCTGTTCCAAGTTGGTGGCCATTACGGCCTACTGCGGGAGTGAGTTCCACAGTTTAACAACGTGGTGTGCAAATGAGTTCTTTCGTTTGCTCTCAGCCCTTCAACATTCAGCTTCAAGTTCAAATATGATGAGAGAAGGAGGGGAAAAACTGGTTTCTATCCACTTTCTCTACACCACACATCAATTCATGCATCTCTATGATGTCTCCTGTTGCTCAATTTTCCTCTAACCTGAAAAGCCCCAAACTTTGCAACCTCATGGCGAAGTCGCTCCATCTTCTTGATCATTCTGGTTGCTCTTTTCCCTGAACCTTTTCCAACTCCACAATATCCTTTTCCAGGATATTTCCATCCGTGCTCGCAACTCCAAAACCAAAAAGCCCATCTTTAAACTGTGCCTTATCCTTGCCCCCCTGCCAGCCTCCCCTTAACACAAAATGCCTCCTGGCTGCACACTAACACACACACACACACACACACACACACACACACCCCTCAATCTCCTTCCTTCAACACACATCAAAGATAATACATGTGTATCTCTTTAAGGGAAAGAACCAAAGACATGTCAGGAAGGATCCATCATTCATCTCCAGACTCCCATTGGGCTCCGACAGATGGGAGACTTCTTATTCTGCTTCATACATTAAACATGGGCCATATCACCCTCCTCTCACGCCCCTCTGTCATAAGCTTCAGCTCACTAAATAGGGAGGGTTTAGAAAATACAACATGCTGATTGTGCTTTTAAGGGATCCACCGTTGTTCCTCTCCGTCTTTTAACAACAGGAAAAAAACACCAAAAAACAACCCTGGTTTCAACTGGATTTTAATGCCATCTGAGAGCATTTTATTAAATTATGTAAGCTTCTTGAGCACTAATTACATTTTATTGTGCTAAGAAAAGGGCTTTGAGCAGCAACCAACCAAAGTGGAGGTAGAATCGGAACATACTCATTGTATTAGCGCTCAATACTATTATACAATAGGGAGGCTCATAAGAAACATCACTCTATTTTTAGCAGTGCTCTTAGTAAATGTTTTTGTTAAATTCTACAGTCTAAGTTGTAAGGGTAGCTGGAACTGATCTGCCAGGACATAGTTTTATCCTCAAGCTTTTTTCCATTGTGCTACACATTTCAGTGAAATGTTTTCTGGGTTAGGGCCCCTAGCAATGATTTCTGAATTGTTTGGGTAACCCCAGAGTTGCATGGAAGCTGATCAGGGCTTTGCGAATGGAAGTTTAGGAATGGAACCTAGGAAACTGCCTTATTCTGAGTCCCTCTAGCTCTGTATTGTCTACACGGACTGGCAGCAGCTCTCAGGCTGGGTTCTCACCTAGCTCTGCCTGGAGATACTGGGGACTGAACCTGGGACCTTTTGCATGCAAAGCAGAGATGCTGTATCTCTGAGCAAGGGCTGTTGGGGCTGAGTGTGTTCTTGTTCTTGGGGCTGAGTGTGTTCAAGCAGGGTAACACTGAGGCCCCAAACGATGCCCCATGTTAATTGTGTTGGCACCCTAGAACATTGAACACCACTAGAAGACTGAACACCATTGCTATTAGTTATATTCATATGAGGAATGAATAACCATCACAGAGCTTAAAGACTTCCGTGAACTAAATGGTTTGACTCCAGGTCCAAACACAAAGCAGGCATGCCAGAAAAAGCCCCCCCCCCCTTAATGATTTGCAGGGACCAAAGCAAAACAAAAGCAAACCTCAACCACCCCAAAACCATTCAAGTTCAGAAGGCATAACTGCTCTCTAGGAATCCCCAGGATAGAGGTCCTCCAGCTGGCAAAGGGTTAACCGGAAGGAGAGCTTTGTCAACAAAAACAGCCCCCGAGTGAAGAAATGGGATCTCTGTCACTTTATTTCAATAATATCATCTCTTCCAGGTAAAATTGCAGCAATAACCTCTCCTCTTAAAGACACTGGTATTAATATTTATCATGAATAAAACATCGGGAGGGCATAAATAATTCATTGATGAGGATGTTAAGTAAAATAAGGGTTTACAGTGACCCTATAATGTGGTTTTAAAGCACAGTTTTGTGTCGGATGCAGGGGGAAAGTCCACAACCCTCGCCAAAGCGATTGGGTGTTTTGTTTTTGATAATTTGTGTTTTCAAATAAATAAATCATGCCCCATGCTACAAAATGTTCTTCTCCTTGTTTTTAAGAACATGGGTTTGGCAAACTTTATTTACAGCTGCACAGGCAGCCATTCTGAGCAACTGTCCTGCAGCTCAGCCCCAGGCTCCAGCAGCAAACCATCGCTGGTAGATTCTGAATGGCGGGTGGCTGGTGGTCCCATCACTGCCGTTACCATGAGATTTCCAGTATGGCTGTGTCAGAAATGCACTGGAAACAAGCCAAAACAATTGTGTTCGCTAATTGCTCACATCTCCATTTAAATTCTCAGGAACATAGGAAGCTGCCTTATACTGAGCACTGGTCCATCTAGCTCAGGGTTGTCTACACTGACTAGAAGCGTAGACTCTCCAGCATTTTGGACGCAGAGCCTCTCCCAGCCCTACCTAGAGATGCAATTGGAGATTGAACCTGAGACCTCCTGCTTGCAAGGCAGATGCTCTTCCACTGAGCTACGGAACTTCTCTACTGACTGATCAATGAAAGTAGCCTTCCTCAAGCTGACACTCTTCATAGGCTTTGGACTGCAGGAGCTGATGGAAACTATAGTTCAAAACATCCCGAGGGCACCAGATTAGAGAAGGTAAAGGTACCTCTGACCATTAGGTCCAGTCGTGGCCGACTCTGGGGTTGTGGCGCTCATCTCGGCTTTATTGGCCGAGGGAGCCAGCGTACAGCTTCTGGGTCATGTGGCCAGCATGACTAAGCCACTTCTGGCGAACCAGAGCAGCGCACGGAAACGCTGTTTACCTTCCCGCCAGAGCGGTACCTATTTATCTAATTGCACTTTGATGTGCTTTTGAACTGCTAGGTTGGCAGGAGCAGGGATCGAGCAATGGGAGCTCACCCCATCACGGGGATTCGACCCGCCGACCTTCTGATCGGCAAGTCCTAGGCTCTGTGGTTTAACCCACAGCACCACCCGCTTGGATTGGAGCTGACCTAAAGATTAAACCAATTCAAGATCATACCGCAGAAATGCTACCTTGTGTGGTTCGCTTTCCACACCATAAAAGTAATGCATGCAACACCTGTCAAACAGGGGAGAGGCAAATCAATGGCTACTAGCCATGATGGCTGTGCTCTGCTTCCATGGTTGGAGGCAGCTATGCTCCTGAATACCAGTTGCTGGAAACCACAGGAGGGAAAAGAGCTCTTGTGCTCAGGTCCTGCTTGAACGTTTCCTACAGGCATCTGGATGGCCACTGTGAGAACAGGATGCTGGTGTAGCATTGGTCTGATCCAGGAGGCGTCCTAGGATCTAAACTGGCTCTGGCATATACGGTGCCCAGTGCTTTCTGATCACTGAGCATATCATTGGGTTCCGGCGGACTGGTTTCCTTCACTACAGATGCAAAGGCTTACGAACAGAGCAATAAACCCTTCTATCCTCTCCCGTTTAAGGGCCAGGTCACAGCTCCATCCATATTCATGAGAGGTTTATTCAGGCAAACAGCTTGGTCGGATCCCCCTTAATCGAACCACAAGCCAGCTCATGAGCCTGATGACAGCGGCAGCAAATCTGATATAATAAAGATGAAAACAGGTATTGAATAAAATTTTCTTTACTCCACGAAAAACTAAATTGAAGCCATTAGGAGGCAATCCGTTTTCGCTCAGCGGAGCATTAGCGATAAGGAGGAGGCTGGCCTCGATTTGGTGTGGGGAAAGGGAAACATTAACTCAATATGTCACAGTAAATCCAAGGCCTGTTAGGATCATTAAAGCACAGGCCCTGGGATCAACAGCAAGCAACGGAAAGTGGGGTGTGTGTGCAGCAGAGGAGGGATGAAGAGACAGAGCTGACACCAGGTTACAGGGGAATCTGGGCTAAGTGACCCTTTAAGTCCCCCAGGGGCACTAGGCACCCTCACAACATAGAACATAAGAAAACCCTGCTGGATCAGGCCCATGGCCTATCTAGTCCAGCATCCTGTTCTCACAGTGGCCTGTAGAAAACCCGCAAGCAGGACCTGAGCACAAGTCCCCTCTCCTCTCCTGTAGTCTCCAGCAACTGGTATTCAGAGGCATTGCAGCCTCTGACCATTGATTTCATAATCACTTTTCATTAATTGAGAGGGCATCTGACAACACCCCCTTGCCAGCATGCAGCCCAGTAGAAGACTGTCTGTGAAGGGGAATATATCTGTCAGGGAAGCTTGCCCAACCATTAATTACCTTCCCTGAGGGTCCTCTGAAACACAATTTGAAAACCACGGATAGTGAATGTAAGAACCGTCATAGTTGCGGAGAACAAAGGTCTATCTTTGGGTAGCCAATATGGCGCTCTCTCATCATCCTGTGACCATCGGCCATGCTGGCTGCTGGGGCTGCTGGGAATTGGGTAGTCCATCAACATCTGGAGAGCACCAAATTGGCTACCCCTAGTCTATCTAGTCCAGCATCCCACAATCTGACATCCTCCAGATGTTTTGGACTACAATTCCCATGGAGCTGATGGAAGCTGTAGTCTAAAATAGTTTTGAGGGCTCCAGATTGGGGAACACTGATCTGATCTTACATCCAGGTTCACTAAAATGTTCAGCCATTAACTTTGTGCTGTGGCTGCAAACATGTGCTTGTGGCTCAGACCGATTTGAACCATTTTTATTTTAGTTTATTATTTCTTACATTTCTAGGCCACCTTTTCCTCCAAGGAGCTCATGGTTCTCCTCCAACCCATCATAATCTCACAATAACCCTGTGAGGTAGGTTAGGATCAGAGACAGTGACTGACCCAAGGTCACCCAGTGAGCTTCATGGCTGAGTAGGAATTCGAACCCTGGTCTCCCAGGCTGTGGTCCAACACTTTAACTGTGATGCCACGCTGGCTCTCATGTTTCCAACCTCCTCAAAAAGAGGAGTATAAATGTCTTATTTATGCATTTACTTACTTACTTACTTACTTACTTACTTACTTACTTACACCTTTTTCACTAGGGTTGCCATATTTCAAAAAGTAAAAACCAGGACACCTCAAAAGTTGTTGAGCTAAAAAACCAGCATTTTTTGATTGACTTGCCTAAGATCCAGGACAAAGCACCACATTTCAGAAATCCCCCCCCCCCCCCCAGGTATCATTTCTGCCTTTGAAATCCCGTTACTGTCCTGGAAGCCCTATTTTCAGTAATATCCCACCTTTCTTCCACCAAGGAAGCCAAGGGGACCCTGGAAAATGCAGTAGAATTAATGTAATGTTTAATAGTTGTGTGTGAACAGCAAAGGAGAAAGGTGTGCTCTCTCTCTCTGACTCCCTTGGCCATTCATGGTTCATGAGAATGCAGCCTTCCTGTAGAGGGCAGGGTAGGGCGAGTGAAGGGAAACTTTTGTCTGCAGTCGTATTAAATTAGCAGCATTATAAGATCAGAGGCTGAGCATCATTTGCTCTGGAATCCTTCCAGATGGCAGAATTGGTCAGGGGTGTTTGTGTGTGGAGAAACTCCTTTCTGCAGAAGGCTTCATTATACAACATGCCAATTAAACAGACATGGGAGCCTTTCAAACACATGCTTGAAAGTAGAAGATGTGAAACACAACCTCCAGCGTCCATTAGGCTCCTTAAATTGTTGGCATTCTCACACTCAACAAGACTCACCCCTCAACTGACCTGAGTTCAAATAGCAAAACGCCAGGCTTACACGCCCCCCCCCCCAACACACCTCCACAAACACACACATTGTAACAACATGAACCAGGGCTGGCCCAGTACATTTTGCCGCCTGAGGCAACGGACAAAATGGAGTCCCCTCTCCATGTACTGAATTTGACTGAATAAACCACTGAATCTTGTTTCCAAACCCTGTCAGCGTTGATAACATCCCTTCAATGCACCTGAAGTCAGGAGGCTAATTTAGGCCGCTATCACAGCATATGTTCAAAACACCCTGACACCATTTTTAACAGCCATGGCTTCCCCCAAAGAATCCTGGGAGCTGCACCTTGTTATGGGTGCTGAGAGTTTTTAGTCGACCTCTAATCCCCTCACAGGGCTACAATTCCCAAAGTTCCTCATGTAGAGAGATTGAACTGTCAAACCACTTAGGGAATTGAAGGTCTGCGAGGGAATAAGCGTCTTCTCACAACTCTCAGCACCCTTAACAAACCACAGCTCCCAGAATTCTTTGGGGGGAAGCCATGACTATTTAAAGTGGCATCATAGAGCTTGAAATGCATGGTGCGAATGTGGCCCAAGAGGGTCCATGGCAGGCCCACATAGCTCTGATCTCCATAGCATGATCATGGAGTCAAGAGGAATAGCTGGTAGGAGAAGAGTGCTGCCCCAGCCCCAGTTTCTGTCACATGAGGTGACTGCCTCAGTCTGCCTAACGGTAGAGCCGGCCATGCCATGAATCTTGCAGCCTGAGCCACAAGGTCAACCCAAGCTATGGAGAGTCTGGACATTGACTGCCTTATACATCAAGCTCAGTATTGTTTACACTGACTGGCAGTGGCTCTCCAGGACTTCAGGCAAAGCACACCCACTCAAGAATCCCAAGAACTTTAGTTTGCTAAGGGTGCTGGGAGCTGTAGATCTCTTAGGGGTGAATTACGGAATTACTAGGGGGTAATGTGCTTTAAATATATGGTTTGTACGCACCCCTTATCGGAGGAAGGTGGGGGAAGAAGTGATTTAATACAGTCCCCCCTCCCTTCACACTCTGGAACCTTAGGATGTGAAAGCAGTTGGGAGATGAAAGGGAGGGAAAGAGTTTGGGGACAGAGGAGAAGGGAGCAGAGAGGCTTTGTCTTCTTCCTTCTGTGACCCTCTGCTTTGACAATCCCAATGGTTTTTACAAAGCTTTGAGGGCATTCAGAAAGTGACATTGTATCTTCCTTTTGCATCCCCCCCCCTTTGATAAAAAAAGACCCTCTCCTCCATCACTCAACCCCCTCCCCCCACCAAAAGGCTCCACTCCTAGAACAAGGGGCTGCTGGCTATTCAGGGAAGCTCAGTGGCGGCAAACTGGAGACTCGCTCTCCGTGTCTAATGATGCTATTGTCCAAAGCTGCCACTGCCAGACCCCAGAGCCCGGCTCTGAATACTCCCTTCTCTATGCGTAGCCAAGTGTGAACGACAGCGCCGCCCATTTATTCTCCCAGAGTCCGAGGAATAGGGGGAGGGGGGAGGGTGCAGGCCGGACTCCCTAGTGCTGAAAGGGAAGAGAAAAGAAGGATTTGAATATAATAAAACGGCGGGATTTTATTTTTTTAAAGCCATCTAGGCTCCTTTTGCTGTTCTTTGTCCTTCCACGCAAAGAAAACATGCCTTTGCATGTTTTCCAAGAGGGGTTGAAATGCTAACATTTCTTCATCTTCATCGTCTTCTTCAACATCATCAAGGCGAGGTCCATGACCTGAGCAAAACAGGCTTAAAAGGCTGCTTTTGCCATTTTTATAATATGAGCATATTTATTGAAATATTTATATATCATGACCTATCGGCGGTTCGAATCCCCGCGACGGGGTAAACTCCCGTTGATCGGTCCCTGTTCCTGCCAACCTAGCAGTTCGAAAGCACGTCAAAGTGCAAGTAGATAAATAGGTACTGCTCCGGCGGGAAGGTAAACAGTGTTTTTGTGCGCTGCTCTGGTTCACCTTAATCATGCTGGCCACATGACCCGGAAGCTGTACGCCAGCTCCCTCGGCCAACAAAGCAAGATGAGCGCCGCAACCCCAGAGTCAGTCACGACTGGACCTAATGGTCAGGGGTCCCTTTACCTTTACCTATTACAAAAGCATCTGAAGGCAGTTTACAATATATCCCATTAAAAATACCACCCCAACAAAATTAATCAAGCAGTGTTATCAGTCAGCAGACAACCTTACTAATAACAGGACTAGGTGGGTCACTGGTCTGATGAACCAGGCTCTTATTCTGATATTAGATTAGGAACATGGGAAGATACCTTATTCCAAGTCTTGCCATTGTTCCATCTAGCTCAGTATCGGTGGCTCCCCAGGATCTCTCCCAGCCCAACTAGAGATGCCAAGTTTTGAACCTGGGACCTTCTGCGTACAAAGCATACGCTCTGCCACAGAGCTGCGGCTCTTGCATTTGTTAAACTTTAGAGAGGTGCTGCCCATCAGTGTGGACCTGATTCCTACAACTTCTTGTTGCCTGGACCCAATGGAATTTGCAGCCCCAAATATCCAAAGGGCACCAGCTTGGCAAAGGTTTCCATAGCAATTACAAGGCACAGCACCTCCAGGAAAGACCCATTTAATTTCGCACATGCCCGTCGATAACACCATCAAAACCCTTCCTGGTTCCCAATCAAGCCTAATGAATTTTAAATGGGAGGGGGAAATTAACTTTACATTGTCAATCCTCACAAGTCCACAAAGCAATCATTTCCAATAATAGACCGCAAGCTTTCAGAATGCGTTTGCGACGGCATCCTTGCAATTAGCTCACTAAATGTCTAACCCAGCTTTGTTATTTTCCAAGAATTGCTTCGTTCGCTGCTATCAGAGATAGCAGCCTTGCTCCGGGGTCTACAAGGATTTTGCCCTTTGTTCTTTGGTGGATATCCAAGTAAGAGGAAGATGACACACCGATGAATGACAAGCCAGTCTATCACCGCACACTCCACATTTAATGTCTTCATACTGGCTCATTAATTACCACGGAAAGCTCCTTCCCAAATGGAACCTGTGATTTATAGAACGCTCGGGCAAGGTGCCATTTTCATCAGGCAAACAGCCAATGGCGTCGCCAGAGTTAATTGCCTTCCGTTTTTTCCCCTTGACAATTGCAGACGTCATCTTTGTTCTGCTCTGCCTCCAATAAAGACTAAGGCTTGGTTCGATCGTATTTCCTGGGAGGTGGGTGCTGTCATATACCGGAAGGGTCTGCCCACCCCCACCCCCTGCCCACAAGGTCAAGTGGGAAAAGGGTACAGGGGACCTTGGCAGGGTTGGGAGTTTTGCTGAGAACAGGTTGGGCCAAGGCATCAGACCGATGGGGCAAGGCAAAGAATAAGGTTGGAGGAACATACAGAGAGGACAGTCAAACCAGTTCACTGGTCCACTTAGCTCAGTACTGTCAACATGGACTGGCAGAGACTTTTCAGGTGGGAGCCTTTGTCAGTCCTACCCTATGTCATGAACTGCCCTAAGGTCTACGGATGAAGGGCGGTGTAATAAATAAAGAAATAAAGAAATATAGAAATACAGAAATAAAAAAAATGAAAATACCTGGAGGCACCACAGGAATAGAACCAGGAATGAAAAGCAGGTGTTCCACCTTCCCCTTCCATGGGCATAGCCAGGATTTGTTTGGGGGAGGGCAGGCTTTATGTTAAGGGGGGCAGAACCAAGTTATATGTGATTCAATTGGTCAGTCAGTTAAGTAATTTTATTTATTTACTTGTTGGGGAGGGGGCAGCTACCCCGCCCCTGCTACACCAATGCTCCCCTCCCCTCTACATCCCTCAGAGTTCAGTGACTCATACTAGGAAAGGGGGATGCGAAACAGGTCTACTGAGGGGCAATAGGGATGGAAGAGAAATTCAGTCCAGTTTGCATTTAAAGCCAAAAGCTGGATTTAACAATTACATTAAACAAGAACTGAAATTGACAGATTCTTCAAGATAGCTCAGTTGATAAGAGCGAGGTGCTGATAACACAAAGGTTGCAGGTTTGATCCCCATATAGTGCAACTGCATAGTCCTGCATTGCAGGGGGTTGAACTAGATTATCCTCAGGGTCCCTTCCAATTCTATGATTCCATTCACAGGTGTGTGGCTGGGGAAGATTCCAAGGGCCAGACAGAGAACCTTGAGGGCCTGAGGTTCCCCTCCCATGGCCCGGTCCACTGAATTATATTAAGAGGGAGAATATGTAATCCAACATCTCCCAATATTGCTAATCTTATTTTCTACAGGTTGAGTATTTCTTGCTTTCTCCCTCTACGAAGAGCTGCAATTACTTTCTCATAGCTAAGCTGTGCCTATCCACTCTCTTTGGCACCTGTAACTACTCCTGCATTTTGCTGGCAAAAATTCAAGGGAGGTTGAATCAGCTGTTCCTCAGAATATACAGCATATCCCTGGAAATAGGTCATATGACTCCATACATTGGGGGAGGGGGAGGGCATCCTGTTCTATTTATTCACTGGGAAAAGCCCTGTTGGTTGAAAATAGCTTGTCACTAGAAGTTCCCTCTTCCGCCTGTGCTGGCTGCCTTATGCTTCTGTTGGCTGATGGCCAAATCCTGGTCTGCCTGAACGAAGAGGTTTCGTAGCTCTCCAGCATGCAAGCTCAGCTGTTATGATGGTAAATGCATTTTGATGTTTTCACTGATCTCTCTCTGGTCTGTGCTTCTGTGAAATATGACTTTTGAAACCAACCCATTTCTGATCTTCGGTTGGGAGTGCTTTGGATGGAATATGTCATAGACTATTAAATCATCAGCGTCGCTGCTATAACTACTGGAACAAGCCTTTTGCCTAGATGCTAAATTAAGCCAGGCTGCATATACTTTAAGCCAGCGATCAAATCTCACAACCCCGCCAAAAACAAACAGCAGCAGTTAGCTGCCCAGTGTGTTAGCGCCCCCTCTGTTAATTTGGCACCCCCCTCCTCCAACTAAGGCAGATTTCAAAAGCATGTAAAGGAGACTGCTCTACATATGAACTTTGCTGTGATTTTTCCATGGGAAGGTTTATAGGGGGCAGGGAATGGGGTCCTCATATTTCTATTCTGCAGGGAACCTCTGGTGCAAATTGCTTGCCTCATACAACATCATGCTTATGGAAATGAGCTACGCCTCACTAGAGCAGGGGTCAGCAAACTTTTTCAGCAGGGGGCCAGTCCACTGTCCCTCAGACCTTGTGGGGGGCCGGACTATATTTTTTTGAGGGGGGGAATGAACGAATTCCTATGCCCCACAAATAACCCAGAGATGCATTTTAAATAAAAGGACACATTCTACTCATGTAAAAACACACCGATTCCCAGACCGTCCGCAGGCCGGATTTAGAAGGCGATTGGGCCGGATCCACGCACCCTTAGTTTGCCTACCCATGCACTAGAGGCTCACATATCTATTTGGTAGTGAGGAACCTCCAGTTGAAAAGAAGTTCTTCCAGCAAATGTATAGTCAGCAAACGATGTGGAGGCATTGTGTTGAGGACAGTTTTTTTTAGAGAGATGTAATATAATCAGTCAACAAATCATTCAGTTCCCAGAGTTAGCTTTACTGAATATATTTCAGGGTCAGAATGCAGCTCACTTCACTTAAATCTCCTATTGGTTCTCCATTGTTAGCAGCTAGACTTGTTATAGCCCAATTTTGAAAAGACTTGCAAGGAGCATCCTTATCAAATTGGCTTAATAAAGCTTGACAACTGGCCCTAATAAGAGAAACTGGCCAACAAAATATGACTAACAAAAGGACCGAGACACAAAGCCTGATTTACAACTGACTGGAACGGTTTTGCATGAATAAGAAAAAAATGCTAAACTTTCCCAGACAGCCAGACTTTTTGGGTTGCTCCAGGTTAAATCATAGTCTACACTTTCAAACCCTCCAAGTGTCCCTATTTCCCAGGGACAGTCCCAGATTTACAGAAGCCGTTCCAGATTCTGATTTGATCCCAGAATGTCCCACTTTTCCTTAGGATGTCCCTATTTTTATTGGAGAAATGTTAACGGGTATGGTAGGACATCCCTATTTTCATCAGAGAAATGTTGCAGTGTATGGAGTTATGCGACCCCCGAGCCAAGGAGATAAGTAACAACACAACCTATACAACAGGGAAGTTTTTTAAATGTTTATGTTTTCTTATGTTTTTATATATATTGGAAGCTGCCCAGAGTGTCTGGGCAACCCAGGCCAATGAGCAGGGTAATAATAATAATAATAATAATAATAATAATAATAATAGGACGTCCCTATTTTCATTGGAGAAATGTTGGAGAGGAGGGTCAGTTTTGGGGAGTGAGAAATATCCTTATTTTCATCTGAGAAATGTTGGAGGGTATGCACTTTAGACTGCTGGGTATTCTTACGCTGTATTTTCACCACATGCCTCAATATTTCTTTTGGTAAGGGTGAGGCGTTATTTTCAAAAAAACCCAAGAACACTGGGTTTTTTTAAGTAAACAATGACAGTAACTTGCTTTGTTAATCCATGCAAGCAACAGCAACAACAAAAATTCCATTCCCACAGCCTTCACCAAGCTGGTGCCCTCCAGATGTTTTGGACAACTCCCAAAGCTGTAGCCCAAAACATCTGGCCAGCATGTGGTTCCAGAAGGCTGCATGACTCTTATGAAGGCTAGCTGAACAAAAGTTTGCCTATAATAGCTCCCTGGGACACCCACAGAGACACTTTAGTTAACTTGTTTATGCCATGACACTGGCAGCAGAGGGCGGCCCATGGGCTGAAGCCCAGGCTGCGTGGTGCCTAGAGGCAGAAAGCAACCTTTGCTGCCCCATCTCAAAAGTATATGGAGAAGGAGCAAAAAAAAATCACATGGCACAGTTTGCAAGGAGCTGAGGCATTCCAAAATGGCAGCCACGCTCAGGCTAAAGAAAGGAAAGGCGAAGACTGCAGGCAGCCCCTCTCTCCTTTGTCAGGAGGCACAATGCTCGTGTCAACAGAACCGTGAGCCTGCTCTGACTCTACAATCCACCATCTGGCCGGCTGGCTAATGCACACCCACAGCAATTCAGCTGGGTAAGGAAGCCACAGGGGAAATCAAGCCCAGCCAAGACTGATGCTTTGAGCTATATATATAAATTAATGCAGATGGTTCAAATGCAGATGGATCACCACTTGGATGGGGCCAGCACTGGTGACCTGCCTGTCGAGAGACGTCTGACCATGAGGCACTAAAAAGAGAGGGAGGGAGGGGAGAGAGGAGGAAGGGGAGGGACCGAGAGGAGTAGGAGGCTCACAGCTTCCCACTTAATAGCATTGTCAGGGAGCGTCAGGGTAGCTATTTCCTATGAGAGGGATCTGGCAAAAACATGCAAGGCTCTACACATGCCAGAGGATATCTGAGCATTCTTCTGCAGCTGCAGGGTCAGAGCCACACACACTCCTGCTTCCAAAGTTAGACCCATCTCTCAATATGCTAAGGTCGCCTTCACTATCCTGAGGTCCCTTCCGGTGTTCTGGACGAGAACATAGCTGAGGATTGACGGGAGTTGTAGTTTAAAACACTAGGAGGACTCCAGGCTGGCAAAGGTTGTGCTAAGGAAAGGCTGGGCCAAGGAACATAGAATTTTGGCCGCTGGCAACTTGAGAGAGAGAGAGAACACAGCTGATCAAACAGAACCTTGAAAGTATTCAAATCACATGCTTTGTTTTGTTTTGTTTTGGGCTGCTCAGAAGAATGCCATCTCTCCATATGGACTGACTAGGTAAAGGGTAAAGGGACCCCTGACCATTAGGTCCAGTCGTGGCCGACTCTGGGGTTGCGGCGCTCATCTCGGCTTTATTGGCCGAGGGAGCCGGCATACAGCTTCCAGGTCATGTGGCCAGCATGACTAAGCCGCTTCTAGCAAACCAGAGCAGCGCACGGAAACGCCGTTTACCTTCCCGCCGAAGCGGTACCTATTTATCTACTTGCACTTTGACGTGCTTTCGAACTGCTAGGTTGGCAGGAGCAGGGACCGAGCAACGGGAGCTCACCCCGTCGCGGCGATTCGAACCACCGACCTTATGATCGGCAAGTCCTATGAACTGACTAGGACCCTGCAATTGTTTTCTGAGTCCCTTCTCTGTGTGTCCACTCCACAGGAAGTTCAGAGGGTGGCAACATGAGAACCGGTCTTTTTAGTGATGGCTTTCCGCCTGCGGAATACTCTCCCGAGAAAGGCTCGCCTGGAACTTTCATTACATACCTTTAAGTGCCTGGCAAAAACATTTCTTTTCCGCTAGGCCTTTGGCTTTCTGTGGCCTCCTTTAGTGGGTGGGATGTTTTAAATCAAAGGAGCTGGACTTTGGGCACGATCCCTTTCTTCCCCTGCCCCATGTGTTCATTGAATGTGCAAGGGTACATTTTTAAAGCTACACATCTGTGAGATAGTTAGTTGGCTACAACCCCTTAGACTGTACACTAATAGACCTATTGAAATTAACGGACCTTCGACCTCTCCAATTCCCTCTTCTTCTCCAGGTATGGTCAGCACTGGAGACAAACCTGACTCATCATATTTCACAGCTGAGGTTTTCCTCGTATCTTACAAAACAAAAACAAACAAAAAACCCTCTATCACACTTTAGATTGGCAGTTGGCAGGGGTGAGCTGGAAAAGATTATCATTCCAGCAGAGCCAGATAATTTGTAATCCCATTAAGAAGGGTTTCCCATTTTCTTGCTCAGTGCTACCAGAGAAACCTCGGCATGCATTTTAAAACAGCCTTCTGCATCCTGGTACCCTTCAGATGTTTTGGACTACAAATCCCAAAAGCTTTTGGCCCATGGAGGACCCCAGGTTACAAAAGGCTGTTTTATAACAATGGTATTTAAATACAGTGGTACCTCGGGTTACAGACGCTTCAGGTTACAGATGCTTCAGGTTACAGACTCCGCTAACCCAGAAATAGTGCCTCGGGTTAAGAACTTTGCTTCAGGATGAGAACAGAAATCGTGTGGCGGCGGCATGGCAGCAGGAGGAGGCCCCATTAGCTAAAGTGGTGCTTCAGGTTAAGAACAGTTTCAGGTTAAGAACGGACCTCCAGAACGAATTAAGTTCTTAACCCGAGGTACCACTGTACACCCTGTGTTTATATAGTAAATAAACACAGTGCACCTAAGCTTAAAGAAAAGTTCCATGTGACTCAAAATAACCCCCCTGCACTGTCAATGTTAATTAATCCAGTAAGTGTGTGAGAAGAACCTTCTGGATCAGGCCAATGGCCCACCTAGTCGGCATTCCTGTTCTCACAGAAGCCAACCAGATGCCTGCAGGAAATTTGCAAGCAGAGCCAGAGCATAAGAGCACTCCCTGCTGTGATTTCCAGCCAGTGATACTCAGACGCATTACTACCTCCACCTATGGAAGCAGAGCATGGCCATCGCGGCTAGAAATCCTTGACAGGCTTCTCCTCTACAAATTTGTCCAACAAATTCAAGTCAGTGGCTGTCTCTACCTCCTTCCAACATTCATCTTCATAGGATGTCCAATAGTTATGAAAGACAGAAAAACTTGCCTCTCAATGCCCTGCATAACCCAGTTTTGCCCTGTCTGAGTGGGTTATCAGGGTGTACACATGAGCGGCACGTTTCTTTGGCCTTCCTGCACATGCTTCGATATTGAGTAATGACCGAAGCGCTGGAGCAACATCCCTTATGGAGCCTCAGTGAAGCTGAGCCCAGTGATGATGCCTTGTTCTCACAACCGCCCCCAATTATTTCTCAATTGCTACCACCGTTCAGGTTCCAAGAAGTCAATGGTGGAAACCTCCCCCTCCCTACCCCGCAATCCCTGCTGCTGCAGGGAGCCTGTGAGCAAAGGAAGAAAGCAATCAGAGCACAGGAAACGGTTATAGCTCCAAGAGCACAAAAAACAGCAACACCCCAAAAACAAGAGAGAGAGAGAGAGAGAGAGAGAGGGAGGGAGAGAGAGAGAGAAGACCCATAAGTCAAACCCAAGGAAAAAAGGAGGGAGGGGGAGGCCCAGCAAAGTGAGGCCTGAGTTAAGGTACACTCACATCAGGCACCGCAGGAAAAGAGGTGAGGGGTTTCCCCCCCCCCTTCCCTTTCTTTCAGCAGGATGCTTTAAACGTCAGGCATGGCTTTAATTAGTGGGGCTGGGATGAGAATTGTAGCCTTTTCTCCCTTTTCTTTTTCGCCAGGCTGGGAACGGAAACAAAGCCCCGGTCCTCACAGTCCTGGGATGGAAAGCCCAGATTCCAAAGTTTAGCTGTTCCACCTCCATTCAGATGAATGGTTTTGCTCCCAACGTCTAACTGACATTTGGATTGGCCTGATGTCAGGTTTGCCTAGGTCTCCATGAGGCCATGCGCCACCCAAGTGGTGGCTGGCAACCACGGCACCTAATAGGGCTTGCAAGGAGATGGGGCCAAGGAAGTCACCAGAGGTGGTGGTGGTGGAACCCAACTTGTTTTGGTTTTCTCCCCGTCGTCCTTCTCCCTGGTGAAAAGAGGGCACCAGCCTGGAAATACCGTGGGCACTAAAACAATGTAGAAGCACACTTAGCATCTTGAAGGGCAGATCTACACTGCACATTTAAGGCAGCACATTTAACACACATTTTGGGAACTGTAGTATTCCCCTCACAGAGGCACAGTTCCCAGTACCCTTCACAAACTATAGTTCACAGGATTCTTTGGGGGGAGTCATGTGTTTTAAATGTAAGGTATAGATTTGCCATTAACTGGGTGAAGCCAAACTGCTGTGTTAGCAGCAGGGAAGTGACCTCTCCTGGGGCGCAAGCCTGGACAGTGTGTATGGAGGTCCTGGGCTGCCCAGACTACAAGATCTCCCTCTCAGCCTCACTGTTGTGGTCCAAAGGAAAGCAGAGCAATACATTTGGCAATGGCTTGGAGGCAGGAGTTGCCGAAAGGAGATGTACAAGGCACCATCCAACCTTCTTAGGAACACCACTCCAGATTTGTGTAGGGTTTACTCTTCAGCCTTTTCTTCTCCCAAACATATCCCGCAAGTACCAGGCAAATTTGGCAGTTTGACCAATGCAAACTGAACATTTCCTGGGCAGACCTGAGGGAATCAGTACCTGGCCCTGTACTCGATCGCATCTTTTCTTCCCTGACAACAGAGATGGAGGTCATTTTGACCAGGGCTGTATTATCTAACAGGCTAACAAGGCTCTGACACCTGGGCTATGATTTTCATAGCACAGTGCTGCATTTGCCTATGATGGCAGTGTTGCAGAAAATATGCTTTTAAAATATGAATTACATATGTGCATTGATTTGTAGAACAACAGAAAGTTTATTAAGTGGTCTGCTGAGACCCCGAACAATTTCAAGTAGGGGGTGAAGAGTTTGATAGCAAGTACTCTATACCCATCAGTCAGAATCCCTACACATTAATAATTATTATTATTTATACCCCCACCCATCTAGCTGGCTTTCCCCAGCCACTCTTTTTACACATTTTTTACACATTTACACCCATTTGTCGGTGCTGCAATATTTTAAAACTATCAGTTTTAGAGAAGAGTTCAGTCTCTTACAATTTCACTCATGAACAATAAAGCATGGAAATTGCAAGCAAAGACATCTGGGAAGAATATCTGTGCCATGTAAACAGCAAAGAGATTCACTTGTATCTCCATGTATCACACTTTGACTTGGTCTTCTATTTCCAGTCCTCTTCCTCGGTTGGTCAGGGGGGGGGGACACACAAAAGTTTAGGACACGAGGAGAAAGAGGACAGTATCTGCACCCTAAGCCTCTGCTTTCTTTATACACTTTCCTTTGTACTAGAGATAACAGCATTCATTAACATGAGGAAAAGCCTTAGCTCAGTGTTAGAGCATCTGCTTTGCATGCAAAAGGTCCCAGGTTCAATCCCTGGCATCTCCAGGTAGGGCTGGGAGACACACCTGTCTGAAATCCGGAGAGCCTCTGCAAGACAGCCAATGATCTGACTCAGATAAGGCAGCTTCTTATTTCCCCAATGTTTGGGGATAGAGAGGGGAGGTCTGCAAGGGACAGAAAAGCCTGGGGGAAGACACACACTCGCATAGCTGCATCATCACAAGGCAGCACAGATCAGCGAGCAAAAAGGGGAGGCAAGTCTTGCGTTTACGGTTAAATAGGCACATAATTAGTTTCTGCAGCCCTCCTTTAGGATGAATGAATTAAATCTTCAGCATTCACAAGCCGACAAGTTTCCTGCTCTGATAAGCTTGAACAGTTCCCTAGTTAGTTTTCCTTTTCAACCAGAGGTGCGTAAGATCTTCTTGAAAACCAAAGTACTGTACAACTGGCCAAAGCCAGGGAGTGTGGTCTGGGGAGAGTTCTGAGGACCAGGTGGAAAGGTCTTGAGGGCCACATTTGACCCCCGTTGCACAGCTTCCCAACCCCTGCCTTATGGAATAGAGTACCCTCTCGACAGCCTGTAGAGATGGCCACCCAGAACGTCAGCCAACCCCCCAAACCAACGAGGACACATCAGACTCTAAAAATAAAAGCATTTGAAACCAAGCCAGCTTATCAGCCTGAGCCACTTGTCTTGACTTGGTGAGATTTTGCCTGTCCTTCTGCTTTCTCTTCCTCAAGATTGTGACCCCTGCCTGCCTTTGACCTTGCATGCCCTCCTGGCCCCATCAATCCTCTCCCTGCCACTTTGGAACTCGACCTTCTGCCTGCCTCTGACTCCGCTCTTGTCCCTGGCACTTTGATCCTCGCCTGCTTGATCTGGGGCCTGACCTCCAGCCTATCTATGGCCACATCTATTTCCCTCCTCATCCTGCATCCAAACCAGAAACCATCTGCAGCCAATCTTGGGAGCAAGACTATGGCTGCCACTTCAAACCAACAAAACCCGGAAAATAAAGTAGGTTCCATGTTTCATTATGCATTATGGTTCCACCCGCACCCCCACCCCAGATTTCTTACCCATTTGGACCCATCTGAGTTCATTTTGTATTTTATTTTTATTTTATTTTTTTAAAAACCATATACCAGACATATATATCCATTCATTTTAATGGATCTACTCTGAGTAGGTCAACCCATCATTGCTAATGAATAGAAAAATAAAACACTGGACATCCTTCTACAGAAGATTTTTAGGCATATTGCTGCCTAAAAGATGAAGAATGGAAAGCCAGCTATCTTGCAGTGCTGAAAAGACCCAGACCCAAATTGGGAGGGAGAAGGAATACTCTAAAAAAAAAAAAAAATCACCAGAAACACACACACACTCATGAAACCCTTGAGCTCCAAAAGAAGCCTAGAACAATTACTTTCCTAATTAGTCAACAAATTACTGTTTCACCAAAGCAGATCTTATGTTGTTGGGAAAACTATCAGCATTTCTAGTGCAATTTCATGCTTTGTTGATGATGGATAAAATGAGGCTGAGTGGCGCCCATTCGCATCCCAACTTCGCTGCTGGACAAGTAGTCGGACTCAATATCCAAAGGAACAAATGCTGAGATCTGGACCACAAACTTGGACCACAAGGGCAGTAAAATAATGAGGTTAAGGGCTATCCCACATATTATACACAGAGAGAACCACCCAGCCAATGAGTTACCAGGCCATATGCAAGGTGTTATTTCTAGCATATAAAGTCCTAAATGGCCTGGGACTCAAAAATTCAAAGGAATGCCTTCCCCAATATCAACCATCTTTGGACCCTACAATTGGCAGATGGCACCTTGTTGAGGACTGCCTGATTGGTGCTGACCCAAGGCAGGGCCTTTTCAGGGGTGGTTCCCCAGTTGCAGAATGCCCTCCCTAATGAGGCATACCTGTCTTCATCATCATTAACCTTCAGGAGACATTTATAAACATTCCTGTTGTTCGTTTTTATATTTCTTGTTACATTCAATTTCTATTTTGTAACTTTATACAATACAGTGGTACCTTGGGTTACATATGCTTCAGGTTACAGACTCCGCTAACCCAGAAATATTACCTCGGGTTAAGAACTTTGCTTCAGGATGAGAACAGAAATTGTGCTCCAGCAGTGCGGTGGCAGCGGGAGGCCCCATTAGCTAAAGTGGTGCTTCAGGTTAAGAACATCGTTTCAGGTTAAGAACGGACCTCCGGAACGAATTAAGTACGTAACCCGAGGTACCACTGTATGCATATCATTGAAAAACCATTAAAAAGCAAACATTCCTGGGGCAGAAGAATACTGATCCTGGCAACCCTGAGAACATTGGATAGAAGAATGTTTTAAATTGCTTGTTTTAATTGAATGTTTCAACTGTAGCTGATTTTCAGCGTAATTGTTTTTAGGATATTTGTAACCACTTTTAAAAAGTTTTTGCTTTGCTTGTTTTTAAATTGTGCATTTGTTTGCCAGCCTGGTCTCCCTGGGGAGGAAGGGTGGGGTATAAATAAATTCAATCAATCAATAAGATATAAATAAAATTCTGGCTTCTTTACAAGCACGCATGTGTGACGCACCTGTTTGGAAAGGCATATTCCTTCAGCTCAGAGGGGTTTAGCAGTAGCTGGGAAGTGTCGACCCCAGGTTTTGGAGGCCCTTGGTACATGAGACCCCCTTCCCCCCAGGTAGCCCTCAACAGATGCCTGCCCTTGCTGCCCCTCACCACCAGCCCTACAACTTGGGTGTTGGGTTTGTGCCTTCTGAGTTTCTTTCCCCAGAAAACATGCTTGAAGGTGACCTGGAAACTACAACTAATGCAGAATGCGGCAGCTAGGCTGGTGACTGGGAGCGGCCGCCAAGACCACATAACGCCATTACTGAAAGACCTACATTGGCTCCCAGTACGTTTCCGGGCACAATTCAAAGTGTTGGTGCTGGGCTTCAAAGCCCTAAACAGCCTCAGTCCAGTATACCTGAAGGAGCATCTCCACCCCCATCGTTCTGCCCGGACACTGAGGTCTAGTGCTGAGGGCCTTCTGGCGGTTCCTTCACTGCGAGAAGCGAACTTACAGGGAACCAGGCAGAGGGCCTTCTCGGTAGTGGCACCCACCCTGTAGAACACCCTCCCACCAGATGTCAAAGAGAAAAACAACTACCAGACTTTCAGAAGACATCTGAAGGCAGCCCTGTTTAGGGAAGCTTTTAATGTTTCATGGACTATTATATTTTAACATTTTGTTGGAAGCCACCCAGAGTGGCTGGGGAACCCCAGCCAGATGGGCAGGGTATAAATAATAAATTATTATTACTATTATTATTATTATTATTATTATTATTATTATTGCTGTGTCTGGGGGCAACAAAAGGTGATTGGACTCCTCTGTACCCACTCTGTATACCTCCTTGAGCAGCTTTCCCGGGCTTCTTTTTAAACTAATTCATCCTCCTCCTGATCCTCTGCTATAACTGGGTTTGCAAGGCCCATGGATAATGAACTTTTTCCAGCCCACAAGTGGCAGGAATATAAATCGCACGCCACAATTCCATGCCGTTAATGGCAGGACAGGCATCTCTCTACCCTACCTATCTGTTTTAAGAGACTTGGATAAATATGCCGCTCATATTAAGAAATCGAATCGAGCTGCTGGGGAGCACAATTTATCCCATAAAATCTCTAAAAAGCTTGTAAACTCCTGGTGTTATTAGCCCAGATTTATTATGTGTATTTGAAGCAATACTCAGAGGCATTGTTAAGCTACTGCTGGCGGGAGGCTGTGGCTTTCTCGTTTTACATATTTTTGTTGTTGTTGGGCTGTTTTAAATGTATTTCTCTTTTGGTAACAGGACGCTGCCATATGGGGAGTTGGCACTGAGAAGCCCATCAAAGGCAAAGGAAACTGATGGGTGCCTTTGCTTGCCCATTCCTGCTCTCCATAGCCATCTCCCTCAAAATCCACCCCTTTTGCTGTTTCCAGCTAAGGTTCTACTCCCATTTCAACTGCAAGTTGCACATTTCCAAGAAGAGGAAAGTCAGGAACAGCTCCACAGAGCCGGCATGATAAGAATGGTTAGGGTGTCAGACTAGGAACTGAGAGAGCCTAACCCACCACACAGAGTTGTTGTGGAGATTAAATGATGGGAAGAACCATGTAGGCCACCCTGAGTTCTTGGGAGAAAAGGGTGGGAAATAAATGTAAAAAATATAATACATAAATAAAAATTCTGACCAAAGGCTATTCAGAGAAGGCTCAGCAGCAGAGCACATGGAAAGCTGCTGCCAGCCTGTGCTGGCAATGCTGAATAGGTAGACCAGTGGGCTGAGTCAGCAATAAGGCAGCTTCCCATGTTTCTGTGGCTCTTCATGTAGAACAGGGGGGAGGAGCCTGCCGCCCTTGGGGCATTGTTGTGACTACAGCAAGCATAGTCCTTAACCATTGGTCATGCTAGAGAATGAGAGATGCAGTCCACCAACATCTGGGAGGCTGCAGGTTCTCCGTTCCCTGAACCATGAGGACTAGAGTCTTTAAGAAAAAGGGCTGCAGCTCCATGGCAGAGCACAGGCTGTGTGCATGCAAAAGATCCCAGGTGCAACCCCAGCATCTTCAAGCAAGATTGGGAAAGCCTGAGACTCTTTGGAGAGGCGCCACCAATCAACAGAATACAGACCATGCTGAGCTAAGATGGACGTGGTCTGGCTCACTCGACAAGGCAGCTCTCCCAGTGGCCATATGGTAACCAATCCTCCGAGGGAGAAAGTACACCACATCAATGGTCGACCAATAATGGCTGGGGAAGGTTAGCAGGGACATGTAAACAATGCACCAAGGAAGCCACTGGATGGCCTTTTGCATGAGGCAGGGAGTGACTTCCACTCTCCTCACTGCCACCTCCAACCCCCCATGCCGCAAACATCTTGTTTGCTGCAACACACCATTTCAAATTCCATTGTACTCAAGTTTGTTGTTGTTTAGTCGTTTAGTTGTGTCCGACTCTTCGTGACCCCATGGACCAGAGCACGCCAGGCACTCCTGTCTTCCACTGCCTCCCGTAGTTTGGTCAAACTCATGCTGGTAGCTTTGAGAACACTGTCCAACCATCTCGTCCTCTGTCGTCCCCTTCTCCTTGTGCCCTCCATCTTTCCCAACATCAGGGTCTTTTCCAGGGAGTCTTCTCTTCTCATCAGGTGGCCAAAGTACTGGAGCCTCAGCTTCACGATCTGTCCTTCCAGTGAGCACTCAGGGCTGATTTCCCTAAGAATGGATAGGTTAGATCTTCTTGCAGTCCATGGGACTCTCAAGAGTCTCCTCCAGCACCATAATTTAAAAGCATCAATTCTTCGGCGATCAGCCTTCTTTATGGTCCAGCTCTCATTTCCATACATCACTACTGGGAAAACCATAGCTTTTACTATATGGATCTTTGTCAGCAGGGTGATGTCTCTGCTTTTTAAGATGCTGTCTAGGTTTGTCATTGCTTTTCTCCCAAGAAGCAGGCGCCTTTTAATTTCGTGACCAGCCTCCAATTGCCAGGGTGAGGTAGAGTCTGTTTTAAGCAGCAGCTTTTGGGGAGCCATTAAAGGGCAGAAAACGCTCTATTAATTATTATTATTATTATTATTATTATTCCTGTGCCTCAGGGCACCAAAATGTCTTGGGCTGCCTCTGATGCATCGCTCTTGCATCTTGACGGAATTGGGGGTTGGAGGGTAAGTGTGGAAACCGCCGAGAAAGAGTGCAAAATGCACTCTTAAGAGCAATCTTAGAACCATGCAGCAACACCAAACTCCCTCCCTTTTCTTTTTATACATGCATTGTAGCTCAGTGGCTGAGTATCTGCTTTGCCTGCAGAATGTCCCACGTTTGAGGTAAGAATGTCCCACGTTCCAGGTAAGGCTGGGAGGGACTCTGTGCCGGAGACTCTAGAGACCCACTGCTGACATTCAATGTGGGCATTACTGATCTAGATGGACGAGCGGCCTGGCTCAGTAGACGGCAGCTTCCTAAATTCCTGTGATACCACTGCAAGTGGTGGAATTTGAAGAAAGCAGTGAATTCTTTGGTTCAGAAGCAGGAATAAACAACAGCAGAGCAGAAGGCGAGCCATTGCCCAAGTACGGATTCCCTCAATGGGACCCCAGTGCATACCTTCCCCCCTCCCCTCTTGCAGCTTCCTTTCACTGCCCCCCTTCAGAGGCAGCTGCGTACCAGGTGAAAAGAATCAAGGGTCGAAACTACCCTGGGCCGCTTCTAATTGGCTCCCAGCCCTCTGACACCCTCCCCTCCTTCCAGCCCACTGCCCATTTCCCTTTGAAGCTCAGCTAATGACAAAATGACATCCTGCGCCCCCTCCCCACCCCACCCCAATTCTCCCCCTCTGCCCATTAAGAGGGGCCCCTCACCCTGACCTTAAGGTGTTTCTGCTTCCCAGCTCTAAGCCGCAGCTCCCAAGAAACGGAGCATTTATACTGATCTTAACACACACAAACACAGCCTGAAAGAAAAGGGATACTTCCCTCTCTGTTTTAAACTGGTGCTGCTTTTGGTTGATTAATCAATTAAACAAATCCAGTCGTAGGACAGGACTCTCGTCTTCTCTTTTTCTGAGAAAATAAACCCATAAGCCAGTGTGATGCAATGTACCTTTTGCAAAGGTAGAGAAAGCATAAAAAGAAAGGATTTATTCATGCAACACATATGGGAACTCAATTCCACAGGAGGCTGTGATGGCTTTTGGATGGCTTTAGAAGAGGATTAGACAAATGATAATTCTATCAATGGCTACTAGCCATGAGAGCTATGCTCTACCTCCATAGTCAGAGGCAGAAATATTTCTGAGGGGGTTAATGCTGTTGTGCTCAGATATTGCCTGCCTGCTTCCCACAGGGATCTTGCTGGCCACCGGAAGAACAGGATGCTGGCCTGATCCAACGGGCTCTTATGTTCTTAAGCAGATCTGGAGTCCTGCTCAGTCCTGAAGCTCTTGGGCAGGGGTCAGCAAGGTTTACCACACCTGGGCCGGTTCACTCCAGCAGAGATCCCTCCGTGGGCCGGATCTGCGCAGACGTGATTTCCAGATCTGTGCAGACATGATTTTCAGCGCCACGGAATAGAGTCCCCGCGCGCTGCGCTAAACCAGTGCAGTGTGGCACGGGGACTCACCAAGTGGGCAGCTCAGTTCAGGGGCAGCTTGTGGACCGGTTAAACGACCCCCAAGGGCCGCTTGTGGCCCATGGGCCTTAGGTTTCCTACTCCTGCTCTTTGGTGATGAATCATTCTCTCTGAGCTTGACCACTTTACAGGACAGTCCCCCCAAGGATGTTGAATATGTGTGTGTTTCTTTTAGCTTCGCTATTGGCCCACAGTACGCATTCCACATTCATGAAAGCAAAAGATGTTACTTGAAACAAAGAAGGGATGAGGAGGGGGGGGGGGAGAGAGAGAAATTACTCTCCATCACTGAGAATTGCAATCATCAGAAAGGGTCGTTAAGGGAAAGAGTCGGCCCAAATGCATATAATCAGCAAATTTATGGTCTGCTTGTTCTATTATTTGGCAGGGAGAGAAGGTGGAAAGGCAGAAAGGGAAGTGCTTAATCCAGAATTATTAAAACACAAGCTGGTAGGTCGTCTTAGCTCTTGTTCCGCTGCTCGGGATGCCAGCTTGCCTCCACATGTCTCTACAGTTTTGCAAAACACATCCATACATACACAGCAGGGTTTCAGTCCCTCCACCCCCACGGCCCACAATTTAAGTGATTTCCCCCAAGGGGCCTTGTATGAATTTTATAGGGCATAACTAATACCTATAAGCAGGCTTGATAAGGAGGTGTTATTAACCAACTGATGGGCCAATTCATTCACAAATGCATCCTCTTTTAAACAGAGGGGATCGTAATTAACAGTACGGCAGCCCACAAGCAACCTTATTGCTTTGCAAGGGCTGTGGCAGATTCCCTCTGGAGGATAAATGAGGAACACAGGTAAGAGCAGGTGAGCCAACTGTCCTTTTACTGGAGACACAGCTGGGCTGGGCTTGCCACTGTCTTGCAAATCAGCCCCTATTCTGCCAAATAACTATGCTCTACCTCAGGGGTAGGCAACCTAAGGCCTGTGGGCCAAATGCGGCCCAATCGCCTTCTCAATCCAGCCTGCAGGTGGCCTGGGAATCAGTGTGTTTTTACATGAGTAGAATGTGCCCTTTTATTTAAAATGCATCTCTGGGTTATTTGTGGGGCCTGCCTGGTGTTTTTACATGAGTAGAATGTGTGCTTTTATCTGGGTTATTTGTGAGGCAAAGTAATTCGTTCATTTTTTTTCCTCCAAAATATAGTCCGGCCCCCCACAAGGTCTGATGGACGGTGGACCGGCCTACGGCTGAAAAAGGATGCCTCCACTGTTGGGAGACAGCATGCTCTGAATGCGAGTATCTGGAAACCACTAGAGAGGAGAGTGATGTAGTGCTCAGCTCCTGCTTCTGGGATTCTCCTAGGTATGTGATTGGCTTCTGGACTAGATGAACCACAGAATCGTAGAGTTGGAAAGGGGCCTAAGGATCATCTATCCCAACCCGCCTTGCAATGCAGGAATATGCAGCTGTCCTGTATAGGAATCAAACCTGCAACCTTGGCATTATTAGCAGCATGTCCTAACCAACTGAGCTATCCACAATCCAGCAGGGAAACTCTAATGTTCTTATGGACTACAATAACTGCCATGGGAAAGAAAGGCTGACATAGGCCTTCGGAAATGGCCTTGTGCCGAGTCAAGCCATTACATTTCCGAGCACCATTCAAAGTGTTGGCGTTGACCTTTAAAGCCCTAAACGGCCTCAGCCCAGTATACCTGAAGGAGCGTCTCCACCCCCATCGTTCTGCCCGGACGCTGAGGTCCAGCACCGAGGGCCTTCTGGCGGTTCCCTCACTGCGAGAAGCAAAGCTACAGGGACCCAGGCAGAGGGCCTTCTCAGTAGTGGCACCCGCCCTGTGGAACGCCCTCCCACCAGATGTCAAAGAGAAAAACAACTACCAGACTTTCAGAAGACATCTGAAGGCAGCCCTGTTTAGGGAAGCTTTTAATGTGTGACATTTTAATGTATTTTTAATCTTTGTTGGAAGCCGCCCAGAGTGGCTGGGGAAACCCAGCCAGATGGGCAGGGTACAAATAATTTATTATTATTATTATTATTATTATTATTATTATTATTATTAGTCCATCTAGCTCAGGATTACCTCCAAATGCCAGCTGCTGGAAGCCACAGGACCTGCTTATGGGCTTCCCAGTGGTTGGCCACTGAAAGAACCGGATGCTGATCTCAATGAGCTTGACCCAGGTTCTTGTGGAATCAGTCCAAAAACGTGGGGAAGGGTGCAGGGAGCAGGCTGGCGGCGGGTGCCCCAAAGAGGCCGCCATAACGAATTTCCACCCGCTTGCCGGCATGCCTCGCCTCTGCCACCAACACCAACCCACCCACACCCCCGCCCCGATGGAAGGGGAGGATAATGTTATGCCTGTTACCGAACATACCAGAGTCACGTTCGAAGGTCTCTGGTATTCTGCAGAGGCAGAGGTCAGGGGCCTGTGCCCCCAGGGGCTATGAGAGAAAAGCCAGCGAAGGAAGGGGGTGTGGCCATCTGCTGGACTACTTATGCAGAGGTCATTGCTCCCTGTCACACAGCCCCTCTAGCCTTTGGCTCCCAGGGCCCCCAAAGGGAGGTGGGGAGGGGGGAGATAAGCATGATGAAAGCCAAGCCCTGATGCAGGGAGACAAGCTGGCCAGAGGAGACTAAGTGGAAACAGCCGGGAGCGCCACACTCTTAAAGGTGCAGCGCTGCTTTAAAAGCTTCCCTTTCCTTAAAACTGAATTCCACCAGAACTGCAGGGATTAGATACTTCTTTTAATCTCAGCTTCTTCTCTCAGAGACCAGACATTTAAAGTACAGTGGTACCTCGGGTTACATACTCTTCAGGTTACATACGCTTCAGGTTACAGACGCTTCAGGTTACAGACTCCGCTAACCCAGAAATAGTACCTCGGGTTAAGAACTTTGCTTCAGGATGAGAACAGAAATCGTGCTCCGGAGGTGCAGCAGCAGCAGGAGGCCCCATTAGCTAAAGTGGTGCTTCAGGTTAAGAACAGTTTCAGGTTAAGAACAGACCTCCAGAACGAATTAAGTACTTAACCCGAAGTACCACTGTACTTTTATACCACTTTGAACAGCCATGGGCTCCCCCCCATGGGGATTGTAGTTTGCTAAGGGTGCAGAGAGTTGACCCTTCCCGCTCTCCCCTCACAGAGTTACGGTTTCCAGAATGGTTTAGCAACCAATCGCTTTTCCCCGGAAAACTCTGGGAATTGTAGCTCTGCGAAGGGGAACCGGGGGGGGGGGGGGATCTCATAACAACTCCCAGCACCCTTAAAAAACTGCAGGGCGCAGGATTCTTTATATACACGTGTTTTCAATGTATGGTGAAGCAGCTGCCCTGCTGGATTTTTTTGTTTCTTGATATATTTATGGACAGCACTTATTATAAAAACACAGTATACAAAATGACAGGTACATCAAAAGCATCGATGAAAGAAAGTCACGTTTCAAGGGCCTATTTGAAGAACAGCTTTCGGCAGATGTCTAAAAGCAGGCAGGGAGGGCTCCTGCTGGTGCCTCTAGTGGCAGGGAGTTCCACAGGCAGCAGCTACCGCACCAAAAGCTCTATCCCTAGTAGAGGCTGACTGAACCTCAGAGGTCTGGTGGGGAACCACAGAAGTGCCCCCTCAGAGGATCTCTGTGACTGAGGTGAAGCAGAAGGGATCAGGTGATCCTTAATGCACTTTTGGGCCTAAGTTGTTTGACTCTTTGTGATTTAAGATAAGAACCTTGAACCTGGCTGATTTCAGATAAGAGCTTCACCCCGCGTATCAGACTGTTTTCAGAAAGCAGGCAGCCGGCCATTCTCAAGCGGCATTTTACTTTTCATCAAAATTGATTTGTTTTTCATTTCTAGCCCATCTTTCAGTCCAGAAGGATTCCCAAGGCAGCTTACACAGGGCAATCAAACACAATGTGCGATATCTGATATTAGGCAGACTCAAAGCAAAACCCTTGAAAGGAATGGCCTTAAGTTACTTGAGTCATAAGAAGAGGCCTGCTGCATCATGAAGGGGAGTGTGACTGGGTATGAAAAACTTAACATTATTAGTTACTTGCCTTTTGCCCTAAGCCCCGCCTCCCTCTACTCCCAGGGATTGGGGGGGGGGTTTACAACAATTTAAACACAACAGTTTAAAACAAATTACAGTCAGAGAAATAGGGTGAGTCCTAAAAATATGCAACTCGGGTATCCAAAACCAAGATGCTCTCCCACTGAGGCTTTGAGATTTCACTCAGCATTATGCAGATTTACCAGGCTTTAAGGGGTGACTGAGATCCTCAGCACGACAAATTTTGTGCCTAACTCCAAAAGCACAGTTTCCAAATGCATAACACAGTCTTTGCGGCTGGCATACATTCACACTGTTTGCTGAAAAGAGAACATGCAAAAAAATAAAATGTAGTGACAACAGAAATCCACCAGAAAACAGAAATGAATAAAATGATGTCAGTAAACCTGAGTGTAGGGGCGCGGGTGGCGCTGTGGTCTAAACCACAGAGCCCAGGGCGACTTCCGGGGGCGGCGCGAACGGCAATGGCGGTCCTCTTCTGAACGGTAGAGGAGGCTCCGCAGACAACGGGTCGTCCGCTACGGCGAAGCGGAGACCCACTTCGGAAAACCCCAGGCAGCAAGAGCCTGGGGTCTTGAGGCTCGGTGGGCGCCTTGAGCGACCCTCCAAACGTGAAAGGAACCCCGTAAGGGGCTCCGGACCGTGGAGGGGGGTTGCGGCGCTGAGAGCCGTTTCACAGTCTGTGGAGCGAAGCCGCGCTGCTGCTGTCGGTGAGCGCTGATCCCTTTTCCTGTCAAATTTGGATTTGGATGAAAAGCAACTTATTCGTGAGTAAAGACTGAATCACTCGAAATTAGAGACCTTAAATGAAAAATCTTAATTTGTTTGAACTTGGCTGAAAGCGGAGAGACGTGGAAACAGGAAGTCCGTCTTCCGCAGCCATTGAACTTGAAAAAAGCAACTAGTTCGGAGGAGTGGAGGCTGAAAGAAAGAGATTTTAAGCTTTACAGATCTAAGCATCTACTGAACTTGCAACTTAAAGTAAAGACTTTAAGTTAAAGATTTGGAAATATTATTTGCACTTGACTTTCCCCCTTTTATTGGATTACAAATTAGAAGGTGAAACCCAGAGTCCGGAGCTGCCTGAGCATTGGGAGATTGAGCTGTCAGTACTGCAGATTTGGATACTGTATATTGGAATTTGCAACAATCTGAGGGTATTGAGACCTTTTAAATTTGAAACATTCTTTTTGGAGACAAATAAGCACTGTCTGTAACAAAGTGACCATTTATAAACTCTGCTAAACATTTGTATCTGAAGGTTCTTGGATATTAAATTAGACTCTGAAAGACATTTTAAGCTCCCTCTAGAGGATTGGATTAAAACAGTGACTTTACATGTACATTTACTTTCGATTCCCTTGTTGTTTGCTTGCTCTGGGCCTTTCAATTCCCATGGGAATAACTCAGTGTGACCTTGACTGATAGATAACGTTGGAATGAGTGGCACAAGAAAAAGAGGGAGAGTTAGACAAACAACTTTAACAACTCTAACCTCAGCCTCGCAGACACGTAGATCATCTGTACCTACTTTGCCCTCAGAAGTAGAAGTTGAAGAAGTTGCCTTGTCACAGGCAAAAGAGGGAGAGGGTGAAGCAGAGCAGTTACAATTGGAAGATATGGCCTCAGGAGCATCTGTTTCTGTTCTAGACAAAATCTTTGAAAAATTGGAAGCTTTGGACAAGAAAGTAGATGTGCAATCAGCAAAGATTGACAAAAATACAGAATGTTTAAATAAATTAACCATACAAGTGGTACAGAATACACAAGCAATTGGACAGTTAACGGAGGCCTCAGCAGAAAATCGGAAATTGGCTGAGGATACCAGACAAAAATTGGAAAATTTAGAGCAAGAGGTAAGACCACTCACTAAACAAGTTGGGGAACATCAGATTTATCTTTCTATGATAGAACTGCGAAATCGTGAGAATAATTTGAGGATTAGATCATTACAAGAGGCAGAAGAAGGAAATCTAACTGAGTTTTTGACCAAAGAATTCTCCAAGTTCTGGAATTTGGAAGAAAAGGATTTTAAAATTGTGTCAGCTTTCAGACTTGGAAGATTCATAAAGAAGGAGAGGCCCAGAGACTGTTTGATAACATTGAGATCAAAGGAGGAAAGGGATAAGATTTTGGGCCTACATTACGGAAAGTCACTGGAGGTTCTGGATAGAAGAATCGAAATTTATAAAGATATTCCAAGACAACTGCTGGATCTTAGAGCCGCCTATTCTGAACTTGCTAAACTACTAAGGAGCAACGCAATTCCATTTAGGTGGGAATTCCCCCAAGGAATATCTTTTACCTTTAGAGGGAGAAAGATTAAAGTTAGAACATTGGAAGAGAGAGACAAATTTTTGGTTACATACGGAGAGGACGTTCAAAAAGGAATTGAATTACCCTCTGGGCCTGGGGCAACGCCAGCATCAACACCAGCACCTGGGGAACCTGAAGATTCAGAGAAGATACCACCCCTGGAGAAATAACCAGATTAATCCAGGATGTCTCTGCAATTGCTGAGTTGGAATATTAATGGTTGTAACATTCCGGAAAAAAGGAAGAAAATATTTCACATATTAAAAAAAGAACAATTGGACATTATCTGTCTACAAGAAACACATGTGACGAGGCTCCACAGAAAAGTGTTAATAAATAAAAGATTGGGCCAGGAATTTGTATCGTCGGATAAAGTTAAGAAGAGAGGCGTGGTGATATATGCAAAAGAGAGCCTGTCACCTAAATTCTTATTTAAAGATGAACATGGAAGAATTTTGGCTATTGAGATACAATATCAAGGAGAGAAACTGTTGATATTAGGAATCTATGCACCAAATGAAGGGAAATCGGAATTTTACAAGAAGTTGCAGGAGACAATGCTGGACTATCTGGACTACAACAACATCATAATGATGGGAGATATGAATGGGGTCGTATCAACCAACATGGACAAGTCACAAAGTCAAAATGTTACAAAAGACGGCAGACTACCTAAAACCTTTTTTGAAATGACTGACAATATGGATTTGATTGACATCTGGAGGACAAAGAACCCACTAGGAAGAGAGGGAACATTCTTTTCTGAAGCCCAACTGACCTGGACAAGAATCGACCAAATATGGACTTCTAGAGGCCTGGCACCTAAGGTCAGAAAAGTGGAAATCTGTCCAAAGACCTGTTCCGACCATAATGCAGTAAAGATGGATATGACACTACTACCAACTGGATCCTTTAGATGGAAGATGAATGACAATTTGTTCAGAGATCAGGAAATTACCAAGAAGGCCCAAAAAGTTTTGAAGGATTACTTTGAGATAAATATGAATACTACGGTGGAAAAAAGAATCGTCTGGGACGCAAGCAAAGCTGTAATGAGGGGATTCTTGATACAACAGAATGCAGTAAAGAAAAGAACACAAAATGAGAAAAAAGATAAGATCTTGGATAAAATAAAAGAATTAGAGAAGAAATTAAGAGTGAACCCGAAGTCACAGCCAACTCTGAGAGAAATTAAACTTTATCAAACACAATATTCTAAATTGATAAATCAGGAAATTGAATGGAAGGTTAAATTAATGAAACAAAAAACGTTTGAGTCGGCGAATAAATGTGGAAAACTGCTAGCTTGGCAGTTGAAGAGAAGACAAAGAAATACGGTTACAAACTTAGAGGTTGATGGAAAAAACATTCAGAATCCAGTGGACATTAGAAAGTGTTTCCAGAGATACTTCAAAAAACTATACACCCAAGGGCCGCAAGACGATGTTGAGATTAAACAATTTTTGGCAAAAAATGGACTATCTAAATTGTCACAAGAAAATAGGACAATCCTGAATTCTAAAATAACACGACAGGAGATTGAACAAGCCATTCAGAACATGCAACTTGGCAAATCTCCAGGGCCAGATGGGCTGACCTCCAAGTACTATAAGACTTTAAAAGACTATTTGATACAACCTTTGATGGAGGTCAGCAATGAAATTATGGAGGGGAAGAGGGCACCGGAGTCGTGGAAGGAAGCGTTCATCACATTAATACCAAAGTCGGAAGCTGAAAAGACACAACTTAAGAACTATCGTCCCATTTCCCTTTTGAATGTGGATTACAAAATATTTGCAGACATTTTGGCAACTAGATTTAAAAAAGTTTTAAATGAAGTAATTCATAAGGACCAGGCCGGCTTTCTCCCAGGTAGACATCTGTTTGCTAATACAAGGAACATTATTGACATTTTGGAACTTTTGCAAACAGATATAAATACAAAAGCAGTTTTAATTTTTATAGACGCGGAGAAGGCCTTTGACAATATCTCCTGGAAATTTATGATGGGAAACTTAAAAGAGATGGGAGTGGGACGGGGTTTTGAGAATGGGATTGAGGCGATATATTCAGAACAGAAAGCTAAATTGATAGTTAATAATGTGGTTACAGAAGAGTTCAAAATTGAAAAAGGGACACGACAAGGTTGCCCTATCTCCCCTTTGTTATTCATTTCGGTTCTGGAAGTGCTATTGAATATGATTAGAGGGGATCGGTTGGTGGAAGGAATTCAGGTCGGACAGAAACAATACAAATTAAAAGCTTTTGCAGATGACCTGGTTTTGACTCTGCAGAAGCCAGAGCCTAGCACGAAAAGAGTATTACAACTGATTAATGACTTTGGTCGGGTGGCTGGGTTTAAATTAAATAAACAGAAAACTAAGGTCTTGGGAAAAAATTTGACTGATACAGAGTCAGAACGGTTTCAGAATGAGACGGAACTTAATGTGGTTAAGAAAGTAAAATACCTAGGGGTAAACATAACAGCAAAAAATCTAAGTCTATTTAAGGACAACTATGAAAAATGCTGGACAGAAATTAAGAGAGACTTAGATAGTTGGTCAAAATTGAAACTTTCTTTGTTAGGCCGAATTGCTGCTATCAAGATGAATGTATTGCCTAGGATGTTGTTTTTATTTCAAACACTTCAGGTTTTGGACAAAAAGGAGTGCTTTCAGAAGTGGCAGAGAGATATTTCTAAGTTTGTCTGGCAGGGCAAAAAGCCCAGAATTAAGTTTAAGATACTAACTGACGCAAAACAAAGAGGGGGCTTTGCCCTGCCAGACCTAAAGTTGTATTATGAAGCCGCAGCGTTCTGCTGGCTAAAAGACTGGCTACTTCTTGAAGACACTGATGTGTTAGATCTGGAAGGGTTTAACAATGCTTTTGGATGGCATGCATATTTATGGTATGACAAGGTTAAAGCAAATAAGGCCTTTAAGAACCATATTGTCAGAAAATCACTGTTTAATGTCTGGACAAAATATAAAGACTTGCTGGAAAATAAAACACCAAGGTGGCTTTCACCTTTGGAAGCTAAGGCCCGAAAAAGACCCAATATGGAGGCTAAATGGCCAAAATATTGGGAAATACTAGAAAAGGATGGAGACAATTGGAAATTGCAGAGTTTGGAGAAAATGAAAGACAAAGTGCGAGATTGGTTACATTACGCTCAGATTAAAGAAGTTTTTAAAAATGATAAGAAACTAGGGTTCCAGGTGGAGAAATCGAAACTAGAAACAGAATTGTTAGAACCAAAGACCAAGGTACTTTCGAGGATGTATAACTTGCTGTTGAAATGGAATACACAAGATGAAACGGTTAAATCGGCTATGATAAGGTGGGCACAGGACATTGGGTATAATATCATGTTTGAGGACTGGGAAAGGTTGTGGAGTAATGGATTGAAATTTACTGCATGTAACGCTCTGAAAGAAAATGTAATGAAAATGATTTATAGATGGTATATGACCCCAGTCAAACTTGCAAAAATTTACCACCTGTCTGATAATAAGTGTTGGAAGTGTAAAGAGTGTGAGGGAACGTTCTTCCACCTCTGGTGGACTTGCCCTAAAGTGAAGGCGTTCTGGGAAATGATTTATAATGAATTGAAAAAGGTATTTAAATATACCTTCACTAAGAAACCAGAGGCTTTCCTTTTGGGTATTGTCGGCCAAGGGGTGGCAAAGAAGGACCAGACATTTTTTATGTATGCAACAACAGCAGCAAGGATACTTCTCGCAAAACACTGGAAAACTCAAGAACTACCCACACTGGAAGAATGGCAGATGCAACTGATAGACTACATGGAACTGGCTGAAATGACCGGCAGAATTCGTGACCTGGGAGAAGAGAGGATTGAGGAGGACTGGAAGAAATTTAAGAATTATTTACAAAAACATTGTAATTTGACTGAATGCTAAATAAGATGCTAGACCAAAATAACTGAGCACCACTAAATTTAGAGACTTTTTAAGAAAATAAGTAAGACTGTAAAAATTTAACCCCTTTCGAGAACTATAAGATTATGAAACATAGAAGGGATATAAGAATCTAAATAAGATGATAAATTGCTGACAAAATGTTATAACGATGAAAGTGGGAGCGGGAGATGTGAGGAAGTCCAAAGAAAATGTGAAACTATGTTAAGACAAATGTTATATTGTTTATTATGTTTATTTCTATCGTAAAACCCAATAAATTGCTTAAAAAAAAAAAAATAAACCACAGAGCCCAGGGCTTGCCAATCAGAAGGTCGGTGGTTTGAATCTCTGCGACAGGGTGAGCTCCCGTTGCTCGGTCCCTGCTCCTGCCAACCTAGCAGTTCAAAATCCCGTCAAAGTGCAAGTAGTTAAATAGGTACCACTCTGGCAGGAAGGTAAACGGTGTTTCCGTGCACTGCTCTAGTTCACCAGAAGCGGCCACATGACCTGGAAGCTGTCTGTGGACAAACGCCGGCTCCCTCAGCCTATAGAGCGAGATGAGCGCCGCAACCCCAGAGTCATCTGCGACTGGGCCTAATGGTCAGGGGTTCCTTTAGCTTTACCTAAACCTGAGTGTTGGAGAAGAGTCTCCCCCTGATCCTCTGTATGTTTCACTGCTTTAGCTTCACTTACCAATGGGCCTCGGCTGGAGGCAAGTCATTCTGCTGCCTCCCTGCACTGGAGGTGACTTGATCGCTCAGTCACTCCTGAGGCAAAGACATCCATGCTTGAAAGATGTTGGCTGTTGTGTCTCTGCCTGAGTCATGACGTCTGGCTTGGCTTCCTCACAATCAGAAACCACAGGGGGAAACATCATAGCTGCTCTCAGTTTTCCCTGCCCTAGTAAGGAAACATTTGGGGGTATCTCTCTGATTTCAATTTGGAAGCAGAAATGTGCCATATTTTGGAAAATAGTATTCAGTATCAGCACAGTTCAACAAGCCACTTTCTTATTCAAGCAGCAGAACTCCAGATCTTCTCCAAGATTGCAGAGTGTGATGTTTTCAACACTTTTTTTTTTTTAACTACTTTAATCAAGCTTCACAGGAAACCTGGAATGGGAGGAAATGCATTTAATTCATCTGCAAATATAATTAAACTATGCACTGCTAAGATTTCATCGTTAATTGGCTCACATTCGCCATCTCATCCAGGCAGCAAATCATGAGGTAGCTGTGCTCTGTTCCTCTTCCGACTTTATGTATAATGCATTCGACAAATACTAGGAATGGAGAAGATTACATTCCAAACCCCGCAGTGAGTAAATTAAATGTAGTTGCTGCAAAGTAAATTGAAATACATATTGGACTTATTACACTGTCGAGTTTAATAGCCACCAGTGGGCTGGATTTCACCTGGTGAATATAATCTGCCTGTGATGTGAATGAATGTGGGTTGGATTTTTGATTTTTAACAGGCAAAAAGATCATTGAACGGTGGTATCACAGTTTATTTTGAGACTGTTTAGCAACTGCTGGCGTTTCACCTTTTTCATCAGTCACCAATCTTCCTCGGCTTTTTATGGCCTAACCCTTTCCAGACCAAACTTCAGAACTGTTTTGTTTATGAGGAGTTTTGTTAAAGATAGCTGGTGAGGGTGTAGAAGGAAGAGGTCTGTTTGTGCAAATCCACAATTTGAGTCGACTTTCCATTTGGTGGTTTTGCAAGCTTTGGAGCAGTCTGGCGAGCATGTTTTGAGGGATGTTAAGATGCCAATTTGCCAGATGAGTCCACACAACTGACTTCTACTGGGCCACTGCTGAGAGAGCATTTTGTACCATGAATCCAAATCTGACTTTCTGACTTTCTCACCTCTGTTTTGCTCATCTCTAAAACCCTGATCTCATGAACCAACTGCTTTCATGGGCTGACTTAAGATACCCTTTGGCCTAAGAATCTGCCCACAGTCTTGGGGGGCTATTTCTTCAAAGAACCGTTTCTTTCTTCCCACCCCTCCTCTAATGAGAATGATGCTTTACAGGGGAGCTAGCCTGGGCTCTGTTATTTATTTTTCAGCCCTTAGGTGAGGTGTGTGCATGTGTGTTGGTGTGAATGTGTGTGCGTGCACGTGCAAGCACACACACAGCAGGGTATTGTTCCCAAGTTTTCCTTTCTAGAAAATAAATCCTTTATGCATGGGCTTTAAAAAGGGGAGAGAGACTTCATGCTTTCAGATTTATCCTCCTGTGCTCCTCGCTGACCTTGCGTGACCTCCATTACTCAGGAATCCTCCAGAGGATTCCTTAAAAGACAGGCTTGCAATTATGGACCTTCAAAATCATTTGTTTGCTCAGGGCAGGGTGGTCTGCGACATCCGGACCCTTCCCCCACTCCCTCTCCCACCCCCTACAAAAAAAGCAACCCCAGAATTCATTGGTGAGGAAAGGACTCTTTCTGCCCCCATTCCCAAAATTATGATGATTATCATAATTATCCCTCTCAGCTTAAAATTGCAAATCCCCCTCTTGTTCCTAAAGGCCAGAGGACTCTAATAAGCTTTGTGAATTTGCTGGCTTAGCATGTTCCCAGCCCAGGATTTCAAGGCAGTGTAAGACTGGGGTGGGGTGGAAAAGGATTCATCTACATTATAAAAATGAAGTGCTCCCCTCTTGAGAAGGTTTCTAGTGGTGTGAGAACTTGGGGAGGAGGAAAAAAGAAAGAAAGAAAAAATGCTCTTTTTGGACATCTGCTTCCTGGTGCTCCCCCCCCCCCCCAAGTGGAAGCCCTGAAAGAAGATGGCAGGAAGGAGGGAGGGAGGGAGAGGTGGCCAACAATGGATGAAAGACGTTTGAAAATCTTTAATTCTGTGAGAACTAGAAGCTGTGGGTGGTAAGGAGATTTTTAATGCAGGGAGGGGAGTATGCATGATACAATTTTAAAACAAACTTCCAGTGGGTTTGCATAACCAATATTCCGCTATTCAAAATGTTTTCTGCAAGTTGCTGGGTTCATTTCCTTTTTTTAAAAAAATAATAATTTCAATGAAACCGCATGTTGGAAGATTCAGGGCAGATAAAAGAAAGGACTTCTTCATAGAGCACGTAGTTAAACTAGGGAACTCACTCCCATAGAAGCAGTGATAGATTTGGATGGATTTAAAAAAAGGATTGGACAAATTCATGGAGGACAAGGCCATCAGTGGCTACTAGCTGCAACTGGGACACGGGTGGCGCTGTGGTCTAAACCACTGAGCCCTTGGGGATTGCCAATCAGAAGGTCAGCGGTTCGAATCCCCATGACAAAGTGAGCTCCCGTTACTCTTTCCCAGCTCCTGGCAACCTAGCAGTTTGAAAGCATGCCAGTGCAAGTAGATAAATAGGTACCACTGCGGTGGGAAAGTAAACGGCGTTTCCGTGCGCTCTGGTTTCCATCCTGGTGTCCCGTTGCACCAGAAGCGCTTTAGTCATGCTTGCCACATGAGCCGGAAAGCTGTCTGCGGACAAACGCCAGCTCCATTGGCCTAAAAGCGAGATGAGCGCCGCAACCCCATAGTTGCCTTTGACTGGACTTAACCATCCAGGGGTCCTTTGCCTTTTATCTTTTTACCTTTACTTGAGACACTGACTGGTCTGATCCAGCTAACTCGCCGGAAAGAGGTTTGGCTTCCTTTCCCCCCTAATGTGCTATGTTTCTACATGCAGAGTGATAGGTTCTGCTTTTTAAAAAACAACAACATTTTAGAGGACTTGCAAGTGCTTGAGTCTAGCAGCATCTAGACTGCTAGAGTAAAGAGGATCTTATGAGGAATGGTTGAAGGAGCTGGATATGTTCAGCCTGGAAAAGTTGCAACCGAAAGGAGATATGATGGCCATCCTCAAATATCTCAAGGGCTTTTACAGGGAAGAGGGAGCAAGCTTGTTTTCTCCTGCTCTAGAGGACAGAACTCAAACCAACAGCTTCCAGTTACAAGAAGTGAGATTCCGACTAAACATTAGGAAGAAACCTCTGACAGGAAGAGCTGTTCGGCAGTGGAACAGACTCTCACAAGAGGTGGTAGACTCTCCTTCCTTGGAGGTTTTTGGATGCAGAGGTTGGATGGCCACCTGTCATGTACAATATAGTTGAGATTCCTGCATTGCAGGGCGTTCAGCTAGATGACCCTTGGGATCCCTTCCACCACGACAACTCTATGATTCTATGATCTACTTCCCGAACTTGCTGCTTACTAGTATTAGGCAGGCACCTTCATTGTGCTGTTTTCCACATCTATTAAAAACTTTTTTTAGGGGAGCCTACCCAGACATGTCAGGACATGGGTGGCGCTGTGGGTTAAACCACAGAGCCTAGGACTTGCCAATCAGAAGGTTGGCGGTTCGAATCCCCACGACGGGGTGAGCTCCCATTGCTCGGTCCCTGCTCCTGCCAACCTAGCAGTTCGAAAGCACGTCAAAGTGCAAGTAGATAAATAGGTACCACTCAGGCTGGAAGGTAAACGGTGTTTCCATGCTGCTCTGGTTCGCCAGAAGCGGCTTAGTCATGCTGGCCACATGACCTGGAAGCTGTACGCCGGCTCCCTCAGCCAATAAAGCGAGATGCGCGCCGCAACCCCAGAGTTGGCCATGTACATGTCCTTGAAAGGTTTTAATCTACACTTGGGAAGGGGGGAATCATGTCTACTTGTTTTAAAAGTTTTATGTTATATGTGTATTTTAATGTACAAATTGATTTGCATAAACAGCTATGAGGAGTTTTGTTGTTTAAGAAGTATATACATCTTGTTAAATTTAAAAAAGGGGGGCTCTATCACATGCTATTTCTTTTCTCAGTTTGCTAAGCAGGTACCTGCTGGAACCATGGATGGGCCAAGTGGTCAGTTTTGCTCTTTCATTTTCCCAATCTTAAATTCAGGACTCCAAATCAGTTTGTGTTTTGTTGTTTTAATTCTTCATGTAAATTCAGGAGCATTTTAGTGCTCCTTTCTCTTAATATACGTATCTTCATATGCATCTAACATACACAAAATGCTACCAGTTAATTTCCCCCAATATAAATGCATTTTTATATGTTACCTTTAGTAATATGTAAATATGAAAAAAGTAACACACTAGACTAGGTACAACATCCATCAGAGGGACAGAAATCAATTTAAGTCGTCTTGTTTTACTGACAACCTCGTCTGTCTCTTCTTTATGTGCAGTTCCACCCAAACTGGACTTCTATTTTTTTAAAAAAAAATCACAAAAAACTATTTGGGGACAAAGTCTTCTTCCCCTGACCTAGGGAGGAGGCAGCAATATTTTTCTAGAAAAAGATGTGCGGAACTCACCAGGAACACCTCCCTCAAAAAGTCCTGGGAGGAAGGAATGAGACATGTTTCAGAAAATTCAAAATGTCCTTGAGGAAGTGTAATGTGTTATTTAAAAAGTCCCCAAAGCGAGCCGTCACAATTGATACTATATCCCACACAGAGATCACCTGCACCATGTTTACCTCTGCGTTGTTGAAAGGTAATGTCTTTTTTGGAAGGTGAGTTGTGGCCCAAATAAAGGAGACATTTCAAGTGACATCTGAAAACCAGCCCAAACTTTAGGACAACCTTCTTCAGCCTGGTGCCCCTGCAGATGTTGCCATGCTGGCTGGGGCTGCTGGGAATTGTAGTCCAACAACATCTGCAGGTTGCTTGGAAGGCTGCTTTAGGAGGAACAAAAATGTTTTGCAAACCGCCTGTTAGACACAGTTAGTAGTGAACAACGTTGGTCCTTTAATGGAGTATTCCAGCTCCATCCAAACTAATTTCCTTTTTGGGAGGTGGGAGACGAGGACAATGAGCTTTCAGAAACTGGGAACCACTTAACACTTCACAATAAAAATAAAAAAGCCACCATTAAGCCATCCTCCTTCCTTTTTTTTCCAACTGTAAGTGGTCTGGTTTGTCTAAATTAGATTTAAATGAAGTATTTTACATTTGCCAAAAGTACCTGGAGTCACGCTGTCAAAACGTCACTCTTGTTTTCCTTAAAACACCACCACCCAGCTCACTCGGCAGCTCTTGGTGGGGGGGGGTGGCCTTGCCGAAGGCGGGGGGGGGGACTGGAGAGAAAGAGCTGCATTAAAAGAGTGTCTCATAATTATGCGGCAGTGGTTAAGAAAGTGTTATTTGTCTGCTAAATCCAGCACCCGGGCCATTATCGTCCCTGGCAAGGAGCCAAACTTTGCAGCAATTTTGTGCCAGAGTTTTCGTTGACGTGCTGCTGCCAGATCCATTAAATAAATAAATAAAAATTCTAAACACAAAACCTTTGCGGGGAAAATATATATGTGCAGATTTCTCCTTATTATTTGCTTTATTGAAATATTTATATCCCAACTGTTATGTGGGCGTCTCATGGCAATGTACAGCAAATACGATATAAAACCTTCAAATGCGATAAAAAAATCACCAAAATACAACAAGCAACGATCAATCAACAATCCAAAAATAATCCTTAAAAGTTCTACAGCGACAGACATCAAGAGCCAGCAAAAGCCACAGTGAGGAGAATTCCCCGCCCCCCGCAAGCACCAAAACTGCGTTGATGCTGATACATGCTTTATTTCTATGAGGAAGACTGTTGACCACTACCAGAGAATCGTAGAATCATAGAACTGTAGAGCTGGAAGGGACCACAAGGGTCATCTAGTCCAACCCCCTGCCATGCCGGAATCTTGAGCCCAACGTGGGGCTCGAACCCATGACCGTAAGAATAAGAGTCTTGTGCTCTACTGACTGAGCTATCCTAAGTCCAAGGCCCTCTCTTTGTTTCTTGAAGTATACTGTATTTCCAACTTTCTGCTGCATTGCAGCTGCTGGCTTTGTCATGAACCCAGCAGCAAGCAAGACTTCAAAGTCTGAGGCCAGGTTCAAAGCTTTGGGCCAGCTGGTGGAGATCCAGAGGATCGTGGAGCCTTACCCTCCAGAGCTCCTATAAAAAAAACTCTCATACCTCCAGGGCCAGTAGGGTCAGAGCTCAGGTCGTCTTGGGCACCTTCACCTCCCACAGGACCTCATTGACCGGGCAGCAAAGGGAGCTCACCAGGTGGTGGGTTATGGAATAGAGGAGGCCAGCCCATCTTCAGGTGAGAGAGTTGGCCCTTTAAGAAACTGAAGTTATCCACATGGGGGAGCAGAGCTTAGGAGTAAAAGGTTCAGTCTTCCTCAGCTTTCCTCAGAGCACAGAGGCTCACCTGGAGCTCTCCGTGGTCCTGAAACTCCTGACCTACTTGGTCCAGTGAGATCCAGCATCAGGCCCAAGTAAGACAATGCCAAGGGCTTGGCAAGGGGCTTCCATCTTTCAAAAAGGAAAGCACCGACATAGCTGAACCCTTAGCAGATGCTCCTTACTTCTAGGGCTCCCTCCCCACTCCCTTTAAGAGATTTTTCGCAGGTTATGAGGCAACAAGATGGCGCTGCTGGTTCCCTCAACAGACATGTAAACTGTGCAAAGCAGGCAGTGCCTCTAATCCCTAACTATGATTGGCTGCTCCCCAGCATGATGTCATCCCCATATATTTAGGGGTACAGGGTGGGCACCCGCCTTCCCATGAGGCAGAGCAAGGGAACTGCATCACACAGCTATGGCCCCATTCACACTACACATTTGTAGCAGGAACATAGTATCCTGAGAAGCATGATTTGTTAAGGATGGTGAGAGTTATCAATACACCCACCTTCTCCTCACACAGCTACAATACCCAGAGCTCCCTAGGAAGAGGGATTGACAGCTAAACCACTCTGGGAACTGTCCTTCTGTGAAATCTCTGTGCCTGAAGTAATACATGCAGGAGGTCCCAGGCCCAATCTCTGGCATCTCTAGCTGGGAGAGATCCCCCTCCCTGAAGCCCCGGAGAGCTGCTGCCAGTCAGTGTAAACAATACTGAGCCAAATGGGCCAATGGTCTGAGTCAGTTTAAGGCAGCTTCCTATGCTCCTAAGAGGCAATGCTATAGGCCAGGGGTCAGCAAAAGTTTTTGGCAGCGGGCTGGTCCACTGTCCCTCAGACCTTGTGGCAGGCCAGAGAAACAGCACCGGGGAGCGGAGCTGGAAGAAGAGGCGAGGGGGGCAAGTAGTCCTCCTCCCCAGCCCCAGCGCTTACCTTCCCAGGGGCTGCCACCACCACCACAGCTGCTGTTTCTCGTGGGTAGGCAGGGCAAGCTCATCCACTCTGGTCTCTGGGCCACGGGAGCACCAGGGTGGCGACAGTGGTGGAGGAAGAGGCTGAGCGGCAACAGACGGAAGAGGCCAAGTGGCGGCAGCTCTACCAATCAAACGCCACCCCTGGTTTACCTCAGCATGGCGCGGGGATGTCTGTGCCAATCAAACACTGCTGAGGTAAATCAGGCACAGCGTTTGAGTGGCAGAGCCGCCACCACCCAGCCTCTTCCTTTTGTTGCCATTGCCAGGAGTCTCGGCTTTGTGGCGGGTTCTGGCTTCGTGGTGCGGGCCGGATTTAGGACCCAGGTAGGCCTGATCCAGCCTGGGAGCCATAGTTTGCCAACCCCTGCTATAGCCCCTTCAAATATATGAATAAGCTGGGTAGAGTTGGAGAAATGTGTTTTGGGTGGGGAAGTGGTGGAAACTCCTGACTTTCACAAGCCTGGAATGCAAACTACGGCACAAGGTAAGAAGCACACCTGCTGCCCCATCCACCTTCACCTCCAGCCCCCACTGGCTTGCGGACCCTGGAAAGTTCCCCTTGGGGGAATGCAGCCCTCGGGCTAAGCTAGACTCCCCACTCCTGCCCTTGCAGGCAAAGTTCATGCTTTTCTGCAAAGTCGTGGCCTCTTGAGACGATGGCCCTGGGCCTCTTTGCCAATTGCAAAGCATACCAGGAAGAAGAGAAGAGGATCTCGGGCTCAGTAATTGCATTTTGCCTTCCACCGGGTCTCCGAGGATGGATAGTCCTCTCACTCGCTCCGGCAGCTAGAACACACACACACACCCTCCACCGCCTGCCTCCTCATAACACTGCTTTGCTCACACCCCTCACTGCCATCCACCGTCGCGTTGGCCTGAGGATGAACTTGTTGCCATGGCAGGAGCTCAAATGCACACAGCCCAGCTCTGAATGGACAGGCAGCGGCAGAAGCGCCGAGCTCTGCCCACTTCTCCTGGAGATTCTTGTGGATGGCCTCATGCTCACCATGGCCAGGGATCGGGCCCAACATCCGGCTAAGTCTGCCTCGGGATGTCTGGAAGCCTTAAATCACTCTTTCTCAAAGTACCGACTGCCCAGCACACACTCAACTTCCCCTCCCCACCCCAGGCTCTCCTCGGTCTGGGGGGGGGGGGAGTTTCCTTTTAAAGCAGACAGGAGAGTAAGAGAACCTCCCTTGCCCATGTGAGGTCTGAGTGAGGTCCACAGCACCTTCCAGAGCATAAAATACAAGCACAAAAATGGGTAGAAGCCCCAGCCAGTTAAAAAGAGGAGGGAGAGGGAATTCCCAAGTACAGTGGTACTTCGGGTTAAGTACTTAATTCATTCCGGAGGTCCGTTCTTAACCCGAAACTGTTCTTAACCTGAAGCACCACCTTAGCTAATGGGGCCTCCTGCTGCCGCCGCGCCACCAGAGCCTGATTTCTGTTTTTATCCTGAAGCAAAGTTCTTAACCTGAAGCACTATTTCTGGGTTAAAGGAGTGCGTAACCTGAAGCGTATGTAACCTGAAGCGTATGTAACCCGAGGTACCACTGTACTACAAAACTCTTTTTACTGTAAGCCCAGCCTGTTCCCAAAGGCCACCTTTTAGCAACATTTCTCTAACGCACCAGAAGATATCGTGGGACTTGCTGCAGTATCCCTGATGCGAAGGGGGTTGGAACCTTTGCAAAAAGATTTCTTTCCTTCCGCCCACCCCATTGCCGCTACCGGTGCCCAGAAATGCAGTTGGGCTCAGAAAAATAAACACTATTTCTTAGCACCTGGAGTTTTCTGGACAGAGAAATTCCAAAGAAAGCTTCAACTGTATTTATGTTTATTTAACCACAGTGGCAAGGAATCACTATGACACAGAAACAGAAGGAGGAATGAATACCCTCAAAGGAAAAATACCTGATGAAAATCATGGAATACGCAGAGATGGCAAAACTGATGCGCTGATAAGAGGCACAAGTTTAGTATCTTTCAAGGACTGTAAACCTTTTCTCGTCTATTTAAAAATACCTTTTCATATGCAAAGTCCACAGTGGGGTTTGAAGTTTAAGAAAAAGAAAAAGCAGAACATAGTTAAGAAACCTGTTAAAGATGAAACTGGATGCGATGGAATTTAAAAACGCAATTGTGTGTAATCATGATTATAAATACCGAGGATGGGTGAGCAGGAAGTCATTAGGATTCCAGAATAGGATTATTACCGTTGAGTGGCAAAGTGTAACTTTGAATCTTGAAATGAAATAAAATATTAAGCGAGTTTCCTCCCAGAAAACTCATTCAGAGGCTCCAAAGGCAGCCAAGACTCTGCACTGGGGGTGACGGAATGAACCAACCCCACCCAAGACATGGAAGAACTGCTGGCCGCAGCAGCAGAAGCTAAGTGGAAGGAGAAACTGACAACACACAGAGACTCAGGCGCTTTGAGCTCCTACAAACAAAGGATGCTGTCACTGATCCAACTAGCTCGGCATTCTCTGCACCAGGGGAGGCAATCACATGCTCTCCAGGTGTCATTGGACCCCACCCCCCACCATCCCTGACCATGAGGACCATAGGAATTGGGAGTCCAGCCATATCTGGAGGACTAAAGATTCCCCAACCCACCTCCAGCCTTTGGTGAGGAGCATTAAAGGAACCTGCTGGATCAAGCCAAAGGGGGGCCCTCTAGACCTGTTCTCACAGCAGCCAACCAGATTCCTCAATGTGAAGCCCCAAAGAAGGGCTGGAAAACAACAGCCGTCTCCCCACTTCCAATTCTCAGCAACAGGTTTGGAAGCCATCCTGAGCTAGAAGGGCCTGTGGCTTGATTTGTCCTAAATCAGCCATAGGAGTTGTTCTAGTCCATAAGAACATAGAAGAAACCCTGCTTACAGTCTTATACGCAACATCTGCTTCAAGAATCCTGGTGGCCAAGTATTGGAAAGGGAATCAGTTACCCACTAGGGGAGAATGGTTATGCAAGCTTTCAGAATATTTAGAATTAGCCAAATTGACAGATATAATAAGACAAAAATCAAAAAGTGAAGTGAAAAGGGAATGGGAGTGCTTAAATGAATACCTTAAAAGCCAAGGTTCGAGGACGGAAATCTGGCTGTGTCTAGAATCACCTTGTGAAGTGAAAGGATAAGAAAGAGGGATTTATATCTAGATGCTAGGATAGAGATGATAAGGAAAACAAGAAAACAGGAAGATACAACGAGAGGTAAAGGAGGTGCTGTGGGATTGGTGGAAGTCAATGTTGTTGCTTTTAGTGTTTATATTATTAAATTGAAAGATACGGATTTTTTGTGGTATGCTGGTTTTTGTGTTTTGTGTATTGTTATTTTTTGATATTTTTCATGTTGTTGTTGTTGTGTGGAAAACACTAATAAAATTTATTATTTTATAAAGAAGAAGAAGAAGAAAGAAGAAGAAAGAAGAGGAAGAAGAAGAGGAAAAAGAAGAAGAAACCCTGCTTGATCAGGCCAAAGGCCCATCTAGTCCAGCATCCTGTTCTCACAGTGGCCAACCAGATGCCTGTGGGAAGCCCTCATGCGGGACCCAAACACAAGAGCCCTCTCCCCTTCTGCCATTTCCAGCAAAGGGCAATCAGAAGCATTGTTGCCTCCGACAGTGGAGGCAGGACTGAGCACCACCACTCCTCTGCATGCCACCTGGATGCTGCCACCAGCCCTTTGCCCCCTCTGTGCATCAGAAGGCGGCCCTTGTTAGCTTTCTGGAGCCTTGCCTCGCAGCAAAATCCCGCTTGCTGCTCCTCCTGCCTTCTTTCCAGCAAGGCCTCTTGCCTCCATTGTTCCCTTCCTGTGACCTGTGAAAGCCGAGCCACTGAGCTCAGCGAGGGTGGTGGGTGCAAGAGACGGCATCAAAGGGACGCTGGCAGTGGAGGGGGCTGGGGCCTGATCTTGGCCTTGACAAAGCGCTGCTGTTAATCAAGCGGGAGCTCAAGGAGGTGCCAGCTTATTTAGCTGTGGCTCCTCTTCAGAAAGGATTGGGGGGCGGGGGAAGAGAGTCGAGAGGCCAAGCGGCTGCTCCCAAACCGAGAAGGGGAGATGCCATAAGATGATCAGCAGAAACCTTTTATGCTCCAGACTAATGGTCAATTCAGACACACATTCCAAGCATAAGCAACCCTATCAAGCCAGGAACAAGCACCCAGAAAACCTCTGCTTTTGCTGGATTTGATGCTACAATCCTGATTGCATTAAACTCTGGTGCCTGGCTGCATTTGTAGTTTAGGAAGCTGGGAAAGAGAGTTAGGGTTCTTCCCGTGAGCTACACTTCTCCCCCTCCTGCACTGCCCTTGCTCCTGCAGTGCTAGCTATGTTAAACCAAAGTTATGTCAAACCTTTAGTCCATGGGTAGGCAAACTAAGGCCCGGGGGTGCGTGGATCCGGCCCAATCGCCTTCTAAATCCGGCCCGCGGACAGTCTGGGAATCAGCGTGTTTTTACATGAGTAGAATGTGTCCTTTTATTTAAAATGCATCTTTGGGTTATTTGTGGGGCATAGGAATTCGTTCATATTTCCCCCAAAAAAATATATTCCGCCGCCCCCAAGGTCTGAGGGACAATGGATCAGCCCTCTGCTGAAAAAGTTTGCTGACCCCTGCGTTAGTCCCTCTAGTTCAGTACTGTCTACACCAGAGCTTTCCAAACTTTTCCTGTTGGTGACACTTGTTGGAAATGCGACGTTTTGCGACACATTAATTCAGTTTTACTAGGAAATTGGAGGTTAAATGAACCCCTTTCCAGCCCCTGGAGGAGTGCAGGGACAGCTACACACTACAGCCGACACACTAACGTGTTGCAACACACAGTTTGGAAAGCTCTGGTCTACACCTTCTGGAAGAGGCTTTCCAGGGTTTCAAAGTCTGACCTGGAGCTGTTGGGAATCAAACCTGGGGCCTTCTGCATGCCAAGCAGATGCTCTGCCACCGAACTACAGCAAAATGGCGTAGAGCCCTCCCTATCACAACCGTCTCCAACCTGATCCCCCCCCCCCAAAAAATGGACTAAAGCTCCCACCATCCCTGATCATTGGAAGAGACTGATGGCCAGTGGGGGTCTCATAGCACCTAATGGGGAGAAGGCAACCTTAGCCTTTCTAAACTAACCCCCCCCCCACAACTCTGTAGCTGTCCCTCCCTGGGAAGGGGCTCCAGCACTTTTCCCCAACGGGTTTCCCTTTGCTCTCCCCCCTCCCAGCCATGTGGCATTTGAAAGGCGGTCCACTCTGCAAGGAACTCAAGTGCAGAGCTCAGCATCTTTCCCACAGCAACTTAGCTAAGAATGCATTATGCAGATAAAAGGCCGCTAGCCTTTTGGGCTACATCTGTTCATCTTTCTTGCAGGGACCATTCCTGTCTCTGGAGCTGTTTACCAGGGACGGGGCTTTGTCTGTTCTGCCGCCTTCTCCCCAGGCAGGAGGGGAAGGAGCTGCCTGTACTTGAGCTCGCCCAAGGCCCTTCTCCTGCCTACATCTAGCAGTGTGCAAGTATTCAACGCCCTGGGAAAGAGCAAAGAATGAAAATGGCCAATTGTCTGTGCTGAGCACCCTCTCCAAGCAGGAAAATTGCAAGGAGGTGGCAGAAGAAAAGAGAGGGGGGGGGAAGAGTCCTCTCCCACTCACACCCCCTCCCCCAAAAATCTGAGAGGTAGATGTGAAAGAAGGTGGCAGTTGTGTGTGCTCTGAGAACAGTTCCCAGTCCTCTTAAGGATGCAAGCCCAGCGAGGAAGGAGGCCTCTTTTTCAATCCCTCTCGAGAATCCACATCGCTTGGGCCGCATCTCCCAGGCTCCGCAAAGCAAGCAGACTTTCGCTTTCAGCAGCGCCCCATTCAGCTCCGAACAATGAGGGACAATAGGCGGAGGGGAAAGGGTGGCCGTCTTTGAGCTGCATTCAAGAGGCCATCTGCTCCAGACGTCACGGCCAAGGCTGGGAACCAGGGAAGCTCCCAGGTTCAGCCTTCATCCCAGCCACTTCGCAAGCGGTCCTTAGGCAAAGCCGACTGACCCCGCCTTTGCCGCCGCTAAGCCAGCTGCTGAAAATCAAGTTTAAAGAAGGAGCCTCCCTTTAAAAAAGCCAAGATGCTACATCTGGGGATGAGCGGCCGGGAAGGCAGAAATGCCGACTGCAGTGGCAGGGTTACCCTTTGCAACCCAAGGGCCACATGCCACTCTGGGCAACCTTCCGAGGGCCACATGTCACTAGTAGGTGGAGCCAGAGGTGAAAGCGGGTGGAGCGATAGCTGTCAATTTCAGCTGGCTAGTTTCTGCACACAGTCACACACCCTTCTCTATCCTGCATACAAGGAAGCAAGAGGACACATCCCAGTAGGGCAAAAACACTCCCGATATTATGCAGGGGCCAGTGGGAAGGCTTGGGGAGAATTCAAAGGGCCACTTCTGTTCCCCACCTTCTGGGTTACCTTGCCTGATGGCTAAATAATATACAGTGGTAAGTACTTAATTCATTCCGGAAGTCCGTTCTGAACCTGAAACTGTTCTTAACCTGAAGCACCACTTTAGCTAATGGGGCCTCCTGCTGCTGCTGCACCTCCGGAGCACGATTTCTGTTCTCATCCTGAAGCAAAGTTCTTAACCCGAGGTACTATTTCTGGGTTAGCGGAGTCTGTAACCTGAAGCGTATGTAACCCGAGGTACCACTGTACAGAAGCCCTTCTCCAAATTAGGAGAGAAGGCCTTTTTCCTTGATAACTCTCTGGGTTTGAAGCATCCTCTGCCTATCTGGCATCCACCTTGCTGAGTTTTAGTTTCTGGCTAAAACTTGTTTAATACGTCAGGTTTCCCCATAATGTTGTTTGCTGCTGCTGCTGCTGCTGCTGCTGTTGCTGCTACTTTACTGCTATGCAAAAGTGGCTTGGGAAAACGTGTCCATTCAGCAAAATTGCATTAACCTGCTGGTGAATGTCATGAGGGCTTCTTAAAAATCGCAAACTGGTGCAGAAATGTGGCAAGCTGAGCTTAAAGAATGGAAGATTGAGAAACTGGAATTGGCAGGTTCAGCCACCCTGACCCTGGGGATGGCAAAGGATTGGCCGACAACCTGAAGCCTGCTGTGAAGAAAACACCCAGAGAGATAAACTATACGTGGAGCACGTCCAATCCAGAGAACCATGCAAGATGATAGACGGTGACATGAAAGAAATTTATAAAATTACACATGGCACAGATGAAGTGGATAGAGAAAAGTTTTTCTCCATTTCTTATAATGCTAAAACTCATAGACATCCAACGAAGGTGAATGCTGGAGATTTGGGACACATAAATGAATGGCTACTAGCCATAAGTTTTGATGCTTTTGAATTATGGTGCTGAAGGAGACTCTTGAGAGTCCCATGGACTGCAAGAAGATCAAACCTCTCCATTCTTAAGGAAATCAGCCCTGAGTGCTCACTGGAAGGACAGATCCTGAAGCTGAGGCTCCAATACTTTGGCCACCTCATGAGAAGACTCATTGGAAAAGACCCTGATGTTGGGAAAGATGGAGGGCACAAGGAGAAGGGGACGACAGAGGATGAGGTGGTTGGACAGTGTTCTCGAAGCTACAAACATGAGCTTGACCAAACTGCGGGAGGCGGTGGAAGACAGAAGTGCCTGGCGTGCTCTGGTCCATGGGGTCACGAAGAGTCGGACACGACTAAACGACTAAACAACAACAACACTAGCCACAAGAGGCAGCAATGCTGCTGAAGATCAGTTGCTGAAAACCTCTGGAGGGGGGGGAAGTGTTATTGCATTCAGGTCCTGCTTGTGGGTTTCCCACAGGCATTTGGTTGGCCACCGGGCTCTCTGGGCCACTGGCTCTTCCTACATCCTTACAATGCAAACATACAGTTATTCCGAAGATGTCCTTGGGCAATTGCTAGGAACCCCCTTACGATTTCTATGTGCTGAGACTTGATGGCTGTAACAATGCCGAAGCCTTCTCAGTTTTGCAAGACAAGTTAAAGATGATAAATTGCTCAACAGGATTCGCCATTAGTGCAACGCCTTGGATAAATTTCCCCTGAGCCTCCTGCAAACCACTGGGTGATGCTCCTACCTGCAGCAGGCGGATAGGAAAAGCCAGCAAGAAACTTATCCCCATCGCGTAAAAGAGGGAGGTCAATTTTTAACATACCTTGCATGATTACAGTCCCAGAGCCCATGCAGTGCAGCTGGCTGTGTTTGAGTATGGAATCCCTCTGAGATAATACAACCTTCCAAGATTATACAGTAATCTTATAATTATACAATAACAATCAGGGATGCATTGCAATGATCAGTGCAGATTTCTATGTCTTGCCTTTCAGCGAGATCTACTATTTTCTGTCCACGTACTTGAGAAATCATTTGGAGTGCTCTCTAGTATGTATCTTCTTTTGGAATGACCAAAGGCGTGTTTTCCATGAAGTAGTAGTAGTAGTAGTAGTAGTAGTAGCAGCAGCAATTTTATTATTATTTATACCCCACCCATCTGGCTGGGTTTCCCCAGCCATTCTGGGCAGCTCCCAACAGAACACTAAAAACAGAATAAAACATCAGAAATGAAAAACTTCTCTAAACAGGGTTGCCTTCAGATGTCTTCTAAAAGTCAGATAGTTGTTTATTTCCTTGACATCTGGTGGGAGGCGTTCCACAGGGCAGGTGCCACTACCGAGAAGGCCCTCTGCCTGGTTCCCTGGAGCCCCGCTTCTCGCAGTGAAGGCGAGAAGGCCCTCGGAGCTGGACCTCAGTGTCTGGGCTGAACGATGGGGGTGGAGACACTCCTTTAGGTATACTAGACCGAGGCCATTTACGGCTTTAAAGGTCAGCAATAACACTTTGAATTGTGCTCAGAAACATACCAGGAGCCAATGTAGGTCTTTCAGGATGGTGTTATGTGGTCTTGGCGGCCGCTCAAAGTCTCCAGTCTAGCTGCTGCATTCTGGATTAGTTGCAGTTCCACTGTACATAACAAAATGTCCACCCCATTCTCTTGATAATGAAGCACCTCTTGTTTTTGGTGTTCCTAAATACTTTGGAGCACAGTGACTAAAAACAAACCCTCCCCTTTCAGTCTGATGTGGTGGCTCTAGGAAATTGGGGATAGGGACCTTGCATGGACCCAGCTGTAGAAACAGTAATGGGTCTTCTGCCCCCTGCAACCCTGGACCAGTACCCCTTTGATCCTGACCCAACCTGGCCTTTTCCAAGCAGCCTGATTCCAATCAAGATCAAGATCAGGTCATTCACACTGATCTCACCCAATGGCATACTTCTCCAGAATCTTTTTCCAGGGCAAAATTCCAGCCTAGTAAGAGTCCCAGCTTCTCACACCCTCCCTCCTCCCCTCTTTCACTACAAAGATTAAAAAAATAGAAAATCACTGTGTGGCTGGACAATGTTTATTACAGCATGTGGCTTTCCTGCAATCCACTGTGATCTGTTTCTGTCACCACCGCTACCACCACATTCAGTCCAAAGATACAACACATATTAAAGGGGTGGGGGGGGGGAGAGAGAGGGAATCCCTTCATTCGGGAACAGTCAAGGAATCCAATCATTGAGAAATGCAATAGAAAACTGACTGGATCCCTGCCTCCTGCGTTTAATGTGCAAATCTGAACACAGCGGGGCATATTTAAGGCCATATTCATACCACACAGACAAAACAGTATCCATCACTTTAAAAAAGTCATTGCTTACTCCAAAGAATTCTGGGAGCTGTAGTTTGTCAAGGATGCTGAGAGCTCCAGGAGAACCCTATTTCCTGACCCCCTGCACAGAGCTACAATTCTCAAAGGGATTTAAATGTATCTGTGAATGTGGCATCTGTGGACCTTTGGACTCCCCCAATGTTCCAACACAGTTCTCACCAATAAAAACATTATCTAAAAATGTGTACAGTGGTACCTCGTTTTACGAACTTAATCCGTTCCGGAAGTTAGTTTTTAAATCGAAACTGTTCTTAAACCAAGGCACGCTTTCCCTAATGAGGCCTCCCTCCGCCAGTGCCCTTCCACCGTTCGGATTCCATTCTTAGACCGAGGTAAAGTTCTCAAACTGGGACACTACTTCCAGTTTTGCGGAGTTTGTAAAGCAAATCATTCTTAAACAGAACTGTTCTTAAACCGAGGTACCACTTGTATTGACATAAAATACTTTCTTTGAAAACACACATTTAAATGTAGATTTTCTTCCATTTAAAAAAAAAAATTATCCTGCAAACTAAAAAGAAGAAAAACCAACTTTCCTTCTGCACTGCAGCCCTAACTGCAAACTATGGGATTCCCCCCCCCCCAATATTTGAGAAAGAAAAAGGAGCTTCAGGTGTAGAGCCCCTCATCCTGCTTACTGTCACCCAAATACTTAGAAATATTCTGATCACCATTTAAAAACCTGCCCATTCTAGCAATTATAACCTGTGCTCCATCAACACCTTCCAGCCAAATTAGCTACTGCACTTCCATTAATGTCGAACAGTCAACAAAGGCAAAGTAAAGGATTTGCAAGATGGAGGAACCTCCTCAACTTACTTGCTGCTTGAATCCTGGCTTTGCGGCTCACCACCATCCCAAAGCGATTCCGAGCCATGCAGTCGTACTCGCCTTCGTCTGAGGACCCATCGCCCTTCAGTTTCTGGAAGTGGGAGAAGTACAGCGAGCCATTGGCGAGTGTGAAGGAGTCCTCTTTGTCCACCACCAGCACCCCGTTCTTGCGCCACGTGATGCTGATGGGCTGGATGCCTTCCACCTGGCAGTACAGCACCAGCGGCTGCTCCTGCACAGCTATGTGGTCACTGGGCTCGATGGCAAAGGAGAGTTCCGTGGAGCGGCTCAAGTCTGAAACACAGAGAGGAGAGAAGGGGAAGGAGAGGTCATCTCCAGGGCCACAGAGACACAGTCTTCCCGCCATGGCAGGGATCACCAACCAGGAAGCTGCCTTGTCAAGCGGGTCAGACCACTGGTCCGTATTGCTTAGCATCGACTACAGTGATTGGCCGTGTGGTACTCCAAAGATCTCAGGCAGCGTCTTCCCCAAATCTAGTTGGAAACGCCAAAGGATTGAAGATGGAGCCATCAAGCTGTGGTCCTTCTCTTAGTGATAAAGATTCCTCATGGTTCATAATGGAGAGCTAATTTAAATGTCAACATAGGAAGCTAGTCCAGTGTTAGCAACTCAGATATATAAGCTAATCACCAAATGGCACCTTAAGCCTTGGTTACAGTCACCACAACAGAGTCTCTAGGTGCCTTTTTTCTAAGGAGATTTGTTATTATTTATTTATTTATTTATTTATATTATTATTTTCATTTCTATACTCCTTTCTATTTTAAAGAAAATATCTCAAAGTGGTTTGCAACACATTAAAACATCAAATCGAACAATCCAGAATAATACAAATTCAAGCTTCAAGGACAATGTTTCACATTCTTATCTAAGTGACATTTTGCTTTCCCCGTATTTTGTTACCTACTTAATATATATAGCTGCCCCACAGCAGAAGTACTCTAGGAAGTCAGTGTGGTGTAGTGGTGAGGGTGTCAGACTAGGACCTGGGAGATCAGGGTTCAAATCCCGACTCAGTCAGGAAGCTCACTGTGTGACTTTGGGCCAGTCACAGCCCCTTAATCTACCTCATAGGGCTGTTGTAGGGATTAACTGGGGAGGGGGATGAACCATGTACTCCTTGGAGAAAAAGGTGGGATATAAATGCAATAAGTAAGCTGTTCTGTTTACCAGCTTAAGAAAGCTGGAGGAGCCAGCCAGATGGAAATGTCAGTCGGCAACCTGGCATCCAAAGATCTCCACATGGTCGCAACTGGACCCATGTTAGTCACAAAATGTGCCTGGCTCCTGGCTAATTTCAAATACTGGAAGCTACATGATCATTGAGTCACCCATTGGTCCACTTAGCTCAGTGCTGTCTACAAACAGAATAAGATGCACAGGTAAGAGTTACTCAGGTCTGTCGTGGGACTAACTTCAAGGAAGCCGGAAAGCCAAGTTTCAAGGTTTGCACCTGGGAATGCTAAAAATGTGTTTGTGACCTGCGGGGCACAGGACACAGAATCCTGCAGCTGGGGGGGGGGGTCATCTAGTTCAAACGCCTGTTTGAGGCAGAAAATCCAGAGTAAGAGATTTCCTCCTAATGTTCAATTGAAACCTGCCCTCTTGTAGCTTAAATCCAGTCAGTCTTGCCCAGTCCTTCACAAGAGCAGAGAACACGTTTTTATGCTCTCCTGTGCGGAACCCCTCAAGTTTGGAAAGAGTGCTATTGCAACCACCCCCAGGTTTCCCTCCTCTAGATTAGAGATGGGTCAGTTTCCATTTCCCACCTCTTCCCCATCTTTAAATTCAGTTTTCCACATTTCCATATCAATTTTTGTTTCCAAGAGTCCTTGTAAAAATCCAGCAGCATGAATTCAGTGCAAATTCATTTGAGTATACAATTTGGCCATTTACATATGTAACTCTGACTGATATAAAGCATTTTTGACTGTCAGTTTCAACAATATGTGCAAACTTTAGATGCATTTTTGTACACACAGAGAACTGCATTGCAGGATTTCGAGTAAGGCAAATTTGAAATGATAGCTGTATTGGGGTTCGCATTAAGTTTCAGAAAGTGCAAATTAGATAGATTCCCCTTTAAATGGAATCCAAGCTGAATTCCCACAGCCAGCAAGAAATACTGTTCCCTTGGATCATTTCAGCCCTGCTCCACAGCACCTATCTGCCTCCATGTTTAGAAGTACTAACCTTCCTGTTTACAAGACAGGCAGCTCTTTAAAGAGGGAGAGCAGAAGGAGGGAGGGAAATCTTAGATGAGTCTTTCCGCGACAGGATGAAGCCTGATGTTTTAAGATGCTTAATGGGTTAATAAAAGGAGGTGGACAAAGGCCATGTTTATTCTCAGCCTCCACTTCTCAAATGGAGTCGCCATTTGGAAAAGTTCCTGCAGCCTCACCTCTGACATGCAGCTCCGTAACCCAAACCCGCCTCTTTGTCTGCCCAAGTCCATCTGCCTCATCTCAGGTTTCACTCCATGCTGATCCCCTCGTAATCCAATTTAAGTTGCCATATATAAGGCGAGAGGGGGAATTCTGAAAGTGCCCAAGTCTCCCAAAGTAGACGGGTTCTCATTTTTGCAAAAGAGAAGCGACTAGCTCCTTTCAAAGCAGAATAGTGTTTATGGGGAAAGGTGCGAGCAATTCCATCTTTTGCCAAGCAGGCTAAGTTGAGGGCTGGGGAGCAGCCAGGCCTTAGTCAGCACAGACCAACAGCAGAGGCGGATTTGGGCAGCACAACCAGTTCCGCCACACTGGGCGCTGAAACTATGACACAGCGAATTGAGCAGAATGAAGGGTGGGGGCGCTGAATTTGGGGCTGGCACAGGGCGCCGCTGAAATTTGAAAGACCAAAGTCTGCCCCTGCCAACAGAGGTGCTCAGGCTCAGTTGAGTGCCAAGGGCAGGGCATTACTGCTGACACAGGTAGTACTGTCAAAACCAGAAAGGAGCCACGTCCTGCTACCCTAAAAGGTAAAGGTAAAGGTACCCCTGACCATTAGGTCCAGTCATAGAATCATAGAATCATAGAGTTGGAAGAGACCACAAGGGCCATCGAGTCCAACCCCCTGCCAAGCAGGAAACACCATCAGAGCACTCCTGACATATGGTTGTCAAGCCTCTGCTTAAAGAGCTCCAAAGAAGGAGACTCCACCACACTCCTTGGCAGCAAATTCCACTGTCGAACAGCTCTTACTGTCAGGAAGTTCTTCCTAATGTTTAGGTGGAATCTTCTTTCTTGTAGTTTGGATCCATTGCTCTGTGTCCGCTTCTCTGGAGCAGCAGAAAACAACCTTTCTCCCTCCTCTATGTGACATCCTTTTATATATTTGAACATGGCTATCATATCACCCCTTAACCTCCTCTTCTCCAGGCTAAACATGCCCAGCTCCCTTAGCCGTTCCTCATAAGGCATCGTTTCCAGGCCTTTGACCATTTTGGTTGCCCTCCTCTGGACACGTTCCAGTTTGTCAGTGTCCTTCTTGAACTGTGGTGCCCAGAACTGGACACAGTACTCCAGGTGAGGTCTGACCAGAGCAGAATACAGTGGCACTATTACTTCCCTTGATCTAGATGCTATACTCCTATTGATGCAGCCCAGAATTGCATTGGCTTTTTTAGCTACCGCGTCACACTGTTGGCTCATGTCAAGTTTGTGGTCAACCAAGACTCCTAGATCCTTTTCACATGTACTGCTCTCAAGCCAGGTGTCACCCATCTTGTATTTGTGCCTCTCATTTTTTTTGCCCAAGTGCAATACTTTACATTTCTCCCTGTTAAAATTCATCTTGTTTGTTTTGGCCCAGTTCTCTAATCTGTCAAGGTCGTTTTGAAGTGTGATCCTGTCCTCCGGGGTGTTAGCCACCCCTCCCAGTTTGGTGTCATCTGCAAATTTGATCAGGATGCCCTTGAGTCCATCATCCAAGTCGTTGATAAAGATGTTGAATAAGACCGGGCCCAAGACAGAACCCTGTGGCACCCCACTAGTCACTCTTCTCCAGGATGAAGAGGAACCATTGATGAGCACCCTTTGGGTTCGGTCAGTCAGCCAGTTACAAATCCACTGGGTGGTAGCATAGTCAAGACCGCATTTTACCAGCTTCTTTACAAGAATATCATGGGGCACCTTGTCAAATGCCTTGCTGAAATCAAGGTAGGCTACATCCACTGCGTTCCCTTCATCTACCAGGCTTTAATTCTGTCAAAAAATGAGATCAGGTTAGTCTGACATGACTTATTTTTCAGAAATCCATGCTGACTATTGGTGATCACAGCATTCCTTTCTAGGTGCTCACAGACTGTTTGCTTAATGATCTGCTCCAGAATCTTCCCTGGTATTGATGTCAGACTGACTGGGCGGTAATTATTTGGGTCCTCTCTTTTCCCCTTTTTGAAAATAGGGACAACATTTGCCCTCCTCCAGTCTGCCGGGACTTCGCCTGTTCTCCAGGAATTCTCAAAGATGACTGCCAGTGGTTCTGAGATCACATCTGCCAGTTCTTTTAATACTCTTGGATGCAGTTCATCTGGCCCTGGAGACTTGAATACATCTAAACTAGCCAAGTATTCTTGTACTATCTCCTTAGTTATTCTGGGCTGTGTTTCCTTTGCTGAATCATTTGCTCCAAATTCTTCAGGTCGGGCATTGTTTTCTTTATCGGAGAAGACTGAGGCAAAGAAGGCATTAAGGAGCTCAGCCCTTTCTGTGTCCCCTGATTGCATTTCACCATCTTCTCCTCTGAGTGACCCCACTGTTTCTTTGTTCTTCCTTTTGCTACGAACATACCCATAAAAGCCTTTTTTGTTGTTTTTAACCTCTCTAGCAAGTCTGAGTTCATTCTGTGCTTTAGCTTTTCTGACTTTGTGTCTACACGTGCTGGCTATTTGTTTGAATTCCTCTTTGGTGGTTTCCCCCCTTTTCCATTTTTTGTACACATCCTTTTTTAATCTTAACTCAGTTAAACGTTCTTTAGATAGCCACCCTGGCTTCTTTAGGCACTTTCCATGTTTCCGTCTCATTGGTATTGCCTGACGTTGTGCTTTTACTATCTCCCTCTTAACAAACTCCCAGCCATCATGAACTCCCTTTCCTTTTAGTATTACTGTCCATAGGATCTCACCCAGCACTTCCCTAAGTTTTATGAAGTCGGCTTTCTTAAAGTCAAGAAATTGAGTCCTAGTATGCTTGGCTGCTCCTTTCCGCTGTATAGTAAACTTCAGAAGAGCATGATCACTCGCGCCTAATGATCCTTCCACTTCTACCCCACTAACCAGGTCATCAACATTGGTTAGGACCAGATCTAAAATGGCTGTTCCTCTTGTTGCTTCTCCCACTTTCTGGACAATGAAGTTGTCTGCAAGGCCAGTGAGGAATCTGTTTGACCTTATGCTCTTGGCTGAGTTTGACATCCAACAAATATCCGGGTAATTGAAGTCCCCCATTACTACTATCTCCCTTCCTTTTGCATGCTTGGCCATCTGTTCCAGGAAGGCATCATCTATGTCCTCCGTTTGGCTTGGGGATCTATAGTAAACTCCCACAATGAGGTCACTGTTATTCTTCTCTCCCTTAATTTTGACCCAAATGCTCTCACTTTGGCTTTGAGGTTCTAAATCTTGGATCTCTTCACAGGTATACACATCCCTGACATATAACGCCACTCCTCCTCCTTTCTTGTCTGGTCTGTTTCTCTGAAACAGATTGTATCCCTCCATTATTACATTCCAATCGTGGGACTTATCCCACCAGGTTTCAGTGATGCCTATTATGTCATATTTAGTTTGCTGTACCAAGAGCTCAAGCTCATCTTGTTTATTTCCCATGCTTTGCGCATTAGTGTACAGACATTGAAGTCCATTAATCATTCCCCCGTGTCTCTTATTTAAGGATTTTTTCCTCCCACCACTAGGTCTGCGTGCTGTTTGCTCCATTTGGTCTATGACATTTGGATGATCATCTTCATCAATTGATAGACTCCTACCTTCAGGAGCACTGTCTCCCTCCCCCACATTAGTCAGTTTAAAGCCCTCCTGATGAGGTTTCTGAGATTTTTGGCAAAAACATTTCTCCCAACCGTTGTGAGGTGCAGCCCATCGCTTGCCAGAAGTCCATCTTCAAGAAACTGCAGTCCGTGATCTAAGAATCCAAACCGTTCCTGTTTACACCATTTGCGAAGCCAGCTGTTCACTTCCACTATTTTTCCCTCTCTCCCTGGGCCACGCCGTTCAACTGGGAGGACAGATGAGATGACAATTTGTGCATTTAATTGCTTCAATTTCCTGCCCAGAGCCTCGTAGTCTCTTTTGATCTTCTGGAGGCTATTGCTTGCAGTGTCATTGGTTCCCACATGAACCAAGAGGAAGGGGTATTTGTCAGTGGGTTTTATGATTCCTTGCAGTCGTTCATTTACATCTTGGATCTTAGCCCCGGGGAGACAGCACACTTCCCGAGACATCTTGTCAGGCCCACAGATCACTGCTTCTGTTCCCCTCAGTAGGGAATCCCCTATCACCACTACACGCCTCCTCTTAGGTTTGGTCGGGGTTCTTCCGTGAGCTGTCTGTTCCAAGGTCGCCTGCGCATTCCCTGAGGACTGACTTTGCTGCTCATCTTCATATACCTGATCGACTGTAATGAGGGAGAGATCCTCAAATGGAGTCTGCTCTTCGTCTTCCATGCTAGGGGAGAGGACCTCAAAGCGATTGTGTATTTCCCCAGACGACTCTGGGGTTGTGTGCTCATCTCACTCTATAGGCCGAGGGAGCCGGTGTTTGTCCGCAGACAGCTTCCGGGTCATGTGGCCAGCATGACTAAGCCGCTTCTGGCGAACAAGAGCAGTGCACAGAAACACCGTTTACCTTCCCGTCGGAGTGGTACCTATTTATCTACTTGCACTTTGACGTGCTTTCGAACTGCTAGGTGGGCAGGAGCAGGGACCGAGCAATGGGAGCTCACCCCGTCGCAGGGATTCGAACCGCTGACCTTATGATCGGCAAGTCCTAGGCTCTGTGGTTTAGACCACAGCACCACCCGTGTCCTGCCCCTGCTACCTTAGTCACCACTTAAAAGTGTTTGAAATTAGCCAGGCACCAGGCACAATTTGCACCAGGATTTCAACCACCTGTGACCAAGTGAAGATGCCTGGGCACTAGGATGGCACCTGGAAACGCCACCATCTGGATGCATGCCAGGAGATCCTTGGATCTTACCTGTTTCCCCCATGCTAACACCACATCCTGTAGAATTCTATCAGTTCTTTTTTATCTACACAATCAAAATGAATTTCAGGAACCAAAATGCTTTTCCTGGGCAGCCTGAACAGGAACTGTGAACAATGTTAATATAGTTAATTGTTGTAGCTTGTCTTCACTTACCCCACCCCACTGCCCCACTCACAGTTGTGAAGAATATTCCTACGTTATGAATGGTCCGTGTCACCATTAAGAAAAAGAAGTAGGAATCAGTGTTAGAAACTGGGATAGAAGAGCTAGAAGCCAAATGGCTTCTGGGGCCTGGGTTGTGGGCACCAAAACAGACTGTCTAGTTGCCACTGGGGGGGTCAGCAACACTTTTTAGTTATTATTCTGAAAAGCATGAATTAATACACAATTCACATAAGTGACAGATTATTAATATCACATTTTAAGCAGAAATTGTTAATACAGTCGTACCTCGGAAGTCGAACAGAATCCTTTCTGGAAGTCCGTTTGACTTCCAAAACATTTGGAAACCAAGGTGTGGCTTCCGATTGGCTACAGGAAGCTCCTGCAGCCAATCAGAAGCCGCGGAAGCCGAGTTGGACGTTTAGGTTCCAAAGAATGTTCGCAAACCGGAACACTCACTTCTGGGTTTGCGGCATTTGGGAGCCAAAACATTTGACTCACAAGGCGTTCGACTTCCGAGGTATGACTGTACATGTTTAATTTGGTGTTGACAATGAAAATATTGGTACCATACTTCCATCTTCAAAATACTCTATTGTTAAACTCCTTAACGTATTGTCTATCCTTAACATATACTTCGAGGCTTCAAAGCACATACATTTCAGTAATCCTTGAGTGTCAGCCAGGTGCAAAAAAATGGCACCCAGACTTATTTAGGTTCTCACAAATGGAGAATCTTTAGGTACAAAATGCGCCTGGTTCCCTGCTAATTTCGAACCCTGGTAGGAAGAGGCTAAAATAGATGTAGATATCCCTGGATCAAGTGACTTTTCTTCTATAAGTTCTTGAAGTTCTTAATCTAGCTCAAGGTTATCATCTGAACTAGCCAGATGTTTAACTAAGAATCCATTGCAGCCAGTCCATCGTTTGAAAAATAAAACTTTAGAGCAGTCTTGCTCAAAAATGGCAGCTAGATATTCCGTTTTGGTGACTGTAACCTTGGTTTGAGGAGTCATTTGGTGCCTGAGTTTCTGATCACTGAGCAAGGGACAGGAACACAGGAAGCTTCCTTACACCAAGTCAGGCCTGTTGGTTCATCTAGCTCAGTACTGCCTACCCTGGCTGGCAGCAGCTCTCCAGGGTTTCAGGCAGGGGAAATTGGCAACCCTTCCTGGAGGTGCAGGAGTTTGAACCTCAGGCCTTCTGAGCACAAGGCAGTTGCTCTGTCACTGAGCGACACTTCACTAAGCTCTGGAGGTAGCCACAGAGGGGGAAGAGTGGTCACTTGTCTCCTCAGCTGCCAAACATCCCCTGCCACTATTTGTAGGTTTGGCAATGAGGCAATGTGGGGGCTCAACCAGAGGGCACCTCCAAGCCTGGCACCAAACTCTAAAAAAACTATTAAAAAATAAAAGAAGAATGAATGTTTGGTTTAGAGATCAGCTTGGATTCGCTGGCAAAAGAGTGGCCTCAATTGAAATGAAGGCAATTTCAGATATGGATGAGATGTTTCGTCTTTTGCCCTTGAATAACTGAAATACCACCCCAGGCCAGAGGCAAAAGGTTAAAAGTGGTTTTGGAGGTGGATTTCAACTCCATTTTCTTCTTCTTCTTTGTTTAAGGCAATTGTAAATAAGATTACACAATTAATGGAGAGGGAGGAAAAGGCCTCCATTCACTTCGCTGGAGGGGGAAAGATAATAATTGCAGCTAATTTCCTAATATAGCCCTATTCACATCTTGGATGCCTATCAAATCTAATATCATGGTGCCAGAGCCCCGAGGCGGGAGGGTGGGAAGACAGATTTGAAGGAAGCCTTTTCAAATCAGGATGTGCAACACTGCAATATTATAATACAGTTATGTTATATACAGTTGTGCTATATACTTCTGAGCCCAACACAGCTGGGCTTGAAGGTAAGCCCAAGCAAGTTTAAATGGGTCTAACTCTGACCCAGGGCTGTAGCCTCCTATGCCAAGTTAGCTTCTTAAATAACTGGGAGATTCTTCACCAGTCAGTTAAGTGCTTGCTCATCTCCACTCCAGCTGGGGCTTTGTCAGGGGAATTTTCTCTCCCTCCTTTTAAATCGCTTTTACCTTTTATTATGGCAAAGGAAAGGAGGGTGGGAGCGAGGAAAATGTAATTGACAATGTCACAATGGAGGAGGGAAAACTTCAAGACAGAAAACTCCCCCTCTCTGCCAGTTCTCCTGTGAGAAACATTTCATATCTTCCCCAACAATACGATGTGTGGCGACACAAACAGTTATTTAACCAAAAAATATCACCCAATATTTGATCAGAGAGAAAACAATTAGCAGGGGAAAGGCTGAACTCCCAGATTTATCTTGCAGAGAGAGGGAAAGGGGGGGAGGCAGCTTGGGGGTGAATGAGAGCTTTTCAATGCACTCTGAAGTTGATTTAATTATTGTTTTCCCCATCTTCCAACCCTCGCTTTTAACTGGGCATCTGCCGTTCCTTTCCACAACCTGAACAGCACCAACTACCACTGCACAGTATCAAGGTTGCAGTCGTCTGTGTACCCACATCTGGGAGTAAACCCCATTGAACGTGGTGGGGGCTTACTTCTGAGTAAACTTGCAAAGGGTTGTGTTGTGAATGGGTTCCCAGACTCCTCCCCCACAATGACAGTGGGGGTTTTGCTTCAGGAGGGAAGCCACCGTAAATGCAGAACCCACCATTGCATTTTTTTAAAAAAACAACCCCTCCTAATATTTTTCAGATGCTCCAAAACTAAGCTGAAGCCTTCCCAGGTGTTAGCACTCCAAATACAATTGCTAAGGGGAAACAGGAAGGAATTGGGGGGGGGGGCTCTAAGGAGACAGCCAGAAAGAGATCAAACTAGTTCTGACCCTTTCTCTTTTTTTTCTGCAAAGCTACAGGAGGCTCAATCAGGGATTCCACAGAGGGGCACCGTGAGAGGTTTGGTCATATGAAATCTATTTACAGCTACCGTAAGGGATCAGTCCTTGCACTGTCTAACATGGGGAGGTGGGGAATGAGCAGGGAGCATATTGGGATCTACTGGGAGATCTCTGAGTAATTCACAGTAGATCAGCATGTGGTTCTGACTCCTAATCTTCTAGCGATTGCAACTAGAAAGCTTCTTTATTTCTTTTTTAAAAGCACAGGGTGGTGAGGAGAGGGAGAAGAACATGAGTTTAGGTTCAAAAGGACCTGTGTGCTTGGTTCTGGTACTGATCATAATAACTGTTATTATATCATTATCCCATCCTATGGAATGCCCTCCCATCAGATGTCAAAGAAATACACAGCTGTATGACTTTTAGAAGACATCTGAAGCCAGCCCTGTACAGGGAAGTTTTTAACGTTGGAGGTTTTATAATGTTTTTAATATTTTGTTGGGAGCTGCCCAGAATGGCTGGGGCAACCCATTCAGGTGGATGGCATATAAATAATAAAATTATCATCATCATCATCACAAACTCCTTAATTCTTAACTAAACCTCTTTCTTTATTTCTTTCTTTCTTTCTTTCTTTCTTTCTTTCTTTCTTTCTTTCTCTTTCTTTCTTTCTCTTTCTTTCTTTCTGTACTTATTACTACATTTACTTTCCACCTAGGAGCTCAAGATAGCGTTCATGGCTCTCTTCATCCCCTCTTTTACTCTCACAACCACCCTATGAGGGAGCTCAGACTAAGAGGCATGCCCAGCCAAAGGTCACCCAGCAAGCTTGATGGCCAAGTGGGAATTTGAATCCTGGTCATAGTCACAAAACACTCTAACCACTACACCACATTGGCCCTTTTTGCACCTGGTTGTGATCGATGTCCTCTGGATTCTAGTGAGAAACAAGCAAACCAAGGAGATCCTGCATGCCTGAAGTCCGCCATCCTTGGTCTAATATCTAATCCATGTTCTGAAGACTCGCTTGAAGGCCTTTGGGGTTGGGTTTGCTGTGAGCAACCATCTTCTAGGGCCTTGCTTTACAGCACGAGTAGGAAACCTTTTCATCTACAAGGGCCACATCTTCATCAGGATCAGCCTTGTAGGGCCAAATCAGACAGGTGGGTGAGGCTGCCCACCTATCAGTTCCATGACATCACAGTGACATTACATGCAAGATACTTTGAAGTCCTGAAGCTGGGGCTTCTAAAGGAGAGTTTCTCCCCTTGACTTGGCAATGGGTTGCAAGGATCCTCTGCTAAAATTACGGTATAATGGGGGAGGGAAATCCTCCCCTTTAGCAGGGGCTTCCAATGCACAGCCCTTCCTGATCCAGGAAGGGGTGTGCATCAGGATAAAAGGGAGGAGGTTTGTTAGCAGGGAATCCATAGTAGGTCTGGATGGAAACCTCTATGAAATCAATGGAAGAGAAATTCCATTTTAGCAGATCGCTGCAACCTAAACCCCTTCCTGAATCTCCAGGGTTTGGGGAAGGGGTCTTTCCTACTTGGAGAGACCAAGGATTCAACCGGAGAACTTTTTTGCACTCAAAACGCTGAGTCAAGACCCTTCCACACTCCAAACAAAGGACACACTAGCACTAAGCATCATAGCATTAATGCTTCCCAAGATATTCTGTTGGAAACCTGCACTGAAGCTACCATGGAGCTCTCTTAGGCTGAAGCTGCCCTGGGGAGCATGGCTGAGCCTCCTCCACGAGGGGCCATTGGCCAGTCCCTCTCTGCCTCTCTTTCTTTGAAAGTGCAATTATGGGCCCGCTCACTTCCTGCCCTGTTGCTTTTACGGGCTCGCGAAACACATGAAAACAATTATTTTTATCCTCCTGCAAAACCAAAACTTTCTAGACTCTTTTGGGTTGACTGGCCAAGGACAGGCTTTTTCATGAGCCGTGCTACATAATTTATTGGTTTTTTTAAAACTCTGTAAAGTTTTTTAAGAAAGAAAAAAAGAACTCCAGTAAAGTTCAGACCAGTTCGTGAGACTGAAGTAATTCTGAACTGACTCTTTCATGCACAACCCCCCTAATCATTTGGACTTAACAGATGTTTATAGTCCATAGAGAACTTGACTTGCTACAGGATACGAACAATGGTATTGTTCAGAAAATGGAAATAAGAGCGTGAAGAGGAAATAGCAGTTAGGGCTTGAATAGTTCTGTCCCCTTCCAAACTAAAGCTTATACAGTGGTACCTCGGGTTACATACGCTTCAGGTTACACACTCCGCTAACCCAGAAATAGTACCTCGGGTTAAGAACTTTGCTTCAGGATGAGAACAGAAATTGTGCTCCGGCGGAGATATGAAGGCCACTCTCCCGGGCCAGTGTTAGAAGCTCAGATATATAAGGTAAGGTAAAGAGTAAAGGGACCCCTGACCATTAGGTCCAGTCATGACCGACTTTGGGGTTGTGGCGCTCATCTTGCTTTATTGGCCGAGAGAGCTGGCGTACAGCTTCTGCGTCATGTGGCCAGCATGACTAAGCCGCTTCTGGCGAACCAGAGCAGTGCACGGAAACACTGTTTACCTTCCTGCTGGAGCGGTACCTATTTATCTACTTGCACTTTGACGTGCTTTCGAACTGCTAGGTGGGCAGGAGCAGGGACCAAACAACAGGCGCTCACCCCGTTGTGGGGATTCAAACCGCCAACCTTCTGATTGGCAAGTCCTAGGCTCTGTGGTTTAACCCATAGCGCCACTCGCATCCCTTCAGATATATAAACTAGGTGCCAAATAGCTCCTTAAACTAGGGTTACAGTCACCAAGAGGGACTGCTTCATTGCCATGTTGGGTCCAGACGGTTCGAAAGTCATATTTTTCAATAAGACTTTTTGGGTTCCTGAAATTCATTCTGATTGTGCAGATAAAACGTATTGGCTAGGATTCTACAGGATGTGTTGCTTGTGTGTGAAAACAATCAAGATCCAAGGATCCCCAGGCATCCACCTCCCGACAGTGGAGACGTCAGGCGTCATCCTACCACCTAGGCATCTTCCCTTGGATGCAAGTAGCCCACCCCCAGGTGCAAAATGTGCCTGGTGAACTTCAAATGCTGCTCTCCCCACCTGAGATTCCCAGCAACAGGTATTCAGAGGCCTAGTATCTCCAAGAGTAGAGGTAACAGAGAATAATGATTGTGGCTAGTAGCCACTGATAGCCATGTCCTTCAAGAATTAATCTAATCCTCTGTTAAAGCTGCCAGACTTAGCAGTCGGCCTCGCATCCTCGTGACTGATTTTATATCTACTGCTAGTTTTACTGTTGCTACAATAATTGCTTTCGTTTCTGATGTTTCTGGTCTGTTTTATATTTGTTTTATGGCTCTCTTTCGCAGGCTTTCTTGAACATCTGACCTGAAGCTTCCAACCTTCAACTTCGCTGGACGCCGGGGGCTTTGCTCAAGGAAAATCCGGCATGTGGATCTGCTTGGACAAGCTGTTCCTCAGAGCTGGTGGAATGGGGAAGGCCCAACCCAGCAGTGGCTACCATGGGAACAAGATCCAGACCATCCCAACAGCAGCCACTGCGCCATGGCAGTAAAGCCAGCTTCCCTTGATCTCTCCATGCCACACAAAGGAGCTGGTGTGGATCAGAAAGCCTAGTGGGGATGGCATAAAACAAGACAGTCTTGACGGACAGCCACTTCCAAAGGCAGCATGGAGGACAGCTGAGTTGACTTTGGGTTCCAAGGAGAAAGGACAAAAGGGGCTCCTGAGCACAAAAGCAGGAGTAAAGAAAGACTAGAAAGAGTGATCCTCAGGGTCCCTTCCAACTCTACAGTTCTATGATTCTATGATTCTAAGATGCACCGGAAAAGCAGCCCCAAAAGGAGCACTTTGGCTCACTCATTCACTGCATGCCCACATTTGTTGTTGTTTAGTCGTTTAGTCGTGTCCGACTCTTCATGACCCCCTGGACCAGAGCACGCCAGGCACTTCTGTCTTCCACTGCCTCCCGCGGTTTAGTCAAACTAATGCTGGTAGCTTCGAGAACACTTATCCAACCATCTCGTCCTCTGTCGTCCCCTTCTCCGTGTGCCCTCCATCTTTCCCAACATCAGGGTCTTTTCCAGGGAGTCTTCTCTTCTCATGAGGTGGCCAAAGTATTGGACCCTCAGCTTCAGGATCTGTCCTTCCAGTGAGCATTCAGGGCTGATTTCCTTAAGAATGGATAGGTTTGATCTTCTTGCAGTCCATGGGACTCTCAAGAGACTCCTCCAGCACCATAATTCAAAAGCATCAATTCTTCTGCGAACAGCCTTCTTTATGGTCCAGCTCTCACTTCCATACATCACTACTAGATCTTTCTTCCAGGAAGTCAGCAGAGCAGTTGCACCTAACAGAGAGCTGCACTCGAACCCGGGAATGTTAACGTGTAAATCAGTATTCCCTCAACCAGGTACCCTCAGGAGGTTTTGAAGGACAACTCCTATGGCCCCAGCCGATGGAAGCTGTAGCCTAAAACATCCAGAGGGCACCAGGTTGGGGGACAGCTGCTGTAAATAATCAGCTGACCCCCCTGACCCCATTCCCATCCACCTTTCTTTCACTTCCAGCACAGCTCGGTTCACACGCCGGAGAACCAATCTGCTCCTTCCTTTTGTTAAGCTGGCTGTTTTGATTAGAAATGAGAGCGGATCCAATCTCGGCACTTTCAAATGCATTTCTATGCCCAACGCCAGCTTTAATTTCATATATCATGTCAACGTTTTTTATTCGTTAAATGATACCCGGCGTGCGGTTTAAGCAGGGAGAAGGGGAGATATATATGGGGGTATTACACCAATTTAGGTGAAAGCAATCCCATTCCACATCAAAAACAAAACTAAACCCATGTAGGCAGAGGAATTAATGAAAGCTTAGACCCTTGAATAATTTAAAAAGTGAAGCCCTGGTTAAATATAAATGACAAGATTTAATTCTAGGGCTCTGACCGAGCAGGGTCTGCAGCTCATATCCTGTTCTGGTCCCTGAAAACTGGGCTCTGTGGCAGCAGACAAAAGCTGTCCATCACTCAAGACAAAGACAATTTTTTGGATTTATTTTTTAAATATATAGCGTCAAGGCTTGCAAGCTGTTGTAAACCTAGTGTTTCAAGTTACCCATTCCTGATCCTTTATCCTTCAACTCAGTTACTGAGATCCTCCGATGGGGCACTTCTGGTGGCTCCTCACAAGGCCCCTGAGATTTGATCAACCTTTACTAGGGACTGAGTCTTTTGCGTGGCAGGCCCTGTCCTGTGGAACTCACTGCCAGTGGAGACTCAGCAGCAGGGCCAACCCAAAACATGTTGACACCTGAGGCGAACCACAAAATGGCTCCCAGTTCCCTTCCAAATTTGAATCCCAGCTGCTAGGATCCACAGGGATCTGGTTTGCCACTGTGACAGCAGGATGCCAGACTCTGATCCAGCCTTTGGAAGCCTTGTAAGTCATTGCAGGAGAAGGGCTGTGAGCAACAGCAGACCGGAAACATTTCTAGGACCAAGCTGAAACTGTCAAGCTTCCCTGTTACTGTTTCCTTTTCACCAAGGGGTGAAATGCTGTTAATGCAATATTGTTATATTTCCAGTACCGAAATGCTGGGAGGTTTTGTATATTGTTATATTTGCCATGACGCTGTTGTTTTATTACGTTATCATGAACTTTTTCTCACAATGGTTGATTTTGAGATGCATTCCTGTTTTCTTTGTTGTAAGCCGCTTTGAGCAGGATTCTTTTTTGCAGAAAAAATGGCATGCAAATAAAATTGTGAATGAAACAACTTGGTTCACTGGTGGAACAACTTGGAATACCTTAGAGCTGCCGCCAGTGGAGTTCTGAGACCCTGCATGAATCACAAATCAAATGTGGGAGGAGAATAATGCAATAATAATGCAGTCCAACCACACAGATTTCCCTCCTTCAGGCACACATACCAGTTCAGTGCCACAACAACCAGCGAAGGCAAGTGTTAAAGCTTGATCAGGACACAGGACATTTAAATGCTGCATTCACAAGAATATGCAATGGACAAGTGTTCAGTCTCTTCTGCGAAATGGGGTCATTAAAGATCTACTTTCACAAGCTGTTGGAAAGAGGAGTGCTAAAAGTGCACCTTTTAGTTGGCTAGACCACATTTTACTCAAAAGTAGACCCGTTAAAACTAGTAGAAGCAGGTTAGTAACGCCCATTTAACTTCCACAGTAACTGCTTTGAGTATAACTGGCATTGGTGTTTTAAGTTTCACACGACAAATTAATATTTCCTACAAAGAGGACTGGGAGCTGAGCTCCAGGGATACCTCGATTCCTTTAAGCCACAAGAGATACAATCTTCAGGAAGATCAGAAAGCAAAACCATGCCCTGCAAAAATCAGGATTGTTTGTCTGTTATTTTTCTACTCTTCCTAATACCCATCTAGCTGTCTGGTGGTTTGCATTTATGAAGGGTTCAGCTTTCAAGAGATTGTCAGATGGGGGGGAGAGAGAAAAAAGAATCAGCATTATTTCAATCATCTTAATTGCATACTATTATCTGCCCTGACATCATGACAGGCACGTGCTAATAAGCAGAGCTCCCTAATTGCATTTAGTTAATCAGCGCTTTGTACTTCACAAGGGCCACAGTACACACTCTGCTCACCTTTGACTGCTGGAGGTGCAAGTGTTAGGGACCTTCCTTTGCTGAAACCCACAGCCTCATCCCTCTCATTATTCGGTTCCTAAGAGGCATCTCACCTCCAGTGAACAAAATACCCTCCTTTCCCTCTTGGTCTCTTTGAGACCAGCAGTGGGAGCTCAGAGGTCAAAGGCAGCTCTCCTCTGGGCCTCTCTGGCTTAGCCCTTTGAACTCTCCTCAGGCCACACCCCTCACTGGCCCTGCCCCGCACCCCCAGAGTCTTTGCCTGGCTGGAATTTGTCCTTTGATCATGCTCCTTGTGTGTAGGAACTAGCTTGCTCTACAGTAGTAATATTCACATTCAATGCTCTGCACACTTTGGCCTCCCCATCAATGGCATGTGGCCCTTGGAAGGCTATTCAGGGAGAATGTGGTCCTTAGGCTGGAAAAGGCTCACCACTCCTGTTCCAGACAAGGCATCCCTTGCCTCTTCCTTTCCTTCTGCTCTTCCCCATTCCACCCCCAACTACTACTGTTTGAATTTAGATTGTCAGCTGCTTGCAGGCAGAGACCATGGAAAGCATTACAGGAGACCATAGGAAACTGCTCAGTTGATTTGCCCACCTAGACCAGTATTGCAGACTCTGGCAGGCAGCGGCTGTGACCCTTTTAACGACAGATCCCAGCGTGTGAATCCAGAGCTTGCGCATGCTGAGCATCTGCTCTGCCCCTGATCTGCAGTGTGCACAACTGTCCGCCATGTACACAGATCATGCTCTCGGAAAGTTAAGAGCCTGCTGGATCAGGCCAGCGACCCATCTAGTCCAGCATCTTATTCTCACAGTGGCTGACCAGAAGCCTCTGGGAAGCCTGCAAGCAGAACCTGAGCACAAGGGCACTCTGCCCACTTGTGATCTCCTGCATAATGCCTCTGACAGTGGAGGAAGAACATTGCCATTGTGGCTAGTGACCAAAGTGACATGTAGCCACTGGTAGCCTTGTCCTCCTGTATGAACAGCCACCAGCAACAATGGATCATGTGATGATTGTGCTGTAAAAGGTAAAGGGACCCCTGACCATTAGGTCCAGTCGTGGCCGACTCTGGGGTTGCGGCGCTCATCTTGCTTTACTGGCCGAGGGAGCCAGCATACAGCTTCCGGGTCATGTGGTCAACATGACCAAGCCGCTTCTGGCGAACCAGAGCAGCGCACGGAAACACCGTTTACCTTCCTGCCGGAGCAGTGCCTATTTATCTACTTGCACTTCATGCTTTCGAACTGCTAGGTTGGCAGGAGCAGGGACCGAGCAACAGGAGCTCACCCTGTCGCGGGGATTCGAACCGCCGACCTTCTGATCAGCAAGTCCTAGGCTCTGTGGTTTAACCCACAGCACCACCCGCGTCCCGATTGTGCTGTAGGAGTTCCCAAAAGAAGTTGTGGGGTGGGGTGGGGTTGGAGAAGGGACACAGCAACCTCCCACTTTCCCCGTTTCTGACCTAAATGCCCCCTTCCTCCTGGCTATTCAATTCACATAAATTTGGAGGCTGGGCATCAAAAAAAAGTGGTGAGCAGTGGAGAATGATGGCAAACAGAAGGAGCAAATGCTTGCAATCATTGGCAAAGGTTTCAGCTCAGCAGTTCCAAGGGGGAAATCCCTGTAATGTTTGTGCTGTTCTGCTTCAATCCGGTGGGTGGTGTTAACTAACAAGTTCCTGCATTTCTTGAAAGGTAAAAACCATACATTGCAATAAAGCCTCCTGCTTTCGAGGATCAGGAAAAGAACACTAATCTCATGCCCAACTTTCCATCCTGCTTCCCTTGCGGCTGTTTTAAGAAGGCTGTTTCTCCCAATCACGTTTGTGCAACGGCTTGTGATTTCGCTGCCTTCTCTATCAGTAGCTCCGTGCCATGCCTGCTTGGCTCAGAAGAAAGCCCCTCCAAGTCCAATGGATTTAATCTCAGGTAAGCATGCACAAAATTGCAGCCTTCATCTTCCCTCCTGTCCCTAGTGCATGCAAAGGAACAACACAGAAAGAGAGTGCCTCTGAGCGGGCGAGGCATTTTTATCCCCCATGGCCCACTTGGGAAAACATTTTGCAACTGTGTTTTTAAAAAATATGAATTTAAAGGTGGCTTTTCTGCAGACACGTTAGTGAACATCCTTCTGGAAACTGGTAGGGGAAAAAAACATTTAAAAGTCCTATTATGTGTAGTAGAGGCTTTTCTCCAAGATGCCTAGTCTTCTCATCAGCATCTTTTCAAGCACATCAACTTCGACAGAGAAAAGGTCTTCCTGACTCTAGAAAAAGGCCAGCACAGCCTAGCATCTTTCCAAGAGTAACCAACCAGAGACCTCCACAAAGCAGCACACAAAGACAACAGCCCCTCTCTCCCTGCATGCCAATGTGGCATAGTGGTAAGAGTGCAGGTCTAGGGCCTGGGAAACCAGGGTTCAAATCCCGCATTTGGCCATGAAGCTCGCTGCATGACCTTGGGCCAGTCACTGCCTCTCAGCCAAATCCAACTCACAGGATTGTTGTAAGGATAAAACAGGAGAGGGGGGAGAACCATGTGACCACCTTACAAGCCTTGGAGGAGAGATGTGGGATATAACAAACGTAAGGAAAAATAGTTCAGCTCAGCATATGAACATGGGAGTTCTCCCTCGTATCTACGGGACCGCCTCTCCTGGTATGCCCCACAGAGGAACTTACGGTCTTCAAATAAAAACATCTTGAAGGTCCCAGGCCTCAGAGAGGTTAGGCTGGCCTCAACTAGAGCCAGGGCTTTTTCGGCTGCGGCTCCAACCTGGTGGAACGCTCTGTCACAAGAGACAAGGGCCCTCCAGGACTTGACATCTTTCCGCAGGGCCTGCAAGACAGAGCTGTTCCACCAGGCCTTTGGTCAGGGCGCAGCCTGACTCCCTCCTTTGGCAATCTTTACAATACTTTAGTTTATGGTTGCCATCAATTTTGATTTTAATTAATTCTTTGATGTTTTTATAATGTTGCACTATTTTAGTGTTGTTAGCCGCCCTGAGCCCGGCTTCGGCTGGGGAGGGCGGGATATAAATAAAATTTATTATTATTATTATTATTATGACCAATACCGTTTACATAAACAAAAGCATGCCCAGCTCGCTACGTTTGCTATTACCCATATACATTAGCTGGAGTGAGAGAAGTATCCTGTTTAGATGGCAAGCTTGAAAGTCCAGCTAAGAGGCTTTATGAAGGTCCACGCTGGGGTAATCTCAAGAGCTCACCTTGCTTCGCCTTCCAGTTCTGCTGTCTCAAGCCACTTTCCTTTCTCAGGAAACACTCTTGGTGCATTTGCCCCTTGTGCATTTAAGTTTCCTTTATGCTTTAACGTTAACCATCCATTGCGCTCCTATGGATACCTCCCGATATGTACCGGGATGTTGCCATCCCAGATAAGAACAGTAAGAAGGAGAAAAAGCCAGCACATCCCCATTGACACCTGCTTTGTCCCTGAAACCTAAGAGTGGGTCCCACAACCATTTCAGCAATTCTGTGTTTTGAAAGGAGCAGGGAGAGTGGGACTCGCGAGACCCACTGACTCCTCCATACCCATCGGGTTCTCTGGACTTTCCCTCCAGCAAACTGAAAACACGCACCCCTTCTTGCACCCCACTTCATACTGAAAGGGTATCTCAACCTCCATACTCCACAAACCCCTTCTAGCCCATGACCGTAAGAACTGACCAAAATCGGACCATACCAAATGTCCATTTAATCTGTCCCCAACAGTGCGAATCACATGCTGGGAACGCCCACCGGGACAAGAGAGAGAGAGCCACCCCCAACTGCCGAACCCCAGGACCTGGTGGCAACCAGAGGCACCCTGGCTCTGGGAATCGGAGGCGTCCTGCCTCACCACAGCACTGGTACGGGGAGAAATCTCACTCTCCACATGGCCTATTCTTAACACACAACAAATGGAAGCAACTGCAAAACCGTGGCTCAACCCTGCATTAACAATGTACACTGCTCCTTACCATAAGACCCAACAGGACCTAGGAACAGAGAAAGGGAACTTACAGCGAGTCAGACCATTGCTCCACCTGGGTCTGTACTGCCTACACTGGCTGGCAGCGTCCCAGCTGAAACCCTAGAGAAAGGTTCTCCCTGCGCTACCTGGAGAGGTAACCAGGATTTGAATCTGGGATCCTTCTGCACGCAAAACAGATTATCACTGTACTGTACTCAGCTGTACTGTACTGAGCTACTACAACCACTATCTTTTTTTGGTAAACGAGATTAAATAAATACACCAAAGACGGGTCAGGCAATAGCTACCAGTCATTGTGTAGAGGCACTAGACCCCTGGAGCCCAGACGCTGGGGAAAGATGCCTTTCTGAGCTTTGCAGAGGCATCTCTCGCTCGTTAGGCAGCGCTGGAATCAGAGCACCAGGGCGCGATTTCGGTCTGGTCCGAAGCACAGCGCTCCTGATGCTCTTAAACAAAGAGGGTGCAGAGGAAGGCGAGAGTGATTTTATCATGTGCAGAAGCCTTTATCCGAGGCAGAAGGGCGAGCGCAGCTCCTTCCCTGCAAGAGCCGGTGCTTCGCCTCTCTCTCAGCCTCTCCGTTGTGCCTCTGAAGGAGGCGAGGGAGGCGGAGAGAACAGGCGGATCGCGGTCGTCGGTTTATTTACTGCGACTTGGCACGTTTCCCTCCTTGGAAGAGGACTTGTTGACAGACCCATGTGCTTTCCAGAGAAGGGGAGGAAAGAAGGGGAGAACCACGCGCGCACCCAAACGCAGCCGGAGAGAAGCCGGGGAGGCGATCGCGCGGCAACAGCCCCGTCCGGAGCTTCGGGGTGCGATTGCCATTTCCACACACACACATAATACACACCCCGAGAAAAGGGCTCCCCCGCCCCGTCGAAGAAAAACAAAGTCTGAAAACGGCGCACGCCCAAAAGTTGAAATCTCAGCTAGTCAGAGGAGGGGGGTCCCTACCCTTCCTGGAGAATCGGTGCCCCCCCTCGTCCCCCTGCCCCTCCGAAGGGAACCCCGCGTGCCTACCTGCTGCCAGGGCGGCGGCGACCAGGAGGCAGGCGAGCGAGCAAAGCGGCGGCAAGGGCCAGCCGCGGGGAGCCATTGGCTCCGGGAAGATTGGAGAGGTCCTCTTTCTTTTCCCCGCGGGCGGGTTCCCCCGAACCCTTCTCTCGACGACGAAGCCCCGTCCGGCGCAGCTGCCTCGCTTCTCTCCCGGGCGAAGCAGGCGTGGCGAGGAGCCCACGGAGCCGCACAAAGCAGCGGCCGCGCACGTGCGCCCGCCGCCGGGCCCAAAGACGAGCGCCCTCGGAACCAGGCAAGGCAGGCGATGGGTGAGGGGATCCGTCCGTCCGTCCGTCCGTCCGTGGGGCAGGCCGAGCCTAACGCCTCAACCTTCGCCTCGAGGAGAAGCAGTAGCGGCGGCAGCGAGGACGGGAGGAGCCTGCGCGGCGGCGAGGGCCGCCTTGCGCCATCTTGCCGGACGGGCAGCCGGCCTGCCTGCCTGCCTCTTCGCCGGCGTGCGCTCTGGCGCGGCGGCTCTCCCGGCGCCCGGCTCGCCTCTCCTGCCTGCCAGGCGGCGCCCCAGCAGTAGCAGCAACAGCAGCGCCGCCGCCTTCGAGCCCCCCAACCCTCCTCCTCCTCCTCCCGCCCCGCCCCTCCCCTCCCCTGGGAGTCCCCAGCAAAGGGGGCAGAACAAAAGGCGAGCCAACGGCCGGCCGGCCGGCGCGCTCCGGCTTCCTTTGCTCCTGCGACGGGACGGACCCCGCAGGCCAGCGCGCACAGCCAAATAAAGCGCCCCCAATGACTTCCTTTTTTTGGCCGAGGGAGGGGGTTTCCTTTAAATACAGCTAGGAATCAAAGCAGGGGTTTTTTGGGGGGGTGAGGGTCTTTGCCCTCCCCAGCGCAGCTTTGCAAAGGCTTGAAAAGCCTTCCCCCCCCCCCGCTCCCGTTGCAAAGAAAAAGCTACGACCGATAATGGGGTTGCCCCTCTTTGTGGGTCTGCAAGGTCTGCGCCCCCTCCCCTCAAAAAAGAGCCCACCCCTAAATAAATGCACAGATTCCACCCCCGGCCCCGTGAAAACACACGCAGGGATTTCGTGGCGCGCGGTGCAAATGTGAGGCAGTGAGGTTTTTGTTTGAGGTGGAGAGGGGAGAGAGATGATTATTTTTGGGTTGGAAAGTTAGTTGGGGCGGTCGAGGAGATTTTGCACCAGGGGGTGGCGGCGGCGATGAGTTGTGCTGTGCTGGAGATTCCCTTAAGGGGGGAAATTTCTCCTCCGGATCAGCAGCGCTGTCGAAAGTAGCAACTGCGGTGGTGTTGGGAACTGGACGGTGTCAAAAAATCCACACCGCTGAAGAAGTGTGGCCGGGCAGGGGGGTTGCAAAGACAGAGGGCTCGATAAAGGATGAAAAACCCTCCTACAGTTTTCCAGGGACTCCCGTACGCTCCTCCCACGGGCAGGGGCAGACGAGGACTTCTGCGCCCCGAAACTGAGCCCGGGCGTCCCACAAGGCCTGGTACTAGAGACGGGCGAGAGTAGCGGTCAGCGGAGAGCAGGTGCTGAGCTAGGATTCGGGGGGTTGAGAGAGCGCGAGAGAAACAAAAGATGCTCGCTTGACATTCAGACATTGCGCAGCAGCCCGGCTTGAGACAGAAGATGGTTGTCGCGGGGGTGTAAAGTAGGGGTACTTTTGCTTGTTGGTTGCCCCCCACCACGCCCCCGTATACTTTTCAATACTGAAGGGAACGAAGGCCGCTTCCCGTGTTTAAATCAGCTCCTCTTTTACATTCATGAGGTCTGGAGCCTTTTATCTTTAAGAAGGACCACAGCTGAGTAGCAGAGTATCTCCTTCAGAAAAGGCCCCAAGGTTCAATCTTCACGTAAGGCTGGGAAAAAGCTCTAGGCTGAACCTCTGGAGAGCTGCTGCCAGTCAGTGCAGGCAATGCTAAGCCAGATGGACCGAAGTCCCGCCTTTGCCGAAGACTCTGTTTGGAGCGAGGGCAAACTGTGGTTCACTGGCAGAGCACATGTTTGGCATGCAGAAGGTCCCAGGTTCCGTCCTAGAGAACTGCTGTACTCCTGTCCTGTTTATGGTCTCCCTCACCCCCCGTTCGGAAACCTGAAGAGTCACTTCAGGTCAGCGCAGAAGGACCAATGGTCTGACAGTGTAAAGGCAACAGAGCCGTTACTTGGAGCCTAAAAAATCAGGTTCTGTAGCAGCCTACAAGGGGCACTCTCGGGGGCTAAAATGTCCCAGTACCAGGAGTATTGTGTCCAGTTCTGGGCAGCATAATTTAAGAAGGATATTGACAAGGTGGAACATGTGCGGAGGAGGGTGACCAAGATGATCAAGGCTCTGGAAACCAAGCCTTTTGAAGAACAGTTGAGGGAGTTGGGTATGCTTAGCCTGGAACAGAGGAGACTGTGAGGAGATCTGATAGCCTTCTTCAAATATTTCAAGGGCTGTCACATGGAAGAGGGAGCAAGCTTTTTCTCTCCTGCTCCGGAAGGCAGGACCCAGAACCAATGGATTCTAATGACAATAAAGGATATTCCAACTAAGCATCTGGAAGAATTTTCTGACAGTAAGAGCTGCTCGACGGTTTAACAGACTGCTTTGGAAGGTTGAGGATTCTCTTCCACTGAAGGTTTTTGAGCAGAGGTTGGATGGCCACCTGTCATGGATGCTTTAGTTGAGATTCCTGCATTGCAGGGGGTTGGACTAGATGACCCTTGGGGTCCCATCCAACTCTACAATGCTATGATTCTGTGAGGACTCGGGTGACAGTTACCGGGTCAGGGCTAGGAGTCATGTCAGCTACAAAAATGTTGCATGTGCTCATGTGCCAATATTGTATGTCGCTTTCAAAGGGAAAGCTGTCGAAGCAAAGTCAACAAATATATAAACTAAGTTTTTAAGCGGGGTGGGGAGAGAGATGCAGGAGTTCCTGTGCAAAAGACCTGGGAATGCTTGTAGCGCCCGCTAACAACATCCCTGCAGGGCAGGCCGCTCCCCTTATTCCTAATGAAGTCTGGGATCATCTGCCACTTAAATCTGCTGATCCCGATCCCTTGCCTGATGAGAGAGGCAGGCATGTTTCTTTCATGTTTGTTGTCGTTTAGTCATGTCCGACTCTTCGTGACCCCATGGACCAGAGCACGCCAGGCTCTCATGTCTTCCACTGCCTCCCGCAGCTTGGTCAAACTCATGCTGGTAGCTTTGAGAACACTGTCCAACCATCTTGTCCTCTGTCATCCCCTTCTCCTTGTGCCCTCCATCTTTCCCAACTTCAGGGTCTTTTCCAGGGAGTCTTCTCTTCTCATGAGGTAGCCAAAGTATTGGAGCCTCAGCTTCAGGATCTGTCCTTCCAGTGAGCACTCAGGGCTGATTTCCTTAAGAATGGAGAGGTTTGATCTTCTTGCAGTCCATGGGACTCTCAAGAGTCTCCTCCAGCACCATAATTCAAAAGCATCAATTCTTTGCCGATCAGCCTTCTTTATGGTCCAGCTCTCACTTCCATACATCACTACTGGGGAAACCATAGCTTTAACTATACGAACTTTTGTTGGCAAGGTGATGTCTCTGCTTTTTAAGATGCTGTCTAGGTTTGTCATTGCTTTATGCTTCTTTCTAGCCACCCCTAAGTTTCAGAAACCTCCAGCGTTATTTTCATAGGAGTGTATTGCTGTTAGGAACCCCAAGGGTTATCTAGTCCAACCCCCTGTGATATGTGGTATCCCATCCAATTTGAAACCATACCGGACCCTGCTTAGCTTCGCAAGCGTGTAAGCAGTTTTATTGCTGCGCTGTAAGAAAGATCTCCTTTCTCATCCGGAGCCAGAAGCGCCCGAGCTGCGGAGCCTGGGGAACGTTCCCAAGCTGGGCTCCGGCTCCATATATGCCACCCTGTCCCATCCCGCCCCGCCCCCTCTCTCCCGTTCCTCTGAATCACTTCTAGCCGGACTAGATTGTATTACCAAACAGTGAGCGGGAGCCCCTTGCGAGGGAAGAGCAGACCAGGCCGGCTCTCACTTCGCCGGAGCAGCTACTGAATTCCACAGCCGTCGCGAGCAGATTAGACCGGCGCTTGCAAAAACAATCCCAGCTGCATCGGGAGCAATCGCACTTTCGTGGATAATTAGGAGGAGGAAAGAGGGAGGGAGACGCGGGCGGAACGAGGCTTTCGCTGTTCTGGGGGAAAGACCAGTGTTTGGGGGGGTCTGCGTTTTTGGCAAGGCCAAACTTGCATCGCGCAGACATATTGCAAAACTTTTGCTGCTGTTGTTCAATGCGAGGGCCACTTTCCTTGGTGGGGAACTTTCGGGGGGGGGGCAGCACATGCCGACGGCCGGTGGGGGCCATCCTATCCCATCAAATCATCCCCACTGATCCCCAGCGTAGTTGCAAATTCAGAGGTGCAGGTTGCTCCATGACAGTCACCGCCACTTCCCCTCTAAAAATATGCAGCCATCCACGATTATACAATGATCTTATAATTATACAATAATAATAACTAGGGATGCATTGCAAGGATCAGTGCAGATCTCCATGTGTTGCCTTTCAGCTAGCTCTGCTCTGTTCTGTGCGCATACGTGGGCAAATATTTGGAGTGCTCCCATTTTGGGGGGGGGGGTGACTTAAGTTGTGTTTTCCATCAAGTTCCATTGCATGTAGCAGAAGTTGCACATCATTCTCTTGAAGAGGAAGCAACGTTGTGTTTTCAGTGTTCCTTCACTTTGGAACATCTGGACGCAATTCAAAGTGCTGGTTTTGACTGATAAAGCCTCTTGCAGCTCAGTTCCCCAATGCCTCAAGGGCCGCTTCTCCCCATACGAACCAACCTGGACCCTTTAATTGTCATCTGTACCCTCTTCATGGAGGACTGGAGGGTCGCAACACAAGAACACACCTTTTCAGTGATGGCCCCCCATTTGTGGAATGCTCTCCCCAAAGAGGCTCACCTGGCGCCATCATTATACATCTTTAGGTGCCAGGCAAAAACTTCTTTTTCATCGGTTCTTTGGTCTTTTTGTGTGGGTGGAATGTTTTCATCTAGCTTTTTAAAAATAGGATTGTCTTTTAGATATAGATTTTTTTAATGCCATTTTTAATGCATGTATGTTTTCGTTTGCTTAAAATATTGAAAGTTCCTTTGAGTTGCCGCAGCAAATAAAAAAAAAAAAAAGGGCGACCAATAAATTTAATAAATAAAACAAACCAATAATGTATTTATGCAGGAATTAAAGAACCTTTTAATGAGGGTGAAAGAGGAGAACACAAAATATGGTCTGAAGCTCAACATCAAAAAACCGAAGATCATGGCCACTGGGCCCATCACCTCCTGGCAAATAGAAGGAGAAGAAACGGAGGCAGTGAGAGATTGTACTTTCTTGGGCTCCATGATCACTGCAGATGGTGACAGCAGTCATGAAATTAAAAGACGCCTGATTCTTGGGAGAAAAGCAATGACAAACCTAGACAGTATCTTAAAAAGCAGAGACATCACCTTGCCAACAAAGGTCTGTATAGTTAAAGCTATGGTTTTCCCAGTAGTGATGTATGGAAGTGAGAGCTGGACCATAAAGAAGGCTGATCGGCAAAGAATTCATGCTTTTGAATTATGGTGCTGGAGGAGACTCTTGAGAGTCCCATGGACTGCAAGAAGATCAAACCTACCCATTCTTAAGGAAATCAGCCCTGAGTGCTCACTGGAAGGACAGATCCTGAAGCTGAGGCTCCAATACTTTGGCCACCTCATGAGAAGAGAAGACTCCCTGGAAAAGATCCTGAAGTTGGGAAAGATGGAGGGCACAAGGAGAAGGGGACGACAGAGGACGAGATGGTTGGATAGTGTTCTCAAAGCTACGAACATGAGTTTGACCGAGCTGCGGGAGGCAGTGGAAGATAGGAGAGCCTGGCGTGCTCTGGTCCATGGGGTCACAAAGAGTCGGACACGACTAAACGACTAAACAACTAAACAACACAACAACAAATATCCCCTTTCAGGCCGGCTAGGACACTGAAGACGGGGACTCTGCAAAGAACCTTGCTGCAGAAATGGCAACATCAGCCTCTCTCCGCCACCCGCTGTCACCCCAGAACATTGCATCACTGCCACTGATGCTTCTCCCAAGACTTCCAGTTTGGGAGCCCATCTGGGAAAGAAGAAATATTAAAAATAGATTGAGATGTGAGATTTCCGGGGGGGGGGGTCAGGAGAAGGATGTAGCACCCCACCCCCCTGCTGTCTCCCCCCCCCCCCCGGAATTTATGTCTGACCATGTCCAACGCTGGCAGGAAATCGGACCTGGCCATTTCGAAGAGGAGTACATCCTGTGAACACCCCCTCACCACCCCAGTAACTCTCAGTAGAATGCCCCCCCCCCTTTCTCACTCTGCTTTTTGTAATTAAGTCCAACATCTGGTTTACTTTCTTCCCTAACTGTTGCTGCACACAGAGCAGATGTTTTCATCCTGATGGCCACACCAGCATGTAAATCTATTTCCTGAGTGGTTCCAGTTCATTTAAAACCTATCAACATGTATGTAAATAACCAATGGGCATGATGGAGTTCATTAATCTGTGATTGGCAGGTCCGGCGACAGGGTGGAGGGGCGGCTTCTAAAGCCAGGCCTGATTTAATATCCCCAGATATAATGAAAGCCTCAAAATCTCTGCTTTTGCTTATTTCCCCTTCAAGCAAGTGACAGGGGAAAGCAAAGAAGAAGGCAAAGAAAGTGATACCAGGTTGAGTCTCCTCCTTGCCATGTTCTTTCTGAGAGCCAGAGGGTGGAACCCCCCAGGAGCCATGGTCCCTTGGTCAATGGCAGGGACCTGAGGGCACTGTGGGTAGCTGCTGGCACACTTTGTAAAAGTGAATTGGATGATGATGATGATGATGATGATTTATACCCCACCTATCTGGCTGGGTTTCCCCAGCCACACTGGGTGGCTCCCAGAATAATTATAATAATAATAATAATAATAATAATAATAATAATAATAATAATAATAATGTGATAAAACATCAAACATTAAAAACTTCCCTAAACAGGGCTGCATTCAGATGTCTTCTAAAAGTCATAGTTGTTTATTTCCTTGACATCTGATGGGAGGGTGTTCCACAGGGAGGGCGCCACCACCGAGAAGGCCCTCTGCCTGGTTCCCTGTAGCTTCACTTCTCGCAGGGAGGGAACCGCCAGAAGGCCCTCAGAGCTGGACCTCAGTGTCCAGTGCTAATCCTACCCACCCATTGAAATGAAAAATAGCCATGTTCAATGCACCTGTTCTGAGTGGGTTAAGCCTTGGCTATGACTCATAGATACTTAGTTAACTTATATTTTTTTTCAAAAGAATAAGAACAAACACCGCAAAGGAGCAAAAATCTACTGCTTTTATTCTTCCTTTTCTTTTTAATAAAAAAAAACAAGCATGAGGTAGTTGTTGTGTTAAGGAGGGGGGAAACACCATAGAGAAATAGCAGTACAAATGCTACACTAGAGACACACACTACTAGATTTTTTTTCCTTTTTCATATAAAAATTAAATAATATAAAGATGCTCTGAGGAAATAAAAAATACATTGTCATACATTAAAAAGGAGAAAAAAGAGAGAGGCCAATACCTAAAATATTAGGTACAAGAACCTAGAGGGCCCCATCACAGCAGGAATCCCTCACCTAGCCCACAGTGAAATTAACAAGAGTCCTAAATGGACCCCCAATGCTTTCAGTGGGGCTGAGGCAGGAGGGCTTCCTGCCTGGAAAGTGGCCTGTGTTAACACAAACATCCAGGCTAGTGAGGTGACCCAGTTGCTGGAGATGGTTCTCTATTTTCGGAGCAAGTTGTTAGAAGCACTCGCAGAGTGTGTAATAAGTGGCGGCAACACCTGCCTGCAAGGAAAGGGCCAGCATCCACCAGAAACATGGGGGCAGGGGGAAGGCTGCTTTCCTGCTGATGATGAACACAGAAAACATAGGGAAAGGACGGGGGGGGGAGCTTTCTCAGCTCCAGGGCCACAAATTCCCCTGTGGGTAACCTCCTGGGGGCCGCATGCCAGTGCTGCATGGGGGCCAGAGGCAGAAGCAATGGAGGTACAGTAGGACAGATTTAGAGGTGTGCCAACTTAAGAGGTTCCTACAGCCCCACCTGCCCCTCCGCATTCTCCATGAGACAAACAGGAGGCAGTATTGCAGGTCAGGGACACAGCCCAGCACCTAGGAGGGCTGCATTGCCAGATCAAGAGGCCCATGGAGGTGTGTGCATCTTTGACCCCCCAGGACTGAGGCTCTCCAGCCCTGTGGAAAGGCTTTCATTGCAGGTGAAGAAAACCTGACCTGTGGTTGTGAGCATGTCAGGGTGAAGGCTAAAGTGAAACTGTTGTCCGGGCCAATAAAACCTTCATACCGCTTGATTCGGCTGAACGTATAAACTGGCCCTAAATACTGCAACTCTCACATAAAGTGAGGGAGCAGGGATGTCACAGCAGCATTGCAAGGGGGGCAGGGGTGACCCTCTACTCAATCAGAAAAGTCAGCATCGGAAGAGGACGCAACCCAATAGGATGCCTGCCTGGGAGGTGGGGGGAAATTTCAAGGAATACCGTATTTTTTGGACTATAGGACGCACCGGCCCATAGGACGCACCTAGTTTTCAGGGGGGGAAATCAAGGAAAAAAATATGATTTCCCCCCCGCAGCTTTGGGAGCAGCGGACAGGCTGCACGCAGCCTGTCCGCTACTCCAAGACCTTCTCCCTGCTTTTGCGGGAGGTGGCGGAATTCCCCAACCTCCCGCAAAAGCCCACAGGAGCCCCGCGCGACTCCTGTGGCCTTTTCGACCAGGAGGGAGAAGGGACTGAAACGGCCAGTCAGTCCCTTCTCCCTCCTCGGGGAAAAGCCCCCAAGAGCGGATGCGCTCTTTAAAGGGTGTGCGGCTCCTGCAGGCTTTTCTAGGAGGTGGGGGAATTCCCCCACCTCCTAGAAAAGCCAGCAGAAGCCGCGGAGCCCCTTTAAAGAGCACGAGGCTTTTGCGGGCTTTTGCGGGAGGTGGGGGAATTCCCCCATCTCCCCCAAAAGCCCGCAGGAGGGAGAAGGGACTGACTCGGCCAGTCAGTCCCTTCTCCCTCCTTGGGGAAAAGCCCCCAAGAGCCGCTCGCTCTTTAAAGGGTGCGTGGCTCCTGCGGGCTTTTCTAGGAGGTGGGGGAATTCCCCCACCTCCTAGAAAAGCCGCGGAGCCCCTTTAAAGAGCGCGCGGCTTTTGCCTGCTTTTGCGGGAGGTGGGGGAATTCCCCCATCTCCCGCAAAAGCCCGCAGGAGGGTTGGAAAGTAGCGGGAGGGCGTCGCGCGCCTTCCCACTGCCCCCCATCCTCTGGGGCTGGCGATGGGGGAAGCGCTGCTTTCCCCACCGCCAGCCTCGAAGCCGGGTTGGAGGGTAGCGGCAAGGCGTCGCGCGCCTTCCCGCTGCCCCCCATCCTCTGGGGCTGGCGATGGGGGAAGCGCTGCTTTCCCCACCGCCAGCCTCGAAGCCGGGTTGGAGAGTAGCGGGAGGGCGTCGCGCGCCTTCCCGCTGCCCCCCATCCTCTGGGGCTGGCGATGGGGGAAGCGCTGCTTTCCCCACCGCCAGCCTCGAAGCCGGGTTGGAGGGTAGCGGCAAGGCGTCGCGCGCCTTCCCGCTGCCCCCCATCCTCTGGGGCTGGCGATGGGGGAAGCGCTGCTTTCCCCACCGCCAGCCTCGAAGCCGGGTTGGAGGGTAGCGGCAAGGCGTCGCGCGCCTTCCCGCTGCCCCCCATCCTCTGGGGCTGGCGATGGGGGAAGCGCTGCTTTCCCCACCGCCAGCCTCGAAGCCGGGTTGGAGGGTAGCGGCAAGGCGTCGCGCGCCTTCCCGCTGCCCCCCATCCTCTGGGGCTGGCGATGGGGGAAGCGCTGCTTTCCCCACCGCCAGCCTCGAAGCCGGGTTGGAGGGTAGCGGCAAGGCGTCGCGCGCCTTCCCGCTGCCCCCCATCCTCTGGGGCTGGCGATGGGGGAAGCGCTGCTTTCCCCACCGCCAGCCTCGAAGCCGGGTTGGAGGGTAGCGGCAAGGCGTCGCGCGCCTTCCCGCTGCCCCCCATCCTCTGGGGCTGGCGATGGGGGAAGCGCTGCTTTCCCCACCGCCAGCCTCGAAGCCGGGTTGGAGGGTAGCGGCAAGGCGTCGCGCGCCTTCTCGCTGCCCCCCATCCTCTGGGGCTGGCGATGGGGGAAGCGCTGCTTTCCCCCACCGCCAGCCTCAAAGAGCAGACTCTCCTGGCTTCAGCGGAAGCAACGCGAAGCCTCCGGAGCGCAGGCTTCGGAGGCTTCGCATTGCTATCGCTGAAGCCGAGGAGTCTGCATTCGCTCCATAGGACGCACACACATTTCCCCTTCATTTTTGGAGGGGAAAAAGTGCGTCCTATGGTCCGAAAAATACGGTAGGTTGAGCATTTCGGAACAGTTCCACAGCCCCACTGTGCCCCCACCCCAACGCTTTCCTGCTGCTGGATGCTGAGGGCCAGCTTGGTTGGGGCTCCTTTTAAGCACCAGAAGAACACCAGATGGGCTGCAGTGCACTCGGAATACCTGCAGACTGAATTCTATGTGCTGGTAGTAGAAATATGCTACTGGAGTCCTTGGACCAAAAGCAAGAGGGCTCTTTTACTGGCACTTTTTACAAAGGTGGTTAACTTTTATTCTACTTTTGGGGCAAGGGGTTGATAAAGGAATATATATATATTGTGCCCAGCTGCAGTGCAGAGCATCTAATGCATACTTGATGCACAACAGTTTCCTCTCCTACTTCAGAGAGGGAGATCCAACAGCCTCCCAGAAGCTGCAGGACTGCAGCTTTAACCATCCTGATTGCTGTGTATCACACACTTGGAAAATGTCACCTGGTTCGGTGTTAGACTGGAGACAGACAAAAGTTTTAAGCTGAAAGCGGGTTGAGAGGGGCGACCATTCGAATGGCCTTCCATCCTGAATCAGCTCTCATCCCTCTGTCTGCAGCGGTGACTTCTCTCTACCTGTGTTTTTAAGTAGAGTTCAAAACAAGACATGCACATGGAGGGAGGCGGTCGGATTTCTCTTAACTGTTATTTCAACTGAGATCTGTTTGAACAAAATGTGCATTTATGTTATGCTAATGCAAATTCATTTTTGGCATTTCCAGTTACGGATGCCATTAGGCATGGGGGTTCTCTTTCCTGTTTTTAAAAATAGGGTTAAAAGCATTAATTCTGGATAGTTGATATTTAATATAATTAAAATATTTCTAAGGGGTAAAAAAACAACCCTCATCACATAGTCTTTAAGACTTGTAAAAAGCATCCCCCTCAAGGCTGAATTTGGAAAGTGCCCCGTTCCTCCTAATCTTGCATATGAAATAAGCTGAATTGGTGCCAGGGGTTGGCAAAGGTATCCCTGCCCCCCAGTTAAAGGGCTCAGCAGCTACAAACCAATACAACCATCCTTGCACGGGGTGGGGAGTTGAGGGAACGGCTCAGCCAGATGAGAGGCAGTGCACCCCACCTGTTTAGGCCCTACATCAGCAAAGGGAGACCCTTCCATAGGGCCCTGTATTGACACAAGAGATTCTGGGTCGGTTTCACAAGTCACACAACCTACTGTTCCTCTGCAAGGCCAGATGGCCAAAAGGCCTCATAAAAGCTGGACCCAAAGACCTGCTTACTCTGCGCCATACAGAGGTGGAAACCTGACACAGGTGCCAACGTCAGAAGGGAACAGCGCTCATTCCATTGCGCCAAGGCTTCTCCTGGCTGCATGGCAACCACCAAAAGGTGGCACTACGGGGTTGTGTGGGCTGGAGGGGGGAAATCCTGGTGGGATGAAAACACCCTGAGGGCCTTGTGTGGCCCACACTGGCCCTTTGTGACCCCAGAATACTAGTCCATGGCACCTTCTTAACCCTCAGCAGCCACATAAAGGTAAAGGGACCCCTGGCCATTAGGTCCAGTCGTGGCTGACTCTGGGGTTGCGGCGCTCATCTCACTTTATTGGTCGAGGGAGCCGGCGTACAGCTTCCGGGTCATGTGGCCAGCATGACTAAGCCGCTTCTGGCAAACCAGAGCAGCGCACAGAAACACCGTTTACCTTCCCGCCAGAGTGGTACCTATTTATCTACTTGTACTTTGACGTGCTTTTGAACTGCTAGGTTGGCAGGAGCAGGGACCGAACAACAGGCACTCACCTGGTCGCGGGGATTCGAACCGCCAACCTTCTGATCAGCAAGTCCTAGGCTCTGTGATTTAACCCACAGCGCCACCCGCATCCCCAGCAGCTACATAAACGTTTCCAAAGTGGGTGCTGCAGGAGAACTGCTCACAAAATAAGACAGGCAGCAGCTTCTTGGGTCCTAATGCAAAGGCAAAATACTTGTGGGGTTGGGAGGAGGTCTCCACAGTAAAAACGTTTGGGAGGCACCGCTGTACCTTCTTACAGGAACACAGTAAGCTGCCTGATACGAGTCCATCTAGCTTGGTATTGTCTACTCTGTCTGGCAGCAGTGGCTCTCTGGGGTTTCCAGGCCCTCCTCCTCCTCCAAACCAGGAGCTGTGAGGCTATTTAGTACAATCAAGGGCTAAGCCTTATTTAATAGGTATTACGTTACTTCTAAGCTGTGCTCTGGTCAAAGGTTTATAGTCAACGCCCTCTTCAAAGATGGTGGACGCAGGCAACACTCTCAAACACTGAGGGTGAATTGATTATACTAGAGAGACTGCTACACAAGAGGGCCTGCGACTGGCCTGTGGGGAAAGCCTTGCGCAGGTTGGCTTGCGCATCTTCTCCCCCTTCTGGAAGGGAATCAGAGTCCCCGCTCTCGGCCGAGTCCAGGCTTTGGCCAGGCCTGGGGAAGCCAGTGTCTGTCTCAAGAAATTCAGCGGCCATCTTGTGGGCCTGCCCATCTATCCTGAGCAACACACTGTGGGCCTCAGGGTCACTCTCGTTTTCTTGGTCCCGGGACACTTTGGTGAGGCTCAGGCTGGGGGACGCCTGCCGTGACGAGTTCTCCGCATGGAGGTGTTCCCGTTCGCAGTCCTCAGAGAGAACAGGTTCCCCGTCCAGCACACAAAGCTGGGAGTCAAAATCTCGGTCAGAGGCTGAGAAGTCGGAGTGGACAATGACCTCTGCTTCCATCTGGTTGAGGCAGCTGGGGGTGTGTTCCTTGTTCGCGTCGTTCTGTATTATGAAAGAGACAAGCGAAGAGTAGGAACAGCAGTGAAATACTGCAAGGTGTGATTATCGAAAAGCAGGAGGTGCGTCTTGAACAAACGTAGGATGAGGAACACCTGGCTTGACAGCAGAACATATGAAAAGGATCTGCAGGTCTTAGTGAACACATGCTTAACATGAGTCAACAGTGTGATGCAAGAACAAAAAAGGCGAATGCTAGTCTATGCTGCATCAACTGAAGTATAATGTCTCTGGGCCTTAAATTGAAGCTCATACAACAAAAAATAATATTTAGAATATACTGGACCCCATTACGTCTGTTTAAAAAAGCGCTATCTAAGGTATCTAACTGCTGGAGATGCAACAGGGATAATGCTTCTCTAAAATATGTGTTTTTTCATTGTCCTATATTGAAAGATTTTTGGCAGAAGATAACTGAAACTATCAACAGAACTGCATGGAACAACCTTGCATTTACAGAGCAAAATATCCTCTTGAATTATATTCGCAGCACATGGAACCTTGCAAAAGGACAATGGGGGTGGACTCTCTGTGCCCTTACCACAGCAAGAAGACTGATACTGATGAATTGGAAAAATAAAAATGTGGCTCCCCTCTACGATTAGACTGAAAACTTATACAAACATATGAACAACTTGCATATAAACACAGAGTGGCAATGGGCAAATTCAATGATATCTGGAAGCCAGTCTTACAAATACTGTAATAGGTTAAGATCTGGTGATGTCCACACACACAAAAAAGTATAATGTCCAGATCAAGGGAAGTCACTAGAGTCTGAGTAGCTATCCAGCCAAATTATGCTGACCCCTGGCACCAACCTGGGGAAATTCCTATAGGTGCTCTGTTGACAGAATGCACTTTATCCTGGTAAACTAGTCAACCAGGCATTCTGAGGAGAAGCCAGGAATTTAAATGTAACTTCGCAGTCCCCAGTGTTATGTGAGCCCTGCAAACAAATCTTTTCCTTCTTGTTCTAAACAGCAAGAATCCCCCTGCTGGGAATACACACCGTAACAACCTCATAGACCAGCGCTTGCAGCAAGACCTTTTGCCCTCCGTTGGACGCCATCTTCAACGATCCGTTCAAAGCCATGGTGGGATCTTTGGGAGCTGCGTCTCCATAGCCAGCGATGCTGTTTGCCCAGCTGCTCAGCGATTTCTCCCAGGGAGGCTACAGAATTGTAAGGAAAGGAAGGGACATTATCTCTGGTGCCACACAGGAAGATCCAAGTTCTGTGGGTGGAAATAAAGCCTAAGGGTTTTGGGGAAACTTTGCTGCTGGGATTTGCAAGGCAAATGAAAGCAGTGGAAATAAACAAAGGGAAACAAAATGAACTTTTAGTAATGCAAAAAAGGAAAAGGCTGTTCCTTGCCAGCCTTTCCCAGATGTTTCAGACCGCAACTCCTGTCAGTCCTAGCCAGCACAGCTGTCTAAAACATCTGGAGGGCACCAGTAAGGCTGCTCTTCTCCAACCAGTTTGAAGCCCTGGTGAAATAATGAAATAAAGGCTTTGTTTCCACTGAGGTGAGTCTTGGCTGAGTCACTTTGGACTTAAGGTAGCCAAATGCAATAAGGAATTAATCTCAGCAAATAATTAGTATGTCAGGGAGAAAGGTAGTCAACAGCTGCATGACATGCTAGCTTTCTAGGTGAGGGGATTAAAACTTTTTATTTTTTTGTACAGAGGAGTATTCAGTGATGTGAGTCCTCATCTGCATTTCTAGCACTTTAGTGAGAATGAGGGCAAAAAGGGCCTCAACAAAGTGTATATGAACTCTTGCAAAGCGTTCTACTCTTTAATGAGTTTCTTACCACTTAGTGATTTGTAACAAAATAAAAATATTAAAGAGAGCTGGGTTAATTGCTTTTTTTAAAAAAAGCAACAGAAACAGAATTTTGCAGTCTTCTGAAGTTAGACAAATATATTCAGTTTTACATCATTTCTTCCCTTGCTAGGTTCTGAATTTCTCTGGCTTTGGCTCACATGTTTCAAGTCTGCCTTTGCAGACTTAAGGGAACTAACTTGCTTGTTTGTTTGTGGGAGTGGGCAGGATGGAAAAATGAGTTTCTTGTCTTTCTGCCCCTAGGTGCTCAGCTTTGGACTAGTTTGGACCAAGTAAATTCATTCATAAGCAGGGTTGATATATGATGTATGTGTTTCAAAAGGCCATGGGTTTTCTTCCCCTGTCAAAATCACCAAAAGGAAAACAACATCAGCTAGGGATGGGCCACTGTCTTTGCAAAGAGGTTCCCTTGTGTGGAGACAACAGCCAAAACCTGATTAGAGGAGGAGGAAGAGGAAGGAAGCAAGATGGGAAATGAAGAAGCAAATTGGGCTGTTAACATGGCAGGAGAGAGAGACAGACAGAGAGAACGAACCACAGGCATGTGAGAGAAAGAATGAGGCAGCAGTGATGCTAAGACATTTTAAAATGGGAGGCTGGCAGTCCTGTGGTTTATCTTGCATTGGATGATCTCCTTCAAGAGGTTTCAGCTGTATGGCCAAATCCTGCTCACTCCCCCCAGCCCCTGATCCCAGACTCAAAAACTATTGCTTCATAAACCAGGCCAAAACCTGCTCCTCTGCGGCGTTCTCCAGTCCCGTGGGCCACAAGTGTTACCTTGTTTGCAAGTCTAATTAAATTATACAGCTAGAAGAGAGCTTGTCCAGGCTCCTTTATCCTATCCTCTCCGGTTTGCCATAAAAACTACCATGCGCAACACTTTCGGCCTTTGCCTGGCCTTTCAGAGATTGAGCTGGTCAGCTCTCCAGTTGGCCTTTTCCAGATCCCAGAGTGGGACGGTTTCTCTGGGAGCTGGAGGCCCCCAGCTGGGGCAAAAGGACTTGCTCTCAGGTGTTTTGAAAAGTACAGAGGCTGCTGTTCCCACCCACCCACTCCCCAACCTTCCCGCTAGCTGGAAATTGAAAATGGCATACCACAGCTCTCCCACTCTTGCAAGGAGGATCCAGAGAAGCCTCTATATCCACTGGCAATGCCAGGGTGTTGTCTCGCCTTCCCCTCCCACCCCAAAGCATGCCAGGTCCTGCTCTCAGTACCCCCAGCCCTATTTCATATCTTAGAGGAGGACCATAGGAATCTGTCTTATCCAAAGTCAGACCATTGCTCTATCAAACTCAAAATTGTCTGGCAGCAGCTTCTCTTCAGGGATTCTGGGAAGGAGATTCCGCCAGCCATTGGGGACGGAACCTGGGGCTTCCGCATGCAAAGCAGATGCTCTAAAGCTGACCTATGATCCTTAGTCTGAAGCTGCCTTATACCAAGTTAGAGCCTTGGCCCATCTATCTAAGGTCCAGGGCCTTCTCAGTGATGGCTCCGACCTGGTGGAATGCTCTGTCCCACGAGACCAGGGCCCTGCGGAATTTAACTTCCTTCTGCAGGGCCTGTAAGACAGAACTATTCCACCTGGCTTTCAATTTGAACCTGGCCTGACCTTTTGTTCCCCTTCCTTCCCTCCCCTTTTTGTGAAGATTGCCCTCTCTGGGATCCCACAGCTGGTTCTCCCCTGGTCTCTTCGCTGGCCCAAGTGGGACTAATTTAGCCAGCTAGCCCTGATGATCATCTAATGTTTATTGGATGGATTTCCCCCCTAAATTGATTTTTGATTTTATTGTTATTTACACTTTATACCATATTTTATGCTGTTCTGGTTTTTTTAGCACCAATTAAGTGTTTTTAAATTTTGTTGTTAGCTGCCCTGAGCCCGGTTTCCTGAACCAGGAAGGGCGGGGTATAAATAAAAATTTATTTTTATTTTTATTTTTATTTTTATTATCATCATCATCATCATCTCAGAGCTGTCTACACTGACTGGCAGCAGCTCTCAGACAGGGATGCTCTCCCAGTCTTGCCTGAAGATGCTGTACATTGAACTCAGGACCTGTGTTCTAGCCACTGAGCTAGACCTTCAGATTCTAACACTGGATTATAAAGAGAAATGCAATCATGTTTTAACTCGGGGGGGGGGGGGGAGAAGATGAAACAGGAGGAAGTATTAGAGTAGAGGGACCTTCCCTGACATCTGTTTAGCATGCTGCTGTTCTGGCACGGAAACAGTGGAGCGGGTGAGAAATCAGAGTGTGATGCTTCCTAACATGAGGCTGACCTTGGCTGAAGTCGACCTGACCTCGTTTCCACATCAAAAGGTGGAGGGGAGCACACCAGATGTTGTGTGTTTCTCTCGTGCCGTGACCTTTCCATGGCATGCCGTTGTCAATAATCCAGATGGGAAGGGACAAGGAAGGGTGAGCTGGGCACGTTAAAGAGCCTCCTTGTTGCCAGGGCAGCTGGGCCAATCTCTTGGGCAAGGACACCTTCCAAGCCAAGACTACATCAGAGCGCCTAAGACTCTTAAGACGAGCCCCTCAGGGTCCTTCTCACTCTTCAACTCACAGCATGTCTAACTCTGCACAACGCCCACCAAAAATACACCACCAAAAAGTAGGACCAAAGGGGACACAAGTAAACATATCCAGATTTATAGGCATGGAGGGAAATTTAGAAACGATTGCTAAACATTGCAATAGAAATACTTCTCACCTTGGAGGGGAGGTCTGCGTGCCTGCATGGCTAAATTAGGGTTAGCAGATGTCCCTGTTTCCCAGGGACAGTCCCCGGATTTGCAAATAAGTCCCCGAACAAATTCCATCCCTGGAATGTGCCCGGATTTCATCTAATGTCCCTGGGAAACGCAGCAGCGGCAGTCTCAGCAGCCCAGAGCAGTTAACTCTGACTGGCTTCAGGAGCACCACCCATATGATGGTGGTGCAGGAGCTCTAAAATGCAGCTTCCAGGCTGCATCCACCTTCTCTGACCCCAGCAACTAAACTGTGAAGGGAGGCTTCATGCTGCCTATCAGAGCAGCCTCCCAACTCCTACTTGCGTGCAAGCAAGCAGGAGAGGGCAGGGATCTCTCAGCTGTGAAGGAAAGCTTCACAGGAGGGGGCAAGTATAAGAAGGTAGGCCGATTGGAGCTGGCTGAGGGCAGGCTGAGTTTGGGTCAGGTGCTACTACTTAATCCGTTCCAGAAGACCGTTCGGTTTCCGAAAAGTTTGAAAACCGAGGATCAATGGGCTGGCTGCAAAGTCAATTGGGGGCGGGGGGGTTAAAAACATGGCTCAGAAGCCATTTGGCTTCCAAAAATCGTTCAAGAACCAGAGCAGTTACTTTTGGGTGTTCAGCATCCAGGAACCAAAACGTTCCAAAACGGAGGCGTTCGGGAACCAAGGTTTGACTGTATGGGCCAAGTCTTGGTTAGGCAGCCACATTTCCTCCCCCCCCCCCAAACCTCATAGATTTGCTTTTAGAAAAATAACAACACAGACCATGAGCTTCCCAACCCTCCCCCCCTTTTTGTAGAGATATAAAGTGGAGATCACACCCCAAAATCTGTCTCAAAATAAGGTCGGGGAACAACTGGCACCTGTCAATAATGGTTTGCGTAGAAGAAAATGAAAGACAAAGATGAAAGCTGCATCTTTTTACTGGACCAACTGATGGTTGGAAAACCAGAAAACTGTGGAGTTTCAGCTGTCCCTTGTAGCTGAAACTGACCAGCAGCTACATTAAAAACCTAACCCAGGCTGGGTTGGTGGGTTAGCACAGACATCAAAGCCACCAGGACAAAGGAAATGAGTTTGCAGGAGCAGGATTAGCCAGCAGGGCCTCTCAGTGGGTGTGAAAAGAGGGGGGGGGTGAGGACTTTGAGATAAATGGATAAACACCCCTTCCCCATCACTTGCTCAAACCCCAAACAGCTCAGATGGAACAGCGAAGAAGAGTTGCGTTCATCCACGTTTTCCAAGATAACCCGGGGTCTCAATGGATGATGAAGCCACATGGAGACTCTCTTACATGGAGACTCTTCAAAGGAGGGCAGGCCTCTTTCCTTCCCCCACCAAATGCTGACAGTAGTGACACACACACACACACACCCTCTGCAGGGCAGGCTTGAACATAGATTGTCTTTGCTCCCCTCTAGCGGCCAGCCAGGGGCGTGGAGACCAGGCGGAAGATGTCTCCCTGCCCAGCTCAAGGCTGAAACAAAACACTCGCAGCTGCTGTGCTCAGGGCACTCATGCCCAGGTCCCTCCCTGCCTGGCAAAGGCCCTGCGGGGCTCTGGGTTGTCCCTTTCCTTTCCAGCAGGGCTGTCATGGGAGGACTTGGCCACCGTACTTCATGCTCTCCAGCCTGGACTACCGCAAAACGCTCTTGGTGGGGCTGCCCTTGAAGGATAATTCAAAAAATTCAGCTTGTCTGATTTTGGCAGTGGTGGCAAAGAGGGGAGAAATTAAGCAAACAGGGTGCTAGGGTGGGCAGAGACCAGTGGTGGGGGTGCAAATCACCCCTTTCCCAGTCATCAGGTAGATTGTTTGATGAGTCCAGCAGAGGTGGCAACTCTTCACCTTTCCTCAGCTAATCTGTACAGAACCGCTGAAGGGGGGTTGTGAGTCTCCATGCTTTCCTGAGAATGGGTGCATGGGAGCGTGGGGTGGCATACGATGATACCCCCCCCCCGCGCGGAGGGCTGATTGCAGCCCTCAAACTGAAAAAGGTAAGCGGCCCCAATGAACAAAATTTAACCAGACTGGCAGCTGAATCTTATTTCAACAGTGGTTGTGGGACAACTTTCCCCTCCATCCCGCAATACTAGAGGGCAGAAGGCTAGCTTAGGGGGCACAGACTAGCTTTGGGGACTCAGGAGGATGGGGTGGGTTACACCTCCAGCATCTGGCACCTGAGGCAGCTGCCCCACTCTGGCAAGTGGCAGGGCTGGCTCTGATGTTTCGAGTCTGCATCTGCCATTGAAGATAATATGGAGTCTGAAAGCAAATGAAAGACCATGTGTTGCATCTCTTGGAAGATCTTATACTTCCGCTTCCTCAGACAAGCCTCACAGGGTCTCGGAGATGACTCCTCCTGGCCACCTGACCTGCTGTACAGGTGTGTAAAGGGGGACATAGTAGATAGAGTCTTTTTCTCCCTCTCTCGTCAGATTGTCACTCCGGACATCTACTGAAGCCGAATGGTCGAAAATTCAGGATGAATACTTCTTCACGCAACATATAGTTTAAGGTTGCCGTATTTAAAAAGTGAAAATCCGGACACAAAAGTTGTTGAGTTTTTAAAAATTATTTTTGGCCAAACTCACTGAGCTTAAATGTGACATTCTGAACTATTTTTAATAGCTCAATCTACACTTCCGACATAGGCGCTGTTTATGAGGACCGAATCCCAGCTATGTCTGGGAAATTCCGGACATATGGCAGCCCCAACAAATTATGGAAATCAATCCCACAAGAGGGAGTGATGACCACCATTTTGGATAGCTTTAAAAGAAGACTGGACAAAGTCATGGAGGAGAGGGCTATCAGTGGCTACTTGCCAAGAAGGTGGTGTTTTGCCTTTGCCACCAGAAGCCTATGAATACCAGTTGCTGGGCTTCACAGGACGAGCGCTGCTGGGCTGGGGTCCTCCTCCTGGACTTCCCAGAGGCATCAGGATGGCCACTGTGAGGACAGGACACTGAGCTAGATGGGCTCTCTTTGGCCTGATCCTGCAGCCAGGCCCTTTTTATGTTCTTATGTAAGCGGTTTACAAGCAGCTGAGCTGGAGCTATTATTCCCTTTTTAAATACAGTGGTACCTCAGGTTAATTCGTTCCAGAGGTCCGTTCTTAACCTGAAACTGTTCTTACCCTGAAGCACCACTTTAGCTAATGGGGCCTCCTGCTGCCGCCGCGCTGCCGGAGCACAATTTCTGTTCTCATCCTGAAGCAAAGTTCTTAACCTGAAGCACTATTTCTGGGTTAGCGGAGTCTGTAACCTGAAGCGTATGTAACCCAAGGTACCACTGTACAGGGAATGGAAGATAAGAGAGGGTGAATTGCCTCAGGGCCATGTGGTGAGTCCTTGGTGGAGGCAGAAGACATTAACCCAGGTCCACTGCCATTTCTCCACCCGCAAAGAGCCGCACTGGTAAAACCTCTGGCTGTAAAGAAACTCTACCCTGCCCAGCTAAAGCTCTTGCCACCCGACTGCACTTTGCCCTCCTCCCCGTTGACGGCTGCTTTCTCTTCAGAGCTGGGGACCTGCAAGAAATGTCATGATTGACGCCAACGCGAAATCCCACGCGCTCGCCACACACTTGTTTCAGTCAATCTCCTAATTACCTTACACATTCTCCACAGGCTACAAAGACAGGCATAAACTGATTAGCTAAATTAGGCCAATTAAACATTCCCTAATGAAATGAAATGCTCCAGACAAACTCTGGGAAGCTTTAAAGAAAAAGGGTGGGCGGGGAGGGGCAAGCGAAGTGGGGAGCAAAAGCAAAGGCGGCACAATTGGCAGGCAAAATAAGTTGCCGCAAAAGAAAGAAAAAGTTATAAAGGGATCTTGGAGCAGAAACTGCCATGACAGCAGGACTTGGGGGGTGGAGTGGGAGTGGGGACGATGCACGGGTGCAGCCCCCCCTCTTCTGCCTGTCCATAAAACACACCAAGCTCCAGAACCTTATGATGCAAATCTGTGCATGGGGCAACATCTGGCCACAGAAGGAGTCAGAGGAAGAAGGTAAAGGTAAATGGACCCCTGACCATTAGGTCTAGTCGTGACCAACTCTGGGGTTGCGGCGCTCATCTCGCTTTACTGGCCAAGGGAGCCGGCGTACAGCTTCTGGGTCATGCGGCCAGCATGACTAAGCCGCTTCTGGCGAACCAGAGCAGCGCACGGAAACGCTGTTTACCTTCCTGCCGGAGTGGTACCTATTTATCTACTTGCACTTTGAGGTGCTTTCGAACTGCTAGGTTGGCAGGAGCAGGGATCGAGCAATGGGAGCTCACCCCGTCGTGGGGATTCGAACCGCCGACCTTCTGATCAGCAAGTCCTAGGCTTTGTGGTTTAACCCACAGTGCCACCCGCGTCCCTCAGAGGAAAAAGAATGGTGCTCAAAACCATGACCATTTCTTGCACTCTGGCATGCAGTTTGCTGACACCAAGCCCCAACCAGCAAAGGGGAATGGGCGGAAGTGGTGCGTGGGCCCTTTTGCACATTCTCAGCATGTCCCAAAATGTCTCCCAGTGCCTAACAAATTCAAACCCCCTCTTGCCAACATCTCATCCATGTATTGTCTAGCTGGCCCTGCGTGTGGAACAGGTAGCATTTCAGAGAAAGCCACCTTGAAGGTCCTGTCTTTCATGTCCCCCTTCCCCTTCCAAGCAATCTAATTTGGGTTTTCAGGATCGCCAGGAATATAATCTGCCAGCACTGAAATATCTTCACTGCCTTCAACATTTCGAGGCACAATTCAAACTGTAAGATGTAACCTCCCCAAAAATATCCAACCCACCTTGGGAGCAGGTTATCTGAGGACTGCTTGTTTCCCTTCAAAGTGGCAAGGGGATCCCCATGAAAGGGGACCACAGGACCAAATAAAATACCTTTCTTTTGACGTGGCCCATGCTGTCATCCAAGGGGCAACCACGAATGAGGCCCTGCACTTCAGTCAGCTCCATGATGTCTGCCGGTGGTGAGGGAGCATCATCAGAGAGCGGGGTCATCAGGGACTCCAGTTCATGAGAGTTGGAGGGAGCCACAGGAAGGGACGGTGTTTGCCGGCTCCGGTGATAGTAGGTGTGGTTCCCGGCTGCTTGGGAAACCAGGCCTGCCACAGCCTCTCTGCAGGCGTGAATGAACAAAAGACTAAGCGCTCACCAACCAGTAACGAAACGTCCCCTGCAGCTCAATGAATACTGGAGATTTCCCAGCAGACTGAACCAGTGCTAGGCACAGGATCATTCTTGGCCAATAGCAGCAGGTTATTAAATGACCAATTGCTGATTTATTTGCTGCGGGATGATATACGGAACAGAAAGCTACCTTATACAGAGTTAGACCCCTGGTCCTTCTAAGTCAGGGTTTCCCAAACTTAGGTCTCCAGCTGTTTTTGGACTACAACTCCCATCATCCCTAACTAGCAGGACCAGTGGTCAGGGATGATGGGAACTGTAGTCCAAAAACAGCTGGAAAACCCAGTTTGGGAAACCTTGATCTAGGTCATTATTGTCCACAATGGCAGGTAGAAGATCTCCAAGATTTCAAGCAGGGGTTTCTTTTCAGTCCTGCCTGGAGATGCAGCCAGGGACAGCACCAGAGACCTTTACTTTCAAAAACTGTGACACTGCCTTCCTAATTCCAGCAAGGCAGCTGTGTTAATCAGCCAATACAAACAATATATGCTATGGTACACTTTAGGGTTGTAGCTACTTTTGTATTATACTGAGATTATCCTGCTATGTGTGTCCGTGACAATGCTTTCTCTAGCACCATAGGAGACATTCTTTGACTGAGTCAGACTATTGGCACATCTCGCTCACTGCACTGACTGGCAGTGGCCTTCCAGGGCTTCGGACAAAAGACACAGAACAGAGGCTGCGATACGGATATGGCAGGCTCATGGCCGAACGGACAGGCTTCAGTTTGGTCTGATGTACTTTGGGCCAAGGCGAGGCAGACACCTACCTTGGTTTGTTGTTGCGAAAGCTGGCGCACATGCAGAAGAGGACACACAGCAAGCCTAGGCAGATTCCCACGATGATCCCCGTGACAGAGTGAACGTCCAGCATATCTGAGGGACACAGGAGAGCAGTCAAAGAGAAGAGGGTGATGCCGCGGCCTGCCAAGGCAAACCCCACCTTGCACTGTGTGCGCTGCTGTGTGTACCTGAGAACTTCTCCTGCAAGGTCTGCACGTCCTTGACGTTGGAGTACGGCCCTGACCCGACCACCGTCTTGGCTCCCATCTTGAAGAAATACCGGGTGTCGCTCTCCAGCCCGTGGACTTCGGTGCTGAACGTATTGCCTGAGCAAGAGAGCAAACCCAGCAGGTGCTTAAGTGTTTCAGACTGGTTAAAAACACAGCGGATGTTCTGCGGCTCCCATGTAGTAATAATAATAATAACAATATATTATTTATACCCCACACACTCTGGTTGGCTTCCAACAAAAGATTAACAATACATCAAAACATCAGTCATTAAAAACTTCCCTAAACAGGGCTGCCTTCAGATGTCTTCTAAATGTCAGGTAGCTGTTTATTTCTTTGACATCGGATGGGAGGGCGTTCCACAGGGCGGGTGCCACCACTGAGAAGGCCCTCTGCCTGGTTCCCTGTAACTTGGCTTCTTGCAGTGAGGGAACAGCCAGAAGGCCCTTGGCGCTGGACCTCAGTGTCCAGGCTGCACAATGGGGGTGGAGATGCTCCTTCAGGTATACTGGGCCGAGGCCGAGGAAGATCGCTTCTTCTTCAAACATCCACAGGGGTGGGGAAACCCTCAGTCCAATTTCATCTGGGTAGCAAAGAGGGGGAGAGGGGGTGGCAGAAGAAGAGAAAGACCTATTCACCGCCATCCCTGCTCACCCTGGCATTTGGCCCCTGGCAGATGACCCCTGAGGGAAAGTTGAAAGACAAAACTACTCCCGTACTCCTGCGCAAAAGTTTCCTCTATGCATTTTTTTTACCTTCTTTTGTCAGTAGAGTCCACATCTCATCAGGTTGAGTGTGATTGGCATTGTACAGGATGAGGTACTCCACGATGATGCCATTTGGCTCAGAGGGGGGGCACCAGTGGACCTGGACGGCATATGGGTTGATGGGGTGCAGCCGCAAGTCGGAGGGAGGTGTTGACGGTCCTGCAGGAAGGGGAGGACAGAACGCAAAAAGGGAGAAAGGGGTTTATCAAGCAACCGTTAAGGCAGCCGTCTCCAGATGTCAGGGACTGGGCAGAGGAGGTACGGTAGAGACCGCCTCCCCAGCCTGACCCTTCCAGAGAAGAAGAAAGCAGTTCAGAATTACAACAGGGGTTTGAGGGAGATCACAGCTCAGAGGCGGATGAGGGGGAAAGCTGGGAAATAATGGGAGAGGAGGAGGAAGAAGCACTAGGGGGGCGACAGCTGACAGACACAGCGTATTTACAAAGCATTCCAGACACCCTCCCAAACCTGGCGAGCCTTGAAAGTAGGAGAGCAAAGAGCTCAAAGGCAGAGGGCGCTTGTCAGCACCCATATTGAAGACATGTGAAGGGAGGGAGGGAGGGGGTGGAGACTCACGCGAAGCAAAGCCATTATCCAAGAGGCTGCATTTCTCAGCCTCTCTCTGTGAATATTGAATAAAAAGCAGTTGGTAAGAACTTTTCCTTGTCTTATCCATTCCTGGCAACCTGCCATGGGGGGTTGGATCCTGTGCTGCCTGACACCAACCTGCTATGTCCCTCGTCTAGAACCCTGGGGAGCCACTGCCACAGTGATCTTCTTGAACCTTGGGTCCCCACATGTTGATGGGCTATAACTCCTGTCTTCCCTGACCTTTAGCTAAGCTGCCTGTAGATGTTGGGAGTTGGACTCCAACAACCACTAGGGACTTCAAGGTTGAAGAAGGGTACTGGTGCAGATAATGCTCAGCTAGAAGGACCAATGATCAGTGGCAAAGCATGTACCATATTTTTCGCTCTATAGAACACACTTTTCCCCCTCCAAAAATTAAGGGGGAAAGTGTGTGCGTCCTATAGAACGAATGCAGGCTCCTTGGCTTCAGCGATAGCAACGCGAAGCCTCCGAAGCACAGAGGGAGAGCTCCCTCCACACTTCGGAGGCTTAGCGTTGCTTTCACTGAAGCCTGGAAAGCGAGAGGGGTCAGTGTGCACCGACCCCTCTCGCTCTCCAGGCTTCAGGGATAGCTGCCTGAAGCCTTCGGAGCACAGCGTGAGTTCCCGCTGCGCTCCGCAGGCTTTGGGTTCCTTTTTGCTGAAGCCGGGAGAACAAGACTCTCCTGGCTTCAGCAGAGAAGGGGGAGCTGCGCAGCGCCCCTTCAGCCAAGCGGGAGGAGAAATGGAAGGGGCTCCATTTCTCCTGCCGCTTCGCTGAAGGGGCGCTGAGCAGAGAGGGGGAGAATTTTTTTTTCTTGTTCTCCCCCTCTAAAACAAGGTGTGTCCTATGGTCCGGTGCATCCTATAGAGTGAAAAATACGGTACTTTGTATGCACTAGGTTCCAGGTTCAATCCCTGGTGCCTCCTGGTAGGGCTGTAATGTCAGTGCATACTTGAAAGACAAAGTGCGAGATTGGTTACATTACGCTCAGATTAAAGAAGTTTTTAAAAATGATAAAAAACTAGGGTTCCAGGTGGAGAAATCGAAATTAGAAACAGAATTGTTAGAACCAAAGATTAAGGTACTTTCAAGGATGTATAACTTGCTGTTGAAATGGAATACACAAGATGAAACGGTTAAATCGGCTATGATAAGGTGGGCACAGGACATTGGGCATAATATCATGTTTGAGGACTGGGAGAGGTTGTGGAACAATGGATTGAAATTTACTGCATGTAACGCTCTGAAAGAAAATGTAATGAAAATGATTTATAGATGGTATATGACCCCAGTCAAACTTGCCAAAATTTACCACCTGTCTGATAATAAGTGTTGGAAATGCAAAGAGTGTGAGGGAACGTTCTTCCACCTCTGGTGGACTTGCCCTAAAGTGAAGGCGTTCTGGGAAATGATTTATAATGAACTGAAAAAGGTATTTAAATATACCTTCACTAAGAAACCAGAGGCCTTCCTTTTGGGTATTGTCGGCCAAGGGGTGGCAAAGAAGGACCAGACATTTTTTATGTATGCAACAACAGCAGCAAGGATACTTCTCGCAAAACATTGGAAAACTCAAGATCTACCCACACTGGAAGAATGGCAGATACAACTGATAGACTACATGGAACTGGCTGAAATGACCGGCAGAATCCGTGACCTGGGAGAAGAGAGGATTGAGGAGGACTGGAAGAAATTTAAGAACTATTTACAAAAGTATTGTAATTTGAGTGAATGCTAAACAAGACGCTAGATCAAAATAACTGAGCACCACTAAATTTAGAAGTTTTTAAGAAAATAAGTAAGATTGTGAAACTTAGCTCCTTTTGAGAACTATAAGATTATGAAATATAAGGGATATAAGAATTTTAAATAAGATGATAAATTGCTGACAAAACGTTATAACGATGAAAATGGGAGCGGGAGATGTGAGGAAGTCTAAAGAAAATGTGAAAATATGTTAAGATCAATGTTACATTGTTTATTATGTTTATTTTTATTGTAAAACTTAATAAATTGCTTTAAAAAAAAAAAAAAAGTCAGTGCATACATTACAGAGCTAAGTGGATCAACAGTCTGTTGGTATAAGGCTGCTTCCTGTGAGACTCAGTAGAAAACCAACTTTATGGCTTACTCCAGCCTTCCCCAACCTGGTGCCCCCTGGATGTTTGGGACTTCAAGTGCCATCAGCACCGCCAGCCAGCATGGCTGTCCGATGACAAGGCCCACGGGAGCACATTGGGATTTTTCGCTCTTAATTTGGATTTTTTTCTGGTCGAGGCTGCTGTTGCATCTTCGTGTTTTATTTTTATTTATTTCACAAAATTTATATTCTGCATGATTCTATTTAAAAAGCCAAACCTCTCAAAGTGGTTAACAAAAAGAATAAAACAATAAATAACTATTTAAAAACCTTTAAGAATAATTAAAATCAACGATAAGCTAAAAACCAAATTAAAACACATGTCAATGTTCTGCATGTGTGGATAGGCTTGCAAAAAAAATATGTTATGAGCAGGCATCAAAAAGAGTACAGCGAAGTCACCTGCCTGTTGTCAATAGGCAGGGAGTTCCAAAGTATGAGTTCTAACACACTGAAAAATTGATTTCTTTGCAGAGCAAATATTAGTTATTGTCGTAAATATTTATTTGCTTTTGCCTGTATTGGAGATTTCTATCTTTACTGAGAATTTTTTAAAATGAACAGCAGAATATTTTTGAATAAGCAGTTATAGGGGCTAAAAACTTACATTTAAAACTCTCACTCTTAAAACGAAGCACTGCAAGAACCTAGATAAGAACCCAAGCCATTTTGCTGCTTGAGGCAAAGGGAAAGGTGGAGCCTCCTCTGTTCCCATCATTCCACATGCAGAAGCCAAGGAAATGGCAGCTGACTGTGACAGTGGAGGTAGAACACAGCAGCAGCCTTCAATTTGTCTAATCCTCTTTTAAAGCCAACTAAATTGGTGGCCATCACTGTCTCCTGTGGGACAGAGAGCCACAATTTAACTATGAGCTGTGTGAAGAAGCCACTGGTCCCAGGGTTGGGAGAGAAGCAGCCATCGGTCTAGGCAGGTGATATGCCCAGCTCTGTTCTGCCCAACACCTTTTCCGTCAATGCCTCCATCCCTCATCTGCTGTCTGAGACTCTGCCTAACGCTGCCTTGCTTTGCCTAACGATAGGGCCGGCCCTTCATGGAACACATATGCTATTGTTCAGTTAGGTAAGGTAGCCTGCACTCCCCCATTCAAATCTTTCGCCCAAAACCTGCAGACATTTATTTATCAAGTACTCTGTTGTGTACTCACTGTCTGGAAGGGTGAACCATTCTACCGCATTCCCAAATGGCCCATCGACACCGACGCCATTCGACTGTACGGCAAATTCGTATCTGGTGAACGGCTTCAGCCCACTGATGAGGATGTCTTCGTCGGAGCTATGGAAGGAAGAATGCCCACAAGGGAGAAAATATTATGACGCCATCTGCAATCTGTGTACCCCCATAAGAAGACTGGCAGCTGTCAAAACAGAAGAGATGGCAGGTCTTGTGGTTTCATAGTGCTTCACTTGATATTTGAGATTCTTACCTAATAGCAGCCCCACGTGAAGCAAAGAATTCATTCAGAGAAGTCATGGGCTTCTCTGTGATAGGACAGGAAACTGATGGATGCAGAACTCACTGGCCTTAATGCTGACCCATGGATTGCCAATATATGGTTTATTAAGTCATGGATTATGTACAGGGCTGGAGAACTTCAGGCCCAGAGGCTGAATGTGGTCCTTCAAGGCTTTCCTCAGGGCGTACCTCCCCTCATCAGCCCTGCTTTGCACCCTCCTTGAATGTTTTTGCCTTGCTGGAATGTGTCCTTGAACTCCCATTAGGTGTCTTGCCTGCTTGGATAGAAAGCAGGGAGGACAGTAAGAGTCTGTGTAGAAACTAGCCTAGTGTACAAAGGTAACATGCACATTCATTGCCCCTTCTCATGAGTCACAGCAGAAGCTGCCAATAATGGGCCATCTCCGTACATACGTGCCTGCCTGTCCTTTAATATGAGCTTCTTTTTTAAAAAAGTTTTTATTAAATATTCTTGCTCAATTCTCTTTAAAAGCCTTCCAAATTAGTGGCCATCACTGCCTCCTGTGGGAATGAGTCACATAGTTTAACTATGGGCTACGTGAAGAAGCCCTTTCTTTTATCTGCCCTGAGTCTCCTAACATCCAGCTTCATTGGAAGTCAACAAGTTCTAGCGTGATGAGAGAGGAAGAAAAACTTTCACCCGTCCTCTTTCTTTGTAGCAGCACCCCATATGCAGACTGCATGGGTGCTCAGTCACACTCTTCTTTTTTTTGTAAATCTTTATTGGTTTAACATACAAACATACAATGAAAACAGGTATAACAAAGTTAAATACAGAAGTAAATAACAGAAAAAGGAAAAAAAACCTCATGATGTAAAAACAATTTTTTAAAAAAAGAACAAGAAAAAAGAAGAAGAAGAAAACCCAAGAGTTTCATATCTATCAAATAAAATTATTTTGCAAGAAACTTCCAGTTGTTCTCGTTATACTTTTTCTATTGTCATGGTATTATCACACAGTTTTTATATCCTTTTTCTTACATTCCACTATGATATTTATTTCATTTATCTATTGTTCACAAGTATCATTCCACTCCTGCTAAGATGGTATCACTTTTACAATATAATCTTATATATCCCTTAAATATTTTCCATTCTTCTTGGGTTTTCCGGTTTAAGGCTCCCCTGACTTTTCCCGTTAGCTTTGCTAGTCACCCTCTTACCTTGTGTAGTAAGTCACAAGTGAGGCGTTTTTCAGCCCCCAGGGACTGAACCGCACGGTGTAATTGACGATCTTCACCGTGGTGAAATCCGGCTTCTTCCACCTCAACCAAATTGACGTGGAGCTGTTGGATTCCACGTAGACATGGGCTGGGGGCAGTGGTGGGCCCTTCTGAAGTGGAGGGTCTGTAAGGATGATCAAGAGAAGAGAAGAAATGCAGAATCAGGCACATGGAGGATGGCTCCTGGACCAGCTTGCAAAGGAACAACAGCGGAAATTACAGAGGAACAAGGCAGGGTGAAATGTTGTGGTCAGATGAGCCACAGAATGTGGAAGAAGTCAAACGGGGATGACTGGAGCTGTGGTCCATAAGAACCTCAGCAGAACCTACTGGATCAGGCCAACAGCCCATCTAATTCAGCACCCTGTTCTCACAGCTGCCAGCCCAAAAAGCCTATGAAACAAGCAAGCAGGACCTGAGCACAAGAGCTCTTTTCCCTCCTGTGGTGTCTGGCAACTGGCATTCAGGAGCAAGACTGCCTCCGACCATGGAAGCAGAGCAGAGCCTTCTCCTTCATGAACTTGTCCAACCCTCTTTTAAAGCCATTCAAGTTGGGGGCCACCACTGCCTCCTATGGAACCACCTTTCATAGTCTATGCTCTGCTTGAAGAAGTCATTTCTTTTAACGGTCCTGGGTTGTCCAACATTTGGCTTCTTCTTTTTTTTTTTAAATGATATTTATTCCATATTTAAAGTTACAAAAAAGAGAACGAAAAACCATACAAAATACAAAGAAAAATTTAGCCTTAACAAAGCGAAAAGTAAAAAGATAAAAATAAACAATAAAATAGAATAAAAAAAGAAGACTTAACAAAAAGTATAAAAATGTGTTAAGTTAAAATGAAACAAAAACAAATTAAACCTTTACATAGCCTTTTCCCTTTACTTATGTCCATGACCTCCTCTCACCTCCCAGTTTTGTATTCTAGTTCAGATCGTATTTCCAGCAAATCCTTCTAACCTTATTTTCATTTACATGTTTTAATTTAGAATAATGTAATTAAACCTCCTCTATTTCGTCAATTTCATCAACTCATTTTACTTAATCCTTTATATCATATCTACCAAAACGACCTAGTTTTCATTTTCCAACCTCTTTCTAACAGTCTTTTATATTACAATATTTTTGAAGGTATATTTTAATTTTTTTCCAATCTTCTTCCATCGACCCTTCTCCCTGGTCTCGAATTCTGCCGGTCATCTCAGCCAGTTCCATATAGTCCATGGACTATATCCAACATTTGGCTTCAATGGATGTCCACAAGTTCTAGGGTTAGGAGAGAAGGAGAAAAACTTTTCTCTCTCCTTTTTCCATGCGTGCAAACTGCATCTAAAGGGAATTTTTAAATATTTGATGTTTTCTTGTTGTTGTTGTTGTTTTTAAATACAGTGGAACCTCGATTGTTGGATGTTTTGGCTTTCAAATGCCGACAACCCAGAAGTGAATGCTCCCATTTTCGAACATGCCTCAGAAGTCGAATGGCTTCCAAGGTGCGTTTCTCCATTTTTTCAATGGATTTTGCCAGCTGTCCGTTGAGCCTCGGTTGACAAACGTTTCAGAAGTCGAACGGCCTTCTGGAACTCATTAGGTTGGACAACTGAGGTTCCACTGTATTCTGTTGGAAGCAACCCAGTTAGATGGTTGGCATATACATAATGAATTGTTGTGGTTGCTTAAGTTCTTAAACAATCATGCCACCTTTTACACATCTTTTCTCTCATCCAAAAGTCCCCAATACTGCAACGTTTCCTCATAAGGGAGTTTTTCCATCCCCTCAGGGCTGGATTTAGGTTTGATGAGGCCCTAAGCTACTGAAGGTAATGGGGCCCTTTATATGTCCAGCTGTCCTTTGTCAACAACAAATTGTCGCTGTTTCTTGTGTTGAATATATGCTATATGGTAATTGATGAACCTAATAGGTCCATACCCAACTCAAAACACTGTTACTTCATGTAGGTTTTATTTTAATTTGTTTTTTATCTTATATTTTGGAAATGTACATCCAGTTTTTTTCTTTTAATTTTTTTTGAGGCCCCCAAGAGAGTGGGGGCCTAAGCTATAGCTTGTTTAGCTTATATGTGAATCTGATACTGCATTCCCTTGATCATTTTGGCTGCCCTTGTCTTAACACCTGGAGGCACCAGGTTGGCAAAGGCTGCCTTATCATATTGCTTTGTGGGAAAGCCATCCACAAACATGAGCCAGGAGTCAAGGCCTTGCAGCAGCAGCAGCAGCAGCAGCAGCAGCAGCAGCAGCTACCTGCTACGGTTACAGGCGCCCTCTCGGTCCTTCCCTTCCAAACTGCCGCGTAGCCATCTTCATGCTTGTTGAACGCCACCAGCTTCACTTCATAGAGTCTCCCAGGAACTGGAGAGAATAAGAGGAATGGAAGAGAGGGTCAAGCAACGAAAAGAGCAGCGTGGCTTAGAAGAGAAAAATCATGGCTACCATCTCCATTTCAGCAAAGGGCCGTATCCAACAGAGTTCTCTCTCCGCCAGTGGAGGAACTCTTGGGCTAGCAGATGGAAGAGTTTGAAAGAATCCAATGCAACAATGGCACTAGCGGAAGCTTGTTGCACAACAGCTGGTTTGTGCCGCACAATCCATTACACAGCCATCTGTGGTAATGAACCAGCACAAGTATGCTGCTAAGTGACTTCAACTTAGCACTGCACCAGATACAACCCATTCATAATAATTAAATGTGTGCCTCACATAGTAAGAGGTTTGCAAGACAAGGCAAAAGTTCTGCCTAGTCCAGCATCTCTGTTTCTGACAGTGGAGAGACAAACGAGTTTGGGAAGCAGAGCAAGAAGGCAAACTCTCCCCTTTCTCATTTGGCATAGCTTTTAGTGGCATTCTGCTGTTCTAGTCCAGACTTCCCCAGCCTGTTGTTCTCTAGATGTTTTGGACAACACCTCCTATTACCCTTTCTTAAACCATCTGTACCTTGTGTCCCGTGGACTTATTTTGGTGATCATGAGTTCTATAATTAACAGGTGTGTCTTTTTAAAACAAAGAAGAGAATAAATCGGAGAAAACTCCAAAAACTGAAAAACAAGGGCAATTAGCAGCAAAAATCTGGATGATTTAGTTTGGTTTAATGGTCAGAGCGCTGGACTAAGACGAAGGTTCAAATACCCAATTAGCCATGAAGTTCACTGAGGGGCCTTGGGCCAATCACAGTCTCTCAGAATTGTATTCAACTAACTTTTATAGGAGACCCACTGAAATAAATGACTCTAACTTAAGCCCATTAATTTCAATGGGTATACAGTGGTACCTCGGGTTACATACGCTTCAGGTTACATACGCTTCAGGTTGCAGACTTCGCTAACCCAGAAATAGTGCTTCAGGTTAAGAACTTTGCTTCAGGATGAGAACAGAAATTGTGCTCCGACGGCGCGGCAGCAGCAGGAGGCCCCATTAGCTAAAGTGGTGCTTCAGGTTAAGAACAGTTTCAGGTTAAGTACAGACCCCCGGAACGAATTAAGTACTCAACCCGAGGTACCACTGTATTCTAAGTAAAAGCTGACTTAGGCCCATTAATTTTGAATTTCAATGGGTCTATTCTGAGTAAAAGTTAGGTTGAACGCAACCCTCAGACTTTAACCTATTTCACAGGGATGTTGTGAGGATAAAAAGGGCAAGGGGAGTAAGTGTGTACACCCCCTTGAGTTCCTTAGAAGAAAAGTGGGATATAAATGTAATGAATACATTTAAAATTAAGAGAAAAACTTGGCGTCCCAAATCCATCTCCCTTTGCCCAACTAGAATCAAGTGCCGGGTGAGTCTTTAGTAACCTCCTCCAGGCAATTGTCCTTTGGCATTTCATCACTACGGGGGGTTGTACAGTGACTCTACTCCACGCTCCCACTGACCCCACCTCTTGAATAGAGCGAACCAGGAACAGGCTGTTTAAGCATTTTTATTGGATGCTGCCAAAATATAAATAGGGCACTTTTTTAACCCATTAAATGAGTGCATGGACCTGCTGTATTGCTGAAGGCCATCCAGGGCAGACCACGGCCTTGCAACCAAAGCGGAGCTTTCTGGCAATGTGAATTCTGTGTTAGCGCCAGATGCAGCCACCCTTTTTGGCTGTGCTGCAATCCAAGCCAAGCTCCAGAGAGAGCAAGCCAAGAGGGCTGTTCTAAAGCTCGCCTGCTTCTTTCTTCACCCCTCTTTTGTAAGATCTGCTTATTCAAGGGAACGGCTTGAGCATCTCAAAGTTTACAAATAGAGGGAAAATGGGGCAATTCTCTCTTTGGACACCCAGCTCCTTGTTCCTCCCCAAATGGCCTCCCTCCCCCCACTTCTTGTTGGTTTCATTGACGAAGCTCTGCTAATTAAGGATGTGCCTATTCAGGGCCTGCTGTGAAGAAGATGGCCAGCTCCTTTCGCCACCACAATACGGCCTGTACAAAAGCACATTTTGGCTGTGCCAGTGTATCACTCTTCTTTTGATTGTGCAAGTGTGTATGGGGGGGGGAGTGGTGCCACTCCCCCCCCCACAAGGAAAAGCACATGGATGGCAAGGATCAGAAAAGCCTTACACTTGTGCAACACACATTTGCATCTAGAAGAGAGAGAAAAAATTTTGCTCCTTTTTTTTTTTTTTTTTGCCAGCCTCCCTAAGAACGCCACAGCAAAAAGGTTTTTTGTCTGCTCTGAAAATCTTGGCAGCAGGCAGAACAGAGTCGGCCTGGAGATGGTCCAAACTGCAGAGTGGCTGTGTGTGTGTGTGTGTATGTGTGTTGCTGAGTGTCTCAGCATAGAGCAAAGGCTTAAAAGAGGGACCCACAGCCAAACATCTCCCCACACAGGGTGCCCTCTCTCTCCAGTCACAGCCCAAATGTAATGGAGGTAGACCTCAGGCCTGGTTCATAGAATAAATGTTCTATGGTTGTTAGACAACCGCCAACTCAACTTCCTCCTCTTTCAGGCATGGATTTCTACCTACCCAATCCATAGCACAACAAACTGTACAACTGAGGTTGTATCCAACTAATGCCACATTTGCACCATGTTTTTAAAGCACTATGAGATGTCAGCTTAAACAGCCATGGCTTCCCCCAAAGAATTCTGGGAGCTGTAGATTGTTACGGGTGCCAAGGGTTGTTAGGAGATCCCAAATTCCCCCCACAGAGCCACAGTTCTTAGAGTGGCTTAACAATATATCCCTCTGGGAATTGCAGTTCTGTGAAGAGGAATAGGGGTCTCCTAACAGCCCTCAGCACCCTTTTAAAAATGACACCTGCCAGAAATCTTCGGGGAAACCAGGATTGTTGAAAGTAGTTATTGTGAGGCTTTCAGTGTCTGGTGCAAATGCGGTCTAAGTGCTACTTAGAGCAGGGGCAGAATTTGGTAATCTTTGGTAGGATAAAGCCCTGAGTGAGGCCAAAATTTTGCACGCCCAACTGGATCTTCTCAATTATAGATCTTCTCAGTTTTGCGCCCCCTTGGCTTGGTGCCCTGGGCAGGGGAACCGCCTGCACTGCCCTAAATCTGGCACGGTTCAGGGCAGGCATGTTGAAAGCATTAGGCATGCCTACTAATTTTAATGGGTCTACTCTAAATAGGACTAGCATCAGATACAAGCTTTGGAGTTATGCTAGCATGACTAATGCAGGGAGTTTCGGGTAGTGCTTTTATCTATTTACTTCATAAAATTTATACACTGCTTGATTGCAAAAAAATAACTGCAAGTGGTTCTAGTGCCTGGAAGAAGTCCTGTTTCCTCTACCCACAGCTATCTAGATTCCTCACTCTCCAGACTCCATGGCCCACTCTTCCCAAATTTTCAGAATCTCCCCCCTTCCTCACAATTCTATACCTCTGGACTAGCCTTTGCCAGATCTCATGCCCTCCAGATTTTTCTGACTACAACTCCCTTCAGTCCCAGCCAGCACGGAATTGTAGCCCCAAACATCTGGAAGGGCAACAGGTTAGGGGTGCTCTGTCTGAACCCTGTCTTGAAATGTCAGCATATGAGATGGCCCTCACAAGCAGTGCATGCCATTTATTTTATTCATTTAACAAAATGCGTATACCGCATAACTGTAAAGAAACCTCTAAGCAGCTTACAAACAAACAAACAAAAAACCCCATTAAAATTATTGGTAAAAATGGGTATTTAAGAACATTCAAGATGGTTAAAATCAGCAGGAACTAAGAAGAAATGAAACAGATTTAACTTCTATGTGTCTGGAAGTTTGCAAAAGTTGGGTTAAGTAGCAACATTTATCCCAGCTGGAAAAGCTGTATTTCTTTGGCATGGCATTTAGAATGAGGTTGAGGGCCACATTCCTTTCAGGGTAATCTGTTGAGGGCCGCAAGCCAGCAGAGGGTGGAGCCAATGGGGCACTTGCTTTTCTCTCTCATCCTGCCTCTCTGTTTTCTCCTTCCTCGCTACCCACACGAAATCAGGTTGAGAACCACGGCCCTCAGGCCGCAGGCTGATCACCCAAGTTTTAGAAAGTTTGGGTCCACACAGATCGGAGAATGTTCTGATTGGTGGGCTCCTTGCCACAGACAACCTCCATGGCCAGTTCACGGGAACAAGCAGGGCACAGGAAACCTTTTCCGAGAGCGAACGTGGTGTAGTGGTTAGAGTGTCAGAGACCTGGATTCAAATCCCTACTTGATCATGAAGCTCACTGGGTGACCTTGGGCCAGTCACTGCCTCCTGACCTAACCTACCTCACAGGGTTGTTGTGAGGATTAAAGGAAGGAGGAGGAGAACCATGTACGCCACCTTGACATCCTTGGACAAAAAAAAGGCGGGTTATAAATTCAACAAACAAATGAACTTACTTAACTCTGTCAGTTCATGCTGCTTGACCTTCTTCTTCAGCTTTATCGGCCCAACATCCCAAGCGCCATCCCCAGGACCTTCGGAGAGGTTCTCCTCACTCGTCTCCTCTGTGGCCACTTCGCGGTAGTAAAGTTTGTAGCCTGAAATCTGGGCGGGGTTAGCTGGAGGTTGCCAACTCACCAGTAGGGACTCCATTTTCGCTCGGACTTTTAACTCAGTCGGGGCAAACGGAACTAGGGGAAGCAAGGAAGAAACATCAACAGTGGTTGCCTCAAGAATCAAGGTGCTAGGCTTTTGTGTGTGTGTGTGTGTGTGTGTGTGTGTGTGTGTGTGTTTTTGGTGCATAAAGCACTACTCAACTTGGGACCAGGAAACCTGAAGGATTGTCTCACCCCTTATACACCCCAGCTGCTCTGCAGGTGAGGACCTCATGTAGATACCGTCTTATCAGAAGGCCCACTCCACACAATACAGGAATTGGGTCTTAAGCGTTGTGGCACCTTTGGAATTCTCTCCCTTTACGCACAGACTCTGTTGTCTTTTTTGGTTCCTGCCGAAAACCTTCCTCCTTCGACAAGCCTTTTAAGCAGAGCTCTCGCCCAGTCTGTAACTGTACTGGAATTGTTTTAATTGCTTTTGTTGTTGTTTTATCAGCTTTTTGTTTGCTGCCCATGGCTCCTTTGAGAGGAAGGCAGGGTGTTATGTACTGAGCTGAATAGGATCCAAAAGGCAGCAGTCTGATTGGTCCTAGAACAATAGGATTCAGAATGCAGCAGTCTGATTCGTCCACAGGAGCCACCCAATCCAGCTCCACTTCCAGGTGGAAGTGAATCCGCAACCTGATTGGCCTACAGGTGAATCCCGGAATTAACCAATCACATGGGACCCATTGTGTAAATAATGTATATAAAGCAGACATTCTGGGGGAACTTCCATCCCTCCTCACCACTGTGAACTGAATAAAGAGCATGAAATCCACTCTTGACTCTGAGTATATTTCACAGGGTGTAAAATAAAATAATAATAAATGTACTATTCTCGGCTCCTTGGAGGAAGAGTAGGATAAAAATACAAGAAGGTACCATACAGGGTTGTACTAAATCAGGGTAAGCAGTGCGGTACTCTCCAGATGTTTTGGAAAACAACTTTCCTCATCCCCAACCATTGACCAAGATGGCTGGAGCCAATGGGAGCCAGAGCCCAACAACAATGGGGGGGCACCAGGTTTCCCAGTGCCTCCCCCACTCTGTTAAACAGTTTGCCTGAGCCAACTGCCACCCGCGCTGCTTGCTCACTCACTTGCCACCTGTTCCTGCTGGAGTTGGTGTGGTCATGAACTGCTGCATGATGACAGCCTTACATTTTTATTTATATAGGAAGAAAACACTCTGGGTCCATTCTGATGAAGGGTGCTACATATACATTAAAAATCAAATAAAGGAATCAGCATTTCATTGCCACCTTGATCTCAGGCTTGCTCTCCTTGACTATTATGCTTCCTATCTTTGATTAAAGCTTCCACATACTTATCTTGGATCCGAATTCCATTTGCAGACACAAAACTCTCCATGTCCTACTATGCCCTGAGAGCAGCGGACATGATCCTCGTGGGCAGTGGGCTGACCTACCATGAGTTTGGTTGTCTCTATCCGGGGTACGGTGCTGTGTCCATTCTGAAGGCGCCCCATAGCCCACGCTTGTACTCGCAGCAATGCGCACTTTGTAGACTTTATTAGGGTGCAGGCCATGAAGAGTGAGTTGGGTCTCATTCGCACCAACCTCGGTTGAGGAAATCAGATCTGTTAGAAAAACAGAGCCCAACATGCTGAATCTAACATGCTGGTGGGTGCTAGAGAATTCCATCAGAAACAGAAATGGGAGCAGAAATTGCCACAGTTCACATGTACATCTGAGGTCAGAAACAGAAAAAACACCAGTGAGTACAAGCTATTGTTTTACATAAATAATTACGTTACTTTCTGCACTGTTTTTGATGTTTCCCTTCCACTGAATTTGATTGTGAAATTAATTACATTAGTTTTGGTCAGTGCTATTTTTCTCGAAAAATAGGTGCTGGTACTCAGTACCCCCTGGGAAAAAAAACACTGGTTTTGGTCAAAGCTTAGAGTGAGTAAACAACACCAGTTTTGCTGGAAGTTGAACTGTAGCAGAATGGAAACAGCACTGATTGCGATGAACCCAGGACAGGGTGAAAATCACTGCTTCGCTACATCCCTAATCGTGCCCCAGTTTCTGGCACCAGAACCATCTCTTCCTTACCTTCCTTGAGGGGAGCGTAGTCAATTTTGTACTTGGTGATTCTGCCATTGCTGAGTTCCGTAAGGAGAGGCAGCCAAGTCACCTTGATGTCCATTGGTGTTGTGCTAGAAAGAGACAGCTGAGGAGCTGCGCTGGGAACTGGGGAGTGAAAGGATAAAAGCGATGACTCCACCTCGTCACAAAGGAAACGAGCAAAACACCCATTTGGTGGGTGAAAACACACACACACACACACACACACACACACACACACACACACACTTGAACCTGGAGGGCTTCACTGATTGGCTGCAGATAGGTTTCCAGGCTCAATTTGAAGTGTTTGTTTTGACCTTTAAAGCCTTAAATGGCCCAGAACCCCACAGTACCTTAGGAACCACCTCTCCCCACATGAACCTACATGGACCCTGTGTTCATCACCTGAGGGCCTTCTTTGTGTGCCCCCTCACAGGGAAGCAACACAAGGACAGGCCTTTCTAGTGGTGGCTCCCCAACTATGAAACACTGTCCCCAAAGAGATATGCCTGGCACCATCATTACAAACTTCTAGGCACCAGACAAAGACATTCCTGTTCACCCAAGAATTTGGGTCTTAACTGGATGATAGGGTATGATTTATACCCAAGTCTGTATTGATGTTCGTCTTCAGTAGGGCAGGATAGGGGCTGACCATTTTCTGTTATTGCAAGATGAGCACTTTTTGTTAATTTATGTTCTTTTATTTATTTATTTCAAATTTTGTTTTATGCCCGCTTTTATAACTGTAAGTTTCTTTGAGACATTTTGGTAGCAGGCGACAAATAACTGTAATAATAAATAATAAGGATAATAAATAAGAGAACATTTGGAAACACACTCTGCAATTCACTTAGCCAACCTATTTCCTCTAGGAAAGGAAATCTGGCTATTTTTCTTTTATGCAGAAGTGTTTTCTAACACCAATGCAAAGAGACATTTTCAAGGGGGAAGGGTGGAGATACCAGAACACCAGGACCGCACAGCATGAGAACTGCCAAGCTGAACTGATCTCAGGGCAATTTGTTTATTTTTGATAATGCACCTACATGCTGTGTCATATCAACAGGTTGCCTAAATGGCACAGGGATGGCTACTAGCCACAATGCCTAAGTTAGACCACGGCAGCCTGCCTCTAAATACCAGTTGTTAGGAACCACAAATGGGAAGAGTGTTGTTGCACTCAATATCCTGCTTTTGGGCTTCCTGTGAGAACAGACAGGCCATTTAGAAATTAAATGTGTCACTGTTGTACCTAGCAAAGAAGGAAGGATTGCTAAACAAATTTGTCTTCTTTAAAATTATTTTGTCTTCCGGTCTGCTGTGGAGGGAATAGCGGCGCGCTCCGTGTCATCCGAGTAAAGGACGACACAGTTCTGGCTTTCAGGGCTCTGGGGGTAAACGTCAGGGCTAGGCGACCCCCCGAAAAACCCGCACGGGCAAGTGGGGACTCTAGGGGTCCAGCAGAGTGTGTGAACTCGCCTTAAACCCAGCTCTCCCCGACACAGCTTTTGCAAGGGCGGAAGGGAAGGCTTGAGTCAGCAAATTGTGTTAACCTCATCTAATTACAAGCACAAATGAAGGTCACCCCTTCAGTTCAAAATACTTCTCACTGCTGCACACACACACATAACGGGGCCCGCTATGTGATTCATTTCTTCCAGGAAGCATGGGGTGGGGAACAGTCCCTTCCCCTCCAAGTCTACGAACCATCCTCCAGTGTCTGTACGTTGATGGAAGAGGAGGTTCGGCTGGCTCCAAGTTGCGAATACGCCACCACATAGAAAACGTAGTTGGTGCTGGGCTCCAGATCTTTGACCTGGAACTCTGTCGTGTCGTTGTTCACCGCGAACTGGTACTCCACGTTGTCAGCGCCTAGAGAGGGTACACAACGCTGTCAGACGAAAAAGAAGAAAAGAAAAAGAAGAACGTGTTTTGTCCTTTCTTCAGAGCGGCTTCCTGCAAGCAGCTCGCAGAAAAGGTCCAGTGCGCCTTTCACGGCACGCAGTTTGGTTTTTAAGCAAATGCTGGTGCTGTTCCCACCTTTTCAACACAATCAGGGTTTCAAACCCACATTTCTGGCAACGAGTTAGGTGACATCTGCACCAAACATTGAAAGCGCTATTAGACAGTCATGGCTTCTCCCAAAGACTCTGGGACTTGCAGTGTGTTGAGAGTTTTAAGAATATGTTAAGAGAGTTGTTACGAGACAGCTACTCCTCTCATAGTGCTACAGTTCCCATGGTGGTTTTTAGCAACAATTCCCTCTTTTCAGGGCTACATCCACCCCCTTCATACTGTGCTTTTTATTTATTTATTTAGACAAAGTCATAATCATAAATAAATAAGAATAAAAATGTGCACCCCACCACCAAGACCATTCCATTGCAACTATCCAACCTCCCAAAATTTCAACACCTCTTGTGATAGTTTGACCCCTTTCCATTTTAACAGTACAAATTCTACAAACACCCTCCATATCTCCTTAAAATCGTTTCTCCTGCATATTCCCCATCCTACCTTAATGGCACGTGTTAATTTATCATCGATAGTTATATCCCACACCTTTCTATACCATTCTTCCATTTTATATTCTGCTTGCCCCTTCCACTTCCTAGCTATCATAATTCATGCAGCTGTTAATAAATTTGTGAGCAAGTCCTTCAGGAGGTGGAGGAGTGAAGGACTTCATACTGTGCTTTGACCTCAGCAGTGACCTCCTCCCAGAGCTACAATTCCCAAGAGTTCTGTGCAAAGAGGGACTGACTGTTAAACCACTCTGAACTCTCAGGAGCCTTAACAAACTATAGCTCCCATAATTCTTGGGGGAGGGAGCCATGACTTCTTGAAGTGGAATGCATGTGCTTTAAATTTATGGTGCAGGTGTGGCCTAAAGAATAACGGGGCAGTCAATTCTGCGCCAATTAACTTACAGCTGAAACAGAAACTCAGGCTTTTAAGAGAGGCCCAAACAGCATTAGAAGGCTAGCTAGTTTGACCTTCAAGTAGGAGGAGGCCAGGAGGCTAGCTGCCCAATAATAATAATAATAATATTTCTACCCTGCCCATCTGGCTGGGTTTCCCCAACAACTCTGGGTGGCTATCAACAGAACATTAAAAACAGAATAAAACTTCAAACATTAAAAACTTCCCTAAACAGGGCCGCCTTCAGACGTCTTCTAAAACTCGATACAAAGTCGATATGCCATGATACAAACTATGATGACCAAACAACCATTCAAGGGACATACCCGAAGCCTTCTGGTAATGGAGTGAGAAGCCAATGATCCGCTCGCTGTTGAACTCTGGACGTTCCCAGGATACCAAGACAGTCGTGCTGGAGAGAGAACTGGCAGACACCCTCTTAGGGGCGCTGGGCAAACCTTCCCGCACAATCACCACCAGCCTGGCCCCAGCACACGCCATGCCCAGGTGATTCTCTGCCACGCACTGGTAATAGCCGGCGTCGTCCAGCCCGATCTGGTTGATCACCAGGGTGCCGCTACTTTGCATCTTCACCCGCCCTTTGGACAAGAGAGGCTCTCCGTTCTTCATCCAGTGGATGCTGGGAGACGGCTCTCCTTCTGCTTTGCACACAAACCTGGCGGTACTGGCACGGGTCCGAGAAATGGTCTCCGGAGCCTGGGAGATGACAGGGGGAGCTTAAGAGGCAGAAGAAGAAAATTAGCTTCTAAAGGTTAGGAAAGGGGCTATTTCATTTAGAGGAAAGGCAAGGAAGAAGTGACACGGTAGAGCAGCATAAAATCATGAATGGGGATGGATAACACTAGAACCCAGGGACAGCCAATGAAGCTGAATGTTGGAAGACTCAGGGCAGGCAAATTAATGGAGGATAAGGATAAGGGACGCAGGTGGCGCTGTGGGTTAGACCACAGAGCCTAGGGCTTGCCGATCAGAAGGTTGGCGGTTCGAATCCCCGCGACGGGGTGAGCTCCCATTGCTCGGTCCCTGCTCCTGCCAACCTAGCAGTTCAAAAGCACGTCAAAGTGCAAGTAGATAAATAGGTACCACTCCGGCGGGAAGGTAAACGGTGTTTCCGTGCGCTGCTCTGGTTCACCAGAAGCGGCTTAGTCATGCTGGCCACATGACCCGGAAGCTGTACGCCGGCTCCCTCGGCCAATAAAGCGAGATGAGCGCTGCAACCCCAGAGTCGGCCACAACTGGCCCTAATGGTCAAGGGTCCCTTTACCTTAAGGATAAGGAGTTGCTACTTGTTCTCCCTTCACTGTCAGAGTCAGTATGCCTCTCAGTATCAGCTGCTGAGAATCCCAAGTAGGGAGAGAGTGTTGCGTTTGAGACTTGCTTAAGGGCTTCTCATAAGATAGGTTGACTGGGGCTCGTGAGAGTTGTAGCCCAAACATCAGGAGAACACCCAGTTGGGGAAAGTTGTCCTAGCCCAGTCTTTGAGGCAGGAGCAACGTGTACCTTCCCTTCGACAAAGTGAAGGCTAACCAAAACCATTTCTTCTAGTCCTTCCTGCTGGAATAGATACAGGGGCCTGGAAGTGGTGAGTGGGCCCCATAAGCAAGCAGGGGAGACCTTGGTTCATGCAGATACCCAGCACTCAGTTTTGCAAGGACCCAGAAATAATAGCCCCCAAATACTGAGGCAGTTTTTACAACTAAAGCGCATAGGAAGGTGGAACTTACAGCTTTGAGCTTCTAAGTCCTTTACAGTGCAGTGTTGAATTTTATTTGAAGAAAGCTTTTTATTATGTATTTTGTGTTTTTATCTTGTATTTTTATGCTGTGAACCACCCTGAGATCTTCAGATGAAGGGCAGTATACAATTTTTAAATAATAATAATAATTATAATCTGAGCCAGACATCTAGCTCAGCATTGCCCATATTAGCTGGCAAAGTCTCTCTAGGATTTCAGGCCTGATTTTCTCCCAGCCCTACCTGGAGATGCTAGGGACTGAACCTGAGACTTTCTACATGCAAAACAGATGCTCCACCGAGCTACAGTCTATGACAGCACAGAACTGGTTTATTCTCTGTTCTCACCAAGAACTCTGAGCTCAGCCGCAGCGGTTACAAACTGCCTGGTCTGGGGTTTATTGGCACGGCAGACATAGATCCCTGAGTGATGGAGCTGGGCATGAGGAATCAAGAGGTTGGTCCGTCCCAGCACAATCACATCTGTGGAAATAGGGTCCCCATCTGCAAAGGAACAACAAGGCATCAAATTCTTAAGGAAGATGATGGGGGGAGGGAGAGAAACCCTGCACATTATCATCTTAAAAGTGCATCGCTCTGGCAGGATGATGATCTTAATATTTCAGACTTTAGGGCAGACTTTTTGCACTCAGTTTTGAGAACCGTACGTTTCTGCTATAATTTAGCACCAAGTTTTTAGGAGTCATTCTAATTTCCAACTGATTGCTTAGAGCAGTCAAAGAAAGACTGTACAGTTGTGCCCCCTACTTAATCAGGGGACACACTGCACTGGAATGTATGAAGACCAGTGGAGTGGTGTTGCAATTTTACATCAAAATTGGTTTCTCTTATGGCACAGAGGCAGAGGTGGGGGGGGGGAAACCTTTTTCAGGGCAAGGTCCACATTTTCTTCTGGTCAACCTTCAGTGTGGGGTACATGCCAGAGGTGGACAGGGCCAGAGCAAAAGGGATCAGAACAATGAATGCAAACTTTACCTTTGTAAATCTGGCTAGTTTCTACATACACACATCTATATCTTCAGTGCTTTTTTGGTTAAAAAATGAGGTGCCAGTACTCATGCCTTGTTAAGAATGGAAGAAGAGCCTGCTGGATCAGACCAGGGGTCTATCTAGCACAGCATCCTTTTTCTCTTTTTTAAAAATATAATTTTTATTAAATTTTCTGTTTTACAATTTAGAGTACTCCTTTTTACATTCTTAAGATATCAGTGACTTCCCTTCTTCTCTTTCCATGGTTCATTTTACATATCATAAATCCCCGCATATTTTACAAAAATTATACCATTCAGTATTCCATTATTACATCCATCAATACTTATTTGCACTGTTGAATTTATCTTAATGCAGACAGTTTCAGCTGTACATAGTTATTTCCCATATATTCAATAAATGTTTTCCAATCTTCTCTAAACGTATGTTCTTCTTGTTCTCTTATTGTATAAGTTATGTCTGCAAGTGGTGCATATTCTATCAACTTAAGTTGCCATTCTTCTTTGGTTGGGATCTCGCTCGTTTTCCATTTTGGGGCATATATAAATTACCTTTTTTGACACCTGGGAATTTCAGTCTGAATTATCCCCAACAGAAAAGACTCTGGGGGTTTTGGGGAGGGAAGTACTTTCAAACATTTTTTTTCAATTCATTATAGATCATTTCCCAATGCTCTTTTACCTCTCACAAGTCCACCACATATGAAAGAATAATCCCTCTACCTCTTTGTACAGTATCCTGTTTCTCAACCAGATGCCTGTGAGAAAACCACAAGCAGGATCCGAGCTCTCCCCTCCCGTGGTTTCCAGGAACTGGCATTCAGAAGCATTACTGCCTCTGACCATAGAGGCAGAGCATAGCCATCGTGGCTAGAAGGCATCGATAGCCCTCTCCTTTATGAATTTGCCCAGTCCTCTTCAGAAGCCATCCAAGTTGGTGGCCATCACTGCCTCCTGTGGGAGGTGTTAGGATATAGTTCTGTTCCACCTCTAGAACAGGCATGTGGAGTTGTTGTATGTCACATGTCTGTTTACTTCCAGCACCGTCTGCTGGGAGGTTCCGTTGTATATAGCTTTTCCCTATGCTGTTTGCTTGGACACGAAGGGAAGCAGACATGTGTTTCCTTTGTCCTGATGCTGAATAAATGCTTGTAAATATGCTTACATATGCCTCTGTCAGCTACTTCTGTTGCAAAGAGTTCTTATCTCTGCTAGCTTGCGTGCTCAGTCTCTAAAAGTCTCTGAGGCTTGAGTCGCAGTTTTGATGCTGCTCTGAGAACCGGAGTTCACCCGGCTGCCAGCCAGTGGGCTGGAGCCAGCTGGGGGCCAGCCAATTGCCCCCATCTCCCCGGACGCATCCCAACAGGAGGGAGTTCCATAGTTGAACTGTATACTGCACAAAAAGGTACTGTTTAAAGGGCTGTGGGTGCCAGCTCATAATGGCTGGCATGGGCAGCCCCCCAAAAAGAAGTGCCAATACTCTGGACCAAGGAGTCCCATTGCACACAAAAAGCACTGCATCTTCTTACACCCAGGCAAGCAGCCATTACTCAACGCCACATCAAGCCAGGCAGAAACACTCTAGGAAGCTGTGAAGTGGCATCAGTGTGGGGTGAGGCTTGGGCACAACAAAGAGGGTGGCTGGAGAGGGGTGTTGCCTAGGGGAGGGCTAGAGGGCCAGGCAGAGAGACGTGGAGGGCCACATTAAGACCCTCGGCCTCAGAATTCCCCAGCCTTGTACGTTTGGGGCAGGGCAGTTGGTTGAAGTTAAAGGCCCTGCTAATCTCCAATCCTGCAAAATTAGGTGGGTTGGCTCTTGCTTGGGCATCCTTTGATCTGCATCGAATTTGGGGCTTTGGTGACTGTCACACGCCACCTTCACCCCCACAGGGAAATGCCGCGTTTCTTAAAAAGAGAGGCATGCCCCAGCCTTGCCCCATCCTCAGCGCCTTCAGCGATCTTTATCACGTTTTTATAATCCTAAAGATAACCCGAGAGTTATTTTTGCAAAGCAGCAACAGATGCGCCCGGCCCCGCGAAACGTCTACAAAAGGCCCGACCCTCCTGCCCTGCCCTTTCGAGCTGGGGGGTGTCATTCGATATTGGCCGTGTCCAATTTAGATCAAAAGGCATCCAGCAACTAGAATTCCGTATCTTTTACAGATCAAACAACATAAATGAACCGCATGCTTTTGTATCGCGTTAACGTTAATGGGCGAGCTCGACTCGGGAGCCGTTCCCCGGCCACGGAGAGCTCGGCCGCCTTGTATTCAGTTGCACTTTGCAAAGCTTCTCGGGGCGCATTCCTCTCCTGATGGATTTTTCAGAAACCAAAGGGTCCCACCGTCGCCTCTTGGCATCAAAAGGGCTGGCGGTCTTCACTTACCATCCCGTATCCAAGAAACAAATGGCGTGGGGTTTGCAGATGCCATGCACTCCATCACGGCGCTCTCTCCAACCACGACGGTGGCGTTCTCTGGCACGGCGACGATGGCAACATCCCCTGTCGCAGGCAGCTGGTGCCCTAGCGGAATAAAGGACAGGTTTTCAGTCTTTCCAAAAATGAGATAAAGGAGTCGAGGCATTCTAAGCAAGCCAAACTTTCAAGGGAAGAAGAAGAAGAAGTCCTAGCAAAGGAAGAATGGATACAAAAACTTATGGAATATGCAGAAATGGTGAAACTTACCGGAAGAAGAAGAAATCAAGATAACAAACTTTTTATTATAAAAGAGTGGAAATGGTTTATTGAATATTTACAGATAAATCGTAAACAGAGAAAAACACTGGCAGGATTATATATTTAAAGAGTATATATTTAAAGAAGATAAAAATAAATGAGTAAGTTAAGTGAATTTGGATACGCAGAAGGTATTAAAAATAAATTTAAGGAACCGAAGAAAGAGGTGGAAGGAAGTCAAGTTTTAAAATGTCAAAATGATTGTAAAATCAGTGAAATGTATATATCTGTAAATAAAAAAATTAAAAATCTAAGCAAGCCAAGCTTTCAGGAAAATAATCTGGTTCTTCCAGGCCCAGAGCTGCTTTCAATTTGATGCCTATGAGTGAAGGAGGTGCTTATATAGTGACTACAGCACAAGTGGGATCCTGTTCATGGCAAAGGACTGTAGCTCCACAGCAGAGCACCTGCATGCATAAGGTCCTAAGTTCAATCCCTGGCATCTCCAGATAGAAATCTCCAGATAGAAATCCTGGAGGATCACTGCCAGTCTGTGTAGGCAATACTGAGTTAGATGGACCAATGCTCTGACTCAGCGCAAGGCAGTTTCCTATGTTCCTAATTGAATCACTCTGTTATTCAAAATCATGAGAACCGGAATATTGATTTATTTTTTAGGGAAAGGGGCTGCAGCTCAGCGGCAGAGCATCTGCTTGGAATGCAGAAGGTCACAGGTTCAATCCCTGGCTGCATCTCCTGGCAGGGCTGGGGAAGACTCTTGTCTGGAACCCCAGAGAGCTGCTGCCAGTCAGTGTGGACAATACTGTCACCTTCCTGATGTTGTTGGACTCCAGCTCCCCTCGGCATGGTCAGGAATGATGTGAGCTGGAGTACAGCAACATCTGGAAGGCTTCACCACACACACACACACACACACACACACACACACACAGAGTTTTAATCTGCGGTACCAAGGATCAAACCTGGGACTTTCTGCATATAAACATGAGCTCTGCTGCTGATCCAAGGGCCTGTCACCCTTATTCTGCCTGCTCCACTCCCCTTTTTACCTTAAGCACCAAACAATAGGATGGCAGCCTACCCTTCCAAGTTACAGAAACCTGTGTGCTTACTCTGTTACAAGGCCTCTACCACTGTGAGAACAGGATGCTGGACCAAATGGGCCATTAGCCTGATCCAGCAAAACTCTCTTTTGGTTCCTAATTCAGTAAAGATAAAGGGACCCCTGACCGTTAGGTCAGTTGCGGATGACTCTGGGGTTGTGGCGCTCATCTCGCTCTATAGGCTGAGGGAGCCAGCGTTTGTCCACAGACAGCTTCCGGGTCATATGGCCGGCATGACTAAGCCACTTCTGGCGAACCAGAGCAGCGCACAGAAATGCTGTTTACCTTCCCGCCGGAGCGGTACCTATTTATCTACTTCCACTTTGACGTGCTTTCGAACTGCTAGGTGGGCAGGCGCTGGGAGCTCACTCCGTTGTGGGGATTCTAACCGCCAACCTTCCAATCGGCAAGCCCTAGGCTCAGTGGTTTAGACCACAGCGCCACCAGTGTCCCTCCTAATTCAGGACTCACCTCAATTTAAACAAATCAGCCCGTCACCTCATGCTCAACGTTGCCGTCTTGTTTGAGATACCAGGAGACATGTGAGACAATTTACTCTTCCAGCAACAAAAGCTGCCCCCCTTTCTCATTTTCCTTACTGCAATGACCAATCAGAGTCAACATTACTTTGAGAAGCAAACACTTAATTCTCAGGCTCACCAATTGAGAGCGTCCTCTCGTTGATCAAAATCGCTCCCTCCCTCCTTCCCACATTTCCATTGCTTAATCTTCTGGTTAAACAGGTTAAAACTTGCAAAACTAATTATGTGATAAAGAATGAAGGTTTCTGTAAAACCTCCTTTTGTTTCCCAATGGACAAGGACTGTACAGTGTGCCCCCTCCCTTGGAAAAGGGTGGGTGGAGAAAGGCTGAGTTTTGAAAGCTCCTCTGCAGTGACCTCAAAATGGGTCTCTCGCTATCTGCAGAAGAATGGTAGAAAATCACGGACGGATCCTTTTCCCTCCCCTTCCCTCTATTGAACAGCTGCTCCAAAAGCCTGAATCTATTCTCAGGGGAGGTTCTCAGGGGCTGAATAAAACTTCAAGCTCCTCCTCTGGAAAAGGGTGAGAAAGTTCACGGCAAAACAGCAGAGCAGGGCTCAGTTGTCTGATATCTCACCGTCTCAGGCTGTTGCTGACAGCTGATATCCAAGCCGGTCGCCGGCCTCCCCACCAGCAAGCGAGCCATGTTGGAACGCAAGTGGTGTGGGGCTGAGCATTTGCGAAATGCAGGGGTTGGGGGGCAGAGGCAATGGCAATGGCAGCAGCCACCCGTCTCTGCCTGGGCAGGCCTCTGCTGGGGCTAGTTTCTCAAAACTGACTCTTAAGGCCACTCCAAGATTCATCTGTGCTGTGGGGTTGTTGGAAGAAGGGAGGAACCTGAGGGCAACCCTGGTTTCATGAAAAAATGGGGGATAAAGGGGGGCAACAGAGAAAGAGAGAGAAGAGGGCAGCAGGGAGAGAGACAGTGTCCACTTTTGTCCAGGCCTGCAATTCCCAACTGATTACATTTCACAGAATTTCGGCCTTGACTTATAAAAAGGTTTCAGATGCCCAACTCAGCTATGAAGCTCAGTGAGTGACCTCAGCCTAACCTACCTCACAGGGTTGATGTTGAGGATAAAATGAGGACTGGGGGAAAATCTTGCAAGCTGCCTTGAGCTCTGTGGAAGAAGGGTGGAATGAAGATGTTTGTATTGGTGGAATTACAAAACAGGTGCAGGTAGGAGCTTTCTTGGGGAAGGTCCGTGGCCCAGTGACAGAGCATCTGCCTTGCACGCAGAAGGTCCTGGGTTCAATTGCTGTCACCTCAAAACAAGACTGGGAATTGACTCCTGTCTGAATTCTCAGAGAGAATTCCTGCTCTTTACTGCTGGATTGGAGCAAACAGCAATCCACAGAAAACCCGAATTGCCGTTTGCTCTGACTTAGTGGTAAAGATCGGGTTTTACAATGAAAAGCGGAGTGGGGGGGGGGGGTCCAGGAAAGCTGTGCCTAGAAAGCTCAAAGGAAAAGTTAAATGTGGATAAGCCCTCAGTGCAGACAAATACTGAGTCAACTGTCTGGTTTAGTATAAGGCAAATTCCTATATTTCTGGCTTGCAGTCATGGACAGCTCCCTGTTTGATATGAAGAAAAGGTGCAATGATCTGGAGGCAGAATCCCTGCTGGGATTTGCAAGTGAGGAGAATGTTGTGCTCAATTCCTTCTTGTGTGCTATTTATTTATTTATTTGCTTATTTATTTATTTGTTTATTTACTTACTTACTTACTTACTTAATTTATATCTCACCTTTATCTCTGAGGAGCTTAAGGTGGTATACATGGGTCTCCCCCATCTAATAATAATAATAATAATAATAATAATAATAATAATAATAATTTTATTTGTACCCTACCCAGCTGACTGGGCTGTCCCAGCCACTCTGGGAGGCTTCCAACATATATAAAACATAATAAAACATTACACATTGAAAGGCTTCCCTATACAGGGCTGCCTTCAGATGTCTTCTAGAGGTTATGTAGATACTCATCTCCTTGACACCTGATGGGAAGGCATTCCACAGGGTGGGTGCCACTTCTGAGGAGTAGGCCCCCCGATGCAACAATTGGGGTTGGGTGGGTGCCATGGCTTTGCAGCTAAAGAACTGGGTAAGCCTGCCATTACTGGAGAAGACGCTGGGAGGCTGCTGCTGGCAGAATCGCTTCCTGTGGCTCTGTCACCACTAAAAACGTGCTTCCAACATCAAATATTTGTACAAGATATGAGCAGCAGGGTAGAGAGCCAGCAGCTTCAGCCCAGCAGAGCTTCTCCTCCCTCAGGACAAAGCAAAGCAGCAGCAGATTGAAGAGAAGGCGGGGTGGGGGAGGAGGAGGATGCAAGGGTTAAGGTTCCTTCTGGGCAACCCTGGGATGGAGGGGGGGCACATGCCAGTGGTGGGCGTGGCCAGATGCCAAAGTGGGCGGGGCAACAAACAAATGCTATCTTTGCACAGTCAGCTAGTTTCTACACGCACTCAAAACACTCCACCCCTCTACCCTCTGCCTAAGCAAGTGAGAGGCGCTATCAGAATTCAAAGACACATTCTGGTCAGGCAAAAACACTTCAAGCAGGACTGGTAAGGGGTGTGGCTAAGGGCCAGGCAGAGAGGACTGGAGGGCCGCATTCCCTACCCCTGCTCTCTTTGTTTCTATGCTGAATCCACACATGCACACTTTCCTATTGAGTTGGGGTCCGACACAAGAAGAAGAAGAGGAGTTTGGATTTGATATCCCGCTTTATCACTAGCCTAAGGAGTCTCAAAGTGGCTAACATTCTCCTTTCCCTTCCTCCCCCACAACAAACACTCTGTGAGGTGAGTGGGGCTGAGAGACTTCAGAGAAGTGTGACTAGCCCATGGTCACCCAGCAGCTGCATATGGAGGAGTGGAGACGTGAACCCAGTTCCCCAGATTACAAGTCTATCGCTCCTAACCACTACACTACACTGGCTCACCAGTTTTCTTTTCAGAAGAGAGTCTGTGGCTGGCTCATACAGTGGTACCTCGGGTTACAGGCGCTTCAGGTTACAGACTCCGCTAACCCAGAAATAGTACCGCAAGTTAATAACTTTGCTTCAGGATGAGAACAGAAATCGTGCGGTGGCAGAGCAGCGGCAGTAGGAGGCCCCATTAGCTAAAGTGGTACCTCAGGTTAAGAACAGTTTCAGGTTAAGAATGGACCTCCAGAACGAAGGTACCACTGTATTTGGCATCCCACTTTGGAGAGGGCAGAAGGTGGGGAGTTCTTGGTCACCCTCTCTGAGGTCTGGACAGGGACTTAAATGACCAGGGCTGTGCTATTTCTCTTTCTCTCCCTTCTCTCTCTCTCTCTCTCTCTCTCTCTCTGTCTCTCTCTCTCTCTCTCTTTGTGGAGATATTTCCTCTAAGTGACGACAACTTCTCCATTTCAGGGCCATGAAAGAGATCTGCTTGTAAAAGGCCCCCAGATCCTTCTCCCCGTTTGGAATGCAGTTCCCCAAGGAGCGTCTGGAAATTTACACCGTGACGTCTGCCCGGCCTGAAACATCTGCCGCTCGCACGGCAACAGCCCCGACTCACAGTTGCTGCCTGCATCTCCGCCACCAACAGGGTAGCAAACCCCTTTCGGTGACCTTCGACGGGGATGAGCTCGCCTTTGAAATAGCCAAGGGGCTGGGGGTGGGGTCCCCTCTCCATCCAGGGAAAGAAAAACTGGAATTTTTAGAAGACTCCTATTCCCCTCTCACAGAACTTCCAATTCCCAGAGCAGTTTAACAATCAATCCCTCTTCAGAGCGAACTCTGGGGATTGTAGTTCCCAGAGGCAAGCATATGTGTTTTGAAAAGTGGCTTGTTTGCTATATGCATTTAGACACCTCTTTAGATACTGCAAACAATTTTTGCCTGATGGTTCCTGAGATGGAGGAGCAAGTTTCTGCCTATGTTTGGATACGATTGGGTGCTATTTTGAAACAAGATGGCAGGCTGAACGTTTCTAAAGGTAAAGGGACCCCTGACCATTAGGTCCAGTCGTGACCAACTCTGGGGTTGCGGCACTCATCTCGCTTTATTGGCCGAGGGAGCCGGCATACAGCTTCCGGGTCATGTGGCCAGCATGACTAAGCCACTTCTGGCGAACCAGAGCAGCACACGGAAATGCCGTTTACCTTCCCGCCGGAGCGGTACCTATTTATCTACTTGCACTTTGACGTGCTTTCAAACTGCTAGGTTGGCAGGAGCAGGGACCAAACAACGGGAGCTCACCCCGTTGCAGGGATTCGAACCGCTGACCTTCTGATCGGCAAGTCCTAGGCTCTGTGGTTTAACCCGCAGGTTTCTATACAGCACAATTTTGGGGGGGTTTCATAGAATTCCTGAGCAGCTTCAGGTATGAGGCTGCCAGTGCATGTATGTATAAAGCTTTGTTTAACAACAGCAACAGAAATGGTTTCTGACCAGACGCCACTTGCCTTCCTTGACTGCTTTGGAAATAAGGAGAGAAGCAAAGGATCAGCCACCTGCCAGAGATGTCAATGATCTTTCAGAGGGCGGTGTTTCTTATTAAAAACAAAACATCGTATTCATCATCCACAGATGAGTTTTTGTCACCCACAGTCATGTCTGCCTTTTGTCTGCCTCAGGGTGTGGAGATTTCTTTTCCTCAGAAAAGAGAAGAAAAATAGCCTGGCAACTGCTTAAAAACAGTGGTTTTCAAACTCTGAGTGGTATGTAACTCGAAGTTAGAGTAGACTTACTTAAATTGATGTACCGAACTTAATCATGTTCGTTAATTTCACTGTTGAAAACCATGCTGAATGCCACCCAGTGTTGCTGGGAGAACCTCAGTTTTTATCGAGAACATTCTTAGGATTCATCAATGTAAGGCTCAAGTAATAATAGACAAGCTCCACTGACAGAGACGTTTTCCCTTTGCAAATAAGAGCACTCCTCAATTATGTAGTGGCAAACCCAGAAGTGCAAGGTCCCTTCATGGCAGTCACAGACACATGTGCTGCCTTTCAGCTAAATCTACTCATTTCTATGCATGTACAAATGATTTTGAGTGCTCTAGTATTTTCTTTCGGAGTGACTTAAATTGCATTTTCCATAAAGTTCCTCAGCGCTGCCCTAGTGACTCTCCTAGCACCATCCTAAGAGTTGGTCCCCATTCCCCTCCTCACTACAAGCCTATCTGGTAGTGGCAGGGATTGTTAATTACAGGTGGCAGCATTTTTTTAAAAAAAAGCCACAGGCAAAATGCAAAGTCAAGTGACTGTAGCTGCCACCATCTTTATTTTCCCACAATGCCCCTGGGCCCCAATGTAGCATTGCTTAGGGGATGTCACTGGAAGGTATGTAAAAGATTGTGGTGGTTGCAGACACCCAGCTCAGAGTTACTCTTATTGGTGCTGGTCCATAAAAAAGGGATGGAAGAAAGAATCAAATGTCACTAAGGCTGACAGATCTAGCTATTAAAAGAACAAAGAAAATTTAGCTCGTATAACTCCTACCTTTTGAGATGCTGAGAACTGCTCCAGAGCTGTAGCGTTGCCCTGCCCAGTTGGTTGCCACACAATGGTACATTCCAGCATCGCTCTCCTGCACGTCTATGATCTGGAGGACCCCGTTGGGGAGTTCAATGAACCTGTGGGAATCAAAGGACAGGGGGATATATATATATATTGACTGCCATGCTAGGTCGAGCCAATACATCAGCCATACAGCACAGCTCATGGGGCTGATTCACATGCACGTGTAACGACGCGTTATCTCTCGGTGTTATGGGGGTGGGAATGTCAGGATCTGTCAGAGGAGGAGGACCTCCAAGTCAGGGGTGAGCACAGTGAGTGGGGAGAGAAAGAGAGTCCCACACTGTTTTGGCTGGACACCTCTGTACTGGAGTGGGAGTTGGCTGGGTCAGATCCTGGGTTGACTCCCGAAAACAATGTTCCCGGGGTAACCAAAGATGCAGCTGGTCAACTGGTAGAGCCAGCTAGGTTGGGGGTGGAAAGAGGGTTGAAGAGTTGGACTCAGGATGTATCACTCCCTGCGTTCTAGAACCACACAGGGCCTGGATAGCTCAGTTGGTTAGAGCATAGTGCTGATAATGCCAAGGTTGTAAGTTCAATCCCTCTATGGGACAGCTGCATATTCTTGCCTTGCAGGGGGTGGACTAAATGAGCCTCAGGGTCCCTTCCAATTCTACTATTCTATGCTTCTAACTGAATGGTCCTGCCCCGCACCCCTCTCTTTAAAAACAGGAGCGGCCTCTCAGCTGTTATTGCTTAGGAACATAGGAAGCTGCCTTATACTGAATCATATCATTGGTCCATCTAGCTCAGTGTTGCCTACACTGGCTAGCAGCAGTTCTCCAGGATTTCAGGGAGGGGGTTTCTCCCAGCCCCACCTGGAGTTGCAGCCAGGGACTGAACCTTCATCCAAAGCAGATGTTCCACTACTAAGCTTTAGCCCTTCCCCAACCGTTGGGATAACATCTTCTGGACTGTTAACATTTTTAGGACCCAGATTACTGATGTAATTTTAGGTTGCTTTAAACTGTTTCTATCAGTTTCCTTACTGTTGTAACCCACCCTGAGACCTTAGGGTGAAGGGCAGCTCATAATTGCCAATAAGGATAATATTTGTATTTGGACTGATGAATTATCTATATTGCCAATGTGAGCTGATGTCTCCAAAAAACAGTCTTTATCCACCTGGAGGTTGCAAACTCCAGCCCAGCTCACCTGGTCTCTGAAGGCACAGCCACATGGTCCTTCTCCCAGGTGATCACTGGAGGAGGCAGCCCTTTGATCCGACACTCAAAGCGGGCCATCCCATTTTCTTTCACCGTCTGGGACTCTGGATGTTGAAAAAATTGAGACAAAGCTGGAGGTGGGAGGTCAAGGGTGGCAGTGGAAGAGAGGCAGGAAAGGGGGCAGAGAAACAGAAGAAGTTTTAGTTCCTTACAATTTCTCTCTTCTTCGGTTATATCAAAGCTCGTGGGAGCACTTGGGAGGGTTTTTTCCCCCAAAGGACGAAATAATACTAAAAAGTGCCAGCTGTGCTGTTTATTTACCAACACATGTGTTCAATTGTGCGCATAAGTAAAAGTGGCAAAATTTTGTATTTTAAAACAGTGGAAGGAGTTTTGTGTTTGGTCAAGGATGGGGTCTTGGATTAGGTACTGAACTGGTTTTTAACAAATCTGATCAATGACCCGTTAAGCTTTCAGCCTCCAGATGGTTTTGGACTACAGTCCCCATCATCCCTGACCACTGGTCCTGCTAGCTAGTGATGATGGGATTTGTAGTCCAAAAACAGCTGGAGACCCAAGTTTGGGAAACCCTGGTTAAAGCATTCATTTTATTAGAACCAAGGGGGTACTTTAATCATCGACATGTTTTGATGCATATATGTTTGATGCCACATATGCGAATCACGCACAAAAACCAAAATTATGGAATAGTTATTGTGCAACAAGATTAACTTTGGGGGAGGGGATTAAGTTTCTGTATCTGAATCTAAAATCCAGGGATGGGGAATCTGTGGTCCCCCAAGCGTCGTTGGACTCCATTTCCCATCATCCACAGCCAGGATGACCAGAGATTATGGGAGTTGTAGTCCAACAACATCTGGAGCACCATGGGTTCCCAGTCACCGCTAGAGTCCTTCACAGGTGCTTTAGAGTGCAGGTAGACAGATACGATATGGAGCAGGCACTCCTAGTTGCCTGCAGCAAGCAGAGTGGAGTCCCGGGCAGTCTTGGGCAGTGATTTTGGCTACTAATGACTGTTTCTGTTGGTATTCCTGCAGTCGGTGGCCTGCAGGACAGAGGAAATTCTTTGCTATGCTGCTTGGTTTGCCCATGACTGGGGCAAAAGTACAGGGAAGGCAACCCCCCTCACTTCTGCCCTTGCTAAGAAAGGGGAAAGGCAAACTGCCACCTACAGAATAGTGTTTGGTTTCAGGAACAACTGGGCAATATTTGATCACAGTCAACAGATGACAAATTAGGCAATATTTGACCAGGCAGGCTGGCCAGGCACAATGCGCACTTGGATCTCTTAACTGGCCACTGGGTGATGTTGCTCAACCACCTCTCTTTCAGCCTAATCTACCTTGCAGGGTTGTTGTAAGGATTAGGGATGCTTGAAGAGTTCACTCTTCCTGAATTCTCATATGAACTGATCTGATCTGCCACTCCTGGATGAATGTGCAGGTGCGAATACTGCCACCCTCCACACTTCTTCCTAAATGTTGTAACACAGTTTTCAGCTTAAAAAAAGTGCCCGAAGGCATATAATGTGTGTATTTTAGGATAAAATATGTTTAGAAATGCATACTCTGAAAGAAAGGAGTGTGCATTTTCATAGAATTGTCGAGCTGGAAGGATCCCTGAGGGTCACTTTGTAAGAAAATACATTCAGAAATTCAGGTTAATATGGAACTGAACAGACTCACAAATGATCGTGCGTGAAACTGGCAAAGAGCAGAAACAAGCTGATCTATCCACCTCTAGTGACAATAAAATGGGACAACTTCCCTGTACTCCTTGCAGCCCTGAGCTGATTATAGAGGAAAAGCCAGGTAGGATAATTAAATATTATTTTAACAATTAATCATACATGTCTTATTTCATGTCAACATCACATGAACAGCACACACACACACACACACACACACACACACACACTAAAACCCCATTTGCCCATCATAACAGGTGTCAACATGACTCCCCTTCCTTGGCTCAGCTGAAAGTGTGAACAGATCTGCTTCCAGAGAGAGAGGGAAAGGAATTTCTAAACCTCCCGAATGGCTTCTAGAGACCACATTCTTTTGTCCAAAGGCCAAGAGGCAAGGCCCGAGAGGGAGGGTGAGCACATCTAAGAGCCAGTTCTGCCTCTGCAGCCTGAATGGCAAACAAGGACAGAAGAGGGAACATCTGTGCTCAAGAAAAAGTTGGAGCAATTGCTGGATAATTTCCTCTAAGTTTTACTCCATTGGTTCCATAGTGGCCAACTGGGGCCAGCAAAGAAAAATCTGAGCATTATTATTCATATGTAACACAGAAAACTACCTTCTGCCAAATCTGACCCCCGGTCTATCTAGCCCACAGGAGCATAGGAAGCTGCCTTATATTGAGCCAGACCATTCACTATCCAGTTCACTATCATTGATGCTGATTGACAATGACGCTCAAGGGTTTCAGGGGACAGGTGCTGCCAAGGATTGAACCTGGGACACAAAATAGATGCTCTACCACTGAGCTGTGGCCCTTTCCAGAATTGGCTGTGTTTGGAGGTGACACTAATCCATAGTTTAGCATTATGTGAACAGACTGGTGAGCTCTCCCTCCCTTCGACACAGCCACAAGGAGATCAGAAGCTGTCATCCCCATTTTCAACAAACTGCAGTGTTTATTCTTAACCATGGTTCAGAGAAACCAGCCAACCTCAAACCACGGTTTCTGATCCTGGCTCTTTCCCCTAAACTGTAGTCAAGACTAAACACTGTTCTGAATTTGCAAATGTCAGCAAATCATGGTTAGCGAAAAACAGAAGCAGACGCTTCCCATCTCCTTGACGCAACCTCAGTGGAGAAGGGAAAGGGAGCTTGTGAGCCCAAGGACCATGCACTACCATGACCTGTTTATCCAGCACTGATCTGGACACAGAGTCAGAGGCTGCAGAGCCACCAGAAGGGGAGCCAGGTCTGGGTCAGGACTCAAAGCTGACGGCGGAAAGCATAAAGACCACTGTCAGTTGGGCAAGAACTCCCAGAGCAACTCCCAGGTAACCAATGCTGATGGGGCCAGAACCTGGACCCTCAAGGACACCTTCTCCTAAGTCAGAAGAAGCAAGATGCTTGCTTCCCATTGCACATCATCGTCGTCTCAGCAGTGCTGAGAGTGCACTAGGACGGAGGCTGTGGAAGGGAGGAGCATTGGTTGCCTGGGACAAAGTCTGGAGGAGGTAGTCCAAAGACAGAGACATAAAAGGTCTCAGCCTGACGTTTATCAGAGTAATTTTCTCACTTGGAGCTGTCCATGGTCCAGCAACACTAGACCAGCCTTGGTGCTTTCCCCATGGGTTCTGGAAATCGACCGAAACAGGACATGCATGTGATGTTAAACCAGTTAGGGTTATGTCAGAGCCCAGCCACTGACTACTGAAGTGGCTGTCTAGGGTCTCGTCAGAAAGTGTTATTTTCCATCCTGCTGCTTTGAGAGCTGGAGATTTGGATTTGGGGCTTTATACTTTCCGAGTCTGTGCTCTACCATCCAGCTAGGGGTCATCCCAAACAAAGGTGTGCCCCAGGGAATGGGCCAGTCTGGGAATTGGGCCACTCCCTCCCAAAGAATCATGTCCATTGTGCAATAAAGCCTGTTCAATTTTTCTCCTCACTCTGCCCCATGGGCATCAATGCCAAGGTCTTGGTGGGGAAGTGGAACTACATTGCTTGGTAGTCGGGAGCCTCCAGCCTATGGGCTTTGTGAGGCCCACCTGGTTTCCCTCACCTATTGAGCACCTGATACCATTCATGATGTCAGGTGAGGAACAGGTAAAGATGCAGGTCGGCCCAAAGGGGCCGTGCTGTACAAATGGCTTTGCAAGCTCTGGCAACCAGCTGATTGTCAGGGGTTGCAGAGCTGCTCAGCGAATGGGCGGGCCTTGCAAAGTGCTGTGCAAGGCCTGGCAATCAGCTGATTGCTGCACCTGGTGCTTAGCACTCTGCTGACCATCAGTGCCTTTCAGGCTGTGCAAGGCCTGCACGGATTGATTTCAAACTGTGCAGGCAAAAACAGGGCAGCCCTACCTGGAGATACCTAGGATTCAACCTGAGACCTTGTGCAAGCAAAGCAAAGGCCCTGATGCTGAGTCCTTCCCCCCAAAAAACATGAAAAGCTGCCTCACTGGTCTACCTAGCTCAATACTGGGAGCAGATCTGCACGGTTTCAGGACAGGATGCTGAAGTCCTTCCCACCTGCCCTGGAAATGCTGGATGAACCTGGACCTTCTGCCTGCACCTTCTGCTGCTGAGCTGTGGCCCTTCCCCCGGAGTGGAGGAAGATGCCATAAACACAGTCTTGCCCACCTAAGCGGAGTAGTGTCAACACTGACTGGTAGGTCTTCCCCAACCCTAAGTGGAGACATCAGGGACTGAACCTTTATCAAAAGGGACTTTACAAAGATGCTCCACCTCTCAACTGCAGTCCCTGGAACAGAAGAAGCTACCCTACACAAAGCCAGGCCCTTGGTACATCTACACTGATTGGCAGCACCCCTACAGGGACATTCCCAGGCATATTAGGAGGTAACAGGGATTGAACCTGGGTCTTTCTACAAGCCAAGCAGGTGCTCTACCACTGAGCTACAGCCTCTCCCCAACACAGGAAGCTGCCTCAAACCAGGTGAGAATATTTGCCCCCTGAGCTGGGTCTTGAACCTGGGACCTTTTGCATGCAAAATGCGGGGCCATTCTCCATATATTTTATTATATACACCTTCGCTGACATAAATGATATATTGCCAAATATTAATCAGCCCTCCCTACCCCCAGCATGAGGAATGAACCCTTCTGCGTGTAAACAAGTCCTTTGATCGAACACAACATTACGTCCCACTTGCTGCAAGATGGATTTCTCTGGGATCCTTCCTGCGCTCACACAGGCTGAATGCTAAATGGAGCACACAAAGAGCTCATGGTCAAAACGACCCAGCAGGTGACTTTCATCCATCACAATGGGCATATTTCCCCCTCTCGTTCAGAAGATGCTAAGCTGCACCAGGAGCAAAAGCTCATCAGGGAGATATCCTGCCTCTTCTGCATGAGCCATCGAATAATCTTTAGGAGCCATGCAGCCTTCTTAGATGACTCAAAGTGCTTTATGGACTTTTTCCTTCTTTTTCCCCACAGCCATTACAACGACCTTACAAGGTAGGTCAATGTTACTCTCTCAATATTACAGATATTGCCATATGTCCGGAATTTCCCAGACATATCCGGGATTCATCTGTCAGAAATAGCATCTGGGCAGAATTTCTGAAGATCGGTAAAAATGCGTATGGCAACCCATGTCGGAAGTGTTGATTTTTTTGCTAATTTCCTTTAAAAAAATTCCTCAAAAATTTGGCCAAACAACTTGGCCAAAAGAAGCTCAGCAACTTTTGTGTCTGGATTTTCACTTTTTGAAATATGGCAAGCCTATGATAGGAAGGTTGGGGCAGAGAAAAAGAGAGAGAGGTTTGCCAAAGAACACTGAGTGAAGTTTGTGGCAGAGGCAAGGTTCAAACAAGATATTCCCTGGTTCATCAGTGACTGGGGTTTCATTTTAACTGGCAATGCTTATTTAAATTTATTTATCTATATACTGACCCCTCTCACAAAACATCAAGTACAGCGATGTTTGCATTAAAAAAACACACCTTTAAAACCAATACAAACCAATCATAAAAATGTCTTGCCTACCCCATTTCTCTTTTTTTAAGAAAACAGTAAATAAAACTTGCTTCTTCCTCTTGTTTTTAGAAAGAGCTACTTAAATACTCTTTAAATCTCAGTCAGGAAATCTTTTAAAAGATTCTTTTAAAAGATTCCCTGGCTGGGATTCATCAATGACTGGGCTTTTATTTTTACTGACATTGCTTATTTAAATTTATTTATCTATATTCTGAGCCCTCTCACAAAACATTAAGTACTGCGGTGTTAAAACAACACCCCTTTAAAAGCAATACAGAACTTGCCTACTTGAAATTGTTTTTAGAAAACAGTAAATAAAACCTGCTGCTTCCCCTTGTTTTCAGAAGGAGTTGTTTTTCATGCTAAAAGGAGGTGGGCACAAAAACCCGAATACTCACTCGGCGCACGAAGTACAATGGTCTGGCCAGCGACTGAGCCGAAAGATCCATGGGAAACGCAGGAGTAATTTCCCTCTGCGCTGGACCCTCCTGGAAAGGCTCCCTCCACTGAAGGTGACGCCCCTGGCGACGAAATGAGCAAAGATCCATTGGGGAGGAGGCGGAAGTTGTCCTTTTCTGCTAGTGGGAGCCCATTCTTCTTCCAGGTAATGTTGAGGAGCTCCTCAACAGGAGCCAAGTTGCAGCGCAGCTCCAGGGTTTGGTTTGGCTCTAAGGTCACTTGGCCTGGGCCCGGCCCGCAGGTCAGCTCCAGAGAAGGCCTTGGAGATGGTTCCCCTGCAGCAAAGCAAAACAGAAGGTTGGCTTGTTGGAGGAACTAAAGTAGGACGCCTTAAAAAAATATATATATATTTATGTAACTTTTTGATTGTTGTTGTTTTGACAAATTATGGTCATATCGACCACAGGAATATAACAACAACAATACAAACTCTCCAACATTACAGTGGTACCTCAGGTTAAGTACTTAATTCGTTCCGGAGGTCCATTCTTAACCTGAAACTGTTCTTAACATGAAGCACCACTTTAGCTAATGGAGCTTCCCACTGCCACCACACCACTGCTGCACAATTTTTGTTCTCATCCTGAAGCAAAGTTCTTAACCCGAGGTACTATTTCTGGGTTAGCGGAGTCCGTAACCTGAAGCATCTGTAACCTGAAGCGTATGTAACCCTAGGTACCACTTTACTCTGATAACAACCACTACTACTACTACTACTACATTTATAAACAACAACAACATTTATACCCCACCCATCTGACTAGGTTGCCCCAGCCACTCTGGGCAGCTTCCAACATGTATAAAAACAATGAAACATTAAACATTTAAAAACCTCCCTATACAGGGCTGCCTTCAGATGTCTTCTAACGGCTGCATGGTTACTTATCTCCTTGGCTCTGGGTTTGCATAACTCCATATCCTCCAACATTTCTCTGATGAAAATAAGGACGTCCTAAGGAAAAGGACATTCTGGGATCAAATCAGAAACTGGGATGGCTTCTGTAAATCCGGGACTGTCCCTGGAAAATAGGGACACTTGGAGGGTCTGATAATTTCACACACTAATACAACTATTTATTTATTACATTTCTATCCCGCCTTTTCTCCAAGGAGCTCAAGGTGGCGTACGTGGTTCTCTCTCCCCCCATTTTATCCCCACGACAACTGTCTGAGGTAGGTTAGGCGGAAAGAGAGAGAAAGGGACAGGCCCCAAGACCACCTAGTGAGTGTCATGGCTGAGTGAGAGCCGGAACCTGGCCCTTCCTACTAGTCTGTGCACCCAAAGTTGTCATCGTCATTAACAAAAAGGACCGGACAACCAACATATAATAACAACAAGCGCTGATATTTGGTGGTTTCTTGAGCATGTGCAGAGAGACCCTGATGTGGGCCACACTAACCTCCAAAGTGCCCACTTGCAAGAGAGCCACAGCATTTCCTGAAAGTGTTTGGCCATTATCTGCAAATGCCCTTGAGAAACACGGTGGCCAACAGGAATTTGCACGGCTATCTCAGCCTCCTCCGTGAGGAAACCCTCCGCAAGCCAACTCCTTTTTACAACCCTGTGCCAAATAATTTTGTTACCATTCCAACTGAAAATGTTTCCTGGTTCCATAACAAGTTTATCAGCATGGGCTGGGAACCACATGGCTGGGTGCCCAGTGCCTATCGCAGATTAATTTTATAGCTATTCAAGCACCCAATTAAACCTTCTGCTACCTACGGATGATAAAAAGGGCCACCTTTCTCAGGGGCGGGGGTGGAGAAGAGCTCACTCCAGAGCATGCAATTAACTGCAGCGATGCCCAACATTAACACAGTTAAATTGCATTCTTCAAAGACGTGCAAAGAAAGCTGGAAAAAAATTGCATTCTTGGCAAGTGAAATGACTAAATGGCCAGTTAATTTAATTCACCCTCCTTCCTCAGTCTGCAATACATCATAGCAGCCATTATTTCAGAGGTAAGTGTTGTGGTCTTCTCGCTGCAGACTTTTGGTGTGAGAAGCTGCACTGCGCTTCTCCCCCCAAAAAATCCTTACCCTCTTTCTGCACAAGATATTCAGGTTGAAGCACCTGGATCTTGTAGACACCTTGTCACTGTTCCAAAAAGGTGCCCCATCCCTAGAATCTATTCCATCTGATCACAAAGGTCTAAACCAAACATAGGCAGTATGGTGTAGCGGTCAGAGTGCTAGACTAGGAGGACCTGGGAGTTGTTGTTTAGTTGTTTAGTCATGTCTGACTCTTTGTGACCCCATGGACCAGAGCGCGCCAGGCACTCCTGTCTTCCACTGGCTCCCACTGTTTGGTCAAACTCATGCTGGTAGCTTCCAGAACACTGTCCAAGCATCTCGTTCTCCGTCGTCCCCTTCTTCTTGTGCCCTCAATCTTTCCCAACATCAGGGTCTTTTCCAGAGAGTCTTCTCTTCTCGTTAGGTGGCCAAAGTATTGGAGCCTCAGCTTCAGGATCTGTCCTTCCAGTGAGCACTCAGGGCTGATTTCCTTAAGAATGGAGAGGTTTGATCTTCTTGCAGTCCATGGGACTCTCAAGAGTCTCCTCCAGCACCATAATTCAAAAGCATCAATTCTTCAGCGATCAGCCTTCTTTATGGTCCAGCTCTCACTTCCATACATCACTACTGGGAAAACCATAGCTTTTACTATACGGACCTTTGTTGGCAAGGTGCTGTCTCTGCTTTAGGAGGACCTGGGAGACCAGGATTCAAATCCCCACTCAGACCTTGGACCGCCAGTCACCATCTCTCAGCCTGTCCTACATCACAGGGCTGTTGGGAAGACGAAATTAGGAGTGGGAGAACGACAAATGCCACTGTGAGCACCTTGAAGGAAGATGGGGGTATAAATGGGTGGTCTTGGACCAGTCCCATTCATTCAGCCCAACCTACCTGACAGGGTCCTTGTGGTATATAAATCCAATAAATAAAAAAATGGGGGGGGGGCCTCTTCTTGTATTGCAGGGGGTTGTACTAGATTACCCTCAGGAATCCCTTCCAACTCTACAATTGACCTGCATGTATGTAAAGGCATCCAATGTATATAAAACCTGGCTAATCCGTGCTCCTCACAGCGCTTGCAAAATCTAGCACCAAGGCATTCTTCCGTGGCTGAGAGAAGCAACCCATCGAGGCTGGAATATCTACTCAGCAAAAAGGAACAAAAAAGAGGGGCAGAGACTAAGCAGACCCCCTCAGACACTTTGCACTCCACAGAGAGCAGAAGCAGAAGGGCTGGCTAGCCTGTCCTCCTTCCAACACTGACATCACTATCCGATTCTTGGCACCAGTCAAGGAGTTTTCCTGGACAGCTCCTGCTGCTGCTGCGCAGACAGGTCTCTCTCGCTGGGCCTGGATGCCAGCCAGCCAGCCAGCCAGCTCCATTCCTGCTTCTGGGCACGTCAGCTTCCCTGGAGAAAACCACGTATGTGCACCTTGCAGAACCCAACAACAAACGCCTCTGGAACAAGGGGAGCTTTTCAGAAAGCAGAAGGGAAACAGCCTGGCTAAAGAGGAGGTGAGCACAGGGGACCATTTCAATGCTAGGAGAAATTTCAACACAGGTGCAGAGATACATAATTCAAATTCAAGATACATAAGCTAGGTGCCAAATGGCTCCTTAAACCAGGGTTATGGTCTCCAAAACAGAAGGCCTAGTTGCCACTTTTGAGCTGGACAATGCAACTTTTTGGTTCCCGAAATTCATTCTGATTGTGCAGATAAAATATAACGGATACAATTATAAAGGATGTGTTGCTAGTGTGTGAAAACAGTCAATATCCAAGCGTCCCCAGGCATGCACCTCCAGATGGTGGAGACGTCAGGCGTCATCCTGCCACCCAGGCATCTTCACTTGGGTGCAAGTGGCCTGATTTTGAACCGCAAGCTCAGCCCACAGGAGGTCCCAGGTTGAGTCCTGGTTAGAGAAGGATGAGGCAGCAAGGATGGAACAGGAAAGATCTCCTCTGGTAGCTGGAACAGCCAGAGCAAGACACACTTAGATGGACCAGTAGCCTGTCTCAATAGGACAGTTTCATACATTCAACCACTTGGAAAGTTAATTTCCTGTGCTGTCGTGAGCAGTTGCCTTATAACAAGCCATGGTATCTACCACTTGGTCTTCTAGCTTAGTGTTGTCTACACAGATTGGCAGCAGCTCTCCAGGGTTTCAGACAAGGGACATTCCCCGCTCTTACTGGAGTTGCTGTCGAAAGTTGTACTCGAGGCCTTCTGCATGCAAGGCAGTTACTCAGTTACTTGCAAGTGGGACCTGAGCACTAGAGCTCTTCTCTCCTCCTGCAGAAAGATTACTGTCTCTAACTGTGGAGGCAGAGCATAGCCATTGTGGCCAGCAGCCATGGGTAGCCTTCTCCTCCATGAATTTGCCCAACCCTCATTTAATTCCATCCACTTTGTGACTAATAGCTATCAATAGGTGCAAAAAGGGACATAGGAGGCTAATGCCAGTCACTTGCTATACTTGGGTTTTAGCGTTTTGCTGTTTTTGTGTGTTGCTTTGGGTCACCTTCGTGAAGGTAGAAAAATAATAAAAATAGGAAGCTGCCTTAAACAGAGCCAGACCTTTCCAGAATCCGAACATTCCCAGTCCCACTGGGAGATGCCGGGAATTGAAGCTGAGCTATGACATTTCCCAGCATCCTGTGCAACACACACACACACACACACACACACACACACACACACCACATCTTCCCCAAACTGGATTTCCTCTTCACAGCATCATCAGCCCTGACAGAACATCCCAAAAATTAGAGCTATGCTTATTTTGGGGGGTGGGACTGAATCACACACCAGCTAATTATGGTTGCACAATTATAGTTGATTGGGAGTTATCCTGCAACAAACCTGCTACCCCCAAACGTCTGGACATTTTCCCATAAGGGAACTGATGGGAAAATGCTCTGGGAAGTATGGGATAACACTTTCCAACAAATCAGAATAAATGCTCATGAAATAGCAACCATCATCTAACCTCCCTGCAAACCAATCAGGACAAACACTCAATAAATGAGCCGTCTGGAAGTGCCTCAGGTTTCAGCAAGGGTGACCCAGTTCCAAGGTAAGATGAAGATACTTCCAGTGGTGTATCTGGGATCCAACTAAGGGACTGACTACAGATTTTGTCCACCACATAATGTGCCCTAATCTCACCAGTTTGCCTCTAGCCTACTGAACTGGGGGAAAGAGTCAGGAGCCACTCCAAGACAGGATCAGAGCATGCACAGGACACAAAGGTTCTGACTGGCAGTGACTCTCATTCACCACAGACAGACAGGTGTGCAGCTTATTCAGAAGCCTGGATCAGATCATTTTAGGCAGGACTGTGTGCATTCAGAGGAGCACAGACATCAGCACTGGACTCTGCGATTTTGGCAAAGAGATGGTGCCCGGTAGCCAAAAGTTATGCACCCAGTGATGCCCATAACCAAAACAGCAGCAGATCAGGAAGCCAGTGTGTTAATAGGCACCAATCATCTACAAGGATCAAGTGGGCCAAGTCTCAAATGCCTGCAAATGATGCCAATGACATTAAAGACCAAAGACCCGTCAAGTGAATCGTGCTCTTATAAACATCTGATGCGACAGCGCATGAACGCATTGTTAAAAGCCTCATTTGCTAAGGAGTTTCATGGCCTCAACTGATGACCCAAATTCTTGTGCTGCATGGGGATTCCTCGGGAGGCCCTCTGGTCCGGCCACCCCTGGCCACAAAGTGCCTTCAGGCATGTCAGAGGCCCATGGATTTTCTCTTATGCATGCGCAGCCATGAGGTATTTCAGCTTGTGCCGATTCAGTGGTGTGAAGTGACGCCTCACGCTTACAGATGAGCACCGGGGGCATTTAATCACTGCACTCCTTACATGCCGTGTGGCTAATTTTTCAAACCAGAGCTCTGCAGAAGCCTCTGTGGTGCAAGGGTCAAACGAGTGACATAATGCACGGGAGAGCTGAGGGTGCCAGTGTGTCTTCTGCTGGATATTGCTTGCACATTCCATAGCCAAGTTCTGAGTTAAAACAACATGAAGGGGGCAGGGTGAGCAAGCTAACTCCACCCTTCAGTCACCCTCTCTGCCAGAGACCCTAAAGAAGCCGTTTGCCAACCTGCTGCCCTCCAGATGTAGCAGGACTACAAATCCCATCAGCCCCAGCCAGCGAAACCACGTGTGCCTGCCTGCACTTTGTGGAGGGGTCCGTGACTCTAAATCAGGGTTTCCCAAACTTGGGTCTCCAGCTGTTTTTGGACTGCAACTCCCATCATCCCTAAGCTAGCAGGACCAGTGTTCAGGGATGGTGGAAACTGTAATCCAAAAACAACTGGAAACCCAAGTTTGGGAAAAAGTAAAGTTTAAAAGGACCCCTGATCATTAGGTCCAGTTGTGGATGACTATGGGATTGCGGAGTTCATCTCACTTTATTGGCCGAGGGAGCCGGCATACAGCTTCCGGGTCATGTGGTCAGCATGACCAAACCAGAGCAGCGCACGGAAACGCTGTTTACCTTCCCACCGGAGTGGTACCTATTTATTTACTTGCACTTTGACGTGCTTTCGAACTGCTAGGTTGCCAGCAGCTGGGACCGAGCAATGGGAGCTCACTCCATCGCAGGGATTCAAACTGCCAACCTTCTGATCAGTGAGCCCTAGGCTCTGTGGTTTAACCCACAGCGCCACCTGCGTCCCTTAAGTTTGGGAAATCTTGCTCTAAATAGTTGGAATTGGGGTGAGGCAAGCGAGCTTTTGCCATGCTGGTCTGTACTTGAATTCCCAGTGGGTCTGGCAGGCACAGAAAATATATGCTGGGTGGGGGCAGCTCAAGCCTTTCCCCCAAGCCAATGACGGTATCACTTGTTTGGGTGACATATCTGAGATTGGCAGATGGCCTGAAACCCTCTTCGAGAACACACAGAGACATCTGGCTTTTGAACCGGTGCCCAGAACCATTTCGACTTTAATGGATCTTTCCATTAGGAACTCACTAAAGGGAACATGGCTGCCAGGACATCAAAATCCCCCCGCCCCCAATTATGGGTGTTATAAAAATAAAACAAATTAGCTGCAATTATTTGCGGGTGCCCAATGCAAAAGCCTGAGCTTTATGAAAGAAATGAAAATTGATTTGGATTAGCGGGCATTGAAGGCTTTTAAAAAATTAACCAGTTGCTTATGACTTCAAAGCCTGGAGGGGTTCGGTCAGCATTGCTGCTGGGCTGTGGCTACTTACCTGCCCGAGGAATCTTCCGCCACTACCTTCAAAGGCTGCTGGCTCAGCAGCAGATTTGCCATTAGGAAGAGCCAGGCTACAGTTCCCTAAGTTGTTGTGTACAACACTGAAAATGTGTTTTTAATTGGTGTTACATTTTTGCAAGGTTTTTAATTATGTGGCATTATTTATTTTGCGGGGCTTGCCTTGCGCTCGGTGTGGAAGCTGCAGTTAGTGCAGAATGCTGCAGCAAGGTTGCTGACAGAAGTGAGAACTTGTCAACATACGACACCCCTGCCCGTGCACTGGTTGCAAATCTCTTACTGGGCCAAGTTCAATGTGTTGCTGTTAATATACATAAAGCAGCTTGGGACCAGTTTACTTGTGGGATCATCTTACCCCATATATGCCAACTTGACCGCTTTGATCTGCGGCACTTTTACACACACCACATAATATCCATTCCACGCTATTAATATTCGTGCCACAGTTTTTTAGTGTGGCAGCACCTACATCCCGGAACTCCCAGCCTATTGAAAACAGGCTGGCACCTCTGCTCTGCACTCTATGAAACCTGCTAAAAACATTTTTGCAACAAATCCTAGGAATCTATGTAAACACTAGCAGGCGTTTTGATCTGAAATTTTAATTATGCTGATTTTAATTACATCTTGATGTTTTAAAAACTTCCTCTTAACTTTGATGGTTAATTATCATTTTAACGCACATTTTATTGTTTGTTTTTTGTCAAATGCTTTGAGGTTTTACTCACAGCTAAGGAGTATACAAAGGGACGCAGGTGGCACTGTGGGTTAAACCACAGAGCCTAGGATTTGACGATCAGAAGGTTGGCGGTTCGAATCCCCAGAACGGGGTGAGCTCCATTTCTTGTGCTGCCTACACAAGAACCTTGTTGTTGCCATCTCAGGCAGGCAGCACCAGAAATGGTATATCCAGCCCATTGGCAACCTGATTATTTTAAGAAGCTATTCACATTCATCTTACAATGGATTGCCCACCTGATGAGAAACGGCAGAGTAACCTCATGCAAGGAGGATGGAGCAGAACTCAGTGGCGAAACACCTGCTTGGCATGCAGAAGGTCCCAGGTTCAATCAAGGCCTCCGGGGTTTCAGGCTGGAGCTTTTTCCCAGTCCTACCTGGAGGTGCCATTGGGGTTTGAACCAATGGGACCTTCTGCATGCAAAGCAGCTGCTCTGCCTCTGAGTCACAGGCATTCCCTCTTCCCCATTCCTACTGGAAGCTCAGCCATCGAGATTCTCCAGGTCATTCCAGGTCATGGAACATGCCATCAAGGGCACAGAGCGAAATCTGCCAAGTCCTCATTAATCAGCAACTACAGGGCGAAGGCAGGTGACCTGACCAAAGAGGAGCATTCACTCCCATCGCAGCCATTTTCACGGAGCACATCTTGCGGCCTTGTGAATCTCCCAAAAGCTGACTTTTGCCTCTTCCAGCTCCAATTGCAAAACAGAGATAAGGGTATTTTTACTACCCTCCCTGGAGCTCCCAAGGCCTGATTTTGTGACATCCTAATCTCTTCCTTGCTGGGAAATGCCCCACACACACCCCCTTGACAACCCATGAAAATAAGTCTATGCAATACACACTACTCAGCTCCGCAAAAGAACCTGCATGATAAACTAAGGGAGCCTCTTTTCGGACCAATATATTGCCTACATTTAAGAATTTGGAGATTTGGTGTGTTTTTGTTGTTTACTAGGGACACACAAGGGCATTTTTATTTATTTATCTTTAAAAAGCATTTCTTGGTCATAAAATATCAGGGGGTATAGAATGCTAAGGCATCAAACACCATTTTAAAAAAATAATTGCAGATAATTGTTAAGGTGTCTGGATAATTGAAAAGGGGGGCGGGATCTAAAAGCCACAACGCTCAACTTTTTGAGGAAACTCTCAAAAGTCAAAAGCGAGGACGTGCCTGCTGCAACTCTGCTGGAAGAGCGTTCCACAGGCATGGGACTGGCGACACTAAAAGCCAGATTTTTCGTTGAGTTCAGTTGGGTATCTGTAACATGGGGGACAACAAACAGCACTCCTTTCCATGCTCTCCAAAATGGGGCTGGGACATGAAGACTCAGGCCTTCATTGAGGTAATAAGAATAATAATTTATTATTTATACCTGCCCTTCTGGCTGGGTTTCCCCAGCCACTCTGGGCAGCTCCCAACAGAATTTTAAAAACACGATAAAACATCAAACGTTAAAAACTTCCCTAAACAAGGTTGCCTTCAGATGTCTTCTAAAAGTCAGATAGTTCTTAATCTTGTTGACATCTGATGGGAGGGCATTCCACAGGGCGGGTGCCACTACCGAAAAGGCCCTCTATCTGGTTCCCTGTAACCTCACTTCTCGCAGTGAGGGAACCGCCAGAAGGCCCTCGGCACTGGATCTCAGTGTCTGGGCTGAAGAATGGGGATGGAGACGCTCCTTTAGGTATACTGGGCCAAGGCCGTTTAGGGCTTTAAAGCTCAGCACCAAGACCTTGAATTGTGCTCAGAAATGTACTGGGAGCCAATGTAGGTCTTTCAGGACTGGTGTTATGTGCAGGTATCCTGCAGCCAAGTTATTTAGGCCTTTGGGTATCAACACAAGAACCTTGAACCAGCATTCAAAATCCCCCAGGCACCAGGCGTGTTCTGCAACTGGCGCGGGTCCAATTGCGACCACATGGTGATCTCTAGAGGTCTGGTTAGCATCTGATATCTCTACCTGGCTGGTCCATCCAGCTTCCTTAAGCAGGTCTCAAATTTCAGCAGTAACCTGTGCAATGCTAAGATTCGTCACCCCCACCCCAACACTGATACTCCATTCTAGCCAGATAGCTCAGTTGGTAGATGAGGAAGCTCTTAATCTCAGGGTTGTGGGTTTGAGCCTCACTTTGGGTAAAAGATTCCTGCTTTGTAGGGAGTTGGACTTGATTATATCCTTGTGGTCTCTTCCATCTCTACAATTCTGTGATCCCCTGCCGTGCCCCCAAGGCTCCACACCCAGTGCGACTGAACCACTTGACAAGGGTTGAATCAATAATTCATTCCCTAACCATCCACCATGGGAAAACTGCTCCATGGCCATTTTGAATCTGTTACCAATGACCACATAGGATGAAGTAGACATACGTCCAGAGGACCTCAGGGACTGCATGACCCTCTTGTTGTTGTTGTTTAGTCGTGTCCGACTCTTCGTGACCCCATGGACCAGAGCACGCCAGGCACTCCTGCCTTCCACTGCCTCCCGCAGTTTGGTCAAACTCATGCTGGTAGCTTCGAGAACACTGTCCAACCATCTCGTCCTCTGTCGTCCCCTTCTCCTTGTGCCCTCCATCTTTCCCAACATCAGGGTCTTTTCCAGGGAGTCTTCTCTTCTCATGAGGTGGCCAAAGTATTGGAGTCTCAGCTTCATAATCTGTCCTTCCAGTGAGCACTCAGGGCTAATTTCCTTAAGAATGGATGCGTTTGATCTTCTTTGACCCTCTTACCCCAGCTCAGTCACTGACATCATCTGCAGGAGTGTCATGGGTCATCCTCGAAGTGGACAAGAGTCACTTGACAACAACAAGAAACTGAGCCTGTTGTGTCACCAGGCCAGACTTGTGGAACATTCTGCCAACAGAGATTCAGCAGAGGTCTCCCATGCCAACTTTTAAGCACCTGCTAAAAACTTTTATATCCCCATTAGGCTTATGCAGTCAAGTAAAAAAGACATCTTTCCATAACAATTTCTGATTTTAAATTATTGTATGATTTGATGTACAATTGTTGTAAGATGCTCTATTTTTTTTAATCAATAGTGGTATACATTTTAATAAATAAATAGACATCCAAACTGCTTCCCTTCCTGGAGCTTTAGTGACTACTTAGTCACTGCCCCATCCAAACAAGATTTGGGGGATGCCCTGAGCTCATCAGACTGTCACTGCCGCTGGAAAGGGATTACCATTAATTGAGCTTACAGTTTATTAGCTCCGGATTATTTCTTAGTTGCTGGTCTATAAGCACTCTCGTTTTCCAAAACTGAGAGAATTACAAGTCTTGCTCGGATCACCGGGACAATCCAAATCACATCTTCTTTTTTCTTTCTTGCAAATTCTTCATGCAAAAAAACCCAACAACCCCCACAACCAATCCTCTGCTCTTTCCCAAATATCCTATTAGTTCAGCTTTGCCAACGCCATAAAAAAAATGATACTGTGAAATTTGAAGCCTCTACCAAGCTCCACTGGATCTGTTTTCTGGCACACTACAGTACTGCATGTGTCTGAAATGTAAAAATGCAAACAAGTTGGTTTGTTTTGCTTCAAAATTTACATCTCTCAAAGGCAGGGGTGGGGAACCGTTGGTGGACTCCAACTCCCATCTCCCTTGACAATTGCACTAAGCTTGGCTGGGGATGATGGGAGTTGGAGTTTAACCACAGCTGGGGATCCTAGGTTGAAGAGCAACAGACAATAACCTAGACAACAACTTTATGGTGTCTCCCTAACGAAACCAAACAGGCAAGTCCTGACTCCACCCAAACACAATTGAGCCCACTGCCACCTAGTGACTAAACCATATAATGACACTATCCACACAATCAGGTCTTGGGGTTTGATCTGGCAATTCAAGGTTTTAGCCTCCTTTTTAAACATGGGCTTAGCCAAAGGGGGCAGCTGTCCCCCTGATCAAGTAAAACAACAGAAATACTTAACTAACTGAACAATCACGTCAGCTCTGCCACCCCCCACAAAAGTCCTGCCCCCCCTAACAAACTCCTGCACCCCTAACAAAATTTTGGCTGCGCCCATGTTTTCAAACCATCCAGACCAGTGTTTTCCAAACTTGAGTTGCCAGTTGTTTTTGGACTACAATTCCCATCATTCCTGGCCACTGGTCCTGCTAGCTATGGATGATGGGAGTTGTTGTCCAAAAACAGCTGGAGAACAAAGTTTGGAAAACCCTGCTCCAGATGAAGGAACTTGCAGCAAATGGTGGGAGGGAGTGATCTGTAGACTTCAGGGTCCCCACCCCCAGTTAGGAAATCTAAAGCACCACCTTCTCCAACGTATTAGGATCTTCTTACTGCGGAAGGCAAACAGAAATGGGCACCAATAAAGGGATAATAAATCTATTTGAGAAACAAGTAGGAACGTGAGTGACAATTCTGCCTGGGAGAGGCCTGAGAGCTCTTTTAAAAAGCCAGACTCTCCCCTCCACCACTGCTTTTACAAGCACTACAGTGATACCTCGGGTTACAAACTTAATTCATTCCAGAGGTCCGTTCTTAACCCGAAACTGTTCTTAACCTGAGTTGCGCTTTTGCTAATGGGGCCTCCTGCGCAATTTCCATTCTCATCCATCCTGGGGCAAAGTTCTCAACCCGAGGTACTACTTCCAGGTTAGTGGAGTTTGTAACCCAAAGTTTTGTAACCTGAGGTACCACTATATCTCTGAGCAATCAGCTTCACTCTGAAGCCTCTGAGTTGGAGCCTCAGAAGAGGCACAGTGGTTCTTCCCATGCCTGGCTAGTGGGCTGTGTTTGGTTCACTTGCCATACAGGCCCCTTTGGCAACAGACAAAGCCATCTGGCTGAGGAATCTAAATTCAACCGAAACACCATGAAAGTAATGGAACAAAGTGAATTTCAAATTGGTGCCAGCGTCATCTAATCATTGCTTGGAACCAGAGAGAGAACCCTTTTCCATCTAGCTCGGTATTGTCCACAAGGACTGGCAGAGGCTCTCTGGGATTTCAGAAAAGGAGCCTTTCCGGAGATATTGGGGATTGAACCTGGGGCCTTCTGCATGCCAAGCAGGTGCCCTGCCTCCCACAGCTTGTCATAAGGGCACATCTCATTCGCCACCTCCAAATCATGCCCTTTACTCTCTGCACCCGAAATCTCAAGAGCCGGTTTGCAAATAAATAAAAATAAACAATCTGCTAAGGCAGCTAATGGCCTGTTTGGCCACACCAATTAACTTAATTATTTATTGACTGCCTATTTAAAGATCAGCTAGAAGGCAGAAATCCCCTAGGCGTGGGAGAAATAGCACAAAGTTGCACACAGGCACACCTGCCTTCCAAAGGTGTCTAAAAGCCACAGAAAAGATCCCCCCCCCCCGGGTATGCTCCATGCACTGTTACTAAACTTACTGCACAGTTGTGATGTGCCTTTAAATCATCTGGGGAAGGAGCAGGGATAGGGGTCCCTGGAGACGTAGCAGAAGTCCAAGGTCTGCAGGAGAATCCTGGGGGGTTGTTTTCTTTAAAAAGTAATTTGTTTTGTTTTTTAAATGATACAACTATGCAAAGGAGAGAGAGAAAGATCTTAGATAAGTCACAGTCAGGTTGGTAAGCTGTGGCTGTGCAGATGTTGCTGAACTCCAGGTCCCAGTGGTCCCAGCAAGCATGGCCAATGGTCAGGGATGGTGGGAGGATAGTACAAAACAACTAGAACTGGTCTATATGATGTCCCTATTTTCATCGGAGAAATGTTGGAGGGTATGGAACAGGACATCCCCAGGGCTTTTTTTTCAGCTAGAACTTGCCAGAACTCAGTTCCAGAATCTCTCAGGTGGGCACCATTGCCATTATAAGAGAGCAAGGGAGGCGTTCAGGCTGAGTTCCGGCACCTCTTTTTCTAAAAAAATAGCACTGGACATCCCTATTTTCATCAGAGAAATGTTGGAAGGTATGAAAAACTACCTTCTCTTTTGCTCCTTCCCTCAACCTGACCTCATGCAAATCCAGGATTGTCACGAGGCACTGTGAATCCTCTAATGTGGGCTGCGTGATGACAGCCTTACATTTTTATGCATACATTTTATGGTGGGCTGAGGCTTATGCCATTATCAATGTGTTCATCTAAGTATAATGTACTTTTATTTCCGTTTCAAACAGACAACATTTCTGTACACAAAACAAGTGGAACTACTGCCATCTGCCATAGCGCTTGTCTCAGGCATGTTTACACTTATTTTTGCCTAAGCTTTGAGCACTGTTGCGTATCAACAAGAATGCCGTGTTAGTCTTTAAGGTGCTGCAAGACTGCCATTTTTGCTAGCACAGCTACCCCGCCGGGAATCCCTCCCACAGTTCCTTGTGGTCCAATCCTTTGTACGGCAGTCTTCTTTTCCATATAATTCTCGTCCAGTTAGTACTATGCTGAAAATTTCTCTGACATTTTTTGGGGGGGGGGGGTGAGGGTTAACCATTCTCCATCAATTAATGAGAAAAGGAACTGTATTCAAAAATTCTACCAGTAGATCCCAACACACCTTCTGCTGGGTGTGATTTGGACAGAGTGCCTTCAGCCAAGTTCCCGGAAGCATAGTGCTGTTTAGATAGTTCTATATGAGGATTCTGTAAGATTTCAAGCAGCGTTGGACACCTGGTGGTACTAAGAGGCAGATCTGGTGCAAGGGGCACTTGTGAGGCACTATTTCATATTAAACCAACTTGGAATTTTTCAAAACTGGTAAAAAATCCATCTTTTAGTGCAGCAGCATCTCTACACTTTGGAACTCCCCGCCTATTGACACCAGGGAGGCACCTTCAATGCACTCTTTCTATCACCTGCTTAAAGCATTTGTGTTCAGGAAAGCCTCTACAGACACAGAGAAGTTACATATATTTCTTTTTCTGCTGCTATTGATTTTTTATCGTCTTCTGGACGTTTTTAAACACCTGTTTTTAACTTGTTTTATTGATAATGTAAATGTTTTATTATATATATTTTTGTAAACTACTTAGAGGGCTTCTTTTGCAGGGGGTGTGCGTTTAGCAAATTTGTTTACATACATACATATCGGCAGGACAGAAATCTCTCTTTTCAAACTGACTCAGGAGCCCCTGTTGGGACAAAAACGTAGATTTGGAATACAGTGGTACCTCGGGTTAAGAACTTAATTCGTTCCGGAAGTCCATTCTGTTCTTATCCTGAAGCACCACTTTAGCTAATGGGGCCTCCCGCTGCTGCCGCGCCGCCGGAGCACGATATCTGTTCTCATCCTGAAGCAAAGTTCTTAACCCGAGGTACTATTTCTGGGTTATCGGAGTCTGTAACCTGAAGTGTATGTAACCTGAAGCGTATGTAACCCGAGGTACCACTATAGTTGTAATAGAAGAAAAATAAACCTTTAAATAAAGGGAGAAGGAAATAGGGTTGGGGAATCCATGATGCATTCATTTGGGTACTTTGTGTGTGAGCATGGAGAACCTCCATATTCAAAGGAAGTATATCACTGAATATATGAAATGCAAGGCAGAAATGCAACCTAGGTCTCCTCCTCTCCTGGGCATTTTTGCCTAAGTTGCATTTCAGTTCTCCAAATAGCCTCTTTCTATTCCCAAAGCACAAAATTAACTCGCTACCCAAACAACAATGCTCTCGTTAAGTTGCTGCGTTCTCCCTCTGTAATGCAAATATGGAGTAAGGAAAAACGTTGGGATGCAGGCCAGAGACAAATTACTGTGCAATTAAATACTTGCTTAATTATATGAACCAGGGCGGCTGGGCTCACTGCTGTGGGAAACGTCAAGAGCAGGGAAGGAGACTGTAAGCAGGCTGGAGCTGCCTCAATAGGCACCACACTGGCCACTGAAGGCACCAGGAAGGGCTGGGAGGAGCTCCTGGTCTGAAACCCTGAAGAGCTGCTGCCAGTCAGTGTCGCCAACACTGATCTAGCTGGACCAATAGGTCTGACTTGGTGTAAGGCAACCTGGGATGTTCCTCTGTGCACAGGTGCATCACCTGCAGCAACTGGTATCCCAAGGTACATTGCCTCTGAGCATGGAGTCTCTACTTACCAAGCAAAGCATATTGATCTTGCCTTCAAGAATCCATCAAGCCAAAATTGATGTACCTTTTTCTAACCCGCTGCCTTCGAGATGTTTTGGACTACAACTCCTATCAGGCCCAGCCATGGGAGGTGTAGTCTAAAATGTCGAGAGGACAATGGGTTAGGAAAGGCTAATCTATCAGCCTACCCCGGGGGGCAGCAAATTCAATGAATTAATTCTGAGAATGTGAAGTCCCACGTTTTGTCTTCTTCTGAACAAACAGATCCAAAAATGTTTTGCTGTGGCTTTATAATTTGTTGGAAGCTGCCCAGAGTGGCTGGGGCTAACAACAACAACTAATAATAATAATAATAAATAAATAATAGATAATTTTTACAATTTAAAAAGTGTATTTTCATTCACTGCCCCCTCAAGCCAATTTGATTCCCAGCCGGCACTGAAAGCCACCAACCCCAAACTTCCCCTTCCCTGCCAGCCCATCTCTCTATAGAAACTTGGTCCCGAAAAAGCCAACCGCATTTTAAGCAGGCCTGTGTGGCTTTGCAAAATGATATTGTGCAAGGAGCTGAATGAAATCTGCATGCAGGTGACCATTCGGGGAAAAACGAGCAAGAGGCATGTGACTGCCAAGACAATGGGAGACCCAAATTCTCAGGGAAAGGGTCCTAAGTCTATTCAGACGCCAACAGCTTCTGGTGTGGGGAGGGGTGGGGGGGAGTGAAGAGAAAGGGAGAAAAAGCATCCGCAGGGAACAAAAAAAGCCTTAAAGTCAAGGGAGGAAATTCACAAAAGGAACCTGATACAAACTGCCTAAATTGAGGATTATATAATCCGATTGTCGAGCTAGTGGGAAAAAGCTTCTTTCTTTCACCTCTCCGTTCCCAGAGCTGGTTCTGTCCCTTTCGGGAGCCCCACCACAAAGCAAGCAACGCGCACTGCCATAACAGAAACCAACGGGGCATGTCGCTCTCTTTTCTTTTTCTAAAGTGCTTCTGCAAGTTCTTCAGGGAAAATCCACAACAGAAGAGACCTTGCTATAGTCAGAACAGTCTGCACTGAGCAGAGAAAAGGTGAATACTATATGTTTGCAATACACACCCACAGTCTGTTCCAGCGATATGGTTCAGGCTTTCAAGGGGGGTGGAGAGGGACCCTCTTAGGGAGAGCAAACATGACAAAAGAATGACAAAAGAGAAAGGAGGGTTGCAAGGTTTTCCACTGGGTCTAGTCCTGTGCTTTTAAGAGAGGCACAGCAAAATTTAGTAGGGTTTCCTCCCTTGTACAGAGGGGAGAGTAATGGGGGAGAAAGGGAACCTGTTTAATTTATGTGTGCCAGGGGAACATGATGGCAACTTTTAGGGGAGGGGAAGGGGTACATGATTTTTTATAGTGTTTCTTCCGAGTGATCACTTCCCCCTGGAAAAGTTTTTTTAAAAATATTTATATTTTATTGAAAACGTTCAGTGGGCAAAGAAAGTGAAAGACATGGAAAGAAAGAAAGAAAGAAAGAAAGAAAGATGCTTGAGAATGTTAGAATGATGTTGGATTGAAGTTAAGTGGTCTTTAGTAGTAATGTTATAAAGGAATATGTAAAAAAGGATTGTTAACAGGTGATAATTTAAAGCTATAATATATTAAGATAAAAGATTAAGATAAAATCAAAGAGGGAAAGGAATTGCTGAATTAACTAATTGAACTGGAATACAAAAAAGGGAGGTGTGAGGAGGTCAGGGAAGCAAGCAAATGAAAGATAAGATATGGAAAGACTGACTTGTTTTTAACTGTTTTTACCTTGTATTTTTATTTTCGTTTTTTTAATTTCTTTTACTTTTTTCTCTTATTTTTGTAATATGCTGAAACTTTAATAAATATCTTATTAAAAAAAAGAAAGAAAGATGCTTGAAACTGTAATGCAATACGATGTATAGCTCTGTGCTATTGTTCCGATTATTAGCAAGTCATTATAATTTTTATAAATGCATAGTTATCCAGACACAAGTTGTGAAAAGCCATCCCCCGAAAGCATTTTTAGAAAACAACGAAAGCCATATTTCCTCAGCTGCCTTTTCCCATCCACTTCTTAAAGGTTTTAACGTTTTCAGCACATAACGTGGCTTGCCTGATTTTTATCTGAATAATCCTGACACAAAGGAGATTATGGGCTTCTGCGTTAACGACCTCTTGTGCAACAGAGAAAAGAATTGCATGACAAGTGACATCTGCCAAAATTTCTCCTTCGCCTCTTTTATTGAGATGTGCGCAAGCCTTAAAAACTGCAGCCAAACCAACCACAGAGATGCAGAACGCTAAGACAAGATTTTGATTAGAGAAGGGGGTGGGCAAGGAATATGGCTGCGGTCCTATTGAAAGGAAAGCCCCATTGAAATTACTGGGGCTTGCCTCTGATTAAGCACATGCACAATCAGGCTGTTTGATGGGCTACAATTATGAGGTTTGGAAACTTTTATAGCTGGGCTTTGCTCTCCACACCCCCAAGCTACTGCCCCTCTTTCCATCCTGCTTGAGGAAGACTCCTGTGGCATCCAAAAACTTGCACACCCCTACACGAACAGAAATTTGGATAAGGAAAGACTGTGTACATCTCCAGTGGAATTGGGGGGTGGGGGGATGCTGTGTTTGATGGGTTGGGAAAGGGGGCTTTTAGAAAGTGTCTCAGGCCCTAGTGGTTGCCTGCCTTGATGGGGAAAGTTGTTTCCTATCTGCTTGAAGAATGGAGGCTAGTAAAATCAAGCAAAAAACCTGCTGTTTTGCAAGCCTTATACTGCACACCTTGGAAAATGAGAGAAAGGTTTCTTTAAAGGAACTCCAGCTGAATAATGTACAGAATGTGTTAACAATTTACAGACCTGCATTAAGCTAAAGCCACAGCAAAATTTTTCATTAACCAAAACAGCAGCAGGAGCAAAGTTTGAGGGAGCTGCAAATCAGTTTGATCTGGAAAGCAGGGCTCCCATTTGGCCACATTTAACACTTTTTAATAATCCAGAGGCAGCAGAAAGAGAAGCCAAAGAGCTCCTGGAACAGTTCATATATGTGTGCAAGGGGGAATGTCAACAGGTACAACTCATCTCTGCCCTGAAATCCCCTCTGCTATAGACACACGTCTTCCTATATACATAAAAACGTAAGGCTGTTGTCATGCTGTAGTACACATGGCTGCTAATAGGTGGCCACACCACCAGCAGTATGATGGCAGGCAGGCAGGCAGGCAACAGGTAGCAGGTGGTCCAGGTGAGCTGTTTAATAGAGGGGTGAGGTACTTCAGAGAGACATTTGACAATCACCTCTCTGAAGTCCGCCCCCCCCCCACTAAATGCAACTGCAGCAAAGTTTAACAGTGGAGAGGAGGTATTTCGTTTGAGAATTTGAACATCATTCATTTGAGAATCATTTGAAAATTTGCTCTTTATTACTCTAAAGGCAAGTGCACCAGATATGAGAGCTGAAAGAGGCAGATGAAGATGATGGACTTTTCAGAGCTAGCCGACCTGACCTGGAGAATCTGTGAGCAGGAGGAGGAGGACTACTAGGAAGAATGGACGAAATTTAAAGATTATTTAGCTAAATATGTTAAGTTAAGTTAAGTTAATTGAAAAAGCTTGTAAATACCAGATAGGCTTAGGATTTTAATATGTTAAGTGATGAATTAAGAAGAGGTAATGCTGAATTGAAAAGAAAGAAAGATGTTAATGAATAAATTTAAATTTTTTTTGAGAATATTGGTGTTGAAAACCGTTAAAATGATTTACACTGAAATTCAACTAGGGAGACATGAGGAACTCACTTAACAAAGTTACTGAAGTTTGGTTTAGAGTGAAGATTTATGTTTGTTTGTATTGTTTGTTTATTTGTGTCAAAACTATGCTGGAAAACTAATAAATTTTTTGGATATGAGAGCTGAAAGAAAGGACTTATTCAAGCAGTACATAGTTAACCTACGGAACTTGCTCTCACAGGAGGCAGTGATGGCCAGCAGTGTAGATGGCTTTAAAAGACAAATTCATGGAGCTATTAATTGCTACAAGCAGCAAAGGCTGTGCTCTGGCATTGTTCCTGAATATCAGCTGCTGCAAACCTCAGGAGCTCTTGTGCTCAGGTCTTGCTTGTGGGTTTCCCAAAGGCATCTGGTTGGCCACTGTGAGAACAGGATGCTGGACTAGATGGGCCATTGGCCTGATCCAGCAGCCTCTAAAGAACACACTGTTCTCCCTAGTCTCTTCTTCCCTGACTCCATTTCCAACACTGTCCAAAGCAGCTTCCTAGCCATGCCTACATGTAAGCCCCTGGTCCTATAAAGTAGGGGCTACCACCCCTGCTTGCTCCACTCGCTAGTCCCTTTCCCAACCCCATTTCCCCCACAGCTCACCAAAACCTGCCCCTTTTCACCTGACCGAATCCACCTCTCTTTGCACCTCACCCAGTCCCTCACCCATCTCCCTGCCTGAAGCCCCTCCCCTCCCTGCTTGGCCCAAGCCTCAAGCCCTTTCAAAGTGCTTCAGAAAGTAGTTTGCCAGACAGCTGTTTTCATATGAAATTAAGGTTGCAAACTTCTTTCACCACTCCTGCTCCTTTGAGCAACAGTCTGGCATGGTAGAAATTAACAAACAATACTGTAGTGGGGGTTTTTCACAGCACAGAGATAGCTTATGGGGGCTGGGGAGCCACTACCTGAACTGTATGTCAGTTGCAGGAATTGTTTAATAATAAGAATCAGTTGCTCTTTACTGTTTGATGGGTCAGTGCATCTGGCTGTTAACCACAAGGCTGGTGGTTCGAGCCCACCCAGGGATGGCTCACAGCTATGAGCAGGATTCCTGCATTGCAGTGGGTTGGACTAGATGACCCTCAGGTTCCCTTCCCATTCTACAATTCTATGATTGTATGAAAGAATCGTTCAACCAAATATTAAGTGACACTTTATTACATTCTCTGGATTTTTAATACAGCTGTTTCAAAACTAATCCAGTTACAGAGCAGGAAAAAAGGAACGGAAGAATGTTCCCTTTTCATCCGTTGGCAAAGCAAATACTTTCCAGGCCGCTCATGCCAGTGAGCCCAGCCGCGTGCTCTATACTGCATGGATTTTGGAACAAATGACACTCCACTGGCCAGCCACCTGAGGCTTTCAGAAGCAGCCATGGCTACCTTCTGCCCATTCCATCCTGGCCAGATAGTCTACACTACTTTAGGAATTGTCTTCCGCAGAAGGTGCCCTCCAGAAATCTTGGACTGCAACTCCCATCAGCCTGAAAACATCATGGAGGGTACCCATTGCAGGAAAAGCTGCTCTATTCTGCTTTCCAACTCAACTCAACTAGCAGCTGCAGTAGTTGCAACTCTGCCTCTATGAAAGTCTCATAGAAAACCAGGGAAAGATTTGGGTTAAGTCGCCAGCCAGCTTGCCTGCACCTGCCATGTCTCAGGAGCACAGGAATTTGCCTGGTACAGTCCATTGGTCTATCTAGCTTAGCACTGTCCATACTGACCAGCCGGGTTTCAGCCAGGGGACATACCCAGCCCTATCTGAAAGTATCAGGAAAGCAGCTGCCTGGCTACCACCAACCTGCTGACTTTTCCCTAAGGCTCATTGCAGCGGTTCTTCAGAGTTACTCGCCTGGGAAGGCTCTTCACTCATCTTTGGTGAGATGTCTCACAGCAGCCCCCGAGACAGTTTTGCCAGGCAGGGGCGAGAAGTTCCCTAGGAAAACAACTTTTGAGGGACGTGGGGAGGGCGAACGCGATCATAACCCTGGACAAAGACTGAATGGGAAAGGGTGGCGGGCGGTGAACACCAATGCCATCTTGCAAACAAGACAGCTGGCTAATGTGGGTGTGATTTTCTCTCGTTGCCAATAGATCCTTTATCTGTTGGACAGCCGGGAAGACCCCGTTCCAAAGCCCGCTTGGAGAGCATGGCGGTCTTTGTTTGTTGATCCCCCACCCCCCGCGCAAATCTCATTGAACGCTGGAAACGTCGCCATGGAAGTACCTGAAACTCCCCTCTCCACCTCGCATTTTTTGCAAGGCTTTCTTTAACACCCCCCACCCCAGTATGCAGGACGCGTGTGTGTTTTTTTGGAGGGGGTGGGGGGCATTGTCGAAAAACCAAGGCCATCACAAAGAGGGCACCATCCGATCTCCAGAGGAAGGTCCGTTTGCGCAGAGCCTTTCCCCGCCGCGCGCGTCCCGCTTCCACGACGCCTCGTAAGCCAGCAAACAAACCCACCCCGCGTGGGGAGCGGGCAGCTCCGGCCACGCCAGCCCGGCGACCAGTCGCAAGAGGCGAGGCGAGGCCGCCCTGGGATTCGGCGCGCGGATTGCACGTGCAAACGCGCACACACCTGTTTGCGCTCGTCACCCCGCCGAGCAACGGGACGGCCGGAGCCCCGCGGCGCGCACCCTCCCCCCTCGCCAGGGCCATCACCACCACGTTGCCCATTGTGGACGCGCCAGCGAAGATTGGAGGCTGAGATGGAACCACGGAGCGGCGAGCCTGACCTCTTCACGTCTACACACAACCCATTATTTGCGCGTTTCCTTTTGCGTGGCCCCAGGGCGAGGGGTCCCGCGCGCCCTGCCCATCTCCCGCTCTGCGCTCCACCGCGCCCGGTTCTTTGCACCGACCGACTAGCAAGGTTGGAGGGGGGTAGGAAATACAACCACAAATCCCCATCCCACGAAGAAAAAAAAAGCGCCCAGCCACGCCAAGCACCCTCAGCCCCCCTCCCCGGACCCCTCTCCTGGGTTTGGGTCTTTACCTTCCACGGTCAAGGTCAAGGCAAGAATCGCGAGGCCAAACAGTCCCTCTAGCGCCATGTAAGCCCTTCGGAGCTCCGGGTGTGCGAAAGGGGGCGTCGGGAGGAGAAGGTGGCGGCGAGCGGGCGAGCGAGCGAGGCAGCAACCCCGGCGGCCGGAGTCTGCTCCGCGGCTCGCCTGTTGGGTCTGGCGCGCGAGGGTTAGACGCGCGCGCGAGCGAAGGGCTGCTGCTGTCGCTGCTGCCTCCCCTCCTCCATCGCCATCTTGTGTGAATGCAAAAAAAAAAAAAAAAAAAAAAAAAGGAAAAGGGAAAAAAAGGAGAAGAGGTGACTCTGGGAGTTGCAAGGCACACACGCGCAACCACGCGCGCCCGGCCCGAGCCGAGTCCCCCTTTCGGTGCCCGAGGGAGACGCCCCGGGCGCCACCTCCCGCCGGCCGCTCCCCCTGGACTGCCCCTCGCGCGCGCGCCCCCTTGGCTTTCTCTTCTAGGCTGCTGAGCCCAGACAGATGGGTCTCTCTCTCTCTCTCTCTCTCTCCTGGGAAGGGGAAGGGGGTGGTCTCTCTGCCAGCGCAAAACAAGGGGACGGAGAAGGCAAAAGGGAGCATTGCTTTTCCCCTGCTTTTGCTGGCCGGACGAGAGAGGAGGAATGAATCTCTATTTCCTCGCCCCGTCCTTGCTTTCTTTTTGCACCCAGAGATAAAAATCATGCAGGGCATTCAGAAAGGAGAGAGAGAAAAGTTTTTCTCCCTCTCTCAGAGCACCAGAACGCATGAGCTGCATGATGGAAGAGTCGCGACAGGGACAAGAACTTTACGCAGCGCGTGGTTAACCTCTGGAACTCGCTCCCGCAAGAGGCAAGGGATGGTCATCAACTTGGTTGTCTTTAACAGCGGGTTGAACAAATCCATGAAGGACGAAGCTACCAGTGGCTTCCACCCTCGATGACTATCGTCTGCCCCCACAGTCAGAGGCAGCAAGGCTTCAAGTCTTAATCTCAGGGTTGTGGGTTTGAGCCCCACACTGGGTGAAAGATTCCTGCATTGCAGGGGGTTGGACTAGATGACCCTCGGGGTACCTCCCGACTCTACAGCTCTATGATTCCGAATACCAGTTGCTGGAAGCCACAGGAGGGGAGGAGGCTGTTATGTTTGAGTCCTGCTTGCCAGTTTCCCAGTCAAGCATGTGTTCTGCCACTGTGAGAACAGCATGCTCTGGGACTGGACTGGATAGGCCATTGGCCTGATCCAATGGGCTCTTATGTTCTTACATAGCACAGTGATATATGGACCATATAATGGCAGGGCTGGAATGGACCCTAAAGGTCATCTTATCTAACCTCTGCAATGCAGGAATCACAAGTATATGAAAAGAGTGTAGGGCCCTAGGAAGACTGCTGGACACTCAGACTTCTGATTCTGCCATAGGCTCCTCACATGCTTCCAAGCCTATTGGCACAGGCTTAACAAAAACTGCACCTTAAATTCACATCAGGTCAGGGAGAGAAGCGTTTTGAAGCTGATAACTGCATAGTTCTGTGCCTGGCGTAAATGTCTACTCAATGTGGAATCTATACAGCTCAGCAGGACTCCATTGGTTGCTAATTGGTAACTTGGTAAGTTTTAACAGCCTATTGGAAAATGGAGGGGGTGGGAAACAGACAAGTGTTCTGAGTGAAGAAGATGCCTGTGTGATCTGAAAGCCTGCCACCTTGCCAACACAACTGGACCTATGGTGAGGAAGGGAGAGGATACAGTGAACCATCACTGACCCTAACTGCAAGCAAGCAAACACACACACACACACACACACACACACACGTAGAACCAGTTCTGTCTGAAATAGTAGGGAAGTGTTATTGAGTGAGGAAGATGCCTGTGTGATCTGAAAGCCTGCCACCTTGCCAACCCAACTGGGTCCATTGGGCACACATACACATGTGAAGAAGGTGCAACTAGCCCTTTCTGAAATATGTAGCAGAAAAGTTCTCTTGGATGAAGAAGATGTCTGTGTGATCTGACAGATTGCTACCCTACCAACCCAACTGGGTCCGATGGGCAGGGTGTGTGGGTGTGGGTGTGTGAAGTAAACCACCAAAGACTCTGTCTGCTGGCAAACACACACACACACACACACACACACACACCCCAAGCAGCAGCCACAAGTCTTGTCTGGATCAGCCGTGCCAAAGAGCAGCAGCTGGCTGCATTTAATAGGCATAATGTAAGTGAACAACAAAATACGCAATTTGCTCAACAACTCAAGAGATATCAGGGCAATTCTGCACAGTGAAAAGGGAGGGGAAGCAGCCCTTTAGATGCTCATGCCCTCCGGGAGCTTATGTATAATAAGTTCATTTCATTATGCTGGCTCTCATAAATATTTATTGCATGCACAACCACCTCTCATTGCTCTTCTGAGAATGGGTGGTGGATGCATTATTCTTAGGCATGGAGGTTTCCTCCTCCCTCTGCCGCCACCGCCCAGCCCCCTCTCAGTCTGGCCTCACTGCAAGCTGTGCAGAGAAGTCTGTTTGGACAAGAGGCTTTGGGGGAGTGAGAGGGTAAGGGTGGCAACAAAAACTGGAGAAGGCAAGAGACAGATTCCATTCCATAAAGGGTCCTAACTCAGCGGCAGAGCATCTGAAGGCCCCAGGTTCAGTCCCCAGATTCTCTAGGTGGGGTGGGGGTGGGGCTCCCATCTGAAACCCCAGAGAGCAGGCTCCCAGTCAGTGTCAACAATACTGAGCTAGATGGGCCAACAGTCTGGCCCAGGATAAGGCAGCTTCCTAGACCCTTATTTAAATCAGTCCTTTATTTAGAACCATGAGGAATGGAGTATTATATTTAAAGGAATTGCCAAAGCTAAGGTAGCAATCTAGGGACGCGGGTGGCATTGTGGTTAAACCACAGAGCCTAGGACTTGCCGATCAGAAGGTCGGCGGTTTGAATCCCTGTGACGGAGTGAGCTCCCATTGCTCAGTCCCTGCTCCTGCCAACCTAGCAGTTCAAAAGCACGTCAAAGTGCAAGTAGATAAATAGGTACCACTCCGGCGGAAAGGTAAACGGCTTTTCCATGTGCTGCTCTGGTTTGCCAGAAGCGGCTTAGTCATGCTGGCCACATGACCCGGAAGCTGTACGCTGGCTCCCTTGGCCAATAAAGCGAGATGAGTGCCGCAACCCCAGAGTCAGTCACGACTGGACCTAATGGTCAGGGGTCCCTTTACCCTTACCTTTAAGGTAGCAATTGTATATTCTTATTTGGCAACAGCCATAGGACAAGGGCAGAGCATCTGCTTTGAGTCCAGGAGTTCACAGGTTCAAACCCCAGAAGCATCTCCAGGTGGGGCTGGGACCTTCCTCTTCCTGAAACCCTTCAAAGCTACTGCCAGTCAGTGTAGGCAATACTAGATGAACTCATGGTCTGATTCATGGTCTGACGCAGCTTCCTGTGTAGGACTCCTGATGGATAGCTCTGTCATTGGAGCGTGAGATGCTTAATCTCAGGGCTATGGGTTCGAGCCCCACACTGGGCAAAAGATTCCTGCATTGCAGCGGGTCTTCCAACTCTACGATGCGATGCTTCTGTGATTCCTATGCGCCTGGCTCTTAAAGGGAAGGTTCAGTGGTAGAGCATCTGCTTTGTGTGCAGAAAGTTCCAAGTTCAAACCCCAGAATCTCCAAGAAGGTTTGTGAAAATGTCTCCTGCAGAGCTGCTGCCAGTCAGTGTCAACAATACTGTGGTAGGTGGACCAATGGTCTGACTTGATAGAAAGCAGCTATGATATGCAGGGTGGCTTGCACTCTGGGCCAGTGGTGGTGGTAAATTTATGACAACCCCATAACCATGCCCCTTCTACAGCTGTAGTACAAAATGAAATTTTGACCAGTGAAGACGTTATGGTTTCAATACCAAGCCCACCCTCTGTCTTCTTCTTCTTCTTCTTCTTCTTCTTCTTCTTCTTCTTCTTCTTCTTCTTCTTCTTCTTCTTCTCCTTCTCCCCCCCCCCCCCTCACACACACATTTTGCTTAACATCCAGCCTGGTGATGAAGAGTTCTGCCAGACTCAAAAGCTTGCTCACTACTTTGTGGTGTTTTGATTTTCTGGTAGTTCTGGAAAACAAAAGGGGCAGTTTTAACCTTTAGCCGTGCATGTAAATAATGCAACCTCCCCTTCTTATGCTTTGCTTATTGGGTAGGTTTCTCTTTGTGAAAAGCTCACTTATTTGGCATGCAAAGGATTAGCAAATAGCGATGAAGTAGATTAAACAAGGGGTGGCGATTCGTCCCTGCTTCCCTATGCCACTGCCCTCAGCTTCCCCAAAGCAAACAAAGAATACACTACATAGGAAGCTGCCTTATGTTGAGTCTGACCATTGCCCCATTTAACTCAGTATTGTCAGCACTGACTGGTAGCAGCCCTCCAGGGTTTCAGGCAGATGTCTCTCCAGAAGTCTCTGGAGATTTAACCTGGGACCTTCTCCATGCACAGCAAAAACTCTGCCATTGAGCTGAGCCACCCTTGAATGGCCTGGAGTGCCCTTGAATGCCTGGTGCCTTGCAGAGTGACAAAGAGAGCTCTCTGCTACCACGGAGTATACAATTTTACATGTCTTTCCTTTTGCCTGTCCTGAATCTCCCACCATTCTGCCTCATGATTCTGAGTTACAACAGAGTTTTTTCTCCTATCCATCTAACTCTGTACTGTCTACTCTGACTGGCAGCAGCTCTATGGGGTTTCAGACAAGGAGCCATACCAAGAGCCAAGCAGGTGCTCTGTCGTGTATGGCCCTTCCCTGAAATGTTGCAACCTTTTCTCCTAGGGAAAGTGCTTTTACCCCTCTCCCTCCCCAACAATTTTGCTTGCCCCTTTCTGCACCTTTCCCACTCGGCACCCCCAGTGAAGATGCACAGCACCCATGGCTATTTGTGTTATATTGGCACCTGATTCAGAAAGCTCCACAAGCACCTCTTTCTTGGGGAGTAAAAAAATAAAATACAACAGTAATACTCAGGTTAAATAGCTAACCGTTGGGTGCTCTGTCACAGGGGTCAGCAAACTTTTTCAGCAGGGGGCAGGGTCCACTGTCCCTCAGACCTTGTGGGGGACCAGACTATATTGGGGGGGGGGGATGAAAGAATTCCTATGCCCCACAAATAATTTCATTGTAATTAATTGTTAATTTCATTGTACACAGGTTGTATAATAATAATAATAATAATAATAATAATAATAATAATAATTTATTATTTGTACCCCGCCCATCTGGCTGGGTTTCCCCAGCCACTCTGGGCAGCTTCCACAAAGACCAAAAATACACTAATATGTCATACATTAAAAACTTCCCTGAACAGGGCTGCCTTAAGATGTCTTCTGAATGTCAGGTAGTTGTTTATCTCTTTGACATCTGATGGGAGGGCGTTCCACAGGGTGGACGCCACTACCAAGAAGGCCCTCTGTACATTGACAATAAAGGTATTTTTATTATCATCGTCATCATTACTATTACCCAGAGATGCATTTTAAATAAAAGGACAATTCTACTCATGTAAAAACACACTGATTCCTGGACCATCCGTGGGCCGGATTTAGAAGGTGATTGGGCCGCATCCGGCCCCTGGGCCTTAGTTTGCCTACCCATGCCCTATCACAATAGACACAAAATCAGCCCCTGGAAGCAAGCATCTCGCTCTGCCTTGTGGTAAGACCAGCTCACAGTGCTGCTGAATAACAGGTTACCAGAATATCTGTGCCAGCTCAGAGACTGCCTCATGATTTCTAATATGTCAAGGCTGAGACCTTGGCATTAGAGAAAAATGAGAGTTCAAATTAAGGCATGGCAAGGACAGGCAGTGTTAAGTGCTTGGGGGTCTGCTTTTGAAAACAGCAGCAACGTTGAGAAGTCCAGACACGAGGAGCTCTTTCTTTTTACAGCGGCGAAGAGTCCTACAGTGACGAGAGGAAATAAACACATCCCAAACCTCTGGAGCTTTGAAAACAGGACTTTCCCTTATTTTGCATGCCTGGTTCCCATTGCCACCAGCTCCCTCTCACACACACACAGGAGCATTTTGTTTTGAAACCTCACTGCTGGAGGGATTCCATGTGAATCGCTGCTCTTCAGTCAAAAGCAGTGTTCTTATCTCGCTTCTGGGTTTCTTCCCGGCTCCCCCCACCCCAAGCTTTAAAAAAACACAGTTGTCCTTTCCTGCGCGGGAAGCGGAGAAATAGATAGGTGGGGCTTTTCATCATAGTCAGTGTGGCAAAGTGATAGTGTGGCAAAGTGATAGAACCAGCAGTTGGGAATCTCAGGCACAAGGTCCAGATGTGAGATGTGAATAGATGCTAGTAAAGGTAAAGGGACCCCTGACCATTAGGTCCAGTCGTGACTGACTCTGGGGTTGCGGCACTCATCTCGCTTTATTGGCCAAGGGAGCCAGCGTACAGCTTCCGGGTCATGTGGCCAGCATGACTAAGCCGCTTCTGGCAAACCAGAGCAGCACATGGAAAAGCCGTTTACCTTCCCGCCGGAGTGGTACCTATTTATCTACTTGCACTTTGACGTGCTTTTGAACTGCTAGGTTGGCAGGAGCAGAGACTGAGCAACGGGAGCTCACTCCGTCACAGGGATTCGAACCGCCAACCTTCTGATCGGCAAGTCCTAGGCTCTGTGGTTTAACCACAACGCCACCCGCGTCCCTGAATAGATGCTAGGAGAGGATATATTTATTAAGATATTATCCTTCCTTCCTCACGTTTGTGAGTCCAGCAGAGTGTCATCCCTTTGCAACTTAAAGGGAAGCTTAGATAGGCTAGTGTTAGCCTTTTCGTTGAAGTAATAAGGGATGCTTTAAGGCAGACTGGATTCTCCTGGTATCTCTCCCTTTTCTCCCCCTTAAAACAATAATCCCACAAAGAGTCTTGTAAAAGGTAAAAATAACATACAGTGGTACCTCGGCTTTCAAACGTAATCCGTTCGAGTTCTGAAACGTTTGAAAACTGAGAACTCTGTAAGGAAGCCTCAATACCAGGGGGCGTCAAAAAAATTTAGCCGCAGGCCGGTCCACTGTCCCTCAGACCTTGTGGTGGGCCGGGAAAGCGGCACCGGGGGGGGGAGCTGGAAGAGGAGGCAAGGAGGGCAAGTAGTCCTCCTCCACACACCCCCAGCCCCAACCCCAGCCGCTGCGCTTACCTTCCCTGAGGCAGCCGCCGCCGCCACCACCACCACCGCCATTGTTGCTGCTGCTTCTCATGGGTAGGGAGAGGAAGCTTGTCCGCTCTGCTATCTGGCCCACAGGAACACCAGGGTGGCAGCGGCGGAGGGGAGATGAACAGCATGAAAGGGCTGGCTCTGGAGAGGGGCTGCTTAAAATGGCGCTCAGCCAGTTCAGCCCAGTCCTCTTCCTTCTCTAGGCAGGGCGGGGAGAAGCCAGGAGGGGGGAGGCAGTAGTGGAGCTTCATGCTCCAGCACCGAGGGCGGAGAGCAGGCGGGGGCGTGGCTGGTGCGCATCCCGGCGTGGCACCCCACCGGGATTGTGGTGCTGGGGGTGGTGTGCTCCCCCTGACCCCCTCTTCCTCTGCCAATGGAGGGAGGGAGGAGGTGCTGCCACGGTGTGGGGGGGTGGAATGGCGCAGCCCGAACAAACAGAATCCCCACACCAATCCACAGACAGTTCGCAGGCCGGATCCTGAAGGCAATTGGGTCTGATCCGGCCCGCAGGCCTTACTTTGCTGACCCCTGCTCAATATGGAAAACTCAATACAGAAAACTCAGTATGGAAGCCACATGGCATGTTCGACTTCTGAGGCAAGTTCGAAAACCAAAGCATTTAGTTCCGGGTTTACGGCATCCGAAAACCGAAATGTTCAAAAACAGAGACGTTTGAAAACCAAGGTACCACTGTATACTCACTCAGAATACTTGTTGAAGAGCAACAGATACAGCAACTTTGTTCAGGCAGGCTTAATATGGTAAATCGGTTACAAAGACTTATGTAACTTAAGTCTAGCTTAAAATAGTGTCTGAGCTGGAGCTCAGACTTAGCAGGTGTTCTCACACTGTTGGCAGGGCAGAAAGAGATGGGTCAGTATTAAAGGTAGTGCTAAGTAGCACTAGGTACCGAGCCGAAGGACTTGTGCAATGGGGCTTGTGCAACAGGACTATTTCCACCCCTTTCCCCCTCTGCCCCTAAATCTATTCTGGGTTTCCCCCCAACTCTGGAGCAAATTAGGGGGAGATGCATTGGAAGGAGATGGGGCAGAAGTCCCACTGCAGATGTGGAAGTCATTCTGCTCATGCAGTGATTTAGTGAAATACCGTACTGCCCTTCTATTCCCATACCACAAAGAGTGTCCCTTGCTGCACTCAGTCGTTTGGTTCCAACCAGTAAATACCGCCAGAGGTTAAGACTGCAACAGAACAGCACCATTAAATAATTTCAGAGCTTTTCAAACAACATTTCATGTGGCTTTCAACACACAGACACACAAAAAACCCTTCTCACCCTCCAAGTTCCCATGGCATCCGAGCAATTACGAGAAGCTCATCAGCTTCCCTTTGAACTGTCCAATTAAATTTGTCATAAACAAAGCTATTGTCTTACAGCTGCCTTGCCCTGGGAAGTGATGGAGGAGAATTGCTAACGAGATCATCGCTGCTAATTGGTCTGTTGTGCACTCCCCCTTAACTTTTCCCAACTGAAGACAACTTCACATTTTTAAAAAAGAGTAAAATGGGAGAGGGGGGGAGAGAGAGAAGAAAAGGATTAAAGGAATCAGGGAGTGATGGTAAGCTGGTTCGTGAAATTTATTTCACCATCCACACCTTACAGTCAAAACACATTTAAAACACATGTCCCCCCCCAAAAAAAAAATCCTGGGAGTTATAGTTTCCTAAAAGAGCTGGGAACTGTAGTTTTGTGAGGGATAGACTGTTTCCAGTATTCTTTGGGGGAAGTAAATGTATGGTGTGGAAGATCACTGTAGGAAATAGTGAAGATGGGGCATGGAGACAAAACATGACCAAAGTCCTGCGAGCCCATTTGTTTTCTTCTATAGACTGGAATAAGAATCCAGAAAAACAAGGCAGGAGATGATTGATAGCTTTATGAAGATTTAAAGAAGGCTGATCGCCGAAGAATTGATGCTTTTGAATTATGGTGCTGGAGGAAACTCTTGAGAGTCCCATGGACTGCAAGAAGATCAAACCTCTCCATTCTTAGGGAAATCAGCCCTGAGTGCTCACTGGAAGGACAGATCGTGAAACTGAGGCTCCAATACTTTGGCCACCTCATGAGAAGAGAAGACTCCCTGGAAAAGACCCTGATGTTGGGAAAGATGGAGGGCACAAGGAGAAGGGGACGACAGAGGATGAGATGGTTGGACAGTGTTCTCGAAGCTACCAACATGAGTTTGACCAAACTGTGGGAGGCAGTGGAAGATAGGAGTGCCTGACGTGCTCTGGTCCATGGGATCATGAAGAGTCGGACACGACTAAACAACAACAAACAGTATACTCGTCTCCCTCTTTCGTCTCACTGTTACCGCTGATCCAACAGATTTGGTAGGCTTTTGATTATTAAAACCTGCCCTGTCTGTTTACCAGAACATTGGATGCTGGTAGACCACCAAGTCTATCTAGCTCAGTACAGTCTACACTGACTGGCAGGGGCTCACCAGGATTTTAGATGGAGGGGATTTCTCCCAGTCCTACCTGGAGATGCTAGAGGTTGAACCTTCTGCATGCAAAGCAGATGCTCTGCTACAAAAATGCACATAGCAAAATGTGCAAAACAATGCCTATATCTCTGAAAATAACATACAAAAATGCATTGTATTAGGGGGGGAAATGCCTTGCAAAAATAGTATATATTAGGCAAAATTGTGTACAAAATGTGTATATTAGAAGAAATTTGCGCTAAGATGCTGATAGATTTCCATGAAGACTTTTATTTTTTAAAATGCAAATGCGGAGGACTGAATTTTCGATTTGGAAAATGAGAAATTGAGAGAACCTAAAATCGACATATTCGCACACCTCTTAACTGCAGGTGTATTCAGTCTCTCAGCCTCCTCTGGTCCTTTGCTGGTTGACAGACCCTTTCTAACCACTTGAATCACTCGCTACAGAACTCCTTGGCTCAGCCCCAGCTACAACTTTGAACCCGGCTCCAACCTCCATGCCAGGTGCTGGACACAGAGAGTCTTGCAGATCTATAGCCCCCCAAGGAAGACTACTTGTTCCTGGTGCTTGCTGATGCAATAGTGTTCCTGTGCCTGCAAAATCTCTGAGCAACTCACAGTCCCCTTTGTGAGGGTGATGACCTTTCCCTCCCCTTCAAAAGTAAATAGAACACAGTTTCTGCTTCAACTCTGGCAGTGGAGGCTGATCCCTTAGGACAAATGGGATATTGCCCCACTACCTTCTGTCTGCCCCAGCCAGTCCCCACTTGCCTGCCACCTTACTTTGAACCAGTCCAGAGGATAGAACTGCCTGTCAACTTCCTCCTCCCTGGCAAGAGATGAGGACAAAACTAGATTGAGTGGGCTCTGGCTGTCATTGGCTCTGGTGCCACCTACTGTTGGGCTCCCTACCTTGTGCCCTACCAGTCCCAATAAGCACCTGACCTCCAGGGCCATTTTTGAACCTGAGTCCAACACACCTTGTCTGCTCACTTCCCCACCTTCGCACCTGATTCCCCAATCCGATTGCTGCCATCAAAGCAGATCTGAAAGCCTCTGAACAATCCTTTTCTCTTGTGATGCTAACTCTCCACCGTGGCATCAGCCATGCACTATTCAGCTCACTGTTCCTTCTAATTAATTAATCTGTGGCTGCATTCATTTAAAATTGCAGTGATCAGAGGGCTTATCCAAACCAAGCGATTGAAGGTCTGTCTCAGACTAATTAAATGCCAACGTCTCTTGAAATCAAAGCGGGGGGGACCCCCAAAACTCAACAACATAGTTTTATCTTACATCAACTTACATGCTTGATGTTTCTAATGCCTGTAGTTATATTCGGCAAAGGTTTTCATATTTGTGAAATGTGTTTCTTCTAGGACACAAAGGGCCTCAATCAACTGATGCAGAAATAGGTTCTCTCCAAAGAAAAGCTTTGTGGATTTTGGAGAATGATGGCACATTTGGCTGCCCAAATGGTACCCCTCTCCCATGAAAGTCAATGCTTCAAAGGCTTGCTTCATGGAATAGACATCCATTCCCGTCTGCATCTATCTTCATGCACCTCTGGTGCCAATTGAAGCAGATCACTTCAATCTGGGGCATGGCAAGACCAGCCCTGTTTTCCACACATGCTGTCAGGGACTGGCTGGACAAAGTGGAGTGGTAGGAGGCACCAGCTCATGAACTACACAAGGATACTCTTTGTATAGGAATCTAGCTGCACTTCGTATAGCAATCTGAATTAACACCACCGTTAAAAGTGGAGCCATTTTGTCTGTTGCTCTCTCCAGACGCTATGTCTGCTACTTTTACTCCTCTCCACTCACCCTGTAAATGAATAAAGCCTGCATGAATAAACCCTTTGAACTCCAGAAACTGTAAGTGATCATCCCAATGTAATTCACCCAAGATGCAAAATCTGCTAACAGTCACCACAATTTCTGGGTGAAATGAACGCAAATTCAATTCCATTCCATTCTCATTTTAATTCTATATTTTTTATATAATTTATATTATTGCACTTAGCTCTGTGCTTGACTGTGGCCATTGCATTTACCATTTTTACCTATCTGAAAATGTTGATGCTGTCTAAGCTTATATATCATTGGGGAAAATAAATCATTGGGGAAAATAAATAAAACAATTGTTCACATCACAACGTGCATGTGTGTTGATTTCTTTCTAGCCTTCTTGTGTATATATTTCATACTTAAGGAGAGCAACTTCAGCAGAGCAATTCTCTTTTAAAATGAATTTTCCAAGCACTGGACTCCCCTATGTGAAAAATTCAGTTGCAGAATAGGCCCACAGACTTCTCCACTAAACTCCCAGGACCTGCCAAGAAACTAACTTCTGTGTCTGTCTCCAAAATATCCCTATAAAACTTTGCTTTCTGCAGCTGGAGTGCCTTCGTTCAGAGTTTTATCGTCTCAGGGAAGAGGGGGGAGTTCATGCAAACCCCACCAGACACAGAAAGCTCACAGGAGACAGCTGTGTGGCATTGCTAACTAGCCATTCCTTCCCCACAAATCAGCCACATGTTTGGTGGCAATGCAAAGGGACTTTATGCATGTACATCCTTGTGTATGTGGATCCTTCTCACATTGCTATAAAACACATGGCTGGTGAGGAGCATCATCACCGGGGTTGCCATATGTCCTCTTTTTCCAGGGCATGTCCTCCTTTTTTATGGGTATGTGAAATGAGAGTCGTCATAGCGATCCATAGTTAAAAGTAGAAGTCAGCCAATGTGTCCTCTTTTTTGCTCTTCAAAATAAAACAACCCTGTTCATTGCTAAGTGTGGCTATGGACACACTAATCTGTGCATTTTGGTTTGCCTCAGTTTCTCATTTTTGGAATCTTAAGTTCATTTTTCCACATTTCCACATCCGCTTGTGAATTCCTTTTAATAAAAAATTATCTATGATAAAATGGGCCATAGACATTGGTTACAACATTGACTTTGTAAAGTGGCAGGAATTGTGGAATGTAAATATGAAATTCACGGCGTGTACGGCATTAAGGGAGAATCTCTGGAAGATGATTCATAGGTGGTATCTCACACCAGTGAAATTGGCTAAGATTTACAAACTGAAGAATAAGAAGTGCTGGAAATGTGGAGAGGAAGATGGTGAGTTCTACCACATGTGGTGGACATGCAGGAAAGTAAAAGGCTTTTGGGAACTGATCTACAATGAGCTTAAAAGGATTTTTAAATATACTTTTCCCAAAAAGCCTGAAGCTTTCCTGCTAGGAATAGTTGGCAAGGAAATTAAAAAAGAGGATAAAAATCTGTTTCTATATGCCACAACGGCTGCTAGAAATATGTTGGCCCAAAGCTGGAAAACAGAATTAATACCTACTATAGACGACTGGCAGAACAAGATGATAAATTATGTTGAACTAGCTAGAATAACAGGAAGACTAAGAGACCAGGATGACCAGAAGTTTCATGAAAATTGGAATAAATATCTGACGTATATAAGAGATAAGTATAGAACTTTGAGGACTCTGGCAGGGTTAGAATAACTCTAACAGTGTTTGGCAAATATGTAAAGGAGATAAAACATGTAACTTTAGAAATTATCTGATACTTATCAATAAAGTGAAGGGAAGTCCGAGGCTCGGCGGAGCCTATAAATAATTGTGTACTATATATATGATTTTTGTAACAGCTATGTTATATGCAACTTATGTAATCTAGACTGTATATATGTATAATCAATGAAAATTAATAAAAATGTATAAAAATAATAAAAAATAATAAAAAATTATCTTGAAAACTGAAAAGCATTTTGGTGCACATTTATCCTCATATCACATTTTGTGTGCCATATTGCCTATGATACACCTTTTTGCAAAGCATATTTTCCCTTGTATTCATATTTTTCCCAATACATTGCATTTTGTATGTTATTTTCCCCATTATAGGGACATTTTACCCCAGTATATGCACCTTTGTTTACCCTCCACAGTGGAAGAACCACACACTGCAACATTCTGAGAAAGGCAATTTTCAAAGTTTCAGTTCGCAAAGTGTTTTGTTTAGTTGATTTGCCTTTAAATGTGGACTGATCCAAATTACTCTCCTATTCCTAGATGTGGGTGGCACCTATCCACGTGGGGGGCAGAGCAGCTGGCGTCACTCCCTGAGGGGTTTGTGTTCACTCTTTGTACTCCCTGTGTGTTGCAGGACCCCCTATCTCATTCTGTTTCCTCTCACTCTCACTGATTTGAGTCAGGAAGATTATTGAGAGAATTCAAGGAAAGTGGTTGATCAGGAAGAACAAGATACCTGAAGGCAGCAAAACAGGTTTGTCCCATCCATGGGAAATAGAAGATAAAAGGATCTTGGTTTTTGGATGCTGCACTGTTAGAAGGGATGGACGCCTCTGTCAGTTTTGGCTTTTCTCTATTTCCGGCTTTGTTTCCAAAACCAAGTTCATCACCTTGCCACATCCGATTTTGCAGACTTTTTTAAAAAAATATGTATAATAATAATAATATTTTTTAAAAAATTTATATCCCGCCCTCCCCAGCTGAAGCCAGGCTCACAACAATAAAAGTAACACAGCATTCTAAAATCAATTCGTTCTAAAATCAGTACAAAATCAAATTAATGGCAACCATTGGGCTAGAGTTCTGTGAGGATTACTAAAGGAGGGAGTCAGGCTGTGCCCTGGCCAAAGGCCTGGTGGAACAGCTCTGTCTTGCAGGCCCTGCGGAAAGATGTCAAGTCCCTTAGGGCCCTAGTCTCTTGCGGCAGAGCATTCCACCAGATTGGGGCCACAGCTGAAAAAGCCCTGCAGGGCCCTGGCTCTGGTTGCATCTTAAGCACACTTGGCATTTCAAGAGAGCAAAGGGAGGTTGAAAGCTGGAGACCAAGGAGAGCAGAGTTCAAGTCACCTTGGACCAGGCACAGTTTCTCAGCCTGGCCTACCTCACAGGGTTGCTGTGATGATAGAACGAGGAGGAAGAGAACCACATACACCACCTTGAGCTCCTTTGTGGAAAGGTGGAATAGAGACACAGCAGTCTGGGTAGCGCAGCTGGTTAGAGCGCCAAGGTTGAGGGTATGATCCCTACATATTCCTGCATTGCGGGGGGTTGGACTCGATGATCCTCAGGGTTCCTTCCAATTCTACGATTCTATGAAATAAAACTCTCCAGCAACCATTAACGGTTGCCAAACCCTCGTGAACTTTTTGCTTTAACTAACAGGAGAACGCACCATTCCCTGAGGAAACAGGGAAAGATCCGTGTGTCTTGGGTCTGCAGCTGCTGTTGTGGTTTGAGCTTTTGGCTGGCTGACAAAAATGACTTTGGAGCGGAGCAAGCTGCCTTAATCTGAACCGCTGGTCCAGCTAGCAGCTAGCAGCATTTCTCTCCAGGGTTTCAGGCAGGAAACATGCTCTACTAGCCCCCACCTGGAGATGCTAGGATTTGAACCTGGAACCTTCCGCCTGGAAAGAAGATGCTCCACCACTGAGCTATGGTCTTCCCCCCTGTCCCACACACACACCCCAGGAACATAGAAAGCTGCCCTTTTACCAAGCCAGACCACTGGGTGTATTCAGCCCAGTGCTGCCAACACTGACCTGCAGCAGTTCTCCAGGGCTTCAGGGAGGAAACAGAGGACCTCCTACATGCGAGGGACCTTCTGAACCTGGGACCTTCTGTATGCATGGGAGGCTCTCTGCCTCTGAGCTACAGTCCTGGCAAAGCAGGTTGCCAGCTGGGGCAGATAAAGCTAAAGATAAATGTGGCCATTAGCAGGAGCAACCAACTGGTTCTTGCCGAAGAGGAGGTGGCACCACCTCGTAATTTAATAGCTTGAGCTGAATGTTTCTTAAACTCGAGAGACAGCCTGTAAATCATGGAGATTATGCTTGCTCCTTCCAGCCCTTCTCTCCCTCTCCCACCCACCCCTTGCAAGTTGCTGCTGCGAGGTTGAGTATGGGAAGTCCGTTCCACAAACCCAGCTGTCCTTAAGCTCCCGAAGAAAGAGCGGGAGAGGCAGCTTAAGTCCCACTAGGTGTTCCCAGCTAGTAAATCAATCAGTTTCCCAAAGGCTTTGGACATGGTGCATTGAGCAATTCGCTGGTTGGGAGCCAGCGAGGAATCTGTGAATTTCGGTTTCTCTCATGCTGCGGATGCACCGTGCCTTTAAAGTGCATCAGAAGCACATGGCTTCCTGCAAGGAATCCTGGGAACTGTAGTGCACTGGGGTACAATTCTGAGCCCCCACCTCCAACTACAAATCCCAGGATTCTTTGGTGGAAGTAATGTGCTTTAAATGTAAGTCTGTGTGCAGTCTCAGTTTCTCGTTTTTTTCCAATCTTAAGATCCGTTCTTGATATTCCCACATCAGTTTGCAATTTTAAAGAAATCCTCATGAAAATTCATCACCATTTTAGTGCAAATTTCTCCTAAGATGTCCATTTTTGTATGTAGTTTTGCCATGCAATTTCTCCTACTATGATGCATTTTGCATGTTATCTTCAAGAATATATGCAATTTATGCATATATTCATTGAGATATTCATTTCCCCGTAATATATACATTTTGGTACACATTACTTGACTGAAGAACTGCAGTGCAAATTTCAAAGGGCAGCTGTATTTTGGTTTGCGTATTGTTCCAGAAAGTGTGAATTAGGTAGGTAGCTTCACCTTTAAATGGGAACTGAATTGAATTTCTGCCTAATCTGTTCTGGTTGGGGCATTTCAAAGACTCATGCACAAATCCATACAATGCCAGTGTGGTGTAGTGGTTAAAGAGCAGTGGACTCATAATCTGGTGAAAAGGGTTTGATTCCCCACTCCTCCACATGCAGCTGCTGGGTGACCTTGGGCTAGTCACACTTCTCTGAAGTCTCTCAGCCCCACTCACCTCACAGAGTGTTTGTTGTGGGGGAGGAAGGGAAAAGGAGACTGTTAGCCGCTTTGAGACTCCTTAGGGTAGTGATAAGGCGGGATATCAAATCCAAACTCTTATTATTATTATTATTATTAATTTTTGCAGGGTGTCCTTGGAGGGAGATTCTGTCTTTCTCCACTTGATTCCTCATCTGGGTGTGTTTAAAAGGCTCACCCAGCAATCTTAGACATCTCAATGGCACATAGCAGGGAGTAGAGGCACATTTGTTCATTGTATGTCATTTTAAACCCTTTCTGTCCTCTAATGAACTCACTTCCCGTTTTATCCTCACAACAGCCCTGCGAGGTAAGCAATGCTGAGAGATAGTGACTGGCCCAAGGTCAGCCAGCAAGTTTGAGAGGGAGAGAGAGAGAGTCTTCTCTATGGCTGCACCTAGATGTTGAAAATCTGGAGCTCCCTTTAACCTCCTCACTTGCTTTGCTTTTTGCTCCTTGGCCAGTAGGGATTTGGCCTGTCAAGTAGAAAATCCTTTGCTGATTTGGCCCCTGGTTTCGTTTGTTTTAATCTGCTGCGCCCGTCTCTATTTTTACAGGGTCCTGTTTTCCTGTTGCTCTTGTCAATTGTTTGATTAATTTCTGTGGGATGTTTTATTTTCCCTTGCTAGAAAGGCTGACCTTTAAATATTGCCTCTGGGTGGGAAACAAATGAACAAGGAGTATCTAACGTGGGTTTGAAAAACCTGCCTTTGTGGGACTGACCTGGGTGGAATCTACACACATATAAAAAAAATTGTGAAAATGCTTTTTTCTCAAAACCATTTTGAAAAATATATTGAATTTGCCAGAGCTCATCACTGCCATCTAGTGTCATATTTGTATAATACACTTTACAACACACAAAACATTTTATTTGCAGCTGTATAGCTGAGTCCCCTTTACAGATAGGTAGCCGTGTTGGTCTGCCATAGTCAAAATAAAAAAAATCCTTCCAGTAGCACCTTTAAGACCAACTAAGTTAGTTCTTGGTATGAGCTTTCGTGTGCAAGCACACTTCTTCAGATACACTGAAACAGAAGTTGCCAGATCCTTCTATATAGTGAGAAGGTGGGGAGGGGTATTACTCAGAAGGGTGGTGGGAATGGGAGATTGGCAGATAGCTGAGATGAGCCTGCTGACGACTCTTAACGACTGTAATAGGTCTTACAGGAAAAGGCAAGGGGTGAGAAGGTGAGAAATGGCTTAGTCATGTATAATGGGATAAGAATCCAATGTCTTTGTTCAAACCAGGTCTCTCCATGGTTTTAAGTTTGGTAATGAGTTGCAATTCAGCAGCTTCTCTTTCCAGTCTATTTCTGAAATTCCTTTGTAGTAAAACAGCTACTTTGAGATCTTGTATAGAATGTCCTGGGAGATTGAAGTGTTCTCCTACTGGTTTCTCTGTTTTGTGATTCTTGATGTCAGATTTATGTCCATTTATTCTTTGGCGTAAGGTTTGGCCTGTTTGTCCAATATAGAGAGCTGAAGGACACTGTTGGCATTTGATGCCATACACAATGTTAGATGATGAGCAATTGAATAGTCCCGAGATGGTATGTGTGATGTTGTTGGGGCCAGTAATGGTGTTGTCCGGGTGTATGTGGCAGCAAAGTTGGCATCTGGGTTTATTGCAGGCTCTGGTGCCAGTGTCCGTGTTAAGTCTGGTTGTAGTATTATTGTGGGTTAGGAGTTGTTGAAGATTGGGTGGCTGTCTGTAGGCAATGAAAGGTCTACCTCCCAGAGCTTGAGAAAGAGAACTGTCATTGTCCAGGAGAGGTTGTAGATCTCTGATGATGCGTTGTACTGTTTTAACTTGGGAGCTGTATGTGATGACTAGAGGTGTTCTGTTATTTTCTTTTTTGGGTCTGTCTTGCAGCAAGTTCTCTCTGGGTATAAGTCTGGCTCTGTTGATCTGTTGTCTAACTTCATCTGCTGGGTATTTTAGTTCTGAAAAGGTTTGCTGTAGATCTCTTAGGTGAGAGTCTCTGTCTGTAGAATTGGAACAGATGCGGCTGTAACGTAGTGCCTGGCTATATACAATGGACTGTTTGGTATGTTTGGGATGGTAGCTAGAGGCATGTAGATATGTTTGTCGGTCAGTTGGTTTACGGTATAAGGTGGTGTCTATGCGCCCATTCTGTATTTTTATAGTAGTGTCCAAAAAATGTATTTCTTGCATAGATTGATTCATTGTAAGGTTGATTGTGGGGTGAAAATCATTAAATTTCTGGTGAAAGGTGTCCAGGGTCTGTTGACCATGTGTCCAGATGATAAAAATATCGTCAATGTATCGCAGGTACAAGAGAGGTTTGAGTGGGTAGGAGTTTAGGAAACGTTGTTCTAAATCTGCCATGAAGATGTTGGCATACTGTGGGGCCATGCGGGTGCCCATTGCTGTGCCGCTGATCTGAAGGAACAGGTCATCACCGAATTTGAAGTTGTTGTGGGTAAGGACAAATTGGCAGAGTTTGGTGGCAAGGTCCGCTGTGGTTTTATCTGAAATGGTGTTCCTTATAGCTTGTAAACCATCGTTGTGTGGGATGTTGGTATACAGAGATTCCACATCCATAGTAGCTAGTATAGTATTGTTGGGAAGATTATTTAAAGATTGTATTTTCCTCAGAAAATCTGTGGTGTCACGTACATAGCTGGGAGCACTGATGGCATATGGTTTCAGAACAGAGTCCATATAACCGGAGACACCCACAGCTGAGTCCCCTGTTATTCTTAGGTGTGTGTGCTTTCTTTCTCTCTCACTGTCTCTCTCTCTTTCTCCAGTCAGGACTGCATTTCATTCTGGATATATTAGCTCAGTCTTTGCCATACTGGTGCCCTCCAGATGTTTTGTACTTCTTGGTTTCACTATCCAGTTGGTGTTGACTCGTGACAGGGCCTTTTGCAGTATTGTCTCCCCATTTGTGGAAATCTCTCCCTAGGGGAGGTTCACCTGTCTCCATCTTTATTAACTTTCAGGGACAGTTGTTTGAAAACATTCCTGTTTACCCGGGCATTTGGTGGCTGAAGAATACTACTCCTGGAAGCATGGAGATCATAGGATGGAATAATGATTTTGATGGTAACTGCATTTAGAGGTTTTAAATTGTAATTGTCTTCAGAATGTTTTGATCTACGGTATTTGGTAGTGTGTTTTGTTTTTTTCTTCTTTGTTTTAAAATTGTATACCTCTTTGTCACCCTGGGGAAGAAAAGTGGAATATAAATCCAAACAACAGCACACATTGGCTCCAGCCAGTGTGGTTGTGTCCTTTCTGCCCCAGCATGATACAGCTCTCCTGGCCACAACTTAGGTTGTGGTCCAAAAATATCTGCAGGAACCTGGGCTGGAGAAGCTTCGTATAGCCTGTGAATGTTTATTTTGATAAAAAAGCAAGCAATAGGCTGAACAGATTGTTTGGTATATGTGGGGGTGTGTGTGTGTGTGTGTGTGTGTGTGTGCGCGTGTGTGATGGACTGCCCTTGCCCTCACTTGGGGGGGGGGGAGTATGAACTTCAAACTGAAGTTCCTCCTTCAACACTCAGCCATCTTAATTGGCAGCACGGCTACTTAGGAAAGCTGGAATATAATTAAGCTGTAGCCATAGAAACCTAGGCACCTTGATGAGATGGTGACAAAAAATGCAGTCAGATCCTTGAGAAGCTGGGATTCACAGGGTCTCTGCAAAGAATGAGCAAGAAGCTTCTTGTGAGATTTGGGGAAAAGATGGGACAAAATTTGTCATTGTGAATCCTGAGGAGTTGCAAGGGATTGCTAGAATATTTCTTAAGGCGGAAATGGCAGCCAAGCCACTCTTAACAGTGCATAAGGCTAGCAATGGCTACTAGTCATGAAGGCTAGTATCCCTCTGAACCCCAGTTACTGGGAATTGCAAGCAGGAAGAGTGCTGTCACCCTCAGGTCCTGCTCGCAGGCTTCTCACTGGGGCAGCTGGGTATCAGGATAGTGAACAAGATGGGCCGCTGGTCTGATCCTGCAAGGCTATCCCTTATGTTCTCAAAATGGCAGACAAACATGTGCTTGTTTTTTTGTGTGTGTTTTTTTTTAATAATTTTTTATTAAGGTTTTAAACAAACAAAAAAGAAAAACAACACACACAAAAAACAACACAAAACTTAACCATATAAACACAAAACAATTAATAACAAACTCTCTTTTCCATTTCCAATTTTAAGTTACTTATTTTCTGGACTTCCTCATACCTCCCTCTTTTGTATTCCAATCCACATTATTTATCCAGCAGTTTCTTTTCCACTTTTATAATCCCAATCTTTAATTTAGTAAAATGTTAAAATATATAACTTCAACTTTTTTAAACCTAATCCTTGATCTTAATATCCTGTAACTTTAAAGTTTTCCCTTTTAAAATCAAATCTCCATTTCTTTGAACTTCTTTAATCTTAATCTTTAATCTTAATCTATCCTTAACTTTAACCTGTGCAGCTGGAAACCACTTATTTTCAGTCCAACATCACTCTAACATTCCTTAATTTTGCAGTGTTTCTGAAGATAGTCTTTGAATTTCTTCCAGTCTTCCTCCATCGACTCTTCTCCCTGGTCACGGATTCTACCAGTCATTTCCGCCAATTCCATATAGTCCATAAGTTTCATCTGCCATTCCTCCAGCGTGGGAAGTTCTTGTGTCTTCCAATACTTTGCGATGAGTATTCTTGCTACTGTTGTTGCATACATAAAGAAAGTTCTATCCTTTTTTATCACCATTTGGCCGACTATGCCCAGGAGAAAGGCCTCTGGTTTCTTAGGGAAGGTATACTTAAATACCTTTTTTAATTCATTATATATCATTTCCCAGAAAGCCTTAATCTTTGGGCACGTCCACCAAAGGTGAAAAAAATGTACCTTCAATTTCTTTACATTTCCAACATTTGTTATCGGGCAAGTGATAGATTTTCGCAAGCTTGACTGGGGTTATGTACCACCTGTATATCATTTTCATAATATTCTCTCTTAAGAAATTACATGCCGTAAATTTCACACCTGTGGTCCATAACTGTTCCCAGTCAGCAAACATAATTGTCAGGGGTTCAGGAGCAGAGGCACAGGAAAGGGAGGAAATAGAGAGCGAGGGGGAGGAGTCCGAAGGTAATGTTAGCGATGACAGCGGTCCGAGGTCTCTGAGTCTTTCCAGCGAATCGGAAGATTCACAGAAAGGGGCTCCCATGGTCAGAGCAAGGGGGGTGCCGAGGGGGACACCCCAGGAAGAAGGGGCCAGAGGGGACTCAGAGAGAAGCAGTTGGAAATCAGGACCAGCGTCCACACCAGAGTGCAGTAGGGGGGAGGAGTCCCAGGCATCGGGATCAGGCGGCGCACTGCCAGTGGGAGGACATGAGTCAGGATTGGCCACGCCTCCATCGGGGAGCGAGGAAACGGTCGAGAGGAAGGTTGAAGGCTGGGCGCGCGCGCCAAGTTCAAATGTACAGGAGGGCGGTGCAGTTGGCAGCCCGGATAGGGAGCCAGGTCCCAAAGCCCGCCGAAAAGACGGGGAGGAGTCAGGGGGGTCAACGTCAGCGTCAGAAGAATCCAGGAAGGAAGGGACCCCGGGGGGTAGCAGGACCCAGAGGAGAAAGGAGAGACGGAAGAGGTGGAGTAAGGCTAGAATCTTAAACTGGTGTACAGGGGGCGGAGACTCAGATGGAGCTTTGCCGATCTAACCATGAGACGTAGAGTTGCACGCAGCAGCTTGAGAATGGAAACTGTAACTCAATAAAGACTTTTGTTTAATGATCGCTGGCTAGCGTGATCCTCTGTGAGCTAGGATCTGGAAGCAGCTCTGACAGTAAGCTCCATCCCTTAAATTGTGGGCATCTACGGCCTCGCGGAGAGGAGAGAAAGCGGGTGCCTACTAGCGAGCTCATGAACGGCAGACAATATGACGGCCGAACAGCAGATAGCGGAACTCAGAGAAGCAGTGTCACGACTGAATGCCGAGGCTCTTGCATCCAGGAAGAGAGAGGAGGACGCAGCTGCCGCCTACAGGGATCTCCAGGTCAGGTTGGAAGTGCTTACGAAGCAAGGGCAACTGACACCCAAACCGGAGGGGATTGGGTTGGGGAGACGAACAGGCGGTCTGGTCTCTCACTTCGATGGGAATTTGCAACAGTACCCCAACTTTAGAGCAGATGTAATGTGTGCACTGCAACTGCTGAACAAAGACTTTAGAGATGAGCAAGAGAAGGTGGGATTCATCATGTCCCATTTGCATGGAGATGCTAAAGCATGGCTGCGCAATTTGTGGAGAGATAAGGATCCGGCGCTCCAAAATGCGGATGCCTTTATTAAAGCGATGGATGGGTGCTTTTTATCAAGCATTGACGTGGATCTTGCTCGGCAGCAGATACATGGACTGAAGCAAGGGAGGGCCAGCGTAAGGCAGTACCATGCCCGCTTTTTCGCTTTGGTCAGTGCTCTGGAATGGGACAGAGATTCGGCTCCTGTAAGAGACCTGTTTTGGGAGGGATTGCACGGCTCGGTTAAAGATGAAATTGCGAGGGGGGAGAGACCCCGGACCACGCAGGAGATCGTTCAGAGGGCGCTGGCGGTGGGGGTGCGGCTGGAAGAACGTCCGTGGAGCAGGGACGAAGGGCGTGGAGGGCGCGAACCAGCCAGGGGCTCCTCCTTCCTTCCCAGAGAAGCAGCGCGTGCGCAATCCACGCCTCCGCCAGGAGGAGGAGCGGAACCTATGGAGGTTGGAGGTGCAAGGGCTCAGTCAGCAGCCAGAGCCCTAGCACCGGCAGCAGTGAAAGCGAAGCCTCCTAGAGGGAACAGGAAGTGTTACATCTGCGATGATCCACAGCATATGGCGAAAGAGTGTCCCCAGAGGCTCCACAAGCACACTGCAGCCTCAGCAATGGTAACTGCAGCAACGCAGCAAGGAGAACCACAGCAGGGAAACGACGGAGTCTGGCTGGAGAAAGAGGCACTGGGGCCCAGCCAGACGTGTCAGTGAAGCAGTCCCCAGAGATTTTACAGCCCATGGACCCCCTCCCGCCCAAACCAGTAGTGAGGCTCACCGCGTCGCTCCAGCTGCCCAATGGAATCACCATGGACGTGCCAATCACCATTGACTCCAGAAGCAATGCGGACTTTATAGGGCAGGACTTTGTCGACCGGCACGCTATACAGTTGCTGCCTGCCACGCTGCCCCTGCAGGTTGTCACGGTGGATGGCAGGGAGCTGCTAGGGGGGCAAGTGGTGAAGCAGACGCCACCAATGGTGATGCGACTTGGGAATCACAGGGAAATCATCAGCTTCAATGTCACTCAACTATCGGACACGCCCATTGTATTGGGCATGAGTTGGCTGGACAAGCACAGCCCGACGCTGGCTTGGTACCAGAGGCAGCTGACCTTCGGCTCTTCCTTTTGCGCTGAACACTGCATCGTGCCCCGGCAGGAAGGAGAGGAAGAGGAGTCACAGCTGCAGCTAGGCACGCTGCAAGCGGTTCCCCACAAGTACGCAGAATTTTTGGAGGTTTTCTGCGAGAAGGAGGCAGACAGGCTACCCCCCCACAGACCATATGACTGCAAAATTGACCTGCTGCCGGGGGCGGCGCTGCCCAAAGTGAAGCTGTATTCCATGTCTGAGGACGAACTGCAGGAACTCAAAGAGTTCATAGATCATAATTTGGAGCGCGGTTTCATCCGAGAGTCCAAGGCAGCGGGGGGCAGTCCGGTATTCTTTGTTAAGAAGCGGGACACGCCCCAAAAAAGACTTGTAGTGGACTATCGCATTTTGAACAGTGTGACCAAGCCATCGGACTTCCCCATGCCCCGAATCGACGACCTCCTCGCAAAGGTACGGAAGGGCAGCGTGTTCACCAAGTTGGACCTGCGAGGGGCGTACAACCTCATTCGCATGCGGGAAGGAGATGAGTGGAAGACAGCCATGTTCACGCCCCTGGGCACCTACGAATATAGAGTTATGCCTTTTGGATTGCAAAATGGTTCCCACGTTTTTCAAGCTTTCATGCATCACGTGTTGGCGGGGCTCCTCTACAAGACGTGCGTCTGTTTCTTGGATGACATCCTGATCTTTTCGGAATCACAGCAGGAGCATGACAGACACGTCAAGGAAGTGCTGAGCAGGCTACAGCAACATAGGCTTTACGCCAAGCTGGAGAAGTGCCAATTCGACGTGACCGAGGTGGATTTCCTGGGCTACAAGTTGTCTGACAAGGGGCTCGCCATAGACAGCGCCAAGGTTCGAGCAGTGTTGGATTGGAAAAGCCCACGCAACCGGAAGGAGGTCCAACGGTTTGTCGGCTTCGCGAACTTCTATCGCAAGTTTATCAAAGGCTTTGCCATGCAGACAGCGGCCATCACGGACACGCTCAGCTCCAAGAAAAAGAAGTTCATCTGGACAGAGCAGGCGGAGCAGTCCTTTCAGGCACTCAAGCGTCTCTTCGCGTCGGAAGAGCAGCTGCTTCATGTCAACCCCAGCAGGCCGATGAGGGTGGAGACAGACGCTTCGGACAGAGCCGTGGGAGCAGTCCTGCTGCAGAAAGACCCGCAGGGGGCTTGGAGGCCGGGAGCGTTTTACTCCAGGAAGCTCAGCAAGTCTGAACAGAACTACACCATCTGGGACAGGGAGTTGCTGGCCATTCATGCAGCATTCAAAGCGTGGAGGCACTTCCTGATCGGCGCCAAGCACACGGTGCAGGTCTGCACGGACCACAAGAATCTGGAGCACTGGCGCACGGCACAGTTCCTGAACCAGAGGCAGATATGTTGGGCTGAGTTCTTTGCGAACTTCGACTTCCGAATAGAGTATGTCCCGGGGGACACCAACATCATGGCGGATGCTCTCTCCCGTAAGCCACAGTATCTGGAGGAGGCAACGCCAGCGGCCGCCATGCACATCTTCGCACCGACAGTGTGGGCGTGCGCTGCTGCAACAGTTGACCTGGAGGTGGTGCGACGAGCGTTGCAGGATGACTCCTTCGCGCAAGCAAAGATGGCAGAGGTGCGCAAGGGCACGGCAGCGACCGACGAGTTCCAGCTGCGAGATGGATTGCTCATCCGTAAAGGGGCCATCTACGTGCCGGGAGACGAACTTCGCGCCAAGGTACTGCAGCAGCTGCACGACGCGCCCACTGCCGGGCACTTTGGCAAGGAGAAGACGGTGGAATTAGTCGCCAGAGACTTCTGGTGGCCCGGAATGAGAGGGGAAGTCGCGGACTACGTGGCGAGGTGTGACACCTGCCAGAGGGCCAAACCAGTGCACAGACCGCCGGCCGGACTGCTGGAACCGCTGCAAACTCCGTTCGAACCATGGGAGAGAGTGGCCCTGGACTTTGTCACGGATCTGCCCAGCTCGAGGGGCAAGACGGCAGTGCTAGTGGTGGTGGACATGTTCACCAAAATGGCCCACTTCATTCCGTGCGCAAAGGTGGCCACAGCGGAACAGACCGCCAAACTGTTCATAGACCACGTGTTCAGGGTTCACGGTCTGCCACGGTCTATCCTGTCCGACCGGGGGCGACAGTTCATCTCAAACTTCTGGCAGAAGCTGATGGGTTTCCTGAACGTCAAGATCAACCTAGCGTCGGCAAGACACCCGCAGACCAACGGACAAGCGGAGCGAGTCAACGCCATCATGCAGCAGTACCTGAGATGCTACGCAAATCAGCAGCCGGCAACATGGGTGGACTACCTGCCGCTCGCTGAGTTCGCCTACAACAACACGAAGCACGTGTCCACGGGGGTGACACCGTTCTTCGCCAACAACGGGAGGCATCCCAGAACCTTCCCGGGATTAGAGAGACTGGGGGAGGGGGAGCCACAGGCAGCGGAAGCCTTAGCGTCAGAGTTGCAGGAGGTTCACGAACAGCTTCGGAGGCAGTTAGAACTAGCAAAGCACGCATACAAACTGCAGGCTGACAAGCACAGAAGGGTTGGGGAAGACATACAGGTGGGAGACTGGGTTTGGTTAGCAGCCCAGGCGGTGCCGGCCAGATCGTTAGCGAAGAAGAAGCTCGGACATAAGCAGCTAGGCCCTTACCAAGTCGAGGCATAGGTCAATCCAGTGGCCTTCCGGTTGACACTTCCGGAGGGATCCAGAATGCACCCAGTGTTCCATAGATCAGTGCTCACGCCCTACAAAGCACCTCACAGATTTCAGGAGCCGGGCACGGCACCAGACCCGCTCAGGGAGACGCCCCCAAGGAGGGGGTCGCCAAGGGGGGAACCCATCAACGAGGTCACAGAGATTTTAGACTCGAGATGGGGGGAAGAGGGTGTAGAATATTTTCTCGCCAGAGAAGGTACCCCGGCCAGCGCCAACAGTTGGGTGCCGGACTATGCCTTGGACGAGCCTCTTCTCAAGGACGAGTTTCATGCCCTTTTCCCACACAGGCCCATGCCAGCCGAGTATTTCGACAACTGGCTTTTCACACCCACATTTTCAGCCAGCACATTCCAGGGGTTCACCTCGGACGAGGAACCGGCACTAGAAACACGTTCCCCGGAGGGATCACCCTCGGGGTCGGCCTCAGACCGTTCCTATTGGTGGGACGATCGACCAGAGGAGCAGTGGCGCAGGAAGTGGCTGGGGGGTCCTTGGCAGGCAACGTCCCCGGAGGAGACCGGGGGAGAGACGGACATGGACGTGTTGGGGGAGGACCTTGGGTTCGAGCACGGCGGCAAAGAGATGGAAGCAGAGGAAATCGAGGTCGGCGAGAGCACGGAGGACGAGCCGGACTTATCCGGCTGGATGCACGCCACGGGGGACGAACTGTATCCGGCACTCACCCCCACAACGACGGAGCACCCAGTACCCACACCTGAAGGAGGGGAGGGGGGAAGGGGGGGCTTCGGGGGGGATGGATGTCAGGGGTTCAGGAGCAGAGGCACAGGAAAGGGAGGAAATAGAGAGCGAGGGGGAGGAGTCCGAAGGTAATGTTAGCGATGACAGCGGTCCGAGGTCTCTGAGTCTTTCCAGCGAATCGGAAGATTCACAGAAAGGGGCTCCCATGGTCAGAGCAAGGGGGGTGCCGAGGGGGACACCCCAGGAAGAAGGGGCCAGAGGGGACTCAGAGAGAAGCAGTTGGAAATCAGGACCAGCGTCCACACCAGAGTGCAGTAGGGGGGAGGAGTCCCAGGCATCGGGATCAGGCGGCGCACTGCCAGTGGGAGGACATGAGTCAGGATTGGCCACGCCTCCATCGGGGAGCGAGGAAACGGTCGAGAGGAAGGTTGAAGGCTGGGCGCGCGCGCCAAGTTCAAATGTACAGGAGGGCGGTGCAGTTGGCAGCCCGGATAGGGAGCCAGGCCCCAAAGCCCGCCGAAAAGACGGGGAGGAGTCAGGGGGGTCAACGTCAGCGTCAGAAGAATCCAGGAAGGAAGGGACCCCGGGGGGTAGCAGGACCCAGAGGAGAAAGGAGAGACGGAAGAGGTGGAGTAAGGCTAGAATCTTAAACTGGTGTACAGGGGGCGGAGACTCAGATGGAGCTTCGCCGATCTAACCATGAGACGTAGAGTTGCACGCAGCAGCTTGAGAATGGAAACTGTAACTCAATAAAGACTTTTGTTTAATGATCGCTGGCTAGCGTGATCGTCTGTGAGCTAGGATCTGGAAGCAGCTCTGACAATAATGTTATGACCAACGTCCTGTGCCCATTTAATCATAGCCGATTTTACCGTTTCATCTTGAGTATTCCATTTCAGCAGCAAGTTATACATTCTTGACAAATTCTTAGTATTGGGTTCTAACAATTCTGTTTCTAATTTGGATCTTTCCACCTGGACAAACATGTGCTTGTTAGGCAATATTTGCATTAAAATACTGGTGAATTTTCACGACTTTTTTTAAAAAAAAAATGCAAATTGCTGCTGAAATGCAGGAAAGTGAGTTTAAAACCAGGAAAAGGAGAAATAGGAAGAACTGAGATCCATCCATCCCTACGTACAGCTCCCCTATTCTCACATTAAAGTTTATTACGGCCAGTTTACCCGAGCCATTGCCTCCATCTCAGTGTCCCACCCCACACCCTGCACAATTCTGAAGACTCTTCTGCATCTGCTATATACCTTTACTCTGCAGTAGAAACTGGAACACCTGGCTTCAGATGCTACGGGAGCTCAGGAACCTCAGGGGGCAGCGAGGCCAGAGAGGAGATGGGTCAAACCCCATGAAGGAGCATCTCCACCCCCATTGTTCAGCCCAGACACTGAGGTCCAGCTCTGAGGGCCTTCTGGCGGTTCCCTCACTGCGAGAAGTGAGGTTACAGGGAACCAGGCAGAAGGCCTTCTTGGTAGTGGCACCCACCTTGTGGAATGCCCTCCCATCAGATGTCAAGGAAATAAACAACTATCTGACTTTTAGAAGACATCTGAAGGCAGCCCTGTTTAGGGAAGTTTTTAATGTTTGATGTTTTATTGTGCTTTTAATATTCTGTTGGGAGATGCCTGGAGTGGCTGGGGAAACCCAGCCAGATGGGAGGGGGAATAAATAATAAAATTATTATTATTATTATTATTATTATTATTATTATTATTATTTGAGACAAAGCTTTGTAACTTCTGTTATTGTCCACTTGCCCCAAGGTTTGTGCGCCCATTGTGGTTAGCTGATTGTTCCCAATAAGAGCCATTTGGGGTCCCCTGCGCTAATGCGTTTCAGACTGCAGTGTATGTGTGTGTTTGTTGGAGCATTATGAAGAGAGGAGACCCCTCTCGGGAACAGCTAGCCCCCCGTCCGAAGAGACGCCTCTCAGAGGAAGCCGCGCGCCGCCGCAAGTGTCCAAGTGAATGGGAACCTTGTTAGGTGGGAAACAAGGATCCCCTGCTAACAAGCTCTTATCTCTGCTTTTGTTTCCAACTGAAGGTGCCCGCCATTAGCCGAAGTGTTAACAAGAGCTCTCAATAGCCTCCAAAGCAGCCAGGCGCCGCTGAATATTCATGAAGGTGCGAAGAGAATGTGGGAAAGCAAACAAGAGGAAGAAAGGGAAGCAGGGGCGGGCGCATTGTCCAAGGAGAAAGGGCACCTAATGCACTGTGAGAAAAGGGGGGGGGGTCACCAGAATGATATGGCCTCCCTTCCAGTAAACTCTGTCCCGTCTTCCTGAGGAAGTTCTTGTCAATTCAATGACACGAGAAGGATGGGGTTTTCCAGCTCCCACCTGCACACACACACACACTGTGCGCACACTGTACATTTCAAATGCATGACTTTCTCTAAGGAATCCTTGGGATCATAAGAACGAACCCCTCCCCCCCCCCCAAGTTGAGGGGCATTGCCATTCAAATGTGTGTTTGTGATGCATCATGTGATCGATTATGCGGGGTGGAATTGTAGTCTGTTAAGGGTACTGGGAAGGGTTGTTCAGTAAGGTGTGAACTACGGATCCCAGGATTCTTTGGGGGAAGCCATGCATGCTGTGTACACAGCTGGAACCTGGGATTTATAGTTCTGTAAGGAGTACAGGGACTTACACTAGGGGTTCTCAAACTGTGGTCTGTGGAACACCAGCGGCCTGCAAACTTCATTCCATGGGGGAAGGCATTAACTATCCATAACAAAATTTAATTGCGTTTTAGTTGCTACTCTTTCATCGCACGTTGTATTTGATTGTATTGCTAATCTGAATTCTATGGAATACAAGAAAATGCAATGTGTAATTAAAGAAGCAATAAAGGCACAATTGCAAACCATAAAGCATCTAGCAGCATGCAGTACAACTGCTACAGCGGGTAGAAAAATCATTAGGTGGTCTGCCAAGACCTTACGCAATTTTCAAGTGGTCCGGGTGGGTGGGGGTAGGGTGGGAGAAAGTTTGGGAACCAGTTGTCTGCATTGACTGACAGCTGCTCTCTACTGTTTCAGGCAGGAGTCTCTCTCAGCCCTACCTGGAGATGCCAGGGATTGAACCTGAAACCTTCTGCATGCAAAGCAGGTGTTCCACCACTGAGCCATGGCCCCTCCCCCTGCATCTCCCAACCATTCAGCTTCATTGGATGATCCTGCGTTCCGGTGGCATATTTACAGCACACATTTAAAGCATTATGATACCACTTGGAACAGTTGTGTCTACCTGCAAAGGATTCTGGGAGCTGTAGTTGTCTGGAGAGCTGTTAGGAGACTCCCTCCCCAAGCTACAATTCCCAGAATTCCCTGTGAAGAGGAAGGGGTTGTTAAACTTCTCTGGAAGGAGAACAGGGATGTCCCAACAGCTCTTTCACAAACAACGCTTTCACAAACCACAGCTCCCAGAATTCTTTGGGGGAAGCCATGATTATTTAAAGTGGTATCATAGTGCTTTTAAATGTACAGTGGTACCTCGGGTTACATACGCTTCAGGTTACGGACTCCGCTAACCCAGAAATATTACCTCAGGTTAAGAACTTTGCTTCAGGATGAGAACAGAAACCGTACAGCAGCGGTGCGGCAGCAGCAGGAGGCCCCATTAGCTAAAGTGGTGCTTCAGGTTAAGAACACTTTCAGGTTAAGAACGGACCTCCGGAATGAATTAAGTACTTAACCTGAGGGTACCACTGTACAGTCATACCTCGAGTTGAATGTGCTTCAGGTTGAGCGCTTTCGAGTTGCGCTCCGTGGCAACCCGGAAGTAACGGAGCGCGTTACTTCTGGGTTTTGCCACTCGCGCATGCGCAGGCGTTCAAAATGATGTCACGCGCATGCGCGAAAGCGGCAAAATGCAACCCGCAGACGTTCCATTCAGGATGCGAACGGGGCTCCGGAACGGATCCCGTTCGCATCCCGAGGTACCACTGTATGTGGCCTAGAACTGTGAGAGAGGAAGGAAAAGGTCTGTCTATCCATCTGTCATTAGCTTTGACACACCAGGTGTGGAATAGGGGCAGGACTTTGGGCTGGCCTGCGCCCTTCCCCGAGCAGTCATCTTGCAAAGCAAATCTTGCGTCCAAAAGGGCTAGAGGAAAACCTGTTGGGAAAAGGAGGGTTGCAGTTTTGTGAAAAGGAAGGTTCTCTCTCTCTGTGTGTGTGTGTGTGTGTGTGTGTGTGTGTGTGTTTGTAGGCTGTTCTTATTACTCTGACCAGTTCCCTTCACAGATGCTGAAAAGTGTGTTTGTTGGGGTGAGGTGTGCTTTTTGGGGTTTTTTAAAGCCTGCCTCCTCACCTCACCCCTCTTTCAAAAGTTTTCAAACTTTTGCATGTTGCTGGTGAGCCGAGGGTCATAGTTTTCACTCAACAAATCGATGAATGGAAACAGATTTGAGAACAGGAGCCACATGGGGAAATGGGGGGGGGTGTTGTTCACGGATAACAACAGCTGCTGGGATGGAGAGGAGGAGGAAGACTGAGGAGGAGGGGGAGAAAGGAACAGATTTTTTTATTAACAAGTGGAAGGAGGGTGGCGGGGAGGAAAGCAGACTGAAGAAATGGGAACACAACAGAAAGAAAGCAATAAAAAAAGAGGGAGAAAATAGGAAAAGAGCACCCTCTATTCCTAAAAAGGCCTTCTTTGGGTGCTGTTTACTGGTCTGCTTGACATGAAATAAAAAGCTAAGGAAATCTAAAAGAACCAGGGAGCTAATGATCACAAACAACTCGGCTACAGGAGCCAAGAAGCCTTTCTGAGCAAGCGAATCACACACAGAATACAAAGTGGAGGGAGAAAGAACGGCCTCTCTAAAAGCAAGCTGGCTTCTCCTGGCAAAGGGAAGGGCGAACTGCAGCCTGCCTGCTGCTGCTGCTGCTGTCGCTACCCATCTTGGCAGCCTCCTGAGAGGAAAACTCGGCCTCCTCCACCTCACCCCACAATCCTTCTCTGAAAACCGCTGAGAATCACCAGTGGGGAGAGTCACAGTTGCTCTCAGACCTGCTTTCCGCCTTCCCCTCGAGGCATCTGGTTGGCCACTGAGGGAACAGAGGGCTGGGCTAGATGGGCCACCTTTGGCCTGATCCAGCACACAGGCTCTTTGGGCCCTATTGCTGACAGGAGGGATGGGGGAAGAAATTAGGTTCAGTTTGTCCCCACCTAATTAACACTTTCTGAATCAATATGTGAACTGAAGCACATCTGCCCATCTAAATTCGCTCTTCTCTGAATTTTGCAACACAGGCCTCCTGCCGAATAAGACTCACAAAAATGCATATACCAAGGTAACATATGCATAAAAGCTCACACACTGGTGAAATTAACCTTTTAAAAATGCATTGTGTTAGGGAGAATAGAGAATATTAGGGGGAAATAATACGTATCTTAGGTAACTTTGCATATAAAATGTGCATGTTAGGAGAAATTTGCATGAAAACGATGAATTTTCACAATAAATTTTCTTTTTTAAAAAGAAATTTGCAATCTGGTGTGGAAATATGGCAAATCTAACATAAAAAAATTAGAAACTGAGAGGAACTGAAATTGACAGATTTACTCATCCCTAGAGGAGGTGGACACTGGAATGTGTTCTGCTTTTTTGGAGTGGAATAATTTGAACTGCTCCATCTTTCTCTTACCAATCAATCAGAGTCCTCCACTTTGAGCCCTCTTCATATAAGAGGATGTGGAGAATTTAGGGGAATGGGATGGTGACCTTACTTCTCTCTTTCCCAGAGGCCTCCCTCTCTCTGGCGTGCTCAGGACCAAAAAAACCTCAGCTGTGTTCGTGGTCAGCCAGAGTTCTGAGACACAAGATACAGACCAGCAGCTCCCAATTTAGATTGCAATATTTTGTTCCTCCAATGATAAATTCACATTACCTCATTTATTTCTGGGCCTGCCACAGCTGTCTGAAATAGACTGGCTTCCTTAAATAGTGGTCCCAGCTTAGACAGACCATCAAACTCTTTTATGCTGAGAAACTGATCCTGAGCTGGAGTTATGCTTTCTCTCCATCTGATCTATTACACACAAAAATTTCTTGCTTCAGTGCTCTTCCATTGGCATTAATATTTTGATCCATATTTATTTTTAATTTGCTTTTTTATATAAAAATACTATAACAGACTGTCCTTCATTGGTTTTTTTTAAACATGAATGGCCACGTGTCAGGGCTTCTTTAGTTATGATTCCTGCATTGCTGGGGTTTGGACTAGATCACTCCTGTGAAGCCTTCCAGCAGTTCTATGGTACCTTGCGGTTGCGGTTGCACATTCATATTCCTTAACATTTGTTCTATACCCTGCGATAAGATTCTGAGCGTGGCTTAACCATCAATCAAGACATCTTGCTTTATTCACCCCCCCTTTTTCAGAAAAACAACAACAACAATGGCCATCTGTCATGGATGCTTTAGTTGAGATTCCTGCATTGCAAGGGTTGGGCTAGATGACCGCCAGGGTCCCTTCCAACTCTACAATTCGATGATTCTATAAAACCTGCTGCCACAGGCTCTCTACCTTTCTGACTTGCTCAGATCATGGTTAGTCAGCATGCAGCCCTGCAGATGCTGTTGGACTCTATCTCCCATCAGCCCTAGCTAGTATGGCCAACGGTCAGGGATGGTGGGAGTTGTAGGCTCCTTATAAAGGTAAAGGGACCCCTGACCATTAGGTCCAGTCGTGGCCGACGCTGGGGTTGCGGCGCTCATCTCACTTTAGTGGCCAAGGGAGCCAGCGTACAGCTTCTGGGTCATGTGGCCAGCATGACTAAGCCGCTTCTGGCAAACCAGAGCAGCACATGGAAACGCCGTTTACCTTCCCGCCAGAGGGGTACCTATTTATCTACTTGCACTTTGATGTGCTTTCGAACTGCTAGGTTGGCAGGAGCAGGGACCGAGCAATGGGAGCTCACCCCGTCACAGGGATTCGAACCGCCGACCTTCTGATTGGCAAGTCCTAGGCTCTGTGGTTTAACCCACAGCGCCACCTGCGTCCCCTCAGGCTCCTTATATCATCAGGCAATTGATCCATCTAACTCAGTATTGTCTGCACTGACTGGCAGTGACTCTCCAAAGTTTCAGGCAGAGGACATTCCCAGCCCTACCTGGAGGTGTCATTGGAGATCGTACCTGGGACCCAGGTTGGCTACCTCTGGCTCAGATCATTTCCCCCTTTCTAAAGGTGTTTCTTTCTGCAGAGACGCGCTCAACGAAATACTGCAGGAGCAAGCAAATCAGCTGCCCTTACCCAAAAGCATCCGTCAGCCCCACAGCAAAAGCACAGGAAATCGATACACCAACAGTAAGATAAATGCCTACCATTCTCACACAAATGGGCTGCCACTTTGGGCAGGAGAAGCAGTGGCAGAGGATGCAGAGAGACACTGGTAGCTAATCTTCAGTGGGGTTTGGGCCTAAATCCTTCCTGGGGGTTTATTTTGAACATTTCCTTTCCACCTTTCCTCAGAAGAGTTTGAGACAGCTAAGAACGATAACATAACAACAACAACAACAAACTTTATTACGGTTGCAGACCAGCATGAGATACAAACATGCGAATGAAATAAAGCACATAAGTCTTAAAAGGGAAAGGGATAAAAGCTAATAGTTAAAAGTGGTTATAACTCACATAAACTTAAAGCAGATACAGACAAAAGATGATAACATAAAATAATGCAACTGTATAACAATAGCGACAATAATAATGCCGACGAAAGGAAAAATGTGAAAAGCAGTCCTTAAGGTATTGAGGTGCTGAGACGGGTAAGAGTTTTTCACACAAAAGTGCTCACCTTCTAGCCTAAAATCCATTAGAGGCTCATCTGAAAGTGTGATGGAAACACAAGGAAGGAATACCAAAATAAAGATGGCAACAGGACTAGCAAGAGGTTTGGTGCTATTGCTTGCGGACTGAACAGAGACAACAGATATTTATAACATCACATGCATGAAGTGGCTTACACCAATGCCAACATGCCTGCGCTACCGCCAACCTTTTTGTGAATTACTGCTGTCAATACTGTAATTATCCCCATCTCTGTAGCATCTGCATTTCGTTTGCCTTGGACCTCACCATTTACAACTCCCACCCTGCATACGTGTGCCCGCAACTCAAGATAACATTTCATGCATCTGATGAAGTGCACTGTAGTCCACCAAAAACTTATGCCACAATAAATTTGTAGGTGCCACAGGACTCTCTGCTGGTTTTGCTCCTGCAAACCAACAGGACTATGTCTCTGGGAGCCCCCCCCCCCCCCGCACCCTGCTGGTACACCAATGCAAACCGATTAGCAAAACAAGGTGATAACCGTCCTTTGGGCTGCAAGAGTCAGCTGGGGCTTTGACAACAAAGCCTCGCAGAGATTAAGTGAGCCCCTCACCTTTCCGAGCTGTGTAGGGAGAGATGGCTTAGGTTTCTCTCCTCCCAGAGCGCATAAGTCAGCATAATGGAAACTGTTGTCCTTTGTCCTGCCTGGCTGCCCAAGATCGTGACTCAGCAATCTGAGAACAGAGACGCAGCAACATGGATGCACATTAAGGAGGTACAATATGCATTTTTCTCACTGGGTACTTTGCGAAAACACGCTTCGGAAAGCTGAGGCTTGCCATGGCTTTTTTAAACAAAAATTAAGGGCTCCATCCAAAGTTCTGTGTCACCAGCACAAGGGCTTTTGCTTTAGCGGACAGGTGAGTTTTGGTATTGTGCAACAGAGGAATCTGATGCAACAGTTGCACTTGTTGTTGTTGTTTAGTCATTTAGTCGTGTCTGACTCTTTGTGACCCCATGGAGCAGAGCACGCCAGGCACTCCTGTCTTCCACAGTTGCACTAGCCTGAGCTTACTCTCAGTATATTGAATAAACTATGTTTATTTTAGAATAAGGTATTTTTTGTTGAATATAAGCAGCCAGCAGGCAAAGAAAAGTGTCTGGAAACAAGAGGGTTTCTGCTCTATAACTTTTCTTTTATGAGAGCCGTTCCCTGTGTAGCAACCAACTTTTGCAAAAGATGAGTGTTCACCCTCTGGATCCTTGTTAATAATAATAATAATACCTCCCTATGTGGCTAGGTTTCCCCAGTCACTCTGGGTGGCTTCCATCACGTATAAAAACATAATAAACTTATTTGCTGAAATAGCTCCGTATAATGGATCCTTTTCTCTTTGTAAAGAAACTTAGATTTGGCATTTCGCACCATCCACCCAGATGTGTGGCAGTTGAAGCTGTGAACTGAATGCACACCAACACTGTTTATTAGTAACAGTTAAAGTAGCAGAGCTGACAATCAAATGTCCCACATGTGGGACAGCTCTCGCTGTCTCTGTGGCAAGACCATATTTCCTGCAGCTACACACTCCATCTCACTGGGGATATTGGGCTACCTGTTGTTGACCCCCTCTAAGACGTCATCCTGAGGCCATGACCGGGAAATGCAAGTCCTGGCGGTCCAGGAATCCTATTCTTAGAACTGGGTTCCTGACCTTCTGTTTAGAAAGAGGGCCCCATCAACAAATAGGGCAACTGTATGGACACACCACACAGTTAAAACTTCCAGACACACACCCCTTCTGCATGTAATATAATGTTTTACGAAGCATCTCCTCATCCCCAAGGCTATACCCATGGGTAGGCAGGGTTGTGGGCCCATTTCTGAAGCTGTAGTGATGAGTACTAATTGCTCTGGTCACCTCCAGAGATTGAGGATTCAGCTATACAGCTGCAAATAAAAGCATGTTTTGAGCATGTTGTAAAGTGCTTTATACAAATGTGACACTAGATGGCGATGGTGAGCTATGGCAAATTCAATATATTTTTCTAAACGGTTTCTTTAAAAAAGTGTTTTCACAATTTTTTTATATGTGTGTAGATTCCACCTGGGTTACTTCATAAACTGTTTAGAAATTTCCTTTGGTTCAAAATGTAGCTGCAGGGACACTTTTTAGAGACCAACCAGTAACAATATATCTCGCCAGTTTTTGAACAGCTTGCAGGCTTCTCATTGGGGCATGGGGTTGGCGATTGTGAGAAAAGTCCAACAGGACTTTTCTTACGCTCTTAGTTAAAGTTCTTAGTTATTTCAGCCTTCAGTCTACAAATGATACGTGTAATTGATCACAACCCCACTTTGCATTTCCTTTCCATTGAAATGAAGAGGGTGGAGCAACACAATTCACATCATTACAGGCAGCAAGACGAAGGATGTAGATTTTGGTGAAAGATGAACTGCAATGGAAAGGAAACAGCTGCATGCATTGCAGAATGGAAAAGGATGCCTTCTTGCATTCCTAGTCCTTAGTACAATCCTCATACCTCCAAAGTGAAATATATAATTTTCCAGTTGAACAACAGTCTGTACGAGAGAGGGAGAAGGAGAGAGCGAGCATTTCCTCTGAAGGAACAGGGGTCATTTCTCTCTCCTCCTGAGTAATGATTGCTTTGTCTGCAGAGTCGATTGCTAGAGAGTTCTGAGCTGTTCTCTCCCCCCACCCTCCATTTCCCCATTTCCTTCACTTGGGCTTCAGAAATGATGGAGTGGCTTGTCTCATTTCCAAGCCCCTCTGACAAATGAGCATTTATACAGCTTCCCGAGAACTCTGGATGATTTTGAAAACAAGTTGAGGTCTGCTAAGTAACCATTTATCAAGCCATTTGCAAAGTAAGGAAGGGAAACTGATCCCACAAGCTACTGGGCAGTTATGAGTGCTTCTCTCTTTTTATTTTTATCATGCTGTGAAAGTTCTTCATTTTGGCTACTGCCCCTTAGGCACTGGGCTGGATTAAAGAATGAGACAACAGAGGAAGGTAGGAAGCTGCCTTATACACGGTCAGACCGTTGGCCCATCTCGCTCAGTATTTCCTACACTGACTGGCAGCAGCTTTCTGGGGTTTCCAGATGGGGAGGTTCCCAGCCCTACTTGCAGATGCCAGGGATTGAGCCTGGATGCAAGGCAGATGCTTTGCCACAGAGCTATGGTCCTGTCCTCTAAAAATAAAGTAAGATTCTAGTCCTCATGGTTCTGGAGGGGGGAAGCATATTTAAATAGGAAGCTGCTTTAAACCAAATTAGGCAGTTGGTAACTCTAACTCGCAAGTCTGATCAGCCTAAGACTTGCCGATCAGAAGGTGGGCGGTTCAAATCCCTGCGACGGGGTGAGCTCCCGTTGCTCGGTCCCTGCTCCTGCCCACCTAGCACGTCAGAGTGCAAGTAGATAAGCGGGAAGGTAAACGGCGTTTCCGTGCGCTGCTCTGGTTCACCAGAAGCGGCTTAGTGATGCTGGCCACATGACCCGGAAGCTGTACGCCGGCTCCCTCGGCCAATAAAGCGAGATGAGCGTTGCAACCCCAGAGTTGGTCACGACTGGACCTAATGGTCAGGGGTCCCTTTACCTTTACCTCTAAATCAGTATTGTCCAGGGTTTTGGCTAGGGAACATTCCCAGCCCTTCCTGGAGATGCCAAGGGGCCTTCTGCATGCAAAGCAGATGCTCTACCACTGACCAGCATCCCCTCCCATACCTCCTGGATGTTTAAGAGCAGCAGGCTGACAAATCCCCACTAACACAACTTGAACTTTATGAATGGAGCAAGGGCAGCCCTTTGAAAGACACAAGAGGTACTTTGTGAAGTTGGTCTACTCAACTCTTTTAGGCAATGTATTATTATTTATTAGAATCACACCTGACCTGTACCTGTATACCTGAAGGAGCATCATCTCCCCTATCATTTGTTTGTTTGTTTGTTGGATTTGTATACCACTCTATACCTGCAGGTCTCAGGGCAGTTCAGCCCGGAGGTCCACCTCCGAGGGTCTTCTGACGGCTCCCTCACTGTGAGAAGTGAAGTTACAGGGAACCAGGCAGAGGGCCTTCTTGGCAGTGACGCTTGCCCTGTGGGACACCCTCCTGTCAGATTTCAAGGAGATAAACAGCATCTTTTGGAAGACATCTGAAGGCAACCCTGTACAGGAAAGTTTTTAATGTCTGATGTTTTATTATGCCTTTATATTTGGTGGAAGCCATTCAGAGTGGCTGGGGTTACCTAGTCAGATGGGTGGGGTACAAATAATTATTATCGTCATCTCCATTCCAAATCATGTCTTCTTTTTCCCTTTCGCAAAGGTGCTACAAAGCCAAGAGCTGAGCAGCTGCCTTCACTGAATCAGAGCGTGGGTCCACCGAGCTCAGTATTGTCTGCACTGACTGGCAGTGGTTCTACAGTATTTCAGGCAGGGGTTCTTTCCCAGCTGTACCTGGAGATTTCCAGGATTGGACCCGGGACCTGCAAGGCAGGTGCTCTGCTGCTGAGCTACGGCCCTCCCTATGAAGAGAACTTGCAGGATTGTCATCTTCCTTGAAGCAGCCATTTCGAAGGGTTAACTTCAAAAGAACTCCCCTCCTTGCCCACTCAGTGCCCTCCAAGATGTGTTGGACTCAGCCTGGTGGGAGTAGCCCTCTCAAACATCTGGAGGGCACCGGCTTGGCTAAGACTGGTGCAAATGCATCTTTACTGATGAGAAATGAAATGTTTCCTGGAAAACAGCTCACTTCGTGTTCTCAGCCGGGCTGATTTCATAATCCATTTTAACATAAAGGCAGGATTTTTCCATCAGTGTCGCTGTCGAAACGGCAATAGCTATTAATCAGGTGCCAAGGAAAACAGACTCGCTGTAAGCTCATCTTCTGCCTGTCTTGTTCAGTTGATTTATACACTCTACCATTCTTGCCCAAATAGAGCTTTCTGTTTCAAATAATTGCGGGGTACCGCAACCAGGGAGCTACCTCGCACTTCCCTTTCGGGAACAGCCACCCATTTATTTATTTTTTCGGTTTTTTAATTAGGCCTTGTTTACAAAAGGTCACACTGCAGTAAACAGACTCTGAGGCAGGGTGGAGATGAGCCATGTCAGGTGAGTTGCCCCTGCTGTGCCCCAGGAAAGGGCAGCCCGTTCTCAGTTAATTGGAAAACGACAAACTGTTCTGGTGGCCTCACCTCATGAAGGATATTGCCGAGTTGGAAGAAGTTCAGAAAAGGGCAGCCAAAATCATATCAAGAGGGATGGAGGAACTCCCCAGCGAGGAAATGTTGCCACATTGTGGGTCTTCGTAGTTTAGAGGAAAGGGAGGCATGATACAACTGTCAAAAAATTATTTGCAGTGGGGAGAAAATGGATACAGAGCTGTGTTTCTCCCTCTCTTGTAATAATGCTACAAATCACAGACATTAAATGAAACTGAATGTCGGAAGACTCCAAACAGATGAAATAAATTACCCATTCACAAAATGCCTAAACTATAGAATTTGCTCCCACAAAAGGTTTTCGCGGCCACCAACAGGGGTGGCTTAAAAAGAATTTTAGACAAGTTCATGGAGAATAAGGCTACTAACCGCAATGGTTATGTTTTCACCAGCGTGAGGAGCGCTGTTGGGCTCTGGACTATCTTGTTGGCTTCCCATAGTTATTGGGTTTGTATTCGGTTTGCTACGCTGAGAACAGGATGCTGAACTTCCTGGGTCTTTGCTCCAGCAGGGCTCTTCTTGCATTCATATATCACATACAGGTGAGGCACCGAGATGCCTTGTGACATCTTGGACAATAAAACAAGTCGCTCTTTTGGGCTGCAGCATCTTTAAACACACTCAGCCTGAATCTGTGGATGATGATCTCCTGCAGCTCCCTCCATAACCACATGTAATTTGCAGGTTGCCTTTTGTTACAGCACTGCCTGCTGGTTGTAGGAGAGCCTCCCACAATTTGATCTAATGATTCCTCACAGCCACAAGGGACAAAAAATTTAAATTTTCCATCCCTGATTGTAGCAGGCCGACAACACTCCCAATTGCAGTTCCTGACTCAGTTAAAGGAGCAGAACTGAGATATGAAATCTTCTGCCCCCCACCCTGTAAGCTTGGACACTGAGTTCGAATTCCACAGACTTTGCATATAAAGAGGTTCTCCCCTCACTGTGCATTGCCTTAGCTCACCAAGTCAAATAAGAATGGTTTCTTCCTTTTGTGCATTTCTCTCTTTTCTCCTTCTCCTTCCCCTTCTCTTCATCACCATGGACTGTATCCAATGCTCTCTGTCCATCTTGCGTGAGCTGATGAGTGAGTTTTAATATTGTGCCACAGAGGAATCCAAGAAAACTTTTGTCTGACAGGTTACAAAATCTCCTGTGCAAAAAAATAAAATCACCAGCTACCTGCTTGTGCATCTTATTATTATTTATTATTTCATTAAATTTATACACCGCTTGATGGTTAAAAAAACAAAAACCACCTCAAAGCGGTTTACAAAAAAATAAAACCACAAAATCAAGAAGAAGAAAAATACAACCATACTTTAACTCATACAATAGTTAAAATACTAAAGGAGATTAAAATTACCTCAACTTTACAAGCGTCTCTGTGGGCTTGTCTAAGCAAGAATGTCCTTAGCAGGAGCTGAAAAGAGTGCTTGATCCCAATAGGCAACAAATATTTTACTAGCAGAGCAACTATGCCACTAAGTGACTAAAACTTAGCACTACAGTGGATATAACCCTGTTACTAGGAAATAAAAGTTAAATAAGGACATTGGCTGGGATGCATTTTCTGGGGTAGGTGGGTATTCACTGAGTTGTAGGGCTGGAAGGGATCCTAAGGGTCATCTAGTCCAGCCCCCTGCAATGCAGGAATCACAGCTAAAGAATCCCTGACAGATGGCCCTCCAACCTCTCTTTAAAAACTTCCTATGAAGGAGAATTGGCCACCTTCACCTTTCATTGTCCAACAATACCTACCATCAGGAAGATATTCCTAATGTTTGGCACTGTGGTCTAAACCACTGAGCCTCTTGGGCTTGCCGATCAGAAGGTTGGCGGTTTGAATCCCCACGATGGGGGGAGCTCCCATTGTTCTGTCCCAGCTCCTGCCAACCTAGCAGTTCAAAAGCACGCCAGTGCAAGTAGATAAATAGGTACCACTGCGGCAGGAAGGTGAACGGCATTTCTGTGTGCTCTGGCTTCTGTCACAGTGTCCCACTGCACCAGAAGCGGTTTAGTCGTGCTGGCCACATGACCCGAAAAGCTGTTTGTGGACAAATGCCAGTTCCCTCGGCCTGAAAGTGAGATGAGCACCGCAACCCCATCGTCGCCTTTGACTGGACTTAACCGTCCAGGGGTCCTTTACCTTTTACCTTACTGTCATTTGAATTAATTGGTTCGAGTCCCACCCTCTGGAGCAAGAGAAAGCAAGTGTGCTCCATCTTCCATGTGGCAACACTTCAGACATTCGAAAATAGCTCTCATGTCAACTCTCAGTCCTCCTCTTCTCCAGGCTGAACATACCCAACTCCCTCAACTGTTCTTCATGAGGCTTGGTTGCCAGACCCTTTATCATATTTGTTGCCCTCCTCTGCACAGAACAGGACACAGTACTCCAGGTGTGATCTGACCATGGCAGAATAGAGTGGTATTATTACTTCCCTTGATTTGGACACTACTTTTGTTGATGCAGCCTAGAATTGCATTGAATTGATTCGTGTTTAGCTTGTGGTCTACTCTGACACCTAGATCTTTTTTTACATAGACTGCTGTCAAGCCAGGTGTCCCCCACCTCATATTTGTGCAGCTGGTTCTTCCTGCCTAAGTGCAAAACCTGTCATTTGCCCCTACTGAAATTCATTTTTGGACCCAGTTCTCCAACCTGTTAAGGTCCTCTTGAATCCTGATTTCGTTCGGTGACATATTAGCTACCCCTCCCAGTTTGTAGAGGGACCGATAAATTACCGTATTTTTTGCTCTATAAGACTCACTTTTTCCCTCCTAAAAAGTAAGGGGAAATGTGTGTGCGTCTTATGGAGCGAATGTGGGCTGCGCGGCTATCACAGAAGCCAGAACAGCAAAGAGGGATTGCTGCTTTCACTGCGCAGCAATCCCTCTTGCTGTTCTGGCTTCTGAGATTCAGAATATTTTTTTTCTTGTTTTCCTCCTCCAAAAACTAGGTGTGCCTTGTGGTCTGGTGCGTCTTATAGAGCGAAAAATATAGTAAGTAGAGCTTAATTTTCTGAGAGAGGTGGCGAGACCTTCTTAGGAAAGCCTACCAGGCTGTTCGGTATGATTCCAAAAGGAAGGAAAACACAAGCTAACTAGACGCTTCCTCTTTGCATAATCAGGAACATCGATGTGCAGACGCGACACCGGAGATGCGCAGCCTGGTTACTGTGAGCCAGGTGTTTCGAAACAGCAGGACGGTGTGTTCTGAAACTGAAAACCCGAACGTCTACTTACCGGTGCAGAACAAAGTGAACAAGGCGTCGAGATATCCTTGACAGGGTGGGGGTGGGGCTGCATGTACAGGGACACGGGGTTTATTTGCCGAGTTTTCGTTAGCCAAGCGAACAGGAGCTTCGGTGTATGTGTGGGTGGGTGTTCCAAGCCAAAATGCTCGAGTTACCTTAGTACAACCTTCACCGCTTGAGCTGAAAATGCAGAACAACCTGCATTTGCAGCTGATGAGACCCTCCTCTCTGGTCAGCTGTTGAAGGAAGGTGCGGCAAGGAGATAAACAGCTCACGGAATCTCAGGGGGCTTTGGGAACACAAAGCGCTGACCTTTGAAGCTGCTTATAGTCTGCGCCTGCAGCGTTCAAGAGAACCTCAACACTTTTAAAGATCAGGAAATCTTCCCATCAGCTCTTAGGCTGGTAGCCACCAATGAAAAATCGTGCTCTGCAATGGTCCCAGGGCCTGAAGGATGACAGCTGGCCCCTTTGAAATGGGCGCCTCATAGGGACATTGGAAGCTGTCTTACACCAAGTTGGTGCATCAAGCTCAGTAATGTCAGCATTGACTGGCAAGGGTTTTAGGCAGCTACGGCAAAGAGTCCATTTATAAAATACAGTGGTACCTCGGATTACATACGCTTCAGGTTACAGACTCCACTAACCCAGAAATAGTACCTCGGGTTAAGAACTTTGCTTCAGGATGAGAACAGAAATCGTGCTCCGGTGGCGCGGCAGCAGCAGGAGGCCCCATTAGCTAAAGTGGTACCTCAGGTTAAGAACAGTTTCAGCTTAAGAACGGACCTCCAGAACGAATTAAGTTCTTAACCTGAGGTACCACTGTACAGCTTCTCCTACCAAATGGGCTTCTTCCTCGAAGGCCAACAAAGCTCTCAACTGACCGCCCCATCATTAGCCACCCATAAAAGTCTTCATATTACGTGGACAGAACGTCCAAAGCTATGGTTTTTTACAGAGCAAAGAAACTGGGAAAAGGAAAAGAGCCAAAGCAACCCAAATAGTAATAATAACTGTGCAAATGCAGCACTTGACAAGAAGAGTTCAGTTGCTGCTCATTCTAGAATCACAGAGCTGTAGAGCTGTAAGGGAACCCAAGAGTCATCTAGCTCAACCGCCAGCAATGCAGGAATCACAGCTTATCACACTGCGCACTTCTGTGATACATAGTTTTTGTTTTCATCTTGTTTTCGGAACTTTTACTGGATAATAAATGTTGTATTATCATTGTTTTTCAGAGTAAACTGCTTAGAGATCTTTACGATATTAAGCGGTAAAGTCGTACCTTGGATCTCAAACGCCTTGGCTCCCAAACAAACAAATCGGCTCCCAAATGATTGAAACCCAGAAGTGAGTGTTCCAGTTTCAGAACGATTTTCAGAAACCGAACATCCAGCATGGCTTACGCAGCTTCCGGTTGGATGCAGGACACTCCTGCAGCCAATCGGAAGCCGCGCCTTGGTTTTTGAACAATTCCGGGAGTTGAACGGACTCCCAGAATGCATTCTGTTCAAGAACCAAGGTACGACTGTATAAAGCAGGGGTCAGCAAACTTTTTCAGCAGGGGGCTGGTCCACTGTCCCTCAGACCTTGGGGGGGGGGGCGGACTATATTGGGGGGGGGATGAATGAATTCCTATGTGCAACAATAACCCAGAGATGCATTTTAAATAAAAGCACACATTCTACTCATGTAAAAATACGCTGATTCCTGGACTGTCTGCGGCCAGATTTAGAAGGCGATTGGGCCGGATCCAGCCCCCGGGCCTTAGTTTGCCTACCCATGGTATAAAGTTTTGGGTAAGTACAGAGTAAGCCCACTTACTCTGGAGTGTGTGAACCTCCCTTAAAAGAGAGAAAAAAAAACCTCTGGACTGAAAAGTAGCACAGATGTTGACTTTTTTTATTTACATTTAAAAGTATTCACTTGCTGTACAGCGTCGTCTCCTTGTATGGCACCGGGTTGACTTTTTTAAAAAAATAAGGAGAAATAAAACGAAGCAAGGCCGAGGACGTGTCGACTGATCTGTGTGGGAAGCAGGCACCAACAACATGACGCCCCTTTCCGAGGCGTTTGGTTAAGCAGCTGTATTTGTCTGTGCTGAGAGTTCCTGGAAGGGTGGGCGGGAGGGGGAGGTGTCATCAGTGCTCTCCCTTCAGCACGGCCATGTGTGAGCCCAGATTCTCCTGGAGATAATACAGGAGGTGCAGTTCATAGTGTTCTCCAGACTCAGGGACCCTGATGCTGTGCCTCTCTTGTGGATAGATCTAAAGAAAGGGGGGAAAGGAGTCAATTTTCATTCTTTCTTGAGGTATTCACATAATCTGCTGCTTCAGACGTCTTGTAAGGCCTTTATCTTTTTGCCCAGGCTTTCTTTGGCCCTGCCTTCGCTGTCTGAATTCTTATTTTTAATATGCTTTTATACTACTGCTTTACAGGTTTTAAGTTCTATCACTGCATTATTGTTGCAGTGATATTATCGCTTTTGTGTCGTGCGTTGCTAGGTATCTTTCTGAATGTTTTTGGCCTACAACTCCCATGATCCCTAGCTAGCAGGACCAGTGGTCAGGGATGATGGGAATTGTAGTGTCAAAATATCTGGAGGGCCGAGTTTGAGGAAGCCTGGTTAAGGGGTTTACAAATGCTTCTCTAGATGCCCCCCTTATCACATATACAGCACAACATGACAACGGCTAATAATAATAATAATTTATTATTTATACCCTGTCCATCTGGCTGGGTTTCCCCAGCCACTCTGGGTGGCTTCCAACAAAATATTAAAATACATCTAACAAAAAAAGCTTGCCTAAACAGGGCTGCCTTCAGATGTCTTCTAAATCCCCCCACAAGAGTGTCCGACCCACTCAAGCCACCACCCTCCTGCAAACAAAACATATTGCAACCAACCAAACACAACCAACCAAGCTCTGGACTCTCTATTCTCTTACAATGCCAATAAAAATAAATATATATGTATAAATAAAGGACCTACCCACGTGATGCTGACACAAAACCCCTACAAACACGATGCAACAGAACGAAATATCATTTTCGCCCCCCACAACTGATCTCTCTCTCCCTCTCTCCTTCTTCCCCCAAATGCACAATGTCTTTAACAATCGTGTTTCATACCAAATGCAAACGAACTGCGAGAAAGACTCAACAAATTGAAAGTGGAGACGCTCTATGTACTTTCCCTTGTTGATTTGTTGGTTTTATTACACAAGAAAATCTTTAATAAAAACTTTAAAAGGAAAAAAAAAGCTTTTATAGAGGAAGAAGCAGGAATCCTCAAACTTTCTGGGCCTGGGGGGCACATTTGGAAATTTCCCTTGGCACCTCAAAGCAACCATTTCAAGAGAAGAAAAACTGGCAAAGCTCACAATTAGCACTGGTTAAAAAACAACAACAAACTACTAAACTAAATATAGCCAAGGGAATTAAACCAAAAGACACATTTTGGGTGAATTGGCATCCTTTTCTTACATACAGTGCTAAAGAGGAAAATCCTTTTCCACGATATTCCTTTTTTTGTTTTTTTACTGGGATTGCAAGTGGTAACTGTAACTACCACACAACTAAAAACAGAACAACTTAAGAGATCTAAGCAGGGATGTAATGTAACCTCACGTATTCAGAAAGTCCGGAAGGGTGAGCTTTGTTCTAACGCTATGGTTGCTGTTTTGTAATTTAAGAAAAGAAAGTTTTTGTTTTTATTTTTTTGCAATCCTCAGAACCATAACAAAACAAGCAAAACACCTACACACCCCGCAAAAAGCCCAATAAAGCACAGACAGCAAGAAGAAGTAGGCACACCCCCCCCCCCCGCAACAACGAACCTCAATTGTTTTGATAAAAAAAATTAAAAACTAGGAGGGACAGGAGTGGTTGGTGCGCAGCAGAAACAAAGGTTAAAAGCAGGGTCAGCAAACTTTTTCAGCAGGGGGCTGGCCCACTGTCCCTCAGACCTTGTGGGGGGCCGGACTATATTTTGGGGGTGGGGAATGATGCAAGAGCACCATGAGCCCCGATGGCAGCCTACCTGTGTCTTGCGAGCGGCAGGGGCTGGCGGAGGGATGATGAGCGGCGCACGAAAGGGCTCTGGAGAGGGGCTGCTTAAAATGGCAGCCGCTCGAGCGCTGCTGCTGCTGGCACCAACAAAGCCCAGCCCCCTTCCTCCTCTAGGCAGGGCGGGGAGAAGCCAGGAGGAGGGAGGGAGGGAGGAGCTGCCGCCATGGGAGGAAGAGGGAAAGAACGCGCGTGCTGGTGATCCACGCAATTCCCAGACCGTCCGCAGGCCGGATCCAGAAGGCAATTGGGCCTGATCCGGCCCGTGGGCCTTAGTTTGCCTACCCATGGTTAAGAGGTTCAGAGAAGGCCAGGATATGAAGCCTAGCTTGTTCCGAAGGTACTAACCACGGTTTCTCAGTTGGGACAAAACGGTATAGCAAAGGTTTGTTTGCTATACTGTGAAGGGAAGAGCAAAGGAGATGTGTATGTGACCAAAAGGCATGTTCTTATCTGGCTGGGGCTGATGGGAGTTGTAGTCCAAAATAGGTGGGAGGGCACCAGGTTGGTGAAGGCTGCCCTAGAGCATCTTACCTGTAGATCGTAAGGCTTCGCAGCCCGGACCAGAAAACTAAGCAAAATGCTGGTATGTGCAAAATGAACATTTTCATCAAGGAATCCATGCAACAGTAACAACCGGTTGGGTCTGAAAGGATGAGGGGAGAAACAGTAAGCAAAGCTTCAGATTATTTGAATTAGAATTTCTTCGAATCCTGGTATTGTCTGAAGATACCTATGTAGCTAATACCGGAAGGGGAGTGTGAAATAACAGACCCCCAGGGTTGGAATTTTCCCCACTGCTTTATTATTCCCACAGCCCATTTTAATTATTCAGAAATAGAGATTCATAAAACCAATTACTGGTAGTAACAAAATGCACAAACACAAGTCATACTTTGGCAACTGAAACCTGGATCTGAAAATCAGAGTGGCAATTGTTTTTTCAGCTGACTATCCCTAGGATGTGACACAGAAAGATCTTCAGGCCTGCTAAATGGGTTATGTTAACTTTTTCCAGTGTTTTTTCGTTCAGCCCTCCAGTTAAAATCTAAATAATAGAAGGGAAGCTTTAAGCTGACATGTTTGGGATTCCTTTTTTTAAAAAAAAAAAAGTATTTTTTTTTAAGAGTTTATAAAGAGAAATACAAAACAATCTCAAATATCCTTTTTGCCCAACATTATTCTAAGTAAAATAAAAACATGACAAAAAAGAGAGAGATAAGAAGAAGAGATAGAAAAGAACTTTCAAGAGGAAATAGAAAACATGCAATTCAGAGATTAAAGAACTTCCCATTCTTAGTCTGTCCACTATATATAATCACTTCATCCATGTTTAGGATTCCAACAAAATAATTTCCAGACAAAGTTTTGAATTAGCTAGGTCATCTAAACCATGCGAATATCACAATCCTATCGATGGCTGCTTATAAGTCCTAATAAGTTCAAAGGAACTTACTCCCAAGGAAACACATATAGGAGGAAGGGGGAACTTGTGGCCTTCCAGTTGCTGCACCCCAGCTCCCAATGGCTCCTGCAGCCAGCATGACCAATGGTCAGGGATGTTGGGGAACCGCAACAACTATAGGACCACAGGCCAGCCACCCCCAGCACAGAGGATCACAGCTGAAATGCACTTAAACGGATTTTCCCCTTGTAATAAAACGATTTAACTACTTTCGGATATTGGGCTAACGGTTCCCATATCTACAGAATATGCCTGTTCTAGTTTATTTACATACCACTTTTTGGCGCAAATGCCAAGAATTATTTATGGGGTGAACCTCTGTGAAGCAAATCAAATCAGAACAACTGTGTGAAATCAGATCTCTCATTGATTTAGGACAGCAGAAATGTGTTCTAAGTTTTCTGGAAAACTCACATCGCTGATCCCAAGGCTCCAAAACAATACACTTCCTCCAGCCTCCCATTTCTCCATTCACCGTCCCGGAAGATTTAAACACAGAATTTAAAGCCCAGGCCAATAAGAAAAGGTGGGAACGGATGGCAGAATACCAGCCTAAGTCAGAAGAAGCAGACGGTGTATGTGTCTGTATGGAGGAGCTGACAGGGCCACTCTAGGATAGAAGACACAATCTTCCCTCTCAAGCCCTGTTAACAACAACTGTGGCTGATCTACAGCCAGCCACTAGGGTGGTATGTCTAATTAATGCACTTAATTAGCACTGGGGCTAATTGCGTAATTTGAGGCAGGGGGGAGGTCCGCCTGCAATTTCTTGAGGCAAAAGTTAATACTTTAATGACAACAAGGCTAGAAAAGCAGATTACTCGTAATGGGCCGTGATTATGTAAATGCCCATTCAAGTTTATTAAGTGGTTCTTTACTACCACGCAACCGTTTAAGCATTTAATTAGGCAAGAAACAGCAGCGTTAGGTCGGAATTTAGCACAGTTGGGGGTGGGGGGGGCAGGAACACACTTACTCTGAAGGAAACTTATCCGCTTGCATAGCCACAGAGCCGAGGTAATAGCCCTGTTCATTATTATCTGGGTGACCCATGTAGCGCTCGGTGTAGCCTGTATCGTAGAAGAGCCACAGGGTGACTGGGGCACCAGCAATGGCGACCTATGGGTAAGAAAACCATCAGTGTTGTGTTATTCTCATTAATGCATTTATTTCATAAAATGTACATATATAATACTGGATTGGTTGGGGGGGGGATATGAAAGCAGTCTGCAAAAAGAATGAAACAATGAAATTAACAGTAAAAAGAAAAAGTTGAAAACCCCAATGGTAGCTTTTGTGCAATGTGACTCCCCCCTTCTTTTAATATAATTTTTATTAATTTTTCTGTTTTACAATTTCAAATAGACATTTTACATCCTTAAGATATCAATGACTTCCCTTCTTCTCTTTCCATAGTTCATTTGATATATCTTATATCCCTGCATATTTTACAAAAACTATACCAATCGGTTTACACTGTTGAATTTATCTTAATGCTGCCAGCGTTTTCAGCCGTACACAATTATTTTCCATATATTCAATAAACGGTTTCCAATCTTCTCTAAACTTTATGTTCTTCTTGTTCTCTTATTCTACATGTTAAGTCTGCGAGTTGTGCATATTCTGTCAATTTAAGTTGCCATTCTTCTTTGTTTGGGACCTCGCTCGTTTTCCATTTTGGGGCTAATGAAACACGGGCAGCAGTTGCTGCATACATAAAAAACCTTTTCCATAATGTGACCTTCTTCCTTTGACATATAGCTTATGTCTCCCTTGATGCCACTGATGGCAGCTGTCTGTGTGTGAATTTGTGGCCACATGGATATCAAATTGACTTTTATCAGAAAAAATAAACTCTGGATATGACTTTACTGTTTTAAAAAAGGGGAGGAGGTGCCACCACTCTGAAGGCCCTATTGTAGGGGTCAGCAAACTTTTTCAGCAGGGGGCCGGTCCACTGTCCCTCAGACCTTGTGGGGGGCCAGACTATCTTGGGGGGGGGGTGGAAATGAACAAATTCCTATGCCCCACAAATACCAAAGGAAGCATTTTAAATAAAAGCACACATTCTACTCATGGAAAAACACGCAGATTCCCGGATGTCCGCAGGCCGGATTTAGAAGGCAATTGGACCGGATCCGGCCCCTAGGCCTTAGTTTGCCTACCCATGCCCTATTGCGACATTGTACAGAATGGACCAGCTGATGAGATGGTATCTGTTGGAGCCGATGGGCTGGGTATATAAAAGACCACATTTCAAGTTATCCAGTTCCAAGTTTTATGCAACTTTATATAGTGGTACCAATACCTTTCGGTCACCATGGGCAGAGATGACCAACTTTTTCATTTTATGAGGCAGGCACTCGTTTTCTCCTGACTGGGGGCTGAAAGTGAATTTTTCCATACAAACTTGACCCCTTCCAAATGGGATTCTTTGGGGGAAGGACCATAGGTCAAGAAGGGTTAATCACCTGCAGAAGGTCCCAGGTTCAACCCCTGGCAGCATCTGCAGGTAGGGCTGGGAAAGATTCCCTGCATGAAACCCTGGAGGGCTGCTGTCAGTCAGTGCTGACAATACTGAGCTAGATGGACCAACGGGTCTGGCTCAGCATAAAGCATCTTCTTATGTGTTATATTTACAGATGGCACAATCAATCCTAACAAGACTTGAACTGTCAAATGAACAGGACATCTTGCAAAAGTTGGAAATGGAAACACACAACACACACACACATACCCGGCTGTCTTGTTGCACATTATCCTACCTTGAAGATCTCTGGCTTCTGCAACAAGGCCATAAGGGAGAGGTATCCCCCGTAGGACCAGCCATGAATGCCAACCCGGTCCAAGTCGATGAATTCGTATCGGGAGGCCAAGTACTGCAAACCTTCCACTTGGTCACTTATTTCAATTTGTCCCTGTTGGAAGAAACCAACCCCCACCCCCCCAAAATAATATTAGGCTTGGAAAAATAATGGCATCATGGACAATGGGCAGGGGGAAGTGTCATCAGGGAAGGGTTAACCTTACACTCCCCAGCTGTTATCCCCCCCCCCAAAAAAAATCAGAATTAGGCTTGGGGGGAAAGCCTTCTATGACCTCCAACGGAATGTTTTTTCCGAGCCTAAATGCAACTGGGAAAGGAGGGATGAGGCCTCTAAGGCAGAATTCTATGAGATTATCTCATCTCTTAATAAAAACGCAAGGTTGCAGCACTCAGACCTGAGTCAGGACTTCTGTACCTATTGAGCAACTTACCATCTTATATTTAAAGGCACCTTCGAACTTCAGACCGCGGTGGCAGGATCCCCTGTTGTCAATCACCACCACAACATAACCAAGGGACGCTAGGGTGTTCAGGCGGAAGTATTTGACCCCTTTAAACCGGTTGTTCACAAGTTGCACCTGGAAGGAAGTGCAGATTAAACTTCTACATTGCACACATGGGGGCTGATAAAAAACAACATTTTTTTATTCACAGCTTCCAGGAACAATGTTATCAACTGACCTGGGGCCCCCCGTATATGAAGAGTACTGTGGGGTACTTCTTCCCGAGTTGTAGGTTGTGGGGCTTGTAGATCATCCCATAAAGCAAAAACCCTGAGGAGCTCTCGAAAGAGAAGATCTCGGGCGGGACGTAATCTGGGAGAGGCCCTGCAAGGATGCAAGCACAGCTGTCGTCTGCGTTCAGCATGGCAGAGCGGAGTTGGCCATTGTATCTGGACGCTGAACATCCACAGGTTCCCAAACCCTTCAGTCCAACCCATCTCAATAACCACAAGCCTCAAATTTAAAGCAAAGCGTATTTAGGAACAGCTTCAGATGGGTGGGTGTGGGTGTCCCTACTGGCATCCAGGATGTCACCAGTACTAGCCAATAGGTGCTTTACCTGAAACAGTTATAAAAATAAGCAGTCTTGAGTGCTGTACAGTCGTACCTTGGAAGTCAAATGGAATGTGTTCCGGAAGTCTGTTCGACTTCCAAAACGTTCAGAAACCGAAGTACGGCTTCTGATTGGCTGCAAGAAGCTCCTGCAGCCAATTGGAAGCCGCGGAAGCCCTGTTGGACGTTCGGCTTCCAAAGAACGTTCGCAAACCGGAATAGTCACTTCCAGGTTTGCGGTGTTCGGGAGCCAAAACGTTCGACTTGCAAGGTGTTCAGGATCCAAGCTATGACTGTATTTCCCATGACAAAGCCTAGAAGGTTTCTGCCCTCTCCTTCAAAACTGTACTCCTATCCATTGCTTCCTTTATCTTTTTAAAAATAATAATAATTTATTTGTACCCCGCCCATCTGGCTGGGTTTCCCCAGCCACTCTGGGCGGCTTCCAACAAAGATTAAAAATACATCAAATTATCACATATTAAAAACTTCCCAGAACAGGGCTGCCTTCAAATGTTTTTTAAATGTCAGGTAGTTGTTTATGTCTTTGACATCTTATGGGAGGGCGTTCCACAGGGCAGGCGCCACTGCCGCGAAGGCCCTCTGCCTGGTTCCCTGTAGCTTTGCTTCTTGCAGTGAGGGAACAGCCAGAAGGCCCTCGGCACTGGACCTCAGCGTCTGGGCTGAACAATGGGGGTGGAGACGCTCCTACAGGTATACTGGGCCGAGGCCGTTTGGGTTTAAGTCTGTACACTCCTGCATAAAATTAGATTCTGACTGCACAACCACAATCCTTGCACCAGGAAAGGGAGAACCCCAGTCACATGGGCCAGAAGTGGCCCTTCAAGCCTCACAGCCCTCAGGAGCCTCCCTAGGCCACCCTCCTCTCTCCAGAAAACCCTCCTCAAATGCTTTTGCCTGGCCTGGAATGTGGAGGGGTGTGGGTGGGTGTGGAGAAACCTCTGACTCTGGCTTGGCCTACCATACAGAGGCCATAGTTGCATCTGTTGCTCTGCACACCAGGGCCGTGTGGCCCGCTGAAGGCTGCCCATGAGGGAATATGGCCACTGAGGTGGAAAAGGTTCCCCATCTCCACCTCACAAGAGTCCCACCAGTTTTCAAGTGGCTTCCTCACATGAGGAAGTACTGCAAAATTCCTTCAGGATGCTTTGTAAGCTTTGGTTCACACATGAAACGAACCGACAAATAAAGGAAGAGTTGTCACAGAGGATGCATGAGGGCAAGGATGAAACAAGGCTCCGGGACAGATGTCCTTTCACCTTCTTAAAGGCCTGGCACCATATCTGAAATACCTGCAGAATCTAAAATGGTAGCCCAGAATTCCTTGGACCTGTTGGAAATGTCATCTTCGAGGCCGGTCAGCTTGTAGAGAGACACCTCGTGCGGGTTCCTCTGGTTGCTGAATTTACAAATCACCATGTCGCAGTTCTAGAGGGCAGGAGGAGAAATAAGTGACCACCTCTGAAAACCAGCTTGGGCCTACCAGGCAATTTCCCTCAAGGTTTATGCTGCCATCACACTGTGCTTTATACCATTTCCCTGTTAGTTTCCATTTTATATTTGAGCTTCCACCCAACATAAAAGCCATCTCCGGAAACGTTGTGGAATCTCATAGACGTTTAGCGCTCGTGCCTGTGTTAATTGGTTTCAGAAATAACCAGTTTGAAAACCAATTGACCCATAAAATTGCAGGAGTAAAGTGATGAAATTCAGGGTTCTGCATCAGCACACAGTTTCTTCCTGCTATCTTCATGTGGGAACTCAGCACAGAACAAAACCACAGCAAAGGAGGTGAAATACCTGACTGACGCAGCAGGCGTAGGAGAAACCAGCTTCTGTCAGCCGCTTGATCTCCCCGGGGTTCTCGTAGTGAACAACATACAAGTGATGTTCCAAGGGGGAATCCTTTGTACCTTCAAAATATACCAGTTTTTTAGCTTCATCCACCTGGATCTGATAAAAAAAAACAAACACACACACACAAAAACACAGAAGTGACCCAAGTTTGTACCATCAAAAATTCCCAGGTTGGATTTAGTACTAAGTTCATTTCATCTGCCTATGTGGAAAGCTAATTTAAAACCCTAAAGGAAGAAGTTACTTCCCACTGCAGCCTCCTGGCTCAGGATAAAGCTCTCAGGTGAATCTTGATGCTGGCCAGAGAATGAAGCGGTAGGACAGACTATACCACTCACTGCAGGGCACATACCACTTCCGACTGCAACTCCCTGCAAACTGAGGACTAGCACATCAGGAACAAGGGTTCTATCTCAGCACAAACTATGCCAACTATGTTCGATTTCAACTAGCGGGGAGCATTCAAAAGATGTGTACCCCTCCCTGGATGAATATTGAGACCCGTGTTGCCAACTTTTTTTTTTTAAAGAGGCTTCCAGCATCTGCAGAACCTGAGATATGAAGGAAAACACACAAACGCTATTCTCGTTTTCTGTTTTTGTGGGAAATTAGCCGACTTCCCTCCCTTTCGATGTCTTGTTTGCTCCCACCCCCAGAAAGATCCTTTGGGACACCAATGCCCCTGCTCTGGGGAGGAGTGGGGATTCCGAGAGCTGCAATGCCTGTTTTCCCTCCATTACACAACTTCAACTGCATGATTTTTTTCCACTTCTAGTTTGGATTTCTGTGGGTGTATCCCTAACAGGATGTGAAAACGGGGGCTGTGTACAGATTCCCGAGCCTGTGGTGGGGTTGCACAACCCCTGTGGCTGCTTCCTCATGCCCAGTTACTTTGTAGGGGCCACAGATCCATGGAATCAAGCTGCAAGGTGGCGTGTCACAGATAGGAACGCCCCTCTCTTGTTTGTTACTGGAGAGATCTGCTGTGCAGCTAACTCGGAGCTGGGCTTTTAGTGTGGCTGCCCTTGTTCTGTGTAATAGCTGCCGAGTCAAGATACGACAGGTACCAATTTTCTGCAGTTTCTGGAAACAACTGAAGACATTTCTCTGCCGACAAGCCTTCCTAACCAGACAAATTGGTCGCTGCCATCAGTGTCCACATTACATTGCGGTTCAAAAAACACAAAACAACCCACCCCCCATCACATACTGTTTTTAGTTGTTTTTGTTATATTTTCTACACTGTTAGGTTTTCTACATTTTACATAAGATATGTATGTGGAACGTGATCAGTAAATGACAACGGCAACAATGAACCTAAACGATAATTCCACACAAATCCCTGACTGCATTGTCTGTTCTGTTTTTCACTATGTGGGCACTGAGGTTGCATTAAAGTTTTCCCCCTTGATCAGACTAGCTTGATGCTCAACCCATGTTTAGGTAAAGGTAAAGGGACCCCTGACCATTAGGTCCAGTTGTGACTGACTCTGGGGTTGTGGCGCTCATCTCGCTTTACTGGCCGAGGGAGCCGGCGTACAGCTTCCGGGTCATGTGGCCAGCATGACTAAGCCACTTCTGACGAACCAGAGCAGCGCACGGAAACACCGTTTACCTTCCCGCCAGAGTGGTACCTACTTATCTACTTGCACTGGCGTGCTTTCGAACTGCTAGGTTGGCAGGAGCAGGGACCGAGCAACGGGAGCTCACCCCGTCGTGGGGATTCGAACCACCGACCTTCTGATCGGCAAGTCCTAGGCTCTGTGGTTTAACCCACAGCGCCACCCGCGTTCCCCCCAACCCATGTTTAAGCTCATGCTTTTTGGGGATGGGGAAAGGTCAAGCACATACTTAAAATTCCCAAATGCATTTGCCAGATTAAAAATAAAATAAAATTGAAGGGTCTTACGTTGGACCCGTGTCGGCCAAGAACTTCCCATTCCCCACTGGTAATCGGCACCTCTTCTTTGATGGGACACAGGAAATCACCTGCAAAAGCCAAGATCAAAATTATCGGAATGTCTGCGCGGTGGCAGGGGCTGATGGGAGCTGTAGTCCAACAGAAGGCAAAGGCTTCCTATGGGGCTGCTACAAGACCCTCTCCTGGGCTGTCACCCCACACATTTCTGAGGGTGGCGGAACAACCCAGAGGGCCCTCTCTGCTGATCTTGACATGCAAGAAGGCTGGTAAGGAATCACAGAATTGCAGAGTTGGCAGGGACTCCAAGGTTCCTCTAGTCCAACTCCCTGCAAGGGAAATCTGGGCTTTACAAGCTGAGGTTTGGATCCTTGCCTGCCCAGCACAAGGCAAGCCAGCCAGTTTCGGCTGTCAAGTTCTCCAGTCTAGATTACAGAGAGAAAATGCAAATTGTTGCTTCGTTTGCACACTGTATTCCACAAACGTTGGGTACCGGTCTAGACAAAGCAAAGCACCCACACTTTCCATATCTTTCCTCTTGGGCTACTGAGATTCCTTACAACACTTCAAACTCATCTTCAGAATCATAAGGACTAGCAGCTTAATTTTTTTATTTTAAAGTGGGGAACAAGCTGACTTGCGGAAGTGCAGGGTGCTTACAGCCCCAATCCAAGCCTAACGGGCCACTGCAATGCTGGGATGCCAACCTGAAAGAAATCTCTATTATTCTATTTCATTTGAACTTAGGAGCAAAAATGGCCAAAGCTGGTTACTTGGAGCAGGGAGTCCTCCACTCGAGCGCTTGTACCGGCTCTCCTTTAAAACGGTTGTGATTCTGTACAGGTGGCGGAATCCTGTTTTGCACTCAGAGGCAAAGATGAACTCTATCTCATCCTCATTGGTTTGGGGGAAAACGTGGAAGATATCGTGGACCTGTTGGAACACAGGAGGGTTGGAAGTTGAACCGAAGGATGGAGATTGAGCCCATTCGCACGCAACTGTAAACTGAGGTTTAATATTATGCGGACAAGCCTAGTCAATGCAGAGCAAAGCATTTGCCTCCCACACCCCTTTCTTTCCTCTTGCAGCACAGTCACAGCAGAGTCTTTTTTCACTTTTAAGGAACACCAGCTTTGTTTGCTTTATGTTTGAAACAGGAATCTTGGTTTATAAATAAATAAATAAATAAATAAATAAATAAATAAATAAATAAATAATATTTTTTTTATACCCCGCCCTTCCTGGTTCAAAAAACCGGGCTCAGGACGACTAACAACAAATTTAAAACACTTAATTGATGCAACAAAAAACAGCCAAAAATACAGTATAAAACATGAATAACAATAAATTCAGAATTCAAAAATCAATTTAGGGGGGAAATCCATCCAATAAACATTAGATGATCACCAGGGCTAGCTGGCTAAATCAGTCCTATTTGGGCCAGCGAGGAGACCAGGGGAGAATTAGCTTAACACAAGATCTGTTTAGTTAAGTTTTGGAGGGGGCTTGCTGTGAAACTTATCTGTTTGTTTCAAACAAGGATCCCTAGTACAAGCAATTAAAGCTAAGCTGGGATTCTTTAAAACTGAAACTAAGCTCTGTCAAAGTCTTCCTCCTGGACACAAAGCATTAAGGCTGGCCAGCGCAGTGCTATGGACCACAGTTTAGTGTTACTTGGAAATATGGTTACTAGCAAAATCAGCCTACCCTGATGTGAACAACTCAGTCCTTCTCTCTCCATCACCTTTGAGGTGCCTTCCTTCCAAAATTCCCCTGCCTGTCCAGTCATTTCTTACCGATGACACAATCAGCACCTACCATCCCCTGGAGCCTGTGTGAGCTATTTCCTGTAGGGCAGGCAAACTGACCACAAACTTTCATATAGAAGCTGCAATAGTTGTCGAGATTCTGTAGCTGACACTTTCCCTCCAAGCAGTTATAACATTGTTATAACTATGACATCACACTAGGGCGTGGCTGAAGAACCTCAGACCCAGGGACTGAATGTGGCCCTTCAGGCCTCTCTATCCGGCCCTGAGGACCCGCCCCTTCACTAGGCCACGCCCCTCCTCAGCCTTGCTTGTATCTGGCTTGAATGTGTCCTTGGACTGTGGCAATGCTTTTTGCTTGCCTGGATGGAAAATCACATGTTGAAGTGGGGCAGAGGCAAAGCCTCTGACGTGGGTGTGGCCTGAACTTAAGTCTGTTGCACAAAGGCAAGAGCCACACCTGTTGCTCCACCCACTATTGCCTCTTGCTCCACCCACCACTAGCATGTGGCCCCCGGACTGTCGCCCAGGTGGCTGAATGTGGCCCTTGGACTGAAAAGTCTCCCCACTCCTGGTCTAGGGGCTGCTAGCAGGACTTCGCTCAAGGGGATAACGTTCTTACATTTATCCAGATGTCTGTTGTTTCCTCGTAAACAATCAGCGGCGTGACAGAGTCGGGCACTGCGTCGATCAGCTTCTGCCTCTCCATGGCATCCTCTTCCACGGGGATAAATAAAGCGGGGGGAAGGAGCACAATTTGAAGCCGCGTTTGAGAGCGATCAAGCAAGATGGCCCAAGCACTGTGGACGGAAGGGGGAAAGCTTCGGAACATGGCAAGAGCTACGGCTGAGCACAGCAGTCGAAACACCAGTTCCCACAACCCCAGCTGGAGAGATCCGAACCCAAGTCCCTGTGGATGCCAGTGGGACTTCCTTCAACGTTTCTGAGCACAGTTCCATGTGTTGGTGCTGAGCTTTAAAGCCCTAAACGGCCTCAGCCCAGTATACCTGAAGGAGCGTTTCCATCTCCATCATTCAGCCCGGATATTGAGGTCCAGCTCCGAGGGCCTTCTGGCAGTTCCCTCACTACGAGAAGCCAAGTTACAGGGAACGAGACAGAGGGCCTTCTCGATACTGGAATGCCCTCCCATCAGATGTCCAGAAGATAAAGAACTACACAACTTTTAAAAGACATCTGAAGGGAACCCTGTATCGGGAAGATTTTAATGTTTGATGTTTTATCGCTTTTTTATTTTTATTACTAATATTCTGTTGGGAGCCACCCAGAGTGGCTGGGAAACCAGTCAGATGGGCGGGGTATAAATAAATTATCATCATCATCATCATTATCCAAGGAAGAGATTTGGACATTGTGCTCAACAAAAAACAGCTATAGACTATGAAAGGGTCATTTGGAACAACTGAACAAGGCTGATTTCATATCATATCAATCACAAATATGTTGTATTATAAATGTTATTATTTATTTTGGAATGCCCCTCAATCGGGTCATGTCAGGGGACTGCCATCGGAACAGGGGAGGGAGGCAGGGGGATACAGAGAGCCTCCAAAGCTGTTGAGCAGCAGCGCCTTGTCTGCAGAGGGTTGAAACGTAAGGAGGGGAGGAGGAGATTTGGGGTGTCTAAGTTCTTATGCTGCGGGAGAAACCAGAAGGGGCCACTCCCGGAATCTGCAAGCGACTAGGATGGACATGAACTTTGTGTTTCTGCACTGTATATAGTTTGCACCAATAAAACCTGTAAAAGACAGGTCGGAGTCCTGCCTGGTTACTCGCGAGCAACCACCACCAGCACCTGACAGGTCTCAAAATCAATACAGCAAACTGCATAGAAGCATGTTAATGGAAAGGGATCAAAGCATCGCAAGTGGTGTTGAAATTTTGAGAGGTTGGATAGTTACAATGGAGTGGTCTCAGGGTGCACATTTTTATTTATTATTATTACTATTTATTACTATTATTAAATAAAAATGTATTTAAAATTTATTATTATTATTATTATTATTATTATTATTAAAAACTAAAAAAGAAGCATATGTTGGAACTAAGTCATATGTACCATAATAAAAAATAACATTAATTTATTTCATAGAATCTAAGCATTGTAGAGTTGGATGGGACCCCGAGGGTCATCTAAGTCCAACCCCCTGCAATGCAGGAATCACAACTAAAGCATCCATGATAGGTGGCCATTCAACCTCTATTTAAGAACCTCCAAGGGTTTATTATATCTGTTGACCACCTTCTTTCCTCCAAGGAGCTCAAGGCGGCATACATTGTTCTCCACTCCCCATTTTATCTTCATAACAACCCTGCAAGGTAGCTTAAGCTGAGAGAAAATAACTGGCCCAAGGTCACGCCCAGTGAGCTTCATGGCCAAGCAGGGATTCGAACCCTGGGATCCCCGGTCTGGGCTGATCCTCTAACCATTACGCCACACCCAATAATAACAAAGCCCTCCAACACAAGGAGTTTGCCTCCTGCTCAGAACAGTCCAGTTCCAGCCAAGAGCTGCTGGGGAAATGCAGGAAACCATAAAAACACGCACTATTTCCCCTCTCGGGTCCATCCTGCTCGAGTGATATACTCCACGCCTTCAAACAAGATCTCAAAGGGCTGGACGAGTTCCTTGTCAACCACATCGGAAATCTGCCAAGAGAGGTGAGGGAAGTACCGTTCAGAAAAGCTCTCCCAAAGTGTGCTCCTCCAGCAAGCCTTTTAGGTCCATATCTTTTATCCCAGTCTGCATCTGCACTGGGACTGCTTTTAAGAGGTCTTAAATATTTTTTTTTTAAAACTGTTTTCTCCATTGCTGTTTGCTACCCTCCGGGCTCCTCTGGGAGGATGGGTGGCATACGCATTTAATACATAAAATAAAAATATAAGCTACTAATTTCACAAATTACTGTGATTGTAATTCATTAATGCATGGTTTGCACATTAATGGACTTGTTTCAGTTAATATGCATCTTAATTAAATTAACCCCACAATAAAAGGTAAAGGTAAAGGACCCCTGGACAGTTACGTCCAGTCAAAGGCCACTATGGGGTTGCGATGCTCATCTCGCTTTCAGGCCGAGGGAGCTGGCGTTTGCCCACAGACAGCTTTCTGGGTCATGTGGCCAGCATGACTAAACCGCTTCTGGCGCAATGGAACACCGGGACGGAAGCAAGCCAGAGCACACGGAAACGCGGTTTACCTTCCCGCTCCAGCTGTACCTATTTATCTACTTGCACTGGTGTGTTTTCGAAATGCTAGGTTAGCAGGAGCTGGAACAGAGCAACGGGAGCTCACTCCGCCATGGGGATTCGAACTGCCGACCTTCTGATCGGCAAGCCCAAGAGGCTCAGTGGTTTAGACCACAACGCCACCCTTGTTCCCACAATACACAGGCATTAATCCTACCAATTCGCAATGATCATTTATTTATTCATTCATTTTGCTGCACTGATATCCCCCCTCCTCCAGGAGCACAAGGGGCATTCATTGTTTGCCCCCTCCTCAATTAGTCCCAACAACAACCCTGGGAGACAGGATGGGCTGAGAGGCAGTGTTTGGGCTCAGGGTCACCCAGTCTGCTTCATGGCTGAGTGAGAATTTGAACTCTGGTTTCCCCCAGCTCCTTAGTCCGACACTCTAACCAGAACACCACACTAGTTTTAAAAGATTTTAAAATGGCTATAATGCAAACCATGTGAAATGTACCTCCCGTTTTGCAGTGCAAGAATCCAAACCTTTGCCCCCACCTCCGCCGGTCATGTGGCCCCCCGAGGATTTGAAACAAGGCAATGTGGCCCTCGGAACAGGAAAGGCTAGCCACCTTTGTCTGAAGGCCTCATGTTTCTTGCCCCATTTGCTTTCCAGCAGTTGCCCCATTTGCCAGCAGGCTAGGCAAGTCACCAAACTGATTCAAATGAGGCAAATTAGAGCATCAGACTTACTCTGCCCTCAGCGTCGATGGTTATTTCAGACAGCTTGAAAGTTACTTTGGGGTTAGCGGTACCTAAAAAAGAAAAGACAGCAGTCAATGGTCACCAAGGAATGGCAGAATTATTTCAGGGCAGTGTCCTAAAAATTGGCACTTTCTGCTGCTGCCCCTACACATGGAAATGGCTTTTCAATTATTTGCTTCCCACACCTTGTAAAGATGTATCTTTTTGCACAAGCTTTCCTTATTCTATAAGGTTGGATCCTGTACCATTGATAATTTTGTATGGCTTCCCCCACCACTCCGCTCTGTTTTTACTATATTGTTTGAGAGTTTCATGTTCATCTGACCACTCAGAACGTTTTTAAATCTTGAAGTGGTTTGGAAATACAGTGGTACCTCGGGATGTGAACGGGATCCGTTCCGGAGCCCCGTTCGCATCCTGAACAGAACGTAAGACGCGACTACGCGTCTGCACGTGTCACGTTTTGCCGCTTCTGCACATGCGCGTGACGTCATTTTGACCGTCTGCGCATGCGCGAGCAGCGAAACCTGGAAGTAACGCGCTCCGTTACTTCTGGGTCGCTGTGGAGCGCAACCCGAAAATACTTAACCTGAAGTGTTAAAAATTAAGTGTTGAAATTAACGGACGTTGCTTACACAGACCCATAAACGTGAGTGGACCTAGCAGTTTGTCAGATATACTGTAACCCAAAGCAAATAAATTTCACACTGAAATGGAAAGGAACTGCTGGTGGCTTTCACTAGGATTAAACCGCCCCCATTTGACCCATAGCACAATCTATCTCACCGGTTTTGGGGTACCGAAAGGAATCTGTCCTCCTTGTCTCCAACATGGGGGATGTGACATGAATTATCTCCACCTCCGACTCGTCATTCTCTTCATACAGAATTCTAAGGATTTTGCCTCCACCTACAGCTACCAGAAAGATGGATGCAAAATGAAATTCAATTGGAACAAATGCAAGGTTCTGCATTGGCCGGTATAACCAGCTGCACAAATAGAAGATGGGGGACATCTGGCATGTGAAAAGGATCTAGGGGTCTTAGTAGACCATGAGTCAACAGTGTGACGCAGCAGTGAAAAGAGTTAATGCTACTCTGCATACTTACTCATCTCTGAATCGGGACACCACCAGTAGCCGGAGTATCTGTCAAACTCTTCCTGTAGCACAAAGGTAGCAACCCCAGCAGACTTGGGGTCCTCTTCAATGTTGGCAAATTCTATGCAGGCAATGCCAAGAAACATTATTTTTCAGAGAGAAGAATGCCCATGGAAAGCTTGAAGCATGCATTGTGAGCCATAAAATGTCCATTATTGTAGCTGGAATGGCAAGGACTCCACCCCACAGGGGGGATGGAGAACCCCTCTGGCTCTCTGGACCAGGCCCTTAAGAGGGTCAGCTTTGTGGGCCAGATATGACGAGTGGACCTATCAAAATTCGTTGGATAACTTTGCAAGTGTCCACCATCCTGCTTTAAACTTCTAATGTCGGAGGTTTAAAAGGGGACTGCACAGGCTCAAACAGGAGCAAGGGGAGTTGTCTTAACATTCTTTGCAAAAGCACTCTTTGAAACAGCCGACCTCCTTCTCCTTTAAGTACCTGACTGACAGAGTAGGTTGACAGACAAGCCCCCTGCCAACTGCCCAACTGCACCAATATTTAAAAGAGCATGAGTGGCTGCTTCAAAGAGGGCTTTGGCAAAGGACTTGCGCTTTGCAAAAGCACTCTTTGAAGCAACTCTGCTTCTCTTTTAAGAGAGTCAGATGGCGGCAGCCAAATTTTATTTGACTACCACTGGATTAAAACACGTCAACATCTGCATGCATGGACTGGCTTGCCTAAATAAACATGTTTCAAGCAGACACTGAAAGGAGTTCAGCAAAGGAATCTTCCTGAAGTCAACAAGCAGGGAATTCCAAAGTGTAAGTGTCACTACACTAAAAGATCCATTTCTTACAACTGCAGAATTAGCATTATGTGGCACCTGTAACAGTGCCAGTTCTGCAAACTGAAGTGGGCACAATCTCTACAGACCCCATGCCAGAGACAGATGGCCCTCCTACTCTGTTGGGGCATCCTTGCCCATGAGAAATGCGTCACCTACTCGGCTCACATGTAACTCCCAAGCCACTTTTGCCTCCTCACACTGCCCCACTCGTGCTGCCCTCGACATTCTTCTGCATTTGTCCCATGCTAAAGGCAACCATACCTTTGTGTACAAATGTCAGCCTCCGTTCTTCTTTGGTTGCTAGATTGGAGATCCAGATGTCATTGCTATGGATAAAAGCAATCCAGTTTGGATCTGCTGGGCAGAGCTTGGGATCCATCCGTATGTTTGGACAGCTCGTCTCTACCAAATTGGGCTGCAAGGGTTGTTTCTGCAAAAAAACGACCGTGGGAGAGAAAGACACTGGAAAACAGCCTTTTTGAACTAGTGAACCCTTCCCATGAGGCTCAAGGAATTTTTGCAGAAAGTGTCTGGGATGCAGTGAGAGTCAGCAAGAATGAATCGCCTTACGGACTTTATTAGCTTAGGAAAAATGGAGAGTAAAGGGAGGGGCATCAAATGGACCGGGAGATGTTTCTCACCCTCTCTCGCAGTATTATTTGATTATTCATTTATTTCAAATGCGTATAACTCGCCCTTCCTTCACCAAAAGAGGCCATAATAAGAAAACCACACAAATGCAGTCATAAGCAATGCGGCAGACAGCAATTAAAAGCAGCATTTGTTCATTTAGAATAGTGCGTGCTACTTTCAAATAAAGAATATTAGAAGTCAATGGGTCATCCAATGAAGTAGAGGCACAACCTCTTCTAGGAGTGAATCCCACACGATGCACAGTGTGAAGAAGTCCTTCCTTTTGCCCGTCAAGAATCTTCCGATACTCAGCTTCATTGGATGGTCCAGAGCTCCAGTGCTATGAGAGAGGAGACTGAAGGAAAACTCCTCCAGAAGATCTCAGTTGGTGGGGAGGATCAGCACCACATGGCTAATTGTCCCCCATGTTACAGAGGCCCAATTGGCCTCCACTAGGAGTCAGGCACCTCTGGTTACACATTGTGGAACACTCTTCCAACAAGAATGTGGCAAGCACCTAAGAGCCTCAGAAGAGCTTGCAGGATCAGGCCAAAGGGAGCCCCCTAGCCCGTTATCCTGTTCTCACATTGGCCAGCCTTCATGTGAAACCTCCAAGCAGGTAAAGGTAAAGGACCCCAGGACGGTTAAGTCCAGTCAAAGGCGACTATGGAGTTGCGGCGCTCATCTCGCTTTCAGGCCGAGGGAGCCAGCGTTTGTCCACAGACAGCTTTCCGGGTCAAGTAGCCAGCATGACTAAACCGCTTCTGGCACAACGGAACACTGTGACGAGTGCCAAAGTGCACAGAAACGCCGTTTAGCTTCCTGCTGCAGAGGTACCTATTTATCTACTCGTGCTGGTATGCTTTCAAACTGCTAGGTTGGCAGAAGCTGGGACAGAGCAACGGGAGCTCACCTCAACTGCGCAGACTCGAACTGCCAACCTTCTGATCGGCAAACCCAAGAGGCTCAGTGGATTAGACCACAGCGCCACCTGCTCCCACTCTCCAAGCAGGACCTGAGCACAACAGCACTCTCCCCTGCCGTTTCCAGCAACTGTCACACACACTTTTGATTTTCAGTTGTCTCTTAGAGACCTTTTTCAATGTAGATAGGCCTATGTAACTGTCTACATTTTTTGATCATTTTGATGACATTTCCCCCCTTTAGTTTTCATGGTGTTTTGCATTTTATAGCATATTGCATTGTATATTTTATTGTGGGGTTTATGTTTCAGCTATTTTATTTTCTTGTCCCCCACCATGCTATACTGTATGAACTGACAACATATACACATGCTGAAATAAATAAATAAATAAATAAATAACCCCTGAAGTTTGGACAACTAGCAAATAATTGTAACCCACTTCCAGCACTGTGGTCAGGCTGATCTTTAGCCTCCTCCCTCCAGAGGGCACTGTACCTAAAACCCAGAGCACAGAGCAGTTCACAAAAGTCTAGCTTGCCGTCTTTTATTACCGTGAACCCGTGGGGACCTCCATCTTTCACGTGGTAAATCCCACTTCCGGCTTGGAACAGGAAGGTGCCACTTTCTTGGTGATAATCGTAAGAGGCGATACCAACCGTCCCGATCCGCTTCCTTTCCCGCAGCAGCTCCTCCTCCCGAGAGTACATCCCATAATCGAGGCTGGCCTGACCGGCAGAAAGCAAGAGGGAGAAAACTACAACCCACAGCCTGTGTTTTCTTTTGTTGTTAGGGTGTTTTTTCACTGCCACTGAGGTTTTTTATTTGTTTTACATTGTCAAAGAAAATCCAAAGTATGATTCAGCAAAAGTTAATTTATGATTATGGCTGCAACCCAATGCAGAATTATGTGAGGATAACATCTGCTGAATTAATTCTAAGCATTTATCTGTTTGTATTGTTTACCACATGCTCCCTATCACCACCCAACCCCAGCTGGCATTCCCAAAGCACTTACAAAAAGAGGGGAGGGGGAAATACAAATATTACAAATTGAAAAGGTAACCCAGAACTGGATAAAATACTGCACAACCATTAAAGACTCGTGTATTTTTAAAATTTCAGACATGCACAGGAGCAAGATGTCTGTGACATAGAAAGCAGTGGGGCTCAGTTGCAACTTCCTTAAGGTCACAATCCGGTGTTTATTTATGTGGGGTTTAATCCCATGGCATCCAACTAAAGCTGCATTCACACAATAGCTTCTTCCACTTTACCAGTGTTTCTCATTCCATTCATTTCTTCCTTACATTTGAGGCTTCACACACCGTAAACGCCACTTATGAGAAACAAATGGAATATAGCGCATTTTAGCACTCATTTCCATGTTACTTGATTCCAGAAAAAAATCCATTTGCAGCCCCCTTAACCCAGATAATTGCAAGGGTAAAGTGACAAAACCTGGGGCGCTACACCAGCATACAGTTCCTTCCTGCCTTTTTAATGGGGGAATCAAGCACGCATGTGCAGGAAGGGTCAAAATGTCATTGTCCAATGGCATTTGTTGTTGGGCCCAATGACGTGATATGTAGCATGACATGCCAGTATTATTGGTCGAAAAACACAGTTCCATAGCACAATAGGTACTGCAATGCGAATGGAACATTAGGAAACAAGACAGAAGCACTAGCATTATAATCAGGAAAACAAATGCGGTATTTCCTATGTCTGAGTGTGCCCAAAATAAAGGGGGAGGGCTTGCTTCTGTATACTCATAGTATGAGGAATGAAGTCCCATGGATTCCAAAGGGGGCTTACATCACAATGATCAGATTTCCCCCATGCAACTGGAAAGGAGTCAACCAACCTGTTTTAGACACCTACATGGGAGCGTTAATTTTTAGAATGCACTACTCAATATTTTCATTCTCGATTTTTTAAACTGCAATATTGACAGCATGCATTTAGTTTCACTTTAGGGTTTCTAATTTGTAGACTATATATATATAATATATATATATATATATATATATCAGATTAAATATAGATTAAATATGTTGATACTCAGCTAAATCAAGAGCAGGCCCACTGAAACCAATGGAAGTCCCAACAATTTCTGTGGGTTTACTCTAGAGTACGAGTAACAGTGGACATCTCCCATAATAAACAACACTTGCTGAATTGTGCCCAAAGACCTCTGCCATGCCTTTTTCCTTAAGAAAACTGCAGCAACCAGGCCGAGGCAATCTGTATTAAATGCTTTTTTAGGTAAATGGAAGAAGGAGCTGTCTCAACAAAGGGCGGCTCACCAAATGCATACAAGCAAAATATATTAGAAATGGAAAATGCTTTGAATTTTTAATTGGCAACGAGTGTAGCTAGGCAGGAGGAGAGCTGGAACAAACATTAGAGCTGTTAAGATACCCTTTGCTAATGGGTTTTCATCTTTGACAGCTGCCAGTCTCTCAAACAGGGCGTGTCATTACCTGGAAGACTGTCCACTGGAAAAGGAGAAAGGGAGGGAATGAAATGTGTAAGATTCAGGCTAGTCACCTACGTGAAAAAGATCCAAGAGTGGCTTCCACGAGAGCAAAAGAATCGCAGCCTTGTTTATGTTTTTGGGAACTTCAGAATAGAAAAGTGTATTTTCTCTGTTCTCACCGGACATTGCTGAGTATTAAAAAACAAAACACAGTTTGCAATTTATTTATTTTTGCATTAGCCGAATACCAAGCAGATAAGGAAGAGAGAAGCCAAATCCTGTTGGGAGACTTTAAAACCAAAAACTACCATGATTTCTAAAATAAACCCTTTTCGATGCAGTTCTATTTTTATTTTCATTTTCAGTCAGTATTATTTTAACAATTCACTATTCAGCTAATAAAGTTAAGAACAAGTAGCTGATTCGGCTTGTAACCAATTCAATTTTAACAAATCTGCACATTTCCCAAAATCTTAAGGAAATAAGAATATAACATGAGCCTTCCTGGCTTAAACTGAGGATGAATCTTCTTCAGAATCTTTACATGGCATTATTTCCACCACCCCGATAACTGGTATTTAGAGACAGACAGGCTCAGTTTGAACGCAGAACTAAACCATGGCTTACTGCTCTGTGAACCCAACATAGGTCCCCTCTCCTCCTCGCAGGAGGACGTCTGATGAGTTTATTCTCACTTTTAAGGGTTACACATGCCAGCTTTATAACCCAAGGTTTAAAGCTGGGTTGCTTGGAAACTAACCATGGTTTGTTGCAAACCAGGATCCCTGGTTCATACACGTTGCTTAGCTGAGATTCTTTGAAAGCAACACTAGACACAGCAGAAATCCTCCAGGCTGCATGGGAAGCTGTCAAAACTTACCCAGATAATAGACCCTGTCCGAGTGGGGGCTCTCTGCATCCGTCCTCTTCACAAAGGTGAAGTCGTGGGGCGCCTTGGCCATCAGGCAGCCGTGGTCCTTCCTGGTGTCATTCAGCAGCTTCTTCAGGTGGCTCCAGGAATACCTCTCCACGTAGTACGGTTCCAGCTTGGCCTTCTCCCCAGGCGCCACATTCTCCCTGTGCTCGGCCGTTTCAAAGATTTCGAGCCCTGGCTGCTCAGTCTCCATTGCAGCTGCCATATTGCATGTTGATTCCTATAAGGGAAAACCCCACGAAACCTCTTTAAGCCACAGCAACCTCTCCCCAGCAGACGGGCCAGAGCGCCACCACATGAACTGGAGAGGTTCTCTGATGTTTCAGGAAGGGAGACTTTCCAAGGCTACCGGGAGATGCTGGGGACTGAACCTGAGACCTCACCTCAAAAAAGGGGTATTGCAGAGCTGGAAAAGGTTGGAAACCAAAACGATCAAGGGGGGGTAGAGAGATTCCCTTATGTTGCAGCGCTTGGGACCTTTAGGTTTCGAGGAAAGGAGAGTTGAGAGGTGACATGATAGTTTATTAAAATAAAACATGCGTGGGATGGAGAAAACGGATAGAGAAAAGTTTTTCTTCACCTCTTGTGACTCTGGAATTCATGGCTATCCAATTAAGTTGAATGTTAAGAAGATTCAGGGCAGATAAAATACAGTGGTACCTCGGGTTAAGTACTTCATTCGTTCTGGAGGTCCGTATTTAACCTGAAACTGTTCTTAACCTGAAGCACCACTTTAGCTAATGGGGCCTCCTGCTACCGCCGCACTGCCGGAGCACGATTTCTGTTCTCATCCTGAAGCAAAGTTCTTAACCTGAAGCACTATTTCTGGGCTAGTGGAGTCTGTAACCTGAAGCGTATGTAACCTGAAGCGTATGCAACCCGAGGTACCACTGTAAAGTCCTTGCTCCCACAGGTAAATGATGGAACTTGCTCAGTGATGGCTACCAACTAGGATGGCCTTCAAAAAGGATTGGACAAATTCATGGAGGAGAAGGCTATCAAAGCCTGCTAGCTATGCTCTGCTTGCATGTTTGGCGGCAGCAATGCTCCTGAATGCCAGTTGCAGGAAACGGCAGGAGGGGAGAGGGCACTTGGGCTCCCGTCCAGCTTGAAGGCTTCCCACAGGCACCTGGTGGGCTCACTGGCCAGCTCCAGCGAGATCCTCTTATGTACTTCTGCAGCTGACTTACAGGGAGCCTTGCCAGCTCTACCTGCAGAGCAGGGCAACTGAGATGATCAAAGGTCTGGAAACCAAGACTTGTGAGGAACAGCTGAGGGAGTTGGGTATGTTTAGCCTGGGAAAGAGAAGATATGATGGCCATCTTCTACTATCTCAAGAGCTGTCACATGGAAAATGGCTTGCTTTCTCCTGCTCTGGAAAGTAGGACACAAACCAATGGATTCTAATGACAATAAAGGAGATTTCCGACAAAACATCAGGAAGAACTTTCTAACACTAAGAGCTGTTAGAGTCAGACAGTGAAACAGACTCTCTCAGAAGGTGGTGGACTCTCCTTCCTTGGAAGTTTTTAAGCAGAGGGTGGATGCATTATCAAGCTGAGATTCCTGCATTGCAGGGGGTTGGACTAGATGACCCTCAGCGTCCCTTCTGATTCTATGATCCTGTGATCCTTTGCTCTGCCACTGAGCTACAGCCCTTCCTCAGCCTTGGAATCTGCCTTTTGCTGATGCCCCATCTATAGTGCATATTTAAAGCTGTATCACACTACTTTGAATAACCCCAAAGAATTCTGGGAGCTGTAGTTTGTTAAGGGTACCAAGTTTTAGTGAGATCCTGTTCCCCCCACAGAGCTAAAAATTTCTAGAGTGGTTTGACTGTCAATCATTCTTCCCAGGGAACAGTGGGGGCTGTAGCTCTGGAAGGCAATAGGGGTCATGCCGTGACTGTGTAAAGCTTTAAATGTTTTTGTGCACATAGGGCCTGAATGGAACCAAGAGTCAATCTGGTTCCTTTGACATTGTTTACACAATTCTCAGGGGTTATTCCCATGTTATTTCCCAGCCCCACCAATGGATGCTGGAAATTGAGCCTGGAAACTTCTACATACCAAGCAGATGCTCCACCATCGAGCTACAGCCCTTCCCCTCAAATGAGATTTCAGGTCTCATGTCCTGAACATAAGGAAATAGGGAGTCGACATGTACCAACCACTGGTCCATCTTGCTCAGCATCACGGCAGCAGTTCCTCAGGCTTTCTGGATCCCTCCCAACCCCACCTCCAGATGCCCGTGATTGAACCCGGGACCTTCTGCATGCCAAGCAGGTGCTCTTGCCACAGAACCACCAGCCCTTCCCCCTAACAAAAACTGACAGGTGCCTTGTAGGGCGTCAGATCATTGGTCTGCCTAGCTCAGCGCTGCCTACACTGACTGGCAGCAGATCTGCCGGGTTTCAGGCCGGAAATCTCCCCCAGCCCTACCTGGAAATGTGGCGGGGTTGAACCTGGGACCTTCTGCATGCCAAGCAGGTGTTCTGCTCCTGAGCTTCCGCCTTTCCCCTGCCGGGAGGTGGGTAGGAAAAACACACGATCACCTCTACTCCTGGGTGGCCAGTGCCCCCGCTGTCCACCCTCTCCCCCCCTTTCTCCGGCCACGGAGGCCAGAGGCGCAGGGGCGTCGCTGCTCTCTGTGGGGGAGAGGAGAGATCTCTGTGTACCGGAGGTGAGGGGCGCGCAAGTGACCCGCTGGCCTGGCCGGCGAGGGGCGCGCGGGGCGCAACCTACTCCAGCCTTGCGCAGGGCGCGGCGCCCTCTCTTGGAGGATCCTGCTGCGTCCGAATCGGGGGTGGGGTGTCAGGCCTGCTGCTCTTCCCCGTCTCCCCGGCCTGGGGTGTTGCTTGTGTGTGTTGTGCGTGGGGGGGGGGGTTCCGTCCTTACTCACTCCCGGGGCGGCGCGTCCCTGGCCGGTTCCTCCTCGTCCTCCTCCTCCTCCTCTTGCTGCTGCTTTGCTGATGTTGCAGCGGCGCTTCCGCTTCCTCGTCTGCCTCCGGCGGCAGGAGCGGCGCCCCACGCCCTGCCGGAGCCCGCGCGCTCCTCACACCGCCCCCGCCGGGCACGGAGGAAGCCCCGGAGCCCACGAGAGAGAGCCAGGGACCGGCGCACGGGTGCGCAATCCGGGCGCAGCGCAGCCGCGAACGCTGCGGCCCACCGCTCCGGAAAGGAGAGCAAGGCGAGCCCCACAGACCCAGAGCCAACCGGCAGCAGAGAGGGTTTTTTTTTAATTTCTTATTTCTGTGCACCTCCACACCGTTAGCTGAAGAGCAGTATAAAACTCCTTTCATCTGCTTTTTTTTTGCATTTTGCATACAGGGCGCGCATGTTACCTTATTTCAATCATAAAATTTATACACCGCTTGATTGCAAACACACATACACACACACACACACTCAAAGGCCAGGTGACAGCAAAAACTGCAAGGTTTTTAGTGGGGACATTTAGAATAAGATCTATTTTATTATTAATGCAAACCTCCAAAATGTATTTTGTATAGTTAAGTTTTTACCTCTTATCTTCAGTACATTTTATTTTATTGCTGTGGCTAGTGGCTGATGCAAAGAAGAGATTCTTCTGAGCTGAGCTGATCACCTCAAAGCCATTTACAAAAAAGAAATAAAATTATCCATAAGGAATTGTTGTCTTTTTATATGCCACCCATCTGACTGGGTTGCCCCAGCCACTCTGGTCAGCTTCCAACAAAAATATTAAAACACACAGTAAAACATCAACCATTAAAAGCTTCCCTGAACAGGGCTGCCTTCAGATGTCTTCTAAAAGTCAAATAGTTGTTTATTTGTGTTACAGAGATGGGAGTGTGTTCCACAGGGCAGAAGCCACTACCAAGAAGGCCCTCTGCCTGGTTCCCTGTAGCTTCTTGTCTCACAGTAAGGGAACTGAAATTTTGCAGGTATACAGGGCTGAGGCCGTTTAGGGCTTTAAAGGTCAGCACCAACACTTTGAATTGTGCTCTTAAACGATTTGAGGCTTTTGATAAGTTAACCAACAGATTAAAACTTTCTAAACTTCCGGACAGGCTTGCCTAAACAAAAATGTTTTTAGCAGGTGCAGAGAAAAAGTACATCAAAGGGGCCTGCCTGATGTCAAGAGGCAGAGAGTTCCAAAGTGCAGATGCTGCCACACAGAGAGATCGAGTTCTTTCAAGTGCAAAACAGGTATTATGTGCCACCTGTAAGAGTAATACAGTGGTACCTCGGGTTAAGAACTTAATTCGTTCTGGAGGTCTGTTCTTAACCTGAAACTGTTCTTAACCTGAAACACCACTTTAGCTAATGGGGCCTCCTGCTGCCGCTGCACGATTACTGTTCTCATCCTGAAGCAAAGTTCTTAACCCAAGGTTAGCGGAGTCTGTAACCTGAAGTGTCTGTAACCCGAGGCACCACTGTACCTTGAACTTGACCCAGTAGCAAATCAGCGACCAGTGCAGGACTCTGAGCATAGGTTTTCTATGCCGACAAGGCCTCTCTCCTGTCATCAATCGTGCTGCAGCATTCTGTGCAAACTGCAGTTTCCAGATCGAATGCAAGGGAAGCCCCACATAGAGCACATTGCAGTAATCCAGTCTTGAAGTAGCCAAAGCATGAACTACTGTGAGAAGGGTCTCTCAGTCCAGGAATGGCTGTTGCTGTTGAACCAGCAGCAGTTGGTAAAAGGCTCTTCTATCCACCACACATATGAAACGTTCTGGAATATTTCTTTTGAATGGTGCTTCATTCTTTCAGGAACCACAGTACTCTTGTGAATGTAATATGTTTTAACTGTTCCTAATCCTGAATTTTAAATTGCTTTTTTAATAATTTTTATTAGTGTTCAATTACAATAATAGCCTCATTATAACAATGCCAAATTATAATACAATTCCTAATACAAATCATTCAAATACCAAATTATAAAATTTAGGTGCCCCCCCCCCGCATGCTAGAATTGATGGTTTGATGGTTTACTTTGTTTCTGCATTCCAAAATTGATTTCATTTACATTCCCATCATGATAGTAATCCCTTATACAACAGCTGCAATAGTTATAACTTCTATTCGTGTTAACACATTAAGTAATTTATAAGACTGCAAGTGAAGATCTCATACAGCATCGTTTTTAAATTGAATTTTATTATTTTTATTATCATAAAAAGCCAGTTTAGGAGGATCCAATGCAGTGCATGCGCCCGTTTTAGAAGACTCCCGCTGGTCGAGGTCCAGCTTCTATCCTCAACTCTCTGCAAGGAGAAAGCTAGCATACAGAACTTGGGCTCCATTAGATATTTGGCGTGGGGGGGGGGGCGGTGAAACCACCAAGGCCTCCCCGCAAACTGTGCATCCTAACCCTGCTCTTTTCATTCTCCCCCGGAGCCAGGCGCTTCCTGCCTGGCTTGCTAGCTTTCTCCTTGCGGGGAGTCGCGTCCGTTGCATGCGCGGGGCGGGCCTGGCTTCCTCTCCCCCCCCCCCGCCCCCAAAGGAAGCTGCTGCGCGAGGCGGAGTCTGTTAGGGTCGCGCGCGTCCCGAGAAGCGGAGAGGGCTCACGCGCACGTGGCCGCGCGCTCCCGATCCGCGCGGGCACCATTGGCGCCGCCCCTTCGCTTGCTTCTCTGCCTTCTCCTCCCGGCGCTTCCTGCACAAGACGCGAGGAAGAGGATGCCGAGCGCCGACGCCAGCCTGACCCCGCAGGTGCACTGGGCGCAGCGGCACCACCAGCTCTACCTGCGCGTGGAGCTCAGCGACGTCCAGGTGAGCGCCTGGCTCGGTGGGCTGCGGAGCCGAGGGGGAGGGGGGGTTAGGTAGGTGTCGGTCCCCCCCCCCAACACGCAGTCTCCCCTGCGGCCTTTCCCTCCCCCACTCCTGCCCAAGGGATTCTGGGGCAGCCTCTCTTCTCCCCTGGTGCCCTATAGATACCCCACTTCCCGGGGGGCCGCAGGTGCTTTATTGATGCCCAATAAAGCACCCCCCCCAAAAAAAATCCTTAGAGCGACATGTACGCCCGCAGGTGCTTCCACGGCGAGGCATTGGTGCTCCTTGATCGCCACCGATCCCCACTTGGCCGAGGAGCGTTTTGGGGGGTGCTTTATTGGGCATCATCATGGGCAGGCCTCAGGCTGTTTGCAGAGGAGGCTTCAGGGCCATGCAAGTTAATAATGCAATCATCGTTCTTTAGTAATATGGTGTGCGTGCCGGTTTTGCCAGGCGGGATCCACAGGGGCAAGTGGGTGTGCAAAGGTGAAGGGAGAAAGCAGGTTATTATCTCTTCGATCTGGTTGGTTCCCTGTGCGCATGTGTGCATACCACCTACATTTCACACACCTACATTTGAAGTAGCACACAGTTAACACATTCCTCTCCCCTGCAGATAATCCTGGGAATTGTAGTGTCCCCCCAGGGTGCAAGGAACTAAAGACTACAGTTCTCAGGATTTTGCACACCTTTCCCCTTTTACAACCCTTCTCCTACAGGAAAGTTTTCCCCATAAATCCTGCACTAGTCTCCGGCGCTATAAGGGTATTGCTAAAAACTTTTGATTCGATTCGATTTATTGCATTTCGACGCCGCTTTCCATTCAGAGAAATCTCATTTTATGAATACATAGTTGGTGTTGTAAAATCGTTCAAAATGCATCTCAAAGCGGCTGACAAAAAAAAGGGGGGGAAAAAGAACATCCCAAAAATGAAAGAACATCCCAAATACATCACAAATAATATAAATCAATAAAATAATTACAATCTGTAAAACACTCTTAACGAAACAGCAGCTAAAAAAAAAAAAAGCTAAACATCACGGTTGCAACAAAAACTCTTTATTATATGATCCGTAATTCAATACGCCATTTATAATCTATAAATCAATGTTAACAACATTGATGAAAAACGTACACTAAGCACAAGTTCATACACACACTTTCCACGCCCCCGTGACTCTCATTCTTTCACACTTTTCAGTTCATTAAAATACACATAAAATACACACAATGTTAAGCCAGCTCAGGCAGATGCTGGGGTCCTCACTGTGGAGATAGTGAGGTTTGGGGGGGGGGGGCGTTGGTGGCAGCATTATGTCCTTTTCACCCTCCTTGTGGAGCTCCTGCTGCTCCTTTTTTTGGAATAGGGGAGAAGAAGCTATGCTTTATCCCCACCCACCCACATTGCAGCTTTAGTGACCCCTTTCTGAAGGGCCCCCGTCCCGATATGTCTCAAATTAGGCTTCCGCAGGCCCTATTATTTTATAGGGACCATGCCATCAAGGCTTTTCCCCTAAGCGCCTGACTGTGGTTTTTTTAAAAAAAAGTTTTATTATTATAATTATTACATTTATATATAAATTTTATAATTTCCGCCAAGGAACTCAGGGTGGTATACATTGTTCTCCTTCCTCTGCGTTTTATCATCACAGCAACCCTGTGAGGTAGGGTATTCTGAGAGCAAGTAACTGGCCCAAAGTCACCCCACAAGCATAGCTGTCAACTTTTCCCTTTTCTTGCGAGGAATCCTATTTGGAATAAGGGAATTTCCCTTTAAAAAAAGGGAAAAGTTGTCAGCTATGCCCACAGGCTTCATGGCTGACTGGGGATTTGAATAAAAGTATGTACTTTCCCACTCCAAGCTGTGATGAACAGCAGCTTAGAATCTGCTGGGATAAAAGCATTATAAGATTACCATTATGCCGTCCTCTGCAGATCCCTGTCTCTGACAGTCTGCTTCTATTATTATTATTATTATCATCATCATCATCATTAAATACCACCCTTCATCTGCAAATACAAAATAAAAGCACAAAATACATGATAAAACCAGGAACAAAACCACCACAAACGGGTAACACCCCTTCTACAACAATTCTGTGAATGGTTTTTTAAAATATATTTGTAGGTTTATGAAACTGCTTCACAGGCAAGAGCTACAAAAATGGGGTACAAAAGATACAAAAGGTGGTTGAAGGCACCTCGGGTAATTTAAATACAAGCAAATGGGCTAATGAAAAGCTTGATCAGATCCAATACGGCTCTTTTTCTTTTGCCTCTTTCTCTGCAGGATCCTGACATCACAATTACAGACAATGTGCTCCATTTCAAAGGTAGGTCAGTTTTGTTGTGTTTTCATGATTCTTTCTGGAAGAAAATGGCTTTGGGATCTTGCTGTGGCAAGATTTTACGCAGTAGATGGCAATTTAGTATTGATAAATAATATGTGATATCCTTTTTTAAAGTCACTATTTCCTCCTGACTTTTGTTAAACTTTTGCTTTGGGGGGTGGGGAAGGAGAAGCCGTGTTTGCATTTTAAAAGCGTTATTTTTTTTGTCACGACGCCTAAAACAACTGAGCTCTTGACATAAAAGCCACTACTGTATCTGTAAAATTAACATGACTTTGGAGACTTACGCTCCATCTTTCCCCTCCTGTGCCGTAATTTCAAACAAAATTCAACCTATTTGAATATAGCAGTGAAATTTCCCCGATCTATTGAGTTGATTGTAAGCCCTGCTAATAATGGTCTCTCTCTTTCAAAACATCTTGTTTACTGTTGCATAAGGAACTGACATTCAAATTTGAAAGATAAGTGGATACAATGCAAATGTTTGTTTGTTTTTTATTTTGATCTTCTGTGTCCTCATCATGGATTTGCCTTACGTCTAAAGACTTGTAAGAGCAATGCATTGCATTACTTAAAAAAAGCCAAAAAACCCCAACCCAAATCCTGTCTTTGAATGAGATTAACTCATTATTACATAGGGGGGGGGGGTGTCCATTTACACACCATACATTTAAAGTACTATGATAACACTTTAAACACTAATGGCTGCTCCCCAAGAATCCTGGGAGCAGTAGTTTGTTAAGGGTGCTGAGCGTTGTGTAGAGATTCCCTTGTTTCCCTCACAGAACTACAATTCCAGAATTTCCTGTGAAGAGGAATTGATTGTTAAACCATTCTGGGAATTATCGCTCTGTGAGGGGAAAAGGGGCCTCCTACTCATTCTCAGGGGACACGGGTGGCGCTGTGGGTTAAACCACAGAGCCTAGGACTTGCTGATCAGAAGGTCGGCGGTTCAAATCCCAGTAACGGGGTGAGCTCCCATTGCTCGGTCCCTGCTCCTGCCAACCTAGCAGTTCGAAAGCACGTCAAAGTGCAAGTAGATAAATAGGTACCGCTCCGGCGGGAAGGTAAACGGCATTTCCGTGCACTGCTCTGGTTCGCCAGAAGCGGCTAAGTCATGCTGGCCACATGACCCGGAAGCTGTATGCCGGCTCCCTCGACCAATAAAGCGAGATGAGCACCGCAACCCCAGAGTCGGCCATGACTGGACCTAATGGTCAGGGGCCCCTTTACCCCTTTACTCATTCTCAGAACCCTTAACTAACTGCAGCTTCCAGAATATGGCCTGTGGGGGGGCACACTTACCACATTAAAATGCAGCATTATTATTTATATTATTATTATTATTATTATTATTATTATTAGTTGTTAATATTTATTGGACTTGTTAGTTGCTTGTTACCCAAAGGTCTCCAAGTGACTAACAACACATTTAAAAACATAAACATAACTATATTAAACAATTAAAGGTAAAGGTAAAGGTACCCCTGCCCGTACGGGCCAGTCGTGTCCGACTCTGGGGTTGCACGCCCATCTCGCTTAAGAGGCCGGGGGCCAGCGCTGTCTGAAGACACTTCCGGGTCACGTGGCCAGCGTGACAAGCTGCATCTGGCGAGCCAGCGCAGCACACGGAAACGCCGTTTACTTCCCACTAGTAAGCGGTCCCTATTTATCTACTTGCACCCGGGGGTGCTTTCGAACTGCTAGGTTGGCAGGCGCTGGGACCGAACGGCGGGAGCGCACCCCGCCGCGGGGATTCGAACCGCCGACTTGACGATTGGCAAGTCCTAGGCGCTGAGGTTTTACCCACAGCGCCACCCGCATCCCAATTAAAAAATTAAATTAAACAATTAAAGCAAAAATGACCCCCATAACAAAGACAAGAAGCTTGGGCAGCCTTTACCTGGTGCTGAAAGATGTTGAAGGTGCTAGCCATGATGAGGACAGAAGTGAACTCTTGTCAATTTTAGCAGTTCCTTGACACCAGACTTGATATGTGGCGGGTTGTGCCTGGATGCATCACTATGCCCTGCAGAGGGCCAAGTCCTGGTGTTTCTGATTTATCTTTTACCTGCTTTAAAAAAAAAAAATGCAAGAAGGACAGATGGACAATTAACCTGGAAAGCCTTCTGAGAAATGGAGCTGTCATTCAGTTGCAGAGTTGTGCCACTTCCTGCAATTCTCAAGTAGATTTCTTACTTCTGCTTGTTTTTCTTCCTAGCTCAGGGCCACGGAGCCAAGGGAGACAACGTGTATGAATTTCAAATTGAGTTTCTGGCACCAGTGGACCCGCAGGTAACAGCTTCTGGTGTTTCCTGCAGCTGAATTACAAGGCCAGTGCTCTGACCAACAGGTGGATGGTGCTTTGGAGTTTTGTCTCTCATGGGTGGTTTTCTGTGTATACCTCTGCAACCTTCAGAGTTCCCCTGAGTATGCTTATACTCAGAACTTACTCTGTGACGGTACTCACTGGTACAGAATATTAATTTTATTCCCTCCCCCCTTACATTTACATCCCACCTTTTTTTCCAAGGAGCTCAGACTTCTGCTTTCTATTTTATCCGCACAGCAACCCTGCGAGGCAGATTAGGCAGAGAGACAGTGACTGAGCGGGGATTTGAACCCCGGACTCCCAGGTCCCAGTCCAGCACTGTAACCATTACACCACAGAGGCTCTCACTTCTTTTTGCTACTTATTGTAGCCATTTTGTGCTGGACCAACAGCACTTTTATCAGGATATGAGTACTGACACCTCATTTTTTAACTTAAAAAGCAGTGCTTATACCTGTAGCAATTGCGCAACTATCCATCCCCCCTTGACCAGTCCTCCAAATGCTGGCTGGACCCGGCAGGGAGATGGGTAGTTACGCGAGGTGTTTCAAGTCACAAAACAAATCGTAAGCTGCCACCACCTCCTCTCCTGGGTCAACCCTCAAATGGGGTCCAAGGAGGAGGAGAACACCACTTCGATATTTACCGGGTTGCCCAGCCCTGTGTCACTTTACTGTGACACAGACAGAAATCCAACAGGTAGTGTGTACTAAGTGGTCAAGCAGCAGTTCAGCTTGTCTGGGCAAAAGGCACAGAATACAGAAAGGCAAAAGTCCTTTTCCAAATTTATTGAAAAAGCTACTCAAAGAGTAAAAGCTTGCACATTTCTTAAAAGGTTACAAACAAGAAAAATAACAACATAATATCACTAACTAAAACATACTCACAAGTAATCAGTAGTTCAAAGCATAGTAAGAAGTCACAAAGTCTGTTCTTCTGGTCAAACGCCCTCAGGCGAACACCAGGGCAAGGTGGTCTGCAAACCTTTATCCTTGAGAACCCCTCGTGGAATACAGGTTTAGGAACCAATCATTTCTTTGGGTTAATTACCAATTTGCCAATGGCTGTATGATGAGACAATAACTCCTGATTGTGAGAAGACCCACACAGCTGAACTTTGTTTATTCTCAGAGACCTTGAGATCAAAAGGCTCTCCCTTCATTCCCAGACTTCTCTGATCCATACCAGGCTCTTGAGCTGTAAATTACCTGATAGCCTTTTGTAACTTTTCACACTCCATCCACACTCAAGCCCCCAGCTGGGCCAGGATCTGCAAACCAGATAACATAGCATCCCACCCAGAGTCAGGAGGCAATTTGATCTACACTTCTAAAGACAGGGAGTTTTACAATTAAAGAGACCAGATCTCTATTTCCCAGAAATCCACAGTTTTAACTCTCCCACAATGCATCACACCCACATGAACCAAAGTTTAACGTACGAAGATTTCTCAACTTCACTGCAATACCTCTCTTGTTTCTCAGTGATTCCCATCGTGAATTTGCTGTTTCAGAGAATGATGGTGTGGCCATGCAGCTATGTAGATACGATCAGCATGTGAGATTGCTCAGTGGTTTTTACAACTCTGAAATTCCAGTCAGCACTGTTTGTGTGATAAGCCAGAATCCTGTGCGTAGGTTGTGGTATTAGCCAATGAAGTTGGCTAATGCTTCCTGCCTCGGGCAAGAACCTGCTCTGCCTACATGCCAGCATCCTAGAGCTACCTGCTTCTGCTTAGCCTAGAAAGTTCCTTGGAGCCACTTAAGTATCAGATATCTGGCTCAAGTTTCCTGCAGTGCTCACCTAACCGCTTGGATGGGGGAAACTGCCTGTCTGAATCTTAATTTCTGCAATCCTCCTGCCTGCAAGGGAACAGAAATGTCAAAGCCCCCTTAGAAGCTGGAGCAATTGTGATTTCTATGCCAAAAGCTCAGTCACAACTATAGAGGTCCAAACCCTGACAAGTGAGAGATAAGAAATTCGCCCCAGTCGAGCACACAGATAGGGGCCGGCTGTACACAGAACTGGTTGTACAAAGTAACCCAAACAAGTTATGAAAGACAGTGGGAGAAATCTGAAGTTAGTCGTGCTCAAAGTAGAGCCATTGAAAAATTGGTTTGTTTTGACTAATCCTGGGTAGCACCAAATTACTGTGAAGCAAGAGAAGGGATGGCTTTCCAATCGTAGTCACATGTCAAAGTGCTACAGAAATCATTCCATAATTCTTGACTGTGTAGCCTTGTTCAGTTGTAACCATCATAGTATGATAAAGAATGGTTTTGACTGTCAGACTGACAGGCACCTACCTGAAGTATCCTGATGGCCTAAGAGGAAGAGAGCCTTGCTGCTTCCGGTGTGAAATATGGTACATTCTGTGCCAAATCAACAAACAAGGAGTGCACGATAGACATGAATTTTGTGGGTATTCTGCAAAGTCGTTACTTATGTCAAAATGTATCTTACAGCAATGGTATTAGTGTTACCCCTTACGTCTAGGAGCAGGGCCACACCCCTCTGAAAGTTCATTGAAGGTTGTAGCGCCCTTGGTATTTTTTGCCACTGAATGGCAAAATATTCACTGAACACGCTACCTGCAACAGTCGTCGCGGGGCCGTTTTGAGGCTCAGGGTCTCTAAACCGCTGCTAAAATGGATATTTGAGCGCCCTCCATTTCAGCAGTGGAAACTGCTTTCTCCAGAAGTAAGGTGCACATCCAGCCAGGGGCGTAGGAAGGGGTGCGGTGGGGGATGAGAGCCCCATGTGCCCTCACTGAAGGGGGTGACATTTGGCGCGCTGCCCACCTGTGACTCCCAAGCCTACCCCGAGCCATTGGGGTAAGGGGGGAGCTGTGCCACTTTGCCAGCGACATTCCCCCCTTCCCCCTTCAATTTGACAGCTTGGGGGAGGCTTGGGAGTCGCGGGTGGGCAGCTGCAGGGCGCGCACACCTCTCCAAACACCCGAGTGGCTATCCTGCGCTTGGGAGGGCACCCTCCGTGCCACGCCCCCCTTGCGAGTGCACCCATCCTGCACAGCGCGGGCATATGCTCCGCCGCTGCACCCAGCACCTATCAGTGCCCTCCAGCTCTAGAATGTACCTTTGAAGGCTTGTCCGTACCTGCATCACGATGTCAGGTGAAAAGAATCCTGTTGGGCCAAGGCTGGCGTGCAGGCGGAGCTTCCTCACCTGTGCAGTAATGGCTTGGGTCACAAATCTGAACATTCAGTTTTGAAAGTTGCGAATTAGTAGCTTGGTGTGGATGCTTTTGCAAGCCCAGGATAGCCTGTGTTGAGTAGCACTGCAGGTTATCCACAACTGTGCTTGTGTGTGTGCGTGCGATTTTTGATGAAGTTATTTCCAACCCAGAGCTGTTTGATAATGGAACGGTCTCCCTCGGAAGGCGGCGGACTCTCCTCCTTTGGAGGTCTTCAAGCAGAGGTTGGGGGGGGGTCTGTCGGGGCCTCTTTAGCTGTGATTCCTGCATTGCAGGGGTTGGACTAGATGAGCCTTGGGGGCTCCCTTCCAACTCCAGAGTTCTGTGTGACTCAGTACCGGTGCTCTGTGGTTGTCTTCTTTCAGCCAGCCTATAAAATGACACAGAGGCAGCTGAACATCACCGTAACGAAGAAGGAGAGCCAGTGGTGGGAACGGCTGACCAGGCAGGAGAAGCGGCCGCTGTTCCTTGCTCCGGACTTTGATCGTTGGTTGGATGAGTCGGATGCTGAGATGGAGCTGAAAGCCAAAGTAAGGCCTAGCCAGTGATCCACAGTGTGCTCTGTCCCATCCCTGCTCCATGAGGACATGTGGGCCTGTCTGCTTGGCTGATGATGGAAACAGACTACAGTGGTACCTTGGTTCTCAAACTTAATCCGTTCCAGAAGTCTCTTCCAAAACCAAAGCGTTCCAAAACCAAGGCGCGCTTTCCCGTAGAAAGTAATGCAAAACGATTTAAGCCGTTCCAGACTTTTAAAAACAACCCCCAAAGCAGAAATTTAACATGAATTTTACTATTTAACAAGACCATTGATCCACAGTATGAAAGCAATAATCAATGTACTGTACTAGAAAATAAATAAGACAGTATTGTAGTTGATAAAAATTTTAAAAATAATAATTTCGTCACTGCACTGATGATAGTCATTGTTTGGATGGGGGGCTTTTATCCATTTCCGCAGTCACACAATCAATCAATCAGTAGCTGAACTGGGTTCCACACAGTCGCAAAAACAAATTAACCGGAAAAGCCTCAAAAACAAAAACGCAAAATAAATAGCCAAAACAAAAGCGCCAAACTTAATCCGTTCTGGAAGTCCGTTTGACTTCCGAAAGGTTCGAAAACCAAGACGCAGCTTCTGATTGGTGCAGGCATCCCAGAAACAATAGCTGACAACTGCATTGGACGTTCAGCTTCTGAAAAATGTTTGAAAACTGGAACACTTACTTCCGGGTTTTCGGCGTTTGAGAACCAAAGTGCCACTGTATTGCCAGCCCGTAACTCCAGTGTTCAAATGCTTGCACTGGCTGCCTATGCTCTCCTAGGCCAGGTTCAAGGCTCTACTATATATTTACAAGGCCCGCCACAATTTGGGTCCATGCATCTCTGTCCAACTACTGAAGTCTTTGGGGGAGTCACTATTAGTTTCCAGGCCCAGTTCAAAGGGCTGGTGTCGACCTATGAAGCCTTACATTGCTCAAGACCTCAAGACCTTAAGGATTGCCTCTCCCCATACAAACCAACCCGGACCCTGCACTTGTCATCTGAGGCCCTTCTCCATGTCCCCCATCCCAGAAATGTGGCAACAAGAGAACGGGGCCTTTTCTGTGGTAGCTCCCCAATTGTGGAATGCTCTCCCCAGAGAGGCTCGCCTGGCGCAATCATTACATGTCTTTTAGGTGCCAGGCAAAAATATTCCTCTTTAACCAGGCCTATGGCTGTTAAATATTCTATGGCCTGCAAAAGTATGGGGGAGTGGAATGATTGTTTTATTATTAGGCTATCGTCGGTATGCTTTTTACTCTGTTTTTAATTATGTTTTTAATCAGTGATGTTCTGTAATGTGTTTTTAATGTTGTACGCTGCCTTGAAATCTTTTGATAGAGGGTGGTATATAAATAGAATTAATAATATAATAATTGTTGGTACCCCATGGCTAGAATGCCCACCAGGAGCTGTGCATCCAATATTGCGGTGCTAGTTCTATGGAACTCCCTTCCAGCTGAGGCCAGACAGGCTCCCTTCCTGTTGAACTTCTACCTACTGAAAACCTTTTTATTAAAAAAAAAAAAAAATTCCATCAGGCATTTTAACTGATTAATTCTGATGTAATAGTTCATTCGAAGTCATTTTTATTTTCATTGGATTGAGTTTATTGTATTCTGCCTAAGAGGCCATTGTAATGAAGTGGTAGAATAAGTTGTCTAAACATTACCGTGAGTGTACGAAGCACTTTGAACTGTGCTATTTTAAATGCTAAGTAGTGTTGTTTTTTGCAAAGGCAGATTTTGTTAAAGGCAGACAGGACTGTGAGGTGATTAAGTAGCAACTGCAAAGGGAAGGCAATACTTAGCAGGGACTTTTGAAAAGGAGGAAGAGAGGCAATTTAAAATGAAAGCAAAAATGAAAGAGAATACCCCAGGCAAGTTGGGGGCTGGAGGGGGAAAAAAGAGCTGAAACTGGAGGCCATCTGAATTGTCCAACAGACACCATCGCCCAAGAACGCGCTGGCTCAACATCAGCTCACGTTGGATGTTGTTGAGTTGGTTTTTCTGTTTTGTTTTTTGGCAAAGGTCTGTCCCAAAAGACAGCAGGCGGCTTCCCAATGGCACTTAGGTAAAGGGTAAAGGGACCCCTGACCATTAGGTCCAGTCGTGACCGACTCTGGGGTTGTGGCGCTCATCTCGCTTTATTGGCCGAGGGAGACGGCGTACAGCTTCCGGGTCATGTGGCCAGCATGACTAAGCCGCTTCTGGCAAACCAGAGCAGCGCACAGAAATGCCGTTTACCTTCCCGCCAGAGCAGTATCTATTTATCTACTTGCACTTTGACGTGCTTTCGAACTGCTAGGTTGGCAGGAGCAGGGTCCGAGCAACAGGAGCTCACCCCGTCAAGGGGATTCAAACCGCCAACCTTCTGATCAGCAAGCCCTAGGCTCTGTGGTTTAACCCATAGTGCCACCTGCATCCCCCCAATGGCACTAACACTTGCTAAAAACCCATCTTGCTCATTTTTTAGGAGGAGGAGAGGGTTAACAAAATCAGCATAGAGAACCGCATCCCCAAAGACCGTAAGTAGCCAGTATCTTTTGTATAATCATTTTGGTAATTATTGTGTGTATATTAGTCGCCAACGTGTTGCATGAGTCATACTACAGTATTTTTTGTCTGGCAAACCTTTCTGCGCCAGCAAGATTTCTTTACCGCTCCTCCAATCTCCCTGTTTAGATTCCACCCCATATTTTGTGAAGCTGGAGATACGATGGACTGGGAAGACTGGGAACAAGCAGGTCTATATAGACTTAGGGATTTTTGTGTAAATGTTTTCTCCCTACATGAAGAACAGATTTTGCCTAAGATTCGAAATGCAACATGGTCACAGTTTAATTTTAATTGGTTGCTTTTCTTTCTGATAAAACCATGTACTAGCCATTCAGTCAGACCACGAGTTGGCCGCTTTAGAACAACTAAACAATTAAACATGAAAAGTGCTGGGATAGCTCAGTCTGTAGAGCATGAGACTCTTAATTTCATTGGGCAAAAAATTCCTGCATTGCAAGGGGCTGGACTAGATTGCCCTCGTGGTCCCTTCCAACTCTACAATTCTATTATTCTATAAACTTATGGTCAATGTTCCTTCTACATGTTCCTGGTGTAGTATCAACTACACACAAAATATTAATGGAGGTAGAATCTGGCCATCTTATGGCCACAAAAATTCCCTGGGAAACGGACTTTCAAGTAATGAAACCTGCTTTGCAGGGAAAACACATTTTAAAACAGTTTCGGCCAAATTAAGGGAATAGTTTTTGAAACCCTTACATAGGTGGCACCTTTCCCCCTGGTGAATATCCCACATGATACCAGGGGCAACATCAACCTGTTGGAGGGGATATGGAGAGACTGGATCCTACAGACATATGTGGTGGTTTTGCAAATCTGTTTCCCCATTTTGGGTTCTGGTATTTAAAGAGTTGAGTTTAATATACAAACTGGAGCTGCAGCCTTCCCCTCAACTTGATTTACTTGGAATAAAGGACATTTCTGCTCCAGCAACTGCTCATAAAGACCTTCTAACATTCCTCCTTGCAGCAACACATATGGAAATAGTCATGCGATGATGGCGAACTGCCTTGGGCTTCAGCGTTGAAGCGTGGTGCTCCAGAGCATGGACAATGGCCCTGGCTGAAAAGCTGGCATGCCAGATTCGTGTGACAAAGGGCATTCTAACCCCCATCTTTTCTCTAATGTGTGTCAACCGTTTTGGGATTATGTGTGTCAAGAAGATTGTGTTCATAACCCACTGAGATCTCACAGTAATATGTGGAAAGGTTTTTTGGTGTGAACTGTAAGAATTCGATTTGATATTTTTAAGCAACATGGTTACGTAGTTTTATGTGCAGTGTGAAAAATGAATGTGTATAAAAGAAAGCCTTTGTTGTCGTGCCTCCGACCAAAGACAGGATCTTGCATTCCACTGACTTCTGCCATTTAGCCCCTGTTCTTCTGCAATGCCTTGCAGCTTTCCGGCACCTGAAGAGAGGTTACCTCTTCATGTACAACCTTGTGCAGTTCCTGGGCTACTCGTGGATTTTCGTGAACATGACAGTTCGGCTCTTCATGCTGGGGAAAGGCAAGTGACACTCTTCACCCTCTTGTCCCTGCTGGCTGGTGCTCCGCTGCCAAGTTCAATCCCTGGCTGCTCTCATTTAAAAGGTCCTTGAGCAGCAGTAGAGCGGCACATGCAGAAGTTCAGGGCCGTTTCACAATAGATACAGCCACGCCCCCTTCTAAGATTATACAATAATCTTGCAGTTATGCAAGAATAATAATAAATGGGCATGCATTGCAGCGGTCAGTGCAGATCTCCATTTGTTGCCTTTGGGCTAGATCTGGTGTTTCCTGTGCACATACATGGGCAAATGATTTGGAGTGCTCCAGTGTCGTCTTTCAGGGTGACTTAAATTGTGTTTACAGTGGTACCTCGGGTTAAGTACTTAATTCATTCTGGAGGTCCGTTCTTAACCTGAAACTGTTCTTAACCTGAAGCACCACTTTAGCTAATGGGGCCTCCTGCTGCCACTGCACCGCCGGAGCACAGTTTCTGTTCTCATCCTGAAGCAAAGTTCTTAACCCAAGGTACTATTTCTGCGTTAGCGGAGTCTGAAACCTGAAGTGTATGTAACCTGAAGCGTATGTAACCTGAGGTACCACTGTACTGGAAATTCTGTTCTATGGAACTTGCATGTTCTTTTGAAGTGGAAGTCGCTTGCAGCGTTCTTAAACTCTTGCTTTAAAGCATACAGAACAACAATTCTTCGTGGATCTTCCCACACATTCTTCAGAGTGATCCTAGGAGCCAATCCTCAGTGGCTGACTCACTTCCTTTCACTCTGATTGGCTGCAATTAGAAGGCTTCTTGGTGTTTACATAGTTTCACTTTCATGCTGATTGGGCAACTCAAGGGCACTGCAAAAATAGTAATAGATCTTTGACACCCACCCACCCCCAAACTTTGGACTGCTACAACTCCTATCTTTAATGGAAGGGGTTGGAAAGGAGGGTCTGGGGGGCTGCTGCTGTTTGGAATAGACAAGATGGGACTCAGTGGTTTGCCTCAATATAAGACAGCAATAAATTTTGTTGTTTTGTTGTTGTTATCAGACATGTTAGTTGTTTGTTATGCAGAGGCCTCCAGCCAACATACTTGAAAACACTGAGTGGCTGAAGAAATCATTCTCTGAGAAGCCTGACTCCAGAGTTCCCCTTGCAAAGTACCCCTGTTCTTTGGATCCGGGTCATTTATTTTTCAATTTCCAAGGTGCAACTCTCTCTTTTTTAAAGGAGTTCCAAAGAATAACCTTCTTGTCTACCTCTTTCTTGCAGACTCTTTCTTTGATACTTTCCACACAATGGCAGACATGATGTACTTCTGCCAGACGCTGTCTTTCATTGAGATTGTGAACACACTGATTGGTCTGGTCCGGGCTCCTTTCATGCCTGTCATCCTCCAGGTAATTGCACATAGAGAGCCAGCAACCCCTCTCTGGTAACCCCAGGGGCCATATTCCAAAATTGGCCAGGGCCTCCTGGCTCCCATCTAGGCCAAATGCCCTTTATCTCTCTCTCTTTCTCTGCTGGAGTTCCAGCAGAAAGGGGAGGCTGTGGCAGAGCCCTCCCCAATTGTGCACCTTAGTTTCTATCTCCTGGAGTGGCAGTGACTGTGCCAAGGTCACCCAGAGGGCTTCATGACCAAGTGTGGGATTTGATCCCTGTCTCCCAGGTCCTAGTCCAGCGCTCTAACCACTGCACCACACTGAGCCTCACCATTCCTCTAGGGAGCTCAAGGTGGCCTATGTGGTCCTCCCTAGTTTTATCCCCACAGCAACCCAACTGAGAAGAGTGACTGGCCCAGGGTTGCCCTGTGAGCTTCATGGCTCAGTGGGGATTAGAACCCTGGTCTCCTAGGTCCTAGCCTGGCACTCTGACCACTACCCCACCCTGGTTTGATCCTGCCTGTCTCCAGTCTTGGGCCTGTGTTCATGTGGGCAGCCTTAATTGGCAGTCTGGCAGAGCCTTTCACACATTAATTTCTGTTCTCCTTTTCACGGGAAGGGGAGCTAAATCACATGGAGGTCAATTGTTCTCATGATCTGGAAGCATGCTGAATACAGTACTAGCTCCCTCCTGCCCTCTGGCTTAGAGAGATGCAGACAGTTTGCTACGTGTATACCATTTCTCTGTTCCAAACGCTTCTATGTCTTTCTCTCCCCTCTTCCTGCCCCAGGTCTTTGGGAGAAACTTTGTGTTGTTACTTGTCCTTGGAGGTGTGGAAGAAATGCAGAGCAAAGCTGTCGTCTTCTTCATCTTCTATATTTGGAGCATGGTGGAGATCTTCAGGTATCGGGGAATCTTGCTTTGCAGTCCCAGGCTGCTCTGTCCAGCCAGGCAATGGCCCATCCAGTCCAGCATCCTGTTCAGTTTCTCACAGTGGCCAACCAGATGCCTCTGGGAAGCCTGTGAGCAGGACCCAAACACAAGAGCACCCTCCCCTTCTGTGGTTTCCTCTGTGACACCCCCCCCCCCATACCGCCTCTCCCTTCCATATTCAACTCATTCCTCAACACAGAACACAGCTGAGCTCAGGCTTAACCCTTTCATTTATATCTCAGCTGAAAGGAAGCCACTGTCTGTGCTGTGGCCTGCTCAGCTTAACCCAGGCTTCCTCAGACTCAGCCTTCCAGGTGTTTTGAGACTACAATTCCCATAATACCTGACCACTGGTCCTGCTAGCTAGGGATCATGGGAGTTGTAGGCCAAAAACATCTGGAGGGGCGAGTTTGAGGAAGCTTGGCTTAACCCCTCATTTGCTTCCCTCCACTCTCTGCAGTGAGTGAAGGGCTGTAGCTCAGAGGTAGAGTATCTGCTTTGCATGCAGAAGGTTCCAGGTTCGATCCTTGGCATCTCCAGGTCAGGCTGGGAAATGCTGCCATCTGAAACCCAGGAGATCAGCCAGTTGTAGACCCAGGGTGGTTAACCCAGGGCCTGTGAGCTGTATCTGACGCCCCAGTTTGTTTTTATTTAATTATTTTAATTTGTTAAATTTACATCCCACCTTTCCTCGCAAAGGAGCCCTTGGTAACAAAAATACAAATAAAATAAAAACATACCCCAAAATTAAAAAGCCTAGTAAGACACCTAAAAACAAATTTTAAGAACATTTTAACTTAATCATGTGTCCAGGTAGGCCTGCTAAATCATAAAAGTTTGCAGCAGGCATCCAAAAGAGTACTGCGAAGGCACTTGCCTGGTGTCAATAGGCAGGGAGTTCCAAAGTACAGGTGCTGCCACACTCAAGGAACGGCTCCTTGCAGGCAGACATTGTGTGGAGCTTGCAGAAGTGCAAGATCCGCAAATTGAGGTGATAGACTTGACTCGAGCCGGGTTAATTAGTAAATTTAGTTAATTTGACTGAATTTGTCTATACCACTTTAATTATAAAAACCTCTTAAGTAAATATAAAATATACATAACATTAAAAAATATAAATAAATTATATAAACAATTATTCCTGCATTCCAGGGGTGGACTACATGGACTAGACACATTGGGATCCTTTCCAACTCTACAATTCTAATATATGAAAATCAGCAGTTAAAAGTATACATTGTAAAATACAATTACTTATTAAAACACGTCAACTTTACACTTCTGGGTAGAGCTTGTCTAAATACAGTTTTAGCAGATGCTCAAGGCCACAATATTTTTTTTGTGCTCCCCCACAAGTCCCATCCAAATTCTTAATGTATTTTGTTTTGTTTTTAATGAGGGCACCAGGTTGAGGAAGCTTTTTATTGTTGCATTTGTATCCCACATTTCTTCCACGGAGCTCAAAGTAGCAGATGTGGTTCTCCTCTTCATTTTTTCAGAGTCTGGGATGTAGGTTAGGCTGAGAGACGATGACTGGCCCAAGGACACACAGTGAGCTTTCATGGCTGGGTAGGGATTTGAACCCTGGTCTCCCAGGTACTAGTCCGACACTATAACCGCTACGCTACCCTGGCTGTGCTACGTCTTTTCAGCTCGCTGCCATTGTTCATGGTTCCTCCTTCCTTTCCCTCCTGGGGGGTATTCGGTGGCTAAGCCTGATGAGCCACTGACTTGCAGGGCTTCCCTTCCAGGTATCCGTTCTACATGCTCTCGTGCCTCGATATAGAATGGAAGATCCTGACTTGGATTCGATACAGCATCTGGATGCCCCTTTACCCTCTGGGGATCTTAGCAGAAGGTATGCTGGAGAGACAGAGGCGACTGTGTCGACACCCATAACGTAGCACCGCAAACTTTCCACCCAACGCCACTCAGCCTGTGCCAAGTGTGGGCCTCCAGATGTCACTGAACTACAAGCCCCATCATCCCTGGCCCTTGGCACTGCTTGCTGGGGCTGATGGGAGTTGCAGTTTAGCCACATCTGGGATGTTAAAGGTTCCCCCACCCCAGCTCTGTGCTGAAAATTTGATCTTCATCACCATCCCAGGAATGGGCTCCAACTTACATCATCCTGGATCGTTGGCTGTGCTGGTTGAGGCTTATGGCAGTTGGAGTCTATCAGTATCTGGAGGGATAACATTTTCTCCAGCGCCGCTTTAGTCCTGGGTGCCTGAAGATTGGAAGCAATCCTTCCAGCCTCGATTCCAGTACATTTGCCTGGTTTTCTGAGCTCCTTTCCTCTTGTTGTTCACATGATGTTCACATGATGAGCTCCCTTCCTCCTGTTGTTCACATGTTCTCATGTTTTGCTGGAGACGAGGCTGAACGAAGCTGCATGTAAACTGTAGCCCTTTGCTCTTCCCCGCAAGGTGCCTTGACCTCAAGCCCTGTCTCCTTCTGTTTCCAGCTGTCTCTGTGATTCAGGCTATTCCCGTCTTCAGCAGCACTGGGAGATTTAGCTTCATGCTGCCCTACCCACTGAACGTCACCGTTCCCTTCTCTCTTTTTCTCCAGTTCTACCTTGTCTTCTTGTTTCTAGGTGAGTTTCAGATTAAAGTCTGCAAACAAGGTAATGTGGGATTGGGGTGGACTTCATGAGGACTAGAATTGTTCTTGGATAACTTGGTGGTGGTGGTAGTAGTAATCATCATCATCATCATCATCATCATCATAGTATACTGCTGAAGGGAACTCTCCTCCCAGGGTAAGGTTTTGCACAAAGCTCTGCAGAGTTAGGGGTCATCATAAATTGTCACCTTGCTTTACATTCCTTTTTCTCCCCAAAGAATTGCTGGCAAAGTCCAGACGTTTCCTGGCTTCCCTTCTCCAATCTTTGTTTACTAAGGCAGGAACAGAGCCACACCAAGTGAATAAATACTGGCACACAGCCGCTACTGCAGTTGTTTAAGGGGGAGGGGTAGTTTGGGGCCTTGCAAGGCCAGAAGGGCATGGTGAGAGGCCACTATTCACAGAGATACGTTACTCATTTATTAAATCTCTATCCTGCCCTTTCTCCAAACGGCACCTAAGACAGGAGACATTGAATAGTTCAATCATTACAATTTAAAACCATCTACCAGCATGTTAGACTGATGATTTGGGGAGCTTGAGTACCAGTACTCTCTCTCTTTTTCTTGGCACTACTGGCCTTGGGAGTTCAGACTTTTTCCTTCCTCCAGGGCCGTTTGTGAATTTCCGCTACCTCTACAAGCAACGGAAGAGACACCTTGGATCCAAAAAGAGGAAAATGCACTAGGCCGGAGCCTGGAATGGTTCCTTTCTCTTCTTCTTCTTCTAGTCTACCTTGAAGGCAGGGTTAGGGCTCTCTCCTAACGGTTTTACTTACCCTGTTGATCTGAAAAGCCAGTTTTGTACAGTTATAGCCAACATGCATCTCCCCTCCCACACAAAGATGGATCCAGGTGACGTTCCCCACCTCCCAGTTAGGTCCAGCGACTCTTTGGTCAACCTGAAAGGTGGGCCAATAGTCGTAGCCCTTGTGCCCTGTGCTACCTGCAAATAAAACTGACCCCCTCGGTGGGAACACAACTCCCTGCCATCCAGGAGCTGAGCAGTGTTTGCCTGGCTAAGTCCACGGGTGGAGGCAAGAGCTTCTCCACGCAGAAAATTATTTATTTTTAGGGGTTTTCCCAGTATCAAAACCTTTGGAATGGTCCCAGAGCAGGGAAGCTAGCTGGTCACTGCTTTTTGCTGAGGCTCCCAAGCCAAAGTCCTGAGCAGGGTGGTAACCTTAAGCACCCTTTCCTCTAGCCAAAAGTGGTGTGCTGGTGGTTTATTGAGGCCTGCCTCTCTTTCCTTCTCCCTGCAGTGGAGATGGCCAGCTGTGAGGTAAGTCTCCCTCAGAATTGCTACTGGCATGCCCTTCTATGCACATCAGGAATGGGGCACCTGTGACCCTCTAGATTAGTGTTTCCCGAGCTTGGGTCCCCAGCTGTCAACTCCCATCTTCCCTCGCTAGCAGGACCAGTGGCCAGGGATGATGGGAGTCGTAGTGTTGGAGACCCAAATACTTCTCCAAATGTTGCTGGACTGCAACGCCAACTAATTCTGTGAGTTGGACATGCAAGCAGGGACCAATGGGAATTGGGAATCCCAACACCTGGAAGACCACAGCTTCCCCATCCCTGGATTTATTATTTTCTTACATCTGTATTCTAACCCCCTTGATGTGGAAGGACATCCTGTTGATTCAGAACTTCTGCAGAAAGACACCTGTTGTTTCTAGAGTTGGCTTGATGGGACCTCCTCCAGCTCACCACCCAATATCACAATTCTTCTTCTGGTGCAAGAAGGCTTTTGAGTGGCTCCATGGTTCTAGACGTGCTTTGTCTTTGTGGGGTCTAGGAAAGGCACCATCCTGCCTTTAGAATTGGGGTGGGGGGAGAAACACTATTTATCCACCAGACTGGGCACAGGCACCCTCCTCAGGGCCAATTTGGAGGTGACACTTTCACCTTAATTTACTCCAGGAAGGTAAATGGTGGGGTTTGGGGGACCCAAGTCCTGATCTGCCAGTAGTGACACTGACTTTCGACCGTAGCACACAGGGCACCTTACTTAGCCCTTTCCATTGCTGTCCCATCTGTTAAAATTACAGTCTAGGGTGCAGGCACTTTTGTCATGAATCTGTATTTGCTGGTCTTTTGGGAGGCAAATAGAATGTGTATTTCTAATAATAAAGATTTTAAAACATCTTTTGTGCACTCATTGCCATTTTCTTTTTTCTTTAAAAAACGAAACAGGATTCGGTGTGAATAGAGTGCTTAAGTTACGCCGATGGGAGATATTCTGCCATGGTCAACATTTGAATGAGTTATGCCTCCTATTTACATATGTGTATTGGTATGTCTGTTAGTCATAAATAAGGACCCTGACAGAACAGAGGGGAGCAAAGCAGAACCTGAGTAGCTCTTGGAGTGATACTGGAATAATTTACAACGCGGGTCTCTGGCTCAGCACCCCCTTCCCTTCATGCTCCATGCCCAGAGAACGGGGGAGGGTCTGTTTGAGTGCTTCTGCTCCTTCCCACTATTGAAATGTTTTCCCTTACAGCTTTACACCTGCATAATGTATCTCTTGAACCCCCTGATCTACAAGGGGGTTCACACTCTTCTTTGTGGTCATCGCTTCCAGTCAGTTCAACAGCATATGACATTACTCATATCCCCTCCAACCTGCCAGTTAATAGAAGCAGAATTCTGAGCTCTGGCTGTTGCAATTCACCATCAATGCCCAAGTTCAGTCTTGGTGAAAATGTGAAATTAATGACTAGAGTGGGGAATTCAAAAAGTGCTACCATCTGAGAACCAGACTCTTAAATGTACATCAAAAGTGCATGCCAGTCACACCGTTTAAATAGCAGCAGGGGTTGTTTTTTACTTTTTCTTTACACAGCCCAGCTTCCAGAAAAAATAGTTGTCCTAACTTTCTATCCAGAGCAGAGGTGGGGGACTTGATCTAGCCAGTTCCAGACCATCTTCTATAAGCTGTTTTGATGGGGGGCAGGGCTACCCAGCAGTCAATCACCTGATGTAAAACGACACCAGCTGATTCACTATTCAAGCCATGGGAGCTATGTCAAATCTTAGTGCTGTAGAACCAAAGTGCAGGGAAAGATTTATCTCCGCAACTGACAGTGGTTTACCTAAATAGCCCTATGGTGCAGAAATCCCCACTGTTGATGTCTTTTTACATTCCTTGTTCAGGAAACCTTTGAAACGGTATGACGGATTTCAGGAGTACTGTGTTGGTTTTAGGGATTTCTAAATTCTCCCTTCCTCAGGGCCTGTGATAGGAAGGAAAGAGGGATGAAAATGTAACAAATTTAATAATACAGTCTGCTCTTACAGAGCAAGCTTGGAATACAACAGTTAAGAAAACAATCAATGATGGTCAAAGTTTCGCTTTAGAGGGTCATCACAGGCGCTCTGTCCCACTGCTGGAGAAGTCTGTCTGCAGAGGTGTGATGTTGTGGTCATAGGTGGCATATTCCGAGGTGCCACTGCCTGCCATTTTGAGCTGCTGAGCAGCGTGGGTAAGCTGGAAGGCGGCATCTGGGTGGGCTGTATCTGGCAGGAGGGTGCATTCCCTTTCGAGTATATCTGCTACACCTTTCAACAGGTCCCAAAACCCAAGGGCTAAGGCTGCCTTTCGCAAGCGATTCAGCTCCTAGAAAGGAGTTAAGAGAGACAGCAGTGTTGGTGTCAGTTGAGACTGATGGGGTGTAACGCAGGAGGCCAACAGTAGGTGGAGCCTGAGTCAACTCTAGTTTTATCCCAGACTTCCTCCCCAACTTTCTACAAGTGCAACACTGAGACAATGGAGGAGGAAGCTGACAGCCAGTGCGATCTACTGTTCCCCATTCTCCCTAGTGGACCAGCCTCCACTGGAGAGAGAACACTTTCTAATCAAGCACTTGTGCAGTACTGAGAGGTCTTAAAATTATAATGTCATCTGAATGGGGGGAAATAAAAAGTCTAGTGCAACACTAAAGTAGAATGAGTTCATCATTCACTCTAAACGGGTGCTTCTAAAATCAAGGATAGGGGATGTGTGTGGCTCTCCAGATGTTGCTGGGTGGGTGTGTTGAATCAAACTGGAGAGCCACAGATTCCTTATCCCTGTTTTAAATGCATTAAGGCCAGAGGCTTCTACACTTTGTCTCACTGGGTAGTACTAGCATACACGCTGCTGTTGTCTGCCAAGGATCCGTGCATGTTGCAAAGGATTCTGGAGTGCACCTCTGGAGGTGTACAGTTCATTTAAACAGAGCACTGGCTATTTCCTTGTATGTAAACGAAGAGTGCACTTCAACACACACAACTGCACGTTACACGGGAAGGAGGTGTACATTGTCCTCTTTCAGGGAAGTTAGCCTCCAGCTACTGACTCCTCCACTGAGAAACCTTTGAGCCAACCAAGTACAAACCAGGGCTCTCCAGCCCTGAGCTGGAGAACAGCTGCTCTAAGCCACTATGCCAGCTCTCACTGCTGCTAGGACACAACTAGCTCTCTCTGTTCTACCAGGGAAGAAAAAGCACTGAGTGAGTTGCAATTTATTCGCCTCTGCAAGAGAGCCCCTGGAGACCAGGGTGCCACGGGAGCCTGCCGCTCTCACCTTGTAGAAGGTCTGTGTTTTTTCAGGGAGCTTCCTTGCATTCCTAAGTATCTTCTGCACATCTGTCTGCGGGGAAAGGAAAAGGAAAATATGCCTGGCTTGCTGGAGCTTGAAACTTCATCCCCCACCCCCTTACAGGTACAAAAAAGGACAACTTCACCACCACACACCCTCAAACTCCCTTCCCACAGAGTAGCATTCTTAATGGGGAATACGCTTTACTGCTCAGAAACCTTGGAACTGTACCAGAAGTTGACAGCAGGCTGACATGAATGCTGTGAGCACCAAGGTGATCTTCCCACACCCAGAAGCAGCCACCCGCTTTTTGCACCAACAGAAACCTCCAGACAGTCTTCATTCTTTTATTATGGCTGGAGAACTGAGGCAGAGAGATTAGTACATCTTGCCCGAGTCTGCTGAGGAGGAGTAGACCAGGAGCTGAACTCTAGTCTAATTCCACGAGGCTTCACTTACTGCATTTACGGCCCTACCTCTCCACACACCCGCAGGAGCTGAAGGGGGCATATGTGGTTCTGTCCCTCCCCATTTCATCCTCACAACCAGCCTGCAAGGTAGGTTATGCTGAGGGACTTGAACCCTGGTCTCCCAGGTTCTGGTTCAGCACTCATAACTCCTAATCCCCGTAGCCGTTGTCCAGCAGCAGGTTGGTGTAAAAGGTTGTTCCATGTGCCCTGGGGCTGCACACTGAAGGTGGGGGGCAGGAAAGTGGCCTTTCAAGAAAGCGGGCCCAACCTTCTGGGCTTTCCCTCCCACTGTGGAGCGTCTATCAAACTGAAAGCCTCTTGAGAATCCCCTCCCACACACAGACCTGGGAGCACAAGAGAAAGTGGATGCCTGCTGTGGGCTTTGAATTCAGCCCTCTGCTCACCTGGAGGCCATTTTGTTTAATCCACACTGTTACATTCTGTGCATAGCTGCGTTTATTCTTGGGTTGCAACGGAAAGGGACTCTTGTTGTCGTCTTCGCCATATGGGTTCTCTTTAGCATCTGAAAGGAAAACGAATCGCTGAAGAATGAGACCACTTCCAAGCAAGCAAAGCAACTGAACGTATGGACTGGATGCTTGAAAAGGGGACTCTAAAAAATTGTCAAGAGATACGCAGGACACAAGAGCCCTTGATCCAAGGTGGAACATGCACACCAAAAGTTCCTGTGTGCACAGAACCTCACCATTTGCACACCAATGGTTGGGGCAGTTCTGTGAGCAAAAAGAGGGAACTACATCTGGAGCCTTCACTGAAATGAATGGGGAATCTGTGGTGTAGAACTCATGGACCCAACAGGGGAGGAAATGGGCTTGGGAAGACTAGTGTCTCAAACGCCGAGAGGATTGCTAGAACCATTCAGACAGGCATGACTCCTACCTGAGATGGGGCCAAGTTGGGCCATCTTCCCCAGCCAAGGAAGAGGCTCCGGACCCGGCTCAAAGAGAGACATCATGAGGTTGGACTTCTTCTTGCTGTCAGCCTGAGAATACAGCATCCCATACCATTCAGGGCTGAAAAGAAAAGCAGAACATCCACAAGCAGTTCTACCATTCTTGCTCCAAAGAAAACGCCCTGGCCAATCTGGGGCTGGGCATTCCCTTTCCCTGCAGCTTCTCACTACTACAAGAACAGACAGAAGTCACAAATGATCTGTCATATGAATAGCCTACTGGATCAGGCCAATGGCCCATCCAGTCCTGTTCTCACAGTGGCCACCCAGATGCTCCAACGGGAAGCTTGCAAGCAGGACCCAAGTACAAGAGCTTTCCCCCCTCCTGTGGTTTCCAGCAACTGGTATTCAGAAGCATTACTGCCTTCAACTGTGGAGGCAGAGCATAACCGTAATGGCTAGTAGCCATTGACAGCCTTCTCCTCTATGAATTGGTCCAGCCCTCTTTTAAAACGATCCAGGTTGGTGGCCATCACTGCCTCCCAGGGGAGCAATTTCCATAGCTTAACTATGCACTGAATGAAGTGCTTTATTTTATCTGTCCTGAATCGTCCAGCATTCAGCTTCACTGGATGTCCATGCATTCTGGTGTTATGAGAGAGGGGAGAAAACCATTTCTCTATCCACTTTCTCCATGCCAGGCATTATTTCACAAACTTCTATCTGCCCTCTTCTTCTATTAATTTTCAGGAAATGTTTAGGGACACTTTGTTCCAAGACCAGGCCTCTGCTGTGGAAGTTTCCAAATGTGGCCCTTGTGACTCTTCCCCAGGGCCCCATGCTGGCCCTGCTCTGTGACCCCCTCCTTGAGGGCTTTTGCCTGCCTAAAGGGATATGTGGGCGAGTGTAGAAACCTCTTGGGTTTTCTGTGGTTACCTACTGTGTATAATGGCAAGAACTGCCTGTTTTGCTCCATCCTCTGTTTGCCTTTGACCCCACCCACTTGGAAGCCCCTGGATGATTACTTGGAGTGAATGTGGCCCTCAGGCAGAACAAAGGCTTTCCCACCCCTGTGTCAGAAGCTTCTGGAACCCCTGCCTTGTTGTGGTGGACGTAAGTCGCCCATCAAAGGACATCTGGTAGTTAAATCCAGTCTCCCTTTTCCAATACTGAAATGAACTAAACATCAATCACTGGCCCCAAATACATACAATTCTAGCCAATAACATCTCTGTTCTCCAGAACCACGAGCCCCCTCCCCCCATCCCCTGGACGCTTCGTACCCTAACTGCACAACAGCCACCATGCCTTCGACTTTCAGGCTCCCATGAAGCAACACACAGAAGTTCGGGATCTTGCCCGCTATCTGATTAGCCGAATTCTCGTCTTCAACCTCATCAGCAATCCCAGGACCCACCTCATCTCCTTCTAGGGAAAAGGGAAAATAAGACACTATCAGAACCTGCCTCCTCTCACTGGGGTGGTTGTTATTGCTGCTGCTGCTGCTACTACTACTACTGCTGTTGCTGCTTAGATATCATTTTTTATTATGCTTATATCCCACTTTTTTCCTCCAAGGAACTCAAGTTTGTGTTCTCCCCCTCCACATTTCATCCCTTTATCAATCCTGCAAGATAGGCTAGGTTGAGACATCATGACTGGCTCCCAAAGTCATTCAGGGAGCATCATGGTCAAGTGGGGATTTGACTCCTTGTCTCCCAGGTCCTAGCCCAGGACTCTAACCAACACACCACACCACATACTGCCCAGATCAGTGCTCAACAGACTAAAAATACAGAGTTGTCGCTGCTGGGTGTGGGGAGGGGAGAGAGCAGAAGGGCTCACCTTTGTTGAGAGCAATAGGCAACACCAAATGCCTAGATAGGACAGGGGGACTGGAGATATCTGCTATGTCAATAAACCCAACTATTTCCAAATCTAAAAGGGGGAAAAACAGAGAGAAGGTGATCAGATTTCAAAAAACACGCCAGCTGGGGATTTCTTCCACACACCCACATAATGTCTAAACAGGAACACACCATCTCACACATGCCCCTGGCCCTCTCAAAAGTAGACCAGGACCATTCCAAAGTGGAATCCAACCAGACCACAGTGGTTTATCCTCAGTTTAAATCCCAGAATTGGGGCCTGCCACTGAGAATACCGTCTCCTGGGCCACCCTCCCTCAAGCTTCTGAGAGTGGTGGAACAACCAAGAAGTCCCCCTCTGATGATCACAACCCCTGAGAGTGTCTATAGGGAAGGAGGCAGTCTTCCACATCCTTGTCACCTGAGTCATTTAGAGCTTTCAGTACTAAGTGTCAGAAGTGGGACAGATGGCTACATTCCACAGCCCAAGTCAGAGGAAGAAACTGCTGAGGAGGAGGAGCTAAATCAAAGTTGTTGCCAGAAAAGAAGCAGCTACTTACCCGTATTAATTGTTTTAGGGATTGGATCGATTTCCTCATCTATAATGAAAGGCTCCGGCCTCGGAAAGGCTTGCACGTCCGAAGACAAATGGCCGCATTTCAGAACAGCATGGAAGGGGGTATAAGCTACGTCTATTAGCTTTCTAGAACAAGAGAGCTTATCATTAAAACAAAAAGTTAAATCCAAACAAGGAGTTTGTTTAGATGATGTTTAATGGGTGGGAAGACTGGTGACAAGACATCTTTTGCTTGACCATTCATTTCTAGTTGCAAAGAATTATGTGATCTTTCAAGCAACAGGATTTTTTTCATCAGAAAGAAGAGCTAAGAAAGCGGCCATAAGATCAGTGATAAATAAGGCCCTTTGTAGATGATGCTGGGAGAGCAGTTAAAAGATAGGTCAGTGGTAAAAGGTCCCAGGTTCAATCCAAGGCACTTCTAGGTAGGCAGGGAAAGACTCTAGCCACCACAGCTAATAGAGATTATAGGAGCTGTGGTCCAACATCTGGAAGACCAAAGGCTGGAAAAGGCTGGTGTAAACAATACTGACCTAGATAGGCAAACGTGTAAAGATAAGGCAGTTTCTTATGATCCTAGGAGTTCTCTATGACATAGCTACACAGTTAAACTGGTCTTAAACTAGCTTAAGCTGCCATAGACTCCATTAAGGAAGCAGGCACTGTAGTTTCTAAGAGTGCCAATGACAACAAATCTCCTGCAGTACATGGAAAACCACAATTCCAAGAGTTTTATCTGTCAAATTTGGAGAGCTCTGCTTTGGAAGCAAGCGGAATGGAGGATTCATAGAGAAGTCAATTTATGTAGCAATACTCATATGATTAAATTACTACCCTGCCAACAGAATTGTGTGCAACTCATGATCTTTTCATCCCAAAATTTATGTCTTATCTTATCTGTTCATTTCATTTACTTTATCTATTTTGTACTTTGGAGCAAACATGGAAGCTGGAGCACCAGCCGGCCAAAGTTAAGCATTTTAAAGTCCAATTCATCGAAGTATTAACATTAGTGAGACTTTGTACTTAACTGTGGCTGGACTGCGACCATTCCTGATTTTCTCCTCAAAAAACCTTGCAACTCAATGTTTATAGCACTAAATTTAGACGGCCATCTGTCACCGATGCGTTAGTTGAGATTCCTGAATTTCAAGGGGGCGCACTAAATGACCCTCAGGGTCCCGTCGAACATTACAATTCTATGATAATTACCATCAAATATTAGTAATTACTCAAGGGGGGGGGGAAGACTGTGGAGGAAACTAACCTTGCAGACAAACAAGAAGGGACAATAGTCACAACTGAAAGGCAGAGGACACATTAGCATCAGAAGACTGAATTATATTGGTGGAAAAGTTACCCAATAACTTATCTGTGCTAGGTAGGAAGAGAAGGAAACAAACCCACACCATGTCATGCAAGACTCTGTGTTGAAGGATAGCATTTACACAGCAATGCTGATCACAGGTGTACTCACCCAAACATGGACTGCACATTCTTCAAGCAAAGGGGTCCATCAATAGTAAAAATCTGACCCTCTCCGTTGTTTAAGTCTATGAGCCGTTCAAGACAATCTAAAGAATCTGAGCTCTGGAGCTTTAACAAAAGAAAGCACAACTTCACACACAGTGTCCCAGTTGCATGTAATGCCAAACTATAGCTTTGTGCGAGCAGGCAGTTTCCTGGAGAGGCAATTTCCCCATTCTGATTCTTTGGTCTTGCTGCTGCTGCACTGCTGTGAGCTAAGCCATAATTTATCTCATCATAAAATCCAAACTCAGGCTTGTGGTTTGTCTTCTGTAGACAAACCAAGAGCAAACCTTGTTTAAAGCCAAAGGGGACTCACCTCCTCCAGATTGGCCATGCACATGACGTATAGCTTTGATGGGAAAGGAAAAGGCAGAGGGAACCGGTTGCTTTCAGTTCGTTGGCCAAGAGTAGCCAAAGAGTGTCGGAGAGAGCCCCTTCCAATGCCCAAGCTGCCATCAGTAACAAGGACAACCTAGCAAGGAGGGAACAAGAGAAGCAGTGACCCAACAAACATGTTGATCTCCAAAAACTATCCCATGCTGCAAGCACTTGTCAGTCGATTTTAGAAGTACCAGTTTGAGATTTCACATCCTCAGTTTTCCACCTGCAATATGGGGATTATAACAGCTTAACTCAGACTTGTTGGAAAGGCCAGCCTACAAAATCATTATTTCTTTCCCAAGTTCTTGGGGTGTTTTCCCATGTGAGGTTTGAATGTGCCTTCAGGCCTCTCTTTGCTAGTAGTACATCATGTGAACCTCTATAGGAAGGCCCCCATGCATTAGAATTATACAGGATGTGACAGTGTTTAATAAGGGCTGAAAAACTAGAAGCTCTTAGGCCAAAAGGAAACCTCAGAGATACAACCCGCCCCTTCAACTAATACTCCTGAGGCAAAAGAGGCAAACAGAAAGTACTGAGTGGCAAGGATAACTTTCTGACAGGATACTCCTTGCTCACAAAAAAGGGTATGCTTAGTACACCTTACCAGGATGTGAAGTTGTTTCCTGCAGATGTATGTAGTCTGCTCAATCCTGAACCCTAATTTATAGCAGTCATCATCTGGAATAGTCTAAAATCTTACCTGGCAGGGAATGGCAGCCCCCCATTCCTGTTGCACAATATTGCAAACCCCAAGCAGAGCAGACTCCAAGCATGTTTTGTCATAATCGTCCATATTACTCAGGGCTTCCTGTCAACACAAGTTACATACTAGTTGGCTGGGGTTAGAAAAATACTCTATATGCAACTTGCTGCTCAATTATACAGGACTGAGTTGGAGTTTTGAGAATGACAATCAGTCCTAATTCATATTTACAATGCAACAAAAACATTCTCTGCCTTTATATTTTGTACCTGGAGCGTATTGTAGTCTCTTGTGAAGGGAACCATCAGTTCCCAGAGGGATGAAAACACAACCAAAGCAGTGAATTCCAGTTTGTAGTTGGTTGCCATGTGTTCAAACAGCATGGTCAGGCCATGAGCTGCAAGATGTTTCCGCTGATATTCTTCAGAGCCCTCAATTGAGACTGGCCGGGTCATTGAGAGGGACACATCCATCACCACCACAGTCGGCATGGTGTCCCCTTCTTTGTTCTACCAAATGTACAAGAGGAAATTGCTGTGGAGGAAGAAATGGAAATAAATGCCCATCAGTTTTAACCTTTTTCAAATTAAATATATAATAAAACCTCCTGCAAATCAGGAGGTTTTCCTTGTGGATTGTTGGAATAATTTTATTGAAATATTATGACTTTTTGGCTTCTAGCCTTTTTGTAAGTTGCTTAAACTTTTAGTAGGAGACTAATGCACCAAATAAATGATAATAAAACAATCTTAGAAACAACTAATTCCACTTTCATTACCTAGCGCAGGGCCAAAAACTGGTATATAAATAAACAGGTGGTGTTGCAAGGAGAGAAATGGAACCAGAGAGTGAACTCCCCAGAAAACATCTGCTAAGTAGCTATTAATGTAATAATAATAATAATAAATAAAATAAATATTAAAACAAAACAAAAAAGGAACCTAGGGAAGAATTACAAATATGCATGCTGGCACTGTGTGGTTGAGGGATGGTCAACACAAGCACAGCAAGCCAATTAAGGATAATAAAGGAAATCTGAGAAGGGGGAAATTGGTGAAGGAAGAGGAGTACATTACCTATAAGGGAATGGATAGCATAGAAGAGGCCAAAAAATGCATAGAAAAGGAGAGAGGCAGCACCTATTTGGAGTGCAAGGGATGGTAAGAAGAATCTGAGGGAAGAGGACAAATTGGTGGAAACAGTGGAGCATTACCTAATAGTTGGTGACATTCTGAATCTAAGATGAGGGTCAAGAGTGAATTCCAAAGGGGTAGCCATGCTGCAGCAATGCCAACAAGGGGTTTTGTAGCCCCTTAAAGCACCACATTAGTGTGGGCAAAAAGAAGGAGGAACGATACCGGTATATGCAGAAAATACGTCCTGAGAAGCTTGCAACCTCTCCCATTTGTCAAAACCCTCACAAACTCACCTTTTCTCTGTGGCTTCTGGCTGCATCCCAACTGTGCGATGGAGTCTGAAGCAAACCTAGGTGCGTTTGCTCACATTTAGCTCCTTAGCTGCCTTTGTCTCTTCCTCGGCTGTGGCTGCTTTAACAACAAAAGAGAACATCATTAAGTATTTCCCGGTTCTATCGGACCAGTGGCCCTTTTAGCCCAGCATCCCATTCTCACAGTGGCCAACTAAGTACCCCAAAAGGACACCCCACCCCAAACCAGGACCTGAGTGCAAGAGCAGCACTATTTCCCCACATGCAGTTCCCAGAATCAGGCATGCTGCCGTAGAAAACAGAAAGCTGCCTTATACACAGAGCCACACTATGAAGGTCCATCCAGTTCTGCATTGCCTACACTGACTGGCAGCAGCCTACCGGGGGGTTCGGGCCAGCAGTCGTTCCCCAACCCCCACAACCACACCCGGGGATGTAAAGGACCGAGCCTGGGACCCCCCAGAACTCAAGGCAGGTGCTCCACCACTGAGCCAAACACGTGTATGTCCCTCCCCAACAGTGGAGGGAACGTATAGCCATGGTGGCTGGTAGTTGCTTTTAGGCCGTGAGCAGCTCGGGGAAGGGGCTTGCCTGGCTCTGACGAAGGAAGCCGCACACAAACAACAGCAGCCATCATCATGCCCATTATGTGGACAAAAGAGAAAGTATGTGGGGGGCACGTAGGGAGTAGGAAAGAAAAGGGGGCTGGAAAAGGAACTGGGGGGTCCGTCTAATTACAGAAGGGGGAGCTCCCAGCCCCACTATGTTGGGATGTGTGAGTGTAAATCGTACTTTCCATCCGGGATGGGGACCTCACCCGCGCACCGCCGCCATGTTGGGCCACCCCCGTAATTCCTTCCCCGCTGATGCTCTAACCGCGGACTTTGGGGCCGGCTTTAGAAAGCGGCCCTCACAAAGCACTTACTGGGCACGCGCGGCTCGGTTCGCCTCGCGCACGCTCAGTTGCGGCAAGTGAAGCTCGAGGGCGGAGGAGGGCGTTTTATCAACCGCGAGAGCAGGAGCTGTTTCCCTGCACGGCTTTTGGTTTTGAATAACAAGGATCAGGTTTCTTTGCATCTCTAGAATGCAGAGAAGGGTGTTTTTTTCGGGCGGGAGCGGGGAGTAAACTTGCAGATCTATGCTACAATTTTTTAAAAAGCAACCTTTTAAAAATTCAAAAAAACATTTTTTTAAAAAAAAATCTTCTAAAAATAAGAAGAATGTGCATGTTTCAAAATACACTGGATTATTTATTTATTTAATTAATTTGTTTAGAGCATTTGTATCCCACTCTTCAGGGACGTGGGTGGCGCTGTGGGTTAAACCACAGAGCCTAGGGCTTGCCGCTCGGTCCCTGCTCCTGCCAACCTAGCAGTTCAAAAGCACATCAAAGTGCAAGTAGATAAATAGGTATCGCTCCAGCGGGAAGGTAAACAGCGTTTCCGTGTGCTGCTCTGGTTTGCCAGAAGCGGATTAGTCATGCTGGCCACATGACCCGGAGGCTGTACGCCAGCTCCCTCGGCCAATAAAGCGAGATGAGCGCCACAACCCCAGAGTCGGTCACGACTGGACCTAATGGTCAGGGGGCCCTTTACCTTTTATCCCTCTCTTCAGCCAAAATGTCTCCCAGAGTGTCTTACGTACAATAAATTGTAAAGGTCTGTGTTAATGACGGGAGTCTTGAGGCATCTGATCAAGATCTGTATTATGAGGCATCTAATCAAGATCTGCATTTTAAAATGAGCTTAAAAAATATATTTGCCAGGCAGAGACCAGCTGAATACTCTGGCAGCTGTTTATCTTCCTGCTCAAGGGCCCCACTGATCTATAGCAGTATTTCAGGGTTGTAAAAGGAAATTACAGGCTGGGAGCAAAAGGTCACACTGACCATACAAATTACAGAATACAATCAAGCTGCAAAAACACAATTAAGAGCTGGTAAATAGTGAAATTTATTGTTTAACAGAAGACTCGAGCCATATTTTCATAAGGTTAAAGGGTAAATTGAAGAAGTTGCTTTTAGAAACAGCAGCTGGCTAGGGAAAGAGGCTTCTCTCCGAAGCTGCTTTGAAGCTTCAGAGATCTTAGAGAACTTAGCTTTTACTAACTTCACTTTGAAAAGGCCTTTCCTTCTAAAAATCTATCTATGTTATGTATGAAATATATTGGCTTAAATGTAATTATGCAAAGGATTTAGAAAGTAAGAAATGTTAGATTCTTATGTTAGATTCTTATTTCATAGATGGTGTGTGAGAAGGTGAACTCAAGATCTCTTTAAGATACAAAATTAAAAACCATGCACCATCTGCTTTAGCCATCTGGTTTGCAGTGAATAGGGCAACAGGGGCCAAAGGTTATCTGGTAATTAAGGTGCCTGGTCGAGGTAAATGTAAGATATATGGCTACTTGTCTGCCATTTATGGATAGAAGGAAATATAGCTCTTTGTCTCCCATAAAAGGTAATAGGAAATGGGTGTATCTTTTATGATTGGTTCTAGCAAACAACCAATAGGAATTTCAACCAGGCTGATTGGACAGAGGCAGCCAAAGGAGGAGCAAGGGGGCTGGGCTGAGGAAATATAAGTGCTGGCCATCAGGGCTGGAGTAGGCAGAGCTTTGGTATCCATATACCACTGTGTCTCTCATTTATTTGTCTGACAAATAAATTATTATTTTAATTTCTCTATTGCTGCGTTGAATATTTCATTCCAGCTAAGCGTTAACCACAAGCAGGGTGCTACAGTCTGGCAATAAGGAAACTAGCGCCTTGTTTGCTGGGTGGGGAGGGGGCGTCCATGCTTTTCCTGTTTTGAAAAGATTAATTTAATTTTATCATGTATATAAAAGAGAGGTCAATTATAACAAAAGACAAAAATTAAAAGGTGAAAAAGCAAAACTATAAAATAGGTACAGTTGCACATGGGTTAAAATAACAAAGTCGAAGTTAAGATGATCAGCTTTATCAGATTATTAAATTTGGTTCCAGATTTGCCAGCCTTGTGACAAGGGTAAGAGTTGCCTTAAAAATGATGGCTCTGCTGTACAAGAGACCAGGGCCCTGCGGGACTTGACATCTTTCCGCAGGGCCTGCAAGACAGAGCTGTTCCACCAGGCCTTTGGCCAGGGCACAGCCTGACTCCCTCCCTCGGCAATCTTCGTGGAGCTCTGGCCCAATGGTTGCCAGTGGCTTGAATTAATTAATTTTATAATGAATGATTTTAGAATGTTGTTTATGCTGTACTTTTGTACTGTTTTATTGTTGTTAGCCGCCTTGAGCCCGGCTTCAGCTGGGGAGGGCGGGATATAAATAAAATTTATTATTATTTATTATTATATGTCATAAAATAATGCCAAATCATAGGAAAAGAATCTAGAGGTTCTAGCCCTAGTTGAAATCTCAAATTACGTGCTGCTTGTCTTTTGTGGAGGGCATCTCAAGAGTCATTGATTCATTTATTATATGCTTCTCACCCAGTCCACTCTCCATGTGTACTGATGGGGGGGGCACCATAAAACTCAGATATTTGATATCCCATTTTCAGAAGAAAAAGATAGAACGGACACTAAAAGTAGATTTATTTAGAAATTTAAGTCCTTCATTTCTTTTCATTGCTTTTACCGGTGGTCTTGAGAAACCTCACTGCCTTTGTACATTCCCTAGAAAGTTTTTTTTAATGGAAAATTAGTGGGATGCCCATCATCTAACAGCATCACCTAGGTACCTCCACTAGCTTATGCCTGGTGACTTCATCCACAAAGTGCAGGTTGCCAACATCCACATCACATCCATGTACATATGCATGCCACTTGCCTTGACCACATTTGAAACCTCCTATTCACACATACATCAATGAAAAATGCCAGCAAACACTGGTACAAGAATTTTGGAGTTTGGGAGCTTTTGAAGGCATTTTTGGCACGATTTAACGCCCGTTGCCGGTTTTCCAGGACATTTGCCTGATTTCCAAAAATCAGGATGTATGGCAGCCCAATAGTAACAATAATAGTAATACAGTGGTACCTCGGGTTAAGAACTTAATGCGTTCTGGAGGTCCGTTCTTAACCTGAAACTGTTCTTAACCTGAGGTACCACTTTAGCTAACAGGGCCTCCTGCTGCCGCCAGGCCACCGGAGCACAATTTCTGTTCTCATCCTGAAGCAAAGTTCTTAATCCGAGGTACTATTTCTGGGTTAGCGGAGTCTGTAACCTGAAGCATCTGTAACCCGAGGTACCACTGTAATATAATATGCTGCCCATCTGACTGGGTTGCCCCAGTCATCTTTCACTCTCCATTCATTCAGAGGGGTTACACTCCCTCTGAAGGAGTGGGTACACAGCTTGCGGGTTCTTCTGAATCCTTTGCTGTTGCCTGAGGCCTTGGTGGCCTCAGTGCAGTGCTGGTTCCTTGAGCACAAGCCTGCTGTTAAGTGGGGAAAACAACCTAATTTGTAAATAAATGGAGCAGGCAGAGTAGTGACTTCAGAAAAATGTAATAGTTTTATCTGGTGCTTGGCATGAGAATACAGGGTGTTAAAGGCAGGCCCTTTTTTCAGCAAGGAAATGTTAGGGTGTGCAGATTGCCCTTCTGATATTTGCTACTGAATATTTTAAGATACTGAATATCATCAGATTATGTTGCTGGTATTAGAGCTTTTAAAAATACTTGTGGTACATGAAGCTGCCTTAGTGACATGCAATTCACAAAGGAGTCCCACACAAGTTTCTGTGTAATAAAGGACATTTTCAGGCTGCAAATATGAGTTTCTATATTAAAAAATCCACTGATATTAAGAGACTTGTGGAACTTTAAATACTAACAAATTTCTGACATAAGGCATTTGTGATCTATACCAAGCTTATGCTATGGTAAGCTTGTGCTTACTCTAAGTTTCTTAGGCTTTCAGGTATCACGAGACTGTGATTTTCGCTGCAAGACACTGAACCTCCCTGTGGAAATTGCTATTAGGGTTACTGAAGTCTTAAGAATCCTGGAAATGATGGAGAAACATTGCAACTACTTGTCCTCAATATAAATGTAAGACAAAAGAATGAGCACAAAGATCATGTTCACTTTTCTTTATTGAGCCATTGTAAAATTTTAAATAGAATCGTTTTTCTAGGACATTTCATGGGGGAAAACACAGCTTTTTCCATTGTGAACATGGAAATTTACACCTTAAAATTGACCTACAAATTCAAAACAAAAATAAACACTTAAAACTGATATTCTTTGTTGGTAAATAAAATGTAAACATTACATATGTACAAATCTACAACCATTCATTTGTAAAAGTGCTCTTTAGCAAATTAATCCACCAGCTGTACCTCCTGCTTTATAATGCCATATATACACACATTTACATGTAATGAATATCCATTTTCTGTCTTTGGGATAAAGCATTTCCTATTGAAATACTAAAGTCATCTACTTGATAAATCCATTTCTCTACAAAGAGCAAACCTAACGTTACAAGGATTATGAACACAGTAAAAAGGAAGAAAATAAGCACTTAAAAGCCTCAAATATGTTTCAGATACCATGAACCATAAGGATAAAAGGCTTTGTTATATTACCAGTAGGAAACACAGAACTGTTCCTAACTATTAGGACAACTCACTATAAACAGAAGGAAAAAGATTCAATAACAAAGATTAAAAATGTAAACTCAATCCATGTTTGTTTTTAAGTGAATGTATGGGCCACCTCAGACATATCAGATTAAATTTTGTGTCCGTGGTGATGGTTTTCACTAGAGAGATGCATGGTGATGATTTTCGCTTATCATAATTTGTGATAAGAATGGGGATCAGCCATTCAAAAGGGGGGCGTTGAAACATATTTTGGGTGTGCACAAGCTACTGAGTATGTTTGAAGTAATTCCTTGAATTCTGGCCAAACATGTTAATAGGACAATATCCCTCTCTATCCTTCTCTCTTACCAAGCTAACACACCAGCCTAGAGGGCTTGATTTTAGTATATACACACTTATGCTGTTAGGAAGTGCTGCAACTGGAAAATTATCGGTCACGTTAATTGAAACTTTGATGTTAAGACAGCAGTAGACACACCCACACATACACACACCCTTGTGAGACCATATTCCCCCAAACAGGTTATACATACCATATATGAGTGAATCTGATTTGTCACTTTCTTGGTATCCCTAGAAACACCAGACAGAGCTCAGGAAGAAGCTCTCCATCATAGCTCTAAAGTGCTATAAAATAGTGGCTTTTACACAGCTAACAGAAGCAAGAAGTTGCAGTTCAAAGGCTGACCAGCACTCTACTTTCTTCTACACAATACAAATACCAAATGACTTATTTACATTTGTGGCAACCACAGTGCACATCTTTTCCTTACACAACATAACTGTGTGAATACAACATAGCACAGATACTGTACACAGAAATTAACACCCACCCACATTACTAGGTACTTAGCAATGTGGCTTCCAAAGTTCTATACCCACTATATTAGGAGGCATAGCTTTGTCACAAAATTCATGGAGATGACATTCTCTTAAAGTTACCTGTGTTTGTCTGTAATTGCAAGGTGAGTACTGATGTGTGGAAATGCACGAGGAAATTCTCCTATGCAAGCCCGCAGAATTGAATGGAAGCTATGCAAGAGGATGCAGGGGGGACTTATGCAAGAGAAATTCCTAGTTCATTGTGTCCTTAGAGACTACACTTTCAACACACCCAAAGAGGCTTCAGCCTTAAATGTTTTTTGAGCAGCAGGCCCACATGCTGTCTGAATCCAGGAGCAGATTCAAAAACAGTTTGAGACATGGCAAAAGGGACCTGCTGTTCAAAGACAAAGAAAAATTCAAAATGCCTGAAGTAGCTCTTTGGATTCAGGTCTAAGACCAAGTTGCTAAGGCATAGGTTAATAATCCCCATGCAAAACGACTATTAGCATACTAAGACCATAAGAAGAGCCTGCTGGATCAGGCCGATGGCCAATCTAGTCCAGCATCCTGTTCTCACAGTGGCCAACCAGATGCCTGTGAGAAACCTGCAAGCAGGACCTGAGCACAAGAGCACTGTCCCATCCTGTGGTTTCCTGCAACTGGTATTCAGAAGGACACTGCCTCCAACCAAACATATTAGCTGGAGAAAAACCAGGAGGAGGTGACAGAATAGGCAGCACATCTTCCTGTAAACAAGGAACTCTACATGTATGTGCAAATTAGAGAAGACACTATAATGTTCTCCAGTTCTCAAAATTTTAAAGTATCTGGGTTTGAAACACAAGCAGTGTGAAGCCATGCAACAAAAAATAAGAAGTTGCTATGATGTTTGCATATTAGCAAACAAGCAATGATATCTAATATATCTGATACACATCTTATCTCAAAGTAGATTACATTCTCTTCCCCAACCCACATGATCCTATTGCACCCAAATTTTCTGTTTGGACAAGCTTGTCCTAAATTCCATTTTGGAACATATTGGTCCACAGATTATACAGTTCTTTCCTTCAGTTTGTATATAAGCATTTTCCCCAAACGACTTGCCATACACTTTGGCTGGGATCCAAAGCACCATTCCCACATGCCCAGAGGTGCTTTGGGTTTGTCCTTCTTAGGCAGCAGCCCATGGAAGCAGAAACACATGACACACCACTTTGGAAACTGCAGGGACTTTTGAAAGCAGATTGTGAAATGGGTGTAGCCAGGATTTTTGGCTTTTTTGGTGGGGGGAGAAGCTCAGTTAGCTGTGTATTTTTATTGACTGGGGGGCAACTGCCCCCTGTCCCCCCTAGCTATGCCCATGGATTTTGATATGGTATAGGGCAGAAGTAGGGAACATCATAGCCCTGGGCCCTTGGAATTCCACCTGGGCCCACTCCCTCACCGACTCGGCTCTGTGCCCTCTCAGGTGCTTTTGTATGGCTGAAATGTGTCCTTGAATTGTGATAATTCCGAGTTGCTTCAAGATGGCGGATTCTGCTCGCGGGAGCAAGGGCCTTTCTGATGAAGAGCAGCCACCTGTCTATGTCCCAGATGCCAAATGGGTGTCAGGTGGCCAGGGCTTCTGCCTATGAATCTTGAAGCAACCAACAGACTAAAACCCCTGGAAAGCCGCCACTATGGAACAAGAGCTTGCCCGCCTTGAATAACAACACTAGCTCAGATTGGAAGCTGCCAAGAGGATCTCTAAAGTCTGTTTTTGGAAACACTCTTCTAGCAACGGCAAACCTTATGGCATTGTGAAGATCTCAAACATATATACCCAACCCTCCCAAGAGAAATTTTTATGGCTCAGTACAATGGGATTAGCTTCCATTATGAATTTAGCGGCCCTAGTATTACTATCATTTGCCCTGTACAATGTGTTCAAGCCCAGAAAACATGAATTGTGACAATTCCTCCTGCTTGCCTGGATGGAGAGGTGGGCAGGGTGTGGGGCTATGTGTTTCCCCAGGAAGAGGTACTTGTTCGAAGTGTGGTGCTTTGAAGAGGGCATCTTCAAATATTAAATAAATGCAAGCAGTTAATTGCCAGGGGGGGGGGGGAAGAATTGTGACAATTCCTCCTGCTTGCCTGGATGGAGAGGTGGGCTGGGTGTGGGGCTATGTGTTTCAAAACCTCAGAGTTTTGGATAGCTGGAATGTAGCGTATTGTACAATGGTAAGAGTCACATCCCTTGTCCAATTTTGACTCTGGCCTGGCCCAACACCTGGGAGGTTTTCCATGAGGAAATGTGACTCTCAGACTGAAAAGGGTTCCCAACCTCTGGTGCAAAGCTTGTTATTTTGATGAGGAAAGGTCCACAACCCTACAGAGCAAATCTTGACCCATTGGGATGCCTAAAGTAGCTCTTTAAATGGCAGGCTTTGCAATGGATTATCTGTATAGCGGTGGCTCCCCAACAGCCAACCATGTCAGATTCTTAAAAGTGACAAATGCACGTAACTTATGAAAGCTTCATACAAGTTTGAAATACTTGTCAGCTAAAGTCTGCAATCTTTTAAGTGTGCACTTATGGGGAGGGACAGGAAATACTACGACCTGCATTGCGATTGAGAACAGCATCGATATTTCCACACTACTTTTTAAAAAATGAAAGAGAGAAGGGCTTTATCTGCAAAAAAGACCAGTTGCTATAAACAGCAATATTCTGAGGGAGGACAAAAGTATTGCTTCTGCAACAGGATCACTTGATTCACTATAGTAATTTAAAAAGTTAAAAAAATATGAACTTGCTATAAATAATTTAAAATCTGTTATTATACAACTCTGGTATGAGCTCTGTGACATTTTTAACTTTCTATGTAAACAGTTCTGAAAAGCTTATTTCATTCATGCAAACTTTCAGTACATGATTTTGGTCCATCTCTGCTTAAGCTTTCTGCAATGGACCATTCCGTTTTCTCCCCTACATGTTTTGCAGACACTGTCCACAGCGAAGAGAGCCTACTCTGGCCCACGGCTCATAAGTCATTCCAGCAACATTTCCCCCCTTGGAAATCCTAATTTTAAAACAAAGCTGAAGATGCTTTTTTAAATGGAGAAGGGTGAGAGTCTTTCTGAAGTTCTGTTTCTTCATACAAACCCTGCTGCAATTCATTAGGTGCAATGTTTATTTTTTTAAAGGTACGGCTCCCCAAAAATCTTTCGACATTCCATCACTCCTGTACTTGGAGGCCTATCACAGTTGTGGGTGCTCTTCACCTGATTTACTGTAAGGCGGTCGTAAGCCATTTTGTATTCTCTGTCAAAAGCATCTGTAACGACAGGAGGGGGGAGGTTATACCAGAACAATGGAGCAGGTGCCAGAAATGCTTTAGCTTTGGGATAGCTATGAACTAGGAGTGTTTTCTGCACAGCTCCGATTCATTTCTTGGGGCAGGGGGATTTCCCAGTGGACTCTGCTCAGATAGGGGATTCTGAAAAAGGCACTCTGTCCATGGCTGACTTTAGGCACCAACTCAGGAAGCAAACCTGATAAAAATGATTTACTCTTTTTATAACCTTCTTGTCAGATGACCCATTCCTGTATTTCTGTTTCTTTAAGGTTTGATTTTATATGTTAGGTGGTTGTACACCACATAGATATATTTTATATGCTTTTGTGATGTATGAATTATTACTATTGTTAATATTAGTGTCTGGTTCTTTTCTGTAATACTGTGTGTGTGTGTGTGTGTGTGTGTGTGTGTGTGTGTTTTCAAGAGACTGATGCCATTTTAGACAACAGTTTTGCATTCATGTTTCACAAAAGAGCCTGCCTGAAGCACTTCATCATACAATTCCTTTTAAAAAATGTGTTATATCCAGATTAGCAAGACGAACCAATAACCTCAATTGGGGGCTGATGGGTGGCCCCCAAATGGCTTGTGCTTCCAACTTAGTGGTGTTCCAACTTAGTGGCAACAACAAATAAATAGTAGCTGCTTGCAAATTGGGCTGGTTTGCACAATGCTAAACCATGGGTGCATGCATTAGAATTAAGCCAGAGCAAAACCTTCAGCTCAGAATAAAAATTTCTGCAGCATTTACTCCGAGTTTTCATTAGTCCTGAGTTATGAATGAATATGAATAAGAGATTATTGTTTTAAAACAAAACCCTGGTTAGTTAAAAAAAAAGGTCCTCTTCATGTTCCTTGGATTGAAAATGGCTTGGTCACTTTTTAGCGACCATCAATAGTCTGAGTCAGAGGAATAAACCCATTCTTATTCCCTTTATAAAATCTTCCCCACTCTTGTTTGCCTAAATAAAAAAAATCCTTCCAGTAGCACCTTTAAGACCAACTAAGTTAGTTCTTGGTATGAGCTTTCGTGTGCAAGCACACTTCTTCAGATACACTGAAACAGAAGTTGCCAGATCCTTCTATATAGTGAGAAGGTGGGGAGGGGTATTACTCAGAAGGGTGGTGGGTGAGATGAGCCTGCTGACGACTCTTAACGACTGTAATAGGTCTTACAGGAAAAGGCAAGGGGTGAGAAGGTGAGAAATGGCTTAGTCATGTATAATGGGATAAGAATCCAATGTCTTTGTTCAAACCAGGTCTCTCCATGGTTTTAAGTTTGGTAATGAGTTGCAATTCAGCAGCTTCTCTTTCCAGTCTATTTCTGAAATTCCTTTGTAGTAAAACAGCTACTTTGAGATCTTGTATAGAATGTCCTGGGAGATTGAAGTGTTCTCCTACTGGTTTCTCTGTTTTGTGATTCTTGATGTCAGAATCTTGTTTGCCTGAAGGTGATCTTCACCGCACACAGGCAAATAGCTATTTACGAGTCTGGCTTTACAGAAAAGAAGCAACTAGGTTTAAATTACAGTGGTGCCCCGCAAGACGAATGCCTCGCAAGACGGAAAACCCGCTAGACGAAAGGGTTTTCCGTTTTTGAGTTGCTTCGCAGGACGAATTTCCCTATGGGCTTGCTTCGCAAGACGAAAATGTCTTGCAAGTCTTGAGATTTTTTTTTCGCTTTTCCCCCCCTTTATCTAATCTGCTAAGCCTTTAATAGCCTTTAGTAGCCTTTTAGCAGCTAATCCGCTAAGCCTTTAAGCCTTTAATAGCCGCTAAACCGCTAATAGCGCTAATCCGTTAAGCCGCTAATAGGGTTGCTTCGCAAGACGAAAAAACCGCTAGACGAAGACTCTCGCGGAACGGATTAATTTCGTCTTGCGAGGCACCACTGTATTATACTTCATCTAAACAGGATTGTGAAAGATGCTTTGAAACAAAAAGTATCCTTTTAAGTCTTGAAGTAACAGTTTACAATGACTACTTTTATGTGCACTTAGCACAACACAACACAACTTGATGGCTTACCTATATCAATGTTATCCCTTCCAAGCGCAACAAGAGAGAGAAATAGTATTTCTCTATAAAGGCTCCTAAAAAAGATACATTGGAAAGTGTTATTTTAAAAACCACAATCTTATATGAACCTACTATACTTCATATAATCCGGACATTCTTCTCCACTCTAAAAGTAGTGATTTTTGCATTGTTATTATTATTTGTAACTGGGTCATGATGATAGCCCTGCCAGGTCTAGAAAACACAACATGAGGCGAAGGGGAGTTTTCACTGTTAAAAGAGATTGGAAGGCTGGATTGCACCTGTGGCGTTTGCCTCCTAGGATGGGTCAAGGAAAGGGTTAAAATGGGTGTGATGTGATTGGCCAGTGAGAATGCAGGGGGGGAGTAAAAGATAGAGTGGGAGGTTTTGAAAAGTCAGTTGAGGTTTGTCAGTTGGGAGTTGAGGCTTGGGTGTTGGAGAAGAGGGTGGAATAGGCAGTGGGTTGGTCGAGTTATTGTGAGAGAGTGAGAGGAATTGTTAGGGAGGTAAATACATAGTTGGGAATAATTCAGTTTGAAGTTGTTAGGAACTAAGATTTAAGAAACTGACAAGAGAAAAATAAACCGAAACCATACACTTATTCCTGCACTTAAAAATAAACTTGATTATTTGTTTATGTTAACAACTGTCTGGACTCCATGTGTCCCTGTGAGAAGCGGGGTGGTGGCAGCGAAGAAAGCAACCGCAGTGGTGGCACAGGGTCAATAGACCTTGAAACGTCCAGGGGCCCTGTGTGATCGCCACAGCACCCTACTCTCCTTGCCAACCTGGGCATAGAGGTTAGGTCCAGATGAAAGCTCTACTCCAAAACATCTGGGGTGGAGGAGGCACCAAGCTGGAGAAGGCTGTTCTACTTTGTACTAATTCCCGTATTTTTCACCCTATAGGACGCACCTAGATTTCGGGGGGGGGGGAATAAAGGGGGGAAAATTTATTTATTTTCCCCAGGCGCGGGGCTGGGGCAGGGGAAGCCCGAGCTTCCCCCGACCCCAGCCCCCAGAACGGGTGCCAGAGTGATGGCGAAGCTGCGCGCAGCTTCGGCATCGCTCTGGGAGCTTGCCGGGCTGGGGGGATAGTTTCCTGAAGCCTGGAGAGTGAGAGGGGTTGGTGCGCACCGACCCCTCTCGCTCTCCAGGCTTCAGCGAAAGCCTGCATTCGCCCCATAGGACGCACACACATTTCCCCTTCATTTTTGGAGGGGAAAAAGTGCGTCCTATAGGGCGAAAAATACGGTACCCTTTTTCTTATTTATACCACATAGTGGGACTGCAATTGACACAAGGTTTACATTCCCAGGGACTGCGTGCAAAGGCAGAATCACGGCAGAACAAGCCCTGGAACTGTCCCTGCCATCCAAGATTTTGAGAATGGGGCTGCCTGAGATCTCATGGGAGTCTCCCACAGCTTGGTAAGCAGGGTGGAGGGTTTAAAAGCTCTTTCTGTTAAGGATTTTTGTGGCATGGAAATAATTTTTAAGCCCTTTGCCTTAACAGGCTCTGGGAGGCTCTTGAGAACACTCCCAGAGCCTGATAAACAAGCTTGCTCCTCTATCTATCTATCTATCTATCTATCCATCTATCTACAGGGTGAGTCTTTTAAAAGAGGCCCCGTGGAACATATGTACTCTGTATCCACAGAGCCTGTTTTAAAGGACTCACCCTGTATCTATGTCTGGTGATCTGCAGAAGCTGCAATCACGTTAAGTACATGCTTTTGCAGTGCCCTTGAGAAAGAGATTTTTTTCCCAAAATTGCCTGGGCTCTACATAAACACTGTTTTGTAATGCCTGACATTGCTTCCCTTTGTTCTGTTTTTGCCTCTGGGGTTGAGCGAAGGGCGCCACTTTGCTATGTTTCCACATTTTTTTTGTGAGCCATGGCGGTTTTGCATTGTGACCCACTTAGGAGAGCACAGTGCAGTAGGCACGATCAAAATGCAAAGCTGGTACAGCTTGCTTCCTATTCCAGCTACCTACATCCAAAGATGTAGGTAGCTGGAATAGGGGACGCGGGTGGCGCTGTGGGTAAAACCTCAGCGCCTAGGACTTGCCAATCGCATGGTCGGCGGTTCGAATCCCCGCGGCGGGGTGAGCTCCCGTCGTTCGGTCCCAGCTCCTGCCCACCTAGCAGTTCGAAAGCACCCCTAAGTGCAAGTAGATAAATAGGTACCACTTTATAGTTTCCGTGTGCTGCGCTGGTGCTGGCTCGCCAGAGCAGCTTCGTCACGCTGGCCACGTGACCCGGAAGTGTCTGCGGACAGCGCTGGCTCCCGGCCTCTTAAGTGAGATGAGCGCACAACCCTAGAGTCTGTCAAGACTGGCCCGTACGGGCAGGGGTACCTTTACCTTTACATCCAAAGAAAGTGGAGCAGAAGCTCTGAAACACCTTGTCTCTTTGAAGCAACCAGGATGTGAGGGTAAGAGTCCCTGCCTGAATAATTTTCATGGCCCTTCTCCCATAACAAATGGGAAGAATGAACCACTCTGGCTGCCACCCTCCACTGAGTGAGAAAGCCTTGATGTTTAATAGTGCATTTGTGATCCTCACTGCTGCTTTGCCAAATAGGAACACACAAGCACACAGCACTGTGGCTGCTTGGACTGAGGGCATAGGTTCAAGGAGTCCGGTGAATTGGTCTGGCATCACCTGGAGCTGCAGCATTGTTGAATCTTATCAGATGTGGGCATGATTTGGGTGGGAGACCACTGGAAAGCCCACAGGACTGGATATGCATTTAAAACATTTTCTTTTGTGGGGGGGGGCAGTGATTACGTTCCAGTGAACACTGTGAAATAATAACTGCCACCACCTCTACAAGAAAGAGTGCAGAGTGTTTGTTCTAAAGAAGCATTCAGGTATCAAACACATAGCACGAAATGATGTTACAGCCCATAAGGCATCCTATCAAGAGCCATCCTTTTTCAAGATGCAGAACATCAAAGCATTGATACTCTCAAGGGGATGAATGACTTCCTCCTCTTACAACATGATACTATAGGCTTCTTTTTAACTGTGCTCATTTACCTTTGCCTTTTCATCTGTGGCCATTTGTTCAGTCTCTCTAGAATCTGGCTCATTGGCCCATAGACATCATTCATCTTAATACTCTTCACCATGCTTTTTAAGAGCTCCTGGTTAAATGAGCTGTCATCGTTCTGCAGTAAGCGAACCATTGGGTAATTTTGTGCTGGGGAGAAGGAATAAAAAGGAATATTTAAGAAGGAAATGAATAATAACAGGGGGAATAACAGCTGAAAGGTAAAAACAAGGATACCTTTTAAGTTGGCTCTGCAAAAAAAACACTTGTCATATAAAGACAGAATCAGGATAAAGGGAGTACAAAAATAAAGCACAAAAAAGCAAGCCATAAAAGGGAAGTTCTGGCCAATAGCATATAAGAGTTGCAACCAAATGGGTATTAAAAGCCAATTCAAAAACAAGCATTGAGACCAATGCAAGGTTTTACTCAGGTGACCCTGCAAGTAGTGGTGGCTGGTGTCCATTGAGACAGGTGGGGAGGAAGGCAGAGAAGCAGGAGACGCAGAACCAATGACAGGTGGAGCCAAGAGATGCTAGTTTAGCCTGCATCTTCTTCCCTGCAGAGTTCCACAATGACAGCACTGAGACTAAGGTGGAGGAGGAAGCTGGCAGCCACAGCCACCTCCTAGGCTGGATATAAGGCAGGTAGATGGGAAGGCTAGCTGGGTCTGGCAGAGGGTGATGGGGCAGTGTCTCCATTTGTCTTAATGGACCAGCCACCTCTGCCTACGAGGCAAATCACCAACACAACTCCAATGGTTCATCTTAAAAAAAAAAAAGGATAGGAATTTAACAATTGAATGGAAAAAAGGCTGGAAAATAAATTTGTGCGAAGGCAGTACACTGTAAGCCAAAAAGTTACTGTGTAAAATATACACACATACACACTAAAAAGGGGAATATTTTTTTAAAAAAACAAACAAAATAAAAAAGCAACCTGAACAGTACAGAATGTAACACTCACTCTCAAACACAAGTGTTTGGTTTTGACCTGCAAGACAAACAGATTAGCACAATCAAAATCCCCATTGCTTATCAGCTTAAGTTACTGGTGGTCATAGTGAATAATTTGTTCTAAAAACAGCACACAACAGCTTCCAGGCTGCATGCCGGTCATCACTTACTCTGTGCATTCCACAGAATATAGAGAGGCTGCCCTGGATCCTTATGCAATTTCATGTTGTCCCACAGCATCTGAATTAGAACGTACTTGCTGTCCTCTAAGATGCAATTCCTGGGAATCTGAGCAATAACAACACAAAAGACAAGACTGAACATAATAGTAGGAAATTACAGAACAGCATCAAACTTCCTTGATGCCACACACACAGTGGGAAAGGATAACAATTCTAACTTTCGGCTATCGCATTGTAAGCTTCTTCTCTGCTAGGGCCCCACTGAAGAGTTATGAATACCCTGGCCAGAGGTGAAAGTGGGTGTGGCAAAAGGCAAAAAAGTAAACAGGATTGACACCCTAGCCTGTGAAGGAAGGTGTAATGTGGTTTTTCGCTCTTTGTTCCCTGCAGTGGTATGGATTTGGATTGGCCCCCTGTTCCTGTGCCATTGTCACAAATTGAACTTTTTCCCCCAGTGCAAGGAGCAGACTCTTCGATCCAGATTTGAAACACAGTGGAGGAGGGGTAAAACGAAAAACAAAAAACTATGCACAGTCCCCTGGCACCTACTATTTACATCTCTGCCAGTCCCCTGCACTGGCTATTGGCATCTCAGCTAGTCTGGTCCAGAGACTAGACATGCACTTATTTTCCATTCTTGAAGCATTCTGCAAGGATGAGCAGAATACTGGTCAGTCTTCAATTTCAGAGATCTAGCCAGCATGCTTTCAGTACTCATTATGAGGATATCAACAGGATCTCTAGAATCAGAAACTATCCCAGAACATGTTCAATACAGGTCTAAAACAGATTGGTAGTTCTCTCTCTTCCTGCCCCAAAACACACACATGCACAGTCCCAAAATCCCTGGAGTGGGAAGCTGCAGGAGCAGAGAAGAGCTGCAGTCGGAAGGCACAAGGTTTATAATAATTTGTCAAGCCCTTAAAACAAATGTACAGCCATTTTTTCATACCTTTGAATTCTTATTACAATGCTCAGAGGACAGTATTAATCCTGGTAAGTTACTGGGTAAGTCCAGGCGTCGAAAATACCACACTAGATTCCAGAACACAATGGGATGGTGGTCCACAAAGTCTGGCACTGTTATCACATGATCCCCTTCGTTTTCTAATAAACTTTCAAGCTCCTTCCATACAACAAGAGGACTCAGGTATGGTACAGTTATGGGCTCTGGACTCTGCAAACGCCACTCCAACCCCAAAGGATCCTATTGCATATATAAAGAAATAAAAATAAACATTTTTTGTATTTATTATTACATTTGCATTCCATCTTTTCTCTGAGGAGCTCAAAGTGACATACATGGTCCTCTCCACCCCCACCCTACCCATTTTACCCTCACAGCAATCCTGTGAGGTAGGTTAGGCTGAGAGACTGTGATTGGCCCAAGGTCACCCAATGAGCTTCATGGCTGTGTAGGGATTTGAACCCTGGTCTCTCAGGTTCTGGGCTGACACTCTAACCACTACCCCACATTGGGTCTCATGATTAGCTAAGCTCTACTTTAGAGGTTCTTCTTCAGGAGCTACTAAAGCGGGTAAGAAGAGGCAGCCTTCTCAGTCGCAACTCTCTTGAGAACCTATCCTAGCGCTTACACTGATGTCCTTTAGGTGCTAGGAGAAGACTTTTTCATTTTCCTAGCCTTTTATTCTCCGATGGGCTTTAATTTGGGGAAGGGCCATGGCTCAGTGTTAAGAGCAACTGCTTTATGTGCATAAAGTTCCCAGGTTAAATCCCTAGCATCTTCTGATAGGGCTGGGCAAAGATTCCAATCTGAAACTCTGGAGAGCTAATGCTGGTCAGTGCAGACAATACTGAGCTAGATGGATCAATGTCTTGACTTAGTAAAAGGAAGCTTCCTATGCTCCTAACATCCACTGTTGTTTGACTAGTGTTTTATTGAGTATCATTAAAACATAAGAGCCTGCCTGCCAGATCAGACCAAATGCCCTTTAATTCCAGTATCATGTTCTCCCAGTGGTCAACCAAAAGTCCCAAAGGGAAGCCCACAAACAGGACCCAAGTGCAACAGTGCTCATTCCACTTGTGATTCTCAGCAACTGGTATTCAGAGACATGCTGCCTCCAACAGTGGAGGGAGAACATGGTGGCTAGTAGCCATAGGATAGCCTTATCCTCCATGAATTCGTCTAAGCCATTCAAATTGCTGACTATCACTGCCTCTTGTGGGACCAAGCTTCATAGTTTAACTCTGTGTGACACTTCTGGGATTATACCATTGGTCAATTATCCCCCCTTTGGTAAATTTTAAGCAGGACAACTGGCACCAACATGGTAAAAGCAATTGTGCTTTGCAGAATCTTTGATTGCTCTGAAGGCAAGAAAAGAAGGCCTAAGTACTCACAGCTGTCCCCTGCAATGTGGTAGGCAAGCTCCCAGTGGGAACAATGTGACTGTGCTTGTGATGCTCTGTTTCCTCCACCTCCAGGGGACTGAAGGTACTCATGCTTCGAGACAAGGCATGGCTGGTGTGCTCAGTCCCAGCAGCATTTTGCCTTCTTGGAGGGATCTGAATGCTTCTGGCACAGGTGCTATCAGGCTCTTTGGATCTGTTACCAACAAAAGAATATTTGTATTTGTCTTTTTATATTTTACCTAAAATCACACATTTAAAAAATCAACATCTACCTCCCCCCCCCAATCTCACACACAACTCTACAATAAAAAGAAAAGGTAAGGTCAAACACTGTCCTGTTATTTGCTGTTCTAACACACTGCACATAGAATCCATCCTTCAATAAACTTGCTTGCCTGCTGTCTGATAAATGTGCCATACTGCTAACTGGTTCTTAGGTGGGCAGAAAATAGACTTCAGTCTAGCCACTAAGCCAGAACACACAGTTTTCTTATTCATGTATATGAGCCATTTCATGACAACCTCCTCCCCATTTCCCCTGCATCTTCTAAAATTTATCTAACTGATGGGCATAGATTATTACCATGCCACTGTTGATTATTAATAAAAATTAGCATAATGATTCATGCTGATTTTACTGTGGCTTTCTAATGGGTATTTTGGGTAGACTGTTGCTTTTCTGATGTTGCTTTATGGTTTTAATTTTTATCGCTGAATCAGGCCAAGGACCATCGAAGTCAGCATCCTCTTACCCACTTTGAGCAGTCAGGATGGAGTGGGCAACCATGACTTGCCTGTGGGCATTTATTAAAGTATTATTAAATGCCCACAGGCATGTCAAGTGGTTTTTTTCTTTGACTGAGTCAAAATGTGATAATTTTACCTATTTGAATGCAAGTCATCCTGAGCAGGTATTAGAGATGCTGAAAATCCTGATGTGGGATCAGAGATGCAGGACTTTGCTGCATGGTTGAAAAAAGATGATGGAAGCTGCATGTTCTCTGAAGATGGACTGGATTTCAGGAAATATCTATAAAAAGTACCCCCAAAAAATGTTGCAATTAGACAACACACATTTGGAAATACTGCAAGCAAGAATCCAATGGCAAATAATCAGTTACCTTCCAGGACCCCGTAGATCTCTGATTTCGATGTTCAGGGAAGGCAAGAATTGGTTTCCGCAGAAAGGGCATGTGGTATTAAGGTTGGAATCATCTGCTGTCCAGCCTGCCATGATTTCTTCATCATGTACAAGACAGTCACAGGTATGGCATCGTGAACAGCTTGAGATGAGGACCTGTGGAAAGCACTTCATTAAAGCCCTCAGTGCAGCTTTTGCCCCCAGTAGCAAGAGAAATCCCAAGTCATACCAAACTGCAATAGAAACCCAAGTGAATTCATAAAACCTAGAGCTGGGCTGAAAGCGCCTCTCGGCTCTGCATCCTATTCTTTGGCTGAAAACTTCAGGGGGGCTGGAGATTCCCATTTCAAATTGACCACCAAAGGAAATCTTAAAATATAGTTGGAAATGTTTGTAAATGTTAAACTTGTTTTGGTATTTTAGATTCATTTATTGAAGTTGAAAGTAAATAATGTATCATGTATGCAGATGTACACAGGGTTTGAATATGTTGCATTCTGATAGGTTACCGTGAAACATCGAGTAAAATTTTCACTGTTTTTCAGGTTCTGGAGATGAAAACAGTCCAATTCCAGACGTGTTTTTTTGGAAAGCAAATCTGAATTCAGTGTGGCTGACTTCTAAGTTAAGCATGCACAGAATTGCAGTCTTATAGCTGAACTGGCAGGCTGGCTAACAAAAATGCTTGCTTGTGGACTTGTTTGCAAGGCAACTTCAACCATTTCTTTGTCATCTGCTCTTACATTTACATGCTGGAACTAAAAGGGGCTGAGCAAATAAGTAAATGTGCTCTCAACTCCCAGCCTTCCTGAGCAAAAACTGCCCTCATACCAATTAAACCAATTAAAACGTCAGTTGTCTAATCTACTAATTAAGCTAATTAAAGATTGCAGGCCTAAAAAACAACAACCAGCAGTTCAGTTTCAACACATGAATCCAGCAAGGCACGAAGATGTTCAATTCAAGGTACTCAGAGATCAGCAACCTAATCCACTATCAGCATATCCTCTTTCTGTTAGTGACCTTGTTTTAAGCCAGAGATGTGGAAGCTTCTGCCTTCCAAGGGCCTTTGGCCCAAAGGCGGGGGAAAGGAAGGAGCAGAGAAGTGAGGGCAAAGACACCTCTTTGCATGCTGTGAGCCAAATTCAGTTTGCCTCTGGGGACTTCAATTGGACAGGCAGGATGTTTTTCTCTCTCACATGGCTTGTTAATTCAAATCAAAGAATGTTGGGCTGCATTCTCTTCAGCTGGCTGGATAATGGAACCACAAGTAGCAACACAGCCTGATTCTCTGTTAATTAAAAAACAAAACAAAACCGACCCTGCTTGACCTCTCAGCATACAGAGACTTTTTGGGGAGTCTTTCAGTCTGGGGCTCCTGGGCAGAAACTCCATAAGAGACCCCAAGAAAAAGTTCACGGGGGGGGGGGGAGATGTTGGAATTCCACACCCCACAAAAGCCACAGGCCCATCTCTACAATGTATGGCTGCTAACTGAGCCTCACACCATTTTACACCATGTTTGGCTGCCCCTGAACACCACCATCATCACCACATTTCTTGTAAAGGATGCTAACAATTCAGCCAGGTACACAAGACTTGTTTGACAAGGTGAGGTGTTGCGAAGATCTGAACAAGGTGCTGATGGTAGCATAGGGATTGCGGCAGCCTCTTAGGCAGGTTATATGCCAGGCTCAGGAATATTCTCCAGGAACCACTGTCACGGCAGACAGTGAAGTGTGAAGGTGAAAAGGAATGTGGAACTTCCCTTCTCTATTGGTTTGGTTCATTCTTGAAAGGAAGAATAACACCAACCATTCACTTGCATGTACCATCTCTCTCTCTCTCTCTCTCTCTCTCTCTCTCTCTCTCTCTCTCTCACACACACACACACACACACCATAGGCACATGTAGACCCAGATAGAGTGTTCTGTCTCTACCAGCACAAAGGAAGGAAGTAGGTCAAAGTGAGGGTGGGAGATGAGGAACAGCTGGGCTCTGTGCAAGCGTTGTGTATGTGATGTCACATCAGTCAATAAAACACCCGCTGCTCACTCTCATTCCCTTTCCCACATCCTTATTAATGCTAAATAACAGATACCAAACCAAGATACAGTGGTACTTCGGGTTACATGCGCTTCACGTTACATATGCTTCAGGTTACATACTCTGCTAACCCAGAAATAGTGCTTCAGGATAAGAACAGAAATCGGGCTCTGGCAGCGCAGCGACAGCGGGAGGCCCCATTAGCTAAAGTGGTGCTTCAGGTTAAAAACAGTTTCAGGTTAAGAACGGACCTCCGGAACGAATTACGTACTTAACCTGAGGTACCACTGTATGGAAGGAAAAAGAGGAAGAACCAATTTGTATATAGGGTTTTTAAATCTCCTAAATATTTGCCCATGGGCCAGATGAAACCAAGCAGCAGGCCAGATCTGGCCTGTGGGCTGTAGGTTCCCCACCTGTTTTAAACCCTTTGAGATTTAATTATCTAGTCCTGACCTTTACAGAGCGCAATACAGAGTTCTCCAACATTCAGCTGATCCCCTTGAGGACACCCCTCCCTGTCACGAAAATTTAATTAGTTGCCTCAATGGAAGAAAAAGCAGCTATGAGGATTTTGCTGCACTGCGGTGTCAACAAATTAGCAGCTGAATCACTCTATTTTTAGAGCTGACAAATACATTTTAGATTGATTTGCTGGCTTCTTCTATCAACAGCTTATCAGTGGGTATCAACGATTGCTCATTTGGATAGTAATGAGGCTTTTGAAGGTTCATTTGAAAGAGTAATGAAGGTCCCCTTAGCAGTAACTGGCAAAAAATCTTCCATTAATATTAGAAAGCTACATTTCTGAACTGAAGGGTCACCTAGATTTTAGAAACTACCCTAAAGGGATGGCCATTACACAGGGCAAACTAGAAAGTATATGAACCATCCTTTTCATCAGAACTAACACTAACTTAAGCGGGGAAATGTAAGGTAGAGATGAGTGGGGATAGAGCAGAGAGCTCTTTGATGAGGCAGGGGTCTCAGGAAATCAGATGTAGCACAAAAGATCTGGGTCCCATGGTTCCTTGTCTGTTTCTAGCCAGAAGGAGGAGACAACCTGTTATCTGGATACCTCCTCCACACCAAACTGAGAAAGCGAGTAACCTATCCTTTTTGCTAGTGTAGAACACAAGCTGTTTAAAAAGGGGAAATGCTGTACCTCCAGTGCGTAATTCTGGAACACGCTGGTGCTGCTTGTACTGCAAGATGATACCAGCTCTGATCTGCCAGGCAAAGGAAACTTTGAAAGAGAGCCTAAAAGGCAAATAGATACTTGTTACTGCAGAAGGAAATGTTAGACTGAGCCATGATAGTACTACATTGTCATGGAAAGTACAATTGTTGTAAACAGCTGTCATTTTTTTATGAATAGAGGTATATAAGTACTTTTATAAATAAAAATAAATAATAAAAACAGAAACACACTCTTAGAACTTGGAATATTACTAACAAAAAGCAGAAGAGAAGAGAATGACAGGAGAGGTAGTCATCCACAGAGAGACAATAAAAGTTATTGCAAATTAGACATGATGTGACATTAGTTGCATGAGTACACTGCTGTTGTTACTGTGCAAGTAATAGCCAGGGGAAATCTTGAGTAGCTTTTTGTGGATAAGTTTAATTTTCTCTCTCCCTACCACTATTTTGTGCTGTTGTTAAATAGAATTAAACTGTTATTATATGTTTTGAATTTTACGAGATTTTATTGATTTTGTTTTTTGCGATGTGTATTTTTAATGGGAAATGCTTTGAGGCCTGCATGACATAAAGCAGTACACAATTCTAAATAACTGTTGTTGACATCTGTCTCTCTCAAGAGACAATGGAGTGCATCTCCAGGGATCAAATCAAACCGCTGCATTAGCAGCACCGAAGTGAGCTCCTCATGGCGCAACCCTGGATAGTGTGTACCAAGGTCCTGGACTGCCCAGATGGCAAGGCCCCGCTCTCCGCCTCACTGATGTAGTCCAAAGGAAAGCAGAGCAATACGTTTGGCACCAGCTTGGCTGAACGAGTTGCCGGAAGGAGGCGTACAAGGCGCCACCCAACCATCTTAGGGACTCCACTCCGGATCTGTGTAGGGTTACTCCTTAGCATTTTCTTCTCCAGAAGATACCCCATAAAGAAGCAGAGGTTTAGGACCAGATTTTTCCTTCTCCTAGAAGGGCCGCCTTTCCAGGTTAACGAGCCCCATCTTTCCCTCACTTCCCTCCACAGCATGTGCAGAAACTGCCTTCTTGACCGTTAGACCCACTATTGGTCTCATCCACCCAATCTGCCAGAGCTTGTCTTTGTATGCAGGGGAAGTCCCTAACCCACTGAGGGTATGAGACCCATCGGCTACCCTCACCTGGTTTAGCTGGCCAGTCGAAGCCATTCCTGGGGTGTGGTCGCTGTCACATGCTGCCAGCTTCTAGGAGCCGCAGGTGACAGCTGAGTGCAGGGTAGGGACCAAAGGTGGACAAACTACCCCAGAAGGAGCATAACATGTCCCTCACCAGAGGTACTACCCCTCCCCTAACACCCCATACATCTGTTACTAAATAACTAAAATAAAATAAATAGGGTAAGAAAGGAAATTTGAGAAATTTAAGGAGAACTCTTACCGGACTGAGAAAAACGCTTCGATGTGCCACTGTTAGAAGCTGAACTTTCAAGACTTGTCCTACTCAAGCCAATTCCCTTTAACACAGAGGAGGCATTCTCTTGAGGAGAGGAGTTGCTTTCAAGATCATTGCAGACGTCTTCATCAGTCAGGGAGGCAGTTTCTGAATCAAGGGCCCCAAGGGATGAAATGCTTGCTCGGTCTGAGTTTTGATCCTGAAAACAAGAATAGTAATGTTTTCTGTGCTTAAAGGTCTCATAGAAAGTATCTGGAAGAAACACCATCATCAATATCAACAGAACCAAGCTGGATCTTCTTCTAGAATAACTGCTTTGAACATCCAAGTTGACTTCTATTAACTGGAAGTGAAAATCTGAGTGCCAAGCAACCTGACTCATGTATATAGTTAACAAATGAAGACTGAATATCTCCTGCAATAGTTATCATATAGCTGCCACTTTCAATGTCTCATCACATTCCAAAATTTATTGGCTGGTAGAGAGCAAAATTCTCTTCCTTTTTCAGGATGAAAAATTTGATCAACAACAATTTACTTGTCCCTACAGTGCAAGAAGACAGAGGGCCCTATCTATTTATTTTGCAACCATTTTCCTTCTCTGTGTTTGACATAACTATTATTTTCTTTCCTCTTGGAGTCTCCCAGAGGAAAGTCAGGTCTGTTAGTCTCAGCGTGATTTACATGCACCTGGCTCTCAAATCACAGGATTTGTATGCATACCCAAATCTTTGCTGAAAACATTTTTATCATCTTAAGTGACAGGGAAAGTTTCTCACACACCTGCACTGCACAAAAGAGCTGCACACCACAGTTTGAGAACTGCTCTACTACAGGAGCCATTTTGGCTCCCCTCGCACCCAGCAATGTTTTAAGATGCTTACCTTTGCTGATGCCGCATACGTAGTAAACTTTGAGTACCACTTGCTGGCCTTCTCAGCAACCCCTTTCCCTGCAGAAAACATGCTGGTCTTTAGAACGTCAAAGGTAGGTGTTAGCAGTGTATCCAAGTTGAAAGCAGTTGGAGAGGCAAGAGCTATTGCACCAGCTGCATCCTGAGATTGTCCCCTGGACAGACTATGGGGAGAAAATACTGGAGAGGACCAAAGTCTGTCCCTTCCCCTTTCTTCATTTTTTATGTGGTAGCTTTTGGATTTGGTAAGGCTTGCCGGTCTGGGTGAGTTTGGAGGAAGGCTAGATCTCCGGCATGGCTGAGCCAACGTTGGACTCTTTTTGTTGGTGTTCTTGTCACTGTAGGCTTTTTGCAAATCTATGCTTGGCGTACGGCTTGTTAAGGGGCTGCTCATATTGTTCATATACATTTCTATTTCTTCAGCTAAATCTCGCCTTGCAGACGGGGTTGAGGCACTTCTGTCCTCATCGTCATCCTCTTCCTCTTTCTGTTGTTCTGTCTCAGCAGCCAGCAAGGAAAGTGGATCAAATCCCATCTCAACACCAGTTTTCTCAACGAGCTTTACTGGAAAGCTGATGGCTCGCTGAATCCTCTTTGGCCTTTTATGTAACAGCTTCACAGTCTTCACTGAGAAAGGTTCATTATCCAAATCTTCCAAATCAAATATGACAGGAGACTCTGTTTTGTCCACAAAAAGGTCCTCATAGGGAGCATCCTCATCACTGGATTCTTTCTCCAAGTTCCCTCTCTTACTGGGTCCCAAGGAAGACTGTCTGATGTTGAGAGTGTTGGGCCTTTTTCTCTTCTCAAACACTTTGGAAAGAATTTTTGCATCCACTCCTAGTTTTTCAACTATTTGTTCTGGACTTGCCTCCTGGTTAATATGGTTTTTCATGAGTTCTATCAAAGCATCTCCACTCAGATTACGGTTCCTGTTTCTCCAAACCATCCGTTTCTGATCCAGTTCAGCTGCATTTAAGTGCCTATTTCTTAAGCTTTCAACTCTAGTAACTCTTGTTTTGTTGATATCCTCAAAGCAAGAGAATAACAATCCTGCAGAGCTTTCTGTGAGGGGGAAACACACACAAATCCAGGGAAGTGGATTTAGTCACAAAGCAAAGCAGTGCAGAAATTGCCATAAAACCTTAGACATCTCTAACATGTGTAGGAGTTTTATGATAGGATGGGGACCCTTATATACTACCATATTAATAGAGAATCCGGTTAACAGTCCTGAGAAAAAAATATCTAGCCCTCTTATGAATGAATGTATGCAATGGGATTGTTGTCTCACAGAAAATAAATGAGTCAAAACCATCAATTCATGAGAATCAACTGCACCAGCTTACCTCTGCCGATCTCTCCTGCTGTATCTGCTACTTTGCCAATTTTATCATTCAGGCGAACAATCCTTGATGCAGGCTTAGCTCTATTCGAATTTTGATAATTTAATGAAGGAAGGCAGTCACCACTTCCCTTTCCACTTTCTACTTCAGATACTGTATACACAGACAATAAACATTTATCACTTGTTAAGATTTGAGCTTGCTCTTAGTAAATTCTAGAAAAATAGGAGCATTAACCATAAGCCATTTCCCCAAGTTATTAGGTATTCAAAAGTCAAACTAGCATACCATGTAGACCATCTCACACTTCTTTACTGCTCGCAGGGCAGGCTGATTTACATATATTACATGTTTCCATATGATACTGTGCATGTGTGGAGATGCTACCATGGTGCATTATCAACAAGGGAACATGGCAGCTAAAACCTGAGCAGCAGAATCTCTTAGCAGTAAGTACACATGACAAGTGATTGCCCTATAGTGCAGGGAGGATGGCAGTGGCAGGAGGCGATATTGCTTATGCGCTTATTCCCAGCTTAGACTGGTTCTCCAACTACAGTCATTCCTGGATTGGGATAGCCTCAGTTACCCATACTCTGGTGGCCTCCCACTTGGACTACTGTAATGTGATCTATGCAAGGCTGCCCTTGAAGATAGTCCTGAGGCTGCAGCTAATACAGAATGCAGCTGCTAGGTTAATAAGTGGGGCAACGGGTATTTAAGACACAGCACTAGCTGTCAGTGAGCTATTTGGCCAATTCAAGGTATTAGTATTAACACCCGAGGCCCTAAGTGGCATGGAACTCAAGTACCGAAACAGTGCCAAGGGGATTTCGCAGTTGGCAGTGATGTGTGACCGTGCCGTCTCTCGGTGGGGCTTTCCCATCTGTGGAAGGCCCTCCCTAGAGAGGTGCTTCAATCTCCCTCACTATTAACTTTTAGGAGAAATTCTAAAACATTCCTGTTTACCCAGGCATTGGATGGTGAAAATCCTGGGCTGTGGCAACCCTGAAATTATTAGTCAGAGAGGAGGTGATAGCTTTTAGGAGTTTTGAACTGTTGTTAGAGGTTGCTCTTAACTGGATTTAGAAGTTTTAATTGTATTGCTTTTGCACTGTTATGTTTGCTGCCCTGGGCTCCTTTGGAGGAAAGTGCTGGGTATAAATTTTAATACTAATACTACTACTACTAGTAATAATAATAAGCAGCAGCACCACATAATTTAACATTGATTTAGAAATGTGCGCGCACACACACTCCTGTAAAAATCTAGGTTCTTTGATCCGTTATGCAACTGAGTTACAAAGTCTTCACGCTCTTCCCAGAAGCACACGAAATCTGTACTTTTCACCAGAGGCAAGAATCCAAGTTTTTCATGTCTGTTTTAAGACTCATAATGGATTAAAATCCCCTGTAGGCATAACCATCTTTTCAAACCTCTTAAATTCAAATGTGCATAAATTCACTTTATGAAACCATAGAGGTTGTTACAGTTCTACATCATATGCATTTGCTCCAGTGAGCATTCAGCCAATAATAAAAAGGGCTGAGAGAATAATGGTGAAGAAAGAAGACTCTTTCTTATTGACTCTCTTCCTTGTCTTTGCATTTGCCCAGCAGTGCTTGTGGAAGGTATTCATTATAATTTTATGTACTGCATTATAATGCATTGATAAACCAAGGCACCCAAGGGGGCTAACAATTAAAAATACGGACACCAAAAGGTGGGGCTGCCTCAACAGTTCTCCCAAGCTGCTGGTAGTCTATGACACAACATGACACAGAAATACAACAGTAAAGGGATATTCAAAAGAGAGGCAGTGCATAAAAGTTGGAATCAAAACAACCCCAAAGGAACAGAATTCAGGCAACATGACAAGTATCAATATTTGATACTTACAAGAACTAGAGTCACTCTCTTTCTTATCTTCCTTTTGCTCACCATTCCTCTGAGCAGTGGCTTTCCCTTGTTTAGCTGCTGCTTTCGATAGCCTGTATAACAGATCTGAATGTTCCCCTATCATAATAAAAAGGATAAAAAATTAACAATACATTTTTTACTTTAAAAAGAATGCCAAGCAGAAAGGGAATCATGGGATGCTGTTGCAATGAAATACAATGGTACCTCGGGTTACAAGACGCCTCAGGTTACAGATCCTGTTAACCCAGAAATAGTACCTTGGGTTAAGAACTTTGCTTCAGGATGAGAACAGAAATCGTGCAGCGGCAGTCACCATTAGCTAAAGTAGTACCTCAGGTTAAGAACAGTTTCAGGTTAAAAACAGACGTCCAGAACGAATTAAGTTCTTAATCCGAGGTACCACTGTATAGAGGTGATATTGTTTGTAAAAGTGACCATTTGTTTGAATGAGGAAACTCAGCAGTAGAACATTTCCAGAAACTTGGGGGACTTTTTGGTGACTAAAGACTGTCCTCAGTTATAATAGGGCTGTTCTGCTTTTAGAGACTGCATGTATTTTTTGCATGACACTGATTATTAGAAAGAAGACCCTTGGTTCCAGTGCCTGTCTGGCTGCAGTTAGGAAGGATGTACAAAGCTGTTTGGGAGAAAAGGGATTTTTACCCCTCTCAATTATGAAATTCAGTAAGACTAGTGCTTTTTTTGAGGGGGGGGGGGTGCGAAATCAAGCACTGAGTAAGACTATCTTACCAGATGAATCTAGACGACAGCCAGTAACTTAATCTCTGCCAAAATGTCAGTTTAGAATTTATGTATTCTGGACCACTGTGACTTATACAGGGAAGAGGCATGGTTCAGTGGTTGAGGATCTACTTTGCACGCTGAAGGTCCTGGGTTTGGTCCCCTGAGCCATCTCCAAGCAGAGCTGAGAATGTTCCCTGTCTGAAACCATGGAGAGTTACTACTGGTCTGTGTGATTAGTGCTGACCTCGATGGACCAATACAGCTTCCTATATGTCTAATATTTTAAGGAGTAAGATAGCAATGCAATAAATCTTTAAATATTTGCTCCCCACAATTTTTCCAGAGAGACCCAGGATTCTGACCATTCCTGTTCCATCAGCGTCTCTTCCTCATTGTGTCATGTAGCTCATCATATTTTCAAGAGGTACACGCAGCAGAATGTGCTACATAGCTGAGGCCCTATCATTCATGCTAGTCTGGATAAGACATCCCTGGTTTTTGTGTCATCCATTACAGCAATTAAAACACTGAATAGAATATGCTGCATAAATTAAGACTGATTTTGAAAACTGGGCATTTCTACCTATTGAAAGCAGTTACATTTGCAGAGCTACAAACCAAAAGATGCATAAAAACTCCTACCAGAAAGAACTTTGTGGATGCCATTTGCAGGTTGCTTCCTTAGAACTCTTTTAAACTGAGCTATTCCTAAGACAACGTTTCTTATCTTTGTCCACAGAAAATAGCCACTTCGATTGCTTGACGGCCAAGTACTTTCCAAAACAGCCTGTAATAACAGTAAAAGAAATTATTTAAATCACACAACCTAAGGATCTTGGAGTAGTACACTTTCAGTTATCCCATTCTATATTAAAGCAATCCAATGATCAACCTGTTCCAAATATGTCATGGCCTAGGATTTTGAGACCAGGTTTCCCTGGTCTCATTCTGGGCAAGACCACCTGAACTATACACTTTAAACAGTCACAGCTTCCTTCTAAGAATTCTGGAAAGCATAGTTTGTTAAGAATGCTGAGAATTATTAGGTGACCTCCACTTCCCTCATGGAGTTACCATTTTCAAAGTTTCCTGGGAAGAGACATTTTGATTCTTAAACCACTCTGAGAACTGTGTTAAAAACAGAGAACAGATGGATAAAAATCCAAACCATGTCTGTAGTCATGCACACATATACTCAGCACTTTTTCTCTAAAAAAATGTTTAGGGGTACTCTCATTGTCCTACTCATATTGAAATACTGCCCCTCAATGAGGCCAAACTTAGATTCACAAAATGTTTAGGGGTAGGCGTCCCCCCAGAAAAAAAGCACTGCATATACTATGGTTTGCTGAAATCAGACATTGGCCAATTGATCATTATCTTTACAAAGAATTATTTTTCCAGTACTAAAATGCAAGGCTTTCAAATAATTAACAAATATTTACCTTATTATAATAACCATATGTAATGGCATTGGGGTCAACTCCAGCTTTTTTCATTTCAAAAAGGACTCTCACTGCTAGCACAGGCTGGCCATATTGTCCACATAACTGCATCAACACCCGGTAGCATACCTGGAAAAAAACAAGATTCTCCTTGTCAGATAAAATAATAATAATAATAATAATAATAATAATAATGCATTATTTATATGCCGCCCATCTGACTGGGTTTTCCCAGCCACTCTGGGCGGCTGCCAACAAAAAATAATAAAAGCACAATACAAATTCATTCTCAAGAAACTGGCCAACTTAGGGCCATCATCATATTTCAGAAAGGACATCCATTTATGTCAGGATCCCATCTAACCTAGACACTGGAGAGACCTCTTCAAAGGAAAAGGCTTGGGGCCTCATAGAGAACCCTAAAAACCTGGAGGAACTTGCAGCAGTGCAGAGGTGGCCAGAAGAGATCCATATTAGGGATTCCTGGGCTCCCACAAGAACCCCTCCAACCCCATTCTGAGCCTTTCCTTCATCCCCAACTCTCCCCCACCATCCCACAGACCTTGGAAGCAAAGGTGACACCAGATTCAAGAGAAAGTTCAGAGTTGCTAGAGAAGCACCTGTTTCACTGCCAGACAGCTGTATTGTGAAGAATCTACTTGGGAGGCAAGCTGCAAGCAATAACCCAGCAGAGGTCCAGGAAGAGGAAATACTGGTGGTGACTATAAATCATATTTCTGCCCCTTTTGAACTCATCAAGTCACCAGCTCCAGAACTCCCTAGCACAGCTCCTGAATTGAAGCTCCAGTTTCCACACCAGGTACTAGACGCAGGCAATTTACCTCGTCAGGTGGATCAATCTTTTTCGAGTGCATTTTCCGCAGCACATCATAGGCTGTCCTCAAAGCCCTCACTTTGGAATGGCACACCTTGACATAGGCAGGAAGGCAGATAAACCAGAGGCCATAGCAGTGGCGCAGCAAGCACCTAGACCACATCTGAGGGATGGAAGAATACCTCTTGGCTATCTTGTGGGCCGACTTGATTTCCTGCGAAGAGGCATTGAAAATACTGTGTTTTAGGTATGTTACACTTTTAAAATCCTCTTCACATCCATAGAAGGGAGATAAGCATGAGGCAGATCCTCACTTGAATTATTTCAGTAACAGCTCTGCAACTATTGACTGCTGCACACTCTTCGCTGGAGGCCACTGAATTGTGGAACAAATTCAGTTGGTCTGCGAGACTCAGTGGTTGTCTGGCAATACAAACAACTAGCAGCTTTTCACGTGGTCACAGAGAACCTGAGGGCCAAATTAGATGATACACAAGGGATCAATGATCACGTCTCCCAGTGTTTTCTTCTAAGCTTAAATACAGCTGCTAGGGGGAGGCGAGTGCAAATTGGATCAGGACTAGGGAAGTGGGTTTATATTTATTACTCACTTTCTTCAGAAAAGGGAACTTAAAGCCACTTATAAAAAATATCAAAAACAAGCATAAAAAGAAAAAGAAAACCAACATTAATGTATTTAAAAGAGCAAATCCAACTCAGCCCCGCTCAACTAAATGATAAGCAGAAAATTTAGATCCAAAAGCCTAGGAGAACAAGAACATTTTGGCCTGGCACCTAAAAAACAGACAATGATGGTGCCAGGTGTGCCTACCTGGGGAGAGCATTCCAAAAAGTGGAGCCACCACTGATATGCCAATCAAACCATCAGTCTGTGGTGGCTAATTTTTTTTATTAAAAAAACTATGTCAGATAATCGAGCCACAGATCTTCTGCGTTTCATCAAGCCTGGCCCTCAACTCTGGTCTGGTTCTTCTACATCTTAGTCTTCAGACTGAAGACAAGCTATTATTGGCCTATGCTGGCTCAATCGCTCACCAAACTTGTGGGTTTCCTGGAAGAAGGTGTTCAGTACTATGTTTTACTTTGGCTTCTGCAGCCTGCTTATCTCCTGATGTGCAGGATTTGGTGGCCTAATTCAGCAAAGGCTATGCCTGGTTGGTGAGCTCTGACACCCTCATTAATTCCACTGTTGCTTCATTTCTAAAATCAGAAAACTGGTGTTTCTAGTTCATAACTGAGAAGACACAAGGATGACTAATACACTTAATTTGTTTGAAATGCAAACTATTATCTAGTGAAATCATTTGAGGGTGACAGCATGCCAGCATCACTGCAATAGAACATACATATTCATCTGAAATGCAACAGAACGTGGAGTGCATTAGAGGGGAAAATAAGCTCCTTAAATGGTCGCTCAAACCACAAGACAGATAGAGAGATAGATAATAGAAGTCAAGGTGTCGTTATCTGAATGTTGAACAAGAGCAGCACAGTAGAAAAATAATTACTGGGATAACTCGGTCATTACCCTTGCTGTACAACCAGCAGGTGCTCAAAAGAATTTTCATTAGTTAAAGCATGAGTTGGGCATATCACTGTATTTTTACATGCCAAACAGTGCTCACAAAAACAAGAGGCAAACAAGGTTAAGTGACTTAACTATCCAAATTAGATATTAAACCTGTTTCCAGCAGGCTGCAGACACCAATAACAAAGGAGATGCCTCCCATACAAGGAAAAAGCCCGTGATTATCTGCTTCATGTCTAACTCTACAGTTCTTATTTATTTATATACTGCCATCTCGTAAAACACTGCAAAGAGTGTATAGCAATATATGCATAAAATAAAACTTTACAAACAGTACAACAACCTACAAACAGTACAGAATAATCATTAAAAGGACAGGCTAATCAAAATGTTTTTAAAGGCCAGTTTCACAGGCTAGTTTTAGATGCCTGAAACTGAAAAGAGGGGATGCCTGCCAAATCACTGTTGGAAGAGTGTTCCACAGCATGGGACTGGGGACACTAAATGCCCAGTTTCTAACAGAGGCCAGCCTTGTCCTTCCCGCCATTTTGAAAACCGACTTCTGCTCAACAGTTGGGACTTGAAAACGGTATGAGAGGGTGTCTTATTGGATGAATCCCGTGAGATGGGAAAAGAAACTCTTTTTAGAAAGCAGCCTTGAAGATTCCTTACGCATAAAGATTGGAAATCTAAATCTAATATAAGCATTTTGTTAGTTTTTATTATATTTTTTTTGTGGTGGTGCTTTTTGTAATTGTATTTTAAAATGTTGTAACCTGCCGTGGGCCAAGGTGACTGAAAATTATTAATGGGTTAGTCACCAGCAACTTGATGGATTAAGTCTCCCAAATACCAGAATTTTGGTTTGTTTCTAATACTGCATATAATTTAGTAGCCACCTTCCAAACTACTATCTCAATGTGATTTACAGTACACATAAAATAGATGAAAACAGTTCAAAGCAATTTAAAACAAGACTAGACAGTTAGAAAATGATTAATTGATAGATTGACAAATGCTTCAAATACCATAACTGTGGTTCGCTGCTAGTAATAGTGACTAAATAAAACCAGCAAGGAAGGTTAGGAGCAAAAGAAAATGGAAAAACATTGTTCAGAAGGACAGAGGAAGGTTATCTGAGAAAACTTACTATGAAAAAAAGATACAAACTGTGAAGGAAATGTTGTTTTAAAAGTGGTTTATTATGCCTAATTCTACCCACAAGCACTTCCGTGCAACAGCTGCTGTGGATAGCAGAGGGAAAGAAAAAGGAAATGTGAGATTAAATTATAGCATGGAGTCCCTAGGGAGGCTGAGATCCTCCTTACAATTCAGTAGAGGCACTCAAACTAAGTTCATATCATTGACAAGCAGAGGTTTATAGAGCACCCAAAAGCTGGAATAAATTATTCCCGTATAACACACAAATGTGCATTTCTGGATTGCCACAAGGCTGCCACTCCTTTTTTCTTTTCAAAAGCCCATTGCTATGAGAATACATCCCATAACATACCCAATTTTACACAATGCCTGCACTTATTTTCATTATAATGGTGTTGCTGGGATGTCTACCTCTTTAACTCTTCAATGCAAACAGTTTACAAAGCACTTTAACTTGCTGTGGCATTTACCTCCTAGGATGGGTCAAGGAAAAGGTTAAAATGGGTGTGATGTGATTGGCCAGTGAGAATGCAACTCCCAACTGACAAACCTCAACTCCCAACTCCCAACCTCAACTGACTTTCAAAACCTCCCACTCTATCTTTTACTCCCCCCTTGCATTCTCACTGGCCAATCACATCACACCCATTTTAACCCTTTCCTTGACCCATCCTAGGAGGCAAACACCACACTTGCTCTTTAAATTTCCTGAGTTTTTCTCAAAAGCAGCTTACGAGGAAGTATGGGGAAGCTGCTGTTTAAGAGATAATCTAGTTCAAAGTCCCAAAGGGCATAAGCTTGTTACATATGTGACCCAGCTTGTTGGGTTGGGAGAGAGGAAGAGGTTGTGCATAAGAACGTAAGAAGAGCCCAGATGGAGCAGGCCAAAAGCCCATCTTGTCCTGTTCTTACAATGGTCAACCAGATACCTCTGGGAAGCCCACAAGCCGAACCTCAGCCCAACATCAGAGTGGGTGGGTATCCCAATATTATGTTGGACTACAACTGCCATTGTCCCTAGCCAGCAGGACCAGCAGTCAGGGATGATGGGAGTTGTGTTCCAGCAGCATCTGGGAACCCTGTCCCTGCCTCCCAAGGCTAATAAAGGCTGATCTAAAAAGTAAAGTAACATTACCATAAAAAATTTAAAAAAATTGTTCTTTCACATTTAATACTATACTGGAATGCATTTCTTTTAGGTAAATTATACACTGAACTATGTGAAGGTATTCAATAACTCTTGCTGCAGCCTGTTCCAAACCACATAACTTTTGTTATGTGTTTTATATTGTAATTTTATGTTGTGAACCACCCTGAGATCTATGGATGAATGGGAGTATACAAATTTAATAAATGGGAATGAATGAATTAACTGCGCTCTCTCAACTGTCCATGGCAGCCAGCAGCAATTTGCTGTAACTTGCCCCAAGTTTGAAGAGACTGTAAAAAGCACTGCAGCAAACTCCTTGGGAGAAACAGTGAAACCAGGATATACAGAACACCGAAGGGTGCCGCATGCTTACTAAGTACCTGTTTTGTTCTCCTGAACATTGGCAACGGGCTGTTGGGACTGCTGGCTTTTGAAGATAACCTGCTGTTCTGTATTGTCAGGAGTGCCTTAGGCCGCTCAAACAGATCTTGCTGCAGTACAGGAAATCCACTATAACTGAAAAAGAAGGGAGACGCCATCTTATTTTATTTACTTATGCCCCAACACCATACAGAGGGCTTTGGGCCATGATGCTGCTTTGACTACAACTGATATTTTCGTGAGCTACAGTTCTATTATAGGAGTAAAAAATTGAATAGAGAACACACAAGCTTGCTGTACTTTCTTTGTTTTTTCAAGTAAAAACCCTGACCGGGGGTGGGGGGGGGGGCAGAAAGAAAAAGACATCCTTCAAGCATTTATTTACTGAGCGGAATCAGCATATAATGGTTCAGTAACTGACCATATTTGGCCCTCTGACAATTGCTGTCCATCTTCATAATTGAGACAACTAAGAGATGAGGAGGGATGAATGGAGGGACTTACAAAGTTGCCTGGTACTGAGTCTGGGCTATGGTCATTACTCTTACTGGCTGTGGGTCTCTGGGGTGTGTGTGTCTTAGGCAGAGAAGGATCTTTCCAGTCATGTGTTGCCTGGTCCTTGGAGATAGAACCTTCTGCACACAAAGCATGTGCTCTGCCACCAAACTATGAAATTGCCGTGAAAAATGGACTAAATGACAGGTTAACTTAGGCCCCCTCTTCTTTGTATGACCCTTCAGTAAAACTCTTTCCTGAGCAGAGATCTATATACTCACTTAAGGCTGAGTATTTAAGTAAGGATTTTTATTTTTTTTTAGTGTGCTATTCAATTAGAGTGACAACTTCATTAGTATTGACTGCATTTATGCCATGAACATCTGAAAAGCTTATTTAGTTTCTAACGAACAAAGAAAGTGCAGAAGCCCATAAAAATCAATACTGACCTGCAAACTCATTTGAAAGAGAAAATTAGATTGCTGGATTTTTAAAAAAAAGGACTTTCAGGAAGACCAAAATAAACAAACAAACCCACCAACCACCAATTGGTGGTTGTCAAAATAAGCAAAGGTCTGGTGTTCAATCTGGGGAGTGGATGGTGGGTGATATATATATATACACACACACACACACACACATATATACACACACACACACACACACACACACACACACATATACATATATATTGTTTAGGCTAGGTACAGCTATTACCCTCTACTGGTACAACAGGTTTGACACATAAAATACTTTGCAGCCAGCACAACTTAGGGACCAGCATTTTGCCAGGATTCTTGCCACATTCCAAAGAGTTACCTGTACTGTGATGGAACCTCTTCTCCATTGGGAAGGTGGGGGATCTCCGGGGGAGTTATGAAAACCGTGTGCTCACTCTTGTATGATTCATCCAGTTCTATAAGCCGCGTGTCACCCGTCCTATCCATATCTACCTGCATAAAATAGTTTTAAAATGTATTTTATCTCAAGTACAACATATGCTCACATTTTGGAAGCAGGGTATTGTTCATACAATGGTGTGTAGAAAAAACAGTTGCCAATGATACAGTAACATTAGGGCTTTTACAATCAAGTGGAATGAAATTTTTATGAAACATTTAGATAATGTTTCCTGTGTTTTACTGTCATTATTTGCAATTCCCCCACCTTCGGTCTCCAATCTCTTTTAAAAAAGGAAAAGGAAAGAAAAAGGCTGCGTCTTGGACTTCCTTTGAAGAAATTTAGCAATTCAGTATAAAGATGAGAGCGTTGTTTTCCGCATACTGCTTTCAAAGGTTTGTTGGTCTCAAGTCATATCCCTTTCATAGAATATTGTCATGCCTTGTTTATCTTGAAAGTGATTCCAGCAGTCAGCTTCTCACAAAAAGTGATATTTTTCAGCTGCTCATTTTATGCTATATGTAGAACAAGGAGGCAGGACTAGCTTGGTTAAGCATGTTTCAGTGTGAGTGTGTGTTTATGTAATAAATACATTGGCATGACACACAATGAACATACTTAACCAAGCTAGTCCTGTTTCCTTGCTCTGCATAGCAAAACCACTGCTCTTTGTAAAAAGCCAATTTCCTCACAGGATCCTATGTCAGGGAAGGCTGCCTACTGCCGAGGAGGCTCCCCCCCCCCCCCACTTCTTGCAGCAGAATTGTCTGTAATCAATAAAGTGGCACTTGAGCTGGCCATCTTTCTAGCATATGGCAGGAAAGAAATGGCCAATTTCCATAGTTGCTGAATTTCTCTCAAGTGTGTGACATGCACTTTATGTTGCAACAATTAAGTCAAGGGTACACCTGCAAAAAAACAAAAGCCACCATCTTCAGAACGTTTTGCAGTTTTCAGAAATTTTAGGGGCACATTAGTGCCAGACTGAGTGTCAGCTGTGAAGATGTCAACTATATAGACACTGACGGATTTAATAAAATCTTTGGTATCAGAGCCAATTAGATCAGTCTTTGCCAACATCGTGCTCTCCAAATGCTGCTGATCAACAACTCCCATCAGCAACAGTGGGCAGTGTGGGGCCATGAGAGCCACTCTAAATTACCTAGAGTTGCCAAATCCTATGTTAGCAGAGTGTTTGTTGTCAGACATGGTTCAATGGAGAAGTATGTCAGCCACACTTACTTTATTTACACAGTCATCAAAAAATGCAAGACTTGCATCTTTATCACTGACAAAGGAGCATTCTTCAATGAAGCGAATGAACATTTGTGTCTTGGTCATCATAGTGTAAAACTTCTGATGTGAACGGTCACGGCTTTTTAAGAACCCTATAAAGTTAAAACAAAAACCCAACATTTGATGTTAGAAACGTGGTTGGCAGGGAAAGCAAAGAAGATATACTCCACTAAGAAAAGGAAATTAAATAAACATTCCATATGGGGTCCCCGCTACCATCGTCAGGAGCCACAAAAGTGCAAGAAACTCAAACTCTGAATGTCATGTTGAAAAACCTCCAAAAACTAGACACTGAATTTAGCCTAAAGCTTAAGTACTTAAGCCCAGGTGAAACCATGGCAGGAATTCCAAGGGATGTTAAATGAACTGCAGGAAGATACTGAAATACTGCCTGGGCCTAAAACAGACAGGCATGCATTCACAGAGTCATAGAATTATGGGGCTGGAAGGATCATCTAGTCCAACCCTCTACAATGCAGAAATCACAGCTAAAGAATCTGTGACAGAAGGCCACCCAACCTGTTTAAACACCTGCAATTCAACTAAGTGTTACTTTCAATGGGTCTACTCTGAGTAAAACTTAGAATCATAGAATAGAATCATAGAATAGAATCATAGAATCATAGAATAGAATCACTTAGTTGGATGCAATCCCTTTACAGCTTTCCCCTTGCCAGTCATTTAAACCAAGCTACAAACTGGAGGAAGGTATAACAGTCTGCTCCTTTACCTTGCAGCTCAAATAGGGAACTTGCATCTGTTGCTGTTTCAGAAGGTGCTTGGGTAATGGGTCTTAGATATGACCTGTAACCTTTTAGGATAGAGGCCATGAAACAGAGAAACGCCTCCTGGATTTCCACATCTAACAGATGCAGCTTCTCCCCTGAATGGAAATCATAGTCATTCATAGCCAGCTCCATCAGTGCGTCATCTCTTGGTCTTTGCTGCACTGTGAATAAAAGGACAAAATATGAAAACGTTCCCAGTATTGAGTTAGCATTTCCTTTCTGCTCCACAGGGCTTACTTCATTATCCCACCTTGCTAAGTTACTTATGCTACTTATAAGTGGCAAGCATTGCATGTCTCTTTCTGTCAAGATGTTTCAAGACCAATAAACTTATTTGCATCCTCAATGTGTTATTCAGAAGCGCGTAGCATACAGTCACAAATGGAGGCAAGTGTAATTTTGCTTCAAGAACTGAGACACCAAAGAATGCATATCCTACCATCCCCAATGACTACCAAACACTTATATTGGCTGTCTGACCAGCCTCTCTGTGACATGAGAACAGCTGCCAAGCTAACATGGCCCACCCTGACATCAGAGCACATCAACCAATGGTACTAAGAGAGGCTGGGAAAGCAGAAGGGAGAGACACAGAGGAAGCAAGCATAAGGTAGGGAATGCAGTGCAACCAGGACAGAGGTTTGGCAATACTAATATCCCATCTTACTGGTGACCTCATCACTAGTTCCCTAGATCTGGTTTAAATAGTGGGATACAGCTATTAGCTATGGCAGAGAAGGATGCAAATCACTAGTCTCCAAGATAGACAAAAGACTCAGACGAGCACATTTACTTTTTGCAGAAAAGGCGTCGCTATGGAAACTATGACAGAATTAGTCTGGGTGAAAACACAGTGATATGCACATAGAAAAAGACAATTTATGTAAGCTTTTGAAATGCATACATCAGTTAGTGATATAGCTTAAGCCCCTGGGGTGAAATCTGCCAAGGACTGCTCCTGTGTGACTCCTGGTTATTTCAGTGGAATTTGCATGTGGCTCTTGATGCACACTTATATCACCTCAGTGGAATAATAAAGGGCTCAAGAGAAATAACATTTTTAATAAAGGAAACCACTGTAGATACCTCTGCTCTGAGCAAGAGTCTAACAGATCTTATGAATTTATCTATTATATCAATACGTTATAGTTCCTCCAAAACAACAAAAACTGGGTACATGGTTCTCCCCTCCCCCAATTTTATCACCACATTGTCCCTGTGAGGTAGGTCAGGCTGACAGATATCAACCGGCCCAAGGTCACCCAGGGAGCTTCACGGCTGAATAGGGATTTCAAAATGTGGTCCCTCTGGTACTAGTCCAGCACTTTGACCAGTACACCATACTGGCTTTCTAAATGCATTTATTCATGTTTATCAATAAATATGAAACAAAAATAAAATATAAATCAGCAAAAATGTTCATTGTAGCAGAGGTAGTATAAAACAGAATGTATTTAAAGTACAATTTAAATGCCTGGGTAAATAAAAAGGTGTCAGGCACATGACATTTTTAATCTTGGAAAATAATTTTTATTTGATTTTCAAAGCTGGACATTTTAACAAGCCCAGCTTTTCAAATACATAACATTTATGCAACCTATTAAACAGTAATTCACAGAAGTTCCAGAAAGGTAGCCGTGTTTGTTGTTTGTGCTGCAACAGACTTTCGTGGGACTTTAAAGACTAACAGATTTATTATGGCATAATGATTTGTTTAGCATTTAAGATGCCACAAGTCTCTTAGTCTAATTTTGTCAAAAATTATTGCAAAATTTCAAAATAATGAAAAACCTATCGTGATTTTGTCTGGGTTCCTCTAAGCAAGGATGGCTGGCTGAGAGCTAAACTGAGCTACAGTCCTTTCCCAAATCACTATCTGTTCCATCTGTATAGAATAAGGAACACCATATGTTTCTCCCCTCTTCAAAGACAGCTTTTTCACTGGATTCCCTGAAGTCCACTCCTGCTAAGTAGCACAACAGCTTAACCATCTTAAAGCATGAACAACTACAACAAGCCACTGCATATGCCAATCTCTGTGTCATTTTCCCCACTTACATTCTGCTAGCTGCTGATACAAGTTATTTAGAGTATTCATCAGATTTTTACAGGGTTTCTTTGGCAAGATCTTCCATGCAATATTTCTTTTATCTCCTGGTCTGGAATAAAAACAGAGGTATTATGCAAAACATGGTATTTTGAAAATACAAAGCAACAGCTAAAAAGTGTACACATAAATGGTTATCTAGGTATGGAAATCTTTATTTATAGATGACAGTGTATTTTTAAATATGCTTGTGAAAAGATGACATCTGGCAAAGTGTCCTTCACTGCACTCAGATTATTCAAGCTTCTGCTCTCCTCTGTTGCTGTTGGAAACCTTGCAAGCATGATTTCCCTCCCCCTCACTTCTTTCTGTGGGAAGCACCCAACATGCTGTTTGTTTCTATTAATATTTTAAATCTTATCTGGTCCTCTGCTTCCATACTAATTGATTCAGCTTCTCATCTCTCAATTCCGAGCCTTGTTGCCTCGGCTGATGGTTTCGTTTCAGTATTTCCTTGAAGCATGTGAGAGTCCTAAATATCTGATACCCTGACACCTGTATGGCACACTCATAACAGTTTACTAATATTTTGGTTTGGACACGAGTAAAGTTAAAAACCACTCCTGCTCTCCTTTCTACAGCTGCAATTGTTCTATAGCAGGCATGTCCAAAGTCTAACACCCTCAAAAAAGCTCAACAACTCTGGGGTAAAATCATCATAAAAACAACAACTTCAATCCTATTCAATCCTAAAAAAAGGTTAACAACTTTGGTCGGCCCTCACAGCCCTTCACTTCATCAAATCTGGCCCTCTTTGAAAAAAGTTTGGACACTACTACAGCATAATGACTAGGGTGTGCCTCAGGCTGGCTGTGTGGCCAGAATGGCTGGCTGTGAAGGAGCTGGGTTGCCTTTCTCCTAGCCCCACAATTTGGCCAATCACAGTGGCTAGGAAGAGGGCAGCTCATGTGGGTGGTGAACTGGAGTAGGAACAGCCCTACTCCTGCCTAATATAGGCGAGAGGAGCCCAAAAAGCAGCTTAGTTTGATACTTCTTTATGCAACTGCTGTGGCTATCTAGCTGTACCTGGTTTATAGTAATGCTCTGCCTGGTCTCATTAGGGTTTCTTGCAATACAGCTACATAAATTTTGCCATGAACTTAAGATGACAGGGCCAGGAAGTAACTGAACTTCCCTCCCAGACTGATCAGGCAGGGGGCAAGAGTTCACTTTTCTCCCAGCAAAGGTTTGTAAGCAGTTGCTTTTGGCACTGATGGTGGATTAATGTCACAACTGGTGCAGGGATAAGGAAAGGCAGGCTCCCCACAAACCATTCTGGGGAGGCCATAAAAGGAACTCAAGAAATGGCACAACAACCAATCCACTGCAATTACCAGTTGCCAGCCATATCCCCGCACTGTGGGGACTTTGGGCTTGATCCAGGTCATCATCTGCAGTTAACATGAGAACCTAAAAATTTGCTTGCAGGACCAGGCGGTGAGTCCAGCATTCTGTTCTCAGAATGGCCACTCTTTCCCCTCAGGATTACCCAGCAGTAAGGTGGGTGGAGAATATGGACTGTCAGCAACAACTGTCTTGTCCATCTCTTCTCTGCTAAATAATGGGAAAGTTGTGGCCTGCTCTATACCCAACTCTTGGTGTGCATTTCAGTGATTCTTCACCCAACAAAAGTTCTCAAGATCCTTTAAGGCAACAGTCAGGGGAGCCAGTGGCACTTCAAATTTTGTTGGACTCCAGCTCCCATAAGCCCCAGTCAACATGGTCAATGGCCAAAGACATTGGGACCTGGGGTCCAACAACATTTGGAAGCCCGCTAATTCCTCACCTGTACTTTAAGGGAAATCAGTTATATAAGGCTTATGCAGTGGTACCTTGGTTCTCAAATGCCTTGGTACTCAAAGTTGGAACCATAAACCCGGAAGTAAGTGTTCTGGTTTGTGAACTTTTTGTGGAAGCCAAATCTGCTTCATTTTGAGTGCAACACTTCTGTTTTGAGTGTTACGCTGAGATCTGTCTGTTTTTGCTATTTATTTTGCGTTTTTGTTTTTGCAGCTTTTTTGTTTTATTTTTGTGACTGTGTGGAACCCAGTTCAGCTACTGATTGATTGTGTGACTGCAGTACATTGTTTATTGCTTTCATTTTTGGATCAATGGTCTCGTTAGATAGTAAAATTCATGTTAAATTGCTGTTTTAGGGGTTGTTTTTAAAAGTGTGGAACAGATTAATCCATTTTGCATTACTGTCTATGGGAAAGCATGCTTTAGTTTTGGAACACTTTGGTTTTGGAATGGACTTCCAGAATGGATTAAATCTGAGAACCAAGGTACCCACTGTATATGACATTCACTTTTGACAAATGATGCAGAAATGCTCGCTTAATTCCATGTCCTTGATTAAAGATGGTACAAGTTCCCTCTTCCCAAGTCATCAGTGAGATTACCAAGATTAACCATGTTTATATACTCCAAGAGAATTGCAAGTTGAGAGCAGTTAAATTAGTAACAACACTGGAACATGCCCATGAAATCTGTTTCCTTTATTTTACAAACACATTTCCTCTGTACTCTTCCCCGCTAAGGAAGACTGCAAAGTCTAGGCCACCAAGAACTGCAGCAAACTAATCTCAGTTCTGCTTTCAGACTGTGTGGTCTTTAAGAAGCACCCTTTGTTCACATGAGCTTTAAGTATTGTTTTTAGGAAAGCTAACTGCTTTCCACAGTACTATGAGGATTACTGAGACTATTTGCAAATTATTTAGAATGTGTTTCATGTTCTGGCAAAGTCAAAGTGCTGAGGTGCCCAATTTGTCTGTGTGATCTACTAACACATGATTTCTACAGCAAGGAGTTACGAGAAGAAAAACTTAGGGTGACACGGTTAGTCTGCACTTGCAGGCTTATTCCTTCATAACTGTAGCACCATTGTAGCTGGTATAGTGGTGAAACAGGTGAATCAACAGCTGGAATGTGTGGAGTTCAATACATGGCTTTATACTCCCAGCCTCAGTCCCAATATGAAGGTATTACTGTACTGGTTTACATTACTGGGCTATTGTAAGGGTCCCTGAGACATGTAGACACTTGAAATGCACTATATACATGCTAGGTAACCGTAACCATTAAGTGTGACTTGTATGGCTCAATGAACCATCATAAATTTAATGCCATAGATCATCACCTCTGACACAATGATTTTCAGAGGAATCAGATCACAAGTTCAGCTGCAAGTCATCCGGTGCTGTGTAATCAAGTGATGCAAATATGAATGGACTTGCAGTTTTTGGTAAGCAGAACTAGATGAGGTAGGAAACAAGAATTCACCACTGTGCCTTCTGCTGAACTATTACAAAATCATACAGAAAAGTTCTCAATGCTTACTGTGAAATGGTGTTTGTATCTAGGTCAACGCAGCTAACATCTGGTGGAGGGTCATAGAGATCAAAGTATCTTGAGTCAATTCCTACTATGAATGGACACGGCGCACTCAAAACATCTGCCAGGGCTAGAGGGCAGAGAGGAATGTACGGGCAGGGCCAGTGGAAAGGAAATATCATCTTTAAAAAAGAGAAAAGAATGTATGCATTGTATATAAGTAAACAGATGTGCTTCAAGTTAAGACAACAATCACAGATCATTTTCCCCATATGAAGCACTTTCACCATGAACATTCCCTTCAGATTTCAATTAATGTCAGTGCAATGTTGTAGGGAAAATGCAGCAACTCCTGTACTTTAAAATGCTCACTACTAGGAGACAGACAAAGGGACAATCCTCCAGGCAGTGATGGCTGGGGCACATTGGGATGGGTAGGGTGGAAAGCAGGGAGCCCAAACAGTAGGTGGAGCCCAGAGCCAATGATAGGCAGCCAACTAACTCTCGTGCCATCCCCAACCTCTTCACTGATGAGTTGTACAAAGGCAACACTGAGACTAAGTAGGGGGAATGCTGACAGTCAGTGCCACCCTCTTACTTACTTTCTTATGTATAAGGAGGGGAGAGGGGTACAGGAATAGACGAAGCAGTCTTATACTGAATCAGACCAATGGGTCTGCCTAGCTCTGCACTGTCTAAATTGACAGGCAGCAGCTCCCCAGGGCCCTTCCCCCACTGCAGTGTACAAAACATTTACAGATGTGACACAAATCACTGCACACTGAGGTTAGAAGGGCTGTGCCCCATTCGCCCTAATGGACCACTGCCTTCAGGGAGCTTTCCTGTGCAAGCCCTGTTGAAATGAATGGGAGAGGACTCTGATTTACTTCAATGGAACTTGTACAGAATAACTTCCTGAAGGACTGTGCCCAAGGATTGTTACAACAATCTAAAACTGGGTGAGAAGCAAGCAACGGGACACAGAGATGAAGATGGCAAACACTCGCAGCAGCCCATCTGCATAAACATCATTGGAAGGTTAAAAAAAAACCCACCACCACCACCACGACAAAAAGCTAAATATTTAACACATGACCCCCAGCACGGAGCAGAGGCCAGGACCCAAAGGATGACAAAGCCTTATGCATGGGGCTTGTGCTAGCTCAGAGGAATTTTTGACTTTATTTCTTTGAACAATTGACCTTCATGCTGTGTGATAAACAGCGTTTGAAACACCCCCTCGGTTTGACATGCAGCTGGTGTTCAAGCAAAAACAGTCTAAAGCCCCTGGGTCCACAGAACCATTTCTATGCAGCTGTGGATCCTGGTCATTGTGGCAAAGATAAAAGATACATACCAGTTCATTTTACACTTGAGCAAATAGGGAATGTTACTAATAAATACCGGGGAAAATATTAAGTTCCTAGGACCAGGACACCCTATAGCCATTTAACTGGATAAAAACAAATGCTACTTACAGAGACAAGTGCTTCTGTTACACTGGTAAGGACTGACGGTCGTAAAGAATGGATAAGGATTTTATGCTCCGTCACCGCAAATACAAGGAGAGTTACTGCATTCTCTGGTCCAAGGTTCTGCAGAAGAGCAGAAAACTTGCCACCACTGTCAGACAAAGACAATAAAATGGACTGATAAATATTATTTATTGATTACAATGCTACCCTTCCTCCTAGGTGCTATTTCGTCTTTACAACAACACAATATGCCAGCACCATTTTACTAGTGCAAGGTCCTCCACTATTCAGCCCTGCAGCTCAGCAAGGATTTGAATCCAAGACCCTGTGGTTTAAGTCCAACAGCCTAACCGAAGGACGGTCAACATGGCGCATTTCCAAATGCTGTGGATTACAGCTCGCACCCCCCTGTCCGCTAACCATGCTGAATGGGGTTGATGGGAGCTGTAGTTCAAATCATCAGGAAGGTTGGTTACTTTGGCCCTAATCACAAAACCACAGTGGCTATTAAATAATTATTGCAAGTAATGTAAGAATAACACAGAGCTGAAAATACAGAAAAGCAGACGTTTTGGATTTGGCACTGCCACAAGTCTTCCTTTCTTCTCTTTTTAAGTAAATACATGCATTGTAGTACAGTACACAACAGGAGAAAGTTATTGTGATGAACTGAAGGGCAGCAGAAACAAGATGGGACAAGCAGTTTATAGTTCCTAGTGAATTAGTTCTCACTAAATTATTGAAAAAAAGTATTTCAAAAACTTTCAGTGTTCTTCAGCAAAATGTTAAAGAAACAAGGGAAGAAACTCATTTCTATTACTCCAAATATTTATAGTCTTCTTGTCTCACAATCAGTAATTTTTCAGTCAACCCCTCTTCCCATGCATTACTTTTAAAATGTTATTTTTACTTGCCTCAGTGGTAGAGGTGATGATATGGGCTGACTAAGAATCAGACTGTCATGAGGCGACAGCTATAAAAACATAACATAAAGGTAGATTTTTATATTTACATGATATTTTAGACATCAGATAATACATTACTAAAGAAAAGTTTAAGAAAAGAAGCAATTTCAGATCACTGTCTGGTATTGGACTTCTAAACCATACATGAAAAAAGTAACAGTATTGTGGTGATCACATAAGTATACACAGGAAATAGTCATTAGTTCATAGAAGGGATCCCTACTATTTATTTCATTTACACAAAAATTAAAGACTTCACCATATATTTGGAAAACACTGTTGACAGGTCTAACAGTCTTAACTACGTACTATTTTAGTAAACATTAATTACCCTCGCAGAATTAATGCTGTTGTCCCATCCATAGCAAGCTGGTTTTAAAGTATGCATACCCTCAATGTTAATATTTTTAAGTAAGCTTCAATTGAAAAAGAGGTTATGGCTCAACTTCAAAGTCTCAAACAGTTTAACCTAGCACTGGTCTGTTTACTTGCAAGCTAGCTAAATTATTTAATATAGGTATCATCTTCCCAAAGATTTCTTCAAAAACACACTTGAGGAAGTCCACAAAAGTATCAGAATTATAAGACAGAAAAACTTCTCCTTTTAAGAGAAGGGTTAAGAGTTCACATATACACTTATGCACTGAGTGGCAAACAAATAGCAAATTAACTTTCAGACTCTGTAAACAATAAATGCATTCTATAGCCTTACATACTGTGCTCGCTTGCAAGTTTGCTTCTGTGTAAATCCACTTTCTCTTGTCAGGTATAAAATAGCATAGAATCAAGCAGCAGCTTTAGTTGGTGGTGGTGGGGCTTTAATGGAGGAAATACTCAGTGGAGAAGATTTACATTCTTCCCACAATGCTGCAGTTTTTAACTGCCCCCACCCTGGCTGGTATGAACACTTTGAAAAACTGCAGACCACACCAACCTCCTACATTGCATCAAGTATGGCCTACTGAAACCTCTTAAATTTTGGAGCACACAATAGATTTTTTTAAAATTGTGAATATCATTGTTTACTGAGTATTCCAAAACATACATACAAATACAACAAGGGTAGATCTCTTAAACCAACAACAACAACAAATAAACATACAACTTGGCACATGTTCAACAAAATTCAATCTACATAGAAACCTCACATTTGTTCCACCTGACCCCAAATGAAATACCAGGATCAAGACCAAAGATACTGTGGTGGCAGATCTGTATAATCAATTTTATAGCCACAAGAGCAGCTGTATATTTAAGGAAGCAGACTTTTACAGTGTTCATGCTTTATAATGGTAAAACACTGTAAAAGTCTGCTTCCTTAAATATATAGCTGCTCTTGTGGCTATAAATCACGGGGTTGGCACTTTGAAAAAGATCTCTACACATGAAAATACAACACTGTGTCCCTTAACCAGGATTTTGACTGGTATCGAAGAAAAGGGTGCAGGACCTCCAGATCTTAACACACAAGAAACAGCCCTCAGAAGATTAGGTTATTTGGTACAGAAAGGGCAGTAATATCACAGCTGCACGCAGGTGGGTGCTTGAGTTTAGAATTTTCTTAACTTTTACCTTGACAGCAAAGATGGGGAAGCTGTGGCCCTCCAACCATTGTGGAACTCCAAACCCCATCAGACCCAGCCAGCACAGTCAGTGGTCAGAGATAATAACAACAACAATAATTTATTATTTATACCCCGCCTATCTGGCTGGGTTTCCCTAGCCACTGATGGGAGCTGAAGTCCAACAACAGTTGGGGGGCCACAGGTTCCCCATCTCTGCTCTACAACTACTATGTAATAAAAAGATGCCAGCACTATGTGCTGGCTTATGTATTTTTATTATTATTAAAATTTATACTCTGCCTTTCCGCACAAGAAATCTAGGGTGGCTAGCAATGATAACATATGAATGTGCAATATTATCAACAATAAGACATATACAAATACAAAAAAGCAAATATCAAAATACATATATATGGGTCACACATATCTCTTAAACATTAAAGGCTGCAACAACCAACAATAAATTGCATATCTGAATGAGCCATCACAGATCAAACACCAAAAATGGAGCTTTCATCTCAGAGAATCATAGAATTGTAGAGTTGGAAGGAAACCCAAGGGTCATCTAGTCCAACTCCCTGCAATGCAGGAATCCTGCCCACAGCCGTCCCTGGATGAGCTTGAACCACCGACCTTAACAGCAAGACGCACTGACCCATTGTGTCACTGGCACATTGCTTTTCAACTGAATGAGTTTACACAATCACCTACAAAACCTTCATGTAATCTAGTGATGCATATACATGCATGAACCTGCTGAAACTAGAACAACATGTGGACAGTAAAGGGCAAATTTACACTTGCCTGGACTAAAATTCTTGGCCTCTGAGGGGATGGAAAAGGAACTTTGTGCATAAAGTGGGAAATATGCCTGTGAAAGAAGAAATAATTATTTCAGTTTAATAAATTTAATCCGTTTACGGAATACAGGATGCCAGTGTACATACAGCATACAAAAAACATTAAAACATTTTTTAGCAGATAGGCTCTATTCAATTGTGTTTGTTTATATCAGTGCAGAGTTTTCCATAATGACCTGTGTGTTCCATGGAGGCACAAAGAATAGGGGCAAGCTATGGGGAACAATTTAGCAACCTGCTGGGAACAGAAGTGGCTCTGCTAGCTTTCCAGCAGGTAGGTCACTACTGATTACCAGGAGAGAAGAGGTGGCAGAGAGGTTGGCGGGGTGCAATGCACCACCAGGCAGCACCAAATTGGATCTGCTGGTGCATTTGCACTGTACTGACCTCACCACTGCCTTGCTCACCCATTTCCCAATAAGCAACAATGACCCACTTGCTGAGAAACAAGCACAATGACTGTGGCCCCCTCAGGAAGCTTCTTGTTGGGAGTATGTCCTTATTCCAAGTTTGTTCCTATATCATCAAACCATGATTTGGCATTATATCTAAATCAACCCATAGTTAAGATTACTTAAAACAGGTTTAGTGCAATGTCTGACTCAAGCTAGCAATGAGAGGCAGGGAGCCCAGCTGGCTGCTGGCTAGGCAGAATGCACTCTCAGCTGTGACCAGTGGCCAGCCTCAGTTAATAAAATTGTTCTGCAATAGCACTGATGTGAAATGGACAAAATATCCTACAGAACTTACTTCTCAATGGGCAGGACATGTGGACCAGAGATGGAATAACGATATAGAAAAGTAAGAAATTTCTTGAAAGCATCGAAGAATGGCCAGTGAGAAAGAAGGCAGATGCATTTATTCGTCTGGACTGTTTTAGAGCTAGCAGACTTCCCATCAGGAGTAGCCACTAAACCCAACTGAGATTTCTGCTTTTCTGTGAGATTCTCTTCAGAATAGGTTTCATAGAACTGTATCGCAGCACCATAAACCTGCAAACAACAAAATATGTGATTTAATGAACATGCTTGTTCTCCATGCGTTTGCTTCCGACCAAAGGCAAATGACTCCAGAATATGTACATTTCTCAAATAGCTTTACTTTAATGTACTGCACTTCTTGAAATATTATGAAAACAATTTAAGCAACTCAGAGAACTAAAAATGTAAGTAAAGGTGCAATAAAAAGTTGTTTTGTGCATGCATGCAGCACTATAAGCAGTTTAAGGTTAATGAACAACTTCTTAAAATGTATGTCTCAATAGCTGGGTTGCAATGTGTTCCTGGGCAGGTGGCATAATGAGGGGCAATTAATGCCACATCAGATATGGCACTTAAGGTCTAGTGGCCATTATAATTTCTCCCAATGCCTCCAAAGTATTTTGCTGAGGGGCATTATGGGAGATGCAAATCTTGTCTCCATCCACCCAACACAGCAGTGTTGCCAGGTAAGCCCATCCTATTCTACCAAGAGAGGAGGGGGCCTCCCAAGGTCTCTTTGCCTGGGGCTCCTCTGTCCTGGAGCTGACCCTGCTCTGTTCGATTCCACCTCCCCATCACAGAACTACACCTTCCAGTTCTCCTCATGGAGAAGGAATGATGACCAAATCAGTTTAAGTCTAGCATTAATCATCATGTGAAGTTATTGCAGGAAGAATTTTCAAGCTTTCAAACACTTTCTGATGAATTCCTCAGACTCAGAAAAATGAAAGAACAACAAAATAAAATAAAAGAACAAGCTGTACTTGAAAATTATACTTGTTGACAAACTTATCCTTACCTTTTCAGCTGAAGCTCCAGTTAGTACAAATGTAGAAAACACTGGGAGGGGATACTTGCTATTAGACGGCCAACATTCAATTGTTGCCCCCATTGGGAGGCAAAAAAGAGGTACTGATTCCGGTAAGGGAAATGAATCGTAGTCGTCTTCTGGATATCTGCATATTAAACCTGGAGAAACAATTTTTTATATTACTGACAGACCTGAACTCCACTGAGCATACTAGAAAAACCATTCCTTATGTAACACACCGAACTATTAAAAAGCATACTAAGAGTTTATTTTCCCAACTTCTATGCTTCCCTGCACAACAAATGCAATCCTTTGCATGCCTACTCACAAACAAGTCTGAATTAAACAGGTCTTACTTCCAGCTAAGGGCACAATCCTACACACATTTACTTGGGAATAAGACCATTTAATTCTATGGTATTTACTTCCAAGTCACATGAGATCCAGTTTAACCATACTCCTGAAAAATTATGAAGACCAACACCACAAAATTAAAGAAAAACTACGCATATCAGTCTAATAAGGAATTAAGCTCTCATTTGAACATTAGCACCATATTGAGCATTCCAAAAATATACAAAAAAATATTTAAAACCCTTCATCTTTTAAATCAAGCAACACAGCAGAAATTTAAATTGCCCCAATTAGAGCAAATAAGGAAAATTCAAAGCTCAAGATTGTCAAACTGCCATCTATCAAGATTCAAAGCTCAAGATTCAAAGCTCTTATATCGTCAAACTGCCATCTATCCACTGTTGATATCTTTCAATACAAAATTTTGCTTGAGGTAATTTCAATATACCTCATTTATTTCTGACCTTATTGACAAATTAAGGAATATCGTCCTTAGCCATCATCAAATGATCCAGTGAGAATGTAAAATAAACACTTTATTCAGGAAAGCTTTGGGCTGTGGAGTGCAATCCAGTTTTTAATGATGCTGCTTGATTCGTATTTGGAATTTTTTTGTGTCTTTTAGGACTACAGTTTCACTGTTTCTTGTTTTGACATGTATAATTTCTGCATCATCACCATCCCTTCTAATACCAAACTTGGGTGGTCCAATGCCTATCCATTTGAAAGGAAAACATGGCTGCTAAATAAATAAATAAATAAATAAAGATAATAGCTTCTTCATGCTCCCAAGAATATTAGTTTATAAAAGAAAAATACTTTAAAAACAGCAACAAACAGCTGGATGGGGGCCAACACACAGTGGCTTCCAAGACTTATAAAACGTAGAGGATAGTTGAGACACAGAAGGTTGCAAGTCTGTTAGGTGGGTGGGGAGGGAAAGGAATATAAATAGAGGGAATTTGCCAAATAGCTTATAGCATGGGTTGGCAAACTAAGGCCCGGGAGCCAGATCCGGCCCAACTGCCTTCTAAATCTGGCCCGTGGACGGTCCAGGAATCAGCATATTTTTACATGAGTAGAATGTGTCCTTTTATTTAAAATGCACCTCTGGGTTATTTGTGGGGCCTGCCTGGTGTTTTTACATGAGCAGAATAAAATGCATCTCTGGGTTATTTGTGGGGCATAGGAATTTGTTCATTCCCCCCCCCCCCAAAAAAAATATAGTCCAGCCCCCCACAAGGTCTGGACCAGCCCTCTGCTGAAAATGTTTGCTGTCCCCTGGCTTATAGCATCCTTGGCTCGGAGTAAAGCAGGTGGGGTGGCAGGTGCGTATCACAAGGTTACAAAGGAGGCAGGAAAAAACGGAAACATTTTCTTTTGGTATATAGCATTAATACTGTCAGGACTGGTTGTTGTCCTCTTCAGATCACCACACAAACGCTTCTTGTTCTTTTATAACTTTTTACTGCGTATTAACAAAACAATCTTATAAACGGTTCTTAACTATTCTTCCTCAGAGTCACTTATTTCAGATACCTTCTGAGCTCTGCTTCTCCGTGACCAGCCACTCTCAAAATGGCGAATGCGCCCTTCCTTTTGCTTTCCCGCTCTTTTTTCTAACCTCCTGGCTAGAGCTGGCTTGTATCTCCCCTCCTCCGAATCTGAGCTAGAACTTAACCCTTGCCTTTCCTGTGAACAGCCGGTCCCTCCCTGTTGTTCCTGTTGCTCTCTTCTATTAGATTCACTGCTCTCCTTCCCCCTTTGGGGAATGTTTTCTCCCTCTGAGAAACTGGAAACTTCTAACTCTTCCCTGACAAATACTCTCATGTTTGGGGCTGGCTGGCAGTCCCAAGGCTATGTCCTTTAGCACTACATAACGCAATAGGAGAAGCAGGGTTGACCCAATAAGTTTTGCTGTCTGAGGCAAAAAACACAATGATGCCCCTTCCCCCATTCTATGTACCAACCAGGCCAGCAGCTGAATATTACTTCAAACACAAAGCATCCTCCACCACATCTGAGGCCAGCAGGCTAGCTTAGGGAGTATGGGGCTGGCTGTGGGGTGTCCAAAGCTCAATCCTCCAACATGTTGCCACATTCCCTGCCCCTACCAACATCTGCCACCTGAGGTGGCTGTCGAACTCTGCCCTATGAACAAACACAAACCCCTGTGTTGCAGCTACACTATCCAGTGATCATTGATCCACTAGCATGATTCCCCACTAGTATGAATATTTCATTATTCACAGATGAAGACTTTATTCTGAAACAGTTGAACTATTCTTGATATACTGTCCTTTTGAGACTTCAGAGAGACGTCTTCCTTTGAGACTTTTGTGAAACGGCTTCCTTTGAGAGACGGCTTGGCATTCCTCGCTATTCATTGATTTGCTTGATTCTTTGTTTGACTCTGATGCATATAACAACTTGTAGTTACTTGTATATTTTGTGAGATGTGTTGTATGATATATACATCATTTTGAAGTGGCTTATTCGTATATTTTGAACTCTGTCCTATGGCAGGGCCAGCCACGAGGAGACATTTTCAAATGGGAAGAAATTAAAAGGTGTCCTTTCTCCCTTTCTGCTCCTGAATCCTTCCTTCTAGCTTTCTGCAAGCCCTGAAGGGATCATTGAGGATCCTTTTCCAGAATGCCAAAAGTCCTGAATAGGAACACTCCTTTTAGGGTTGAGGACTGTTGCAAGTCCCCACTTGCTCCTACTAATACTGAACTCGGGTTCCTACAAGTTTGGCAGCAACACAGGGCCTCTCAGAAAGAAATCTGGAGCCTCTGCATACTAGGTGGACTCTGCAGACATGCAGAAGAATATGAATTGGTAAGTTAACAAAAAAAGAAAATTAAAAACAAAAACAAAACAAAAACATGGTCTGAGAAGGACTTGTGCCACGGGAAACACACTGACAACCCCTGTTCTATCCGCTGAACCACATCGGTCCTATTACAGACAGCATTGCCACTTGAACTGGTTTCACAGCTCCTCCAGTCAATGCAATCCAATTTCCCAGCAATGAAATCAAAATAACTCAACATTTCATTCTGCTTATTCAATAGAAGACATACTGGATAAAAGCCTCCTAAGCGATGCTGCGTTCATTTCAACTGGGCTTGCCCAGGCAAGCTCCAGAGAGAGGATGAGCCTCTGTACTTGGCAGATATACCTGTGTGCTTCCAAAATATCCCAATTACAGTGACTCGGGGTTGTGCATTCCCCCTCATTTTGTTTTACAAAAGCATAGCAACAAAAGACCACCCATTATGCCGTATCAAAAACCATTACTGGACCTCCCATTAATTCCAAAAGTGGTTTGCTACGCAGAGAAGTGGGGGAAGAGAAAGCTTTTCATGAAAAGTAACCGCAAGTCAAATTCCCCAATGAGGGAAGAAGAATGTGGGCAGCATGGAATACAAAGGCCCGCGTATAGCTCACCACTTCATTTTGGCCTTGAAAATTGGACCTCCCTCCTCTGCCTTTTACTTCTGCTCCCCTTCCCTTCTCTTTGTTTGCATCTCATCTGTTTAGTTTGTAAGCTTGATGACAGGTCCTGTCTCTCATTTTTAAAAAATGTCATTAATATGAGCTACTTTAGAAGTCAAGAATGGTCCAGAAAATGGAATAAAAATATAATAAATAAGCAACCTCCAAAGTCCCTCCAGGCCCACAGAACCAAGTCTTTATCCTGTTTGTCATAAATGAGAATGTGTACACACCACACATTTAAAGCATGTCTTCTTCCTCACACTCCACAACACACACACCCTAAATTCTAGGAACTGTAGTTTGTTAAGGGTGATGGAAATTGTAGGTCTGTTTCAGGTAAACTACAATTCCAAGGATTCTCTGTGTGTGTGTGTGTGTGTGTGTGTGTGCGCGCGCGCGCGCTTTAAATGCATAGTGCATAGGCTGCCTGCCTCTCAAAGTGACATAACATTCTTGGTCTTCTTGATATTACAGAATTTTCCCACATCAGTGCAAATCCAGTCTAAGCTTACATAAAAGAATTAATCCATAAATAAAATTGGTCTACTATATGCAGCCAATAAGAATTACTGTATTATAAATAAATAAAACCTACAGATGACTTACCAGCTTTGTATGATATGGTGTTTGTTTTTGCCACAGACTTCTTATAGCACAAGTATACTGCTGAGCCCCACTGCAAGAGAAGTGCAGAACAGGGTGAATTAGTTGACTAGGCAATGTAGAAAGACAAAAGTACAATGCCACAAGTGGGAAGGATAAACAAGCCTGATCAGGCAATTTGTAAAAGGTCAAATTATACTCCTTTAAAATCAATTCAATGATTGTAATGAATAATGGAAGCACTCTTGTGCGTCAGATTAAAGAACCCGACTTAAGGTAAAAAACACACAAACTATTTTCCTGGGCAATCCCTTTCACTTGATTCATGCTGATGTTTAAGTATTCTATAACCATGCTTGAGTCTCTTAACCTGTAATTTTTCACTCTATGACTCATTTTTAGCACAAAATCTCATACAATTTCATAATTTTTGAACAGTACCAACTTCTCTCTGCTGCTGGCAATGTGTCAAGGTAAACAGAAATTTATAGTATTCTGCTAAATTTTGTGTCCATTGGTAAACCCAAAGGAAGACTGAATAAAAAAGAGGGGGCTACCAGCAAATGTCTGCAGCACATAAACACTTTTGGAATGTAAAATGAGTTCTTTCATGCACTACATAAGCCATAATGGGTACTACAAATGAAATACACTTGATTTTGTAGTTTGCTCAGGTTTTGTATATGTTTTGGAGTAGCTCAGACAGCATTCATACCAGAGAAATGAAAAGCAAATATTCCATTCCCACTGATTTCAGTAGCATTTTAATAACTTCAGTTTATAAAAAAATCTTGTGCAGCTCCTACTTATTGCAAAACAAATGATTATGTGCCATAAGTGAAAATCATGAAAGATGTAAAAGCCCTATTCCAGAGGCTTGCTCAGAAAACAGCATACATTCCTACTTCAAATACCCATGAATTCTGGAATGTGTTTTAACTAAGTCCATAATTTGAAGCATTTTAAGAACTGTCTTCTAAGCTACCCTGTGTATATCATAGTTCCTCCTACCCCTCCAACATACACATGATTCTCTGCCTTTTCTTTTATCCTAGAAAGTGGCATAACAACAATTTATCATTGAAAAATAGCACTATGGCCCAGTGAGATAAATAAAAATTTTCAGTTTAAATACACATGAGAAGGGCTTGCAAAAAAATAAATAAAAGGGGCTTTAAAAAAATCAAATCACTTGACAATGATTTGATCACACAAAAGCAAAAATGATGGAAAACAGCAGTGCATTAGCCACAGGCTTTCATGCCACCGTGCACCTGAATCATACTGTTCCTATTGAACAAATGCTATCACCAGAAATCCATTCAATTTAACTTGCATTTAAAATATTCTACTGAAAACCAAGTAATGGTATCTCATATACTTTTTGTGCAATTGACTATTCATTTAGAAGGCCTGCAAGAAGTGCTTTCCCAGTGTTCTGTGTAACTAACAGGCATCAGAAGATGGTGGAGTAGATTGGATTTGTTAACATTGTGACAGCAAAGAGGACTTGAGGGAACTTTTATAGAGTATGCCAACAATTATTACTTTGATAATGAGTAGCAGGAAGACTTAAAGAAAGAGAACTCTTCAATCCTGTTGATGCGGCAAAAATAATGTATTCAATATATTATTCAACAACAACTGAGCCTCCATATTCATAGGCAGCCTACGTCTCATTATCAGATGCTGGGAGTAAAGAAGAGGGGGAAACTATTTTGCAATTTTGTGTCTCCCTACTGAGCTTCCAGAAGTATATGGTTGACGGAGGTGAATTAACTAGGGACTCAGCTACACAGCTGCAAATAAAACTTTAAATGTGTTGTAAAGTGCAGTATACAAATGTGACACTAGGAGCCGTCAGTGAGCTATGCAAAATTCAATGTATTTTTCAAAACATTTTTTAAAAAAGCATTTTCACAGCGTTTTATATATGTGTGTAGATTCCACCTAGGTGTGTCTTAGTCTATCCAGCAAAGCAAGTCTTACTTTTTTTTAAGTACTTGCCTTAGGACTGCACAGATAACTTCATAAAAAGCTGCTTGCAGCATTTAATTTATACCATTGTCCATAGGGCAAAGAGCAGATAACACTGCAACACAGCAGAGAACCCTTCAAGGGATTACGGATTGCTCATGAGAAGTTGACATTGCTGAGACATGAAGAAGAAACTGGCACAGATCCTCTGGAATCTTACAGGAGAGTAGGATTAATTAGAAATATATATGTCTACTCCAACCTGGTTTTTTTTAATGCCAACTGGTAACTGAATGTTATGCTTTGTAAATCACTTAAAAGCCTATTTTGTCCTTAAGAGGTATATAAATTAAATAATAACAACAACTATATTGTAAGCATTATAAATCCATTAAACAGTATTTTCTACAAATCCAGAAGTCCACCTTACCATACTGCTGTTCAGATTCTTGTCAACCTTGCAGAATGTGTGTGGTGGGGTTTCTCCCTTACTTGGTATAATTATGCATATGTCTGTGACAGCCAAGGTATTCTGAGTCATGTTCTCCAAGGCTCTTCGGAATGTGATGTATACTTTTTGCGATGAAGCACCACCGCTGATATTTGCAGGGCGGCCATGCGGAGTGGCTTGGATGATTTCACAACCCTGTTTTAATCTCTCTTTCCCATCATATAAAACCCTAGACAGAAGACATACCCAAAAACACAAGGACAGGTTTTTAGAAACAACAGGTAAGGAGTATTGCGGGGAGTGGGAAGGAATCCTGCTAGGCTCTGCCCATAATAGACCACAGTCAACTATGCTCCATTCATGAAGCAGCAAGGGTTGGGTTGCATGAATGACATGCTCAGCACAGGTGCAACTGCAGAACCAATCCAAGGCTTCTGACACTGTGTCTGCACTGAACCGGCAGTGCGCCAAGCTCCTGCTGCCTTGCTCTTTCACTTCCACATCTCGGTAAGTGGCAGTGACACATGGCACTGGGAAGGAAGGTCAGCAACACACCCCACCTCAGAGCAGACCCCACTCCAGTTTCTCCCCTGAATTGCCAGCTCTACAATTCTACGATTCTATGATTCTATATCCATCAGGTTCTTCCCCAACTCTGCCTCCAAACAAAACCTAATGGACCAATGTTTTTTAAATAAAAAGTTAGCAGCTCTATTCCTTAGTAGTGCAACTTGAATATATATATATTTAAAGCAACGTTAATAAAATTTACTCACCCCAAGTCAGTAAGTGGGGGCTTGTTTCTCCCTCTCCTGTAGCATAGATATATTTGTGGTCCCACAAGGCTGCCATTGTTGAGATCTGCTAACAGTCCTGATGGAGTAACATCTATGCATTTGTATCCATGAGGCACTTCCTCCCCCAGAGATTTAATTATCACCGCCACATCTGTGATTGGCTCTTTTGGCTTTGCAAGCTTGTGACAAGCATCGTTGAAGTGGATTTCCTCCTCTAGTGGTTTTGAAATATCAGTCAATCCTGCCACAACAAAGTAGTCAGCAACACGGGCCCCTCTGTCTTCCATCTTCCATCACAGAACGATCTGGCTAGCAAGGAATGAAAGAAATGTGGGATATGGTAAAACTGAAAGGTCTCTGAAAACCACCAACCTTTAAGAGTACACTGAAAAGCATTACATTTTTCTCTGATGCCATTGCCAAGTTTTGTTCTACGTAAAACAGACTTTTCTCTCTCCTTTATAATGAAATATATAGGCTTACATACCCAAGTTCCAGTTTCAATAATGTCAGCATAAATGTGCTAGCTTATGAACAGCTTGTTGAGTTTAATGTGCTTGCACAGATGTGAGGCCCACAAGCTCAAACATTTACCATGGTAATGAGTTATCTTTGTAATAAACTGCATTACTTATCAAAATAAAGGAATGGAATATTTTCCAGCACCAACATCTTCGGGAGCACACCTTCTGTATATTAAATGTTAATTCAAATGAAAACCTATCCTCAACTATCACAAGTGTCTTGGGCCAATGAAACGAAACACTCCTAAAGCTACAGGGCATTATATAAGCATCTGCTCTTAACAGCTTAAATGATGCAACAGAGCTTAGTCACTTGCCCAATATCCCCCCCCCTTTTTTTAGAGCAGTGGGTAAAAGCAGAGCAAACAACACAAACGTCTTCCTCATGGAAATATCAGAGTGTATAATGGACAAACACAAAGCATTCTTTAAATGGTAAACAGGCTGTTCTGAAGAACCAAGGGAGAAAGAACTGGGTTAGACTACGAATTACCAGTGCGTGAAGACAGCTTGGAGACAGGCTGGAGCTGGAAATAGGCAGTAGATTTTTCAGAGCTGAAAGTAGCACAAGAAAGGCACTATCACTCATGGTACACACCCTCATCTCACCATCTGATCTGATTAAAGAGTTTGCCAGGCTTTTGTGGTACCTCAAAACCCTGCAGCACTGTGTGAACAGTGACTAAAATAGAACAAGAAAATGCGCGTATACAGGATAGGCTATGATGGCTCTATCAGGGCAGCCTTGATGTTTTATTTATATTATTGACATATATTGCGTAACAGTCACTCATCATTTTATCCACTTTGTACTCTAATGGCCTAATAGCTGTTATCCCAGCCATTCAGTGATGGCATTGTTATTGTCTGATTGATTTTATTCTGCATTTACTGATAGTTATTACATTGCAGAAGACCTCTTTTTTTTAACCTGTTGGCAAGCATACTTGAATCAATAAATTATTCAAGCACCAGTATAAACTTCTCTTTTCCTCCTGCTCACTCAGATTCATTCTGTGGGTGCATGCAAAACCCAAGGGTGAAGTTTTTGAAAGCCAACAATAGAAGACAGACGGCCTGACACAAACCTTTAAAAAAGACACTCATCACGTTATCAGTTGAGCAATGCCAAAGTCTCTCAGATATCCATCCTGCCTCATCACAGGAAACTTCCTTCCTTTTTGGACTTCCGAAACGTCACTAACCACAAAGAGCAGCAACTCATTTTGGCTTATTGTAGCATTTAGATTAGGGTTATCTATTGTCTATTATCCTTCTAGTTCAAACCCAGCTGAGAACATGTGTTCTACCATGTAATAATCTAAGAAATCCTAAAGGTTAAAACAGGAAACCACATGCTACTAATAATATGGTCAATTTACCAACAGACAGCTTTTGTTACTCTGATACAGATTCTGTGCAAGCATAAAATAACAGCAGAATTTGTTACTGATAGCAGAATTCAGCAGCAGTTTATATCCAGGCACTGGATATAAACGTATTGACATTATGGCTCTTATTTTTCCTTTGGCTAACAGATTTATCTTAAGAGACCCCTAGCCACTGCACAGAACTACGATTCACAAGGTCCCCTTCGGAGACTGAATGACTTTTTTTTAAGTCTGTAGTACAGTATAGTTGTACTGAAATGGAAATAGATTCATGGCACGCTTTATGGCCACTAAAGGAAAGATCATGTGGATACACAAGAGGAGATACTTTCTGTCAACATAACAGAACATGCCACATCCATCAGTGTCAATATTATATTGATTAGGTGGAGATAGATAACAGAATACTTGGGCTCTGGACAAAACAACACAGAGAGACTGGCCTGAAACAGGGCAGATGAGCTTGTACAAAATCTTCCTGCATCTGCTCAGGGATATATTTTTCCTGTTTCCACAGACACACACAAACCCTTAATGTGGGTGTTAGCTTATGTATAAAAAGGGTCAAGAGATTTGTTTTTAATTGAAATAAATCAATACAATTTCAAATGCTTTCCCTCGAAATTTAATTACTCCTCTGAAAAGTAGTCTCCCCCTCCCACTCACCATTTTAAGCAGATGCATGGAGGTTGCCCAGTTGTATAAAGCCAACCAGACACTCTGGCAGAACAGAGAAAAGAAAACAGAGATGACTCATCCCCAAGCTGAAAAGTGCAGTCCTCTCCATCCAATCTCTATAAAACAAGCTAATCCTCCTTCTAAATTTTTAATTCTCAAAGATGAGGCAGGCTAGGATATTAGTGAATTGCAGGTTTTGAAAACAGAATTTAATGAGGTCTCCCACTTAAGCTAGTTTCTTACTGACTAAACTTGCAATTATTATAGAGTCCATTTCTGAAAAATTATAGTTTTACCTAATCTTAGCACTTTTACACTTTTAAAGATAAAAATAAATGTTTTTCTTTCCTCTCCTGTGGAATGTCAAAACATCCTACAAGTCCCATTTCCAGCTACAAGACTCAATGTTCCAAAAACTACTTAAGACTGGGTCATTTCAGCCTCCTGCTATGTCATATGATTGTTGCTCAAGAACCTCTGATTTCATTTCTGGAAAACTGAAGCAATATGTTTAAATCAAACATTACATCAATGCCCTCTTTTCATAGAATCATGGAATGGTAGAGTTGGACTCGCATTTAGCTATGCGAACGAACCCTTATTTGCAGATAAGTCCTGTTGAATTTAGGGAGCAAGCCTAAGCTCCCAGACAGGGAGCCCAAATCACAGGACTTCCAAGTTGGAATGGGCCCAAAAGGTAATTTAGCCCAACTCCCTGCAATGCAGGAATCACAGCTTAAATAATCCATGAGTTGGCCATCCAACCTCTGCTTAAAAACCTCCAATGAAGAAGAGTGCACCACCTCCCAAAGTAGTCCATTCCACTGTCAAACAGCTCTTGCCATCAGAAAGTTCTTCCAGTCAGAATGTTCTTCTAATCTGAATCCACTGGTTTGGGTCCTACCCTCTGATGGGCTGTTGGATGTTGCAAACCTGCCCTTCTGCCAGTGAAGAGGCAGGTCTGATGCCAGAGGGCTTGTCATGGTGGGAGAAAAGTCTGCCACTGTTATTCCACCATCATCAGTGCTCAGTTGGTGGCATGGTTTGAAAGGGAGTATGTCATGAACTCTGAGAAGGCCTTGGGGTCTTCAGAAAGAATAGCATTCCAACCATATAGTTATTTTCTCTCCCATAAAAACCAATGGGATAAACATTTTTTAAAAAGTAAAACTCTTTTAAAAAGGGGAGGACAGAAGGAATAAAGCTGTTCCCCAGCTTCCATCCAGGCTGCCACAAGCCTAGCAGAACTGAGGGAGTGGTGTTGCCTCCGTCACTGACATCCCCCCCCCCCCCCAATTCACACCAAGGACCTTCATAAAATTGTTCTGCCTGTGGGACTCAGAGCAGTTCTACACCATACATTTAAAGCACATCTGATGCACATTTAAATCACATGTTGTTGTTGTTTAGTCATTTAGTCGTGTCTGACTCTTCGTGACCCCATGGACCAGAGCACTAAACAACAACATAACTTCCCTCAAAAAGTAAGGGGAACTGCAGTTTGTTAAGGTCGCAGGGAACGATGGCTCTATAAGGCAAACTACAGCTCCAAATAATCTTTTGAGGAAGTTATGTGTTTTAAATGTGCACTGGATGTGCTTTAAATGTACTGTGTGGATCAAACTTGTCAGCAAGCATGTATAGGACCCAGCTAGTCCTAGTTCAGGATATTTAGATTTTATAAAGCACAAGAGCCCAGTCTATCAATTTGGGGGGAAACGAGCAAAACAAATGATTTGTGCACAGAAGTGGGACAGGGCAGTCAATATTCGTTGCCCTTAGTTTTACTTTGACACAAAGATTTTTTGCTCTATTTCCTATAAATAAATCTGACTTGATAAGAAATTACAGTGATCCCAAGGAAACCTCTCATTATATAGGGCTCCAGTCTGCAACTAGCTTTGCCAGAAGGTGACTTATTGACAGTACCATGTAAAAGCCTCAACTGACTCCCCACATTTATAAAACCCTGCAACTACAACCACTGTTCTTTCCAAAACACACACACCTCTGCTGGCTTTGAGTTTGTAACTGGGGGCCTAAAATGCCTCCTAAGGGAGCTAGATTTGACTCAAGAGCTGCCAGTTGCTGACACCTACTTTAGAGGGATGATGGAAATAATTCCTATGATTAATGATTATATTTAGCAGTACAGTTCTGAATCTTCATGTAAATTAAGAATATAAAGTTATAAATGAGTTATCTGCCCCATACTGAAATCAATTTTCCACCTCTCACTTGGAATAGTATTTGCCAGAGGCTGCAATTCTAACCCCCCTTACCTAAGTGTAAGACCCATGATTGAATTCAACAGGACTTACTTCTGAGTAGACAGGACTGCAGTTAGGTAGTAAGCACTAGGATTGTGCAGATCAGTTCTGCATTTACTCATCTAGAAAGTGAAATATTTAAGTGCAGACTGACAGAGAGTGTAGGGGAAACATGAAACTTACTAAAAAGCAAATTGCACTTTCTTCAAATGTTCAGTTTAAATAGCCACATACAAAAACTCACTTTCCAACTTACACATCAACATGCATCTTGGTTGAGAGTGGGTCAGATACACATTTGTGCATTCTTTAAATAGAACATGAGATTAGCAGAGGCCCAAGGCCACCAACATAATTAACAAGCTGTTAAGTGTTATTAGTATCTAGCCTGCTGACTTTTCTAGTTATTAGAGACAGGACAGCAACAAAAAGTCTCAGCCTCCAGAGCATAAACTGTTGCTATGTTAGTTGAAGTACACTAATCCATCCATTTTTAAGGTCACCTGCTGTATGTAACCAAGAGAAATGCATAACAAAAAAACAAAACACACAAGAGGGTGAGCCAAGATGGACCTGCCATGAAGCAAGGAGAGATCGGAATAAACTGGCACAACCTGAGTGCTGTTAGGGGCAGCAGAGTGAGAGGCGAATGGATCTGTTGCACAGAGCACTATTATAAGAAGCTGCCTTATACAGAGTAGGGCCACTGATCTGTCTAGTTTAGTATTGTCTACACTGACTGGCAGCAGCTCTTCAGGGTTTCAGATAGGAATTTCTCCCAGCCCTACCTGGAGATGCCAGGGCTTGAACCTGGGACCTTCTGCATGGGTCTATGTGCGATTGACAGGTCAATCCCCAGAAGTTCGCTGTTGCTCACGGGACCCCTCCCGACTGTCGGTAGTGAAAAGCAATGCAGTGAAAGTGCCCCCCCCCCGTTGCTGTGTTCCTCCGTTGCGTCAAATGAGTGTACTGTAATTGTATTTTGTTGTTATGAAACTCAAATAGATGTTAAAATAGACAACTAAAATAGACGTTACCGCTGTGACTACCCCTTAAAAAAAGCTCAACAACTTTCTCTTCCACATGCCTTAAAAAAAAAAAAAAAAGCCCAGCAACTTTGGCTTGGCCCCCCCTAAAGAAAGGTCAACAACCTTGGCTTCCCACCCTCCTTTCATGGGTAGATCACTTCCAGAATTTTTTTACTGGGAGTAGCTCGCAGTCTCTTGTGAGTTGGATGTGCCTGACCTATCACATCTTTCTATAGCTCCTGCTCATTTCAATTAGGTGCAAGAGAATTTCCAGGTGGATTGTGATACTTAGCAGAAAGTTGAGTGACATTTGAATTTCCCATCTGCATCATCATGCTGTGTTGGGCTAACCCAGAATGGACATCACCAATTCATCCTGGATGGCAGTTTACGTACTGTTTGAGATCAACTGAATGTTTTCTGGACACAAACCTGAATTTATTCCTTCATTCAAAGTGGTCAGGCCAGCTCTTTGCCATGTTTGTAACATGGCAGGGTCATTAGAATCTTGCCCAAAATCAGTGTCTGCAGAAGATTTATAGCTGTAGGCAAGTCACTGCCTTGCTTCATCTTCAAGTCAGTTCAAGGCACCAAAAGCCTTAAAAAAGAGGCTTGCTAGACAGAGACAGACAGATGGGTAGATATGAAAACTTTAGCATAAATATATGGTAATAGAACCCCAAGGTTCTGTTTCTACCACTACAGAGGTCTATTACTATTGTCATGCAAGAAAACATTATTAGTCATCCATAATTGGGGAAATGTATTAAACACCAGAAACACCTAACCATTACTGGCAACAGTCTAATTTTTTTTTCAATCAAAAGAGTTCCCTCTCATATCAAGTACTCTGCTATTATAAAGCAAAGCTATCATTTCAATTAGAAACAGGAAAGGTGGCGGGACAAAATTACCTAACCACTTTTTCCTAAATAAAACAAATCCCAGGTGTCTAAATAAAGATGGGGGCGTAATGCCTCCTCCTAAAATCCAACTCATAGAAAATAATGGACGCACAAACTACCCAACACCCAGAGTGAATTCATAAATTCATTAAAAACACTTAATGGATGCCAACTGCAAATTAATATTAGGAAGGTTTGGCAGTTTGAAAGTTTTTAGCTTTGTTTACTAAATGCAAATAAAATAAACATGCTAAATTAAACCACTCTCTAGGGCAACAGAAAACTTCCTCATATAAATTACCCTAACTTGCAAAAGAAAACTTTCCAGAAAGTTTTTCCAATTCAAAAGTTTCCAAAAGTTCCACACCGCTGGTGCATGATGAAAGTTAGTTATAAAGACTACATAACATTTTAGCAGGTGGCCACCTGGAAACACCAGAATTGCTACAACACTTTGTAAAATTTACCCCAGCATTTCCTTTGCCATACCCCAATTCCTTCACTAATATGTACTCAAAAGTGATTTTTCAAGAAGTACACAAATGAAGCTTACTTGCTAACCTGGTTCCCCAAACATTTCAACTATAAAACCACCTTTTCCAACACCCCAGTATTTTCCCTCTTTCCCCCCTCTCAAAGATCAGCCTGGCTTCTATCATTAACCTGCCTTCCAATGTACCAGTGTCATCTTTGTCAAATAGCACCCATCTCTTCCTCTTCACATACATACACACACTAATAGTAGTCAGCCCCACATACATCCTCATCATTATAATTTAATTCAGTTATGAATCACTTCCTATGAAGCATCTCAAAGCAATTTCACAACACAAACAACTGCATTTATAAAAACAACTGAATATTTAAAAACAATTTCAAGCCAAAATATGCTTCTATATACAGTGGTATAGAGTCTGTAACCTGAAGCGTATGTAACCTGAAGCGTATGTAACCCGAGGTACCACTGTAATAGCATGTATCTATACACATTTCCCCAAATTAAACAAGAATAAAATTAACTTATCTCTGCTGAAGAAGAGCTCTGTTTACCTTTAAAGTTCAGGGGCTTTCCACGGAAATTGGTTAGTCCCATAAAGGTAGTATCTTAACGGCCCTATGGATTTTGTAGTAATGGACCAAGCTATAAATAAAGGAGCCTCAAGCTTGGGCTATTTGCACATTCACAACAACCCTCACAAGTTAAACCTAGAAATCATTCCCAGTAGCATTATCCCACATGTCAAGGTATCATTTCTACAGAAGAAATCCAAAAGAAAAGGAAATACCCAGTCCAAACCTCTGTTTTTTCTTTAGCTCCTTTGAGTCAAGCTGCTTTCACAGTGGAGTAATAACTGCTGGCCTGCCTTTCAGGGCTGTTGTTATGGGGTGGTGCAGGAAATCTGAACCTGAATTTGTACAGCATTAGGTCCCTGATTGCCTGACCCCTTTCCTCCCTTTTTACTGCGGTATGTTTGGTCTTTGAGCGCAGTACTTACTTAAGTTTAAATGGCCATAGATCTGTGGTATGCTTTGAATGAAGCAGGTCCCAGTTTCAATCCGAGCATCTCCTGAGAAACATGCCTGCCTGAAGCTTGGAGAGCTGCTATCAGTCAGTGTTGACAATTCTAAGTTAGATGAACCAGTGGTCTGACTTGCAGTGAGTTAGTTTACTGTCTTCATTTTGCATTTCTCCATAGGAATGAATGTCAGCTACTCGCTCATATGAAGAAAGACAAAGACATGCTCTTGAGAGACCCCGTTGCGCTAGGAAACTAAACTATCACCTTTGCTCTTGATGAGCCCAGCCATGGGGTCAAACCAACCCCATCTGCCTCATCACATCTTAGCATCAGCTGCTTGGTCACACTAGAGCGTGACCAGACCCCGGGGAGCTGCTCTGACATCTGTTACATGCAAGTGAATGTTCAAATTCTGGTGTACTTCGGCATTCACAAGCAAACGCTTCCCAAGTCCCCCAAACTCAAGGGACAGGCTGGTGAACATTGGTGGGTCAGCTCACCACGGGGCAGAGAGCATCAGAATATACCGAGGTCCCAAAAAAACCCAAAACCACAGAAGGAAACGTACATTTCATACATTCCTGAGGCACAGTCGACATTCACACGTAACACCAACATTCGCCAAATTTTGAACATAAATAAATAAGACTAGCCAGAAACAATTGAATGGATTATCCCTTTCTTTTAAATACTTCATAGATACATGGGGGGGGGGGGAATTGCACAAATGACACCCCCCCTTCTTTTAAAATACTTCAGCTTCATTCCTATGTAACAGATTAAAACCAGCGATGACACCGGGTTGTCTCCAGACACGTCGTGCTCGGGAAGAGACCCACGGGAACTCATGGGCCTGAGCCCACTCATTCCAAAAGGTCTACTCCGAGTAGGGCTGCTAACCCATTTCTTTTCTTTCTTTTGAATATTATATACTCCAGCATCTGGCATCACCCGCCGTCATGTCTCACACGCGCCAGTTGCATCATTTCGTCGTCCGTCCGTCCCCCCATCCTAAAACCACACACGCACAACACGCCAGAGAGATGCCCCGAAATTGCGTATTATTCTCTCTCTCTCCCCCACCTCGCCTCGCCATCGCCAACCCGCTGCCCCAAATATCCCAGTGGAAGAGCAGCAACGGCCGCCTTCTTCCCTCGGCTCCGTTATTTGGTGGTGGGGGTGAGAGAGAGGCGCGCATCCATAACAGCAGCAGCGCCCCCGAAAGACAGAGGCAGCCCGCCGTCTCTCGCCCCAGCGACCTCACCTCAGGCGGGGGCGCTGCTCCCCAGCGGCAGCATGAATGGAGGGGAGCCACAGAGAGAGGGGGGTCCCCTCGAGGTCCCGAAGCGCTTTTCCCTCGCCGACGCGCGGCCGATCACGAAGACAGCATCGCCTCTTGTGGCATCCTCCTTCCCCTCGCGCGCGGCAACGGCGGCGGCAGCAACAGCGCCGCCTCCTCCCTCGCCGTGTGGGCGCCTCAGGCGGGATTCCCTCCCCGCCTCCCCTCAGCCGCCGCCATCTTGGCTCTCTGGCGGGGGACGGACGGAAGAGGAGGAGGAGGAGGAGGAGGGAGGGCGAGGGGCGCGCGCGGGGAAGGGAGCGAAGCCGGGGTCCCTCGACGGCCGGGTGGCCAGCTCTCAGGACTCCCTCGAGGGTGGTTGTTTTTAGCGGGATTTCCAGTGTGGGATGAGGGGGTGGGTGTGTTGTTTTAGTTTATTTATGTTCCTTTAATTTCACAAGGTTTATACAGTATAGTATACCTCTTGGCTGTGTAGAAAACCAGCGCCCATGTGGGGTCTCTTGTCCGTCCAGCACCCCAGACTTCTGAAGGGGGTCCCAAGTGGGGTGTCTCAACCATCCAGCACCCCTGACTTCTGAGGGGGGTGCCAAGTGGAGTCTCTCATCCGTCCAGCACCCCTGACCTCTGAGGGGGGTCCCAAGTGGCGTCTCTTGTCCGTCCAGCACCCCTGACTTCTGAGGGGGGTCCCAAGTGGGTTGGGGGTCTCTTGGCCCAGGGCTTTGCTGCTGAGGGAAGGATGGGCCAACTCTACAGTTCTGTGATTCTTGGGGTTGGGATGGACATACCAATTTTATTGTTTTGTAAAATGTTTCTGCTGCTTGACTCACTCATATTACTGCCAGCTAGGGATGGGCGAATCTGTCCTCCTAGGTTTTCTTCAGTTCCTCATTTTTCAGAACTTAAATTCGGTTTCCCGCATTTCTGTTTGCGATTTAAGGGGGGGGGTCATAAAAAGTCATGAGTTTCGTGTGAATTTTTTGTAATACATGTTTGCAGTTTTGCCTTTTTCTAGAGCAGCTTCCCCTAATGCAATGCATTTTTGTATTTTATTGTTGATAACAAACTCTTTTTTGTGCACACTTTTGTCACATTGTGTGCATTTTGTACATATTACTGAAGAACTGCGTTGCAAAATTGCTCTGAATTTTGCATATTTTGAGAGATAGCTGTGTTTTCAGTTGGCATATTGCTTTTGAGAGTGCAGATTAGGTAGGTTTGCCTTTAAATGTGAACTGAATTAACTATCTCTCCCATTGCTACCACCAGCTCATAAACATAGTGTAATGTACAGCGTACCTGACTTGAGGCAAGCTAATTCTGTTTTAGTAGGGAGTGGGGAGAGATGCAATTGAACCTTGCCTTAAAACTCTACGTGATTAGGCTTAACATACTACTACTTTCCTCCATCCAAAATTTCATTTTTAACCCTTGCAGTTTTGATTTGTTTCTTTCAAGTATGGCATCTGTTTATCCTGTCTGGGAATAGCAGAAACAGGTACTGAAACTGATAGGCAACAAAATAGTTCTCATTCCAAAAGACAAATCACCCTATCATTTCGTTCAGCTTACTTATGATGCAGTAATGTCTCTACATCTTAAATGTTATACAACAAAATGGTGCTTTTGGCATGGTATGTTCTTATTAAAAGTTAGGCAGCGAAGCCAGAAGCTTTTGATTTGTTCATTAGGAAATTTAGCATTGATCCCTTTGTGCTTAGAGGAATGATGTCTGATAGGGATTGATTAAACTTAAGAAGCAGCATATTTAAATGCAACAATGATGGTGAGATAGTGGTAGAACATTGTGTTTGCCTTTCTTTCCTTTGCTTTCAAAGCAGGTCTTGGAAAGGAATTTCTTACTCCAGGGACCCATGCTGTCTGTAAATTATAAAAGAGGAAACTGAATATCATGGATGGCGGTGGTGATGAATTCTCTGTAGAAGGCACTTACTAAAGCGACAAAAATTGCAACGAAGAAAAAAATAATCCTGGTCTCCCACCAAAATATTTTCATACAACAGACCAAAGAAACCAGTGGGAAAGTTGTTCTGATTTCAGAGGACAATGGATAAAGTTCAGAGCAAAGCTGTATGTTATAAACACATATTTTGATGCTGCATGATTCTTTTATAATCTCTAAATAGCAGCAGCAGGAGAGCTCAATAACAGTCAGGACAAGTGAGGGGAGAAGGAGATTTATTAAGCTCTGAGCTGTATGTCACACCTGCCTTCCCAAAATTGCTATTTGTATTATGAGAAGCTGTTGTTCACATGTCTTATCTTAGATCAGCAGTAGGGAACATCCAGCCTGTAGGTCAGTCTTGGTCTGCCAGGGGGTCCAATTTGACATTCTAGGTAATTTTCCACAAACCATGCCCACACACTCCCAGCTGACCACCTTCTTTAAACAGTTGGGCAGACAGGAGGGTAAAGGAGCTTGTAAAATGTACAGAGAATCATAAAGCAAAAGTGCTCTTTGAAGTAGCCTCCCTACCCCAACATTGCTTGAGCACTGCTTCAAAAAGCACTTCTGCAAAGCACTTAACACAGTCCCTGTTCTCCCATCTGAGACTGTAGGATGGAAGCAGGAGGACTGTCCTCAAGCGCTTTGCAAATTTGCTCTTTGAAGCAGCTTCCCGCTCTTCCTTCAAACATCGCTTGAGAAATATTTAAAGGGGAGAGATGGCTTAAAATAGATTTTGCAAAGCACTTTAAGCACTCTCCCCACTGCCTTTAACATAGTGATGTTATAAGTAGGAGGGGCTGCTTGAAATAACTTTTGCAAAGGGTTTTCATATGCCGACACTCCCTGCTCCTGGGAGCTCATGTGGAAGTGTGGGGTTTGCCTTTGAAGAAGCTGTTGCAGGTTCCCAAGTGCTCAACAGCCAGCTGGCTGTTGGGCACTTGGAAACCCTATTTTATAAATTAAAAATAAAAAGTGGTTCAGTTCATTAATGAATTAGTTTCCCTATTTCACAGATAAGCATTCATTTAAAAAACCCAGATAAACTGAACCATGCAAACAGCTGTTCTTTTGCTAAGCCATTTGCACAGCAGATGCAGGTGCCACTGGGATTTTGGCATTCCAGGCAGTTGCCTAGTTTGCTTCTATAGTTAGACCAGCTCTGTGCATTGCTAAGTGTGTTCTCACTGTGCTGCTAATCGCTTTTAGTTGTGGGCTTATGTAAACATGGAAATGTGCTCAAATGTGGAATAAGTGCTCAAAGTGTTTTTATTTAATATTTGGGGTAGTGAGAAACCCCCTCTCTCACTTTAAAGGATTGGAAAGTCCAATCTCTGCATAAATGAGCACCTTATTTGAAGATGTCCAAACTCCTCAGCAATCCTTACTTTTTGCAAATTAAAGATGCAAAAAGTGAAAATGCCAAAAATGAGTAAATGAAATTGACAGATTAATCCATGTCTACTATCAGCCTTGTAGGCTAGCAAGTGAATAGCACAGACTAGCAAGTCCAGCATATCTTTGTATTTGGGAGTGGAGGTGCAATTCAACCAAGCCCTTAAACTAGAACTCTCAATCGCTTTTCTCTAAGCAGTTACAACAAATCTTGTGTGCAGTTGTAGAACTGTGACCCTAGTTTATGCATATAGCATCAGGGGAATTGGAATGAGGTGTCATCAATATACAGAAGATGCCCAGATGCAGGTGCTGAACTGAGGTCTGGTGGTGATAATAGGTTGCATGTAGGCCAGTAAATTGAAACTGAATCCAGACAACACTGACGTACTGTGACTTGATGGGTTCTTGGTCCAGGATTTGAAAGATCACTTTTGGGGTGCTCCTGAGGCCACATTTGTCACATTAAGCTCAGGTGGATTCAGTGGCTGGGAATATCTTCCCAGCTGTAGCTGCTTCATCGAATATAGTCTTTCCTGGACAGAGAGAGCTGGCCACAGTATTTAATATATATGTATTTCCTGCTCTGTGACTATCTAGGAAAGGGTTGGCTATAAACACTTGAAATAAATATTCAAATACGCTTGCAATGTGGTTTTTACCATCACAAGTGAATCAGTGTCTGCCTTACTGTTACCATTAACCGGTTTTATGTGATGCTTGTGTTTGGTCTCAATTACTAAAAACATATTTTCCCTTGAATTATTCTAATATTCTCCAGGAATGGAGCACGCATTAGGATAATTCAGAACTTGAAATTCAGCTACAAATGCAGCACCAGTGAGGCCACCCACATCACCAGCTGCTCTTGATTAATCCACTTTTCTTTCTACAAAGCCTCTAATGAATACTCTGTAGGACCAAGGCCCTTATTTATCTGGGGAAACCATCTGATTTCTTTTCACATCCATTAGTTGGGCGGAGGTATGGGGGAGAAACAAAAGAAATTAAAATCTTAGGCTACACACAAAATGAAACACGCAAGACCTATAGACAGAGTTGTCAGGACTCAACCAAGAGTTCTGAAGCAGTAGAAGCTGATGTGGGTTAACTGTTTGCAGCTGTTCCCAGAGGGAGGGAAAGAGGTTTATGTTTGGGTACCCCCCCCCCAAGTTCAATCAGGACACCCCACTGTAAAGACAAACAGTACTCGATCCAAGTGACATCTCAGAACTAGCTTTGTATATTGGAGAAAACACCAGGTACTCTGACTAATCATTTGGGAAGGTTTTCAAAGCTTTGTCTCTCGTGGCACGCTCAACCCCAGATCCACATGCTTTCCCTATAATTATTCTAATGATCACAAATGAACACTTCAGCATTTGTGATGTATTCTAGAATCAAAGTAATGGGCATCAGATAAAACCACAGATAGCATTCACGATACAGATTTCCTGTGACTACAAGTGTAGCAAAGGAGAGAATTTTGGTAGGCTCAGTTTCTCTTTCATTTCTGCATAAAATTAAGGGCTATTGATAAATTATGTAATGGGAAAGGAGTTTTGTGGCATTCACTGGCCCCTTGCTTGATTTTGAACTTAAGCCCATCTCAAGCTGAAGACCTAGTATTTGCCAATAAATTACCTGCTTTTCCAAACCTAAGGAAATATCACCTCTCAGTCCTTGCCTGTTGTGCAGCTGCTAAAAAAAGGATAGACCTTTTTTCTGCACAAGGGTGTGCAGGTGTTTAAAATGTCAATATGTCTGGAGTAATACCCACTCTTTCCATATACAAACAGCCCCAGGAATTTATGAGAACTCAGCATGGAAAAGATGGTATTTGGTTGATTGCAGAGGAAATTTCTAAATAGCTATGGACCATAGCAAGGGTCCAAATTTGCCTGGAGCGCTACACTAAAGTGTACCTAGCTAACAGTTAATCCAACCCTGGAAAGAAGCAAAGTAGCTCTGCAAGTTGTCAGGCTCTTCAAAATCACAGTTTGCCTTGCATCTTTGACTAAATAATAGTTTAGGAAACACTCCTGGGCACAAGTAATGTGTTCCATGCGGCTGCTGGCCCCAGTCTGAGAAAACAATAGGAAACAGCTGCTAAAACACAAAACCGGGGCCCTGGGGAGTAGCAACTTTTCAGAAATGTGTGGCATACAGAGGAAAGAATGTGAAAAGGGGAATAAATAATCAAGTCTACCTCTCTTAAGGAAAATCCCATTGAATCTGGGGAGTGGGGGACACTCCACCTGATTTGTTCACTTGCACCCCACCATATGGACACATGTTCCAGGTTGCAATCTGCCCCTCAAACTGTTCTACCCCCCCCCCCGCCATGAGAATCTAGTAAAACCTGTAAAATTAATGTAGTTCTTGCATCGTGACAAGAACAAAATTGCCAACTTTTGCGTTTTACTCATTTGGCAGGAACTGCCCTGGCTGGACTAGTCAGACTAAGATCCATTTCATCCAGCATTCTGGACTAGACTCTTAGCATATGATTCTAATACCTTCAGCATTGTAGGGTTGCAGGGCCAACCCTAAGTTAAACAGAGTGAGGTAACTGCCTTAGGTAGCAGCTGTTCAGGGACAGCAGTATCAGCCTCCAGAATTTCCTATTGACTCCCCCTCTGCTGCCACATGGTCCCTTTGGGGACTGCTGCTTCAGGTATGGTGCAGGATGTTATCCGATCAGACGTGTTGAAGTAAGACTCAATTGCCAGTGCAGTCAGCTTCTGAACTTGGAATTGTGAAGGGGCAACATCTTGTCCTGCAGCTCAGGCAGCAAAATGTATGGGGCCAGCTGGGTGGGCTGCAGCAGTATGGTGTAGTAGTGGATAGTGTGTTGGATTAGGAACTGGGAGATCAGGGTTCAGATACTCAGCTGTGAAACTTGTTGAGTGACCTTGTGCCATTGAGGAGTATATAAATTTTGTTAACTAAATAGATTAAATAGAATAAAGACATGCATTCCTTCAAAATGTCCAGAGAAGGAGAGGCAGTAGAACGGAGATGGTTTATTATAAGTAGCATCTCACAGAAAATGTTCAGATTCTCTCCGTGTTGCGTAGATTTGTGTTGGGTCTCCATGGTGATGTCCTGTGTTACTGCAACACAGAAAAACATCTTTGCAAGGGGCCAATAAACGTACAGGAAGAAGTTAGCAAGCGTGACGTTAAAAAAAGAGGATCTTACTTCATGGTGACTGTTCTTCATATCTTGCTTTCCAGCCTGTTGGGTGTTAACACCTCCTGTACATGCAAATGTACTTATTTTTAAGCTTTAAATGTCAAGCAAGTTTTCAGTATTAAGGTTTCCCTGTTTCTGATCACTGGATATTAGAAATGTGTTCTTGAAATTGATTATTTTAATAGCACCCTTTCAGAGAACTAAATGCTTTGCTATTCTTATTTTGATTCACAACAGCCCTGTGGAATAACTGCAAAGTCGTAAACTGTTTCTTAAGTGAAAACTAGTCTGACGAATTGCCAACTCTTTATTTACTGCAATTGGATTACATGTGTTTTTAATTACCCTATTAATGGGATTCCCATGAGTAAGTGTCCTGCTTCAGGCCCAGCAAATGCAGATAGAGGATCTTAAGTAAGAAAGAGATCTTAATTCAGGAAAGTAACAGCACAGGCTTGGCAGCAGACAGAGTTCGGGAGTCATGATTCAGGGATTCAGTAAACGAGCCAGATATTCAGAACTGGACAAAAGCAACAAAGATGTCCCAACAGCTTCCACACATACCAAGCTTTTAAAGATAATGCACAGCACACTCGCTTCTTATGCAGAAATGTCTGGACTGCAAATGTGCTCTCCAGGGGGAGTGTCTGCTCCTATCTGCAGAGATGGCGCCTGTTTTATATAAGAAGACTGGCTTCTGATCACTCTTTGCCATCTCCTGAATTGTTCACCTTCCACACCCAGCCATTGGTCCCACCTGGTGTGCACACACACATGCCCCGGACACCAACAAAAGATGCAACACCACTGTCCTGAGGATCAGCAAGTGGGGGGGGGCACATTTGAAGGGGAGACCCAGCCTATAGGTTTCCCACCTGTGTTTTAAATAGCGCCATATTATAATCACTGAAGAGGCATAAACCTCTCTCAAACTGTTCTTCATTCTGTCATCCTACTCATAATTGTGCCATCTCAGTCAGCTTAGATCTCATGGCAGCGTTCCATATTTTATTAATCCACTTTTGTTCCATTGGAATTGCTGGCGTATGCTATTTGAGTGTTGCTAAAAAAAATTTTTTTGCTTTAGTTAACATATTTCCCACCAAATTATGGCATTCCAGATGTATATCATTTTTAAGATACTCTAAAAGGAATTGTAATGGCCTCAGTGGCAGTAAATTATAGCGTAGCATATTTTGTATAATGTTAATAATGCCCCACAAACTACTGATTTTTGCACAAATCCATCGTACATATATAAAGGCTGCTTTCCTTGCACCAGATTTCCAGCATGCGCTACCAGTATGAGGATTCATATTTGCAAGGCAAAGCGGAGACAACTACTAGTAGAATATCTAAATTAAAATATATTTATTTATTTAAGTATTCATAACCCACACTTTCATAAATTTATATCAACATACAATGTTATAATAAAATCAGCAAAGGCATCCATAAAACATCGTGAAAAATATCAACAAAGCATGTATCTTCCAAAGGATGTTTAAAAGAATAGAGTGGAGACTCCTGCCAAATCTCTGCTGAAGGACAACTGAACCTCAAGGGCACGGGGGCCCTCAAGAAGCACCCCATCAGAGGATATTTGTGCAAGATGATAGCACCAAATTTTTGGACAATACATTTCCCTGTGCTTCTGTAATATTAATTGTCACAGATAATGCAGATTGTATGTGTAAATCCAGTAACGGGCTTCCCACCCCTTCCTGGAGAGGTGAGAATTTCCTTGCATCTAAGAAAGTGTTGGGCAAATGCTCTGCCACTGAGCTTTGGTCCTTCCCTTAAGACACAGGAAAATAGGAAGCGGACTTGCACTGAGTCAGACCAAATAACAGCTTCAGAGAAGTGTGTGGGAAGGATTGTGACAGCGGTAGAAATAATTGAACTTCTACTCTCCAGCAGTTCCAGTGTTGATCAGGCTTCTCCAGGGCAACTATTTACACAACAACAAGAACAACAACGTGCTTGGTAAATTTGCATTCACATAATTAATATTACATTTTATGCAAGTTTTGTGGCCCTGTTCAATGATACAACCCTTTTGGGCTCTGATTCCAAATGTGATTGATAAAACGGCTGGTTGTTTCATACCACAAAATCCCTAAATAGTTTCTGAGTTATCTTAAGGATTTGATTAATGATGTTGATCTTGAAGTGGTTGTAAACCTACTTTACGGCTGCCAACATGTTTACAGCAGCAAATTGGAAGAAAGCACTTGTTCTGTTGATGTCTGAATGGCATCAGGGAAGACAGAACAGGGCAATTTTATCCAAATTAACCTGCTGTGGAAATTAATAGACAAACAAGTTTACTGGAGTATGGAATTTGTTTGCAGTGTTTTGGAAGAGTGAATTCCAAGATGACTTGGACAATACTTTTTCTTTTTTCTTTGTGTATGACAAGCATCTACCACCTGCACTTTTCAGAAGCATCCAAAGGCATTGTTGCTCCTGCAGGCTTTCCCAGATGGATAGGTAAAGGTAAAGGGACCCCTGACCATTAGGTCCAGTCGTGGACGACTCTGGGGTTGCGGCGCTCATCTTGCTTTATTGGCCGAGGGAGCCGGCGTACAGCTTCCGGGTCATGTGGCCAGCATGACTAAGCCGCTTCTGGTGAACCAGAGCAGCGCACGGAAACGTCGTTTACCTTCCCGCCAGAGCAGTACCTATTTATCTACTTGCACTTGACGTGCTTTCGAACTGCTAGGTTGGCAGGAGCAGGGACCGAGCAACGGGAGCTCACCCCACTGCGGGGATTCGAACGGCCGACCTTCTGATCGGCAAGTCCTAGGCTCTGTGGTTTAACCCACAGCGCCACCCGTGGGTCTTTACCATAAGTGTCCATTCTTTGAGTTTTAGTCTTGTTATAAATTTACTTTTTTTGTGTTCTAACTTTTTAAAATTATCTTTTGTGCGAATCACATTGAGATAGTGGTTTAGAAGACAATTAATAAAGCAACAGTATTATTATTATTATTAATAATAATAATAATCCACAACAGGTTAGTCATTGTCCATAAAAGGTTATGTCATAGTAAATGTCTAGGGCTTTAAGGTAGCACAAGACTCTTGGTCATATACCTCAAGTACAGGTTACTGTGTGTAATGTATGTAATTTGATTTTAAGTACAATTTCCGTCAGTGTTGAGGATGATGTTAACAATAGCAAACAATGCCTTCAGAGAGGTAATCTCCCCTCCCTGCCCTGGGAACTTGGCAGGGACAGCAAGAATCAAACTCTCTCCATCCCATAATCCTAAATCTAGTCAGGTTTCCCAAGAACTGCTATTTACATAACAAAAACATGCATGTTAATTGGGATTCACACACTTATGCCAGCCAAGAACTAACCATATACTTGGTTTAGCCAAGTACAGTACGCAGAAAGCTGTTAAACTGGTTCAACACATAAACTATAAAAGCCTAACACCTATATAAGGGAGTATGCCACGGTCTTCTATCTGCACCTAAATCTATTGAGCTTTAAACCACTGATATGGGAGAAACACAGTTCATTTCAAATGGCTTTCAACCAGCCTTTGCCAACCTGGTCCTAGCACCATCTAGATGTTGGACTATAACTCCCATCAGTCCCAGCCATTCAGGGCTGGAGTTGATGAGAGTTGAAGTCCAAAACATCTGGATGGTGCAAGGTTGGAGACGGGTGGTTGAAAGCCATCTGAAATGAACTGCATTTCTCCCATGCAAAGGAATGGTAAACAATAGTTGCTTTGCCAACTGGTCTGGGAAACCAAACTGCAGCAAAGAGAGCATTTTTATCAAGCTTTGCTGAGACAACAAGAACAAGTTGGATTCCTTAGGACTGAACTCTTTCTTTTTCCCTTTCAATCCAGCCCACAAGGGGGAAGTGGAGGTTAACTTAGCAAAGGTGTCCAGAGAAATGTCGTCCGCCCCCAAACCCCTCCAACTTCACAATGAAACATCTGCTGCTAAGAGTCTGCATCATTCTCAATACTTGACCCATTCTAGCCTGTGTATATCTCATCAACATGCCTAGGAAGAAAGCCAGTCTTCTGAAACAATCTGTCATCAGAATTGTCACCATGGAACAATGAAACTGCCGCTGGTTCTCCGCAACCTCATTAATTCGTTTTCTGGGGGAACAGATGTGTACCTGTCTTAGGTGAGACTCTGCACCATCCCAAATCCCTTCCAGCCACATGCTGTTACCTTGCTGACAAATCATCACTATCATCAACAGTCAGACGTGTTGCTTGCTGCAGATTGGTTATGGAGCTTCAAAGCATTCCCCCGGAAGAAAAGGAAAAACAAACACAAAATCCGTACAATTTATAATGCCGGCATTACGATATTTTATAGATTATGAATGCTGTAGTATTTCGTGAATCCTATAATATGACTTTTGTTGTAATTGTGCTGTTTAGCTTATTTGTTTTAGTTGTTTTTTAATAGATTGTAATTGTATTGTTTATTATTTGTTAATTATTCTATATGATTTATGCTGTATTTGTGATGTTCTCTTATGTGATTGTTACTTACTGTTTGTAAGCCGCTTTGTAATTCATTTGAGTGAAAAAGCGCATAACAATATAATGAATCAAAATAAAATCAAATGTTGTATTCTGGGCATGTGTAATTCTTTTCTAATAGAGGAAGCAGCCTTATACCAAGTCAAACCGTTGGTCCATCCAGCTAACTGACCAGCAGTGGATCTCCAGATCCTTTTGCATGCCAGGCATGTGATCTACCTTTGGGGCTGGTTGCAAGTAAGAAGACTGTTGGGGCTGTGCCCTATTAATCCCATTTCCCTTTTCCTCAGAAAGCCTAATGAGTTTATATATATATATATATATATATATATATATATATATATTGCCAATGATCTATTAGCAACATCTGAATGTCACATTGACAGCATACAATGATGGAAGAGACCACAAGGGCCATCGAGTCCAACCCCCTGCCAAGCAGGAAACACCATCAGAGCACTCCTGACATATGGTTGTCAAGCCTCTGCTTAAAGACCTCCAAAGAAGGAGACTCCATCACACTCCTTGGCAGCAAATTCCACTGTCGAACAGCTCTTACTGTCAGGAAGTTCTTCCTAATGTTTAGGTGGAATCTTCTTTCTTGTAGATTGGATCCATTGCTCCGTGTCCGCTTCTCTGGAGCAGCAGAAAACAATCTTTCTCCCTCCTCTATTTGTGAAACTTGAGGTTGCCGTAGCGTAGCCTGATCAATTTTGACAAACTTTTGCGGCTATTCCTATCTGAGTGCTCAATCATTCAGGACTCAGATAGGAATAGCTGCAAAAGTTTGTTGCTAAGTCCTGTTTTCTGTAGAAAAAGCTGGAGCCTTGTGGCAGATGAAAGGTCAAATATCCATTACCAGAGGTAGCTGTGTTAGTTGCCAAGAAAACATTAGAAGAGTCTTGTGTGGCACAGAGGCAACATCTGCTCCTTACCTTTAAAGCACTGTGATACTACCTTTAGCAGTCATGGCTTCCAACCACCACCCCCACCCAAAAATAACGGGAATTTTTAAAATATAGCTCCCTGTGTCAAGCAGAGCTTTGCCAAGCCCTCTTTTTATTATTAGAAAACTCTAGCTCATTTCCATGGACAGAGTAAAACAGCTCGTAACTCGGTCTAGTTCTTTGCAGGACGGATCTGCCTCTCCTTCAAGTGGTTGATTCACTGTGTGTGAGATCATTGTGATCTGCTAGAGATAATGATATTGTACCACTAACAATCTGAGCCATTTCATTGTTCATCTGCTAAATGTGGTTTGTTTTGGTGATGTCAGTGAGCTCCCCTTTTGTGTGACTATGTTTAAACAATCATGCCTGTGATCCTGCTTGCAGGGGTGACAATTTGAATAAAATATGGGGGGGGGGATGGATAAACCCCGCCTCACCCAGCCCTGCATAATCAAACACACACATACAGGCGCGCTCACACACACACACATGCACACACTATTTGAATGACAATGCCCATCAACTTTGGGGTGGCTGGCCCCCTTATATATATATTTTTTGGGGGGGATGCAAAGGGTCCTTGGCTCCTAGGAGTTGGCTCCTATAGGCCTCTTGACATCTAAGTTTCCCTCCCTGAACTCCTCTTTAACTTCATCTGCTAGCTGTAGGATCTCACCACTGTGAACACATGAGTAATATCCACAACATCATGTTGCAGTGTTAAGGAACGTGCTACTCTGTCAGCTTTGGTTCCACATCGCTGTAATAACACAAAGAAACCCACTTGGAATGGATGTGCTGTCTCCCATCTTCAACCACAAATACGCTGTGGATCACCTGAATGAAACTGGTGATGGACCATTGGTGGTCGAAGGTACTCTTGAATTAATGGCCATCATGATTCTCCACAGTGATTGCAGAGTAAGCAGGGGAGCCCTGAGTGAGGACAAAATTTGGCATGCCCCCTAAATATTTATTATTTTCACAATAATTCATTAATTATTATTTTGCAACCCCTCGGCTAGGCACCTTGTTCCGGGGAAATTGCTTGCCCCGCCCTAAATCCAATGCTGGGGTGAGTTGGGCCATTTACTTCCTTGCAGCGTAACCTACCTCACAGGGTTGTTGTGGGAGATTAAATGAGGTGGACTCTGTACACCACCTTGAACTCCTTCGAGAAAAGGTGAGATTTGAATGCAATGTAATAATAATAAAAAGAAAACATACCACTTTGCACTTGAGCTTCTAATAAGCACTCTGGCTTGTCGGTATGCTTTTTATTAGAGAGCAGGATCTGCATTCATTTCCGATTGAGCAGAGTGCAGGATACGACCCATCTTGGTGCATGACTCAAGAGGCTGCATCAGCCTAACCCAGTGTATTTCAGGAAATGCTTATTCATATGTTTCCGATTTGATTTCATTTCATTTTCACCCAGAGCATTTATTGCAGCCCAGGGTACAGGATCCAGCCCATCTCAGTGCGTCGCAAGGACTATTCAGGTTGGCAGGTCATACTTTCCCATGTGTGAAGAGGCGATCCCTTAAAACTCAGCAGTCCAGTCGCTGTAGTTCTAAAAGCATTTCAAAGATCTCGGAGCTGATGGGAGTTTCGTTTGGAATTGTTTTGAGCTCTTGAAAATAACTTGCGTTCACGCGACCTCTGCTTTTGAGAAATAAAATAAAAACAGCCTTAAAGAGAAAAACAAGGAAGGATCGTTGCAGGTTCCACCGAGATTTGAACTCGGATCGCTGGATTCAGAGTCCAGAGTGCTAACCATTACACCATGGAACCGCCCTGACAATATATTGCGGCAGCTCCCACTAAAGCCTTGCAGTTCTTCTGCGCTGACTTCCAGCGCCCCCACGGCGCTCCCAAGCGACGCCTTTTGCTCTTGCAAGCCTGGCTCGGATGTTCCCCTCCAGCTTCTGTTTCTCCGGCTTCGAGCAGCAATAGGTTTGGGGAGCGACTGCGTTTACACGTGCGCACTTAGGAGTCTGGCAAAGCCTGGCATGCGAAAGCAGGACGATGGCGCTAGAAGACGCGTACCCGTTGCCACTGCACATGCATTTGGAGTGGGGCGCGCGGGTGTCGAGGCTAAAGTTGAGCCCCGGAACCTATTTGCAGCTTCTACTGCGACGGGCGCAAGAGTGCCCGTGAACATATACAGAGTGCATTTGACAACTAACTCTTCTGCACATGCTCCGCGACTCTCTCACACACCAAGGCGGCAGCTCAGAAGAGGTGGGGGGCAGGCAGGGGACTCTTTTTTAAGTGAACTTGCCTGTCTGCAATGAACGTCCCAGAGAGATGAGAATATGGAAATATGGTTATTATTATTAATAATAATAATAACTGAATTTATATACCGCCCTAAACATGGAATGTCTCTGCCTCTTGAATGTCTGAGCAACAAGCTGCTGGTTATATTATGTGTGAATTGCACTGGGACTGCACTACTAAGGACGCTTGATACGCATTCAGTCAGGGGAAGGCATGCAGACGTGCAGGCGGAGCTGCATTCCTCAGAAGGTAGGATCCGGGGCCTGCTCTCTGTCCCCGCGCCGCAGTCCAGGAAGAAAGGAGGCATTGAGCGAATGGCACTCTGCACATGCCTCTAGGCATCCTCTTCTTTTAATACTGCATCAGCCTTGGGACGTTAGATGCTGTTGGACTAAAACTCTCATCATGCCTAGTCACCGTGATCAGGGATGATAGGAGTTGTAGCTCAAGAACATCTGGGGGCCCAAGGCTGAGAAGGGCTCCCCTTCCCACATCCCAGGCATGAGTTGAAATCCAAGTCAAAGCACTGTGGCAGGCAGAGGAGGAAAACGACACGGAGAAGCAGAAAAGGGAGGTGGAGGGAGAAACACTGCACATGCTCAGAGGCAAGCTTTTCCCCGATGGGGATCTACACACCACCACCCTTCCGAGAGGCCTCTGCGGTCCAGCCTGGACTACAACTCCCAGCAGCCCTAGCATCATCCTGTCGCGCTCACTGGAGCTGATGGGAGTTGTAGTGCGAAATTTCTAGGGCGAAGGCTGATCTACGGGCCGCTTCGCTCTGCCCTCCACAACAATAGAGATGAAAACGTCAAGAGGTGCCGCACTCAGGTATCGATTCCGGTTTCCATTCGGTCGCCGTCATATGCGGGGAAAGAATACTGAGACGAAAAGCGTCTAAAGTGGGAGCTGAAGGCTATAGGTAACTTCCGGCACAGAAACGAAAGCCCGCATTCTCTCAGGACTTCGTGCGGCGCCGCTCTAGGAATCTGGAAACTCTCTGATGAAAGCCTTTGCCTCAGAAAACAAGTCCGAGTTTAAAACCGGAAGTGTATTTAGAAACCCGCCAGTCTCCGATTTCCTTCCCCCCTTAAACATAATTGCGCTTCGACCATTTTTCAAGTCGTTGTCTCGGTCCCTCCGTTGGTGCCCTTAGTGCCCGGAAGTGTCGTCATACATGTCTACGGAGCGGTCCCTCTGAGGAGAATGGCCGCCCTGTCATGCGAACCGGAAGCCGGAAGCCGGTGCCCCCGGAAGCTGTATCTGGTCGGCGAGCGAGCGAGCGAGGAGGAAGGGAGGGCCGGCTAGTGGGCGGAACCGGAGTGCGGCTGATCCTGAGGAAGCAGCAGCAGTAGCAGGAGGAGGCGCAGGGAGGGGCTCTCTGGCTGTCGCTTCCTTGTTAGCTGAGAAGCCGGAGGAGGCGCCGCTGCCGCCGTCATTATGGGGGGCTCCCGCGACGACGAGTACGACTATCTCTTCAAAGGTGGGCCTGCATCCCTTGTCCCCCGCCGCGCCTCCCCCCCCCGCTCCCTGGGGGCGTCAGACCACCCCACCCCATCCCCCCGGTTTCCGATCAGGATTCCTTGGATGGTTTCCGGCCCTACTCGAGAGGAGGCCTATAGAAAATAAAGGAGCACCACTGACTAAGGTCCATTAATTCCCAGGGGCCTCCTCTATGAGTGAAATGCAGTTGGTTGAAGCCGACCCCCTTGCCTTTCCCTCGCCCCAGCCCTTTGGGTGGTATCCAGTGCTAGTCCTCCTCAAGGGTAGACCCATTAATGAACGCGCTTAGCATAGGCCCATTAATTGTAGTGGGCTTACTCCGAGTCGAATGTGGTTGGATACAGTCCACAGCCTTGGCTCCCCTTCCCCCAGTCCTTCTCAGTAAAGTATCTCAGGCCTTGTTGGCACATCATAAAGCCTACCCACCCTTTGCTAGGCGCTGGGCAGGGTTTTTCTTTTTAAATCCTTTAATGATTTTCATACTTAATGCTTGTTTCACCAGACTAGTGGACTGGCTTTGTATTGGGACTTTGCGGTGGAGTGTTGTGAAATGTCTGTTGTGTTTTGTTGGCTGAATTGTGTTTGGGCTTTGAAATCTGGGATGTTTGTAAAGTGGGGTGAAGACAGTCTTGACACTTTGGTTAAAAGCTACCAGATTCTTTTTGCTACACACAGGGTAACTGTTAGGATTTCTTCAGTTTGCATTATTATATCCCACTTTTACCCCAAGGAGGTCAGGGCAGCACATGTGATCCTGTTCTCTTTTTTATATGCCCAAGTTTAAAGTGTCAGACATGGCTTAAAAGGACCAGGCTGAAATCTCCACTTGGCCATGAAGCTTGCTGGGTGACCTTGACCCAGTTATGATTTCTCAGTCTAACCTACCACAGAAGGCTGTTGTGAGAATAAAAGGAGAGGATGTGAAGGACCATGTGTGCTACTTTTACCTCCTTGGGTGAGGAAGTGGGATATAAAATAAGAATGTAGATTTAAGAAATCCTAACTGTCACGGTGTAATTAATCTGTGTGATCCAGAATTTGCACTCTTGCTTAAGATTATCCCAAGTGCCTTTCAACACCAGCAGTTGCTTAATGAGACTGACATGCTGTGTTGCCCAGTGAGGGCAGCAACAACATAGACGGGTGGGTGGGGAAGATTGGACATCTTGCAGGACACAGTGTATTATTGACTAAAGCAGCCTTCCTCAACTTTGTGTTCTTCAGAGGTTTGGGCTACAAAACATCAGGCTTAGTCAGCACAGTGCGGTTACTGGGCTGGGCTACAAAGAGAACCCTGAACCAGTTTTCCTCCATCCCTTCTTTCATTCGGAGTGCAACTAAAGAGAAAGTTTGGAAAATGGTATCTTCCCAGAAGTGAAATGAAAATAGATGTCCGTATGTGTGCTAAATTACTGGGTTGTTCAACATCCAGTAAAAGACATAGGCAGGTATGTGTTAAACATAAGAAGGACCCTGGTTAGATCAAACCATAAGGATCCCTCTAGTCCCCATCCTCCAGTTTGCTCTAGCTGCTGGGCAGAGGTCTCTGGAAAGCCCCAAGGAATGCTTCAGGTCATACTCAGGGACGTATAATGCTTCGGGACATGGAGGCTCTATTTAGTTGTGACAACAAGAGGCTAAAAGGGGGGGATATCTGCCTCAACACAAAATGATCACAGCAGCTGATTGGAGCAGAAATATAGGGAAGAACACCAGTCTAAACAGGAGATCCAGTCCCATAACCTCTCTTCTGTAATTGAGCAGCAGAACACCTGCTTGGCATGCAGAACCACCCAGGTTCAACCCCTAGCATCTCCAGGTAGGGCTGGGCAAGACTCCCTGCCTGAAACACTGGAGAGCCACTGCCAGTCATTGTAGACAGTACAGAGTTGGTGGACCAGTGATGGGTTCCGACTTATCCGATAAAGACCAGTGCCATAATAGGCTCTTCTTATTGTGTGTGCCTCTGTTGACTTCTTTCCTCCCCCTCTCTTTGCATACCCCAGAACACATCCACCCACCATAAAATAGCGCAGTGCAGTTGGAAAACCTTAAAAAGAAGTGGGAAAGGCATAACTTGGGGCTACTGTATCAGATTCCCCCTGGAAGTGAAAAGGTGACACAAAGCAAAAAGGGGACTGGTGGCAATATCAGTTGGCTACTGTAGAATCTGGCCCTTTTATTGTTGCGAAGCCAAGTAACTTTGAACAAATTGTTTTCTCTGCATTCCTTTTTTATTATATTCCCCGCCCGAACCACCCCCCCTATTGTTTTGTAATTATAGTCCTATTCCCTATTCCTTTCTTGAGACTTTTCTCATAGAAACCAATGGCCAGGTCCTTCTGGTGCCTCCCCTGGAGTTCACCTTTGCATGTCTGATCTCCCAAGTTCTGTTAGGAATCTGTCATCCTTCTTGCTGTGTTTGTTCAGCATTTCTGCCCTACTTGGCTGCTGCAGTTGCTTAGGAAAGAGCTATTCAGGAGTGAGGCTGGACTTTTGATCAGCACTTAGCTCTTTGGTGGGGGTGGCTTCCAGTCACTGTGGTGATGAATAATGCTAGTTAGTAACTTTGTGGGCTTTTTACTTAATACAGTACAGGGAGAGCCGCTTCCCTTTCAGAAAGAATGTCTACTGTCTCAAGACGAACTTTCCCTTTGATAACTTGGTTTACTCTATGTGTTTCGCTGCTTTTGTGTGAAATCTTTGTAAAAGTATCACCCTGACCCACTGCTTGGTCTTGGTGTGGTTTTCCTCTGGAATTTTGCTTTCCCTCCCTCCCCCTTTTTACTTTGAGATAAAGGAAGTGACTGAGGAAGGCATGGCAACCAGTGAGCAAGTGATTTAATGTTGAAACCTCAACTTCCAGCTTGCGGGGGCAGGGGTGGCAAACGGAGAGGGTTAACTGGTGAATGTTGCAAGCGTGGGATTTTTAAAAAATGTATTCTAGATTGAGCTTGTTTGTTTTTTAATGCAGTGCATTTTCCTGTAGGGATAAACCAGGCAAAATAACAGCCAACTGTTTCAATGTGGAATGTTTATCTGTCTTTCTGGGGCGGTGGTGCTGGTGGTGTGGGTTGTCTGGTTCTTATCACACAAAAGAATGTAAGCCCTGGCATGCTTTAGCTAGGCTGATCTTGCAGGGTGATGGTGGTTAATTGCCTAGAATCTGCTGAATGTGAAGAGTTAAGGGACTTATTAACAGGTTTTTCAACAGAGATTAATTAGCAGCAACAGCAAGATCTAGCCTTGTTGCTGTGTGAAACTCCTGATCAGGGCATAAACAAGACGGGCTGTTCCTTGCTGCTTGCAACTGTACCCTCCTTGAGTGGCTCCTTCTAGGCAACAGGGAACTTGCATCCTTCCACTGACCTCACTTCCGGTCTTGCTGTTACTACATAACAGTTACCAGCCTATTAGCATTACTCCTCCTCCTGGATGTGCAGGCATTCTTCCCAGCAGAGTTTTCCCCCTGATAGTGAGCAGGATGTGTTGGGAAATAACATGCTTGGCTGCACAGATAACAGGGCAGGGAGGGGATGTTGCAGAGGTTATAAATCTGGGTTTTAGAGACAAAGGCTGCATGATAGGGAACACACTTTCAACTGTTTCCTTGTTTTTTGGGCCAGCTTTCCGTACTGTCCGGCCTGTAAATGCTTAGGTGTGCCAGGTTTTCATTGTGAACAGCAGTTTCTCCTGAGACAGCAGCTAAGCATGTCACATGCTTGACCATGTGTACCTTCTCCTGTCATCTTCAGACAGCAGGAAAGGCCAGTGAAGCAGCTAATGTGGCAGCCCAGTTTCCTGCCCTCCTTGCTCAGTTCTCTACAGACTAGTCCCAATAATAACCCTCTGTAGTCCAGGACCTGTGGCATGTATTGCAAGTATCTGCATTTTTTAGGTTTAAACACTTGCGTGATAATTGCATAGAAGCATTCAATACTGTATTTTCTAGTGCATTTCACATGCATTATGTTGATATGCAACACCTGCAACAATCTGGTTAATTTCATCCTAACAGCTTCTATAGCCCTCTTCCACATCTGAGTTTCACTCCTATCCTTATGATGTTAGCAGGGCACAGCCTGTGTTGCAAACATAGTTTAACTTTCTTCCAAGGAATTCTGGGAATTGTAGTTCTGTAAGACGGGTGATGAGAAATCTCTTCTGTAGCACCCAGTAAATTGCTCTCACAGTGTAGTGTAGTGGTTAGAGTGCTGGACTGGAGCCCAGGAGAACAGGATTCAAATCCTCACTCAGCCATCAAGCTTACAGGGTGACCCTGGACCAGTCATGGTGCCTTTCAGCCTAACCTGCCACATAGGGTTGTTGTCAGGATAAAACTGTGGAGGAGGAGAACCATGTACAGTATTCCACCTTGAACTCCTTTGAGGAAAGGTGGAACAGTAATGTAAGCAAATAAATAAACAAATGGCATTCCCCCCCCCCCCCGTTATACTGTTCTACCAATTTGGTTCTGAACCACGGTTCTGGGTTTGATCTTTAAAGCCCTAATTGGCCTAGGACTTGGTTAGCTGCAGGATGGCCTTTGTTCTGTGGCACCTTAAAGACTAACGTTTGCTGTGGTGTAAGCTTTTATGGACTAGAGCTCACTTCTTTGATACATGGAAGTGCTATCCTGAGGTAGGTGTGTGTGTGTGTGTGTATCCACACCTCTGTGACTCAGGCATGTGTATATACACACACACAGGGAGAGAGAGAGAGAGAGAGAGAGAGAGAGAGATATGGTTGGAGGGAGGGGATTGTAAATAGTGAGGTCAGAGGGGAAAAATGAAAGAAAGTATGGATCTCAGTATGATCTCAGTATCTCTCTGTGTGTGACTTGTGGTCATTAAAGTCCAAGAGTTCTCTTCTGTGTTCCGGAGAGGATGCTCTTTCGCTCTCTAATGGGGCCTTAGGAAAGGCCTTAGTACAGACCCCATTCTGGCAATAGGCACATGAACAAACCGTTTGAGAATAGCTTTGCTGTTGGAGGGTCTCATTTCCCCATCTTGTTTTAATCCCTTTCAGCAAGAACAGAAGCCAAGCCCCAAGAGTTGATAAGTTGCAATAACTACAGATGCGGGTCTACACTGGCAGCTGAGCCTGGCAATCTTCCCCACCATTCATCAGTTCATTTATGGCAGGTGCAAATAACCTTTGACCCTCCAGATGTTGCTGAACTGTAGCTTCCTCCATGACCATTGGCTATGATCTCTAGGGCTTATAGAAGCTTTAGTTCAGCACATCTGGAGGGACAAAGGTTCCCCATTGAGCATTTTAAAATCTGATTGGCTACAGTTCCTCCGTTATGTCCCTGCTTTCATACTGATTCAGGGTTGCTCCAGTTTCCTCCTTTTCCCTTGTGGGTCTTTGTACAGCCCTGGCCTATTCAGAATGGCTGACATCAGCCATCCTGATGTTTTGTGTTAGAACTCCCAGCAGCTCCAGCCAGCATGGCTTTGCCGATCGGAGAGTTGTGTCCTGCAGATGTTTTGGAGTTGGAGAAAGTTTGCGTAGAAGAGGTGAGGTGCTGCACACATTGGGGCTGATGTAGCTGCTTGTATTTGCAGAGCTTTGAGCCACCTGACTGCGCTGAGGTGAGGTAATTCAGTTTGTCTCTTCCCTGCTTGTCCTTGGGTGTTGCTGAGGCCAGCTGATTACCAGTGTACCCTGGACTCTTTGCTTTCCCCAGCTTTATTGTTAACAAATAAAAACCACAAGGACTGGGCAATCTGGTTAGTCTGGCTTTCAGGCCTTCCGCGAGTCCTGTGAGTTGTGCACCTAGAAATGCTGTAAACCTTCTCATATGCTTTTTACACTCTCTTTTGGGGAAGCTGGTTTCCTTTCCTTTTATGAACAGGAGCTTTCACATGTGGCTTGTCTTATCAGTGTCCTTGGATAAGTTCTAGCCATACCATTGGTTTAGGTTTTTTATTTTTACTTGTTGGCATCTTTGCATTCCAAAGCCTTCTGTAGAGTCCTCCCTCTCTTTACCAGTGAGATGATGCCCAACCGAATCTCTACCTGCCCTTGCTGTCCCTTGGCTGCTGCAAGGGGCCTAATTTCGCATCCCTGGAAGCAAACAGCACCCTGGAAATTCCTGTCACCTGCTCGAGGAAGTTAAATCATGCATTAAACTTAACAGTGAAACTCAAGTTGGAAGCAAGGGCCATGAGACCAAAGAAAAGACATAAAATGTTTTCTTAAAATACTCAGACAGCTCTTCTCTAACAATTTTTTTTAAAAAATGAATTTCATAATATTAACAAACACAGAAAAGGAGAAAAATGTGTCTCAGACAGCTCTTCTGAATTTGCACCCACTTAACATTTCCTAGCTTGGCCTGCAGAATTGTGATGTTATGGCATAGGTTTGGGCTAAGAGCCACCCAACTTTCACTAACATCCTCCCTCCCTCAGCGTCTACTTTGTAGGAGCAATAAAGGCTTGAAAACTGCCTTCCCAAGGTGAATGCCACCCACCAGCTTGTTAAGGGTGGTATAGTGGTTAGGGTGCTTCGTGCTTGACTAGGAGCAGGGAGATTGCGGTTCAAATCTCCACTCAGCCATGAAATGCACTTGTTGACCTTGGCAGGGCAGGGGACACATAAACATTGAACTAGTGTCTATGTATGGTGGTGGGTTGGTCAGTATTTTAACCCCCATCTCCATGCACAACCTTTCACGGTCCCAGGCACAGGAAGCAGAAATGGGAGGTTTGCAGGTCCCGCTTGAGTAGACAAGTATAGTTGGCGAGTTGCTGAGATGTGGCTTCAGTGGCCATGAGAAAAACTTTAGGGATTTTTCTGTGCAAAAAAAGGAAGCATCTAAATGCCAGGTTCTCTTTTGGACTTCACAGTTTCTCTTTTGCCTGACTTTGGTTGGATAACAACACCTTGTGATAGGATTTAATTTCCGGTGTGTGTGTCAGAGAGTGCTGGCTCTGATGGGCTTACTCTGAATTAACAGAGAAACTCCTGAAGCTGAATCTTCCCAAAATGGTGCCTTCCAGATATTTTAGACTACAACTTCTATCAGCCCCAGCCAGTTGTAGTTCAAACAAAATATCAGGAGGGCACCAGGTTGGGGAAGGTTTGATGCCTTTTAGCCTGGCATCAAACTCCTGATGGGCATGAATAGTTAACAAGCCTCTTCCTGTTGTTTTTTTTGTAGTTTGGCTCCTGCTTTGCTGAATCAGCTGAAAGGGGAGAGCCGACAAAAAGGGCTGGTTGTTTTTGTCCGCACAGTGAGATTTGTGCAGTAATTAATTAAGATGAAATCCCAGTTGTGATTGTTTTATCGTAATTTCAGAGTGGAGGAAAGGATTGAGAAGCAAATATGCCAGTCTTGGAAGGATGAAGCCATTGATTGCTGCAGGATAAATACCCGGGTCATGTTAGTTTTCTGGATCAAGCTGACCACCCCCCCCCCCTTCTTAAGTGATGCAGATGGAGAGTCTTTGGTTTGACCTATAAAAGAATGAGACTCTGCTTTGGATCCTTTTCTGGCATGCATAGACCAAAATGAGCATTCAGATGGTAACCATGTAAAACATAGGTGTATATTTTCAGATAAAATGGGATGCAAGAGGGAGCCAGAAAAAATTGAAGATTTACATCCTAGCTTGCAATTGTATGGTTCTCAAGGTCGCTGTTTAACAGCTTGTGGTAATATAAAAGCTGGCTGGCATGTACACACAAACACACACACACAGTCCAGAGTCCCCTTTTTCTTTGGCCAGAAAAAGGCAAAGGCCAGAGTGTAGGAAGATGGGAAGCTGCCTTTTTCCAAGTCCATCTAGCTCAGTATTGTCCACACTGACTGTCAATAGCTTTCCAGAATTTCAGGCAAGGCATCTCTCCCAGCCCTACCTGGAGATGCTGCTGGGGATCAAACCTGTGACCTTCTGCAAGCAGAGCAGGTGTCACTGAACTATGGCCCTTCTCTTCAGCTCTGCAGTCCCAGCTGCAGAGCACCTGGAGCAGAGTAGCCTTTCTGGCAGGGAGAAAAGAAGCGCGCTCTCTGCAGTTGCCGCCTGGGTGGAGCCAGATCTAACAGTTAATTTTATTGAGTAACAAGAACTTTGGTATTACAATATTAACAGCAGCTAAAACAGCAGCTGAAAGAAAGCTAACATTCTAGCTTTATGCAGTTGGGGATATTGTGACTGTCAATAAGAACTACATATATAGAGACCTGAGAAGGCAGCATGGTGGATGAGCAAAAGCCAATAGAGGTGAAAGGGGTCTTCAAAGGCCATCCAGTCTAACCTTCAGCTGATGCAGGAGATGTAGAGATGAGCAATGTTTGATTAATTAGGAACGATACATTTCAGGATCACATTTAGCCTCTGCTTTCTTTGTCCATTTAGTTCAAGCGTCAGTATTTTGATTGTGTGTGCGCGTATGTGTGTATGAGTATGAGTATGTGGAGCTTAAAAATGTAATTTTCCTCTGGTAACAACCCCCCCCCCCTTCGCCTGGTTCCCTTAAATGTTTACCTGGGCAGTTTCTCTACACACAGGGCCAGGTGAATCAGCAAATGAGGTTCAGCGTGTCAGAGCAGAGAGTGTGTTGGGTTCCTCTCTGAATCTCCTCCCTTTCTTCCTTTCCCAGTTGTTCTCATTGGAGACTCCGGAGTCGGCAAGAGCAATCTCCTTTCCCGCTTCACCCGCAACGAGTTCAACCTGGAAAGCAAAAGCACCATTGGCGTGGAGTTTGCCACACGGAGCATCCAAGTGGACGGCAAGACAATAAAGGCTCAGATCTGGGACACGGCAGGGCAGGAGCGATACAGGGCGATCACGTCGGCGTAAGTGGACCAGCGCCAGAGCCTTCCCGGGGATTGTGGGGGAGTTTATGGGAACAGGACGCAGGAGCACTGCAAGTGTGTGTGTGTCTTCTATGTGATGGTCCTTGCAGACATCGTGTTTGCATAAAAAAAGGACTGCTTTTCAGATTGAACAGCATTCAATAATCCCATCGCATTCTTTAGTTGCTAGTCTTCAGTGTTCATAGAATTGTAGCGTTGGAAGGACTCAAATGGCCAGCTAGTCCAATTCCCTGCGATATAGGAATCATGTGACCCACCAGCTGAAAATCAATAGCCTTCTAGCCTGGCAGGCCAGATTGATATCTGCCTCCACCTGGCAGGCAGAGCCACCATCCACCTGTCAAATCACCTGACTTTACGATGACATCAGGTGACCTTTTCTGTCTGCTGTTTTGCGCAGCACTTTGAGCAGTGCTTATGAGGATCAGCCCCTCTGAAAGGGCTGCCCAAAACCGCCCTATGAGAGGGTCCTTTTAGCCAAGTTCCTCCCTCATCTGCCCTGTACATGGCTTCATGTATGATGGAGGCAGGTGAGCATGACTTGGCCAAAATGGGGAGAGACTTGGCAGGCCTGATTAGGCCCGAGTAGGCCCATGGGCTGGAGGTTCTCCATCCCTGCTGTAGGATAACTGAGTCCAAAATTGAGTCCAAACTGAGGATAACTGAGTCCAAAACTGGCTCCAAATTCAGGCCAGCTAGGCATGTGTTTTTTCTAGCAGCTGCTGTTGGAAGAGATTTAACCCCTTTTTTATTTTAGGTCAACTGTAGTGATGATGCATATAATCACATTTACTTCTCTCTCTCTAAATGACTGTAACAGGGCGACTTATAAAACCAAGTCACGACAGGATGAAAAACTGGAAAGGCCAAATTATGCATTGGGCAAGAGGCTGTGCCAGCCCCTCCCGCCCTCGTGTCCTCCAGATGTTTTGGGCACCAACTCCCGTCCTAGTCAATTTCACCATAGTCAGTTTATTTATCTGCTGCATTTTCCACAGATATGCTTGTTTTCAGAGCAGTTCACATAAGAAGCAGTGTAAATTCAGCACAAGCAACTTCCCACGTGGGCGAAGGCAGTGCGTACTCTGCCCCTGACTTGGCGATGTATCACCAGCCAAACATTGCGCTTTGGCGATGTACTGAGATGTTGATAATATATAATAATAATAATTTATTATTTATACCCCGCCCATCTGGCTGGGTTTCCCAGCAATACATCAGTGTTTTAAGGGCAGCTAATCCTCACCAGTTGCGGGACACGAGTGGCACTGTGGGTTAAACCACAGAGCCTAGGACTTGCCAATCAGAAGGTTGGCGGTTCGAATCCCCGCGACAGGGTGAGCTCCCATTGCTCGGTCCCTGCTCCTGCCAACCTAGCAGTTTGAAAGCACGTCAAAGTGCAAGTAGATAAATAGGTACCGCTCCGGCGGGAAGGTAAACGGCGTTTCTGTGCGCTGCTCTGGTTCTCCAGAAGCAGCTTAGTCATGCTGGCCACATGACCCGGAAGCTGTACACCATCTCCCTCGGCCAATAAAGCGAGATGAGCGCCGCAACCCCAGAGTCGTCCACGACTGGACCTAATGGTCAGGGGTCCCTTTACCTTTAATTCTCACCAGTTGGTAAAATTAAAATATCCAACAACTTTACATCATAAAGGAATCCCGGCCAGCCTGACATCTAGTCAAGGATGATGCGAGTTGGTAGCCCAGAGCATCTGGAAGCCCCCAGGTTAGGGGAGGGCTGGGGTGGTCCTGGGGCAGTTGACACACATGCAGCCTGTATGAAGTGGAGCCAATTTTTAAAATGTATGTATTGATTTATATCCCATCTTTCCTCCAAGGAGCTCAAGGTGGCCTGCATAGTTCTCGCCATCTCAATTTTATCCTCACATCAACCCTGTGAGGTCCTGAGAGTGAGTGACTGGTCCAGGTCACCCAGTGAGCTTCCTGGCTGAGTAAGGGTTTGAACCCTGGTTTCCCAGGTCCTAGGACCCAGCCCTCTTAACCACTGCAGCACACTGGCTCTCTGGAGAGTGTGTGATGCCCCACTGGGCAGCCTGGCGAGGTCTGAGCTTTCCTTCCCCTGCCCCCTTTCTGTGCTTGCTGGCTGCTTGCTGTGGGCTCATGTGGGTTGTGTGCTTCTGCCTGCAGCTATTACCGAGGGGCCGTGGGGGCCTTGCTGGTTTATGACATCGCCAAGCACCTCACCTATGAAAATGTGGAGCGGTGGCTGAAGGAGCTGCGAGACCATGCCGACAGCAACATCGTCATCATGCTGGTGGGCAACAAGAGCGACTTGCGCCACCTGAGGGCTGTTCCGACGGATGAGGCCCGAGCCTTTGCAGGTGAGTGGGGGGGGCAGCGTGTTGCCGCTGGAATGCTTCTTTGTTTTGTTTTGTTCAGTTTCTGTTTTTCTTGCAAAACCTCTTAGAGCAGCTGCCAAAAATTTAAAGCTAACAATAAATGCAAAGCAATACTGAAACAACAGCAGCAGAGCCAGTTTGAAACTTTGTAAAACTTCCCAAGTTTTTTGAAATGTGGAAACAGAGCTTGTCACCTGGAGCCCAAGAGGCTCCAGCCTCTGCACCAGACAAGCCTCCTTGGGGAGGGCATTCCGGAGTCGGGTGCCACAACTGAAAAGGCCCTGTCCTGCATCATGGTCACTTCTCCGCTGGAAAAACTCAAACAGGTGACTCGGAGGCATTTCTCTGTAACTGTGTGGTGGGAAGCGGTTATTGAGGTTCCAGAGATTTTGTCGCTTCTTCCCCCTACCACTTGCTAATTGTTGGGTCATCAGCTCCTAGGCATCAGTGTGGGAAGAGGAAGATGATGCAGTCTTCTTGGTATGTTAGAAGTCTGGATGGTTTTTGCTTTCATTTATTCCCTGCCTTCCCGCCCCCAATCATTGAATCCAGGGTTATCTGGCCAGGCTGAGACCTGCAAGGAGGTGTCCTTATGCACCTTTCAACCATACCCTACAACTTCTTTCCATGTGTATCTTTTACAGGATAATCTCCATCTTGGCAGGATAATGTTTGTCTAAAATTTATTTATTGCATTGTTATCCCACCTTTTCTCCAAGAAGCTCAAGATGGCATACATAGTTTCCCTCCGCCTCTTTAATTAATGCCCACAACAGTCCTGTGAGGTAGGTTAGACTGAGAGCAAGAGACTGGTCCAAGGTCACCCAGTCAGATTTCAGCTCTGGTCTCCCAGGTCATGTCAGTACTTGCTGCTCTTAAGTAAAACTATCTAAAGTACCTTTCCTCCTCAGCCTGTCCTGTGCAAAGCTTAGTCATGAAGATTAGCTTTTCATACGAGAGGCCCAAGGTCCAGTCCATAGACAAAGAGTAGCAGAACTGGCAGGGAGCTTAGAGCTTAATAATAATAATAATAATAATAATAATAATAATAATTTGTTTATATCCCACCCACCTTGCTGGGTTTCCCCAGCCACTCTGGGTGGCTTACAACATAAAAAACACAACAAAACTTCAAATATTAAAAAACAAGATATCCCATACAAGCCACAAACAAACCAATAAATCAATAAAAACCAATGACAACAATGTTGTTGTTGTTTAGTCGTTTAGTCGTGTCCGACTCTTCGTGACCCCATGGACCAGAGCACGCCAGGCCCTCCTGTCTTCATGACAACAATAATAACAACAACAATAATAAACAGTTTACAGTTATACCCAAATCAAAGTAACCACCAACCCCAACTAAACATTTAACCAACACCAACCTGACAAAAATGAAACAGAGGAACCAAAATTGGAACCGTTTAAAACATTTTTGCCTGTTGCCCCAGCCCAAGTGTTGTTCCAGCAATGTCCCAGTGGCCTCCCAGGAGCTTTTTAGCTGTTCAGGGTGAGTCTGGGCCCTGCCTCCTAGGCCAAGGCCTTGCAGCAGGGAGCAGGTCTTCCTTCCAGCACTCACGGCAGCAGCAATCAGGTACCCATTGCCCTTGGGTATTGGGCAGCTTCCTATCTTCTTCCATGTTCCTGCTTCTAGACATCCTCTAGTTAGAAGTAGGAGGCAATAGCTTTGGAGTTTCGCATGACCGCTTTGCACCCCATCCCATTCACTGTCTCCTGGGTATTGGATTTGGGCTGCCCGGCAACGGCGACTGGTACCAGCCGAGTTTGTGAGTTCCTGACATCCGTTTTCCTTTGATAGATGCCATCTGTGGATTTTTATGTTTGTGTGTAACTTGTAGGAATGTGAGGCAGGGGCAGCGAGCAGTCTAAGCAGCATCTTGGCCTCTTCTTTAATTAAATGAGAGTGCCCCCTCTTCTCTCCCTTCACCCTCACTCCCCCAAGGCTAGGAGCAATTAACAATGTGGAGGCATCTGCTGTGACCTCAAGACATTGACTTGTTCATAAATCTGGTTGGTTTTCAGGATAAGTTCATTCCACTCTGGAATGTGGCTTTGAGTCCTCTGCACTAATCATGATTAAAAATGCTTGATTTATGCCACATGCAGTTCAGAGAGGAATTTTTCGGGAGGAGGGGAAAGTTGGCAGCTGATTTTCATGGCCTCAGTCCCAGAGAAACGGCTCCCCTCCTCTTCCCTGGGAGTCATTAATATCTTGCAGCTAAGGTGCAATATTCTGATGGTTGCAAGACTTCCTCCTCTTTGGTCATGTGACACTTTGCTAATCACTTAAGGAAGCGAGAGAGGATCTACAGAGAAACCTTGAACCTGAGCCAGCTTTATTCTTTCTTCTCTCTGAGGAGTGTTTGAAAGCCCTCTCATCCGTGTGATGGAAGAAGCTTTTTAAAATATGCACAAAATTCATGGGGTTCAATACTATTTTATACAGCACCCTCATCTAAGTTCTTCGTAAACCCACTTAACAGAGGCTGACCCTGACCTCTAGCATATGACCAAAAAAATCTGCGCGGTGTGAGAGGGAAACAGCCAAACATTTCATGCTGCTGTTCCTAAGGAGTGAAGATTATTGTGACAGGATGGGAAAAGACTTAACAGTCGAAACAGGTTCACAACCTTTCTTCCATTGTGCAGTACTTAGTATCCTATTTGTGTATTTCGTTTTGTATATGTTTCTTGAGTACAATAGAGTTGTCATGGTCTGGTTGGGGACAGAGGAATGATGGGAGGAACCAGCTCGGGAACCACCAAAGGAAGAAGGTTCAGAGCCTGGGGAGTGGTGCTGGGACAGGCAGAAGATGCAAAAGAGGAGGTGTCAGAAGCTGAAGGGGTAACAGGGCTTAGTGAGTTGAGGAGCAAGTTGAAGCAGGCGAGTGGGAGGAGGGAGGTCAAGAGACAGCGATGAGTCAGGCTGGCGAAGAAGCCAGGGGGTTTCCCCCTCCTGCTGCAACAGGCTCCCCACCCCCCTGACTCCAGAACTAGGAGAGGTATGAAACAGGAGGAGCAAAAACAAGCTGCAGTCTGATTGCTTGCAAAAAGCTCTGAAGAGGCGGAGACATAAGCTGCTGTGAGAAGGCAAGGATTTTTAGTCTCAGCAACTGATGTTATGACCCACAGAGCTTGAGCTGCTATGCTCATTACGACTGACACTCATCCAAGTCTGGGAAGATCATGTTTCGCTGATAAAGAGTTAACTCTAGCTTTGAACTGTGTGATTTACTGACCAGCTTGCACTGTGACAAAAGTATATTTTCGTAATTTTGAGGTTTTTGAGTTTGTGCAAAGTTTTGAAAATGGCAGCTGGCAGGGCAGAAAATATGGGGGAAAGCAAGGCTTGGGGAGCATTTTGGAGGAAGAGGGAGACATAGCATTAGGGAGGCCACACGCAGCACAGCCAAAGGTACAAAAATGGGTGTGAAGTTGGGCTCCTGGTCTCTGTGGCTGCGATGGGAAGCTGGGAAGCTCTTGAGCTTGAAGCAAGGCAGCCTTTTATTCAGGCCTCTTCACTGGACTGGCAGATCTAATCAACTTCCTGCTCTTTCTCACAGAAAAGAACGGCCTTTCCTTTATTGAGACTTCGGCTTTGGACTCGACGAATGTGGAAGCTGCTTTCCAGACCATTCTGACAGGTGACTTGGCACTGATGTGGGAGAGCTGTGTGGGCCACGAGAACGAAATACGGAGCCTCTAAGCTGAGAATTGGGAAACCTCAGAGTCTTCAATGCTGGAGGCAAACACAGAGGCAGTACCTTATGGCTGTTTTTTACTCTAGGGAACAGAGGAGGGTTTTGGGATCTTCTTCCATGCCTTCATTGATCCTCCCTGTTGGGGCACGTAATGTGTGTAGATTAGAGAGGCTCTTCCAGGAAAGTCCTAGCCCAGGACTGAGTCTTTTCTTTGCAAGATTGGCTATGCACCTACTTGGTGGGAAAGGTTGCTGTGGCAACATTTTTGATAATATTGCGTTTTGAAGCAAATTCGTCACTTCTTCCCTAGATCTTACTTTGTTCTGAGCACTCCCCTTCCCTAGCCTGTCACCAGAATTTGCTTTCTCTCCCTTGATAGGCTTGTCTGGAAGTGTGCAGGCTGGTCTTGCCCAGTCTGCTGCCCTTCAGTTGTTTAGGGTTCCAGCTCCCATCAGCCCTGTGGCCCAATGTTCAAGTAGAATGGGACTTGTCATCTCAACAACACCCGGAGGGCACCAGCTTGGGGAAGGCTGGGGTGGGCAACACCTGCCAAAATAGTGGAAGCCATAAACTGATTTCCAGCAGATAAGGAGCGGTACTTCTTTGGAACAGAGGAAGCTGCCTTATACGGAGTCTGACCCTTGGTCCAACTAGCTCATTGTTGTTGTCTGCACTGACTGGCAGAGGCTCTCTTGGGTTTCAGGCAGGAAGTGTTCCCAGCCCTATCTTGAGATGCCAGGGATTGAACCTGGGACCTTCTGCATGCAAAGCAGGTGCTCTGCTACTGTTAATAGCTCCTTGCCTGTCCCATTTCTAGAAAAGCAGGATAAATTATGCAGTGTAAGCAAGCACCTGAAAAGAAACATAATTGAAACTAGTTGCAGAATCCAGTTCTTTTACAGCATCTGGGGTTTCCTGGGCACAGAATTTTCTTTAAGCACACAGAGTACATAGCAGCCCTGCTGATAGATAGCTATTGATGTCTTCTTGGGCCCCTGGCAGTCAACTCTTAACTGGCCACCTTTCATGTCCTGTCGCTGAGAGGCGGAGGAACAAGGGAGGCCGCTCATCTCTGTTAGCAGCAACATTTTCCTGGCCCCCTCAGTGCTGAGATCACTGCAGAGCCACTTGTTCTCTGTGTGGAACAGCACATCCTCTGCTTCCTGCCATCACACTAGATTTGCTCAGTTCCTCTGTGTGGAAATGAGCAGACATAGGAAATTGCCTGATATTAGACCCTTGGCCTTTCGAGGCAAGTGGTGTCTACATTCATTGCAGTGAAAGTTAACACCAACAGTTATCCCAAGATCTCTTTTCAATTAGATCAGCCAGGGATTGAAGCTGAAACCTTCCTTCTGCATATAAACTTCTGCCACTGAGCTATGATTCTTCTTCATTTTGCCTAAGGTGCTAAATAGCAGTACCAAGTGGGTCTTTCCTGCACAAACTATTCAGCTACCAGCAAAGTATCCTCAGTGGAATGTTAGAAAGCAACCCTTCAGCGGATCAAATCCAATTATGTGTCCACTTTAATTGAAAGAAGCTGTGGACAAGTACAGCTTATTAGAAATGAGCATTTATGATGGTGTTTACAAGTTTATGGTGGGAAGAGACTCCATTGACCAAATTATTTAAATGTGTTTCTAAAACTAGCTATCCAGCCATGTCCTCACACCTGGGTATATCCAGAAAACTAGAAAACCTAATAATGAGGCAGGGAAGTGTTTCTCTGTCCCCTTATCCTACCCATCGCAGCTTGTGCCAAATTGTACAGAACTGCAGTGTACAATTTGTTACCCATGTCCTCAATGCAGGCATGTTTTGGCAGATAGGCCAGGGAATAAATGACTCTGTTTAATGCATTTTATCCCCAGAGGCTCCCAGAGCAGTTTACAGATCAACAACAATAATAAAAGCAGTCTTCAGCCTCAGGCTTACGATCTTAAAAGACACAACACAAAACTAAAGAGATGGGGAGGGAAGAGGAAAACGAGCAGACTTGGGCACCTGTCCTTTAGGTTACACAGTTCTCATAATGACCAGCTGGGATGGAAGCAGTTGAAGGAGAGGAGGAATTGAAGGCAGCTGGTTCCTCTGTGAGTCCAGTGGAGTGGCCCTGATTTCTCATCTATTTCTCTGTTCTGCAGCCTCATAGAACAGCTGCTGATAGGTGGCAAGTGGGTACCAGTGGCCGCTCGTCTCTCAGCAGAGCCAATGGAGCTGTCCTGCTTCTCTCCTCTCTTCTGTCAGTTGGTGGCATGGCAACTGCCAAGTGACCATTCAGGGAAAGGAGAATCTCTGTTGAGCTGGGGGTCTCAGCACAGCCAACAGAGTGGTCCTGTTTCTTCTCACTCCCTGTGGGGCAGTTGAATAGGAGTGCCGTCCCAGGTGAAAGTTGCCCAATGGAGGCAGTCTTATCTGTAGCGGATGTGCAAGATGCGAAACCTGCGGCCCCTCATCTGTTGCTGGACTCCAGTGCCCATCATCCCTGACCATTGGCCAAGTTGACTGCAGGGGCTGATGGAAGTCTGGTCATATCTGGAGGGCTGCAAGCTTCCCGTCACTGTTATAGTACTTGGTTTTACCAACCCTTTTTGTTTTTTGCTTTTAAAGCACACCTTAAAATACATTCCAAATTCTACAAAAGAGAGAACTCATTACTGCACGAGTTGAATTGGTGACAACTTGCATACGTTATGCCCAAATTCTGCAAGTGGGAATGTTGGGTTGTTTGCCCACAAAAATGGTCAGAGTTGGGAGGGGAGGTGGCAGCATGTTGCAATCCTGGACTGCCCAGCTGGCCATGGGAGGGATGGAGGGGCTTCAGCCATAGGGCAGGTGCTGCCTCTGTTAGTGACACCTTTCCTCCTCTTTCAGAAATCTATCGCATCGTGTCTCAGAAGCAAATGTCTGACAGACGCGAGAACGACATGTCACCAAGCAACAATGTGGTCCCTATCCACGTCCCCCCGACCACGGAAAATAAACCAAAGATGCAGTGTTGTCAAAATATATAGCAGGTTCCGTTCCTCGAAAGCTGTGTATATTTCCCCAGGTCTAAGATGGAAATAGATTCTGAGTTCACATTGTCCTCTTTTTAGTTCTCTCTCCCTCTCCCTCTCCATGAAACCTTATTTTTATTCTCTTTGGATTTCTCCATGTCTTAACTCTTCCCCTTTATTTCAGTATTACAAATCATCAGTTTGTTTGCATGTGGCTGCAGCATTATCAGAATGCTAGTCCCGGCAGGGCAGTTTTTTAAAAATCATGACTGATCTCTTTTCCAAACAGGTTGGCTCATTCAGCAAAGAACTAGATTGCTGCAGCTTAAGTCTTTGGAATTCTGATACTCCTGAGAGTCTGACCGAGCTTTTTAAACCTCCTTTCAGCCTCAATATTGCATCTCATGGAATGAGCATCTCGTGTGGCTTATCCTGTGGCTCCCAGCAGTATCCCACAGTTAACAGTACGCAGGAACTACACTAATTTATTGCTAAGAGGAGGGATCCTGGCCCAGGAGGCTGAGTTTTCTCAGTTCCTTATAGTTATATCAGTGGGTGCACCCATTCTGAGCAACCTGGTGCCCTCCAGATGTTTTGGGGCTACATCTCCCATGAGCCAAAATAATGCTGGTGGGGGTTGTAGTTCAAAACATCTGGATCACTGGGTTAGGGGAGGCTGATATAATGAATTAGAGTTGTACATACGTAACGTTCCCAGAGGAAACTGCTCACTCCTCCTACCTACTGTGTCCCCAAATAGCCAATAGTGCCACTTCATGAAGATGGCTAATTGGAGCGAAGTAAATGTTTATCTAGTCACAGCATTCAAATAATCATCTTTGTGCAAGCAAGTGGGGGATTAGTCGCTTTGCATGTTGGGGAGGGCGGGTGTAGTTTTATACTGAGCCAATGCAATACCATTTGTCTTAAGGCCCAAAGAGTTGGTGATGGGTGCCTTCTGTAGATGAAGCAGTAAGTCGTAGCTCAGTAGCCCATCTGCTTTTCTTGCAAGTGCCTATGGCTTGCAGTACTTCGTTTCATTCACCCCTGGGCCTCTGGTCCATTTTGCACCTTGGTCTGTGCAGCAATGCTTGCTGTCATTCTCAAAAAGGCATGGAGAATATTTGCAGGATGGGGACATCATTGCACCTCCTTCCCTTTAAGTCCCGAATCCTTGTGAAAGCGGGGTTTGATTCCAGCAACCACTCAAGGCACAGGATGGGATTAAATCTAGTCTGCAGTTTTGGCAGGAGGCCTTTGTTGCACCTCCCTGTTACTGGCCAGGGAGTGTGCTTGGCCTCCTCCTTGCCCCTCCTCATTTATTTAGAGAAGTTCAGGCCATGTGCATGAGCCCTGCTGAAGAGATCCAGAAATAAATGCCAGAAGATTTGTTCTTGGATTCTTGCAGTTTTTAAGCCAACTGTGGATGTCCCTACTTCTAAAGCACTGTTCTACTTCTAAAGCACTGTTCAAACAAGCAGTGTTTTTTATATCTACACATACAAGCACGCATGGAATTCTGTGGTATTTGGAAAGCCCATTTGCAACCAGAAGAGGAAATGGCTCCAGGAAATAGTTAGGGGGGAGTGGACAGGAAGGAAAGAGGCTTATCACAAAGATGCCATAGACCCATACGGTGTCCTTTCCTTCCTGCTGCTCCCACCCCCCACGAGGGCACGTACAGAGTGCTGAATCTCTCAGCCAGCCTGTCGGTCTTGCGGTGCTCATGACGTGTGAGGAGCACAGAAGGCATTGCTGTAGTCCCTTCATGTTTGTGTCTTTCTCTCCTGTAGTTGTTGATCTTTTGTTCCACAAACTCCCCCCCCCCCGATCTTTTTGTAAATTTGCTTTGTACTGTATGCACATTCTGTACCTCAAATTTTTTTTATGATTGATTTGAAATTATTCATTATTGGAATTCTAATAAAAGAATCACAGGGGGACTGTTCAGCTGTTGTTGAGTGGACTTCTTTGGAATTATGCTGCTGTGGGCATTCTGGTATTTAAAACATGGCACTTAAGTATATGAAGATGATTAACCTGAACGTTATATGCAGTGCAGATATTACTCGGAATAAATTATGCAAATCAATTTGAGATGCAAATCTGAATCTGTTTGCTATTTCAGTTTGCATGCTACATTGTGAGTGTGTGTGTTTGTGTGTGTGTATGTGAAAATGTGCGTTTTGGATCGTCATGCATTATGGGTCTGTATGTAAGATCACAAAGGAAGGTGAAAGTCAGGCACTGAACAAAAAGCTCCTTCCTGCTGAACACATTGAAACTCTCTTGCAGGTGCTGAAAGTTTTGGACAGTCACTAGCGAGAAAAGGTTGGCTGGGAAAATTCAGCTGGCCAGGCTTGTTGGGGGCCCAGTACATAAGCCAAGATCTCTCCAGAGATTGAGTGCGCATGCACAGAATTATTATTTTTTTGTTTTGAGAGTGGAGTGAGAGCTTAGCCTCTGGTCTTAGTTCTCCTTTCCTCCCAGGTGTGAGATCTGTTGGGTTGATGACTGCCAACAAAATACTTCTCACTTGCTTTTAAACATAACTGTTCCCAGTTCCAGAACACTAGGAAGAAGGGAGGCTCAAATCAGTTTTTCCCAGTTGACACAGTAAAGTTTTCATGAATGACAATAGCTTTAGCGACATGCAAGGTTCACAAAGGCTTGTGTTACAGAAGTACACAGCTGAGAGAAATTCAGTTTATTTTTTACAAGGTAGACCACCGTCATACGGTCAACAAATATTACAAATCTGTCTTGCTTTAAAAAAAGTATTGCCATTACAGTGTCTAGATTCCTTTTTAAAGGAATGCTATATATATATATGTATGTATATATATATAATATTTATATGTATATATATGTGTGTGTTTGTGTGGAACTGGATTTGCTTTTCACTGTCTCTGCTGGATTTAGTAGTATTCTTCTCCCTCCCCCCAACCCTCAATTTGGTTTAACCATCCAGTTTTTTAAAAGCCAAAGGACGTTCAGTTACCTGGTGCAGTCTCAACTGTGCAGCAACATGACGCATGTGGCTACTAGAGGGAGGGTTGTGTGATCTGAAAGCTTGCACCCTCTGATGGGGTAGCACTAGGTTGCCTTCCCCCTACCCCCATCTAGGCCTCCATTGTGCCCAAACCGACGGTGGGGACAATTTCACCAATCAACGCGCGTTGCTACAGTCCAGGATGTGGCGCAGAGGCAAGATGACGTCCCTCCAAATTTGTGCAGCGGTTTCCTTGCTCCATCTGGGTTAAATGTGTTAACTTCCGAGTGAGACGTGAACACAGTTGGGAAGTTACCCTGTCTGAAAAAAAGCCTTCATGGAGGACTTTTCCCATCGCTTAACTCTGAGGTAAGACTTTTTTCTTTCTATACACGTAATTAAAATATATATCCCCACTGGCCCTACAAAATAAGGTTCTGCTACTTTTCGTCATCTGCATAAGGCTTTCCTGGAAAGTAAAATGGCTCATTTGCCTCCCCCACCCCACCCCCACCCCTCATGCACACATGCAGCATTCGGGTAAATAACTACATTTCCTCCTGTGCTGTGGATAACTCTTGTCACCCTTCCTGGGGAACATCCTTGCTCTGTTTCCTAAGATATCCCCCTCCCTGCTTTAGGAGAGAGAGGCCTTCCGTACTTCATCGCCGCTTCTAGAGAGGAATTAAGCTGCCATTGGTTATCTCAACTTACCGGTGGATGTTGAACAGTTCAGTGGGCTGAACGGGTGGGGAACCTCAGGCAAAATGTAGGCCTTTGCCTCTGGCCTTTAGCACTCTCCCCAGGGCCAAGAACCCTCGGTGCCCCTGCTTTCCACCTAGATTATTATTGCTTGGCTAGAATGTGTCCTTGAACTTGAGTAATGCCTCTTGCTTGTCCAGATGAATGATAGAGCAGAATCTAGCCAATGGCACAAAGGCAAAATTGACATTCATTGCTCCACAAACTTTTGCCTCTGACCACGTCCACTACTGCCCTGTGGCCCTCAGAAAACTTTTCAGCCTCAATAAGGTCCCCCACTCTTGGGCTAAAGTCTGGCACTGACTCAGCTGAGCTTTACACCCAGCAACAAGTCTACCCAAGTCTGCTACTTGGCTGAAACCGATCCTGTACCTCAGTGGTGTAGTGGTCTGAGGTCACAGAGGGTCAAAGACCCCTTACTATTTCTGCAGCTGGGACACTATCTCCAGCATCCTTCAAGCCACCCAATCAGCATGAAAGGGGACGTTTTTGGCCACTGTGTTCCAAAGATAAGCATTCAGGAACACTGAAAACAAAAGGTGCTTCAGTTTTAAGAGAACAGTGTGTTTGCTTAGGCTGCAGCTCTTCCTGGCAACTTTACCCCTTATGTGCAAATAACATCTACTCCATCCTCCTCAAAAGCATTTGGGCCTGGCTTAGAAAGAGTCTGCCATTCCATTTTGCCTGTAGAAGATCAGTATATCTGTGTTCACCAAATAGGAAGTGCATTCTTCAGGAGTAATGTTCTGCATTTTTGCACTAGGAACATAGAGATTTGCCTTCTACTGAAGTCCCTAGTTTTGCAGGGTTTCAGCTAGGTATCTCCTAGTTGCTGGTGACTGAGATGCTGCTGCTTGAGCCTAGGATTTTGCAACCAAAGCAGATGCTCTGTCACTGAGTGGCAGCCATTCGCCACTGTTTCCATGCCAGCACATACCTACAGCCACAGACAGGTAACGTACAGTTTGCTCACACATTGAAGGCAACAAAGAAGGATCTCGTCAGCATTGCCCATCTCCAAAAATCAGAAGCAGTTGTCTTTGTAAGGGGAGCCTGTTAGCTATTACAGGTAGACTTCCTAAATGAGTGTGGTGGGTCACTAACTGTCTTTCTACAACAAGAACAATTTGTTATCAAATTACCACTCCAGCTGGGGACTCGCTTGAAGCTTTTAGAATGAGGGTGTGAGAAGCTGCCACATTCTGAGTCAGATGATTGGCCACCTAGTTCAGTATTGCCTACACATACTGGCAGCAAATCTCCAGAGTTTCAGACACAGGACATTTCTAGCCATACCAGGAGATGCCAGGGACTGAACCCGGGACTTTCTGCATGCGGAGCAAGTACTCTTACCACTGAGCTGCACCTTTCCACACTCTGTTCCTAGGAACAGTGTTATAAATAAATAACATCCATGGCCATGCTTTATAATGTAACTGCGCACCTGGCATGCACATGTTCCTTATTAAGCCGTGTTGGTTTACTGCAGCAGCACCCTCTTTGGGAAAATACAGCTAGCTGGAGTGTGGGAATTCTCGCAGACCCAGAACTTAGGCTCAAGTCTTCCTGGGCCTGTCGTTTTACCCAATCCTCTTCCAGAAACTCCTTTCGTTTCCCCCACATATCTGGTTCCTACTGAACTGTAATACTGTTAAATTGGTATTTCCTGGTGAAGCAGCCTCCTCTTTGCAACCCCTCTTTGCACGTGCCCTAAAAAATAAATACATTGAGTCCCAACATTAGGTCATGCTCAAAACAATCTAGAGGAAAAAATGGAAGTTTTGAACAGTGACAATTTCTATGTCTGCTGCCATGGCATCTTATGCGCAAAAGGAAACACCACAGCAAAATAATGTGTATAGAATGAGCAGTTGCCTGGTGGGGAGAGAGAGCCTGTTTAAAAAAAAAGGGGAAAAAAAACTTCTGGAAATTGTATGTTGTTGATTTGACTGTATTAGGTGGCATGGCTTGAAGGGAGGGTGTAGATCAGTGTTAAGTGCAGCTGCTTGGCATGCAGAAGGTCCCAGGTTCAATCCCCAGCAGCATCCCCAGGTAGGCTGGGAAAACCTTTCCCTGAAACCCTGGAGAGAGCTACAGTCAGTCACCATCAACTGTACCAAGCTAGAAGTTCTGATACAATATAGAACAGTTTCCTATGTTTGCACCTATCCTGCCAACTCTGGCATTTCTTTATGTGGCTGAGTATCTCTCTGCCTCTGAACCTTGTTTATAGTGGAATGCTGAAGTGTGAGAACAGAAGCACCTCAAGGGAGTACCCTCGTTTCTTCTCTACTTGAAATTCACCTCTTTGGCACTCTCCACCGCTGTGAGCAAGAAGCATTTTTGAAGCAGTAGTGGAAGTGCATGAGCACCAGATAGTTTGGTTCTTCCACGCACAGTTGCAGAATAGCAGGTGCACACTCAAAACGGACGCTGAGGAACTAAGCAGAGCTCAAGCACGTTGTCTAGCCGGGATGGCAGAAGCAACCTGAGCCCTGCTCTCTCCTGTGGTTCTTTGATGCAGAGCTTATTTCTCATCTACTGTCTTGTCTTTAAAAGTTCTTTTTTTAAACCCCTCTTTTTCAGCAAGTGATAGTATAGTACATACAGCTCTAAGAACTTACAGCAAGGGATCTTTGTCTTTTTTCTCCCCTCCACCCCCATCCCTCCAATTTAAAAAGCAAAGTCAAGTCAGTAAGATACACTTTGTCCAACACTAGACTTGCATGAGAAACTGCTTCTGGGAGGCTTCCCCCCCTCCCAGTTTGTACATAGAGCAGTTTTTCTTGGTTTCTCCTGTGATCGGTATAAAACTGTCTTGTAAAAAGAAAGTGTTTCATGCAGAAGGAAGTTGGCCCAATACAAGTCTCGTCTTCGGGTTCCTTGCGTTGTGTTGTTGTTGTTGTTTATCCAGCATGTAGCAGAACAAAACAGAAAGGATTGTCTTCTCTTCGGTCATTGCATTGGGGAACGAAGTTTATTAGTGCAGCAGCAGCAGCACGCACAGCCCTCTAAGACTGCTTGTCCCAAAGTGTCCCATGCGTTGGGCTGTGTCTTACAGGGAGAACGTCATAGTGACAGGGGATGTGACTGTTCCTGGGCATGTCGTATGGGTTTTGGATGTAGACAGCATTGCGGAGACGAGCCTCTTGGATGACGCTGATGGTGGGCTCTGCAAAGACAAACAGGGACTCGTTGAATAGCCTCCTCTAAGCAGCCACCTCTTCAGAAACAAAAGACTCGGGGAAAGACGCTAAAGACAAAAGATATCTCTGCAAACACCGTCAGTATGATCCATTCCAAAGCTTGTTAGCTCTAAACAAGGAATTCTGGGATGGGTTGTTCTAGTAATGAGCCGAGGCTCCTTAGCTCTGCTACCAAGCTTTGAGGTAGCTAATATGGTGCCTTGCAGATGTTACTGGACTCCAGCTCCCATCAGCCTCAGACAGTATGGCCAACAGACAAGAGGGATGGGAGTTGTAGTCCAACATCATCTGCAGGGCAACACATTGGCTACCTCTACCATGAGCTGCTTCAGACAATTATTCCCTTAGCAAAAGCTTATTTCTACGTTAACTTTGGCAGTAAAAGCATATCAATGTCTGTTCTCTTCCCCCATAGGTAGCTGGCATAGTGTTGCCTAAATGTTTAACTCATACCATCACCTGTGCATTGGCCATGCTTCCTAGGACTGCTGAGATGAAATCCAGCACCATCCAGAGAGTACCACACAGACTCCCGTTGAACTTTTCCACCACAGAAATGGAAAAATATCACTATTAATGGTTTAAACATGTTTTATATATATCCTGCGGCATTTTTGTGTTTAAGAGATTTAGTGTCTACTGTGTATGACTTTATTTGGCGATAGTTACACACTATTGGGCTTATATGTTCCTTTCTGAGGGCTCCCATACGTACTATATCACATTAAAAAAAACTTATTTCTGACCTTTATTTTTTGTAGATCTCGTTTGCTACCTCTTTTTGACTGTTTACATTTCATTCTGTACCTCTGATTTACCCAGTATTGGAAGTGGATGTTTGTTATTTCCCTGATATTGTTGTTAATTGTTCTATTTGTTTTACTTTTCCAATAAACTAGTAGGTGAAAGTGAGCATAAATATGCTTATATTTATTTAACTGCTCCAAAATCAGAGAATACCCAAGAGTGGCGTACGAAAACAGAATATAAAAGCATAACACAGATCATTAGTATTAAAGCTTTGGGTTGTAGCCAACTGAATTAGAATCTATCCACTGAAATTAATGGACCTAGTGAGCAAGGTCCATTACTTTCAATGGGTCTCCTCAGATTAGGGCAAATACTAAAATGAAATCCCGAAGCAAGAAAATTAATAATAATGTTAAAGAGAAAATAATATATCAAATGCATTATCTTAGAAGAAATTTATCACAGAAATGTTAGAAATGCACACAAAAATGCTGGCAAAATTGAAGACTTTAAAAAGATTTCAAACTGATGTAGAAGTGTGGCAAAATGTACTTAAGTCTAGAAAAATAAAACCAAAATTGACAGAAACACCCATCTCTAAGAAAAACGTACACAGCAAATGTGGTAATGGATGTAAAGCTCAGGTTACTCAGAACCACTATTTTTTCTCCCCCTCCCCTGTCTCTAAAATCCCAAATATACCATGTTTCTAGTGCCTCCAGCCGAAAGTGTGTGAGCAAAAGCCACACACAAGTTGCTAGGTGATTACCAATATTTATGGAAGCTGGAGGAATTCTCTTTTAGTGAATTCTGGTGTACACTGACACAACCGATGTTTGAATCAGAACTTAACTATCCTTTGGCTTCCAAACTTTCCCAGAGTTGGCAATATAGTTCTCAGCTCAAAGTACGAAATGCATTAGGCTTAAATCTGTTTAAAAATGCATACACCGAGATGAAACTTGCTCTTCCTATACCAATTCCCAGGTGAATCATTATTATTATTTAATTGCAGATTAATTTGGAACCAGGACCAAACAGACTTAGGAATGAACGCAGGTGAAAAGTGACACAGGCCAGAACCAGGCTGCTCCATCCACCCCTGCCAGCAATCTAGGAAGAGAGGCTTCAGCAGACCCACACTGGTCCCTCCCATGGCTAAGGAAGCCCCAGATAAATTATGCAGAAGAGTGAAAACATTAGGAAAACACAGACATGTGCATAAAAACAAATAAAGCATACTGACGCAAAATTTGGCACGTTGTGCAATTTGGATTGCTGGGATGTGGAACTTGAAATAATTATTCTTGGACGAAGAAGCCACATAGCCCTAGTTAATAGGGGCATAGCGTGGGTTACCGGTGCCCAGGGCTCGCTAAGTGTTGCCCCCCCCGGTGTAGCGGTCAGTCCCTTCACTGGCCAGCATCTAATCAAGGGAGCCTCTCCTTGCAAACCAGCCCCAACCTGGGAGCATGGATAAGGCAGTGAAACACAAAGGCAGGAGCACTGCTGTGTTGCTCTGAGCATGGCTCTGGCAGTGCCTTCCTGCCTGCCTTCCTCCCTCCTTGGTGGGTGGCAGTGGCAGCACCCTCCCACTCGCTCCCCCCTGGCTGGTCCAGGGGCTGGTCCAGGGGCGGGGCAAAAGCGGTGTCCCTTCACCAGCCATGTGGTGAAAGCGCTGCCGCCACCCCAACCCCAAAGGTCCTGCCCTGGCACCGCTTACCTCCCTGCAGCCCCAGCCTTGATGAAGGAGCCTGCCATGGGGGCGTCTCATTGCATCCCCTCGGAAATTTGTGCCCAGGGCCACGGCCCACTGCCCCCCACGCTACGCCACTGCTAGTTAACCACACTTTGGGAAAGCCCTTTGCCAGTTTGCAAAGGAAACAGTAGTAACTTTGCACCAACTCAATGGGCAATGAGCAGTCGGTGTATATTTTTTTGGCCTGCCCATTTGCCAGGGGTCGTCAGTGTGGTTCCCCTGCTAGATGTTGCTGAGCTCCCATCAGTCTCTGCCAGCGTGGCCAATGAATGGGCAGGGGGCCATGGGGAGTTTTAACGCAGCAAAAACTTGGACTGCACCACCGTTGATGACCGAGCACCAGCTAGATCTCCCTGCTTGCAGCTGGATCACCGGAGATACTTACCAACATCGTATATGTTTTTATTAGCTGCTGACAAGGCTGGTGTGTCAGAATAGGATGCGTCCCGGTGAACGGGAGATTTCATTTCCACATAGCTGCTCTCGGAATGTTTGCATGCCATGATGGGGGGGTCTTTGATGGTGGCGTAGGGGTTTTCGCTGCTGTTGAGGGAACAGGTGCTGGAGCTGCAGGCAGATCCCTTCATATAGTCTGCAAGACAAGAGCCGGGCCGGCCTCTTAGCACACATGCGACCGGACCTCGAGGAGAAGGGGGAGGGGAGGAGGGGGTTTCTAGCCCTCAGAGCGCACAGCACAGGGACCCACCAGTTACGCCTCAGGGATCTCCGAACCACTGTCTCTCCAAACCATCTGCTCATCCAAACTCATTCGCAAGTCATTTCCTGAACATTCAGTAGGAAAGAAAACAGCCCTTCAGTGCCACGGACTCTGCGGTCAAAAGGGTCTCATTTGCTACATTAAGAACATCAGTTTGTACACACACAACCACCCCATGCCACCATTCCCCACATCCCTCAAAGCAGGGATGGCACAATCCGCGGCCCTCTAGATGTTGTGGGGTACAGTTCCCATAAATCCCTGGCCATTGGCGATGCTGGCTGGGGCTGATGGGAACTGTAGTCCAATAATGCTTGGAGGGCCATGAACCAGCGACGCCTGCCTTAAAGGATAACACTGGTTAAGATCCCCCTTTCCATACCAAGAGATCATGCACAAGTCCCACCCTCCTCCCTGGCAGAGAGAACCATGCAAAGTCTTTTGGCATACTGGGTATAATACCTGTTTCAGGGGTGGCACCCAGAAATCCCACACCACATTTAATGCAACATGGGTTTGTTTGTTTGTTTTAATTGCTTTATAGGGAGAAGTCCAGAATGGCATGATTAGATTTTCATGTTAAAATAGGTTTAGAAGGAAGACTGCTTGCTAGCAGAGAAATTCTGTGATCTCTACGGGAAGGTAAAATCCAGTTTTCACATTGCTCCCTCTTCTCTCCCCTCCCTCCTCTGCCTTTTTTTCAGACAAACAGCATTTCTTCCCAAAAATGTGAAATAAAACCATTGTTATCTCTGCCTCTCCCTCCCCTCATTGACTTCCCGACTGGGAATGTTGGAAGCTCTGCGGGGCAGGGACCTGACATTTCTGTTTTGCTTGTGCGGTCCTGCAAATTACCATTGACATTATACAAGGCAACATCATTTATAAGGCTGACACCACCATCTCATCGTAATACAGGAAACATTCATCTCAGGTGCGAAGGAGAATGCCTGCTCTGCAATCTTGCAGAGAGCCTCAGACCACCAGGTAAAAAAAAAAGCTTGGTTGGCTCTATTGTGGATACAAAGAGGGAATCGGATGATGGTCACTTACCTGTCACTTTAAGGATATTAGCTGGGTTCCCTCCCCACCTCTCAGATTTCTTAAGGAGCATCCAGAGGAATTATGTCATGTGACCCAAAGTCCACCCCACCCTGGATGGCTCTAACTCTGCCTCTGTGGTCAGAGGCAGTGATGCTACTGAGTACAAGCTGCTAGAAGCCACAGGAGGGGGGGAGAAGGCTCAGGTTCTGCTTGCGGGTTTCCCATTGAGGCATCTTGCTCTGAGAGCAGGGCTACCCTTACGTCCTTGTGATCTCTGGGTTTTCTTGCTGAAAATACAGGCATTCCACTGCCACACTTGCTGCCATCTTGATAGCACTCTCTCTCTCTCTCTCTCTCTCTCTCTCTCTCTCTCTCTCTCTCCTTCTGATGCTATCTGCATTTCTTAACCATCTGCATGCATTTAACACCAGAAGTTATTTTGACCTGGGAGAAATGACCGTCTGAAGGTCACTCAGCAAGCTTTGTGGACGAGTGGGGATTTGAACCTGGCTCTTCCCAATCCTAGTTAGCTACTGCACCCATCACGCAACACATGCAACACACGCAGCCTTCCCCAACCTGCCACACTCCAGATGTTTTGGACTACAATTCCCATCAACCCCAGCTGACAGCTGTAGTTCACAACATCTGGAGGAAACCAGGGTGGAGATGGTGGCACTAGGCTGACACAACTTGCCTCACTCTGAAACAGGAATGGGCTGTGAAGGTGAGGAAACCTCACCCATCTCCCTGCTTCCAGCTAAGATCAGCTTCAAGGTGTGAAGGAGGGCGAGAGACAATTCACCAGGGAACTGGTTTGGAGAGTGAGAAAGGATTAAAAATCTCTCATGATGGAAAGTACCTGAGTTTTTACAAGGTTGGTGAACGAGCTCCATATTGGATGCTTATGTTCTCTTTTGGGAACAGCCTGCTTTTTTTTTAATGACTGTTACATTTATATCCCACCTTTCCTGCAAGGAGCTCAAGTTGGCATGTTCTTTGCTCAGTAAAACCCTGAGAGGCACCAAAGGGCCCAACAGCCCCAGGGAGCTTTATGACTAAGTAGGGATTGGGGGAAATGTCCTAGTTCAATGGCTACACAACACTGGCTGCCATTTTGGCCTGGCTGCGCTTGCCATGGCCTTTGGAAATTACAAAATGCCTCCCGGGTCTCTTTCTGACTTCACTATTCACTGCTTGCTGAGTGATGAATGTTTGCATTTCCTTCCTCACGCAGGAATTCACAGGTGAGGTCACATATTTGCATACAGAGTCATAACTTCTATTTGCATTTGCCCTTCTGAGAGCGGGAGCCTCTCGTCCTGATTGGTTAAAGTGCATCTGGCTTCTTCTCTATACATCTTTCAGCGAATGCTGAAGATGCACTTCCACCCTGGCCTTTGACATCTGAGACGTGCATTTTCAGTGCTCATCCTATGACTGCAATCTATTTTAACTGTTTTTAGTTCTGAATTTCAAATTGTTATAACCTGCCCTGGGACCCGCTGGTGAAGGGCTGGTCATAATAACAACAAAAATACTCTGTCTTACCAATAACTAACGGATACACATTTTTTAGAATGTTCCTAACTACCTTAAGACACTTTAAAACTGATTGCTACTGGATTTAATTTTTGTTGGTGCTTTATCATTGCTGAGTCTGCTGCCCTCGGCTCCTTCAGGAGGAAGGGCATGATGTAAACTGAATATATTATTTCTTTCTTATTTATTCATAAGAGAGGCCTATTTATTTATTACAGTTAACAGAGCCTCACAGTGCAAAGCGTCCACTTTACTACTGAATTCATTTCTGGGCTGTTTGGGCCAAAAAGAGGCGAGTGCCCTGTGAAATGTAGTGACACCTCCCCAACCACCATCTTACTTTGCCCTGAAATATCTATACATAGAAATTATCGTGTGCAAATTTCATGCAAATTGTACCACAGGCCTTTGCAAGCATACGAATCATAGAATTGTAGAGATGGAAAGGACCCTGAGGCTCACTGAGTCAAACCCCTGCAACGTAGGAAGCTTTTGCCCAAGGTGTGGCTTGGACCCATGACCCAGAAATTTAAAGTCTCATGCTCAACCGACTGAGCTTCTTTCTTTCTTACTTACCATTATTCAAACCCTCTTTCCTTATTCAAAGTGTTGGTGCTGACCTTTAAAGCCCTAAACGGCCTCGGTTCAGTATACCTGAAGGTGCGCCTCCACCCCCATTGTTCTGCCCGGATACTGAGGTCCAGCACCGAGGGCCTTCTGTCAGTTCCCTCGCTGCGAGAAGCCAAGTTACAGGGAACCAGGCAGAGGGCCTTCTCGGTAGTGGCACCTGCCCTGTGGAACATCCTCCCACCAGATGTCAAAGAACTACCAGATTTTTAGAAGACATCTGAAGGCAGCCTTCTTTAGGGAAGCTTTTAATGTTAACAGGCTACTGTATTTTAATACTTTGTTGGAAGCCGCCCAGAGTGGCTGGGGAAACCCAGCCAGATGGGTGGGGTATAAGTAATAAATTCTATTCTATTCTATTCTATTCTATTCTATTCTATTCTATTCTATTCTATTCTATTCTATTATGTAACCCCCTCTGAGAACATAAGAGGTGCTTGCTGGATCAGGCCCATGGCCCATCCAGTCCAGCATCTTGTTCTCACAGTGGCCAACCAGATGCCCCAGTGGCAAGTCCGCAAGCAGGTCTGGAGAGCAAAGGCACTCTCTCCTCCCGTGGTTTCCAGCAACTGATATTACTGTGTGCCTGGAGTTAACCAACACTCCTTCTCCCACTTCTCCTTGACTATCACTGCGGCACGGCTTCAATTGTCCATAAACAAGGGGGCTCTTGTACATGGGTTTTAAATGAGAAAAAGGACACACACACGGGGAAATCAGATTTTCCAGGTCCCATTGCAGTTTTGGCTCCAAACTTCACAATCCCATCTCAAAAGTTATTTCCCTTTTCTTTTTTGGGGGGGGGGAGGGGAGTTAGACACACTTCAGATTACTATAATGCATTATACATGGGGCTGCCTTTGAAGATAATTCAGATGCTGCAGCTAGTGGAGAATTCAGCTGCCGAATTATGGACCGAGACCAAAAGACCTGAGCTTATTAGCCCAATTGCGGCCTGACTGCATTGGCTACGGATTAGTTTCTGGGGTCACGTCAAAGCTCCAGTTTGGGCCCATAACAGCTTAAATTGTTCAGGACCACAACACTGTATGGGCTGTCTCTGCCTCAATATGAATCAGCCCAACCCTGTGGTCTCCTTCAGAGCTTTCATCTGAGGGTGGGGGGGGGGGTGGCGAAGTGCAAATGGGCCTTTTCAGTGGTGGCTCCCCCACAAAGTTCATGAGATGCTCTACCATGGAAACACACCTATTTCCTTCATTATCATTCTTGGTGCTAAATTGAGACCTTAATTTACTCAGATCTGGAGGTGGATCCGGATATGACCCACCCTTCAAGACTGGCTTCTACCTGTCAATCACCAGATAGAATACAATCAGACTTCATAGTTCCCCACAACTATTTGGTTGTTTTCCTAAGGCAGAAATTTTAACCACAGCCACTCCTGCTCCTCCTTCTCCCCATCAGCTTTCCCTTGGGCCAGATTAAGAGGCATGTAAACCAGCAAGCAGGTTGCAACGGTTTAAGTGTTGCAAGATTCAGGACAAAGTGGGGAGGGGAAATAGCTGAACTATGGAATGCGATGGCCACCAAGTTGTAAAGCTTTAGGAAGAGGACTGGACAAGTTCACAAATGATGGTGAATGGCCAGGATGCTTCTGAATACCAGTTGCTGGAAGCCACAGGAGATTAGGGCTCTTGTCTTCATGTTCTGCTCCTTGGTTTCCTACAGGCATCCGGTGGGGCACTGTGAGAAGAGGATGCTGGATCAGAATGGCCATTGGCCTGATCCATCAGGGCTCTTCTTCTTATGCTCGTTTGTTGAGAGGAGGAACAGGTCCAGGGGAACCTTGTCACTGGGCTGGGGGCGTTGCTAATATGACCAACCATGGACTCAGCTACACTAGTAAAGAAACGGCGATTTGAAGGTGCTATAAACATGCAACACCAGATGGCGATAGAGAGCAGAAAATGTTTATATGCCTTTCCCCAAAGGTTTTATTTTATTTTGTTATAATGATCTAATTCCTGACATAAATTTAGTGGTCTCTCTCCCCCCCCCCCCCCGCTTTGTGTAGATCCACGCCATGACTATTTCTGGCGCTGGCCCTGATTTTGGTGTTCGGGTCTGAAAGCGTATGATACAGGGACCTTGTTTATTTTCAGCGTATATCTGCCACCCTATAACCAGAGATTGTCTGAGCAGCTTGCAGAGAGAAATTAAAAATATTTCAAAATGGGGATTTTTGCTTCTGCTAGTCAGAGCCTGGCTAGTGCCTGGAGCCCAGTTCTGAGTCGCCTTGAGCACCATGATGGAATATGAGATATAAATGCAGCAAGGAAATAAGCAGCAAAGAAAAGGAAACATTTCTTAAGAGAAGGAAAACCCTCTTCATGCCACCATTTTTGATCCCTGCTCTTTAGCCCTTAAATCCACAAAAGTTCAGTGCAGTGCTCTTATAGTCTAGTCTAGTCTAAGGCTCAGGGAAAACATTTATTTCTCGAGCAGATATTTTAACAGCAACCCTCCAAGTAAACCACCAGTCTTTTCATTTTCAGTGTAGGGCGGGGATGGGGAACTTCAGGCCTAGGGGCCAAATATGGCCGCCCAGGCCTCTCTATCTGGCCCTTGGAGCTCTCCCCAGGACACACACTCCTTGAATGCTTTGGCCTGGCTGGAACGTGTCCTTGAAACCAGATGCTTTCCAGAGGATGAGTGTGTTGAGCATATGCAGATACTATCCCACCATACAAAGGCAACATTTACATTCGTTCTTCTGCCCAGCTTTGCTTCTGGCTCTGCCCACCACTGGCATGTGGCCACCGGAATGTTGCTCAGAAGGAATGCGGCCCTCAGGTTGAAGAAGGCCCGCCACCCTTGGGAGTAGGGAAACTGAGGCGCAGGGGACGAGTTGCCTCAAAACCACATGGCAAGTCCACATCAGAGGTGGGCTGTGGACCCACATCTACCAAGTGCTACTGCCATTGGCTTTCCTAAACAGAGAGCTCAGTTCTAATTCGTTTGCCAATGGAGGAAGAAGGCAATAACAGCAGGAATGTGGGGCAGAGATCAACAGGCATGGCAAAGCTCCAAGTCAAAGCTGGGCTGTCGCCAGAGGTCTCAAAAAACGTGCTGGCTTGCCTGCCTGCTTGCAGACCGACTAACAACCACCTTGCAGATGTTTGGGGCTGGCGAGCTCACCTCTCCTGCCTTACCCAAACTGGCCACTATGGGGTCACTTGCCAGCATCAGATACTATACCTTTGAAGCCTTTTTCCATAATGTATGTGTTCTGACGTCTATTCATCCCATAAGCACCTGCACAAAAATAATATACAATGGAAAATGCATAAATAACTTTATGCAAACTGGACTTGTGCAGCAGAAAGATGTGTCTCCTTTGGCTCACTGTGATGCAGAGGCAGGGAAAAGTGAGTGCTTGACCATGGTGGGGGGGAGCCCAATGCTCTCTGCTGGCTGACACAAGGGATTTTTTTTGGGGGGGGGGGTAAGCAAGGGAGGGAGAAGTGTGTTGAATCATCTTGCAAAAAGCAAGTGGCATGTGGATGGGAGGGTGTCTGGATCTCCCTCCAGAAGTCGCTTTAGCAGAGAAACAAGTTTCTCTTCGCATTTTAAGGCAGATCTACCTAATTTTCACTTTCTGAAACAATCCATGGACTGGCCCACAACCACCCTTCAAAATTTTGCAGTTCGCTGATTTTTGTGTGTGCAAAAATGCACTTTTTTTCTTCTTCAAAGCAATTCCCCCTAATATATGCATGCATATGCACACTTTATCCTAGCATGTGCATTTACATACACATGACTTGGCTGGAGAACTGCAGATTTCGAAGGGTGGGTGAATGACAGTTTCTCATCTTGCTTCCCAAAGTGCAAATTAGGTAAGTTTTACATATGTGAAGTGAGTAGAATTCCTCCCCCCACCCCAAGTCTCAGGGCACTTGGGGAGGAGGATTTTCATCTGGCATGCCACTAACTCCCACTACTGAAAGCAGACCCAGTTTGAGACAATATGCAAGGACTTAATCCAATTTGGGTGCATTTTGAAAAAGGCAGGTTTCTAGGCCTCATGGTGACCAAAGGCATTCTTGAGAACACTTGACCCCTCTGGTGAAATTTCAGAAACCGGGGGGTGAAGAAGCAGTACTAAAAGAGCTTGAAATGTGTCCCTGGTACGAGCATCTTCCCCATTGGAGAGGCTGCAAAAGATTTATTTCGTATGAGACAGGGAGAACAGAGGTTTGTTCTTCCTGCTGTCACTACACCTGTGCGGAGTGGTCAAAGCCATTGTAGAGAGATGTGGAGTGGTCAAGAAGGGTGGCTTCAGTGCTCTGCAGAGCTATGGATCCCTCCCTTACTGGTATCATTAGCTGGATAATTTTTTAATTTTTTTTAAAGTATATGCAAAAATTGCCTGGCATGTAAAATTTGTTCAGGCCACTCTTTGTGGTGCAAACATTCATATGAAAAATCTAGTCCATTAAATTCTTCCAAGCAAAGGGGGAAATGGAGGGTGTTCACATTCAATGGCAAAACTTCTGATTTCAAAGGAGCTGGGCTGCCTCTACCCCATAATCCCGCTACCTCTGCACCTGTTTGCAGATGGAGATAGCATGGATGGGTTTCTATTTTCAATGCACTCTCTTACAGCTGGAAATCCTTGGCAAGGAAATCTCCTCATCAGGAGGAAAGTGGGAAAATCTCCTGCTGGGGACTCAGCTAAATTAGGGAGCGATCTAACACAATGGAGGTATAAATATGCATCTGCAGCACTTACTTTGAAGCCCTCTGTCGCTGGTGGATTTGAAGGTTAGTCCCTTCAAAATGAGATGCCTTATTATATGATGCGACGTGGGGGCATTTTGCAAGCCACTTAAAATTTGCACAGATTCAACGGGGCGGATGGGAAATTCCCCCCCACCCTGGCCTGGCTTTGAGGACACCCGTCTGCAGCTGACATTCAAATGTTTCCCTTGCAAAATCTGGGGTGGTAACAACAAAAAAGGATTTTTACTCTACTCCACTCTCCTCTCCCACTTTCCCCCCCTTTTCCTCCTGATTCAACACTCCATGACTATTAAATGTGCCCAGCCCTCAGGGGACCATTAAAATAAAATACTAATACTAATACAGTGGAATTTGCTGCCAAGGAGTGTGGTAGAGTCTCCTTCTTTGGAGGTCTTTAAGCAGAGGCTTGACAACCATATGTCAGGAGTGCTCTGATGGTGTTTCCTGCTTGGCAGGGGGTTGGACTCGATGGCCCTTGTGGTCTCTTCCAACTCTATGATTCTATGATTCTACGATTCTACTAATACTAATACTACTACTAATAATAATAACCTCAATTGGGGGGATTTTTTTAAAAAAAATTACTTCTGCAAAACTTAGGGCAGGCATAGGCAAACTTGGCCCTCTAGATGTTTTGGGACTACAACTCCCATCATACCTAGCTAACAGGACCAGTGGTCAGGGATGATGGGAGTTGTAGTCCCAAAACATCTGGAGGGCCGAGTTTGCCTATGCCTGACTTAGGGTTTTCCTGAGCTTGCTGATGCCTACACCTTTCCCCCAGTGGCTCCACTTTGGCTCCCAACAATTCTGTTGGTGCTCAGCACCCACGTTTGCTATTAAGGGGACTGGCCACACACAGGTGTGCTGGTTTTATAGTAATCCTAGTGCTCTATGACTGGTGCACATGCACCATGCTCAACCCCAATAGCATGGAATAGGGTCACTTGCAGAGGCCTGAGAGAGATGGTGCATGTGGAATAGGATAAGGCTTGTTCAGGGTTTCCTCCTGACCCCTCTTCTCACACAAAGACCACTATCAACAGAGGCTGCCCCACCAACCTCAGTCTGCCCTCAGCCACTTGCCTGCCTTCTTCCTTAACAACCACCCCAGGGCGTGGCTCTGGCTGTCAGCTTGCTTGTCCTTGTCAATTTTGCCCCTATAGAAGTCAATGAGGGGGGAAGCAGGATGGGGACAAAACTAGAATAAGTTGGTTCCACCACTCATTGACTCTGGCCCCACCTACAGTTGGCCTCCCTGCCTTTCCCCCCACCAGTCCCAATGGGCACAAGCCACCACTGTCCACTATTTTTATGAAGCAGTAGAAGCTGGTGCAACCATATGCAAGACTCGTGTTGATGGGTGATAGAATGGTAGAGTTGGAAGGGTCTACAAGGGTCATCTAGTCCAAGTCCATGCCATGCAGGAATCACAGCTAAAGAATCCCTGACAGATGGCCATCCAACTTCTGTTTAAAAACTTCCAATGAAGAAGAGTTCACCATCTTCTGTGGTGGTCCATCCCACTGAGGAACAGCTCTTACCATCAGAACTTTCTTCCTAACCTTTAGTCAGAATCTCTGTTCTTGTCCTTTAAATCCACTGGTTTGGCGCCTACCCTTGAGAATGGCAGAAAACATCTTTTGTGTGACATCCCTTCATATATCTGAAGATGGCTATCATACCGCCTCTCAGCCTTCTCTTCTCCAGGCTAAACATACCCAACTCCCTCAACCATTCCTCATAAGGCTTGGTTTCCAGACCCTTTATCATCTGCTTGGCACAGCTTGCCAGGAGGTCCAGTTCAGTTTTGTATTGATTTGTATGCCCATGTTGCTGTGGTTTGGGCTGCATTCATTCCCTAGATCAGCCACCTTGAAGGCACCAGTCTTTCAGCTATGGCCTGCATCAAAGCCAGTGCTTTTTGTGTGTGTGGAAAATATGTTGGTATTCATATATGAACACTGGCCTGTGAGCGCTCCAACTGGAGAACCGTCGTTACCAAAGGTGTCATGGACTTTGTAGAAGCACGGACTCAAGACAAAAGGGAGAAATGAACTAAGGGGAAGGCACGTTTGGCAAGCCCTCACCGTAATCAACTCCAGCCCAGAAACCTGTGACGGATGTGTGGATCCAGAATTGGACCTTCACAATCACTTACGGACTCACTGTTAAGACCGTTTAGATGGAAGACAATCTTACTCGGTTACAAGTGATCGCCAAAGAAGAAAGGCGATAGGGCTACAATGGGCAGCCAAAAAGACAAGTATCCGGACTCTCTACAGTCACACACACACACACACACACACACACACACACACACTGATCAATCCATCAAACAAAGATATTGGGAAATCACTAACTGGACAAGCCTGTAGTGCAGGCTTCCAGCTATTGGATTCCAATGCCCTTCAACCCCAGACACTATGGCCAGGAATGATGGTAACTGAGGAATAGCAAGATCTGGAATCTAACAACATTTGGAGGGCCACAAGTTCTGCACTCCTATTATAGTATCTGAATTGAAAAAAGTGGTATTTTAGAAAAACAGGAAAGTGCTATGTCCTTGCAACCCAACTAACTTTGCCAGAACTCTCTGTGGGAGAGAGATATGCACATATACAGACACCCGAATTCTCCCGGTTTCTTTGCTGTTTGCAAACCTGTGCCAGCGCTATATCCACCCCAAAGCAATTAAAGATGGACAATCTAGCTGAATGGGTCATTAAAATGGAAAGAAAAAAAGAAAAGTCCATTGTGATGAGCGAGAACTTAAACCCAAGCTCACAACAATGGCCTTAAATCTGGAGGAAGGACTTAGTCTAGAGGTAACAAACTGTTGGCCTGATCTGGCCTGCTAAGACTTTTCAAATGATCAACCACCCCACAGTGAAATTTATCAGTGGTGGCATTCGTCATTCTGTGTATATATGTGGATGAGGGAGTGTCATTCTGAACTTTCAGCGCCCAGGAAACAAGAGGTGGTCTCCGTTTGGCCCTAATGTTTCCTGAATGCTCAGCGATCATGGCCAGTATGAACTTCTCAGTATGAACTGCATCAGGGTGGGAGAATTTAGAGGAAAACCAGGAGCAAAAGGGTATGCAGAAAGTAGTTAGTCTTGAAACTGTTAATGCTGGTGTTGGCTCCACATCTCCCACTTCCATCTGGCTGCATCTGTGGAAGAGTACATGGTAGCCAAGCCCATTCCATCAGGTTATCTGGGACCAGCTGCCATTTGATCCTTTTCTCCCAGAATCACCTCCTTCTCACTGGCCATTCAAGCTAGTCGATCAATTACGCAACTTAAAGAACTGGCATCTGAATTTGCTTGATTTTCCTCTTCCTTTCTCACTCTTTCCCCCCTTTTGTATCATGTCTAATAGACTGTGAGCTTGCACAGTGCTGAATAAATCTCTACACAGTGCTTAGTAAATTTTAGGTGCCTTGTGAGTGAATAAATAATGAACAGAAATAAAAAAGTATCTAATAAAACAATTAAAAATTAATATTGCAATTATTTTATTTCACAAAATTTATATACTGTTTCATGGTCATGAAACTTGAAAGTGATTCACTAAGAATGTCAATTAATAATGATTGTATGTAAATAAAGCCAGGAATCAGGAACAGAAAATATATAAATATAAAAGGAGCCTGACAATATCAGTTTGATACACTGCTTATGCCTTGCTAGACAACTTGGAAAATGTTTATAGAGAGAGAGAGAGAGAAGAAGAAGAAGAAGAAGAAGAAGAGTATTTCTGTGGTTAGATTGGAACCAATGTGCTTTTTCTTCCTTTGATGTTCTAATATTGCATTGCATTGCATTGCATTGCATTGCATTGCATTGTACTGCACTGCACTGCACTGCACTGCACGTGTTCTACCACTAGATGCCGCTACAGTGCTGTTGGCTATCTCTGTATGAGATTTTCACCAGCAGACTCCAGATAACAAGCAGTGCTATAATGCCACCTCTATGACTGAAAGCAGCACTGAAACAAAGGGCTTGTCTACACTTCCTCTTGTCTCATGCCTAGAAAGCATGTGTCCAAGCAGTTTCCCCCTTTGCCCTGCTCCTTTCCCAGGGAAAAGTCACTCTCGCTTTAAATTGGAACAAACAGCAATCCACAAACCACCCTATTTCTATTTGCTCTGACTGAGCACTGAAGAGTGGTTTTCCCCAGGGGAAAGCAGCAAGACATGAGGAAGTGTGGAAAAGCCCAAAGTCCTCATAGAATTAAGCCATCCACTAAATAAAGAGAACTGACCAAACAGGCACTCTCCTGAACCTGGTCAAAACTCTCTTTGCTTGTGAAATTCAGCATTATACAAAACAAAAGACTTGGACTTTCAACAGACTTCTTTGTGGTAGGACAAAACCCACCTGGGTAGGTTTTTAGAAAACCTACAACAGACTGTTTAAAGGAAGCAAGGGTCTTTTGATTGCATAAACTCATATTTTAAATGGACCTGGGACTTCAAATGACTTAATGGATGAAAATTACTGACCTAGATCACTCAGATAGCCGTAAGCTCTCCAGTCTGCAGTGCGTCTCTCAAGGATTTTATTACTGAGCTGTTCAAAGAGTCACGACAGCAAGGAGTTAATGCAGAAGCAATTAAAGAGCCCCACCAACAAAGCCAAGGGGGGGTTGAAAAATGAAATTGAAATAGGCAGGTGGGGAAGTGAAGCTGAGTGTCTTTCCTTGGAACAAGCTAGTTAGACTCACTGGGAACTTTGGAAACTGGCAGGACAGAGAAGATGTGATGAGAAGGGGATGAGCTTGGCTACACCAGAGCATGCTGAGAAGGGCAGGGGAGCCACAACTGCTATCCCCCCCAAGAGAATATTCAGGTGCTTGTGCAAAGGACTTACAAATTAAAACAAAACCTGGAGAAAACAGTGAAGGGGGAAGGAGCTTATATATATATAAAAAAACCACCACCACCACCACAAAATGATACTAGCATGCAGTCACAAAACTAGTCGGAAAAGAGGGAGGTTCACTTAATCAACACAATGGAGAGGAATTCTTCCAATTCAAGGGAAAAAAATCAGCAATCTTGGAGGAGATCGCTATGCTCAAAACAGATCCACCAGCAAAATCCAAACAGTGTTTCAGGAGGTAGTTGCAGAAACAATTCAGTCTGTTGCAACTGGGATTCGCTCAGCATCTCAAGTAGGGATGGGAAATCTGTCAATTTTGGTTACCCTCAATTCCTAATTTTTCTCGTCTTCAGTTCAGCACATTTTCTTATCAGTATGCAATTTTAACAAAAAAGACCTTGCAAAAATTCATCTCCCTCCAATATTTGCATGCAAATTTTCTCATCAATATACACTTTTTTTTAAGTGTCTCCTCTTAATAGAATGCAATTCTGTATTTTTTAAATTTTATTTACTAATACATGCCTTCTTATGAATAAGTTCTACTAATATGTGCACATCTATACATTTTGTGGGCTGCATCACAAAAACTGGAGAGCAACAAATTTTGGAGGATAGCTGTGTTTGTTTGCATATTGTTTGGAAAGGGCGAATTCTTCCCATGTTCCTAGTCTCATGATAAGGAGGGGGCAAAGGCTCTCCATTGTGAGCGGCATCTGATAGACACATCACTCACAATGCACCTGGCAAATTTCCCCATAGGAGCTATGGCAAGCTGTTCTGAGCTCCTCTTCCCACCATCATTTGGGGATGAATGGATGCTAAGGTGCTGCTGGATGAGAACAGGGAACTGAACTTACAAAGAACCTGGTTGTGGGTGGTCAAAGTATACTGGGTGAGAGTTCAATGAAGAAGCGCTCTAGCATGTGACTTTCCAGCCAGCCAATCCTAAGGTAAAAGCATTGTTCCTATGTATAGGATGCTGCCTTATACCAAATCAGACCGCTGCTCCATCTAGCTCAGTATTGTCTATGCAGTAACTGGCAGTGGCTGTCCTCATTTGGGGGACATTCCCTGTCCTACCTGGAGATTCTGTGGGTTGAATCTGGGACCTGCATGCAAAGGAGATGCTCTACTGCTGAGCTATGGTCCTTCCCTTAAGACACAGGGAAATAGGAAGCTGCCTTATACTAAGCCAGGCCATTGGTCCGTCAAGCTCAATATTGTCTACACTGACTGGCAGCAGTTCTCCAGGATTTTGTACAGGGGATATTCCCAGCCCTACCTGGAAATGCTGGGGGATTAAACCTGTAACATTCTGCATGGCAAACAGATATTCTGCCACTGAGCTACAGCCAGTCCTGCAACAGGGCACTGCACCCTTGTCAGAGAACACCATTGCAAGACCAGTCCTTGACAGAGACAATAAGCTAACTATGCAATTAGAAGGGAGCAAGAATGGGTCCACCTGTGACCAGGAAGAACCCAAATCTTCTATAAAGAGTGAGCATCTCAATCCGTTGCAGCAGATCCAACGTCTTACGGCACCTTAAAAGCTAACGAGTTTTGTTGCCATGAGAGCTCTCTTAGAGTCTTAGTCTACTTCATTAGATGCACAACAGAGTTACTTTTGAAAGAGACAAATTCCAAAAAGGCAGCCATGTTGGGTTGCTGCAATGCCCTACAAAAGGCGTGCATCATAAAGGAGGCTGTACCCCAACCTTCCCCAACCTGATGCCTTCCAGATGTTTTGGAACTACACCTACCATCAGCCCTAGTATGGGGCTAATAAGAATTGCCGCCCTGAACATCTGGGGGGCACCAGGTTGCAGAAAGCTGTTGTTGCCTCAAGCCACAATAAGGAAGATCCCTTGTCAGTTTTCACCTTATCTGATTCTTCTTTTGATCCACCTGTGAAAGCTGAGGACTGCAACAGCATGATCAGTTTCACCAACTGAAGTCAGGGTTAGCCAATGTGGCACCATCCAGATGTTGTTGGACTACAAGATGAATGGAGAAATTTATGGAGGCTATCAATGGCTTCTAGCCTCCATGGTTGGCGGCAGTAATGCTTCTAAATTCCAGGTACTGGGAAACACAGGTGACCAGAGTTGCTGTGCTACTCAGGTCCTGCTTGTGAGCTTCTAACTGGAGCATCTGGGTGGCCACCATGAGAACAGGATGCTGGACTACATGGACCATTTACCTGATCCAGCAGTCTCTTCTTAACTCCCTTCTTAACTGTATTCCAACACCATCTAGAAAGCACCACGTTGGCTGTCAATGAGCTGAGTAGCTTATTCCAGGGGCAGACAATATGGTGATCTCCAGATCTTGACCCACAACTCCCATCAACCCTAACTACTGTCTGTACTAGCTGGGGACTGGTGGGAGCTGTAGTCCAACAGCATCTAGAAAGCACCTTGTTGGTTGTCCATGAGCTGGGTAGCTTATTCCAGAGACAGCCAACATGGTGCCCTCCAGATGTTGTTGACCTCCAGCTCCCACCAGCCCCAGCCAACATGGCCAACGATCAGGGATGATGGGAGTTGTATTCCATCTGGAGGGTGACATTTTGCCTACCCCAAGCTCATTCAGCCATGACAACTAAACAGAACCATTACGGCATATTTCCTTGAACCAGGGAGAACGGTGCCAGGGATGGAGGGCAAGACAAGGGTCATATCTACCTTACTGGAGAGGTTTCCATCCAGATTACTGGGAAAGAACCGTGAAGTCACACCACATGGCAGGGTGTGGTAGCTTGGGTTGGAAAAACAGTGTGCATTGCTGTTACCTTGAGATATATCTGGGAAGAAAACAAGTCATCACAACACTCTTTTGGAGCTGCACGGGAAGAAGGAGGGGAAGAGAGGGAGAGCGTGTTATGTGCACACTCCTATGTGCTAAAACACACACACACGGGCAGGTTAGGTTACAAAACCACACCACCACTTCCAATCTGTCAAGCCAGCAATATTTTTGCCTTGCTAAGCCCCCCCCCCTTCAGTCACAGCCCTGCACCAACCATTGTGGAAGACAGGGACCATGGAAGACTCAGTCTCTGGTACGGTGCAAAGTATAAATTTGAATGCAGCCTGGAGGATGCATATAAATATGAAGCTCTATGTGCAAGACCATCCAAACACAGAGATCATGTCTAGCATATTTAACCCCGCCTTGTAATTAAGATGTATGCAAGTGGGACCTACACCAAACAGCTGCATTGCAATTGCACCTCCTAGCAGAAGTACTCCTGTTCAGGGTTCCAGCCAGCCAGCCAACAAGCCAGCCACACCTTCTTCCCAGCAAGCCATTCCATCTCCTCCCCTCCATTTCCCATTCCCCCTGCTCAACTGACCAGTGTGGGTTGCCCCTTAAATCTGTTTAAAGAACGGTTTTATTTTGTACTTCTACATGTGCTGTAGATGGATGTGAGGGGCAGATGGGGCTCATCAGTCTGGGAAGGTAGCTCATCTAGCAGAAGCAAAGCTCTGATCCTCAACCTCTGCTGGCTGCCTTGCCGGATATATTTGGGAGAAGAAAAGTCTAAAGAGTAAAAGCTACACAAATCTGGAGTGGAGTCTCTAAGACCTTTGGATGGCGCTTTGCATGCCTCCTTTCAGCAACTCCTGTAGCTCAGCTGATGCCAAATGTATTGCTCTGCTTTCCTTTGGACCACATCAGTGAGGCCAAGAGGGGGGGTCGTGTCATCTGGGCTGCTCAGGACCTCCATACACAATGGCCAGGCTTGCACCTCAGGGAGGTCACTTTGGTTCTGCTGGTGCAGTGGTTTGACTTCACCCCCACAGGTGCACTCTATTGTCTCTCGAGACATGCACCATGTGGAGCCATGGAATAGATCTGTCATGCTGTCTTCATTCATCCCACCAAAAAACTTTAAACTTCTTTAAATTACAGACGGGGGTCTTTTCATACTTCCCAAATGTGATGCTCTGGACTATGGCTGGTCTTTCAAGTTTCAAGATCAGATACTGGGGAGGGTAGTTGCTTTCAGAAGACCACCGCCAAGACTGATCATTGGGCTTGTCTACTAAAATATTCTCAGCCAGGTAGGTGGAGGAGAAATTGCTCTGGCGAGGCGTGGTTTAAGCCAGGACATGGCTCTTGAGGGGACCCGCTGTGGCTAAGCCTGGGCCCACCACCGCTGCCATTTTGTTGTCAGTAGCAGCAACAGCAGCAGCAGCAGCAATGGGGAAACAGATAGGGAGGAGTGCAACTGAATAGAGAAAAGTAATACCAGAACTCAGGGTTCAGGACAGATAAAATAATGTACTTCTTCATGAAGCGCATGAACTATGGAACTCGCTTCCACAGGAGACAGTGATGGCCATCAACTACGGTGGCTTTAAAAGGGGTTTAGGCAGATTCATGAGGAATTAGGCTCTCAATGGCTACTAGCCACAATAGGTATGTTCCACCTCCTTGGCCTGATCCAACTGAGCTCTTTTTATGTTCTTAATAGCCCCTCCTTCCCCCTCAGAACCAGAGTAAAGTATGCAAAAAATAATATAAATATTAACCATGCAAACCATGCATGCAGGATGTCTGCGTTTTTTATTGATGCTTTTTTTTTAAGTACAAAAGTGAAATCTATTCACAACAGAGCTCGGAGAGAGCCTGATCCCTTGGTGCAACGTGGAAAAGGCAGCGCCTTCCTAAGGGAGAGCCAGCAAAAATTGTGACAGGCACATAGGAGGGAACAGAGCAGCTCTCCTGGGCCCTCGTTCTGCAGATAAACATCCCTGAGGTTAACAACATCCATGAATCAGTGACAGTTCTTTACCTTCTCCTCGGCCAAAGTCTATGACGACCCAGAGAGGAATGCCAACTATTTAAGGGATGCAGAGCTGCCAACTTTAACGACCATCTGTTGGCAATCCATTTGCCTTGCCATTGAACGAAAACCGCCACCCCATAAAGATCAAAATAGCAACACTTCCTTTGGAAGAGTGAAACAAACTCAATTTAGCAATTAAACCACTCCCAGATGAATTAAAAGACCGATAAGGATGCAAGGAACAGCAAGCAGCTTTAGAAAGCAAGAACAAGAAAAAGAAGCAGGCAGGCTCTCATTTACCTTGTATTAATTAAAAATCTTAATTTGGGGGAGACCTCTACTGATAAAACAAAAACATTGGTAACTGAGCTGGAAAATTCACCGGCACACTTGGGTGCTTTCTTTGTTAAGTGAAAACTTCATGATTCAAGGATACGAATGATATATAGGTTTGGGGGTGGGAATGCAGTACCTCTGCAGGATCCCTCTGGTTAATGAAAGGCTGGAATCAAACTTTCAATTGTCAGATGGGGAAGAGCAGACTTGGAATGAATAGATTAGCGCTGTGCCAAAATCCACCCTCCAATTACTCAAATTTTTTGTTCCCCTTCCCCTGCCTCATCTGCTTAAGAAGGTCTTTTGATTTCGGTGGGTGTGCAACTGGGGTTGCCATCTCATTGTGCAGTGGACAAGGATGGTGTGTCCGCATCTGCCCTTTGCTTCCTGACTTGCCCCAGGGAGATGACCTTGTGATGGGCTTACATTGGGGCATGAGACTGGGGGAGGCTGGATACCAAGCCCTCGAGATTTTGTCTTTAGGTGAAGTCCTTCCTTTTCCTCACAACAAAAGCTCACTACACTGTTTTCTTAAAAAGTCATAAAATCATAGAATTGTAGAGTTGGAAAGGGACCTACGTACCATCTAATCCAACTCCCTACACTGCCAGAAATCACAGCTAAAGAATCCCTGACAGATGGCCAGCCAACATCTGTAGGAAAACCTCCATGGAAGGAGAGTCTACCACCTTCTGAGGCAGGCCATTCCGCTGCTGAACAGGTTTTGCTGCCAGAAAGTTCTTCCTAATGCCCAGGTGGAATTTTCTCTCTTGGCATTTGAATCCATTGGTTCGATTCCTGCCCTCTGGAGCAGCAGAAACAAACTTATGCCACCTTCTGTGTGTCAGCCTTTCAGTTACTTGAAGAAGGCTATCATATCCCCTCTCAGTCTTCTCTTCTCCAGATGACCCAGTTCCCTCAACTGCTGAAGTGACTTCACTTCATTTAAAACAGGGGTGGGGGACATCAAGCCTGGAGGAAGCATGCAGCCCCAAGCCTCTCTATCTGGACCCCAGGGCTTTCCCAAGGCCACACACCCTCAAGGCCAGCGGTTCTCAACCTGTGGGTCCCCAGATGTTGTTGGACTACAACTCCCATCATCCCTAGCTAGCAAGGCCAGAGCTCAGGGATGATGGGAGTTGTAGTGCAACAACATCTGGGGACCCACAGGTTGAAAACCACTGCTCTAGGCCCTGTTTTCCATCCTCCTTGGAGGTTTTTGCCTTACTGGAAAGTGTCCTTGAACTCTCATAACGCCTCTTGCTTGCCTGGATGGCAAGCAGAGGGTGTGTGTGAGAGCATTTATAGGAAGTAGCCTAGTGCACAAAGGCACACTGCATTCCTTGCTCAAGCCACCTGTGCTTCTGGCCCCTTCCATCAATTGCATGATGCTGCCCAGAAGGGAATGTGGCCCTTGCTGTGAAAAAGGTACCCCACCTATCCATTTTTCATTTTTAATGAACAGCCAACAGGAGTACAGTGGGCAGCCTTCTCAACCCTTCCTGCGATTACAGCAAAGCCCACCCAAGGATGTAATAGCATTTCCAGGAAGTGCAGACAAGCAGAATGCACAATAGGATGAAAGACTAGACACTCGCAAACAGCCCTTGGGTTACCTCAAAAGGAAGGTAACAAAAATTCTGCCCATCACCCATGAGGATTTTCCTGACATTCTCTCCCCTCTCTGGTAATTTTCAAGTGCAATTTCTTCTCTCATTAACTGAGGGGAAATGGTCAGGGGCAAAACAACAACAAAACACAGAATAAATCCTGGCACAGCACTAAGTAGATCCATTTTAAATCCAAGCCACCTTGGAGGGTTTTTGTTTTTGTTTTTTTAAAGATACACTTGCCTCTTCTGACACCTTGTGGAGTTCCTGATGCCGCCAACTTCACTGCAGGAGAGTCAGATGAGAAAGCATTTGTCAAATTGAAGGAGGCCACTCCAGGTACAGGTGGCCCAGATCAACTTTCCTGAGACCTGTTGCCCAGAGCCTGGTTCTGCCTTATCTGTGTTTGGCAGTCCAGACAGCACTGAGTGCAAATAAATAGCTCTTCACCTTTAAGGCAGTTTGTAGCCTTTTTCTTTTAAAACAGGTGGCTCCACCAGAGGGTAGGACTTGAACCCAGGTCTCCCAGAACTGTTAAAGCAGCAGCACCTGCATTTTGGCATTCCCTGCCTATTGAGCTCAAGCAGGCACCTTCCCCATAGTCTTTTCATTGTCTGATAAAAACATTCTTGTTCAAACAAGCCTACCCAAATGCTTTGAAAGTGTAGGTAATTTTAATATGTTTTTAATATTTTGTTTTTTTTATGTTTTTAAAGTATGGTTGCGATTTTTCTCAGTTTATTGTGTTACCTTTTTGTAAAGCGCTTTGAGAGGTTTGTTTTTTTTTACAATCAAGTGAGGCATAAATTTTATGAAAATTTCTCATAAAGTGGGTTGGCCTTTGACATGGGACCCCATCCCATTCCAAGTTAGGTTAATCAGATAGGCTGGGGCAAAGTCACAGAAACTCTCAGTCTCCTTTTTGTCCAGTTCTCCACTCTTCAAAATCAGTTTGCATTTAAAAATAAACTTCCTTGTGAAAATCCATCAGTATTTTAGTGTCAATTTTTCATAAGATACACATTTTGGCATGCTATTTTCACTAATATATGCCTTTTATTGGACACTTTACCCTAATAAATATGCTTTTGTACATATTACTTTGCCGGAAAACTTGGTTGCAAGATTTGGACTCGTGTGGATTTTGAAAGGTGTGCCAGAAAGTACAAATTGCCTTTAAATGCAAACCAAATCTATTTTCTCCCCCACCCCTGCTCAGGGGCATGGGGGGGGCGGTTTGCACCAGGTGTCACCCTGAGGGGGGTGCCAATATGGCGGGTGGCCGAGGGCTACACTCACTGTAGGGTGGCCGAGTGCTGCCCGTATTGGTGCCACGCGTGTGCCGTCCGTATCAGCGGCACTGGGCAGTCTGCCCCGCCCTTGTGGCCAGTTTGCCCTGCCCCTCGACACCCCACACTGGGTGCCGGAGAGCCTTCCTTCGCCACTGCCCCTACTTTGACTCACCCTAAGCAGGTTGCTGCATGCACTAGCAGGAGAAAGCCTCTTCCGCCTAAGGAGGTGGAGTTGTGGGCTTCACGGCCTCTCCACGTGTGTGGCGGGTGGAGGCCAGCCCTGCGTGATTGGGGGGATTCCCAATTGGTTGGCTTGGGGTGTGTGGCCTGCCCTATTATAGCAGGACACGGCTGGGAATCTCCCTCTTTGCCGCCTGTCGGCTGTTCCTGCTTTTTCCTCACCTTCCTGCCCTATAAGGTTTTCGTTTCTTGACCTTGCTATGGACCTTGGTTGGTCGCCGCTGAGGGGCCTGGTAGGAATTTTTCCACTTGGCAAATTGGCACCAGCCACTTGGTTTTCGCCTACCTCATAGCAAATCATCACAACTTTCTGGGTATTGGCGGTTAGGCATTGGCATTTATTCTGTAGATGGAAGAGGGGAGGTAGCGCTATCACCTGCCCCGCATATTGAAGGGTAGCCCTTTAAAGGATTCCAGGAGGAGTGGCCCTGTCCGAAGCCTAAGGAGGTTAGGGCCCAAGGCACGCCCCCTAGCGGTGACCCCAGGGGAGTTCCTAGTTGATGTGCATCAGCAGGACTCCCCCCGGTTAGGACCAATGCCTAAGCCAATACCGCTCTTCACCTGTAACTAATAAAGTTGTGGCCTGTTTTAGCCCATTAACCTTAATAATTGTGTCATGTGTCATTATTTCCACCGGGGGGGGGGTCGGGAACTCTCCACGCCAAGGCTGGCAGTGACACAACTGTCATACTCAGTACACTCAGTTAGGCTGGCCTCAACTAGAGCCAGGGCTTTTTCGGCTGTGGCTCCGATCTGGTGGAACACTCTGTCACAAGAGACCAGGGCCCTGCGGGACTTGACATCTTTCCGCAGGGCCTGCAAGACAGAGCTGTTCCACCAGGCCTTTGGCCAGGGCACAGCCTGACTCCCTCCCTCGGCAATCTTCGCGGAGCTCTGGCCCAATAGTTGCCAGTGGCTTGAATTAATTAATTTTATAACGAATGATTTTAGACTGTTGTTTATGCTGTACTTTTGTACTGTTTTATTGTTGTTAGCCGCCCTGAGCCCGGCTTCGGCTGGGGAGGGCGGGATATAAATAAAATTTATTATTATTATTATTATTATTACACTGCATGGTCGAAAGGTGACTGTGAAGAGGGGTTGGACACCATGGCAAGAGGACTTTGCCACAGGGTGGGAAGGGATAATTTGGGAGAATGGAGTTGGGACCCTCCTCCTCACCCCCTGCCCTCTCCAACCTCTGATTTCACTCTCACTGGCTCTTTCCAGGGAATGTTGTGGCTGCCGGGAATTTAGACGTACTCCCCACAGACAGCAAGCAATTTACCACTGGAATTATGGATGGATATGACCCTCTCTCTGTACAGAGGATGCATTTCATCAGAAAGGAGTTTTCTGCAGCATTACTGCTGGAAGAAGTTTATGGCTGTTTCCCCCAGGGATGCTGGCAAAAGACTGTCTGGGTAGTTTGGAAGAAGAGGATATATAGCCCCTTCTTTGCCTCTCCTCCTTGCAAGCTGGGTGGCTTATCCATCACAGTTTTGATCCAAGTAATCCCAAGGACTATAGCTCTGTAGATTCCCTGACAATCTCACAAAATCGTAAAATTGAGGGAACTGCAGCAACTGGAGCTCTTCAAAACCAATTTATGCTTTGGAGCATAAAACAGTATCTGGAACGGTGCCTGTGGATGGCAGCATAGAATGTTGGGCTGCACCTGAGAGCCCTTCCAGACTTTGTGTTTTTATTGTGCATTCATGCGCTCATGATAGTATTAGGGCTGTTATCCATGAGCCTTGCTTTCAACTCCATTTCCACTTGCAAACATTTCGAGGTGGGCACACCGCTTCGTTTCCAAATAGTGCATATCCCACAACTTCCTGATGAAATCCTGTATCTTTAAATACCCCAGATGTGCTTTTTGGGGTCCCACTTTCGTTGTGCTAGAGCTCGAGGATGGCAATAATCCGGTAACAGTGAGGAAGCATCACAAACCAATTAATAAAGCAGACTGATGTGCAGACAGTGTAAATGCACCACTAGTGAACTATTATTAAATCAATGACATGCTAAAGAAGATATTTGCAAACCCTACCATTCACCAGTCTAGAGGGGCCCTGAGCGATGAGCCAGAAGCACCGAGTTCAAATGTTACAGGGAGCTACTAAGTGACCCGAGGCAAACGACTCCCAGTTTCAGTCATCCACCTGTAACCTGAGAGTCATACTAATGACTGGCCAACCTTACAAGGTTGTGTCAGGGTTACTGAAATTGGTTGGTAGTTCTGTGCGCATGTACGCACGCACACACACACACACACACACACACACTCCCCCCCTTAAAGAAACTTTCCCGGGAAAGCTCACAATAAAGATAAAAATACAACCATGCACCATGAAAAAAGCATATTAAAATAAAAGCGATAAAATAACAGTGCAAATCTGAATTAGTAAATAAAAGAGAAGCATGAGAACAAAACACTGAAGATGAAACTGGGAGAGAAGAAAATATAAACGCAGCTATCTTTATTCACTATTAAAAGTTTTAGTGCTTTTATCTGTGTCTTAGTGATTTTATGTGTATATTTTTTCTAAAAAAAAGTTTTGCGGATTTTAGCTGCGTCTTATGTACAGTTTTATGATTATGTACCCCATTTTAAGACAGCTCTTTGATCAAACTGTCTGATATGAATCTTCTAAATAAAATTAAATAAATATTATTATTATTATTATTATTATTATTATTATTATTATTAAGCTTTCCATCTGGTGTGAAAATGACACCAAAGCAGCTGATGTCAAAGAAACGACAACCCGGCTGGTGCCAGGCAAGCCACTCTAGGGAGGGCATTCTGCAATAGAGGCATCCCCACCACCAGCACCCAGAAGCATCTTTCTCTGATTGCTGCCCATCACATATGGGAGAGTACGCATTCCCAGGGAAAGGCTTCTGAAGAGGACCCCACAGCTTGGGGCAGACCCCTGTAGAGATGGGCTGGCGGACGGACCTGCCAGTTATCCTGGGCCATAGCAGGGAGTGCAAACACTTTGAATTGGTCCCAGAAATGGACCAGGATCCACCCCAGCCTTCTCTGCACCGGCAAGTTGGGTGTTCCTAGGTAGCACCCTAGCATTCTTTACTCTCCACAGTTTTTGGGCAGCTCTGTGTACAATGCATTACAGTAGCCCAACTGAGAAGCTACCCCAGCATGGATGACTGAAGTTAGGGCATCTCTGTCTGGAAAGGGGTCATGGGTGATGATCCAGCAGCCCAGGATGGCAAAGAGTGGTCCGTGCCATCAAGGCCACTTGCGCCCCTCAGATGACAGAGTTGGGCCCCAAAGCGCCGTGAAATCTCAAACTTGGTTTTGTTTTTTTTAGGGGGAGCGCAACTCCATCCAGAACACAAATAACCTGTGCACTTTGTGTATGTGTGTGTATAGTTCTGCTACTGAACTCCCACTGACTTCTATGGGAATTTCCCTCTAGAGAACCAAGCCTTGGAATGTTGCAGTTCAGCCTTTACCAACCTAGCACCTTCCAGATGTTTGGAACTCCAGCTCCCAGCTAGCACAGCTGTCGGCAAAGGCTGTTAGAGAAACTCGGCCTCTCTGACTCTCATTGGAACACAGGGCATAGGCAGACCGCCAGCCCATCTAACCCAAGTGTTGTCTACATGGACTGGCAGCAGCAGCACAGTTTCAGGCAGGGTTACCTGCCAGTCCTATCTGGATCTTCCATCGAGGACTGAACTTGGGTCCTTCTGCATGGAAAACAGATGCTCCACCACTGAGCTATGGCCCTTCTCTTGATGCTGCTTTTTGGGGGGCGGGGGAGCGAGGCTATTTCTCTGCTCCACCCACTAGCCTCTGCCTGTCCTGGCCTCCCTACATATACAAGGTAAGACTTTGGGAATGGCAGCATCCAAGAGGAAAACGAAGAAGTCCTTTGTGCCAAAAAGAAACGGACATTTATTTCCCTTCCCTCGTAAAAGCGTCAGAGCCCGCATTGCATCACCATAAGGAAAGGAAGTGTCCCTTACCAGAGAGTGAGTAATCGGTGTTTGTCATCCGCATGGCTGGCGTGTACGAGACGCTTGGCATGTCGTGGCCTTTCTTCTGCTTCCGTCGATACCACACGAAGAGTGCCAGCAGAACCATAATAATTAGCAGGAGGATAATAATCCCAATGATGGCTCCCACTGAATGCCTCTCCGATCCAAGAGCGGGACTAATTTTAGTATAGGGGTTTAATTCTTCCATCATGAGAGCCGCTGTTAAAAATAATTCACAATGTGCTGTTAAATTGAGTGGCAGAAACCCATTTTGCAAGGAGAGGCATTTATCTCTCCCTCCCTCCCTCCCTCCCTCCCTCCCTCCCTCCCTCCCTCCTGGCTCTTTGGAATCTCTGGACTACAAATACTGGATGGAAACATTTGCAACACCAGCAAAATATTTTGTAACTCGCTGCCCCTATCCAAGGGTTTTTCCTCCCTACCCCGGGTCAAAAGGATGGGCAAAAATGTCAATTTTAGTTTCTCATCTTGCCAGTCCCATGCTTGGGCTCACTCATCACTATCTGAGAGGCTGCCGAAAGAGATACTTGGGCACTCAGTTTGAAAGAAAAGGCAAAGGAGTTTGTCTCACCTTGGTCACACCTGATTCCTTTGAAGCCAGGGCTGCAGTAGCAGGTGCCCGTAACGTAGTCGCAGGTCGCGTTGTTCATGCATTCGCACAGCTGCTGGCAACCGTAACCAAATGTTCCTGGGGGGCATTCTGCAAATTCAAAAAGGGTGAAAAATTATGGGTCTATGGACCACAAGAAAGCTGTGTGTGTGTGTGTGTGTGTGTGTGTGTGTGTGTGTAACAAGGGTGAAATGGTTGGTGAGAACTTTGACAAGAAGAGACCATTTTTACATATACTGTATTTTTCAGTGTGTAAGACGCCCCCATGTATAAGATGACCCCCCCTTTTTTTAACCCAAAATTAAGAAAATGCACTATGCACTATCTGTGTATAAGACGACCCCTTATTTTAAACTTCAACAATTTAGGAAAAAATATAGTCTTATACACGGAGAAATATGGTATATTTTTTAATGGAGGATTTGTTAGTATAATGATTCATATACAGTGGTACCTTGCAAGACGAATGCCTCGCAAGACGAAAAACGCGCAAGACGAAAGAGTTTTCCGTTTTTTGAGTTGTTCCGCAAGACGAATTTCCCTATGGGCTTGCTTCGCAAGACGAAACGTCTTGCGAGTTCTTGCGAGTTTGTTTCCTTTTTCTTAAAGCCGCTAAGCCGTTAAAAGCCGCTAAGCCGCTAATAGCAGTGCTTCGCAAGACAAAAAAAACCGCAAGACGAAGAGACTCGCGGAACGGATTAATTTCGTCTTGCGAGGCACCACTGTATCCTGCTCTTCTAACATGCATCTATTACTCAAGGCAGCTAACAGTAATGGCAATCTCCATGGTACACAAGAACAGAGGAAATTTCCTTATAACAAGCCAGACCATTGGTCCATCCAGTTCAGTATTGCCTACACTGGCTGGCAATAGCTCTCCAGGGTTTAAGGCAGGGAATCTCTTCCAGCAGGGAAGGAGTAGGAGAGGCTAGGAAGGTGGGGGGGGGGGAGTGAGGCCAAGGGGCTGCAGGTTGAACACAGCCCATAGGTTTGCCCACCTATGACTTGGGCAGAAAGACAGCAGAGCTCTTGCCATCTATTCTTCTGCATTTATTTAATTTGTTTATGAATATTTATAAACTGTAAAAACAACAGCAACCATAAAACACCATTTCATAAATATCCAGGGACCACTAAAATAAAGCAAGTTTATACTTCATTAAATTGTGCCGGTGTGCCTTGTTGCTCTGATGCTTCAGTGACAGCAGCAACAATATCCTGGGATGGTGCCAGCGCTTGGCATCATTGGGCAGCTACAGGGGTCTGCTGCTGATGCCCCCCCCCAATATTTTCTGGCCTAGCACTCCCAAGGAGCACCAGGTGTCTGGGTGTAGACACCCATAAGATTTCCCACAATGCCCCTCACCTAGTGTCAACACTGGGCAATTGTGGGAAACCTAAAGGGTGGCTGAGCACTGCTTGGACTGCTTCCACCACAGCTAAATAATTTGCCTAAGGTCCACAAACAATGGAGTCCATTAAAGGACACTTTCCCTGGAAGGGGTAGGGGCCCCAAGCCAGTCCTGACAACAAAAGTATCCATGATTTAGCTCTGCATTCTTCCTCCCTTTTTCTCTCCTCCTGGATGCTGAAAGTTTGGTTGTCCTGTATTTCTACCAGAGGCAAAATGATTGAATGTCCAGTGACATAATTTATTCAAGCAATTACCATGATGGCCTAGGACAATAAATCCAGAGGCTGCTTATAACGTATTGTTGGGCAACTTTCTGTAAGAAATAGAAAGGAAGGCTGCAAAGCGGCCTGGAAACTCCTGAGACTTTGGAGAAAGAGAAGAATGGGGAGTTCTACAGGAAGTGCCAGTCAACTGTACTATTTATTCGCCCTAAACCAGCAAAGCTCCTTCAAGATGACCACCTCCTTGGTCCCATCAGACACAGGCTGCCCAGCCCAGCAGCAACACTTTCATAAAGTCCACTGGAGGAAGGCAACTCTCTCCTTCCAAAAACCATCATTAAAGCCCTGAATGTGAACATGAGACAAGGAAGCTGGCTCCAAATGACCTGTTCTAAGCTCTCAACGTTGTTATCTGTCTTAAATTGCAGGGAGAGCTGTTTTTATCATGTAAGGCCATAGTCATGTTCACACCACACATTTAAAACACTATGATACCACTTTAAACAGCCACAGCATCCCCCAAAGAATTCTGGGAGCTGTAGTTTGTTAAGGGTGCTGAGAGTTGGTAGGAGACCCAGGAGATGCTGGAGTAGAGGGGCCCCCTATGGCCTCATCTAGCAGGCTCTTTTTATGTTCTTGCTGATCCATGGGTGGAGTGGGGAGCCTAAAATCCATGATAGGGCAACCTACCTGCCACAAAAAGTGAGCAAAGCTTTGGAGTTCTCTAGAGCTCTTCATCAGAATGGATAAGTAAGCACTTCTCTTGGGTCTTTCAATCACTGAGGTTTTGTGCATTTTAGCACTTAGGACTATTTCATTTCCTCCTTTGTTGGATTTAGTGGTTTTTAAATAGTTTTTATTGATCTTGCGCTGTGGCTTCTTGATGGTTTTATGTGGCATTGATGCCGATCATTGTGCCAGTTTTTTTTTTTTGCTTCTGTATTGCTTGTTTTTAGCTTTGACTATATTTGCCATGCATTGATTTTTAAAATTTGTGAACTGTCCAGAGAGAGCATGGTTAATTGGTCAGTATAAAAATGCCCCAAATAAAAGAGATAGATAAATAAGAACCCTGCAGCTGCATCAGGCCAACGGGGGCCCATCTAGTCCAGCATCCTGTTCTCACAGTGGCCAACCAGATGCCCCACTGGGAAGGCTGCAAGCAGGATTGGAGCTGAACAGCATTATCCCCATCTGTGATTCCCAGCGACAGGCACACTGTTTCCAGCGCTGGAGGCAGAACACAGCCATCATCACTGATAGCCTTCTCCTCCATCATTTCAAAGCTATCCAAGTTGGCGGCCATCACTGCATGTTTGTGGGAGCAGATGCCATCACTGAACTATGAACGAAAAGGACTTCCTTTTGTCTCCTGACCCTGAAGAAATAAATAAGCACAACAGGACACAGCAAAAGCTGATGTGCTATTAAAGCCACCACCTATACTCTGTAAGCATCTGAAGGTGGATTCTAGGAGTTGCTGTGTGCTGCCTTAATTGGATTAGCCTCTGCTAGGAGGCAGGATCACGAGAACATAAGAAGAGCCTGCTGGATTAGGCCAGTGGCCCATCTAGTCTACTCTCTTGTTTTCACAGTAGCCACCCAGGAGAAGTCTGCAAGGAGGACCCACGTGCAAAACCATCCTCTCCTCATGTGGTTTCCAGCAGCTGGTATTCAGAAGCATTGCTGTGGGAGTGAGGAAAAAGCTATCAAATGCTGCTAGCCAAAATGGCTATGGTCTGTCTCTACATTCGGAGGCAGTAATATTGTCCCCACCTTCAAAAAGTGGGAGGTGGGAGGCTGGAGGGTGGGGAGAAGACCCAGGTAACTACCAACCGGTGAGCCTGACATCGATACAAGGAAAGTTCCTAGAACAGATAATTAAACAGTTGGTATGAGCACTGAACGGGTTGGAGAACTGGGCTCAAAATGAATTTCAGTACAGTGGTACCTCGGGTTAATAACTTAATTCATTCCGGAGGTCAGTTCTTAACCTGAAACTGTTCTTAACCTGAGGTACCACTTTAGTTAATGGGTCCTCTTGCTGCTGCCGCACGATTTCTGTTCTCATCCTGAAGCAAAGTTCTTAACCCGAGGTACTATTTCTGGGTTAGTGGAGTCTGTAACCTGAAGCATCTGTAACCTGAAGTGTCTGCAACCTGAGGTACCACTGTAGTTTTACACTTTGGCAGGAAGAACCACCAGCACATTTACAAGATGGGGGACACCTGGCTTGCCAATAGCACATGGGAAAAGGATTGAGGGGGTCTTAGAAGACCACAAGCTGAACATGAGTCCACAGTGGGATGAAGCAGCAAAAAAAGCTAATGATATTCTAGACTGCATCAACACAAGTATAGTGTCACATCAAGAGAAATAGAATAGTCCCCCTCTATTCTGCCATACCTGGACTACTCTGTGGAGTACTGTGTCCAGTTCTGGACACCGCAATTTAAGGAGGATATTGAGAAGCTGGAACATGTGCAGAGGAGGGCAACCAAGATGATCAAGGGTCTGGAAAGCAAGCCTTATGAGGAACTGTTGAGGAAGTTGGGTATGTTTAGCCTGGAGAAGAAGAGGGCTGGAAGATGGAGCAAGCTTGTTTCCTCTTGCTCCAGAGCGTAGGACCCAAACCAACTGATTCAAGTTAAAAGAAAGGGGATTCCAACTAAACATTAGGAAGACTAGATGAGCTACTGGCTCTTCTTATGTTCTTAAAAAGGTTCCCCACTGCTGCTGTAGCAGAAAGTGGAAGGGTGCTTTGCAATTAACTGCAACAGCTGCCTCGCACAACTTGAAACAGAGCATGGGATGTGAGGAGACACACACACATTCATTTTCAATTGTGAAGACAGCCAAAGGGAAAAGACCCTCCTAGGAACGAAGGGGAGAAGGCCAGCAACAACAACTTACTTTGCTCACACTGCTTCCCTGTAAACCCCGTCCTGCATGTGCACTGCCCGGTAATGTGGTCACAATCTGCTCCATTCTGACACTGGCAGACGTTGGCACAGCTTTTCCCATAGAAAGCAGCTGGACATCCTGGGGTGGGGTAGAAAGAAGAAAAGGTAAATAAGTAGAAAAGGGAAGCTTTCAATGTTTAACAGACCACTGTATTTTAATATTTTGTTGGAAGCCGCCCAGAGTGGTTGGGGAAACCCAGCCAGATGGGTGGGGTATAAATAATAAATTATTATTATTATTATTAACCAGGGGACCTGCAAAGCCAAGAATCAAGTCCCCACCTAGCTATGGAGCTCACTGGGCGACCTTGGGTCAGTCACCTTATTTCAGTCTAACCTACTTTGTCGGCTTGTTCTGAGGATAAAAAGGTTGGGTGTGGCGGGGAGAACCTGTGCGCTGCCTTAAGCTGCTTGGAAGTAAAACAACAACAGCTTTAAGAAAAATCAGTTTCAAAATTGCTCAGGTGACTGAAGCTCTATTTTGGTTCCTGCATGCCGTGCCCACGATCAAATCACAGGAGGCTTGTTCACAAGTTACAGAGAACACAGGTACAAGCTGTCCCTTGTTTGTGTGCAAGTGTGTGCACGTGTCAATTTGTACAAACTACTGTGTACACAGGCACACAGACTGCACTCTCGTTGCATGTACAAGAGTTGTTGTTCAGCCGTTTAGTCATGTCCGACTCTTCGTGACCCCATGGACCAGAGCACGCCAGGCACTCCTGTCTTCCACTGCCTCCCGCAGTTTGGTCAAACTCATGCTGGTAGCTTCGAGAACACTGTCCAACCATCTCGTCCTCTGTCGTCCCCTTCTCCTTGTGCATCTTTCCCAGCATCAGGGTCTTTTCCAGGGAGTCTTCTCTTCTCATGAGGTGGCCAAAGTATTGGAGCCTCAGCTTCACGATCTGTCCTTCCAGTGAGCACTCAGGGCTGATTTCCTTAAGGATGGAGAGGTTTGATCTTCTTGCAGTCCATGGGACTCTCAAGAGTCTCCTCCAGCACCATAATTCAAAAGCATCAATTCTTCGGCGATCAGCCTTCTTTATGTACAAGGGTACAGCTCAGCTATTGTCTACACAGACTGCATACTTGTTGAATGTAAAGTCTGAACTCCCCTAATGTGGGAAAAGGGGAAATGCAGGGACGTCTGAGGGTGGCTGCTAGCTGCTCTGCAGCAGAAGAGCCATGATGGAGAAAAGAGGCAACCCCAGAGTATGTAGACTAGAGGAGAACAGCAGCACTGGAATGGTAGCTCAGTGGTAGAGCATCTGCCTTGCATGCAGATGGTCCCAGGATCAAATCCTGGCATCTCCAAGTAAGGCTGGGAAAGACCCCGTCTGAAACTCTGGAAAACCGCTGCCAGTCAGTGTAGACAATATTGAGCTGGATGGACCAATTGTCTCAGTATAAGGCCACTTCCTATGTTCCTATGACTTGTAGGGACAGCATGGGTGGAGAAGGACCCAGAAGGAAATCGATATGTTTTCTTTAATTGTGTGAGTCAGCCTTGTAAAGATGTTGAAGTGTGACTCTTACACAGTGACATAGGACCATTGGTCTATCTAGCTCAGTATTGCCTGCACTGACTGGCAGCAGTTATTCTCCAGGGCTTCAGGCAGGGGACATTCCCAGCTTTACCTTGAGATGCCACTGGGACCTTCTACATGCAAAGCAGATGCTTCACCGCTGATCAACAGCCCTTCCCCAATTTCAACTATTTAATTTAGAACGCCTGGCTGCTAATGATGCAGAAGTTTGCATTTAAAAAGTCTCCTAATTCCAAATGTTCAGGTTCTAAAAACTGCAGTTCCCCTGGAAGGACACAGGTAAATGATCTCCTAATTTCAAAATAAATCTGGTGGTCTTGTTTGGCTTTGTCTCAGAACAAATTAAGTGCACTGCAGAAATGTTGACGTGTCTGCCTTGGAAGTAAGTGCTGGGGAATTAAGATGTTATGTACACAAATAGATAAATCAAGTTTTACTCCTTTTTTTTCTCTTTTGGTTAACATCTCTTTTTACTAGGAACATTTGTTTCTTTGCTTTGTTTTTTGGCAGAGATTAAGTGTGCATTAGCAACCCCCCCAAAGGATGCAATGCAGGAAGCTACCGCAAGGGGGCAGTGCATACTTTTTTAAAACAGACACATTCCCACTAAACACCACCACCACCACCACCATCATTTAAAGCTGTAAATCTTACGTTGTGTACAGTAGGGACCCGTCCAGCCAGGGGTGCACCTGCATTCTCCATCGTGAGGGCTGCATACTGCACCATTATGACAACTGCAAGAATGAAAACAGTCTGCACCCCAAAAGCCAACAGGGCATGCTGGAGAGAAAGAAAGAGAGAGATAAAACAATTATACAATATTTCCATATATCTATGTTTTTGAAAGGCCAGCCACTTCGGCTGCATTCACATAGCAGTTTACTCCATTCCCCCCAATGTTTCCCTGTTAATTTCTGTTCTATATTTAAGCTTTCACACAATACAGTGGTACCTCAGGTTAAGTACTTAATTCGTTCCGGAGGTCTGTACTTAACCTGAAACTGTTCTTAACCTGAAGCACCATTTTAGCTAATGGGGCCTCCTGCTGCTGCCGTGCCGCCGGAGCCTGATTTCTGTTCTTATCCTGAAGCAAAGTTCTTAACCTGAAGCACTATTTCTGGGTTAGCGGGGTGTGTAACCTGAAGCGTATGTAACCCGAGGTACCACTGTATAAAACCCATTTCTAGAAAATGAATGGAATATAGTGCATGCTCAGTGCTCCTTTCCATGTTATTTGATTCTAGAAAAAATCCCGTTTGCCGCCTTCCCTTTACCTGGAAAATCGTGAGTAAAGCGACAAAATTTGGGGAGGCATATTGGCACGCAGTTCTTTCCTGCTGTTTTCATAGGGCAGGGGTCTGCAACCTTTAAGACAAAAAGAGCCACTTGGACCCATTTCCGAAGAAAAAAAAACTGGGAGCCGCAAAACTCGTCATTATAAAAATAACTTTTTTGTCACTTTTATTATTATTTCTTTGTTTGACCCCTCAGAATTACTCCTCCTCATAGAAATAAACGTTAAATTAACAAGTTACCTTTGTGTGTGTGTGTGTTCTTCACTCCCCTTCAAAACAGTGACCAGCGTACATGCCCCTTACAATGTAGCGGGTGGGTGGGTGGGAAGGTGACGTCGGGATGGTGCGTGACTAACGCACGCACCGCCCCCATGCGACGACACAGCCAGTACAGTGCCCGCCACAGTGGGGAGTGTCGGGGCGCACAATGCGCCTCCTCCCCTCGCTAGTATCCGCCCCGAAGCCGCGGCAAAGGTGTTAAAGAGCCACATGCGGCTCCGGAGCCGCAGGTTGCAGACCCCTGTCATAGGGGAATCATGGGGGAAGAGAGGCGAGCTGTGCAGAAAGGGTAGGGTGTGAGTGAAATTTAGCAGGGCATGCCAGTATATTGGCTAAAAAGGCCATGGTTTCATAATGCAACAGGGTGAAAGGAACATTAGAAAAGCAGAGTAGAAGTGCTAGCATCGTAATTGGGAAAACTGACGCAACACTTCACACATCCGAATACACCTGTCACCAGATATCCAAAATGGAATTGCACATTGCACAGAGTTGAATGGGGAGTTCTGAGTGTGCACTCATCATCATCATTTTTAATTTGTATACCGCCTTTCTATCTTACAATACTCAAGGCGGTTTACAAGCTGAAGAAACAAAAAATGTACATCTTATAACAATCTAATGCAATACAAAAATGTGATAACAGTACATGACTTTAAAATAGGCAACCTCCATCAAAAAAGTAACATTCAACAATCATTAGGAATAGTATAAAATAATAATATCAACATATAAAAGTTAAACAGAAATCCACTCAACAGTTACAATAATATCTAAACTATAATCAATAAAACAACGGCAAGCAGTACATAAAACAATACAATACCCATTGAGAAGTAGAGGGTAGAGCAAGGCAGGTGGAAGGAGGCCTTGCCTGATGGAGTCTCTCCCCTCACACCCGCATAGAACAAGGAGGTGATGGGGGCATGATGCCTAGTGGTATGCCAACATTTCTCCTCAAACTTCTCAAAAGTCTCCCCCCCCCCGGTGAAAAAATGATTCAGTGTTTTTCTGCTTCATTCTCGGGGTGTTTTAGCATACTGGTGAGAACAGAGTGTGTTGAGCTTCCCTTACTGTCCCACAAACTTCAGCGGGTGCAGAATGCTGCAGCGAGGCTCCTCACGGGGTCTCTGCCATGGGAGCATATTCACCAGTTGCACTGGCTGGTGCAGTATAGGGTCAGGTTCAAGGTGCTGGTTTTTACCTTTAAACCCCTTTGTGACTTAGGGCCCTTGTATTTACGGGACTGCCTCTCCTGGTATGCCCCACAGAGGACCTTAAGGTCCATGAATAACCATAGTTTAGAGGTCCCAGGCCCTAAGGAAGTTAAGACTATCCTCCACCAGGGCCAGGGCCTTTTCAGTGATGGCTCCGACCTGGTGGAATGCTCTGTCTCATGAGACTAGGGGCCTTCAGGATTTAGCCTCCTTCCTTCGGACCTGTAAGACAGAGCTATTCCACCTGGCCTTTATTTTGAATTCAGCCTGATCTTTTATTTCCCTTCTCTTCCCTCCCCCTCCCCTTTTATGAAGATCACCCGCTCTGAGACCCCACAGCTAATTCTCCCCTGGCCTCCTCGCTGGCCCAAGTAGGACTAATTCAGCCAGCTAGCCCTGGTGACTATCTAATGCTTATTAGATGGATTTACCCCAAATTGATTTCTGAACTTTGAATTTTATTGTTATTCATGTTTTTATACTGTATTTTATGCTGCTTTTACAATTAAGTGTTTTAAATTTGTTGTTAGCCGCCCTGAGCCCGGTTTTCTGAACCGGGAAGGGCGGGGTATACATAAATTATTATTATTATTATTACTGTCGTGAGGAGGCCAAGGGGAATGGTGTTCTCCAACACCCCCCCAAACGTTTATCCACTCTCTTTGCAACCTCCTGTCTTTCTTGATTGAAAAGCCCCCATGAGACGAGTTCATAGAATTATACAATCGTAGTGGGAAGGGACAAAAAGAGGCATCAAGTCCAACCCCCTGCAATGCAGGAATCACAGCTAAAGAATCCCTGAGAGATGGCTGTCCAAGCTCTGTTTAATAACCTTCTCCTCCTCATGGCTTCTTTCTTGGGCTTTAGTTAGAGCCTGGGAAGTCAAGAAGGTTGCAGAGTGCACAACACTGGTGAGGACAGTTGTCCCATGTAAGAAACAGCCCTCACAAACAGGGATGACAGAGAAGTCCGGCTGAAAGGGAAGCAGAAAATGACGATGCCCACATATTTGCCCCAGGTCTGAAACAGAAACCAATTCAGTGCATACAATCTCTATGCACTCTTGCTTCTACTTTCAGGCTGCAAATGATAGGTAGCTGATTACATTCCCTCAGCCCACCCCATTCGCATTGGGTTTCCTTTACACTGAAATGAATGGAGTGGAAAGACATAATGGCAATGTAAATTACACAATAAGTTTTGCAATTTCGCCATAGCGGATGGCGACCCAAATAATGCCATTTCTGGTAGAGGATGAACTGCATTGGACTGGAAACAGCGCTGCTTGTGAGAGAGCAGAATGGAGAACGGTGCTTCCTTACTTCCCTGTTCACAAACACCCTCGGCAAAATTACGGGTAGGCACATCACAGACCCTGCACCCCACCCATGAGAATAAACCAGATATTCTTTCGCCTTTGATCCTTATTCTTGAATTGAATTTCTTTTCTCATTAATTAATGGAGGATGTTTACAAAAAAGGAAAGGAAGGAAAGAGGCAGGAGAAATGTTCACCGCTGCGCTCTTCTGGAAATTTAAGTAAATACGCAAGGAATCCAGCAAGAATTGTGGCTTTTGCTGAAGGCACTTGTCATGTGTAGCCACAATCACTTTTTAAGGGGAAAAAAGAGAAAAAGAAAATGTGCGCCCATCACCTGAAGTCAAGCAGAAGTGAACAGCAGTTTCCCAATTACTTTCTAAATATAATGAACTATATTTGAAATTGACAGGCTTCCTAATTTCTGTTTTGAGTGACAGAAATATTTGGCCTGCGGAAGAAGCACAATAAAAGCAAAATTACAGCTGTCTGTTTTTATCCGATCCCTCCTTTATCACTGGAGGTTTAATATGTTTTACTGCAAGTGCTGTCTAATACCTTCATTGCACTGTGAATATGAAGTAACATTTCTGAACGACAGGCTGGGTCTTCCCAGAGATGATCCGCCTCCAATTAAGGATTCATTAGGGAAATGCCAGTTTTTGGATCCTCAAATGTCAATCTTCTACCTAGGCAATTTCAGAGAAGTCACCACACGTCCCTCCAGAAAGCACTGATTTTAACAACTAAATTATGTGTAATAGGAATATCTCATCTCTCTAATTTTCTCAGCCATATGGACCTTGCAACACAGAATTGTTGATCACTTAATGATTTCTAAAAGAAAGTGTTGAAAAGAATGAACAGACCTTCCTTTAGCACAGCCTTTGCCAACTCAGTGCCCTCCAGATCAAAACATCTGGAGGGTTCCAGGTTGGCAAAGCCTGCTCTAACCATACAAATGGGTGCATTTGCTTTGCAGTTCAGTACAAATTCACCTATGCAAACAAACAAGAATACTAAGTAGAAAACCTTGTAGCAAGGTTGGTTCAGGGACAGAGTTCCTAGTAGATAGGTTTGTGCATAAGTGTTCAATTTACTATTCTGAACTAGGGCTGCTTCCTTACCTGGGCTATCCTGGAGGTTTCATTTTGATTTGATTAATGGCTATTAACTGGACAAAGAGCCATCCTTTACTATTTGAGACTTTACACAGAATGAACCATGTTTTCCCAAACCGATGACAGAAATGCAAAGAGACAAGGATAAAGGGTTTCACTGTGACAGCCGAGAACTGGTGTTAGCCCTAAATGGTGCTGGCTTATCTAAAGGACACTCAGCTTTGTCTGTACAAACCTGGTCTACTTATAAGATCAGATATAGACTGCCCACAAATATGGTACATTAGATTTGTGAACACAAGGAATAGGGCCTTCTTGATGGTGGCTCCACATTTGTGGACCTCCCTTCTCACACCTATGAAAGGCCCCTTCAATACATGCACTTCTTGAAGGCTCATTTGTTCCAATCTGCCTTTCTTCAACAATGTTTTTTTTTTTTATTACACTGATTACACGAGACTCTTTATGCTTCTGGATTCTTCCCCTTCCCCTTTTTGCCCCATTCAAATATTTTATTATCTCACCTTTCCTTCCTGAAGAGTGCCTAGGATGGCTCAACATAAAATCTGATAAAACTATGTTAAATATACCTTAAAAAATGACAGTTCCAAAAGCCTGGATGACAAAAAAAAATGTATTCAAATCTTCAAGGAAGGGGGTCATCTGGTTTTCCCCAGGAGGGCATTTCAGAGATGGGGTGCTGCCACAGATCAAGCCCTTGGGACGACCCCACCCTCTTTGCTATCTGTGGAGGTGAGACTGTGAAAAGGGGGTTTCTCCCGCAGGATTGCAAACTGTGCAGATAGATCTTTTCTAGTTCTGCTCCGTCTCATGGTGGCTATACCGCAAATCAGGGTGAAGGACAAGTAAATGTGTTTTTCACATGAAAATAAGGCAGACCTATTGCTACGAAAGACAGGAAAAGAAATTGCTCCTTACTCTGGGAACAGTCTTTGCCTATCCAACCAGGGTAGCACTGGCAAGACCCATCCAGGGGGTTACATGTCCCGTTGTTGGTGCACACACACACTTCGGCACAATCCTTCCCATATCTTCCGCTTGGACACACTGTATAGAAACAGAAATGTACACAGAATCATAGGATTGTAAAGTTGGAAGGGATGCCAAGGCTCATCTAGTCCAACCCGCTGCAATGCAAGAATCCTGCCCACAGCCATCCCAGGGTGGACTCATGCCACCAACGTTGTAGTTAACAGCCAGACACACTGACCCAAAGATAACCTTGTCTTGAGTCTCACTGAGCTTCATTATTGGTCATTGGACTGTGGTGTGTGCGTGTGTGTATGTATGTATGTTGATATGTGTAGAGAGAATGCACTGAAGGTAAAAGATGTGGTTCAGCTGCTGAAGCCAAGGAGGCACATGGCCAGGTGGTTGGTGAGATTCTGGAAACACATCGTGAAACACAAATCACAATGCTAAAGTGAGACCCATTGAATGAGTTTTCTGGTGACAAAAAGGATGCCTATTCCCCTCTGTGGCCACAGGTTGCTATGCATGGCTTTCAATAAGTATATATCCATAGAAATCCATCCATCTACAGATGGATGAAATACAGTGGTACCTCGGGTTAAGTACTTAATTCGTTCCGGAGGTCCGTTCTTAACCTGAACCTGTTCTTAACCTGAAGCACCACTTTAGCTAAGGGGCCCTCCCGCTGCCGCCGCAACGCTGGAGCACGATTTCTGTTCTCATCCTGAAGCAAAGTTCTTAACCCGAGGTAATATTTCTGAGTTAGCGGAGTCTCTAACCTGAAGCGTATGTAACCTGAAGCGTATGTAACCCGAGGTACCACTGTAAATCCATCCATTGATTAGGACACATGTCATTTCAAAAGTAAACACACACACAGAAACACAGAGAGAGAGGGAGGGAGGGAGGGAGGGAGGGAGAGCATCAGTATTACGTTTTTCACCTAGCACTGCTTAGTCCATAAGACAGGGGAGGAAAAAACCCTTTAATTTTATTCTAAAGCCAATCTGGTGCCCTGCAGATGTTTTGGAATTCAACTCCAATTAGCACCAGCCATCGCAGCCTTGACTAGTCTAAAACATACAGCGTGCCCCAGGTTGGTGAAGGAACGCTGTAACCGTAGCAGGTCTTGAGGGTATTGAATTAAACTCTTCTATACAGACAAGTTATATCCTTAGGTTCCGACATAACTACAGAATACTGATGGAAAACCAGTACGTAGTCCCTGTTTTCTAGCATGACAATGGAAGCATTGTCAAATTGTTCTTATTGGCTGCTGGATTCTCTCCCTGACAAAAGCAGGCATCTTATAACCACGCTCACTAAACAGATAAAACCAGCTCACCCAGTCCATCAGTGCAACGAAAGGCACACAAACATAACTGGACTCACATCCTTGCAAATAGGTAGAGGTATTTTGTTTTTGTTTTGGCATTATTTCCCTACTTTAGCATTTTGACAATTCATGCTTCCTGATTCACATTCACGGGAGATGACCTCAATCTATTCCCAAAGCGCTTCAGTCTGAGATTAAAATCTGGAGCTGGGAATCATCTGCCAGTTCCAACTCCCGCCATGACAGGGATGGTAAGAATAGGCCGGAAGACAATCACATACAGTCTCAAAACACACTTATCTCCCTCCCAGAGTAGATAAAGTTGACTTTGAAGTTAAATGCTAAACGGAACAGTTTTCTCACTGAAATGAGAGAAAACGTAGCAGGCGGGAAGAGAAGGGAGAAATATTCACACTAGAGAGAAAGGACGAAACACCGAAACAATCTGTCCACCTGTCTTCCCTCATGCACAGGCCCATTGTTCTAACAGATCTCAGCAATATTATAACACAATTTTGTTATCGAGGGGGAAAAAAAAAATGGATTCAGTGACAGGCATCCTTGGCAGAAACATAATCCCATCAAGAGGACGTTCCCAACAGCCTGGTTTTAGAAAGCCAATTTACATAAAATAAAAAGAAGGCGATGATGTTATACAGCCCTTATCGGACTGCGACAGAGTCACAGAAGTTGGGTTGCTGGGAAATCACATATACTCCCAGACAGGGCTTCTCAATCTTTCTACTGCCGGGGCCCACTTAAGGCAGCTGAAAATTAAAAAGGCCACCCCACGCCCAGTCACAAAAGGGTGGCACTGACAGAGTCGGAGTTTGGCATGGTCAGCTGACATTTATTGGCATCGCTTTCTATGAATATCCAATACATATTCAGAAATGGCTGTTTCCCCCCACCCCCTTCACAGCAGTTTCCTTCTGGCAAAGAGTTCCATAGGTCAGCATTCCTCAAGGTGTTTGCTCTGGCAGTTTTGTGACACAGCCTCCCCATTTCAGGCTGAATTTGTTGACCCAGAGGCTCTAAGTGAGGAAGATTTTTCCTCTGACGTTTCCCGCTTCCCATCTCCGCAAGCCTCTCAAAGTATTTTTTGTTAGCCATCTCCTCTCATTTCTCCTTTCATACTTAGCATGGACCTTATTCCCATCCCTACCCCCTTAAGTGCCAGTTTCTTTCATCTGTCCTCTCTGGTCATTTTACATTTACTTCTTCCTGCCAAAACAGCTTTCTTCTCTTATCTCCTTCCTTTCTATTCCCAATTCATTTGTTGATTATTCTTAATAATAAACATTAACTTTCTTTCTTTTTAAAAACAGAGGCACAACTGGCTACACCTGCTTTTGATGGGTTAACCGAGAATGGATGATCTGTTTCATATGGATCTGTACTCAATATCCACACATCATTTTATGATAACAAACTGACTTGCTGCTGACTTGACAATAGCCCAGTTTGCACATCATGGTAAACCAAATACCAGCAAAATTCAAATACAGGCAAATTCTGGAGGATGGAAGCTTTTCCATTCGCAGGCTCCTTTCAGAAAGTGCAAATTTGAGAAATTCAGCTTTAAATGTGAACTGAGTCGAATTTCTCCCCTGTTTGGAGCAAAACAGACACAGTCCTCAGTTTGGATGTAACACTAAAATAGGGAATGTGGCTTTGTTGCTCCTGCTGGGAAAGCACGGATATTTTCTGCGTTCACACTAAACCATGACCTATAGTTTTCCTTCAACAAACTTTCTAAGTGGATTTTTTTAAAAAAACCCAGTCTGTTATCTGCATTGGATTTGAATAGTTCTGACATATCATCATCAGTCACTTTGAGATGTTTCATAGGTGATGATTTATACATGGGATAAATAAATATAATAAATAGTGTTGACCACGACATGCAAATGCTGTCATTAGACTGACATGAACTGCAATGCCCTTCTGGCTGGTAAAAAAACAGCAACCCAGAGTGCATTGGGAACCTGCTAGTCCAGAACCTGGTAGTTTGGTTGGTTTGGTTCTGATGCAAGTCGGCTCAGATGAACAAAACACTGTTGCACATTTCATTACCTATGAAGTCAAAGGCTAAGCAATTTGGAAAACAAATCAACTCAATCATATAATGGGATATATATGGTATTGTGAGGTAGATTTGCCTGCAAAATGTTTACTATATATCTTCATTTTCCAAGATTCTCTGAACCATGAAGGGGGGAAACAACCCACTAGAACCATTTTCAAAAGTGAGTTGTTTACCCTTCTTAGAGCCTATTAAAATCTTCACTGAAGCTGCATGCATTACGCACAAACAATAGTTAAATGGATCTGAGACATTTTGAATACAGAAAAGGGTAATAATGCTTTCTGTATTAGGAATACAAGGATGTAATTGCCATGTTAATTAGTTATTAGAGCTCTGAAGGGGGACTACTCTAAACCCCTGCTGAGATATCAGCTGTTTTCCGGCAGCTATAATTCGTTATCAATCCAAGCTGCTTGTATTCCTATTAATGGTAGGGGATCCTTAGCTTGGCTTTGGCCTCCCATTGCATAAATCCAGATTAGGGTTCAATGACCCCCCCCCCTTGTTGAGCTTATAAAGTTGTCATTGACCACAACCCAAATTCTTAGGAATGTAAATGGAACTAAGGGTGCATACAGGCTTCCTCTCTTCCTGCTGCTTTCCGCTGGGAAATCTCAATCTTTATAGCTGAATTGGAACAAACCTCAATTGATCTTTGCACTGATTCAGCGCTAAAGGGCAAGTTTTCCCAGGGAAAGTGGTGGGGCAAACAAAAAATTGCTCGGACCCATGCCTAGAAAGCACAGGAAAAGCAGAAAACTGCTCAGACATGTGCTTTCTAGACATGGGAGAAGTGGAAGTGTGGGCAAGCCCTCTATCAAGAGAAATCAATATATAATCAACTCCAGTGTTCAAAATCTGCACTGGCTGCCTATACACTACTGGGCCAGGTTCAAGGTTTCTGTATTAGTGTACAAGGCCCTTAGTGGGACGCGGGTGGTGCTGTGGTCTAAACCACAGAGCCTAGGGCTTGCTGATCGGAAGGTCGGCAGTTTGAATCCCCATGATGGGATGAGCTCCCGTTGTTCAGTCCCAGCTCCTGCCCATCTAGCAGTTTGAAAGGACGACGTGCAAGTAGATAAATAGGTACCGCTCCAGCGGGAAGGTAAACGGCATTTCCATGCGCTGCTCTGGTTCACCAGAAGCGCCTTAGTCATGCTGGCCACATGACCTGGAAGCTGTCTGAGGACAAACGCTGGCTCCCACGGCCTATAGAGCAGGATGGGCGCGCAACCCCAGAGTGGTCCGCGACTGGACCTAATGGTCAGGGGTACCTTTACCAGGCCCTTAAGAATTTTGGGCCCAGGATTCGGTTAGCGGAGTCTGTAACCTGAAGCGTCTGTAACCCGAGGTACCACTGTACAATATTGTAGTGGTAAAGCAACACAATCTGAGAATCCTACTGTATTGTGGAATCGTCTTATTCAATAAAGAGGTTCTTCCCTGGTAAGGGAGGTGCATTCTACATGCCCATGCACTTTTTTTTTGATACTCGCATTTCCTCATTAATTCTTTTTGCACTATACCTTGCAAATTTCTTTTCCACCCCCCAGGCCCTCTTCAATGCCCCCCCCCCGGCTCCTAGGTCTTTATTCACAGCCCCATCAATTCACAGGGGTCAATATTGACTGCTCTGGAAAACTCTGCTGGAACAATGTCTATGAATAGCCCTGTGCCCTGTCTGTTAATGGATTTCCTTCCTGCCTGTGCCAAAAGGGACCACTGACTGCTCTGCTCTTGTTTCTTACCTGGCTCTTCTTGTGAACTCTGCTAGCTTGGACCCTGCAAGATACTGCTCTGGATGCTGCTGGTGTTACTGCTGGCCAGCCTTATGTTTACTCAGGACTGGGGTTTTTTTCAGTGCTGCAAATCCTAATACAGTGGTACCTCGGGTTACAAACACTTCGGGTTACAGACCCTGCTAACCTGGAAGTAGAACCTCGGGTTGAGAACTTTGCCCCAGAATGAGAATGGAAATCATGCGGTGGCGGCAGCAGGAGGCCCCATTAGCAAAAGCGCACCTCAGGTTAAGAACGGTTTCTGGTTAAGAACGGACCTCCAGAACAAATTAAGTTCGTAACCCAAGGTACCACTGTAGATCAATTAATCATATACGTTCTGGCTGATGAATCTTTCACTGCAAGGTTGCATCCAGCTAAGTGCTACTCAGAGTATAGTAGACTGAAAGGAATCAATCGAAGTTAGTCATGCCTGTTAACTTGAATGGGTCTACTCTAAGTGGGGCTAGCAATGGATGCAACCCTATACTCGCATAAATACAGGTAAACAGCGTATTTATAAAGCAAGAAAACCCATTTCCTTTGTTTCTAAGATGATGCGCTCTTGTTGTTGTGAGGCATCATCGTAGGAAAGGGATTCCCCCTACGGCCAAGAGGGAAAAAGGAGAAAGACCCACTGAAGATGTTGCTTGCCGCTGACAGTTTTTATTAGCGCTTCTAAACATTATTTCCGCATGTATCTCAGGGGTGCCTATTCAGTTGATTAAAAACGTTTTAAGGCTGACTGATCTCACCGGTTAATCGATTAAAATTTGCAGCCCCGATTCATGTAGTTTTACTTGTTTACTTTGTTTTGCTACTGTTGCAATAACTTGTTTTATATTTCATATTCTGAGCTGCCCTAGGAAATAAATATTTTAAAATCAATAAATAAAAGAAGAGGAGGTGAAATCCCTGCTACAATCCTATCAGCCAGCAGCAGGAATTAGGTAGTCCGCTGGAAGATGGCTAGCGAACCACAACATCCCTTTGGACCACCCTGTGGCCATCAATTTTTCAAGAGCCCAGAAACCATTTGACCCCATAGTATAAGGCAGGGCCCATCTTCCAATCCAAGGTATTGTTCCCTTCCCCCTTTACTCACATACACCATTTAGATGGGTCCTTTTCCCTTCTCTCTTGTTTTCTCCCTCCCCAAGAAAATGGATCGAGGAGATGTGACCCAAGACACAGGTATGGGCCATAGGAAAACCCTCTGCAAATGCTCTCTCTTTAGGGCTGCTAGCACAGAGAGGAGTTTTCTTCCTCTCTGCTTAGCTCTAAATAATCTTTCTACTTAGCGAAAAAGTAAAGCACCTGCAATAATAGCTGCATTTTGAAAACAGCAATATTTGCACCGAGTTAGCCTAAAATAAATTATTAAAATGCATCCTTCTTCTCTTCTTTCTCATTTTTTATATTAAAGAAAAGCATATATATCATATCATATGCTTGCAACATTATGACAAATTGCAACACCGACTGCCTTTAATTAGAACATGAATATTTTATGGCAATTCTGCTGGGTGGATCAACATTTCAAAGGGAAGGCAGGGACGCTCAACAGATTGAAATCAAGAAAACAGGGTTTTGCTTAATGAGATAATTAGGCCTGCTTCAGACTGTGAAAACTAAGCTGGGGTTTTTGCATTGAGACAGACACAGTCGCCGAAAAGGGGAAAGTAATGTGCTTGCTCTCATATTAATTGCTCTACATCTTGGTGGTGAAAGTGGCAAGGAGAAAAGAAAACATATGTTTCTACTTAATCTATGCTTAATTATTTTTGCCTAAGTACTGCCTATAATTTGTACCTTACGGAAAAGCACGGCATTAAAAAAAGAGTGAGTTCTATTTTTTCCTTTAAACCCCCCCCCCCCAAAGAAACAAAAGATGACGACCGAACAGGCAAATGCCATGCAGCATATTATCTGTTAAATCTACACAACGGCCTTCCCCAACCTGGTGTCCTCTAGATGTTTTAGGCTGCAACTCCCTTCAGCCAGCATGCTGCCTGAGGGCTGATGGGAACTGTGGTCCAGGGTAGCCTTGGTCTCCCATTTGTCTATGCCACTTTGCATTTTGAGAATTAATAAACAAATCCCACAGCGGTTTGCAACCTAACTGAAAACATCAAAGGAATCATTATGAAATATTAAAATGAAACATTGAAGATGACACCCAAATAAGAAATATACATTTACTAGGGCTGGGCGATATCTGGTTTTCAACACTGCAATATAGCACCAGCTAAAAATTGCGATATACAGTGGAACCTCGGTTATCGAACATAATCCGTTCCGGAAGACCGTTTGAGTTCCAAAACATTCAACAACCGAGGCACAATTGCTGGCTGGCAAAATACATTGAAAAATGGAGAGATGTGTCTCAGAAGCCATTCAACTTCTGAGGCGCGTTCAAAAACAGAAGCATTCACTTCTGGGTTGTCAGTGTTTGGGTTCCAAATTGTTCGGCTTCCAAAGCGTTCGACAACAATGGTGGGACTTGTAGCCCAACAGAGCTGGTCCACACTGGCCGGCAGCCATTCTCCAGGGTTTCAGGCAGCAGTCTTTGCCATGAAAGATAATGGGAGAGGATTTACCCCAGCAAATTATTTGTCAAAATTACAAATACTTAAATACAAACGGCCATTTACCCTCGCTAGATTCAATGTGCTGCCATCTGCCTTATTGCAGGGCAGATCTGAGGGCGGAACGAGTCTGCCCCTGCGGCTTGATGGAGGTAGAAAGTGTCTCTCATGCCTTGTTACGCTGCTGTTTCTACGGGGATATACGCTCGGTATTTATTACCCCTGCTATGCAAAAATCTCCAAATGAATCCGAATTTCAATGTCTAAAATCCCTGGTAGAGTACAAGGATCCTGAGATCACGTTAAGGGTAACCAAATTCTGTGCAATTGCCATAAAACTTAGGGAATAAGCTGTGCTATCATAATGATTAAGGTTTTAAATGATAATTTTAGGTTATATGTTAGTGACTAAGTTTTAATTTATATATTTTTAAATTGTTTCTATATCTGTATTGTCCCTGTTACACCTAATTGCAAATTCAAATGTATCCCTATCGTGTTTTATGACTACCTTGATATTTTATGTGGGCTGGAACTTGTCTGTGACCGAAATAATAAAATTCATTCAGTCTTTTCCATGCTGGGGATTGAACCTAGGACATTCTGATATTGCAAATGCAGGTGTTCTACCAGTAAGCTACGGCCCCAGCCCTTAAATATATGGCCACATGAAGTTAATTTTTTGCTGAGAAAGGCCCTTGGTCCATCTTGTCCAATGTTGACTGCCCCACCCCACCCCCAGCCCCAGCCCTGAGGTCTTTCCTAGCGTGGGGTGAAACCTGGGACTTTCAGTATGGACAGCAAGAGCTCATTCACAATGCTCATCTCTCAGCTATCGGTCAACTCAAACAAGATTTCAGAATTTCATTTTTAAAAGTTCCTGCCGGCAATATGTACTTGCCTGTGTGTGCAGTCTGTACTAACTGACAAGTACCTTTTACATTTAATTAACAGCACAACTTACAAGTGCCACTGTGTGCCTGAGATGCTGTAGGTTCTGACAGTAAAGAGATGTGAGCCTTGAGTAGCCGGCTGCATTTGCAACATCTGCCACATTTTATTTGCACTTCTGTCCAAAACTAAGGAATTGCCTTACTTAAGCATGTTAGCATACAACTTATTTACAAAGGGGAGACTAAGTGCTTATTTGCATTTCTGCCTACAAAGGAAAACAGGTTTTCTTTCCCCTGCAGCTATCTAGAACCTCAAAGGCTTACAAGAATAATAATAGTAGAAAAAGGCGAGCTTTGCCCAGAAACCTTTCCATTGGCTTCTATCAATTGCTCATAAATAAATACAACCAGCGAGAACCACCCAGAGTCTTCATACCTTGATTGCAGAGTGGGCCAAAAAATCCTGGGAGGCAGTCACAATGTCCTGTAATGTGATGACAGGGGACAGTGCTGTGAATGCACTGGGGACACGGCTGGCTGCATTGATGTCCGTAGAAACCAGGTGGACAAACTAAAATAAATAACAAAAGCTGTACTACAACTGTAAAGAAGGCAGAAACAAGACACTAGTCCTCATCGTTACTACAGTTATTTGCAACAATGCATGCAGTTTACGAAGAAAGCACCATACAGTTTAACCACTCGACTACATTTTTTCTTAACTGAATGCATTTTTATATGTTGTTTTCATGAATCTATCTTTTTAATGCACACCTTCCTAATCCTATATATTTTCGCACCCATTATTTGGCTGGAGAACTGCAATGCAAAATTTGGATTCCGAAGGATGGCTGTGTTTCAGTTTGGGTATTGTTTCAGAAAGCACAAATTAGGAGGGGCTTTGCATTTAAATCCTATGCCCTTTTAAAATGTGTGTGGGTATTAGGTTGTTGTTGTTTTTATTCTGATTATGTATTTTGTGGTTTTTATATGCTGGTTTTATTCTGTCAACCATCCTGAGACCTGCGGGTATAGGGCTTTATATAAATTCTAACTCCAATAATAATAATAATAATTAACAACAACAACAACAACAGGAAACAGAATCGAATTTCTCCTCCATCTCTATATTCAAGACACAAATGAACTATCAGAAGCAAAGAAAGGAACAAAAGCAACAAGACCCTCCATACCTGTCAGGCCTAGTGGGGAGAAGCAGCAACTTGAAATATGCAAGTTCAGTTCAGGGACAGATCTGATAACGAGGGATACTTAGGGGGCAGGTGCAACTCCTGGCATAATGAGGCCGCCGATAATGGAGGAAGGAAGCCAAGCTCCAAGCAGACCATCTTGGGCTATACAGCCAGATTACATGGATAAGATGAAGGCACTCAGATGCCCTCCCGGCCTGTGCACCACCGACTGATAGAGCTAACCTGTTATTTCTCTCCTCTCTCTGGAAAAGTTTCAATTTCCTCTTGTCACATTCTAAACCCTGGGGATATAAAGTTTGCAAAAAGAGAGAGGAAGAAACCCCCCCTTGGTTCCCTGACTCTTTGAGGGCCTCTTTTGCGGGTCTGGAGAGCAGTTTTACAGCCAGAGAGAGAATTGCCGTGAACTCACAGGGAAAGAGGGGCTTGTAATTGAAATGCACAAAGGCCGTGGATGGCAGCCCTGGCCCAGGTCAGCACTGTAATGGCTTTAAATAAAAAAGAAAAACAGCAGCTGCAAGTTATTTGGGGGAAAAGGAGCTTTTGCCTGTGCCAAGGCTGACCTGCGAAATTTGGGGCTGGGGAATGAGAAGTGAAGTGGGAATTTTGTGTGTGTGCAAAAGTTATTTGCAGAGTTAAAGACACTGGTTCTGTAAAGAGCCATTCTGAGTTTAATCGCACAATTCCAGTGTAGACTCAGTAATTGTGTTTGGGTGTTCCCGCCATACAAACTGCATACCTGTGGATGGGATAATTGGGTCAAGCTCCGTTCTACAACCTCTGTTGTGGATCCCTCATCCAGGCCTTTTTTTTGCAGGGCAAGGGGCTAACTTAAATAAAATATTGGTTGGGGAAGGGGGTAAGCCCTGCCCTGAATAATCGGTCCATCAACTTTGCCCCCTCCCACCCCTCAAATATTTTATTGGGGTGTCCGAGATCCCTCAGCCGTGAGGAGTTGGCTCCTATGGCCACCTGCTTCCCTGTGGTCTCCTCTCCACGTAATGGCTGAGGAGGAATTAGGGATGGGATGAGGCAGGTATTTGGCCAATGGAAAGTGGAGAAAAGTACGCAGAGGAAAGTACGTAGGTTGGGGGGAGAACTTACTTCTTTGGCACAGGGGTCCTCGGTAGCCTGGTGCACACTCGCAGGTCCCATCCTCTGGGGAGCAGGACCCTCCATTTTCACAGTTGCAGGTGATGGAGCAGTTGGGTCCCCATCGTCCTTCTGGACAGACACTGTCACAATGGATGCCTGGAGAAGAGCAGAGATGCAAATCCAAAATGCTTCACAACTGATGTCTTTATGTGACTGTAAGTTGTTTAAACTGTTTTTCATATTGTGCCTTAATTGTTGCTAACTGCCCGGAGCCTTAGGGTGAAGGCACTGAGGTGTAGGCGGGTTCCCAAGAGGTTATCACACACAGTGATAACAGCAAGAACCTTTATTGAACTAACAGAACTGGGCAACTGCTTATATACATTTCTGAAGGCCTGGGCCACTCCCATTCCCAACGTGATTGGCTGTCTAAACTTCCCAGCGGCGAATCATGACTCAGAATTTAAGGGCCAATGGCAGAGGTCCAAATCCTGAAATGTTCGTGATTGGATATCATGTATCGAATTAGAACACAGGGGCTCAGAATCCTTAGTCCAGACTCAAGTTTAGGCAAGCACAGACCACTGAATACATAACAGCAGTGCTTCCCCCCAAAAAATGTTTAGGGGTACTCTCATTTTCCTACTCATATTGAAATACTGCCCCTCAATGAGGCCAAACTTAGATTCACAAAATGTTTAAGGGTATGCGTCCCCCCAGGAAAAAGCACTGCATAACAGGCATGATAATAAAATACCAGCAGAAGGACATCATTGCAATAGGTTGTCTCATACCAGTTAATTTTAAAATATAGGAATTCATTTTTTAAAAAATGATATTTATTGAGAATTTTAAAGTTACAAAGAAAAAAGAAGGAAAAAACAGGAGAGAGAAAAAAAGAAAGAAAAAGGTAGATAAAAATAACAATTAAACAATACAAATCAATAAAAACCACAGTCAAAAGGAAAAACAAAACACACAATACATCAAAATCAAAGAGCAAAAATAAACAAAAAATTTAAAAACAAATCCAATATTCCCAAGTCCTTAACTTTCATTAACTTATTTCATCGACCTCCTCACACCTCCCTTTTTTGTATTCTAGTTGTTAATTATCTCAGCAAATCCTTTCCATCTTTCACAATATTCTGTCATTAAATTACCTTAATCTATTTTAACCTTATCTTACCATAAAAAACCTTAAAACTTAAAAACTTAAATCTTATTTATACCAAATTCTTTTAACCATAACATATTCATACATAATTCTTTTTAACATTTCTGCTAAAGCCAAATAATTTCATTCCAACATTTTTCTAATACTCATTAATTTTACGATACTTTTCTAAATAAATTTTTATAACTTTCTTCCAATCTTCATCCATCGTCTCTTCTTCCTGGTCTCGGGTTTTGTCAGTCCTTTCTATCCCATCCATCTGATCCATCAACCTGGTGACCTTGTATCCGAAGCTCTTAAGTCTTTTCCATGTCTCTTCCGCGGGTCTTCTTCATGTTTATACCTGTACTTTACTTTGTCTTCTGCTGATGTTATTCTTAATCTCCTTCCTTTCACTCGGGGAGACTCCAACTTGACAATATCTTTGTCCCTTCTCGACAAGTCAGCCCCTTTTCCATAGTCGACACTGAAATCCATATGATATTTAAAGGCATGTTTCAAAGTCCCTCCAAAGTTAAGGGCCTCCACAACTCCGAACTCCCCCCGGCCCAAAACCAGACTCAAAAGGTCAAAACATCCCTGCATAGGGGGATCCATCCAACCCCCCATCTCCAAGCCAAACAGAACTCCATCTCTCCAAATCTGACTTTTTCCAGGTTCATTCGTCAAATCCAACAACTCATGTTCCTGCTGGGCCGCAGCTCTCTCCATCTCCGCCACTTGAGGCTCAGCAACAACCTCCTCCTTTATCTGATCTGTCAAAGCACATTCCTGGGTTAATTCCTGAGTGGGTTCTATATAGGTACCCACTGCCTGTCCAAAATTTCCAATCGCAACAGTCATCAAATCCATCTTCTCATGTAACTGTTCCAATAAAGCACTTGTCTTGCAAAAAGCAAGCACCAAAGCCTCCTCTAAGCACATTCTTGTTCAAGGTCAAAGTCTGGTCCCACGATCTTTAATCTCTACAGCTGCAAAGGACTCTAATAACAGTTTCACAAGCTCCCTCTAGGGGAAACAATTTCTATTTGTATCCATCTTTTTTTTTTTTAAAGCAGATCTAGCAACAAAGTTTTCCTTTTTCGGATATTTTGTTCCTTTTAAATGCGAAAGGGAACAATGGAATCAATATGTTTCTCTTCTTTTGACTATCTGTCAAAAACGTTTGTCCATAGTCAATGAACTTCCCCAAAACGTCTGTCCTGACACCCCGCTCCCAGGTTCAAGACGGTGGAAATTTACCTTTCTTTACTCTCTCTTCTGCAGGTTTAAACAGTCTAAAAAAGGTTCCCCCCTCTTCTCCTGCTTCCAAGGGGGGTTCAGTAATTTTAAATGATGAAAATTTAATCCTTTACAAACGACTTTCCAGACTCTAGCTTACGATGTCTTTGCTTCAAACTGTTTACAAAAGCGGAAGGCGGACTTCCTGTTTAGACCTTCCCGCTCCGGTGCCAAATTACGAAGTTTAGTAATCCAGTTTTCCGTTCTACTCACGGGTACTTGTTTAGAGTCCAATTGTCCACAGGAAAAAAGTCAGCGCTCTCCGACAACAGCAATGCGGCTTCACTCCGTGAAAAGAGCAGTCAATTCGAAGCACCGCTCCACTCACCCCACGTCGCTCCGGATCCCCGAAACCGGGTTTCCCCGCGAGTAGGGGAGGCGCTAAAGGTGCCAGCCGAATCCCAGGTCCACAGGCTTCTCTCGCCTGTGGTTTTTGATGGGTCTCCACCTCGCCGTGGCGGTCCAGACCCTAATTTTCACGGAGCGGGTTCCTCCAGATCAGAGGAAGCCCGCCATTGCCGGTGGCGCTAACCTGGAAGTCCTAAAATATAGGAATTCATTTTAAGGCTAGTATTACATTTTAAATTCACAATAAAACTGGCAAAATAATAAAATGCCTGATATTATTTATGTTAAGTCATACAGGGTAGAGTCTAACAGGGTGATGGGCATGGCCGCTGTGATGGTGGCCCCCTTTGTCTTGGCACCCAGGCTGCTTCATGCACTTTGGGAGACATATGTCAGAAGCGGCAAGAGGGTGGGGGTGGTGGAGAAAGGCAGCGACCCTTCCCCTGAATTTGTAGCTTCAGCGTGGTCTTTCAGGAAATAAGCTTCCAGGTAGGAATGTCAAAAGAATTGCAACAGAGATAGAAAAGGAAGTGGGAATTGTTGCAGTTTGCATGCTCATCTGTGGTGAGGAGCTTAAATCTGTGATTTTGGTGCTTAAATTGTATACCGCCCTTCATACATGGACGAAATGGAAAAATAAATGTTCTCTGATTATTAGGACACGGGTTATGTCCCCGCTCTGCAGAGCACTTAGCATAGTGGATAGATCCTACCCTGGACTCTCTCTTTATTCACATAAATTTGTATGCTCTGCAAACGTGCATAGATGCAAATCCAGGCACCAAATGGCTCCCAGGGCAATAGTTTGGCATTTATTATGACGTTCAAATCTACCAAAGTGCACTCTGTGTGTGCAGAGACTCTTAGCAGGTGATTTAAAGGCTCTGTCCTCCAGTATTCTAATTAGTGACATTTAAATAAGGGCTCCTGCTCTTTCACTTGTCAACAAGTGAATTAAAATAAACCAGGGCCCAATCCTGCAAGCCCACGGAGGGTCTCTAAGGAGCTGTTACTCATTTGTGTAAGACTCACGAGGGCAAGACTTTATTTTACTCAAATTAATGGGAGTACTCCTGAGAATCATATAACCTGATCAGATTTGAGCTGGAGCAAGGGTGCATGTACCTTTAACAGTTGCAAAAGAGGGGGATTCTCACGTGGACAGGAAAAAGGCATTGAACTCTCCCATGAGCTGAATTGGTGGCACTTTCTAAAATCTGATGAGTCTCCCCATTTTTTGCATTTGAGTGAAGGGGAGTCCTAGGGCAGCTGCAGGAGGGGATCCCTGAGGTGGGGGGGGGGGTGTCTGTGCAGCTGAGCCATCCAGGATTGACCACAGCTCCAGGGTGCTGCAGTTGCTAACACATTCACATTTTGTTAGAAGTTTGAAACACTAAAAAGGGAAGTTTATGTATCCCCCAAATCAAACAGTTATATGTCCCTGGACCCCAAAATAGACGTTAGAATACGCCATAGGATACACCTGCACAATTGCAACAATAATAGTTGTTCAAAGCTATCATCCTTCCAAAATACTTGTAAACACATGATGATAATGCACAGTTTTCACACACACACCTATAAGTTAGTTGTATTTATTGATTTTGGGGTTTTCTTTCCTCCCCAGGCAACACATACATTCAAAGATTTCTGTGCTTAAAATACTGCCGTTTTGTGTGTTTCCTCTAATAACTTTTTTACTTGACCAGGAGGAACTGCTTAAGGAGTGATACTGATGTAGAATAAAATGTCCCTATTTTCATCTGAGGAATAGTAGAGGGCATGCATCTGAACTAATTCAATTCCATAAAGTTTGTTTTGTGGAATGGCTTTTAATCACAGTTGCGATGTGTGGTAGGGCTTTGGTCTTTGAGAGCAAATGCAGCACTCTTGGTACTCTCTGAACTGTATCATGGGGCTGCAGCCAGCTGAATTACGTCTGCAGTTTAATCGCTGAACCTGCTACGTGTGAATGTCTGTGGGCTTGACCTTGCCCAAACCAGCATGGAAGAAACAGCATTTTTCACATGGTTGGGTTTAAACATGACCAAAACCACCACAACACTTTCTTGATGGATGCACTGGGACCTTGGCATTAGCAAGGTAGATTTGGAAAGAAAATCAGCCCGTAGTTTGGGAGTGTTGTTCTCAGGGGCATAGGGGGAGGGTGCGGTGGGGGCAGTTTGCCCCGGGTGTCATCTCTGAGGGGGGTGACAAAAAGGCACACTGCGGGGGGCTAGGCCCGTCACCCCAGGACGCAGCTGCGCGAGCTGCTGCCACACAGAGAATCACACCGCTGCAGCCGCATGTGGAGGATTGCACTGCCACAGATGCAGCTGTGCATGGAGGATCGTGTTGCCACAGCTGCAGCTGCTTGCAGATTGCACTGCCACCGCACAGCAGATTGCCCCCCCCCGGTGCACGGCGCCCATGCTCCAAACACCCATGCAGCCAGCTCCGCCACTTGCTGTTCTGCTTTGAAGGAGTAGCAAGTTTATGCTCTGAGTCTCCACTTTTGATGACCACTAACCACCACTTAGTGCATTCCATGTGGCTAAAGGCATGGGAAAGAAAAGAAAGGAAAAGGGTTGGGAGGTGTATATTGTGCAAGGGAATAAATAATCATATGTTTTGCAAAACCTCTCCTTCACTGCCTTCTGAATATTTTAGCTCAGTACCCGCAAAGCAGAATGCACCCCACCAGCTATGTATGGCAACCCAGCCAGGGGCTGATAAACTTCCGGTTTTCAATGTCTGCCTGGCCCTGCAAAACCAGAAGGGTTGTCATTGCACTGACAGGCCACACACTACATGCCAGGAGGCGGGGGCTGCGTTTGGCTCCGCAGGTCACATGCTGCGCAGGTCTGTTAAAGCACATGAGCATCAGACGAGAGCTCAGGAGTTTGCTGCCTCAGTGTGCCTTGAGATCTGATACAGACCTCATTTAAGCCAGCAATCCCTACACCATCCGGAAGTTCTTTATCAGCCAAGCGCATGTTTCTCGCGGATAAAAGGATAAGCGCGGGCGATGACTCCAAAATACCTGAACTCAGCCAGAGTTTGGATTATATGTGCTGCCATGGATAAGCTTCATTTCAGCTCATTTCCTGCTTTTTGATGGCTTCATTAGGCTGCCATGAGGAACATACCATGTTGGTGGACTTGCTACCCACTCGGACATCCTGCTTGGAGGATTATTAAAACTGACAGAACGATCACTGTCGAGCATACGTACAGGGCAGTTTTCAAAAATATCTGTGGATAGTGCACTAAAGGAGCATAGCAGGACTCATCCCTCCACCCACCTCTATTCAAGTTCAGAAATAATTACACATTTCAGAAGGGATGTTGTACCAAAGCCAGAGGCATCTTAACATGAGGTTCAGAAGCATGTTGAAAGTAAAGAAAAGCACAGCTTTATATTGCATTATATCATGGACTGACTATATTACTGACATATTACTGATAAGCACCTGATGAAGTGGATGTTGGTTCATGAAAGCTTACTGCCCCAATAAAATTATTAGTCTTTAAGGTGCAACAAAACTCTCTTTCTTTTGGCTGTATTAGTGCAACACAGCTACTCCCCCTGGAAATTATTACTGATCTAAACGTACACTATAAGGAAACAAGGCACCATAAATCAATTCCCTTTCAATTCAACCACAAACCTAAAAATAAATAAAAGGTGAGTAAAATAAAATAGGAAAGAAAAAAATAAGTAACAATAACAGAATATCATAATTGCTCTACTGGGCCAGGTGGAAAAGTCCATTTGTTGCCAGAGACAAATGGGTGGGCCTTTCCACACCTCACCTGGCTGGATGCCAGATCACCAAGATGGAGAACAATAGGCCAGGAGAGTTAGTGCTGGAAGGAGAGTTTGGCTGATGCTGCAAGCTAGAGACACAGAAGCTGGTCTTGATCCTTGCAAGACCCATAGATATGGTTTAGAGAACTCCCTGGGAATTGAGTGGAGAGGCAAGATTCATTGCATTGATGCTGTGACTGAGGCCCTCCAAGTTATACTCAGGTTGTATATATGTGTAAATAAAACCATATATCCTAAAGACACCACATTCTCCATTGACCTTCATTCTAAGGAAACCAAACTCTGGGCAAAGCACTATAACCTCTAGACTTTCCTGCCACTTGGAGATTGGGGTGTGTGCAACAATATGATTTGGGAGACTTTTGCTAACCATGCTTGCTACATTTCAGTTGTGTTAGGGGTCCTGATCCCTTGGGAGAAGCTGTTTGGCAGCACCCATAAAAACCCAGCAGGCAATAAATGACTGGGGGGGGGGGGTCCATGAAGTGGCTTAACCCACCACGGACCTACTTGCGCAATTAGAATGCGTAACCTAGTGATCCCCCTTCATGGATCACTGCCTTGCCGAGGCAAAGGGGCTTGAATAACTCAGAGAAGCTATGAACTATGTCGAGGAGGGCACCCAAGATGAACAGGTCATAGTGGAGAGTTTTGACCAAACGTGATCCACCTGGAGGAGGAACCGGCAAGCCACTCCAGTATCCCTGCCAAGAAAACTCCATGGACAAAGACAACAGGCATATAAAAGTTATGACGCTGGAAGATGAGCCCCTCAGGTCGGAAGGCGTCCAACATGCTACTGGGGAAGAGCGGAGGACAAGTACAAGTAGATCCAGAGCTGATGAAGCGGCTGGGCTAAAGCCGAAAGGACGCTCAGTTGCGGATATGCCTGGAAGCGAAAGGAAAGTCCAATGCTGTAAAGAAAAACATTGCATAGGAACCTGGAATGTAAGAACCATGAACCTGGGTAAGTTGGATGTGGTCAAAAATGAGATGGCAAGAATAAATATTGACATCCTGGGCATCAGTGAACTAAAATGGACGGGAATGGGCGAATTCAGTTCGGATGAATATCATATCTACTACTGTGGGCAAGAAACCCGTAAAAGAAATGGAGTGGCCCTCATAGTCAACAAAAGAGTGGCGAAAGCTGTACTGGGATACAATCTCAAAAATGATAGAATGATCTCGATACGAATCCAAGGCAGACCTTTTAACATCACAGTAATCCAAGTTTATGCACCAACTACTGGTGCTGAAGAAACTGAAATTGACCAATTCTATGAAGACTTACAAGACCTTATAGAAGTGACACCAAAGAAGGATGTTCTTCTCATTATAGGGGATTGGAATGCTAAAGTAGGGAATCAAGAGATAAAAAGAACAACTGGCAAGTTTGGCCTTGGAGATCAAAATGAAGCAGGGCAAATACTAATAGAGTTCTGTCAAGAGAACAAGCTGGTCATCACAAACACGCTTTTCCAACAACACAAGAGACGACTCCACATGGACATCACCAGATGGGCAGCATCGAAATCAGATTGATTATATTCTCTGCAGCCAAAGATGGAGAAGCTCTATACAGTCAGCAAAAACAAGACCTGGAGCTGACTGTGGCTCAGATCATCAGCTTCTTATAGCAAAATTCAAGCTTAAACTGAAGAAAGTAGGAAAAACCACTGGGCCGGTAAGATACAATCTAAACCCTTATGAATACACAGTGGAAGTGAGGAACAGGTTTAAGGATTTAGATTTGCTGGACAGAGTGCCTGAAGAACCATGGATGGAGGCTCGTAACATTATACAGGAGCCAGCAACGAAAACCATCCCAATAAAAAAGAAATGCAAGAAAGCAAAGTGGCTGTCCAATGAGGCCTTACAAATAGCGGGGGAGAGAAGGCAAGCAAAATGCGAGGGAGATAGTGAAAGATACAGGAAATTGAATGCAGATTTCCAAAAAATAGCAAGGAGAGACAAGAAGGCCTTCTTAAACAAGCAATGCAAAGAAATAGAGGAAAACAACAGAATGGGAAGAACCAGAGATCTGTTCAAGAAAATTGGAGATATGAAAGGAACATTTCGTACAAAGATTACCATAATAAAGGACAAAAGTGGTAAGAACCTAACAGAAGCAGAAGACATCAAGAAGAGGTGGCAAGAATACACAGAGGAATTATACCAGAAAGATATGGATGTCTCGTACACCCCAGGTAGTGTGGTTGCTGACCTTGAGCCAGACATCCTGGAGAGTGAAGTCAAATGGGCCTTAGAAAGCACTGCAAATAACAAGGCCAGTGGAAGTGACGGTATTCCAGCTGAACTATTTAAAATTTTAAAAGATGATGCCATTAAGGTGCTACACTCAATATGCCAGCAAGTTTGGAAAACTCAGCAGTGGCCAGAGGATTGGAGAAGATCAGTCTACATCCCAATCCCAAAGAAGGGCAGTGCCAAAGAATGCTCCAACTACCGCACAATTGCACTCATTTCACACGCTAGCAAGGTTATGCTTAAAATTCTACAAGGAAGGCTCAAGCAGTATGTGGACCGAGAACTCCCAGAAGTGCAAGCTGGATTTAGAAGAGGCAGAGGAACCAGAGACCAAATTGCAAACATGCGCTGGATTATGGAGAAAGCTAGAGAGTTCCAGAAAGACATCTACTTCTGCTTCATTGACTATGCAAAAGCCTTTGACTGTGTCGACCACAGCAAACTATGGCAAGTTCTTAAAGAAATGGGAGTGCCTGATCACCTCATCTGTCTCCTGAGAAATCTCTATGTGGGACAAGAAGCTACAGTTAGAACTGGATATGGAACAACTGATTGGTTCAAAATTGGGAAAGGAGTACGACAAGGCTGTATATTGTCTCCCTGCTTATTTAACTTATATGCAGAATTCATCATGCGAAAGGCTGGGCTGGATGAATCCCTAGCCGGAATTAAGATCGCCGGAAGAAATATCAACAACCTCAGATATGCAGATGACACAACCTTGATGGCAGAAAGTGAGGAGGAATTAAAGAACCTTTTAATGAGGGTGAAAGAGGAGAGCGCAAAATATGGTCTGAAGCTCAACATCAAAAAAACAAAGATCATGGCAACTGGTCCCATCACCTCCTGGCAAATAGAAGGGGAAGAAATGGAGGCAGTGAGAGATTTTACTTTCTTGGGCTCCATGATCACTGCAGATGGTGACAGCAGCCACGAAATTAAAAGACGCCTGCTCCTTGGGAGAAAGGCGATGGCAAACCTAGACAACATATTAAAAAGCAGAGACATCACCTTGCCAACAAAGGTCCGTATAGTTAAAGCTATGGTTTTCCAAGTAGTGATGTATGGAAGTGAGAGCTGGACCATAAAGAAGGCTGATCGCCGAAGAATTGATGCTTTTGAATTATGGTGCTGGAGGAGACTCTTGAGAGTCCCATGGACTGCAAGAAGATCAAACCTATCCATTCTGAAGGAAATCAGCCCTGAATGCTCACTGGAAGGACAGATCCTGAAGCTGAGGCTCCAATACTTTGGCCACCTCATGAGAAGACTCCCTGGAAAAGACCCTGATGTTGGGAAAGATGGAGGGCACAAGGAGAAGGGGACGACAGAGGACGAGATGGTTGGATAGTGTTCTTGAGGCTACCAGCATGAGTTTGAGCAGACTGAGGGAGGCAGTGGGTGACAGAAGTGCCTGGCGTGCTCTGGTCCATGGGGTCACGAAGAGTCGGACACGACTAAACGACTAAACAACAACAACAACCTAATGATGGATTGCCTCCCCTCATTTTAAATACTGCCAACCCAGACTCCTGGAATTAAGTGCAAACGGGGATTAAGGGAAGAGTTGTCACGTTGCTTCCTCCATTTTGACAGCAATATTTGGACTAGAATTCTTTCATTGTAAACCGGGCTATTTATAAATGGAGACAATTAAGGAACATTATTTCTTGTCTTGAGTTTTTCAGAGAATGACACCAGCTCCTTTCTTTTAAAAAGGCAGGAGCATTAAAATGCACCTCCGTTTCCCGCGGCAGAGAAGTCACCTCTAGCTGAAGACTAATGAGGCAGTATCTTCCCAGGACTAAATAAAGGCAAGATGATACCTGATGGGGATACTGACTTAACACAACGCAGAGGTGGTGGAAGGGAAGCCTTAATCGCATCTAACAGATGAGAGCAGGATCACACCTTTTAAGCATGTTTAGATTCCAAAGGTTAGCAAAGAGAGATAGATAGCAAATACATGGAGTGGCCCTTATTAGAAGCTTTTCAGTTGCACAACTCTCCATGTTTACTTGTAGTATGATAAAGGCAGAACTCAGTTGTATCTATTTGACATGACAATTACACCTCTCTCTCTCTCTCTCTCTCTCTCTCTCTCTCTCTCTCTCTCTCTCACACACACACACACACACACTCATATACACACATATTTATTTTAAACAAACTGTTTTACCTGAAATCTGAAACAAAGAAACGACAGTAACAGAAAATGAAGTGGGGTCTTTTGCTCTGTTACATTAAATCTATTTTTAATTAGCTCTACAACACTCTTTCATTTAAGTGCTTTCCAACTAAATTTTAATATCTTCTTTTAGAAATGTAGGCAAAGAACAGTTATGGTGCTCATTAAAAGACAGATGGCTGGATAGATGGGATAGAGAAAAAACAAAAATGCTGATAAAATGACACCAACCAAGAAGGTATGCAGGGGCGATATTTTCACCTGCCTTATTCCACCATGAACATGTCAAAAGTGTGCCTCTTAGAAAACAAGGAAGGGCAGCACTAAGGCAATCTACAGCTGTAGCAAACATCCCTATTCTTTCTAAAAAAGTTAGATTTTCTATGGTCCAAAAGAGAGAGAAGGTTCGTGGAAAAATGAAAGAGGACAATGATTTGATGGCATCATGGAGATGCCCTGGGGGGTGGGGGGGAGAGGGATCAAGTAAATAAAGCATGGCATTTTCACCCTCGTGTTTGGAAAGATCCTGGATCTCTTCCTGGGACCACCATAGTCTCAACTCACACAAACCAAAAAGTCCCAAGAGAGAAACTGTGAGTCCTGTGCAGTGCTATATTTTTCTAGAAAAAGAGGTGCCGGAACTCACCATGAACGCCACCCTTGTTCTCTTATAATGGCAATGGCGCCCATCTGAGAGGTGCCAGAACTGAAAAAAGTCCTGGTCCTATGTGCAATGGGATTGCTTTAGGGTGTATTTTAATTATAGTGTATTTTAGTAATGTTGTGTATTTTTTTTACATCTTGTAAGCCACACAGACGCTTGTTTTGGTATAATGATGGTATAATTGAGCAGTATAATACAAACTGATAAATAATCATCATCACAAAGGATGTTAACATTTTTGTACTCTGCCACTTCTCCCCTCTGCCTATGGCATGAAATTGCTCTTGTTGAGGAGAAAGGAAAATCCTTCCCCCCGGCTTCGGCCCTTGCTGTGTTTCCATCCAACTTGGCTGAACTGCAGCTCCTGCTCCTAATGAAACCGGTTGTTCATGCCTCTAGACAATACAACCACACTTCTCCAAATGCAGGAAGAAAGGAAGGAAGGAAGAAGGTGGATTGGAATAAATGAGAGCTGGAGGCTTCGGCCTGGCTCTGCTCCTCCTATCCCCCTGACTGTGGCAGAGTCTTGGGGGGGGGGGTTTCTTGCTACTGAACGGAATCTAATTATTTTCTCAGGGATGTAAGACCTGGAGAAATTACAGGATGTAGCTTCCTTTCCTCTTGTTTCAAAGTGGGGGAAAGGAAAGAAGGATCTGTGGGGAGATGGCTAGATCAATGTATACGCTGTAATTATTTTATTATTGGAGCATGCTCTCTCTCTCTCTCTCTCTCTCTCTCTCTCTCTCTCTCTCTCTCCACATTAAAAAAAACACACCACACATTAATCACCATCTCAAAGTACGTTCCACAGAAATTAGTTTTGACAGGACTTCAATAGACATGGTGGATCTGACGCTAAACACCCTGCTACTCTCCTCTGTCTTCTCAGCATGGCACGAAGTCATAACAGCCACTTGTCTCTGACATTTGGATAGCAGTTCCTGGAGTGCGGAGAGAGATTAGGTCTGATTCACTGCAGGCCATGTGAGCCTGTCAAAGCTGCAGAATTGGTGCTGGGTATCAAGGAGATTTTGAGGCACCTGGGAGCTCCCTAGCTCAGCCAGAGCAGCACCCAGACAAAAGGGAAGGCAATCCTTCTGTCTGCTGTGACCTCGAAAACCCAGCAGCGGCCAGGACACTGAGTCAGGAACAACAGAGAGTAAAATGGAGAAAAGAATACTAGAACTGTAATACTAGAACTGGTGGGCCTCCAGTGGAGCCGAATGTTGGAAGATTCAGGATAATTTTTTTAAAGGGAATGTTTTCATGTTGCAAACTATTGAAGTTGCTCCTGCAGGAGGCAGTGATGGCCACTAATTTGGGTAGCTTTAAAAGAGGGCTGGACCATAAAGAAGGCTGATCGGCGAAGAATTAATGCTTTTGAATTCTGGTGCTGGAGGAGACTCTTGAGAGTCCCACGGACTGCAAGAAGATCAAACCTATCCATTCTGAAGGAAATCAGCCCTGAGTGCTCACTGGAAGGACAGATCCTGGAGCTGAGGCTCCAATACTTTGGCCACCTCATGAGAAGAGAAGACTCCCTGGAAAAGACCCTGATTTTGGGAAAGATGGAGGGCACAAGGAGAAGGGGACGACAGAGGGCGAGATGGTTGGATAGTGTTCTCGAAGCTACCAGCATGAGTTTGGCCAAACTGCGGGAAGCAGTGGAAGACAGGAGTGCCTGGTGTGCTCTGGTCCATGGGGTCATGCAGAGTCAGACACGACTAAACAACTAAACAACAACAACAAAAGAGGACTGGATAAATTCATGGAGAACATTGTCAGTGGCTACTAGTCATGATAGCTAAGCTCTACCTCAAAGGTAGTAAGAAGTATATTGACGAGCTGGAATGCGTACAGAGGAGGGTGGCCAAGATGGTCAGGGGTCTGGAAACTAAGCCTTATGAGGAACGGTTGAGGGAGGTGGGTACGTTTCACCTTGGAAAGAGGAGAGTGAGAGGTGATAGGATGGCCATCTTTAAATATCCGAAGGGCTGTCACATGGAAGATGGAGCAAGCTTGCTTTCTGCTGCTCCAGATGGTAGGACTCAAACCAATCGAGTCAAATCACAAGAAAGGAGATTCTGACTAAACACGAGGAAGAATTTTCTGGTGTAAGAGCTGTTGAACAGTGGAACGAACCACCGTGGAAGGTGGCAGAGTCTCCTCCATGGGAGTTTGTAAAGCAGAGGTTGGATGGCCATCGGTCAGGGATTCTTTAGTAGTGATTCATGCTTTGTAGGGGTTTGGACTCGATGACCCTTGGGGTCCCTTCCCACTCTACAATTCTATGATTCCAGTGAATGCTTCTGAGTCCCAGCATGCTCTTCCTATGCTCTTATTGCCAGCTAAGGAGCTGGACGGGGTCCTCACTCTGAGTCAGATGTTGGTGATCAGGGGACCATTGAACTTGAGGCAGGAACTCACTGAACCAGATGCCACAGCACCTGGGCCTACAGAACCAGAGCCAGGACCAGAGCCAGGACCCAGCCCAATAGAACAATGAGTGTACCACTGCTACAGGGAAAAGACTATAAGCTCAGAACATTTGTTTTGCATGCAGGGGTAGACAACCTTTTTCCCCCTTGGGGAAAATCCATCATGTTTCATGTGCCAGCTCTGGGCAGAACCAGGCAGAGACTAAAGTGTGCCAGACTGATTTATCCAGAACAACCACCACCCTGCTTCCATCTTCACCATGGGACGTCTCAAACTGGAACTCTCAAACTGAAGGATGTGCAACTGAAACAGCCCAAATTTCTTCCCAGATGGCATTCACCTCCAAGTATCTTCCCTTTCCTCAGTTGAAGGGGAATTTGAAATTGTAAGCTCCTTTGGGGTAGGGACCTTGTCCCCTTACATACTTGATCTTCTCATGAAACCACCAAGCCTCTTGAAAGCATACCAGCACGAGTAGATACATGGGTAGCACTGCGACGGGAAGATAAACAGCATTTCCGTGTGCTATGACTTCTGTCATGGTATTCTGTGCTCCAGAAGCAGTTTAATCATGCAGGCCACATGACCCGGAAAAGCTGTCTGTGGACAAATGCCAGCTCCCTTGGCCTGAAATTGCCAAATGTGGCTGGACTTAACTGTCCTGGGGTCCTTTACCTTTACCTGCCTTGATGGGGAAGGGCCATCTCCTTTGCATGCGTAAGGGCCAAGATTCAATCACCAATGGCATCTCTAGGTAGTAATGGGAGAGACCGCTGCCTGAAACCTTGGGGAGCCACTGCCAGCGGTGGAGCTAGCCGCTTGGGCACCCAGGGTGAGGATCCACCCACAGGGGTGGGGCGATTGGTGTGGCTGTGTGATCCTCCCAGTGGGGGGCCCATCGCGGCATGTTGGCACGATCCTCCTGGCAGGGGTCCGATCACGGTGCAGCGCTGCCTGGGCAGCTGGTTGTGGCGCTGCACGCGATCTGCCCAGGGGGGATTTTGTCACCCCCCTCTGGGATGACACCCGGGGTGAAGTGCCCCCACCGCACCCCCCTTCCTACGCCGCTGACCACTGCCAGCGAGTGTGGAATTGCTGAGCTAGATGGGTGATCTAACTCAGCATAAGGCAGCTTCCTAAGTGCCTAGAAGAGATTATTCTGCAGAGATGCCAATGCAGGATGGCATGGGGGCTTACTTATATCTTATAATCCGGTGTCTGGTGATCTGTTTGTCCTTCCCAATGACTCTGCTGTTTTACCTCTACCGTCGCACTGTCCTCTTAGTGCCTAACAGCTTGTACTTTAATCTACTCATTAGCAATTACAGAGGCACGCTCGGTTGTGTGTGTACCTAGCATGCCACTGCATCCATTCCGGGCTGGATAAAGGGGAATACAACAGGGCCATTTGAAGGAATAGCATCTGATTAGCTCCATCTCAGCTGCCCAGGAGGAACAGATGGGAGTGGAGGTATATTGAGGCTGTCATTCCTGAACTTAGTGCTGGGGCACATTAGGGTGGTGCAAGAAAATAATTAAAGGGCTCAAGAGAACCCACGCACAGAGGAGGCGGCTTGCTGTTTTCTCAGAACAAGCCACTGGACTTCCATGTCATCAGCTCTTGTTTGGTGGCGGAGGAAACCTAATTCTGCCACAGCTTAGCACCGGGTGCTGTTGGATCATTAGATCACCTGTGAAGCAGACATGAGAGCAGATGGCAGAGGAATCTGCCTGCTGAGGCTTTGTTTGCATCACAGTTCTGGCCTCTGTCCAGTTACGAGTCATGCACAGAATAGAAACATTGGGAGGGGGGCTTCCTATAGGGTGGTTTATTGTTGGCAGCCCTGTGTGAGTGTGTGAAATGCTGGCTTGGGCCCTTGCTTGCTCTATGTGCTTTGGAGTTGGGTGAGATTCAGAAGAAAGGCCCATGCGCCCCTTGTTAGTGGTGGTCAAGCCATTGGTGTCTTCCCCATAAGGTGGAGCAGATTTGTGTGCCCTCTAATGTGCTGCATGCTGCGCTCTGCCTATGCCTTGTGTCTTCTTAGAATATCATTGTCTGGCGGCTGGTTACATGGATGGTGTACCTTTTCTAGGTTCATAGCTCTTTCTGGCATGCGTGTAGAAATCTGGGGAGTGTCTATCTGCCTGCATTGAGTCATTGTGACTGTGTAGCTCAGTGGCTGAGCATTTGCTTTACCTGCAAAAGGTCTTTGGTGCAACCCCAGACATCTCCTGTAGAACCACACCAAACACACTCACATACTGTATTATCTTCATCACCAAAGTGTAACAGTCTGGGGTTGTGTGGGATGGAAGACCCATTACTATTTCTGCAGCACGGTCCCTGTCCCCAGTAACCTACAGCCACCCAATCAGTATGAAAAGGGACCTTTTTAGCCGATGTATGCTTCAAAGATGAGCATTTAGCAACACCGAAAACACAAGGTGCTTCCGTTTCAGGAGAATGATGTGCAAGTTCTGCTACGTACAATGGAACTTCAAGGAAAAACACAACTTAAGCCACTCTGATAGAAGATATTGTTGTTGTTGTTTAGTCGTTTAATCATGTCCGACTCTTCGTGACCCCATGGACCAGAAGGTATTGGAGCACTCCAAATCATTTGCCCATGTATATGCACAGAAAAGAGCAGATCTAGCTGAAAGGCCAGATCTGCATTTATTGTTGCAAGCATCCCTAATTATTATTACCGTATAATTTTAAGGTTACTGTGACCTTGGAAAGTTGCATCACCTTGCAAGGGGCATGGCTGTGAGACTCATGAAGGTACCCAGCACTTCTGAATATGTTACTGGCCAAATGAGTTCATGGTGGAGGTGAGATTTGAACAGGGAACTCTGATCTTCCATCCCTTGCCTACTGGTTTGTAGTACCAGCCTTTCCCAATATGGAAGGAAGGTTGTGTCAGTTGGGGCTGATGGTGGCAGCAATCCAGAACATCTGGAGGGACTCAAGCATGAGGAAGGGCTGTGCTCTATGGCAGAGTTGGGGCATCTGTGGCCCTCCAGATGTTATTGAGCTGTGGTGCTCACCATTACACCTCAAGCTGTCTGAGGCTGATAAGAACTGGAGTCTAGAAACAACTGCAGGACCACAGGTGCCTCATCACTAGGTTAAGGTGTAAGTAGACTTATAAAGTATAACACTTCCACCTTCATCCCACTCCCATTTTTGTCCATTTATTTGAGAAGGTATGGTATATTCTATTTTTTAAAATCTCCCTTCTCCTTCAAAAATTAAAAAATAAAATTCCGGTTCATGCCCTAAAAACATCTTCTTGGACTATCTTTTGCGTAAACAAAAAATAAACTTGACTAAGATACTGATCTAGTTCTACTGAGTTGGGCACCTCATCAATAAGTTCCAGAGGCTCAATTAACATGAGGACATCAGTGGAGCCTTTGATAACTTAGCAAATGCAGATTAGTTTTTTTTCCTTTAAAAAATAGCCTGCTATCAGCAGGAGCCATCCTGAAAGGTTCCCCATCAAAAGAGAGAATTTTTAAGCAAAAGGAGGACATTAAAATCTTATCATCTCACTTGAAATTAAGCCAATGAAAAATTAAAGCTGATTTCTAATAGGCTTATGGTACATTTTTAAAGGCTTAGAGGGCACTGATAGAAGCAGAAAGCTAAGTGCTCCCCTTTCAGATGGGAAAAGACACTTCCCTTTTCAAAAACGCCCAGTGGAGGCAGGTAAAAGGGGAGAATGATAACTTACCCATCCTGCTGAAATGTCCCCGTTCCATCCTTCCTTTAAAGACAATGTAAGGATGCAGGAATATCACACAACTAAATTATTAACTTCAAGAGCTAGGATACAGTAACTAAAAGTGATTAAACGGAAATTATGGCAGAGATAACGGGAACAGCCAGCCAGAAAATGGCAAGCTAATGTGAACGCAGGAATGTTTCTATCTAATGTTTTCTACATAGCATAGCAGCAGAGGACAAAAAGGAATCGGCGAGGGATAAAGGTCCTTTTAAACATGCATGCAACAATGCACTAAGATGCACTGTGAAACTCTCAGCATGCTGCCTGGAAGTCTGTTTATTGAACACTTAACCTGATTTGTTTGCAGTCAGGTTAGATGATGTTATGTCAAAGCAACTGTTATCTCACACTTTCTAGTACACCCCCCCAACACTTTCCTGATCACAAATAGTACAATCTTTTGGGGGGAGGGGATTTGTCACACAAGACCTCCCAAAGGAACAACCTAAATTAGCCAGTATGTGATAGAATCCCACCTGTAAATAGTGACAGGTTGGAAGCGCCCTTTGCTTAACGTTCAGGAAAGAAATCGCTTGTTTGAAAGGGCTTGCTATATCCCAAAAGATGAGGGAAAGTCCCCTAGAAATGAAGCTGTTTATACTCTGTCCTTAAAAAAAGTAAGTTGTGTGCTAAGGTAGTCTAAACTTTGCAGTAGGAGCAGCAGAATCCAACCTTCTCCATGAGTGCCACACATGCAGAATATTTGCATACACTTGCTTATGTTTTGCGACATTTATTCAGCTAGCCACAGGGAGGCAAGCGCTCTTATACACATGCTGCCTTAAGAAATTTATACCAAAGGACAGCTCATAAATCCACCAGGATGTTTCTAAATCAATATTTCCTAATTATATTCCAACAATATATTCTTGGTGGGGGGATATCTTTGTTAACAAATTTTCTAATAAATAAATAACTTCACTAACTAACTAAAGGGCAGTGAAACCCTGCCCCTGGAAATTATGCTCGACTCATGGGCATGCATACACACAAATTCCATAGGTCGGTTTACACATGAATAGACATTACCTGAGTTCTCTACCTCTGTGGACTGGCATGCAAATGAGCAAAACTGGTTCCACTGAACAGCCCTGCACCCAATGTGACCTGAGCATTCTATTTGTAGCTGGGTAAAGGTAAAGGGACCCCTGACCATTAGGTCCAGTCATGGCCGACTCTGGGGTTGCGGGGCTCATCTCGCTTTATTGGCCGAGGGAGCCAGCGTACAGCTTCCGGGTCTTGTGGCCAGAATGACTAAGCTGCTTCTGGCGAACCAGAGCAGCGCATGGAAACGCCGTTTACCTTCCCGCCGGAGTGGTACCTATTTATCTACTTGCACTTTGACGTGCTTTCGAACTGCTAGGTTGGCAGGAGATTTGTAGCTAGGAGTACACATAGGAACATAGGCAGCTGCCTTATACTGAGTCAGACCACTGGCCCAGCTTGTCTACACTGATTGGCAGCAGTTCTCCAGGGTTCCAGGCATGGAGTCTATCCCAGGTATCTGGGGATGCTATTGAGGACTGAATCTGGGACCTTCTGCATGCGAAGCAGATGCTCTACCACCAAGCTACAGTCCTTCCCCATGTTCTTTCCTGCCTTATTCCACCAAGTCCTCCTGCCCTCTGATCAGGGCAGTCAACAGAATGCAGGAGGAGCCTCTGAATCATGGAGCTCTTCTCTGTCCATGAGAGCACTGGGGACAGGGCTCTGCTTTCAGTTCATGTCAAAACCCTTGGAAAGCAAAGTAGCAGAGGTTAGCTGGGTTAGATGGACCAATGATCTGACTTGGCAGGAAGCAACTTCCTCCGTTGCTATGCTAAATCTGTGATGGGTCCATGAGCAAGCCACCACTTCATGTTGCTGTCCCATCAAATGATGGCATGTGAACCAACACTTGGCAATTCACAATGGAACATGTCAGGTGGTTCCACCAAAATGTACTGAGTTTCAAGCACAGGGAGGTGATCATGCTAACCCCTTACAAGTTGTCTGATTTGCAGTGGCTGACCACAGAAGCAATAACATAGTCCCCACACATGTGTCTTCATAAGGCAGTGCCCACATGCTGCCTTCGCCATAAGGGTTAGAAACTTGCATTTTGCACAAAAAACAAATCATACAATGAAAGCTGCAATTGTTAGGAGGCTGAACTCCATGCCTCGTACTAACTTCTGCGCTACACAATAATCCCAGAATAAAACACATCCCCGACTATTTAACATTAATTAAGTGCCAACCATATGCCAGCTCTGAACACAATACTAACTACCTCAAGCTAAGCACTACAACAGCTGAGGGGGACAGATTCAAATTAGTAAAACAATGATGTTATAGAATAACTTTGTTTCTCACAAAGCCAATCAAAAACGACTCTCTTTGGCTTTCTCTCCTCTATCAACTGTTCACAAATCCAAAGTTAAAAATACCTCCTAGCTCACAGTCAAAGGGACTGCTTCTCTCAGAATTAAAAAAGGCCTTCCCCTGAGTGTGTATATGTGTGTGTGTGTGTGTGTGTGTATGCACCTTATCAGTTCTCCTGAATTAATGTGTCCACAGGAGAGAAGAAACAGGATTCGCTGTTTGAGTGACAGTAAAGGATGTTGCTCTCTGCTTCCCAAAGCGCCTCCCCGCACTCAAATTTCCCTTTCTCAAAGCTAAGCTTATCTGTGCCCAGCCAGTTACTCGTTTCTCTACACCATTAACTCCCTTCGCCAGGGGCACAGAGGCTCTCACAAAAAGTTCAAATCTACCACGACTGCTCTGTTTTGGACACCGGAAAGTCATAGCCCCAGCTTAGCCCCAGCTTAACCCCACTGAAGATTTATGGGCATGTTTACATCCATGACATTTTTAGTGGTACTTGCTGCCAGCACTATTTCTTCATCACCTGGTGGATCAGGCAGGACGTAGAAAGAGGGCAAGAGAAGAGGCAGCTGCAACTCTGGGGTAGCATCTCTGGACACTCTCTTAGCAAAGGCAGAGGGAAGTCCACACTGTTACCAAAAACTGCAGAATACCTGAGGATCCAAGGCTACCATGAAAAATGTAAACTCAACACAGAAGGGAACAGGGGTGAGCAACGTTGTTTTATGAGTCCACTCACTCTACCTTGAAGGAGGTAATATTATGAGGAGGCAATAACAAGCTGCTCCACTTGGAGGGGGCTCCTCAACAGCTCCACCTGGATCCTTCTGGTTTTCTCACCTTACTCAGGGGATTGACACCACTTTCACAGTGTAGATGTCAGTGACTGCTGAGTTAGACAAAGGAACCTTGAAGTCAGCAGTGCTGGCTCCTGGTGGTGGAGGCGTCAACTGTAATACTAGCCTTGCCAGCCTCCATAAGGCCTCAGTTGGCTCCAGGTTTTGGCTGAGATAACATCTTCTAGCCATCAGGATCCACTGGAAGCTGATCAGAGTCCATAATTCCATAGAGAGACCTGACTTGACACTGCCTGGCTTGGCTTGATATGCTTGTCCCCTGAACTTCCGTGGCAGGTTCCAGCTCCTGTGATAGGCAGTATGAAGTTTCTGGGTTAACCAGCCCTGTATAAATAGCTTGAGCCTGGCCTGGTGCTCTCCTTGTTCGCTGTGCAACCACAGAACCTTTTGATGGCCACCAACTTGGAACTTCAAAAGAGGATCAGACAAATTCATGAAGATCAAGGCTATCAAAGGCTACCAGTAACGATGGCTGTATGGCTGTGCAGTCATGTGTGGTGTAGTGGTAAGAGTGGTGGACTCATAATCTGGTGAACCAGGTTCGCGTCCCCACTCCTCCACATGCAGCTGCTGGGTGCCCTTGGGCCAGTCACACTTCTCTGAAGTCTCTCAGCCTCCCTCACCTCACAGAGTGTTTGTTGTGGGGGAGGAAGGGAAAGGAGAATGTTAGCCGCTTTGAGACTCCTTAGGGTAGTGATAAAGTGGGATATCAAATCCAAACTCTTCTTCTTCAGTAATGTTGAAGGCAATAATGCTTCTGAATACCAGTTGCTGGAGGCCACAGTAGGGGAGAGGGCTACTGCATGCATGTCCAGCTTGAAGACTTTCCACAGGGATGTCAGTGAATGCGATGCTGCTCTTATTATGCTCTTATGTTAAGTGAACAGTGAGGCAGGAGGTCACACAAAGCTTTAGGAAGTAAGGGCAAATGTGAGATAGTGATACGTCCAACACACCCACAGGGGTGCCTCTGAATACTTTCTGGGAATCACAAGTGGGGAGAATGCTGTTGTGCTCACTTCCTGCTTGTGGGCTTCCCAGAGTTCATGGTGACCTTTTGGTGTCCCCATAGGCATGATGTTGATGTTTGTTCTCTATGTACTACCCTATCTGTCTGTGCCTGCTTATTCTGTGGTTGCTACCAGTATGGATGTCAGTTATTTATCACAGGGTGGGGTTGTTCAGTACTGTATGTTGCTGTTACCTGACTTGATAAGATGGATGACAAATGTTAAGGAAAAAATTAAGACACAGAAGTCCTGTACAAACCCCTTGAAGACTTTTATCCACAAACCCCTTGAAGACTTTTATCCAAGTTTTCTCCCCTGTGCTTCCTGTCTGCCTCACTCATATTATTAGTTTCTGGGAGGGTTTTTTTTTTTTTAATGAGTAGTATCTTGAGAACCTACTTTAAAGAGGAAAGAAAACCCAGTTATTTCCCCTCCCATTGATCTCTTGCACTCAGCTCCTGACATAAATGCAAATTCCTTTTTTTGGGGGGGGGGTGAACACACAGAATAACTTTTTTTAGATCAGACTTTCGTTGGCCATTAGCATCAGAGAGTCATTTGAATTGGCTTACCCTCATGAGCTGCAGAGAGCAAAACCTTCAGAAATTCCTGAACTTTTCTGATCTTTTCTAGGCCATCTCTAATTAGTAAAAAAACCAGGACAGCAATTTCCCCCCCTCCCCACCCCCAACAAGTTTGGCACTCTATTATTGATAATGTCGTGTTTGCAAAATGGACAACATGATACAGTTCACAACTTCAAACAATAATATGAAAGCCACAAGAATCTGATGTCTGATCCCTGTGACTTGAAACTGCAAGTATAATTTCTTACAAGGGTCTTGCTCAGTTTCAGGCTTTGTAAATAGGAAGAGGGAATTTCACAGCACGCCAAAAGCATCGCTCCAAACAGCAAACCATCAAGAGTTGTTCAGTGGCAAAGCGTCTGCTTTGCATGTAGACAGTCCCAGGTTCAAACCCTCAGATTCTCCAAGCAGGGATGGGAAACGTAAAACCTGGAAAGCTGCTGCCAGTCAGTGCATGCAATACTGAGCTAGATGGACCCATGGTCTGATTCAATATAATGCAGCTTCCTATGTTCCTAGCAGGATTTTAAAAGTGTAAAGATGTTTCTCCAAGCACACTAATACACAAAGTTCAAAGCCAGAAATATTGCAATTCACAAATATTATGTGCTACTAGCAACACACCACTTCAGAGTGCAAGGACTGGAAAGCGTAGGTTTAAAATAATGTTTCCCAATTAAAAAAAAAAAAAAATCCCAGCTGGGCTAGCATTCCCCTATAGATGCTAATTTTCTACATACAGGAAGTTTGCTTGCTTGCTTGTTTTTTTAACCAGTGTTCATCCGCAAATGGTTTCAGGATGAACATTATGCTTTTAAGGTAGCCTTTGCCAACCTAATGTGCTGAACTACAGCTCCCATCAGCCCCAATACATATGGTTATACTATCTGGGGCCAACTTGAATTGTAGTCGAAAAGATTTAGATGCACCAGGTTGACTAAGCCAGCTTTAAGGAGTTCAAAATGACCACCCAAACACCCTCACTTTGGTCTTTTTTAAAGGCCACATTCACTGCTCTTTATTGTCATTAATTTCTCAGGGTGGATGCCAATTCCCCTTCACTGATCTCGCTCCTCTGGAGTGATCCCAGCCAACCATGGACTCCATAGAGAGATTGGAACGATGTCACAGAGGGCAAATGTGGTCTAGACAGCAATGCTTGTTGGACTGGTCAGATGAATGATCCTCTTTAATTGGGAGCCACATGGTCTCTTCTCTAAGTAGGCAAGGAGGCATCTGCAAGAACTTCGCCAGTTTAAGAAACAGGTGGTCTAAAGCATCAGTCCAATTAGAACAGGTTTTCAAATTTAAATACCTGGGAGTCTTTTTTCACTACAACCTAAGCTGGAAGCCACAGATACAGTATTTACTAAACAAAGGGAAAACAATACTTTATACTCTACTCCAATTTTTTGCGGCCGACAGAGCCTCCCACATCCCTTCTGCATTGAAGGTGTACCATGCAAAAGTGGTTTCCACCCTCTGTTATGCTGCCCCGCTCTGGGCCCCAGGGTCCAATTTAACATCGTTGGGGACATTGCAGAATCAGTTTCTCCGTCGCCTCCTGAAACTCCCCATGTGTGTGAGCAACGCAGCCATACGTCTGGAGTTAAGGATTGCATCATTGGAGACTGTCATCTGGAAGCGAGTCTTTGGTTATTGGCTGTCCAGCTGGCATAGGCTTCCCGACCATTACCTTTTTCAGTGCCTCTGGCGGGACGACTTTGTCAATCCGTGGGTAGGAAAAATCCATGCCAAACTTCTGAGCATCGGAATTTCTCCAGCGGACTCCTTAAAGATGAACTTACGCTCAGCCAAAAGCCTTATTGAGCAAAGATTAGCAGACACTGAAAACCAACACAACCTCGCCGGGGGTGGGGGTGTCTGCTCCCCCAGGTATCACGGAATAACCCCACCACTTGGCCTTCCATCATACATGTCATCTCTTTCATCTGTACCACACCGACTTGCATTTATTCGTGCAAGGTTCAATGTCCTTCCATCGAACCTGCTGAGCCACAGATTTTCCAAGGGTTTGGTGTCTCCGCTATGCGTGTGTGACGGGAAAACTGTTGATTCTCTCCCACATATAATGTTCAACTGCCCCCTACATAGCATAGCCAGGACTAAATTCCTGGGTCCTGCTTTACTACGCTTGGTTGGCAGGCCTGTTGAGTCACATGCCGCACTACTTTTGCAGGATACAGATCCTTCTGTAACTCTGCAGGTGGCGAGATTCCTGAATGCGGTTATCTCACACACAAAAACCACCAAAAACAACAACAACATCAAAAACTAATCAGACAGTTTTGAAGAGAGTGCATGTCGGATCTCGTCTTCAGTTTTCCTTTTTCTGGGATCCGTCCCTTGGAGCTATCCAGGCCCCAAGCTGTTACCTGGCTCTGCTCAATGACCCACCCCTGCATCATGGTGTTCACCTTCTGGTTTTCACCTTCTGGTGCCGAATATACCGGCTTTATGCCTCTGTGCTTTTATGTTTGTACATACTTTATGGGCTAATAGCCGTAAATAAATAAATAAATAAATAAATGTTGGTCTAAAGCATGACCCCGCCTCCATTTCCCAAAGGCATCTGACTGGCCAATGTGAGAACAGGAATCTGGACTAGAAGGGCCACTTGCCTGATGCAGCAGACTCCTCTTATGGGTCTAGATCTTCTGGCCCTATTTTGCTGACAGTCCCTGTTTATGTCACAATAACTTTGGTAATAGTGCAGCAAGGCTCTTTGTTGTTTCAGTGACAACAACCTTGTGCAGTTGCCCTTATGGAGTTCACCCCTGACAGCAAGAGGCCAGTGAGCACCTGGCACCTCAGAGGGATGACTGCAAGGGCCATCAATCAAAAGGGCAGTGGGGGAGCTTGGCCGGCGGATGGAACTGTGCAGCGCCAAGGCCCCGCTACAAATGGTTCCTAAGCAACGCAACTCTCATCTCTCACTCTCCTCTCCTTCCCTCCTTGCTGCTTTCCTTCCATGCTGTTTAATTATAAAAAGTTGCCTTTTGATTTGGGAGCCCTTCACATCGCTTCCTCTGCATCCCCATTGTTTTCTTGGGAGGGCTTGCTGCTGTGATGATGACACCGCTCAACAGAGAGAAGGCGGCAAAAGCTGTCCATCGCCAGTAATTAAGGCTCGGCGCTCCAGAACCCAAAACTTGGTAGCTGGTTTTAATGCTGGTCCAGATCTCTCCTGTTGAGGGGAGCAGCCAAATTTCCCAAGAAATCCTATCACTAATGTATCTTCAGAGCCACAGCTGTCGCTCAGTGTGACTCTGCAGTCACAGCGGCAACGTTGAAGCAGCATTTCTAAAAATAATGCCATTAGCAGCAGAAACCGCTGGCTGTTTGAATTAAACAGAGCCATTGTTGGCAAGTGATTCCCACCTCAGACACAGTCTTAAATGGGCAACCTTACTCTGCCTTTCAGCCTCAGTAAAATGTGAATACAGTGGTACCTCGGGTTAAGTACTTAATTTGTTCCGGAGGTCCGTTCTTAACCTGAAACTGTTCTTAACCTGAAGCACCACTTTAGCTAATGGGGCCTCCCGCTGCCGCTGTGCTGCCGGAGCACAATTTCTGTTCTCATCCTGAAGCAAAGTTCTTAACCCGAGGTAATATTTCTGGGTTAGCGGAGTCTGTAACCTGAAGTGTATGTAACCTGAGGTACCACTGTAATAAAGTGCGCTGCAATATTTGTCTATGTGTAACACTGACAATCAAAACAGGACAGCAGCATCTGGGAGAATTCTGGGCTTTACTCTAGACCAGTGCTTTTCAACCAGTGTACCGTGGCACCCTGGGGTGCCTTGAATGATGGTCAGGGGTGCCATGGGCAACACTGGCCTCTGTCTGTTTTTCCTTCCCTCCCTCCTCTGATGCCCTCTCGCATCTCTGCCTCCCAAAGGCTTGCACAGCTGTTTGTTGCGGCAACCCTGCTGCTGCCACTGCTGCCTCTCAAGGTAAGATCCTGGCCTCACATTCACATTTGGCCAGTCTCCGTTGGGATCACCCTCTGCCCAGGGCTCTGTGGGGTGACATGCTTTCAATATTGTTTGTGCTTGCAAATGTTTCAGGACGTGCATGTGCCACCAGTTGCTGCTGAAGTCCTGTAACCCTTTATGCCGCAAATGGTCCAGGATGTGTGTGACAAATATGATGCTGTATCATTCGGGAAGCACCACAGAACATCTGATAAAGCAGAATGATCTGTGGTTGCTCCTGTACAAATCCATCACTAATACACTATTACTGCATCAATGACATGTTCCAGAAGACACTTGCAAAAAACAAAACAACACACACAAACCACTAGCAGTCTGGAGGGGCCCTTAAGGTATCAATGAAGATCTCACTGGCTTCAATGGGATTTTTAAAAAAACGTTTAAAGGCAAAGTGTGGCACTTGAACTGGTCATGGATAGAGCTGCAGGATAACATACTTGTCAGCTTGCCATTTTTACCTGTCCAACCAGCAAGGCAGCAACAATAACCTGTAACTGGATCACATCCATCTGCATGGCTACAATCACAGTGTTCGCTGCAGTTCAGGCCATATGTCCCGTCCTTCCAGAAAAAGAAACAGAGAACGGGAAAGGCTCTTAGTTAGTTATATATATATCTCTACATTTTCCTACCAGCCACTCTGGTAGTTGTGATTGTAATTAGACCTAAACGACTGCTTTTTCCAAGTACCAACCATCTCAGACCCTACAATCAGCAGGTGAGGCCTTGTTGGTGGTTCTGCCAACAGGGCCTGCCTGGTTGGCACTCACTCATGGCAGGGCCTTTTCAGGGGTGGCTCTATGGTTGTGGAATGCCCTCCCTAGTAAAGTGCGTCTCCATCATTATTAACTTTCAGGAAGAATTTGAAACCTTTCCTGTTTGCCCAGGAATTTGGTGGCTGGAGAAAGGTGTTCTTGGCAACCACAAGATCATTGGATGGAATAATGTTTTTAATGATAACATTGCTTTTAGAATGTTTTAACTGTAATAGTTTTTAGATGTTTTTTACTGTAATAGTTTTTAGATGTTTTTTTACTGTAATTGCTTTTCAAACATTTTAACTGTTTTAGAATGTAGATCTGAAAAGCAAAGCAAAAACAGAGTTGTTCTGTGTACAGATGCTTTCTTCTGCAAAAGTTGGAGGGACCTTGCAGCCTTCATGAGGCGGGGTGGGGTGGATGTCCTAGCATAGATGTTAACGACTGATCTGGGCATTTTCATGCCCAACACTGAAAAGACGTTTTGTTCCCTTCGCTTGGATGCTGTTCCTAGGTCAATGGCACCCTAATTACTGACCTGGATAAGAATCAAAAGTAGACTTACAGGGCAGGGCTGGTCACAGAAATCCCCTTGCCAGCCAGGAGAGCAAAGGCAGAATCCATCCACAGGGTTGCAGGCGGCTCCATTGGCACAGTAACATGACTGGTTGCAGTTGAGACCCCAAGTGCCACTCGGACACGGAATGGAACAATCTGCTCCCTGCCACCCTGGAACAAGACAGAGCACAAGTCAGATGTGCCAACCATTACCCCCGTTAGAGCAGACCTTGCTATTAGGAAGGACAATGAAGCTGCCCCAGGTGGCAGAAGCTGAGGGATGTGGAGCAGACAGAGGTGCGTATGTGGCTCAAGTGAAGTACAGTGCGCTGTCCAGTCACTAGTGCTGAAATAGGAGTCAATTGCCAGTTATTCAGTACATGGAATAGGCGGCACCATCTTGTCCTTTGCCCTAGAAAACTGGATCATCTTGGCTACCCTGCCAGCAACTGTGCCATCTAGATTTCTTGTCATGTTTCCAATCAGTAGGGCAGAACATGCTTTGGAACGTACGGTGAGGGCTGGAGTTTTGGGGAAGGCTGTGTTAACCACACAGGAATGGCCAAGACGAATGCAAGCACGGGAATCAAGCCATCGGAATTCAACTTTCACAATTGAAGTGTGTGAGAACATTCAACTGAAAATCTTCATGGTCTGAGGCGATGTGAAATTTCTACCTAAGTGCCATAGATTTGTGCAGAGTCAGTGTAGACAATGCCAATTTTTTTTGGTAAATTTTTATTCCAAGTAACATTTTTACAGATCAGTTTCATTTGTTGAGACATTAGTGTTACATTAGGAAGAAAAGGGGGAGAGAGGTGGAGGGGGGAAAGGCGAGTGGGGGTGGGGTCAGGTGGCGATGTTTCTATTTTACTTAATGTATGTATGGGGTTTCGTGTCAGCGTCGCTTGTGCAGGTTCTCTGCTATTCGATTGTGCTCCTTTGGTGGTGAGGGAGGTTGCAGGTGGCCTAGGGTGTGGTTGTTCATTTGTGATTGGCTGTGGTAAGCTTTGTTTTCATGTGTGAGTGGGGTAGGTGGGTGTTTTGGATCAGGTTAGCCATATTGATTTGTATGCTGTTGGTGGATTCTTGTCGTCTTGTTGGGCTGTGTATGTGATAATGGGGAGCCATACCAGGGTGAAGGCGTCTTCTTCTATTTGTCCCTGTGTCAGTTTCAGTTTATTGGTTAATTTTTCTAGTAGGGCTGTTCCCATACTATTTGGTACCATTGGTCCATGCTTACTCCTGACAGGTCTCTCCAGTGTCTGGTTATGTTGTTTCTGGCTGCTGAAAGTAGGTGGGTTATGACTTCTTTGTGACGTAAATTGGCGTTATTGTCTTGGAAGATGTTTAGTAGGGTTAATTCTGGGGTGATTTCTAATACTTGCTTAGTTATTTTACATATTTCTTGTATGGCTGTTGTCCAGAATAGTTGGATTTTGGGGCATTCCACCACACGTGGAGGTATGTGCCTGTGGAGGTGCACCCTCTCCAGCATTTAGGTGAAGTTCCTGGGCGCATTAGTGCTAGTTTTCTTGGTGTTAGGTACCACCTGTAGGTGAGTTTCAGAGTGAGTTCTTTCCTTTTCGTTGATATGGATTTAAAGGGGGGGGTTAGACCATATTCTGGTCCACTGGCCTATGTCGTCTTCCCATTGTTTTTTAATTGCATCTGGGGGTTCATGGGATTTTGGAGTAGTATTTTGTATATTATGGATACCATCCCTTTGCCATGTCCCTTTGTTGTTAGGAGGAGTTTTTCGAAGGTTGTCAGGGGCCTAGTTGCTGCTGATTTTACTACTGGATTATTTAAGAGGGCATGTAATTGATGGTGTGATAACCAGAGCATTTGGGTGTCTTCTAGTTTGTCCTGTATTTCTTGTGTTGACAAAGGTTTTTTATTGTTATAGAAGTCTATTAAGCAATATAAGCCTTTGGTTTGCCAGGTTTTAATCTGGAGGTTTTGTGCTGCGTGATGGAATAATGGGTGATACACCAGGGGAATTAGTGGGGATGGGGTTGGGGATAGTTTGCCTATTTCTGCTTTCCATGCTTTGAGCATGGTCTGTGTGTACCTGTTAAGTGTTGTGGGTATATTTCTCAGTTTGTTTGGGAGGAGTGGGTATGCTGTGGGACAATGCCAATCTTGATGGACCAATGATCTGACTTAGTGTAAGGCAGCTTCTGATGTTCCTGTGTGCTGCTGAGCGTTCACTCAGAGAACTGCAGCCATCCCTGATACTTGTACCTACATGATATGCAAAGTAATACACAATTTACTGTGTGATCAGAGGTCACAATGTTAAATAATAAATACTGCTACTAATAATAACTTACAAAATGAAATATTGTTAACATTTTTAGGTGTACAGTGCACACACACACACACACACACACACACACAAGTATTTGGAAGTAAAAGCACAATGTGACTCAGGCATTTGCTCTATGACAGCCCATCAACATGCGAAAGCCATCATTTATTGTCAACTGACAGACATGCATGTGTCAACCATATCACAGTAGCAGGATAAAAAAATCCCATCCACTAGCACCTTAGAAACCAACTAAGTTTGTTATTGGTATGAGCTTTTGTGTGCATGCACACTTCTTCAGATACACATAGTAGCAGGAGTACACCAATGTTACCTGATTCCTGGAAAAACACAAACATCGACCCCGAAGGGCAGCATAACACTCCATGTTATGATTTACTACCAACTTGAGAGATCCTGACCTGCTTCACAGCCTGGAGCCATTTGGTGAACATTTTAGCACAGGAGAGTATGATTTATGCTACCTCATGGTAGCCCTTGAAGCAGGACAACCTTTACCTTCTCTGCAAAAGCACGAACCGTCCACTGGGGAGCACCCGCCATCGTTTCTGCAGTTGCAAACCAATGAGCAGTTGCCTCCGTATGTTCCGGCTGCACAAACGACAGAGCAGTCTTCTCCCTGCAAACCAAAATGAAACCAAGCTGAGGAAGAAGGAGAAGTATGGGGTCCAGGTAATCATGGCCAGCTCAGAAGCTAATAAGAGGATCGTAGAACTTGCCCATCTCTACTGAGAAGGCCCAGACTCCTTGCACTTCCCTCAATATGATACAGCTGAATCCCTGAGGGCATCTGGAAGAATGCTCAGAAAGAGTAATTCGCTAAGGCAGCCTTCTTCAGCTTGGTAACTTCCAGATGTTTTGACCACCACTTGCATTAGCCCCAGGCAGCATGGCCATATACGGTAACGCTGGGGCTGATGAGAGCTGTAGTTCAAAGCAACTAGTGGGTGGAGGAAGAAGAAGAAGAAGAAGAAGAGGAGGAGGAGTTTGGATTTGATATCCTGCTTTATCACTACCCGAAGGAGTCTCAAAGCGGCTAACATTCTCCTTTCCCTTCCTCCCCCACAACAAACACTCTGTGAGGTGAATGGGGCTGAGAGACTTCAAAGAAGTGTGACTGGCCCAAGGTCACCCAGCAGCTGCATGTGGAGGACCGGAGACGCGAACCCGGTTCCCCAGATTACGAGACTACCGCTCTTAACCACTACACCACACTGGTAAGCTTGGTTCAGGCTGTCCCTAAGGTATAACGGAACAACACAGTGGCTTGCAGCATCTCAAAACATGTAAATGGACACAGAGAAAAAAATACACAGAACAATCTGCATGCTGCTTCCAGCATCCTGTGTAGGAAACGAATCACACCAGAAGTTAAACAGTGCACAGTTAATCCATGGAACTCACTCCCACATGAAACTGGGATAGCCATCAACTTGGATGATTTTAAAAGAGGATTGAACCAATTCATGGAGAAGAAGGTTGCCAATGGCTACTAGCCATGAAGGCTGTTGCTCTGCCTCCACAGTCAGTTTTTCTGAATACTGGTTTCTGGAGAATGCAGGAGTGTGGCGCGTGTTATTGTGCTTGAATTATGTTTGTGAGCTTCCCACAGGCATCTGGTTGGCCAATGTGAGAATAGGATGCTGGACTAAATAGCCTGTTGCTTTGACCCAGCAGGCTCTTATGATGTTCTTACGTGACCCTGAAATACTGCAGAAGTGGGAAACTGCTATGAATCTTGTTGAAACCCCTTTCAGGTTTTTGCATCACATTTAAAGTTATCCTTGAAAGGTTGAATCATCATAGCAGCAAAGCTGAGATTCTCAACATTCTAAGGAAGCATCTCCGGGTCTGAAAAGCAGCCTGGGCTATCCAGCCATTGCCATCTCCAGTTTAGACAAAGTCCTTCTACACAATGTCCATTGTTTCCCAGGAACTGACAGCATCACAATGGTTTCTTTTGGATTGGCGCAAAAGGAGAAAAGGGACAAATTATTGGCAGCCGTACAGTGGGAGGTAGGAAAGGTAAAATGGCAAATCTCTCTGAACAGCTGTTTGCTCATTAAGAAAAACATCACGGACAAAGCGCTAATCACAAAAGACGACAAGGGCTTAATGTCGTGCGAAGCTTGGTCTCCTCGCAGAGGCAAAATAAGCAAACAAACAAACAAACAAGGCCCCAAAGAAGTGATATTTTCAAATCCCAGAGAAACTGCTGAGCATACATAATGATGTATTATTTATATTGCAAAATCAATGTATGAGATGCTCTGCAAATTAGCACAAATAAAAGGGAGGGGAAATGCCTGTGCCCTAAGAAAGTTGCAAAACTGAAGTTCATCTGTGCAATGGAAAGGCCGGAATATATATGCTTTACGGAATCTCAAAACATTAAGTCAGACAGTTACATTATTGCATTCGTCTACTGAACCTGGACTGAAGCACTGAGCTAACAATGGAAATCAGCGAACATACTGGATCAGTCCAGCATCTTTTTCTCACAGCGGCCAGGGAAAACTTGTACACGGGTGGACCTTTTTTGTTGAGAAGGATGGTGCCCAAAGGAATGTGTGGTAGGAAATGTTAAGGTCAAGGGGTGTGTGGAGAAACTTCGGGGGGGGGGGGGGAGAAAGGTTCCATCAACCTTCACATGATAATAATCCTCAAGGCCACTCCTTTAGTTCAGAGACAGAAGAGCTTGGCATTCGCTGAGCAAGAAATGAGAGATGAGGGAACTTCCCCTCTAAGGCCAACACTACATGTCTTTGCACATTTTTTTAAAGCGCACATTTTTTTAAGTGTGCTTAAACCGGTCACTTTTGTTTTGAAGAAAGAAAACAGTCGTGTCCCCACCATTCTAGAGTGTGCTCTTGATCTGATCAGGGTCCCTCCCTGGTTTCCTGCCACCCCCCACAACTGCTATTTGTTCCAACAGTTTATCATTAAGAAGAAGCAGTTCAAAATATGGTGATATTCCATGGCCACTATGGCTTTTTATCAGACAGACTGCCAAGCATTTCCTTTGAAAGGGCCGGCCCTACCATCAGGCAACGTGAGGTGAGGGATTGTGTGAGGCAAGCAGCAGCAGCATGTGCTGCTTCCTCTAAGCTAGTCTGCTGCCCTCAGGTATGGTGGAAGGCCAGGATGAAGACGTGTGTCTTCTACATCTGCTGAAAACTGCACAATGAGGGTGCCACGCACATCTCCTTAGAGGTGGCCACAGAGAATGCCCTCTCCCAGGCCACCATCCCACAGAGCTTTTGTGGGTGGTGGGACTGCTAAGAGGGCTTCAATCCTATGCACAGTTGCCAGACTACAAGGCCTACTGAACACAGTGGGGCTTACTTCAAAGTAGACAGACATAAAGGTAAAGGGATCCCTGACCGTTAGGTCCAGTCGTGACCGACTCTGGGGTTGCGGCACTCATCTCGCTTTATTGGTCGAGGGAGCCGGCATACAGCTTCCGGGTCATGTGGCCAGCATGACTAAGCCATTTCTGGCGAACCAGAGCAGTGCACGGAAACGCCGTTTACCTTCCCGCCGGAGCGGTACCTATTTATCTACTTGCACTTTGACATGCTTTCGAACTGCTAGGTGGGCAGGAGCAGGGACCGAGTAACGGGAGCTCACCCCGTCGCGAGGATTCAAACCACTGACCTTCTGATCGGCAAGTCCTAGGCTCTGTGGTTTAACCCACAGCACCACCCGCGTCCCAGACAGACATAAGATTGCCCTTTTAGCTTCTATACCAGAAAACATATGATTCAAACCAGCTGTAGCCGCTCCAAGCAGGGATTAATTCTAAATGCAAAAATCATTAACATTTTCACCTCAATTTGGGGAGCCTGGCTTATGGAATGAGATGCACGTGGGCACTACTATCCAATTGACGTACCCACAACCTCCCCACCTCTGACGATGATTGCAACAGGCTCTCTTCCTTGCCAGTCATTAATGAGTATATATTCTATTAGGCTGGGGATCAAGTGTTAGCGGATCTTTTCTCTTGCAATATGGTGTTTCAGATTCCTATCCCATTTACCGAAATTAATCAACATCTGGGCTCCATATGGTGACCGTTCTCTCCCTCCCTTCTCTCCCACTCTTTTCCTTCTGGGCAGTTTGGTAACTTAATCAGTACGGAACATTCCAGCGGAAAGGGTACCACTGGAGGCAGCATGAAACGAGAAAGGATAGTGAATTAAATTCAAAATGTATAACCCACCCACCCCATGGGAAGTGGGGGAAAGGTGTTATGGCTATATTAAGGAATCTTGCCATAAATAGACCGATATTTAATGCCTCTTTTTCCCACAGCTGAGGATTCCATATGGACCACGTGAAGATTCATCGGCAGTTAATTGTTTGCTGTGGGATTTCAGCTTAAAGGGCTGATTTGAAAGGGCTGTTCTCCGTTCCTGAGCTCAATGGAAATGCTTGCTTCCTTCTCCCCACGTTAACACCCCCCCCCCCATGCAAGCTGCTCTTCGCCACAATGTTGGGGGGGGGGGAGATGAGGACAGGTATCTGTATTGTATCTGACTCTCCTCCCCTGGCTGTTATGGAGATTTCCATAATGTAATTTCCATGAGAAAGATATCATAAGACAAAAAGGTTACTCTCCCACCAAAAGCTGGATTCTGGATCTAATTCTCGCTCCCACTCCGCTGGCTGATTTTAGCCAAAGAACGAAACTTTGATCAATCCCAGAATGAACCACTGCCCTCTCTCTCTCTCTCATTGATTATTTTTTTTTGCTGTGGTTTTATCTATGTATTTTCTCATTGAAATTATATAATGGAAGTTGTCATATTAGCGGGGTGGGGGCAGACACAATGTGGATACCTGACTCTTTCCACCCTTCATGGTGAATGGCAGCTTGCATGGACTGCATCAGGCTTCAGGTGAGACAGCTGCACATTCGAGGGGTCCCATGCAGAGGTGTAGTGGTCAAGGGTCACGGGGAGTAGGGGATAAAGACCCGTTTGTGTTTCTGCAACAGAGTCCCAGTATCCAACATCCTAGAAATGCCCAATCAGCATGAAAGGCAAACGTTTTAGTCACGGAGAAGAAGGCTTCTTACCCCTTGTGCCAAGAAGAGTAAACGAAGATGAGTTAGCTACGGAGGATGGGCTCCTAGGGTCTCAAAAGGGTTGCAAAAAAGAGAGAGAAAATGGGGTTGCCTCCACCACCTTGGGCTCAGGCCCCACCCACTGCCCATGATGTGGCCCCCAACAGGTAACTCCCAAGGGGATGTGGCCCTCAACAGGGGAAAAAATGGTCACCCACTACTGATTTAGGGAGAATGTTGTATTTATTTCTTCTTTTCCTGTTTCTCTTTCAAAAATGTAAAATGCACATTTTGTGTGTGTGTGTATCCCCCCCCCCAGCATCATGAGTAAGGCAATGGTATGAAGCAGAGTGCATTAAAAGAGACACAGAGGGAATTTGGTGAAATAAAACCCATTGCTCCCCATCAAGGGAGGGTGTTGTAGGAAATGTACAATTTGCAGGGGCCACAGATGTTTATAAAATCCAGAGAGTAGGTGAAAGGTACCAATAGACACCTTTATCTCTGCAGGTCTGAGTGACAAAAATACAGGGGTTGCTTGATCCCAGAATCTGCTATGCCAGATAAGCCGATTCATTTCATAAACCGTGGATGTATTTAAATGCTGCGGGATGTCCTACTCAAACATTCCAGTGCACTGATGCAGATCCTAGATATGGATGTGTGTATTTGCTAACTTAAGGGCAACATTTACAATTAACCCACCTCAGCTCCTGACAAGCAATCCCCCGCAAGGGGAACATATGGCTTCCCATATCAAAGTGGGGAGAACAGACTGAGTTCCCTAATTGGGTTCCTGTGGAAATTAAGAGGGGTGCTTCTCAGGTACATACACAGCAGATCTAAAATTCTGAATCAGCCTTCCCTCCAGATGTTTTTGGACTGCAACGCCCATCAGCCCCAGGCAGGACAGTCATGTCTTTAGCCTTCCAAAAAGAACGATGATCTCTGGAAGGATGAGTTTCCTCTTGGAGCGCTGCTAATAGCTCTCTGCAGGTGCTGTTATTGGTGCTAATGATAAAATACTGGGCAGGGAGGACGGGTCATGATGTGAGATAAACAGCCCCAGGGATCCTGTTGCATGGATGAGAACTTGCAGGTCTGCTGAGGGAGGAACTACGTGAGATCTCGGCAAACCTGAACATGCTGAGATAATGCAAATGTGGGAACATTTGGCGGGGTGGGGGGTGGGAAGAGAGAATGGGCCCATTTGTAGGAGAAAGTAGCCAGGCAAGAGAAGCGATAATTTATCCTTTGTATACTTGCTGATTTCTCCTTGCACATGCCCACCTCCCCAGCCTTTTCCCTCAAAGTTTAGTGGGCAGAAAACAAGTTAAGCGCAGTCAGAGGGGCATTTGCAGGGGAGACTCCATGGGTGGGAGCAGGAAGGGGAAAGGATAAGCACCCCATCCTGGCTGGCAATACTCCCCTGCAAATGTCCACTTCCTGGCAAACATTTGCACAGTGCAAAGAACTGTGCTGTTGCCTAACTGTCTCATACTGTGTGTCCATAAGCTGACATGGGGCAGCAGACTAGCTGTTGTTGCCTGCCACTTGGAATCTCTCATCTGAAGCAGCTGCCTCACCCCACCTGTTGATAGGGTTGGGCACTCAAGAGGCCACTCAAGGAAATGTTTGCTAGTCTGGCAGATAAAAACCACAGAGCCCATGGAGATCAGCGTGAGCACAGACACTTGAGCAATGCAAAACAGGTTTTTTTCCAGGAGGGTTATTTTTTCTCTCAGGGCAATAGCAGGGAATGGCCATAGTTCAGCAGTTAGAGCATCTGCCCTGCATGCAGAAGGTTCCAGGTTCAATCCCAGGCATCTCCAGCTAGGGTTGGGAGACACTCCTTGTCTGTAACCCAAGAGAGCTGCTGCCACTCAGTGTGGAACTAGATGGATTCAATGATCTGGCTCAGTATAAGGCAGCTTCCTATTTCCAGTGGAATGGGTTTAGCTGGAAATATCCCCTCTGATTAAAACTCTCTTTTAGTGTGCCCTGGCAGGAGGACCTGGGTGGACCCAACCATTTCAGCCATGAAAACATTCATAAAGGAAAGGGTGAGGAGGAGCGAGAGTGCAGTCAAGCGTTTGACTGAACAGCATTGTTATTCAGACTCCTTGCCATGTAAGATCAGTTTGTTATTTAAGGTCAAAGCGGTAAAACAAACTCATTGAGTTGTTCAAACAGAAAACCGGCGACTTTGTTTATGCCATGAATATTTAGTAGGAAAAGGAAGGACTGCAACTATCCAGGTATCAAGTAACAGGGCAAAAGGGACCCTGTTTTGCATGCAGGTGTAGGTGCTTTGTGGCTGCCCTAAATTACTGAATTGCTGAATGCCCTGTTGTAAATTATTCCCAGGGCGTAGTGAACTTCAAGGGCTGGATAAGAATCACCATCCACTTTCCACTGCTATGAACATAAGAAGAGTTCTGCTTGATCAAGTCAAAGGTCCATCTAACCTAGTGTCCTGCTCTCACAGTGGCCAACCCGATGCTCCAAGTGGAAGCCCCACAAGGGAGGTAAAACCTAACCATTGTGGCTGGTAGCCATCATCTTGTAAAGTAATCCAACTTGATGGTCAACACTCTCCCTGGTAAGGATGAGTTCTAACTATGTGCTGTATGTAGAAAGTACTTTCTATTGCCTGTCTCGAATCTTCCAACATTCAGCCTCATTGGATGCCCCCCAATTCTAGCATTATGAGAGAGGAAAGAAAACATTTCTGCAACTTACTATTAATACAAGTTTCTGGAGTCCTTCCAGAGGCCATGGAGATAACCTAAGAGAAGGAGCTCCATAGATGCCCAAGCACAGCTCAGCAAAGTTTAAAAATCTGCTCCTGGAAGCATTCAAAATTAACAAGGACAAACAAACGAAACCCCATTCCAATTGGATTATACTCTAAGAGCATTTGTTGTTGCTGCTTTTAATGATCTAACAGATTATTATCAGCACTTAGGTGAAGGTTCAAGCTAAGTGATGGGACACCTGCTTTGCATCCAGAAGGTCCCAGTTTCAATCCCTGGAAGTATCTCCAGCTAGGACTGGGAAGTAGAGGTGGAAGTTGGGAGAGCTGAATTTAAGACTGGAAGATTGAGGAAGCGAGAATGGCAGATTTGTCTGTACCTACAGCAGGGACGCGGGTGGCGCTGTGGGTTAAACCACAGAGCCTTGGACTTGCCAATCAGAAGGTCGGCGGTTCGAATCCCCGCGACGGGGTGAGCTCCCGTTGTTTGGTCCCTGTTCCTGCCAACCTAGCAGTTCAAAAGAACATCAAAGTGCAAGTAGATAAATAGGTACTGCTCCGGCAGGAAGGTAAACGGCGTTTCCATGCGCTGCTCTGGTTCGCCAGAAGCGGCTTAGTCATGCTGTCCACATGACCTGGAAGCTGTATGCCGGCTCCCTTGGCCAATAAAGCGAGATGAGTGCCGCAACCCCAGAGTCGGCCACGACTGGACCTAATGGTCAGGGGTCCCTTTACCTTTACTTTTACAGCAGGACAGCATCCATGCAAGCCCTGTTCACATGTTATTCTTTACTCTCTCTCTCTCTCCCCTGTAGTGGTCAGAAGGCTGCTTGGAGGCTATTTGTGAGGCATGGAATTAAGTTCTAAGATTTGCATACATTTCTTTCCAAGGGCCCCTGAGGAATGCAGTTAAATAGAAAGTGAAATAAAAGGCTTTAATTCTATTGTAGAGGTTTTCAATCATTTCTCAGGTCGTTATCCCCCTCCCATTCCCAATTTGGAATCTGAACCACAAACTAAACCAGCTCCCTGCTCTTGATATGCAAAGAGCCAGACGGGTCTCTAAGCAGGTGCCTTTGACAAAGCAATATAAAAATTCCTAAGTGTTAAAAGTGGATGAAAAGGAAGGAAGGAGATTGGCGAAGGCTAGATTGCCCTGTGAAATGGAGATGAAATAAACTCAGTCTGAAGTCTAAAGTTAAGGTACCGGGCCCCTGCGGTACCAAAAGGCAGCGGCAACGGAAATGCAATGCGACATGCCCACATTGCCAATTAAGGGAGCCAAATGGAAGAGACATGTCAACAAGTTGCAAAGAGGCCCTGGCACAAAGCCGAAACCCAGGGACGTCACTGCAAAATCCCACCAGACTGCCACAAATATGAACACAGGGCAGACGCAGAGGAAGGACAAGGAGGAGGAGAAGCAAAGGGCTGAAGGCGTCCTCTCCCTCCGGTGACTTTTAAATATTCTGTGTAACTGAATGAGATCTGGGAGGTCAAGAAGCAGCAGGAGGATACAGTCAGGGTCTGGGTCTGAAAATACAGATAGTTTGACATGAGTAGGGATGGGGAAATTCAGTTCTGTTCACATTCAAAGATGACCTTATCTATCTCTCACTTTCTGAAACAATGTGAGAACCCAAATACTGCTGCCATCCTCTGAAATGCACCCTTCCTCAAGGAAAAACTCTAACCAATGTTTACAAAAAATGCATTATATTAGGGGAAATGTGTACAGTACATTAATCAAGATGGCATGTGTTTATTAGGAGAAATGGTCACTGAAATGCAGACAAGTTTTCATGGGGGTTAAAAAAGAAATTCACAAATTGTTGCAGAAATGTGGAGAGCTGGATTTAAGACTTGAAGAATGAGGAATTTGGACGACCCAAACCGACAGTTCCATCCTTTCCCTAGGTACCAGGGGAAGTATGCAGACATTGTTAAAAGGGAGATAGGAGCTTTTTTTAAAAAAAAAACCAACAACTAACTAACAAAACTGTGACAAAGTACTTTTGGGTTGCTTGGAAGCAACCCTCTGGGCATGTGTCAAATGTGTTCTCAAGCACAGCCATCAGCACTGAGACTCAGATGCTTTCCCCTCTGCACCAGATTTATTCAGGCTAAGGAAGGAACCTCAAATTAAAGAACATAAGAGGAGCCAATGACCCATCTAATCCATCATCATCATCATCATCCTGTTCTCACAGTGGCCACCCAGACACCTGTCGGAAAGCTGTGGGAGCAAGTTCCATAATATGCGCAGGGTGAAGCATTATGATGGTGATGATTACTATGGCTACAATTTATTATCCAGCCTTCACCCTAAAGTCCCAGGGCAGTTCCTGAATCATTGCGAAATGAAACTGGAGCAACAAACCCTGAACAACTCAGAATGTCACATACAGAAAGAAACAGGACACAAGCAATAACTGCAAAGATCTCTTTCCATTCTAAGCTCAAGCTCAGATGAACTGAGAGCATCTTGATTAGCAGACATAAGAAAATGTTATCTTCCTAGGAATATACTCGCCCTCTCCCTTCATATAGAATTCTAACACCCATTGGTCTACCAGATAAATGATTTGAATGTGGTGTCGGAGCCTCTGTATGACCGAACTGTAATGGCTACTCCTCCGGACGTATCTTCAAACCCTTCCTAATTGCAGATTATTTCCAGTGAATATTTCCCCCCTCTCCAGACCACCAGTCCTGACACCCCATCACTTCTATTTTCTAAGCAGGGCCAAGTGCACACTTGACCTTGTCATCTAATGGGCACTAGGCAAACAATGTTTCATCCTCCCACACCCTTGAAGCATTTTAGCTCTCATCCTGCTCTTTTAAACTTTTGTGCTGTTTTCTTGTGTGTGTGTGTTTTAATGCATATTGTGTATTTATTGTAAACTTCTCTGGGATCTTTTTCAATGATCTATGGGAAATCCAGTTTGAATTCTCCCTGATGGGTGTGAAAACAGATTCTACAAAAGTAGCTCTCTGCTACTGGTATCTTCTAACTCTTTTTTTTTTTAAATAAAAAACCAAAAACCCTGTATGAATGTTTGGCTTTCTGGAATGTTGCGGAGGCACCTTTCTTTAGGAGAAAACAGGTGCCTTTTATCTTCTGTGTTGCCAGCAGTAAGAGATCCACAGCTGGTTAAATAGCACAGGATAGAAGATGTTCCTAGTACAATGGGGGGGGGGGAATCACACTGTATGTCCTCTTGCGCCCATAGATAATGTGCAAAATGAAAATCACACACGCACACACACAAAGTCCTCTTGCGCCCATAGATAACTTGCAAAATGAAAAGCTGGCTTTTTTTTTTGCCAGCGATGCTCCACTTAATTGGACAACTGCTGTGCCGTAATACCTACCCCAATCTCACATAGCGCAAAATTTATGCTGGTGATCGCTAACAAAAACAGCCCAATAAAATAGCTGGATTTATTTTACAAATGAAAAGGGCTGTTAACAAAGCGGAGCATCTGATATGCTCACTAAATCAAGGATAAAAGGACAGGAGCTCCATTGAACGTCACCCCCTCCCGAGTTTTCTTCTTCTTCCAGAAACTTCAGACGAGAATAGTTCCCCCCCCCTGCACTAAAAGTACACCTGGAATCATATCAAAGGGAAACCGATCATTTAAATGAGTTAAATTGCCATCACAGCCCCTCAATGGATCCAACAGTCTCAGCTCCAGGTTCATTTCTGACATTAAAAGGAGAAGCCTTTTTTGCAAATTTTATAAACTCCCTTTCCTCTCATTCTCTAATCAATAGCTTAAGGCCAAGGGAAGTTTTGTTCATTATGTGAAGAACACGGATACATTGTGCAATTGTAATATGGATGATAAAAATATGCTGAATATGGTCCCCTGCAAGGTTGAGATGTGAGAGGCAGTGTGGTGTAGTGATCAAAGCAAGTGTGGGTTATAGTTTTGGAAGGTTATCGTTTTGGTTATAGTTTTGTAACTCCGTAGTAAAGCAGCTGCTTTGCATGAAGAAGGTCCCAGTATCAATACTGGGAATCCTCAGCCTTGGTTGGGAGATCCTGGAGATCCATTGCCAGTCAATGTAGACAATAGTGAGCTAGACAGACCAATGGCCTGATTCAGTAAAAGGCAACTTCATAACCTCTGGCCTATGGGCCAGATTAGACACTCCAGGAATCCTAATTTGCTCCACAATGCTGGTTCCCCCAAGCTGCATCCACCTGCCCTACATCTGATGTAAAAAATGGCATCTGGGCAGATAAATAAAGGTAAAGGTACCCCTGCCCGTACGGGCCAGTCTTGCCAGACTCTAGGGTTGTGTGCTCATCTCACTCTATAGGCCGGGAGCCAGCGCTGTCCGCAGACACTTCCGGGTCACGTGGCCAGCGTGACAAGCTGCATCTGGCGAGCCAGCACAGCACACGGAACCCCGTTTACCTTCCCGCTGGTAAGTGGTCCCTATTTATCTACTTGCACCCGAGGGTGCTTTCGAACTGCTAGGTTGGCAGGCGCTGGGACCGAACGACGGGGCAGATAAATATATGGCTGCAAAATAACAAATTTGGAGCCTTAAGGTGCATTCCTGCTTGTTCCTCAGCAGGTAGACCTTGAATTCAGCTTTCAAATGCAAGACAAACACAGATCAGTTGCACTCCAGAGTTTCTGATTATGAAGTCCTGAGTGCAACTCATCCATGCTGGAAGCAAAGCTTGAAGTCATCACTAATGACCAGCTGATTGACTTCAAGCCTCATTGAGGTCAGGCACTCTGGAGCATAGCTGATCCTTGCTTAAAAGCAATGGTCTTGCAGCACCACCTTCTGAGACCTGTCTTTTAGGAATGGCCAGAGTCAACTGGAGCATAGTAACCCCATTGGATGATTCCTGCAAGGTGACCAGAAGGATACGGTGGCGGTTGATGACACAGTTCATTGACCCACTGAGTAACTGGCATGCACAGAATTATGAAACCTAAGGAAATACATGCACATATCTTTAATCTGCAAAATGTATACAGGCCGCAGAATATGTAGTTCACCATATTTATTTATATAAAAAAGCAGAATATGCACCATCCACTTAAGCTAAAGTTTCTTTCCTGGATGCTTTAGTTGAGATTCCTGCATTGCAGGAGGCTGGACCAGATGACCCTCAGGGTCCCTTCCAACTCTACAATTCTATGATTCTATAAGCTATGTAAATTCTAGTCAAGGAGGGTGACTTTGGGAGAACAAAAGTATGCAATAGGGCATTCAGGGTTAGGGACCAGGAGGCAGCAAGCACCAGGCAGTGGTGAGTGCTGAGTGCCAGGCACTTGGCAGGGGTGACGGGCAGGAGGCGGTAGCATGGGCACTGCCTCAATCTGAGTGGGGGAGGCATGATGTTGTGGGGAGTCTTGGCAGTGCTGCTGCTGGCAAGGTGGTGGGAGGTGCAGCCTCCCAACTAACCTCTTGCTAGTCTTGCTAATTTGGGTGGCAGCTTCTTCTCCTCATCTCAGGGTGCAGCTTGCTTCTGACTGCTTCATGGATGGGGCCTGGCTGTACACCAAAGGAAAAAGATTTCTGCTTTGCCCCACCCACTTTTGCCTCTGGCCACACCCACCTCTGGCATACTGTGTCCCGAAGACTTTCTTTCCTCTGTCCACCAGAGAACATTCAGACTAGGTTCAAGAGCTAGAAGTTCACTCCTCTCTTGAAAACCTTGCTCCTTTCAAATCCCCTCTGGATCATAGATAATCTTATTATTGGACGTCTGTGACATATGGCTTTGCTGTCTGAACACGGCAGGGGGATGGGAATGGAATTATTCTGTCCTGGAAAATACATTTTTATCCTCATATTGTACAAGAGCAATCTCCCCAAACTGTCAAAACAGGTGTGTGTGTGTGTGTGTGGAGGGGAGAGAAAGTCAGGTTGACTCCTTTCATATCAAATCCTTTCGTATTGGTGATGAAGTGCTAGTTTTGCTCGACACCACTCTGAGTTCGATAAAAGTGGACAGGTCTTCAACAAATTGGAGCTTAAAGAGATGAACTCGTTAAAGCAATAGAAGGTCTGTCACCTCGCTATGATGTATCGACACGAGGGGCTCACTGAGGTGGCAATCGCTGGAAGGACATCATGTCAACCAAGAACTCAACTGCATTACAAGCTTCCCACAGCTAAAGTGGTTTAACTAGGTATAGCTGGTGGCGCAGGTTGCTCTAACACAGTCTTTGCCAACTCCATGCCTTCCAGTTGTGCCCTCCTGCAGGCCAGGGCTGATGGGGCTTGCAGTCCAAAACAGCTGAAGGGCACGATGTTAGTGAAGGCTATTCCAATGGGTTAGAGCAGAGGTAGTCAACCTGGGGCTGTCCAGGTGTTCTGGAATACAGTTTCCACCATTCCTTCCCTTTGACATGCTGGCAGGAGTGGATGGAAGTTGCAGTCCAAAATACCTGGAGGGCACCATGTTAGCTATCATGGGGTTAGAGTTACCTGCAAATACAGGTAAAACCACCAAAGCCAATCAGCACTAACTAAGGCAAGACAACACAGGAGCCAACTCCTAAAGGCCAAGGTCCCTTTGGCCCCCACAACTAAATATTTGAGCCCCCCCCAGTTGATGGGCATATGGGGCAGGGCTTGCCTGCCCCCCATATGTTATTCATGTTGGCACCTCGTTTGACAGCCAGCTTTAAAGTATGCTTGGTACATGTGAGTCACCAAGGTTGTGAGAGAGGGAGAGAATCAACTCTGTAATTCTGGAACTGAGAGGAGGCCTCTCATTTGGAAGTGCTTAGGTGGCAGAGTGGCTTAAGAACTAGACGTGGTATGGGAAGTTTCTGGTTTAAACCTCACCTCAGCCATGAACTCTGCTAGACTAATCTCCATAATTCCTGGACTTTGCTGGCTGGGGTTGATGATATTAGCAACTTTGCATTAATATCATGTTTTTATATGTAACTGTATTTTGGGAATATTTTTTGTTGTTGCTTCAGTTTTCTGTACACCGCTTATAGATATTTTAAACATATTGAGCGGTATAGAAATTAAATCATCATCATCACCATGATGTGAGGGACCGATGGGAGTTGTAGCGCAACAACAGTGACGGAAGGGCACCATATTGGCTGCTCTCATCTCTAACCAACACACCACACTGACTCTCAAAATAATTTGGAAGGTACAAAGACCCAATTAGTGATATTTATCAATGCTAAGTCCTGAGTAGGCTGAGACCATCATAGGATGAATTATTCCCTACTTCTATCTTTCCTTAACACCTAGCAGAACCAAGGAATCCAAAACCAGTATGTTCTGCAAAAGAAAAACACAATGAGAGGTACCTGAGGCTCCCCTGTCCTGAAAAAGGAACAAAGAGCCATCAGTGAATGTTGACTCAGCATCTTACTAATGATCCTCTCTGAGAAAGTTGCAATTAGTTGTGGGCTGAGCAGTGAAAACACACCAGCCATGTTTCAAGGGCACATCTAATGATGCTCTGAGCTAACAAGTGAGCGCTGGAGGTTCTTTGCAAGTCTTCCCTGCAAGGCAGGTCAAGAATCCCACAGTCTCATGCTATGCTTAATTAATGAACCAGACCCTCCCTTTTGACATTTTACAGAATTACAGGAATGAAAATCAGAAGCAAACAGAAAATCCCAGCCCTAAGGTCTTGCTGGTGATGTATTCTGAAAACCTTCGAACGATATATTTCTGTTGCTTTGCAGTGGCATAAATGAGCATGTAGCTCCAGTATTCATGGGTTTGGAGGTTTTTTCCTGCTCTGAAAGACATTATAATCCTGGAAAAGACAATACAGTAGGTTTCTGCAGCAGCTCTGCTCCTGACTCTTGGACATTGGTCCAAGTCTGTTTAATAGCATCTATAGCTTGGCCATGGTGACTTGTGCTATGGTAACCTCATGGCTGAACTACTGTAACATAGGTTATGTGGGGCCTCCCTTGGGATTGGTCTGGAAGCTGCAGCTGGTGCAGAATGTTACAGCCAGTACCAGGATGCACTGGCTGCCAATCATCTACCAGGCTAACTATCATTAAGCAATTTATAGAAATGCTTTAAAATAAATAAATAAATCGTGAAAAACTGAGATGCCCCTTAAAGTTACACAGCATCCAACTTGTTCTTCAGCATCTCAGTTAATGCTGATCTGCTTGGTATACTTGGAAACTCCTGCTTCCAAAATTTGAAAACTTATGTCAGCTCCTATGAACTTTGGACAGACAGCAAACACCTGTGATCAAGATGTCCCAAACGCATTTTCAGCTGACACTGAAAACACCACACTGAAAATGCCTGAATGCAGTTACAGGGTTAAGAGTTTCCACAGAGTTCCACCACAACAGAGAAAGTCCTCTCAGAGGTTGCAGCCAGCTGGACAGCCCCTATTGGTGGAACCACAAAGGTCCACCCCTAACCCACCGCACAGCAGCAATCTCAGTTACAGAGCTAGCAAATATGTGTAGAGACACTCTTTCAAGTATTCCTTATTTAAGGGGGAAAAGTACTTTTAATTCTTAAAAGCTCTTGAGAAATTTTGACTGCTTTCAACTTCATTTCTCAGGCAAGGAGGCACTCAACTTCCCATTTATCAGTGCAGGGAGCTGAGGCTGAGTTATAATGGTCTGGTTTGCACAACACATAAATTTAAGCCATGGTTTACTGGGACCTCATGAATGTGTGGATTCCCAGAGAGGAGTCATTCTGCACTGAGCTAAGTCGCAGTTTGGCTTAGCATGTTGTCCCAACCAGGGCTTGTGGTTACGCTTTCTCCTCCCTAACCATGAGCCAAGGTTTATGCCATGTATAACTAGACGAAAGACTTTCCCAAGGCTATATGATAGGTCTGTGGGACTGAAACCCAAGTAACATCATTAACAGAGGAAGCTGCCTCATACTTAGCCAGCTCACCAGTCAACTGAGCTCAGTTTTGTCTACACTGCCTGGCAGCAGGAAACCAGGGTTTCAGGCAGCATTTTCCCCCAACCCTATCTGGATTTGCGGGTGATTGAACCTGGGACCTTCTGCTTGCAAGGTCGAGTCTCTACCCTTAGCTATGGCCCTTCCCCAAGTCTTCCAGAATGTTTATCAGGGACTGTTGTTTTTAAAATCTAAACTTGTGAATTGAATTACAGGTGACCCCATTGTCATGCAGAGGCTGCTCTCTCCCTCTCTTCCCCCCTCAATTATGGCAGTCAAAAGATGCTGCACCCGCCCTGTTTAAAAAGTACAATAGGAAAATAATTGGAATTTATTCTAGCAGGAAGGCAGATTCTGACCTCATTTCAGCATAAATCTGAACTTTACCTGGCAAGGGCAAAATTAAAGAAAAGAAGCATTTGAACTTCCTGACCTCTCATTGCTAAACTCAGCTCAGGCACACTTAGGAATGCAGAGGCATCTGGGGACCAAGGATGTTTTTCTCTTGCTCTCCAAATGCCTCTTCCGAAGGCATATTTGTGCCTATTAAGAACCCCATTTCACCCTGAATGCTTTGGTCAGGAAACTAAGGAAGGATCTGCACAGAAGGCTGTGTGTGTTTGATAAAGGTGCAAATCTGCTTGTAATCACTTTCCCCTCCTCGCAGCTGCATCTTCTTCAGCTTCTTCTATTTTAAAATAGATGCTGGTCCGTTGAACAAAAAGGCCGCATTGCCCTCCCACCCCTCTTTTCTCTTGGTGCCATTCACAGTCGTCTTGGCTTTGCTGACAGCAGAATCCAACTCTGCTCGGTCATACGTTGGGGCGATGGCCCTTTTGTAGATAAGTTACCCAGGATATGAAATGCTCAAGGCTACCCCTCTGCGCTATCCCCCTTTATAAACTCCCACACACTCTGAGATGTGCTTTGTGACTTTGGTGTCACACTCCTGAAAGAAATGGTCAAACAAGATCCTCTTTCAGGTCAGCCTGCTGCACAGCACCTGATTATTTTATTTCTCTCTCATTATTTTATTTTTTCAACAGTTGCATGTCATGGCCACTGAAATGTTGGCAGCTTCTTGGATAACACCACAATTAGAGAAGGAAGAAAGCAAACACTCTGTTTCTTTGGAAAAAGCCACAGCAGACTGTGCGGTGGAGCAGTGATGCTCACCTGAGCTTGGGATAAACAAGTTACGGATACTTAACAGGAAGGAAAAGGTGGAGGTGCCAGGGAGGTTGGCATGATGCAAATGCATTGTGATGAACTGTGCCAACCTCCCCACAGCCTCGTCCCTCCCCTTCTCCTTCCCAGTAAGTAGCAGTGATGCAACTGTCAGGAGGTTAAGTGCATGTTGCTGCCCCAAGCCAACTGCTACTGGGGGGGAAACAGCTCAGTTGGGTTGGGCAGCTATTTTCAAATACTAGAAACACAGTAGATGAAGAGCAAGAACCTAACTGGGAAAGCTGAAGGGAAGTCAAGAAATACTTTGAGGATTTGGGCTGAGAGGTGTGTTGATTTCAGCTGAAAGGTGCAAGCCCCTACATGCAGCAGAACGAGGTGATATAGTGGATTGTACCACTTCATCCAGCTGGTGGGATATAAAAGGATTGGGCTGGTAGGCTCTCACAAGTAGGACCTGCAACAAAATGTTGTGGCACAGAGTGCTCCTGTTCAGAATTCCAGCTGGCCACTCACCCATGCCCTTTTCCAGGATGTTGGAAAGAGATGCATGGGCATATGGATTGCAAATCCACTGCAATCAATGGGGATTATTACAACTTTAGCAGTGGGATGACTTTCAAAAATGGTAATGAAAAGCAACCATTTTTGGGAGCCAACACTTTGAGTCTTCTGTAACATTTACATATTTTTTTTCCTTCTTCTTATTTTTGCAGCAATCTTGTCTTGTTCCAATCACCTTAGCCAGGGAAGCTGTCCAGCAGATTGCTGGTACCGTGGTCCTGAACTCTGAGTCATCAGTCTCAGAGTCTCCAATCATTAGTACCTCAGAAGAGGGGATGAATCCCCTCCCCAGCTCTATCCTGTATAGACCTACCAGCGCCATATTCTGCACCTAGCTCCCTGTCCCCTGGCCTATGGACTTGGATATTACAGAGGATCAAGAAAGCCCTGAGGAGCATCCAAAGATCAAGTCTTCACTGCCAAAAGCACACCATCTAGGAGAAGCCAATGGCTGCAAAGGACACTGGCACTTTAACTAGCAGGTCTGAATCAACCAAAAGGTGGTACAGTGGTACCTCGGGTTACATACGCTTCAGGTTACAGACTCCACTAACCCAGAAATAGTACCTCGGGTTAAGAACTTTGCTTCAGGATGAGAACAGAAATTGCGTGGTGGCAGCGTGGCAGCAGCGAGAGGCCCCATTAGCTAAAGTGGTGCTTCAGGTTAAGAACAGTTTCAGTTTAAGAACGGACCTCTGGAACGAATTAAGTACGTAACCAGAGGTACCACTGTAATTCAGTCTGGGTCATCCAAGTCCAGTATATAAAGCTCTGGCCGTTGCAGAAAGCCAGTGCCGAGACAACTTGCTCCCAGCTACAAGATTGTTGTCCATGGTCCTGAACTATTGCTTCTGTGCTCTGATGCAGCTTCCCGGGCTCCAACCAAGTCCTGACATTGATCCAGCAAGAGCTGGTTGGGGCAGTCTTGAGCCTGCTTCTATTGTCTTGTTTGGGTTGTTGCCTTTTAGTAGTGATGGAAGGAGCTATGGACCAAGACTGTTAGGCTAGGAGCAGGCCTATGGAAGCTGCTGTAACAGTGGCTTTCAGGCAACAACCTAGGGTTCAAGAACTCAGCCTGGCTGCCCTATCCTTCCTAGTGTAGTTATGGAGCCCTAATCCCAACCATCTCTGGGATGGAATGCCTTGTGCTGCCCTTGAGACTGAACTTCATTTTGGGGCTCATTGCCACCACTGTTCTTGAAGACATGGTGGTGGCTGCGGGGAGATGCAGAGTTGTCAGATGAGTGCACTCAGGGCCCTTAATGTTCCCCAATTCCACCAGTTCCCTGGGTGGCACATTGTCCTGGGGAATAATCTCGAGGTTTCCCTCTGTCTCCCCCTGGTCATGGGAAATGTTGGGGGTCCCCTCTGATTCAGAGGCCGTGGCTAATTCTAGCTCTGAGAGTTAGCAGTTCCTGACAGCTCAGTAACTCTGTGTAAGATGATGTCTTGTGTTCCGACTCATCCTATGCATGACAAACACACTTCCACCACAATAAATTAGCAATTCCCAGGCTTAACAACCCCTCCTGGACTAATTGCCAGAGATTATTGTATATTATGAGAGCGCAATGATACTAATGCCTAAATATGCTCCAGTGATTATGGTGCTATCTTCAATAACCAAGCTGTTTAAATGTCAGTGCGGAGAAAGCTCTTTAGTGGGAGATGAAACGTTATTTTCAAAATGGGCCAGAAGAGCCTAATCAACCTTTTCAAGAATGTTGCCTTGAAACAAACGTGTTGTTATTTTGACTATCTGATAAACATATGCAAAAAGAACCAAAGTGGGAGGTTCTGTGAGCAACACTTACATTTAACACCAGAAGGGAGGTGATGATGATGATGATGATGATGATAATAATAATAATAATAATAATAATAATAATATTTTTTATTTATACCCCGCCCATCTGGCTGGGCTTCCCCAGCCACTCTGGGCAGCTTCCAACCAAATATTAAAATACAGTAATGCATCAAACATTAAAAGCTTCCCTAAACAGGGCTGCCTTCAGATGTCTTCTAAAAGTTTGGTAGTTGTTGTTCTCTTTGACATCTGGTTCCACCATACAGTACCTCCCCTCCTAGCAGCTGATCACCCCATCTCCTTTCCCGCATAGCATCTAGATACCAGAAGTGATCCTGGTAACACAGACATATAAGCGGTGGAGCATGGGCAGCCTAGGTAGCAGGGTATGTGTGTGTCAGCTTCTAACATCCATGCCCCTCCACTTTTCATATAACAAGTTGTTATTTTTGCTCTTATTTGATTCTCATATCCCACCTCCCAAATAGAGCCCAAGGCAGCTAATCCAGGAAAAAATAGCATAAAAGCAACAATACAGAAAAACAATAAAATGCAACATGATGGGCAGCAGATAGAAGGCTCTCCCATGCAGACATGTCCCAAAGGCCTGAACAAAAGGTCTTAAGCAGCCACCTAAAGTAACATACATGGAGGACAACTGGATCTCCATCAAGAAGGAGTTCTGCAGCTGGGGGGCCACCACTGAGAATGTCCTGCAGCATGTCACCGCCCTATGGGCCAGGTCCCTGTTTAAAATACGAACAGTAAAGAAATGGGACAGACCCAATAAAAGTAAACATTGGTCCCTCTCCTTGGTAGTCAGACTCTTCTGACAGCTCTCCTTTCTGGAGATGTGGAGAGTTAGAAGCTTCTCTTACACCTGGTGTATTGGAGCTGAAAGGTAATTTGTGGTTCTGGGAAAGATCTTAAGCAGCAGACAATCATTCTCATTTGTTCAGTTGGTGCTTGGTTATGTTCTGGCCCAGTGATGCACGTGGCTTGGATTTGATGTGCAGTCTGAGTTGCTAAGCAACCGGCATTATGGGATTGCCACCCGATGCTGCTGAGAAGTGGGTAGCGGAAGCCCCTAGAACTGGTATCTCAAGAGGGAGCGACATATATATGGAGGGGTACCCTTGCACATATTCAGTGGCATATAGGATGGCTTGAATGCTTTCACTAAAACAACATTGCCTCCCCCATCCCCACAAAGGAACATTATGTGCTGTGACCGAGTGAGCTCACTTCTAGCCCAGCTAACAGCCACAAAAAAATTATATACCCCCAAAAAACACACCTCGTCCTTCCCACCCAGTTTCCATCTTCTTCTGCCTGCTTTGATTGAAAACAGGAGACCAGAGATCCAGAATTTTGCAGAGGCCCCACAGATATAACAGCACAATTCAATTTAATAATCAGAAACCTCTTTCCTCCCCAATAATTATTTTACCCAAAGCACAACATATTTGTGTGTGTCCCCAAAAACCTTTTCAAGTTTTTGTTCTAATTTCAGTTTAAAACCCTTCTCCTTTATTTCTATTATTGCTATTATTGCAAGTATCCGAAGCAGTGATCAGAGGAGGAATGACCACTGGGCAGAACGCAGAGAGAAAAAATGCCATGGTGCATCTGCAGCAGCACAACTGGACGCCTTCATCTGCCCCAGCTGCAACAATACATGTCTCTCCTGCATTGGTCTCTACAGCCACAGCAGGCACTGCAACCGCCCAACAGTCTAACCTCACCCCCAAAGGTGCTCCTCCACTGTCTACCTAGAGAGACGGATGCCAACATGTAAGTAAAAATACTGATTACTGATTTAAAACAGCAACAGACAAACATAGAAAACACAAGCAGAGCTTTGGGGAAAGGCTGCAGTTAAGTGGCAGAAAGTCGCTGGTATTTCCAGGATGAGGATTATCTTTGAAGCCCTGTAAAGCTGCTGTCAGTCAGTGTTGACAGTACTGAGCTAGATGGACCAATGCTTTGACGTGGTAGAAGTTAGATTCCTATGTTTTGAAATACGCCACAAGGAAGGGCCATAGCTCAGTGGCAGAGCACCCATTCTGAATGCAGAAGGTCTCTAGCTCAATCCCTGGCATTTCCAGGCAGCTCTGGAAAGATGGAGAGCTGCTGCCAGCCAGTGTAGACAATACTAAGTTACAGGGACCTATAGTATAAGGCTGCTTCTACGGTTGCTCCTGCCATTACTAGCTTTCCATATTTATCACCCTCTCCTTTCCAAAGGGGCTCAGATAGAACTCTGAGCTGGAATAAAAAATATTGACAATATCAGGGGAAAGTTCTCCAGTGTTCTGATCACTTAATCAAAATGTGCCCCCCCCTCCAGGGCTTACCATATATCCTGGGCCACAGGAGCACTTCCCTGTAATACTATCACAATCTGCTCCATTCTGGCAGCGGCAGGCAAGCTGGCAGCTTTCGCCGTAGTATCCCGAAGGACAGGTGTCATTGCAGTAGAGTCCTGCCCAGCCGGCTTTGCAGTTGCATTCTCCAGACAGAGGGTGACAGCTGACAAGAGGAGAGACAGGTATTAATGAGAAGCACCAGTGGGAAGGGGAAAGAGCAGGCATCTGATTATTAAACCACATCATTTCAGGGCACGGATAACCGAGTGAAACACACACACTCTCAAGACGCCTCTTATCTGCATTCCCAACGCCAAATCCCCTACAGCCAGTAGTTAAGCTTGTCGGATGTCACAGAATGCTCACAAACATTTCTGCTACGTGGGAGATGAGAGGATATCTGCCCACAACAGAGTGCTGACTGTTTCCACAGTGGAAGTGAAAGGCCACTTTGGCTGGACAAAACCTCAGACACTGTTGAGGGAGTGAGGGGACGGTTAAGAGGGTCTCTGTGCTATTGCCTGGAAATGGAGGGCAAGAGACCATTGTGCTTGGCACACAGGAAAGCTAAGGGCTGGGCAGACACACAAGCAGAGACCACAAAAGCAGCATAGATAAAGCGGTCAAAGAAGTAGGGGCCTGGGCAGAAGATGGGTAGGAGATAGTGGCTCTACCAGGTAATCCCTATGTCAGACCCTCCACGTGTTCCTATTTTCCAGGAACAGTCCCAGATTTACTGAAGCTGTCCCGGTTTCTGATTTGATCTCTCATTGTCCTATTTTTCCTTAGGACGTCCCTATTTTCTGTTGGAGAGTATGGAGTTATCCAATCCCCAAGCCATCTGAAGGCAGCCCTGTATAGGGGTGTTTTTTTTAATGTTTAATGTTTTATTATGTTTTGTATATATGTTGGAATCAGCCCAGAGTGGCTGGGGCAACCCACTCAGAGGTATAAATAGTCAAATTATCATTATTGGAATAGGATGTCCCTATTTTCATCGGAGAGTATGCTATGTGCATAGACAGCATACCTAGACAGCATCTTAAAAAAACTAGATAGCATCTAAAAAAGCAGAGACATCGCCTTGCCAACAAAGGCCCGTATAGTCAAAGCAATGGTTTTCCTAGTAGTGATGTATGGAAGTGAGAGCTGGACCATAAAGAAGGCTTATCGCCGTAGAATTGATGCTTTTGAATTATGGTGCTGGAGGAGACTCTTGAGAGTCCCATGGACTGCAAGAAGATCCAACCTATCCATTCTTAAGGAAATCAGCCCTGAGTGCTCACTGGAAGGACAAATCCTGAAGCTGAGGCTCCAATACTTTGGCCACCTCATGAGAAGAGAAGACTCCCTGGAAAAGACCCTGATGTTGGGAAAGATGGAGGGCACAAGGAGAAGGGGACGACAGAGAACGAGATGGTTGGACAGTGTACTCGAAGCTACCAGCATGAGTTTGACCAAACAGTGGGAGGCAGTGGAAGACAGGAGTGCCTGGCGTGCTCTGGTCCATGGGGTCACGAAGAGTCAGACACGACTAAATGACTAAACAACAACAACATGCTATGTGCACATCCTTTATACCAGCAGTAAGGAACCTTTTCAGCCTGAGGGCCAAATTCCATCTCAGGCCTTCTAGAGGCCACATGCCATGGAAAAAGGATGGCTGGGCAATGGGTGTGGCTTTTAGCTTTGGACTGCAAGCTATATTACAGTCATGAAGAACCCAGAGGTTTCTATATCCTGCCCATATCTCCATCGAGACAAGCAAGAGGCACGATTAAGTCCAAATACACATTTCAGTCAGGCAAAAGTACTGAAGGAGGGTACAGAGCAGGGCTGGTGGCAGGCTTCAGCCTAAGTAAGCTTCCTGAGGGCCTGATAGACAAACCTCAAGGGCCGCATCCCTTCCCTGGGTCTGAAATTCTCCACCCTTGCTTTATGCACACAGACTGTCTTGCCCACACCCTCTCTGTTGGAAGAGACCCTCCTTGACAATCTGGGACAGAAGTACAATGTGGAATCCTCACCAAAAAACATTTATTTGGCTTTCCTAATTTCCCCTCCCTCCCTCACCGCCTTTGTTTTGTTATCAGCAGAAGCGATTAGTGTATAATGTTGTGACTAAAAATTGCCAAGTTCTGTAGCTGTCATGTGCTTCTTCGGAGGATTCTGGTAACTAATTAAAACAATTCATCAGCTTAATAAAAAAAATCACCAGGTTTCCGCTTGACAAAGCACTCCTCGGAATTATACGCTGCTCGGTTCACACCTCTTAACATTTAGATGAAAAAGTAATAAAAAAAGCTGGAACTGCAACCCCCCCCCATCTCTGCATCTATTAATCTTCAGGTAATGGGAACAGAAAACTAAACAGCACAGAAATAGTTTAGTTTCCCTCGTTTTGCGTTTTTCCTCCTGGCGCGCAGAACCGTACATTTCCAACCAGCTTTGCATCGGAAAGCTAAATTAAATCTTTCAAAACTAATATATGTTCCCAGCAATCTGAATTGGCCTGTTACAATTCAATTGAAAAATACGGCATCCGGTAAGCATTTCAACCGCAAGGCAGAGTCTTTTATAAATAAAAAAAAGAGGGGTAGGTTCCCCCCCAAAAAAATCTCCTCATGAAATATGAACACTTCATGAATGGTAAAAGATATGTCCCAACCAAGACAAGGGCTGCATGAGATGCAAACTGCAAGGAAAATAGAGTTAAAGCAAACTGACTGCATTCAGAAACAGGCCGAGGGTCCCTCTCCCATTTCAAGTCCACTAAACGTCCGGTGATATCCCTATGTCTTTTGTTTCTCACTCTCCCCTGCACAAACTCGCTTCCCAGGAAGATTTATGTTTGCGATTTCATGTGCTATTTACTTAATGCAACCTTCTCTTTGCTTTGCCTTTATTCCAATATCTACCCATCACTGATATAGCAGGAGAGCTACTGAAAGCCGTGATTGCTCCTGTCTGTGGATCTTGATCCTATATTGTTTGGCCACACCACAGCAGGGATAGCTGATGTAGTGCCCGCCAGCTGTTTATTATTATGATTACTATTACTGTTATTACTATTATTATTGATTTATTAAACCACCACCTGAAAGCAATGAAGCAGTTGTTGATGATGATGATGTATTTATTAATCGTCTTCTAAACCACTGTCTCAAGGTGATTTGCGCATAAGATAATTAAAAACAGCTAAAAACACAAAAACAGCAAATATGTTTAAAATAAGACACTCCCTGCAAAGACCCATTTATCTGCTGGGAAAGCCTCTCAGAACAAAAATGTCTTCAACTGTTTCTGCAAAGTGCAGATAGTGAATTTCTGTCATATCTCGACAGGAATGCTATTCCCCAGATCAGGGTGAGCCACACTAAAAACCCTGCTCTTTCACATTACTTACTGTGGAAAGGGCTTCTGAAATCTTTGGAACTTACAGGAGAAAGTCTCCCACAGACTGCTGCAATCTATGGGGTGTGGAAGGGGTAAGGCAATCTCTCAAGCAACCCGGTCCCAAGCTGTATAAGGACTTCTATGTTAGCATCAACACACTGAACTTTGTCCAGTAGCAGATTGGCAGCCAATGCAACTCCTGCAAGCAAAGTGATATACACTGGTGGTACTTTGCCCCCACAAACAACCTAGCTGCTACGTTCTGCATCAGCTGCAGCCTCTGGACCAACCCCAAGGCTATCCCCACACAGAGTGCATTGCAGTAACCCAGCTGTGAAGTTGCCAATGCATAATCAATTGTGCTCAAGCTAGCCTGGTCCAGGAATCGTACTCTTGGACTACAGCTCTCAAGATTCCCGATGGAAGTTGTTGTGCAAGAGCATTTGGAGGGTGCCATGATGGCTAGAATGTGCCAGAACCCTGGGAACTGGTTGTACATAATTTAAGGAAGAGAACTTAGGTGGGAATGCTAGTACTGTACAACTTCATGGATGGAATTGAACGCATGTGGGAGTTGGGGGGGGGCTTATGGGTTTGTTTTGTTCTTGTTTTTATTATGCATTTTGTGTTTCTATTTTGCATTTTTATGCTGTAAATCGCCCTGAGATCTTTGGATGAAGGGTGGTATAATTAATTAATTGATTGATTGATTAAATCCCTACATTTCAATAGCCACAAGGCTGTTTTCAGAGAAGGTGAGCTCTCCTTTCTCAGCTTAGGTGCCCCCTTTGTCTCGAAACTTTGACAAGCTGCTGAAGAGTTGCTTGGAAAGTCAAAAGCTGAAATGCCAATGGGATGAATGAAAATAACATCTACGGATCTCTGCCTGCCGCTATCTCTTTTGTTCCACCGTGGTTGAGATAAGACCAAGTAGAATGACAGATTTTTATCAACGAGGAGAGACTAGACTCATTTATTAAGAGGAGCAGATACCATCTGGAGACAAGAATGCTTGAAGACAGTACAAACAGATGGGATGGGGGAAAAGAAAGCCAAGGCGAAGAAACAACCTGGCCAGATCAGAAGCAGTGCAAGGTGCAAATATTCTCTTGGGAGAGTAAATGTTCAGAGGGGCATTTCCCCCATTAAATTTAAAGTCTTGCTTTGAAAAAGCTCAGTCTCTATCCATCTAGATGGCAGTCTTATCAGATGACTTTAAATGGGGAGAAAGGCTAAAGACAGAGTATCCATTCTATAGAGGTTTGGCACCAATATTAATATTTTTATATAAATGCTAATTATTCAAGCAGGACAATATTAGCCTCACATGAGAGCTGATACAGAGTTTGTGCCTGGAATGAGCTCTGAAGTCCAAGCTCTGGTGCATATGTCACTACAGTCTGTTTGTTTAGAAGACTTACAGCCTGCCACGTGGGTTCTTTTGCACTATGCAAAAACTTTTATATTTCCCCAGAAGGGCAGATGATGACCCTGGAGCCAGAACAATTTTTCAGCAGGAACTCAGGGGAACTCAGCTCCAGCACTTCTCAGATGGGTGCCATTGCCGGCACCTCTTTTTCTAGAAAATAGCACTGCTAGGAGCCATAGCAAAAGAAGAGAACAACAGAACTAAGACTACCAAGTTACCTCTACGGAGTAGTCAGCAAGGAGAGGGATATGGAACAGCCTTGCCAAGGAAGCTTGCTTGGCACCATTCTTGTAGTCCTTTCATCCCAAGGCGAAGACACCTCTGTTCAGCCAAGTTTTCTTTTTAAAAAAAACACATTTGTGCAGTCTACTTCTCAGTTTTCAAACCTGTGGCTTTAATCTGTGTGCTCTGTTTTCGTAGCATTTATTTAATTTGGAAGTTATGCTTTTAATGTATGTTTTGGTTAGCTTCCCTGTATTGGGAAGGTTTTTATGTTTGATGTTTTATTATGTTTTTATATGTTCTGGAAGCTGCCCAGCGTGGCTAGGGAAACCCAGTCAGACAGGCAGGGTATAGTAGTAGTAATAATAATAATAATAATAATAATAATAATAATAATATTGTAAGCCATACAAATAACTGTGTTATGGGACAGCTTACAAATTAATCAACTTTTAAAACACTTTCACCCATTATCTTCTCTGATGTTCAGGATCTGGACACCACACATGGGCGGTAAAAGGTAAAGGTAAAGGGACCCCTGACCATTAGGTCCAGTCGTGGCCGACTCTGGGGTCGCGGCGCTCATCCCGCTTTATTGATCAAGGGAGCCAGCGTACAGCTTCCGGGTCATGTGGCCAGCATGACTAAGCCAGAGCAACGCACGGAAACGCCGTTTACCTTCCTGCCAGATCGGTACCTATTTATCTACTTGCACTTTGACATGCTTTCGAACTGCTAGGTTGGCAGGAGCTGGGACCAAGCAACGGGAGCTCACTCCGTTGCGGGGATTTGAACCTCCGACCTTCTGATTGGCAAGTCCTAGGCTCTGTGGTTTTAACCCACAGTGCCACCCGCGCCAATACCGGCAATTCCTCATTTTGTTCCTCAGCCCAGCAATGGGCTCTTCCACTGCCCACATTTAACAAACATGCATCACTGCTTGTACCAAGTTCAGGAGTTGCTCCATGCTGGAGATGGAGTCACTGGACTTGCCCAGAAAAAAAATCCACTCCTCCATCTTTTTCTTCCCAAAAGAAGCTTTCTTGTTTCTTAGTTATCACTCTCAGCTAGCAAAAGACATGATGCACATACCTGACTGTGTTTGGCACATGGCAAGGACACCGCTTGTTGCATTTCAGCCCATAGTATCCCTCAGGGCACATCCGCTCCTGGCAATGGATCCCTTTGAAGCCTGGGTCGCACAGGCAGGCCCCATTGATGTGGTAGCACTTGGCTCGATTCTCGCAGTTGCATTTCTGCATGCACTGAAAGCCGAACGTCCCAACAGGGCACTCCTCCTGGCATCTGCAAAGGAGAAGAAGCAGTGGCAGGTAGAGGCTCAATGTAAACTGGAGACGTGGGAGAGCTTCTAGCAAACCAGTCAAGTTTAAACAGCACCAGGCCCAATAAAAATCTGTAGCTCAGTGGCAGTTTGCATGCAAAATGTCCCAGCATCTCCATATAGGACCAGCAATGAGCCCTGCCTGAAACTCTGGAGAGCCAACAGTGGTCCAGGTGTGCAGTTTTGAGTTAGATGGGCCAATGGTAAAGGAAAAGGTAAAGGGACCCCTGACCATTAGGTCCAGTCATGACCTACTCTGGGGTTGCGGCGCTCATCTCGCTTTATTGGCCAAGGGAGCCGGTGCACAGCTTCCGGGTCATGTGGCCAGCATGACTATGCCGCTTCTGGAGAACCAGAGCAGCACATGGAAACGCCATTTACCTTCCCGCCGGAGTGGTATCTATTTATCTACTTGCACTTTGACGTGCTTTTGAACTGCTAGGTGGGCAGGAGCAGGGACCGAGCAACGGGAGCTCACCCCGTCGCGAGGATTCAAACCACTGACTTTCTGATCGGCAAGTCCTAGGCTCTGTGGTTGTCAACATCCCCACCTGCACAGAACTAGAACATGAGATTTGGTTTGCTGGATCCGGCAAGAAGGTCTTGCTATATTTTTGGTAGCCATCAAACTAGCTTGATGCACCAACCTGATGCACCTGGAAGCTCGTAAGAAGAGCATAAAAATGGCTGAAGGAAAACCTGTACATGTGAAAAAATGAAGAGCCTTGCTGGATCAGGCCAAAGGGTTATCGACCCAGTGTCCTGTTCTCACTGTGGCCAATTGGATGCCCATTGTCCTTTGCCAATAAGATGCCCACGGAAAGGTGCTGAGCGTAACAGCAGACAGCACTCTCACCACTTGTGATTTCCAGCAACTGGCTTTTGGTGGTCTAGGGCTTGCCGATCAGAAGGTTGGCAGTTCGAATCCCTGCGAAGGGGGGAGCTCCTGTTGCTCGGTCTCTGCTCCTGCCAACCTAGCAATTCAAAAGCACGTCAAAGTGCAAGTAGATAAAGTGCAAGTACTACTCCAGCGGGGAGGTAAACGGTGTTTCCGTGCACTGCTCTGGTTTGCCAGAAGTGGCTTTGTCATGCTGGCCACATGACCCGGAAGCTGTACGCCGGCTCCCTCGCCCAACCCCAGAGTTGTCTGCGATTGGACCTAACGGTCAGGGGTCCCTTTAGCTTTAGGTTTACCAGGGGAGGAAGAACATAGCCACCATGGCTAGTAGCTCCTGCATCATCCTGCCCATGCCCTAAAGTCATATGCCAATGCTCTCCTCTGAGAGCTCCCCTCTGTCCAAACTGAGGCTAGGAAAGCTGGAGGATTTATCTTTTCAAATTCCCATACAAAATTCAGACAAATGTGCAGATTGAAACACAGCAACGTACTGGAGTTCACACTTCTTCAAATATTGCATAATGGGTCTTGAAAATGCCATAGATTAATGTAGAAATGGTCTGGTTGGCAGCCTGGAACATTGAATAGTGACATTACATGCCAAAGCATTTTTCTGCAGCCCCCCCCCCCCCTGGATTTTACCACTAATAACCATGATCTTGATAAAAGGCAGCACAAATTTACTGGTTCCTCCAGCAGTAAAGCCAGGCTCCTACTTGAGAAGCTGCAACACAGTGCCAGGCGAGGGATCGGTGCCTAAGCCACCTCCTGAGTTCTGAAACTTGCCCTACCCTGCAAAAAGCTCACATCTTCATCTGAAATGATCTGCCATGAAGGACCACTATGTCGTATTATTAATAAAGTCTTATCGCATGGGCAACAGGGACTGGAAATTGCCCAATCAGCATTCATTTAATCCTGCCATTGATTAAAATGTTTACTGTAACCTCCACGCAGAGAGGAGATTGTTAAATGCCTTTTGTGGGTCATTTCGCAGACGGCACCGGAGAGAGTTAAAATATGATGATCAGGGAGAAAGGATTTAAACACGCAATGCTTGCCTGGGAACGCGGGAGGGGAATGGCAATGAAATTGGTTGATGCAAAAGGAAAAGTGCTATTGCAGCTGCTGGCTCCACTGAATATGCCCCCCCAAAATAAACAACATGTCCCATTGCTGTATATTCTTACATCAGATTTTACAAGGCAATGATTCTCAGGTATTTTCAGTGGAACAGCTATTGCAACACATCCGTAGTTGGGGACATGCAAAACTGCCCATTTCAGTTTCTCTTGGCGCCTTATTTTTCCAGGCTTAAGTTCAGTTTGCCACATTTCAGCATCAGCTTGCTGAAAATTCACCAGCACTTTACAGTGCCTTTCTCCTAATATTTACACTTTCATGCACACAGTTTTGAAAGTTCTCCTAATATAACATACTACTACTATGCCACATCAGCTGTCATTGCTTCCACCACAGAATCCTGGGAGCTGTAGTTTCTTACACATGCTGAGAGTTGCTAGGAGATGCCCTTTAAAGGTAAAGGTAAAGGGACCCCTGACCATTAGGTCCAGTCATGGCCGACTCTGGGGTTGCGGCGCTCATCTCGCTTTATTGGCCGAGGGAGCCGGCGTACAGCTTCCAGGTCATGTGGCCAGGTCATGTGGCGAACCAGAGCAGCGCACGGAAACGCCGTTTACCTTCCCGCCGGAGCGGTACCTATTTATCTACTTGCACTTTGATGTGCTTTCAAACTGCTAGGTTGGCAGGAGCAGGGACTGAGCAACGGGAGCTCACCCTCTCGCAGAGATTCAAACTGCCAACCTTCTGATCGGTAAGCCCCAGGCTCAGTGGTTTAACCCACAGCGCCACCCGCATCCCGGAGACCCCCTTACCAACGTACAATCCACGGAGTTTGCTGAGAAGGAGGATTGCTAAACCATGTTGGGAACTGTAACTCTGGGAGGGGAATAGAGGTCTCCTAACAACTCTCAGCACCCTTAACAAACTGCAGCTCCCAGGGTTCTTTCTGGGGAAGCCATGACTGTTTATAGTTTTATCATAGTGCTTTAAATGTATATTGTGGATGAGACCTGAAGTTAAGTTTGAAAGAAGCATTCTATTGCTGAAAGGAACCGTTGGCTGAGGGTGCTTGATAGCAGTCTGTATGTGTGAGGTGACCGCCACAATTTCTCTGGTTTGCAAATGTGCCCCCAAAGCTTGCCAATCCTCTGGGTTACCACTTGATGCCGGTTGATTTGCATCCCTTCTGTCTACCACTGAGACATTCCTTGCTGCAAAGTTTGCCGTGTGCTACTTCAGCTAACGCTGAGGCAGGACGGAGCTTCCCTGCCTGCGTAGTCTAGAAAGAATATACAGCTTTATGACACTAAAGGCAGGCAAAGAACTATTTCCCCTGCCACACTGGTATTTAAAAGCACAGATGCCTGCTTTCCGTTTGCTGATCTTATTGGCAGGCCCGAAAGCACAGTGAGATGTCTGGAGAGCTCGCTTTCCAAGTGCAGCCTACAGATTTGAGCAGAAATGTAAAATACTCCACAAGATGAATAGAGTAGTCAATATCGTACTATATCATCCTATATTTATAGATGAAACCAAGTGGGAAAGAGCATCTAGAAATGAAACATCGATGACCTAATCTATTTACATAATTAGCTACCCTCTTGCCCCCAACCCAACCGCTCTCCTAACTGTTTAACCAACTTATTTATCTGGAGATCAAGCAACCCCCTGCAAATGAATTTTATGCCACAAGAAACCAATAACGGCTCCTTTGGAATGTAAGGATCATCGCTGTAGGAATTAACTTGCTGCAGAAAATGTCATCACTTTGCAACGTATCAATCTAATGGGCCTGCAACACCATTAGCAGCCAGATGCATTGCTCAATTAAATTACTCAACAAGCGACTAGACCATCCTCATGTTTCTTGTTCTATTTTACACGGCTTCCTTCTTATCTGGGAAGAGCCACATTATTATAAGTGCCACTGAAGTTTAATAAGTGTACAATTATTTGGGGTTGGGTTAATATATGTGCCAGCTGTAGAATTAATGGCTACAATTTCACAACGTATTAAACATTATGATGCCCTGTTAAACACGTTACATGCACAAAACAATATTTGTTTCTTCCATAACAAGGGTGGGGGGAACTTTCTGACTGGGGGGGAAGGGAATTGATATCTTTACCTGGTTGTGCCCCATGGGCAAACCTGGACAGGTGGTTTGCCCCACCCACCTGTCAAAATCCATTAAGCAGAGTTCCCAACTGGCCAACAGCCACTTTGGGAACTCCTCTCCTACCAGCTGATGGCATAAGTGTCACCCACTGATTGACAGATAGGCATGGGGGTGTGTGAATGGCTTTGTGGGCCAGACTGGATCTCCTGGAGGGCCAAGATTGGCTTGCAGGCTGAAAGTTCCCCAGGCCTGTTCTAGTAATCTGGGACGCAAGTAAAGCTGTTATGAGAGGGTTTCTGATACAACAGAATGCAATAAAGAAGAGAAGTCAAAATGAGAAGAAAGATAAAATTTTGGAGAAAATAAAAGAAAGTGAGAAGAAACTGAGAGCAAAACCAAAGTCGCAGGAGATTTTGAGAGAAATAAAATTATATCAAGTACAATATATGGAAATGGTGAATCAGGAAATAGAATGGAAAATTAAACAAATGAGACAAAAAACATTTGAATCAGCTAATAAATGTGGGAAATTGCTGGCCTGGCAAATGAAAAAAAGACAAAAATTAAATACTATCACAAACTTAGAAGTGGAAGGAAAGAACATACATAACCCAATTGAGATTAGAAACTGTTTCCAGAGGTATTTTAAACAATTATACACACAAGGGCCACAGAAAGAAATGGACATAGACAAATTTTTGAAGACAAATGGACTACAAAAAATCTCCCAAGAAAGTCAATTAATGTTGAACTATAAAATATCTGAACAGGAAGTAGAAGGTGCCATTCAAAATATGCAATTGGGCAAATCTCCAGGACCGGATGGGCTGACTTCTAGATATTATAGATCTTTGAAAGAGTGGCTATTACAACCTTTGAAGGAAGTCTGTAATGAAATATTGTAAGGGAAAAGGGCACCAGAGTCGTGGAAAGAGGCATACATTACACTTATACCGAAAACAGAGACTGAAAAGACTCAGCTTAAGAACTACCGCCCTATATCATTACTTAATGTGGATTACAAAATTTTTGCAGACATTTTGGCCAAGAGATTGAAAAAAGTATTGATGGAAGAGATCCATAAAGACCAAGCGGGCTTTCTCTCAGGAAGACACTTGTCTGATAATTTGAGAAATATAATTGATATTTTGGAAAAACTAGAAGTGAATATAAATACTAAAGCAGTTCTGATATTTGTGGACACGGAGAAAGCCTTTGACAACATCTCTTGGAGCTTCATGAAGAAGAACCTACAGGGGATGGGAGTAGGCCAAGGTTTTGAAAATGGTATAGGTGCAATATACTCTGAACAAAAGGCTAAATTAATTGTAAATAATGTGGTGACGGAAGAATTTAAGATAGAAAAAAGGACACGACGGGGTGCCCAATTTCCCCACTGCTTTTTATATCGGTCCTGGAGGTTCTGCTGAATATGATTAGAAGGGACCGGTTGGTTAAAGGTATACAGGCCGGACCCAAACAGTACAAACTGAGAGCATTTGCAGATGACTTAGTATTGACGTTACAGGAGCCAGAATCTAGTACTAAAAGGGTTTTAGAACTAATCCAAGAATTTGGTCAACTGGCAGGATTTAAACTGAACAAGTTAAAAACTAAGGTTTTAGAGAAAAATTTAACAGTGATTGAAAGAGAGAGGTTTCAGAATGAGACAGGCCTGACTGTGGTTAAGAAAGTGAAATACCTGGGGATTAATATGACAGCCAAAAATGGGAACTTATTTAAAGATAATTATGAAAAATGTTGGATGGAAGTGAAAAAAGATTTAGAAATCTGGTCAAATTTGAAGCTTTCACTGTTGGGTTGTATTGCTGTGATAAAAATGAATGTATTGCCTAGAATGCTGTTTTTGTTTCAAACATTGCAAATTGTGGACAAGATGGACTGTTTCAAGAAGTGGCAGAGAGATATTTCTAGATTTGTCTGGCAGGGCAAGAAGCCCAGAATAAAATTTAAGATATTAACTGATGCAAAGGAAAGGGGTGGATTTGCCCTGCCAGACTTTAAACTTTATTATGAATCAGCAGCTTTTTGCTGGTTGAAAGAATGGCTACTTCTTGAAAACACAGACATTTTGGACTTAGAAGGTTTTAACAATGTATTTGGATGGCATGCATATCTGTGGTATGACAAGGTCAAAGCGCATAAAGCATTTAAAAACCATATTGTCAGGGAAAGCACTGTTTAATGTCTGGATAAGATACAAGGATTTTTTGGAAAACAAAACCCCAAGGTGGCTGTCACCGATGGAAGTGAAAGCTCTGAAAAGGCTCAATATGGAGGCCAATTGGCCGAAATATTGGGAAATTTTGGAACAAGATGGAGATAGACTGAAACTGCAGAGTTTTGAGAAACTAAAAAATAAAGTGCGAGACTGGCTTCATTATTATCAGATAATGGAGGCATATAATTTGGACAAGAAAATTGGCTTCCAGGTGGAAAAATCAAAATTAGAAACAGAACTGTTAGAACCCAAAACTAAGAATTTGTCAGGAATGTATAACTTGCTGTTGAAATGGAATACTCAGGATGAAACGGTGAAATCTGCTATGATTAAATGGGCACAAGATGTTGGACATAATATTATGTTTGCTGACTGGGAACAGTTATGGACCACAGGTATGAAGTTTACGGCATGTAATGTCCTAAGAGAGAATATTATGAAAATGATATACAGGTGGTACATGACCCCAGTCAAGCTTGCAAAAATCTATCATTTGCCCGACAATAAATGCTGGAAATGTAAAGAAACTGAAGGTACATTCTTCCACCTTTGGTGGACGTGCCCAAGGATTAAGGCCTTCTGGGAAATGATATATAATGAACTGAAAAAAGTTTTTAAATATACCTTCTTGAAGAAACCAGAGGCCTTTCTCCTAGGCATAGTCGGCCAATTGGTGCCAAAGAAGGACAGAACTTTTTTTATGTATGCCACAACAGCAGCAAGAATACTCATTGCAAAGTATTGGAAGACACAAGATTTACCCACTGTGGAAGAATGGCAGATGAAGCTGATGGACTATATGGAACTGGCAGAAATGACTGGCAGAATCCGAGACCAGGGAGAAGAGTCGGTGGAAGAAGATTGGAAGAAATTCAAAGATTATCTACAGAAATATTGTAAAATTAATGAATGTTAGAATGATGTTGGATAGTAATTAAGTGGTTTCCAGCTGTAATGCTTTAAGGGAATATGAAAAAAGGGTTATAAATAGGAAAAAAATTAACATTATTACTTTTAAAGGATTTGCTGAACCAACAGATTGAAGTGGAATACAAAAAAGGGAGGTATGAGGAGGTCCGGGAAATAAGTCAAAGGAAAATAAGTAATGGAAAACCTGTGTGTTTTTAACTATTTTTATTTTGTATTTTTGTCATTTTTTTTTCATTTTTATTGTAATACTTTAAAAAATCTTAATAAATATCTTATAAAAAAAAAAAAAAAGAAAGTTCCCCAGGCCTGTTCTGAAGCAAGAGCGAGGAATCTGTGGCCCTTCAGATATCCTGTGGGGGAAGGACAGTTCTCATATGCACCAAGCACTGGCCATGGTGGCAGTGGAACTCAGATGGAGGACCACATTTTCCCAACCCCCTGATCTAAGGATGCCACAAGAGGAGCTATATTGTGCTGCCAACCCGTTCTCTCGTCAGTGATAATAGTTTTGTCCAATGGAAAGAATCGAAATAGCACCCAAGAAACCGCAAGCATTTAAAAACTCGGGTGATCATGTTTTCATAAATATCATAATGGAGTACTCACAGGTAACAAAACAGCAAGGAAAATAAACTTGTTCGCTGTAATTGGTGAGATTTGGGGGAATTGTCCTCCCTGCATAAAAGATTCTAATCTTGCAATTCCGCAGCTCAAATACAGTTTCTTGCTGGCTGCAAGACTTGGGAACTGATTTCCCATGCTGTATTTCTACCAGAACTGTGGCTTCCAATAATTGGGGTCCACAATGAAAGCATTTGCATTGGATGCTCAGCTCACGTAAATTTCAGTGCAGCAGGGAAGTTATCTGGCGCTATCAACTTGGCGTTTGTTGAGTTATTCAGAATGCACAGGCACGCTCCACGAACCAGAAAAAAGTGAGAAAGAAAAGGGAGGTATTCAGCTCCCACAGGCTTTTGTGACCGAGCTATTTCCCCACAAATATTTATCGAAAAATACATGTTTTATTATCTCTTCTGCAGGACTGTATGCTGTAGGCTAATACAGATTACCTTTGAAGAGTATTAGAAAGGGGATCCGGAAGGGATTGTTGTAAAAGAGCACCCATTAACAGGAACATTTCCTTGATTTATTTAAAAGGTCACCCGCCCGTTATTTCACCCAGAATGGGGGATGGGGGAAAGGAATCTTATTGCAGCCCATCAAGCCCAGGGAGCAATAGGGACAGAAATGAAATTGGCTGGTTGGTCCCATTGTTCAAATTAATTGAGAACGGTTTAGTCGCAACTTTAGGAACAAAAAAAGGATTTATTTATTTTTTGGTCCTAAAAGTGAACCAGCAGCCCATCATGAGCTGAACCAGGATTGAAAGCTGCAATTACAATGGGCTTGGCTTCAGCACCCAGTTTTGGGATCCAGGGTGAACTCAGGGATGGAGAATTCTTTTCACTCCCTTCTGGACAACCTTCCAGTCCCGTGTGCCAGTCGTGGGTGGAGCAATTGTTAGACCTTTGTACAGTTGGCTAGTTTCTACACATGCTTGACATGCCCCTCTCTATGCTGCCATTCAGTCAAGGAGGAAACATTAATGGAGTTTAGAGACATGTTTTAGCCAGGCATACACACTTGGGGTGTAGAGCCAGCAAGAAGTTTGGCTTGGGAAGAGTTCCAGGGGCCAGACAAGAGTTATCTAAGGACAAATGCAATCTTCAGTAGTTTGTAAAACCCCATTTCAAAGGAGAAGCAAACTTCTGGGCCCCTAAATTCTTCTCCCGAGAGGCAACGACTGCTCACCCAGTAAGCATCCCAGCTGAGTGGGGATTTGACTCCTGGTCTTTCACCTCCTAGACTGGCTGAAAGCTCCACACTGGCTGAAAGCACCACAGAACACCTTTACTAGGCCAATGAATGACCATCTTTACATAAGTGGATTAGACCATCCTGAAGACATTAGCCTGTTTGGTATAGAAAGTTGGGGGCAAAGTGGGTACACCCACTCCCACATCCTAGTTTATGCCTTCAAGTATCATTTTGAAAGCATGAATAGAGCTTATGTTTCTCTTTGGGGAAAAGATAAGAGTTTTGCCATTGCCCTTGATAATTACAGTGGTCCTATTGGGGACCTTCACTCATAGATCCATGAAAGGTTGATGTCAGTCTACAATGGCTGTCCCCAGCCTGGTACCCTTAAGATGTTGTGGGACTGCAACTTCCATCAGCCCCAGTCAGCATGGCCAACAGACAGGGATGATGGGAGTTGTAGTCCACTAATCACCTGGAAGACACAAAGTCAGGGATTGCTGGTCTACAGAAATATATCATTTGGGACTCTCAGGTGCTTTGAATAGTCTTTCCACTCTCCCATCTAGAAATGCTGGAGTGCAGTATGGGAAACGGAGAAATGCAGTGCTTACTCTTGAGGGGATTAATTGGTATAAATGTGTTTCATTTGCATATCTTGTAAACACGGAGAGATCTGCCCGTTCAAGTTTATTGCTGCAAATATCTAAATTAAATTAAATTTAATCCATTATGTTTTATAAGGGACATTAAAAAAAAAAAGGAAAACCACACCATCCTAGCTATAATAAAAATGGAGGAGCTTTGCCAAAAAAAAATTATAGAAGTGATAAGATCTAGCTATAAAAAAAAGAATGTGTCTCATTTCAGCAAAAGCAATGGGGTGCACGACTATTTATTTAATTAATTAAAAGCATTTCTAAACAGCTTACTATTTCAAAAAATCTCAATCTACAGTGTACACCATGTCTTCCTATATACATAAAAAATGTAAGGCTGTCGTCTTATAGTCCCCATTGGAGGATTTGTAGTGTCTCGTCAGAATCCTAGGAAGGGGAGGCTCTAGGGGTTAATGTGGGGATGATATGGGTAGAGTGGTGAGTCGAGTAAAGAGGAGCACAGCCCCCCCCAATATAAAAACAGTGGGTTGTAGCTGACTAAATTCTACTCTGAGTAGCCCCATTGAAATTAAGGGTGATAAATTCATCATGTCCTTTAATTTAAATAGGCCTACTCACATGAGTAGGACTAACATTAGGTACAACCCAAAACAGAAATATGAACTCAGTTCCGGCACCTCTCAGGTGGGCGCCATTGCCATTATAAGAGAACGAGAGAGGCATTCATGGTGAGTTCCAGAACCTCTTTTTCTAGAAAAAATAGCTCCCCATCTTCCACTTTTCCCCAGGATGACGAGGAGCAATTAATGAGTACTCTGTGGGCTCAGCCAGTCAGCTACAAATCGACCTAACAGTTACCTGTTAATAAATAAATGAATAAATATATGTGTCTGCTAAAAAGTAATCCTTGTTCAGTTCAGTGGGACTTACTCCCAGGTAAACGTACACAGGATCAAAGCCTTATCCTCCGAGGAAAAGGAGCTCTTTATTATCGGATTCCATTACTGACACTTTCAAAGGAAAATCTTCTCAATCCCCTTTTAAAATAGTTTTCTTGAAATAGCTTTAGTGTGAAGAATTATATCTGACACCTATTGGGCCAGACCTGATTCATGTGTTTGCAAGGACTTCAAGAGATATATGTAAATGTCTCCAGCTAGGACTTTTTACTTCTCTATGGGATCTGAAGCTCCTTCTGTCAAAACGAATAAGGCTTGAACAAGACCCAGGAGCCTTTGTGCTCTTAACATCTGGGAGGATTTGCAGCTTTTCTTTTTGCCTTGTTTTCTTATCAAGTTATGTATGGTGTGTGCTTAAAATATGTGTGTGGTGTGAGGTTTAGTGGTTAGAGCGTCAGACTAGGACCTGGGAGACCAGGGTTCAAATCCTTACTCGGCCATGAAGCTTGCTGGGTGATCTTGGGCCAGTCACTCTCTCTCAACCTAACCTACCTCACAGGGTTGTTGTGAGGATAAAGTGGAGAGGTTGTGAAGGTGTGTATGCCACCCTGAGATCCTTGGAGGAAAGGTGGGAAACAAATGTAAAAGTTTAAAATAACTCAAATACTGCTAAATGTTTGCTTTCTCTTTTTATTGATTTAAATAGTGCATCTCTCTGTATTCATTAGACTTTTTGGGGGCAGGGGAAGGGTTCATACATCTTGCCAGGAGCAAAAGTAGGTGCAGCAATTAATGCCAATTTTACCTGTGAGCATAGGGACGCGGGTGGCACTGTGGGTTAAACCACAGAGCCTAGGACTTGCTGGCGGTTCGACTCGCCATGACGGGGTGAGCTCCCGTTGCTCGGCCCTTGCTCCTGCCAACCTAGCACTTCTAAAGCACATCAAAGTGCAAGTAGATAAATAGGTACCACTCTGGCAGGAAGGTAAACGGCATTTCCATGCGCTGCTCTGGTTCGCCAGAAGCAGCTTAGTCATGCTGGCCACATGACCCGGAAGCTGTACGCCAGCTCTCTCGGCCAATAAAGTGAGATGAGCGCCGCAACCCCAGAGCTGGTCACAACTGGTCAGGGGCCCCTTTACCTTTACCTTACCTGTGAGCAGTAGGCTCACACTCACGTACCTCTCTGCATCCTCCATCCAGGTAAGCAAGAAGCATTAGCAGGATGCAAGGATACATTCCAGCCAGGCATAAAGGAAACTGCAAACAGGGCCAAGGTGTGGTGTAACCTGGGGAGGAGCCCAAGGGCCAGATAGAAAGGCCTTGAGGGCCACATTTGCCATCCCCCCGGACCTGAGGTTCACCATCTCTGACAATGGGACTAATTGAAGTTTCATTGGGTTGAGTTTTGATACGGAAGGGGGGGGGAGCTGGGTGGCAGAGCAGCCTCGCACCCAGATTTTACCGTAACAGTTTTAACTGGCAATCCACACACAGGAGAATGAAGTTTTCCACCTGCTACCTCCATACCTACCTCTCTCCCATATAGCCTGCAGTGCATAGGCAAACCCCCGTCACATGATCACATTGCCCTCCATTATGACATGGGCAATCCTGGCTGCAGTTAACCCCGTATGTTCCTGATGGACACGGCTGGGCACATACAAAGCCCTATGTAGGAGAAGGCGGAGAGAAAAAAGTCATTTCAGGTTAACATCATTTCAGGTTAACATGGAGAAAAACAAACAAACAAACACACTGCATTTAGCTGTGCATTAAAGGGTGTGCTTTGCATGTCATGCCGTTTAATAAAGTGCTTGCCACTTTACCAGTATGTACATATATTAAATGCATATTTTAGGTTGGAAGTCATATGGGAATATGGACTTTAGGATAAAATGTGTACGAAATGACCATGTTAGGGTAAACTGTGTTCATAAATGTCTGTTCTGCCAAGGAATACATAGAAAGTAATGTGCCTTTTAATGCAAAGTAATGTGCATTTTAAAAATTGCAGATTCATGCAGTAATGGTACAGAATGGACTTATGAATGAATGAATGCAAGAGGACATGGAAACATACTGAGCCTTCCATTCATATGCCACACAATCCATCCAATTTCTACCAGTAGTTGCTACCGTTGAGAAGCTATGGGGTTCAATCCTGCTTGGAAACCATGCCAAGCCATGTTGTCACTGCCACAACTCTCAGGTCAGGTTCCCCTTCTTCTTTGGATGAGGCCAGGGGTTCTGAGTGGGAGAGGGAATCACCCTAGGTGTACACACTGCCTTCCATCAGCCACAGCTGGTGACCCATTGACACCCCTATCTAGACAAAGATAACCTAACTTCTGTTGTCTATGCTCTGGTAACCTCTACTGCAACACATTACATGTGGGGCTGCCTCTGAAGATGGCTCAGAAACTTCAGCTAGTGCAAAATTAAGTGGCCAGGTTGCTCACTGGGGTAAGACACTTTGAGCATATTGCACTGATTCTGGCTGTCCATTCATTTCCTGGCCCTATTCATAGTGCTGGTTTCACTTATAAAGCCTCAAATGGCTCAGGACTGCAATACCTCAAGAACTGCCTCTCCCCATATGAACCAACCAGAACCCTGCGATCATAATCTGAGGCCCTTTTTCATGTGCCTTCTCCATGAGAGATCCAGAAGGTGGCAACATGAGAATGGGCCTTTTCTGTGGTGACTCCCCATTTGTGGAATGCTCTCCCCAGGGAGGCTCATCTGCTGCCTCCATTATATACCTTTAGGCACCATGTATTGTGTATTCTCATTTTGTATTTTTACACTGTAAGATATGGATTTACGGATGAAGGATAGTATACAAATTGAATAAATAGTAGTAATAATAATAATAATAGCAGATGAATCTCAGTTCAATATTTGCAGTAGGACAGTGTCTTCCACCATACCTTATGGTAAGAGGCCAGTGTAGGGGTTCTAGGGCATGTTGTGTGGCACATACAAAACTTTGTCCTCCCACAACTTACTGCCATTTCCCCTCTCATAGTATCTGTCACCTGAGGCAGTTGCCTCACTCGGCTTAACAGTAGGACCGGCCCTGCCTCTCAGCCAAGCACCTTAAAGCATTTTAGGCAGGAGAGGGTAGTAGTGGAAGAGGAAACAATGAACAGTTCCCAGGACAAATAAAAAACACAGCACATCTCAAAACGGGAACGGCTTCATATTTGCCTTCCTCTGACAGTTTCTTCACTCACAGACCAGGAAGATTTGGCAATACCAACAACCCCAGAATGGAATACAGTGGGTCTCACTAATCATGAAGAAGGACTCTGAAAGCCTATCCTAACCTGTATGATTGCTGGCTCTTCAGCTGTGGAAGGGATAGCTTGGCCTCAATTCAAGAGCATCCGGGCCCTGCCATAACCATTTGTGTCTCTAGGCTTGAGAAAGGAGTGATATTTTGAATCTCTCTCCAGGAAGGCAAGTTGCCCATTGATCATGATAATAAATGCCTTTTCTCATCATGGTTTCAAAGAGGAGAGGATTTCTATCAGCAAATGATGAGGAAGCAGTGCTCTGAGATGCATCCCCTCAAGAGAGGTGTGAATCTTCTGGCACAAACGTGCATTTAGGGAATACAAAATGCCCATCTCCCGAGGATCAAATGTCAGAGCAAAGTTGCAAGCAATTTTATGCATCTCATCAACAGAGTTTGTTCCATCAGCAACTTTGCAAAGACTTCAGGCTTGTGCGTTCTTCAGCGCCCTTCCCCAATGTCATCAACTGCTGCCGAGGAAAGCAAAAGATGGTCCCAGCACCCCCCCCCCAACACTTCATTTAAGTCAGAACAAGGATCAAAAGGCATTCTCCTCTCCAACAGAACATGTGCGCTGCAAGGACTTTGGGGCAATCAAACATGATCTTTCCCTTTGGCTCTTTGCCACAGCAACACGTTTCCTGCCTTGCTGCGTTTGGCTTCTTGCTTCCTGATCCTCGGACCTTGGCTTCTTGACTCCTTGCTTCTCGACCCTCGGACCCTTGACTTCGTGACTCCTTGCTTCTCGATCCTCGGATCCTTGATTTTGTGACTCCCTGCTTCCTCACCCTCGGATCCCTGGCTTCTGGACTCTCGTTCCTGCTCCCACCCTGCCATCTTGTCCCTGGTCCCGATGTCCTCAGCCGGGACTTTGACCGCCTGTAGACCGGACTGTGACACAATGCACCACAGAAGTGCAGGGGGGCAGTGGAGGGAAGGGGTTCTCCCAGACAATGTGTTTATTTAGCATTCATCTCATTTGTTTGTTGGGAGGTTAGACAGTGCTGCACCAAACATTCCACATTTTCCTGTGCATCTTCCGATCACATTTCTTATTGCAAAAGTCTTATCTTTGAGGGAGGCAGGTGTTGTGCAAGAGCTCCCAATCAACTGCGGTTGTGCCACCTGAACTTTCTAGTATGTGATTGAATCCCACGCCAAAAGAGCGACACTCTGGAGATGACCAAGGATTCCACTTCACACGAGTGACTGTGAAAACAGAACTGAAAGACCTTCCTCTGGGGTAGATGCCAAACACAAAAAGCATGAAAACGGGCAGGGGTACCATTCATATGTTTGGCATGAAATCTTGGCTCCATTTGAGATTGCAAAACCTAAAGGAGAACAGGCTCTGGTGCTCACTGATATAAGGCTCCTTACTGTAGTTCAGTGTGTTTTAGAGTGGAACAATCTTTCTTTAGGAGCTTGTGATTTCTTAAAATTCAGAAGCGCTTTTCAAAACCTGAACAACTCAGGAATCAGCTTGAAAAACAAAGCAATTTTTCTCCCTCATTCATCCATTTTGAACCTCTGCAAATAAGATGGGGAGAGAGCAGCGTGTGTGGGGGGGGGGGTTTCAAGGTCCTGAAGGAGGAGTATCTTTTGTGGAAATGCATTGAACTACGACAAAGTTTTGCCTCAGGGAGCCTTGTTTTGTTCATTTGAGATGCCTTCCCCCTTTTTCTTGTGCTCCCTTTGAGATAAGCCTAATAATGCTGTCACAGACAACGAGAGTCAGTAGGGACTCAGTTTTTGAGGGTAGCCCCAAGCAATGCAGCCGGAGAGAGCCCCATAACTGTTCTGCAGAGAGTTGGAGACAGAGTTGCCTGACAATGGACATGAACAGAGGGAATTAATAAAGGGGATGCTTGCACTCTAGGCAGAGTCCAACTTAGCCAGAACATGCCTCAACTTAGAGCAGCCTTTGTCAACCGGGTGCGCTTTAGATGTTTTGGAGCACACCGCCATCAGCCACAGCCGGCACAGTCCATGCTGGTTGAAGCTGGTGGAGGCTGATCCTCCAAATCACATAAAGGTAAAGGTAAAGGGACCCCTGGCCATTAGGTCCAGTCGTGGCCGACTCTGGGGTTGCGGCGCTCATCTCGCTTTATTGGCCGAGGGAGCCGGCGTACAGCTTCTGGGTCATGTGGCCAGCATGACTAAGCCACTTATGGCGAACCAGAGCAGCGCCCGGAAACGCTGTTTACCTTCCCGCCGAAGCGGTACCTATTTATCTACTTGCACTTTCACGTGCTTTCGAACTGCTAGGTTGGCAGGAGCTGGGACCGAACAACAGGAGCTCACCCCGTCGCAGGGATTCAAACTGCCAACCTTCTGATCATCAAGTCCTAAGCTCTGTGGTTTAACCCACAGCGCCACCCGTGTCAGAATTGTAGAGTTAGAAGTGTCACCTATTCCATCCCCCAGCAATCCAGGAGTCTTGTTGTCTGGCACGGGGCTTGAACCTACAACCCTGAGATTAAGAGTCTTGTGCTCCACCAACTGAGCTATTCCACAGGATGCCAAGTTGGCAAAGGCTCTAAGAAATAAGAAGAGCCTGATGGCCCATCTAGTCCAGCATCCTGTTCTCACAATGGCCAACCAGATGCCTCTGGGAAGCAAACAAGCAGGACCCGAGTGCAACGGGGCTCTTTCCTCCTGTAGCTTCCAGCAACTGGTTTTCAGAAGCATCATTGCCTTTGGCTGTGGGGCAGAGCATAGTCATTGTGGCTGGTGGCCACTGGTAGCCTTCTCCTTGCATGCCATTGCAATAGATCATTACAGTTAACAGTAACAGATTATGGTAAAGCAGAAGTGGCCAGCTTAGTGGGGTAGAGGCACAGAGCATTGTCGCATCTCTCCTGGGTGGGGTTTGGTGGGGAGGCAAGATTGTGGCTGTGCAGACACACCAGCAGCAGTGTCAGATTGGCTCTGTTGCTGCATCTGATCCAAATCCTGCTCGGCTCCATCTGGGGAAGCTGCAGTGATCCTGTGCCAGACAGAGTGGCTCTTGTTTCCACCACACCGCCTGCTATTGCTGTAAAGCTGGATTTCCTGCTAGATTCTTCGTCCTACCAAGCAGGCACACTATCTGAGAACAGGAGCAATGCTATCTTCAAAAGGAGGGAACTGAAGGGTAGGGAGGAGGAAAGAGACAGAGAGCGCACGCTGATCTTCCTTTTCAATCTCCTGCTTCAACTGGGAACCTGATTCCTCAGGGAGCAAATCTCTTGGCAGAGCTGCATTTCATCATACGCACCCCAGGGGAGCGTAGAAACTGCTGTTCTCTTGCGATGGTTTCTGGTCCCAGGTGAAATCAAGTTGGAGTCGATGTATATTAATAAACCTGAAGTTGCAAATGTCTTCAGGGAATACTGGTGCATGCATAGCGTATATTATACACACGCCCAAAGCACACTAAACGTGCATTCAAAATGTCTACAGCCAAAGACAGGCCTTCTGCGGAACATAAGGCCACGAGGACAGTAGCACCTTCTTTCTGTTTCTCCATTCCTGGCTTGCTGCAGCCAGAACTGTCCTCCAAACATCAAGAGTTAAAAACACAAAGCAAGGAAAAAGTTTCTCTCCCCCACACAGACACACACAGTGGCTGTGCAGAATCTTTTTCCTCTTTCATGAAAGCCCTGGAGAGGCCCTTTAAACTTAAAATCCCAACATTTGCAAGTGGAGTGCTTTTGCTTCTAACTGCCTCTGCTTCCCCCGGAGCTCCTGCTCTGCCTCTTTCAGAGTCTGCATGTCTGTGTATGTGTGTTTTAAACTCAGCTCAGTTCAAAAGCAGGCACTGTTAACTGCAGGTTTGTCCCCGGGGAACAGAACAGCCTAGGATAGGGTTTTCAAGAAGAACCCCTGGCCTTTGGAATGCATCTCTCTGTTTCTTCCAGGCAGCATCAGTGCAGACAGCCTCATTTACGGTCCACCCACCAACTGAGTAGAATAGAATTTCTACAGCTTACACACCCACCCACACGGTAGTGCACTTTTAACAGTCTCTCTGGCTGTACTTGTGCAGGCACACACCTGCAGGTCATATTGCACCACCAGCTTCAGGGTGATGTGCAGCTTATCCGCTTGATGGTGCTGCACCATAGGTCCACTGCACATGGCTTAACATCCATGCTCAGGCAAGCCACAGAATTCAGACCACAGGCTGGCATCATCAGTTGTGCGGGATTCAATTATTCAGTACCCACTTGCTTTCTGTATTTAGCAGTTTATGACACAGCCTCAACGATGTCTTTCTATAAGCTGTATTGCCCCCCTATGCTCCTTTGTGTGGAAGTGTGGGATATACATATATGAATTTAATAAATGAAGAAAAGAAAAGAAATATTGCCTCCAGTTGTTATGCACCTTCTTCCTGCACTTTATTAATTGCAACTCTGTCGTTTGTATTATTACGCTGCTGTTTAATATCATTTAAAAATATTGCAAGAAATTTGCCTGGGGATTATTGTAGTTTCCGTGGGGTTACAGCAGTTACAGGCATGGGAAAATGTGATGGTGTCAGGTGAGGGAACAGGAAGGGTCAGACATTTAAAATCCACCCCTGCTCCAGTCCATCTTCCAACCTAAATAACCTAAGCTGCCCTAGCAATTTGCCCTCTGGCAATGAGGTGCTGTTACTCAGTGTCTGTACAAAAGAAAATAATTGCTACCCCAAACTTGATTGTGATTGTGAACACAGAAACATAGGAAGCTGCCTTATACCAAGAGAGATGGGGCAGGGCACCTGGAGATGGGGATTTCAATCCAAACTAATGGAAATAAATGAATCATCTGGAGCATGCGGATGTTTTCAATACTACTTTTTTGATATCTGTATTAGGCATTATTCTATCTCCTGTTCAGTTTTAAGGTGTTCAAGTTGGATTGGTTTACAGTGGACGCTCGGGTTGCGAACGTGATCCGTGCGGGATGCACGTCCACAACCCGCAGCGGTGCGTTTGCACACGCGCAAGTTGCAATTTGGCGCTTCTGCGCAAAGCGCAATTTAGCACTTCTGCGCATGCACGACTGCCAAAACTCGGAAGTAACCTGTTCCGGTACTTCCGGGTTTCGGCGGTTCACAACCCGAAAAAATGCAACCTGAAGCATTTGTAACCCGAGGTATGACTGTATTTCTATTGTTTTATACAAATGTGTTCGGATTGGGGTTTTTTTTTTTTTTTTGGCATTTATTTCCAATTGTTTCTCATCTGCCCTTTTTTGAGTGGCTATACTTAATTGTTCACTTTGGGCAGCATGTTGTGGGAAGGTGTCAGACAAACAAACCGACGATGGAGGTGGTGATGCCAGCATTGCAGAGGGTTGGGCTAGATGACATTTTGGGTCTGTTCCAACTCTTTCATTCTGTGATTCTGCAATGATGACGGTGGTGATATGGACCCGACTGAACACAGCTGAGAGCTTATTATGAAACCACTTTGTGATGGTGGCAAAACACAACAGAATGTAACCAATGGGTTGGGTCCAGCAAATTTCTGCTTAGAGTAGTCCCACCGACAGACATTAAGGGGGCTAAATTAGACCATTCATTTCAGTGGATCTACTGTGAATAGGATTCTGGATAGCTCAGTCAGTAAAGCATGAGACACTTAATCTCAGGGCCATGGGTTTGAGCTCCACACTGGGCAAAAGATTCCTGCATTTCAGGGGGTTGGACTAAATAACCCTTGCGGTCCCTTCCAACTTTAAAATTCTATGAATCTATGAGTCTATGATTCTATGGCTAACACTAAACACAATCCAATGCTTCTCTACTAGCCTTGCATCCTGGGGAGCAACCCTAATTGTAACAGTGGTATTCCTGCCATTCAGCACTCTCTCCACCCTTCCAAAATTCACCAGGGGATCCTTGGGGAGAAGAAGAGTGCGCAGTTCAGCACATTCCTGCCATAGCTCAGAGCTTGTCACGATTGTTCCAGCATGGACCTGGTGGCTCCTCACTCCCCACCCCCATGTAATCCACAGCTTCCAGCCATCTTCATAGCCTTTCATGGTATTAACCAGGAAGGATCCCCAGAGTCTGTCTGACACCCCTTCCCCTGCCTTTCCCTTTCTCTGCCCGATTTCAGCAGCGGGACTTGCCAACAGGCTAATTGTCAAATGATGGAATGATGCCAGGGAATGGAGCGCAGCTGAATGAAGCCTTGGCAAATCCAGAGGGAGTTAATTATCACATTATTGATACAGATTTAGATTTGGAAAAGGGGGAGAAAAAAAGAGCGCAGCCTTTCCCCACCCCCCTCCCTTGACACACAGAATTAAAGGTGCGAGTAATAATGCGCTGGCTCGAAGCCAATCCCCGGCAGCCCCTCTTAACACAAGTAAAATTATGCCAGAAATGAGCAAGATTATGCGAGCGGGAGGGAAAGAATTGCATTGACCTCTGTAGCAGACCTCCCGCTGGCACAGTGCAAACACTCCCCAGAGTCTCTGGGTTGCAGCATTCACGCCTTCCCTTTCTGTGACTTTGGATGCCTCTTGTTCTTATCCATCTCGTTTGAATCTTGCTCTTCCTCCCAGGAGCTCATTGGTGGCCTAAGAGCCTCCACTGCACACTGACCAGGTTTTATAGTTAGGCTAAGAGATTATGGGCTGTGGCAGGATCACCTGGGGAGTTTCATGGCTGAGGGCAAATGGAAGCCAGATCTCCCTGATAAAGAGCCACATGCTTCATCTCATTGTTAGGCTCAGGTAGAAGCAAAAAGTGTGATTAGTTTATCTTTCTCATCAATCATAGAATGACAAAATTGTAGAGTTGGAAGGGGTCCAAAGGGTCATCTACTCCAAACCCCTGCAATGACATGGAACTCAGCCCCAGCTAATAACAACAACAACAACAACAACAACAACAACAACAACAACAGTTGTTAGAAGGCCCCTTTCCCTTCAGAGAGCTTCATTTCCCAGCATACTCTGGGAAATACAGTCTTTTAAGCCACTCAGGGAATAGCAGTTTTATGAGGGGAACAACTCTCAGCAGCCTTAACAAACTACAGCTCCCAGGATTCTTTGGGGGAAGCCATGACTGTTAAAGTGGCATCATGCTGCTTTAAATGTATGGCGTGGATGCAGCCTCAGCTCACGCTAGCCACTCAGCACATCTCTTGAGCCTCACTGTCAGTTCAGTGAGTCTGGTGCTCATCCTGGAAAACAGTCCAACAGATCTCTGGGGAGCACTGCCTATTAGAATATGAGACTGGATGCCATATTTTAAAAGGCACTTACTGAATCTGTCTTGTGCAAATGGCTTGGAGAGGCGTTATGCAAAGCTTAACCCCACCAACATTTATGTGCACTAAAGTATGTGCCAAGGGGTGCATGACTGTGAATGTAGTCCAATGTTACATACCATCCATCCTGGGGGACAGGCACACTCTCCAGTGACGTGGTGGCAGGTGCCCCCATTCTGGCATGGGCACCGCTGCTCACACTGCGCTCCATGGCTACCGGGAGGACAATGCTCTTCGCAGCTTCGCAGGTGTTGTTGGAAGCGAGGAGGGACGGACACCAAAATGAAACACAAAATAGACACGGAAACAATTTACATCAGGAAGCTACAAGAGGGCAGCCCACTACAGGGCTGTTGCAGGAGCGCCTACACAAATAATCAAACACTCAGCAAATTCCAATCGACGGCATCAGTGGTAAAATGTAGCTATCCAATATTTATTGCTCCAAACAACATTGCTTTTGTTTCAGATCCTTTATTCGTTTTAAGAGCCCTTCACTCAGAAAGATAACCTCTGGTTTATGAGAGATAAAAGTATTTCCACAAGGGGAAGATTCAGTTGTACACTGGGCAAGCGGTATGGCAAGCTGGGTGGAAGGTATGTGCTGAACTCCCCAAACTCAACAAACATTTGCAATACAGTATGATGCAATACAGGGGACGTGGGTGGCGCTGTGGGTTAAACCACAGAGCCTAGGACTTGCCAATAGAAGGTCGCTGATTCGAATCCCTGCGATGGGGTGAGCTCCCGTTGCTCGGTCCCTGCTCCTGCCAACCTAGCAGTTCGAAAGCACATCAAAGTGCAAGTAGATAAATAGGTACCGCTCCGGCGGGAAGGTAAATGGCGTTTCCGTGCGCTGCTCTGGTTTGCCAGAAGCGGCTTAGTCATGCTGGCCACATGACCCGGAAGCTGTACGCCGGCTCCATTGGCCAATAAAGCGAGATGAGCGCCGCAACCCCAGAGTCGGCCACGACTGGACCTAATGGTCAGGGGTCCCTTTACCTTTACCTTATGATCGCCTCTTATGCAAGGTTTGGTTTGAAGGGTTCCCACATATACATGAAAATCGCGCATGCCACACAGATGGTCTGTGAGGGAAACATGTTCACTATCTGATGGTGAGCTTTGCTTCCTTGGTGGGTCACAAGTTGCACAGGGCTTCTCTCCAAAAGAAGGAATTCTAACTGGGCACATTTCAGACAATGGTGGCAAAAATATTTAAAGCACTATGATGCCCCTTCAAACAGTCATGGCTTCCCAGAAACAATTCTGGGAGCTGTAGTTTGCCAAGGGTGCAGAGAGTTGCTAGGAGGCCCCTCTTCTCCTCACAGAATTACAATTCCCAAAGTTCCCTGCAAAGAGGGGTTGATGGTTTGACTACTCTCCGAACTGTAGTTCTGGGAGGGGGAACAGGGGCCTCCTAACAACTCTCAAACTGCAGCTCCCAGAATTCCTTGGGGCAAGCCGTGGCTGCTTAAAGTGGTATCACAGTGCTTCAGATGTACAGTGGGAATGTGGTCCTAAGAGAAAGCAACTGCTGCAAAGCCCACATGTAAAAGGTTCCCAGCACTCAACTTACAAGACACCTGTGTATCCAGGAGCACAGTGGCACTCTCCAGTCTTATGGTCACAGGTGGCCCCATTGTGACACTGGCACTTCAGCTGGCAGCCTTTGCCGTAACTTCCTGGATCGCACAAGTCCTCGCAGCGCCATCCTTTGAATCCAGTCGCACAGACACAGGCGCCAGTGATGGGGTTGCAAAGCGCTTCGTTCTGGCACTGGCAGCGGTTGCTGCAGTGAGGACCCCAGTGGTCACTATCACAGCCTGGAAGCAGAAGGAGAAAGAGAAAGACATGCTTATTTAGCAGAAGAACACAGCACATCAGTGGCACTTCACGTGATCCCTTGGAAGGTTAGGAACAGAAGAAAAGTTGAAGCACTCCCCACATCAAACACACACATACACATATGTAGAAATTATAGCCGAAATTCTTTAGAAGGTATTTCCTGAGCTTTTTAGCTGTTGTAAGAAAGTTTTTTGGCTGTCTTTTATGGTTGTTTTTCACTATTATAAGCTGTATTTTTTATTTTTTTTAAATGTTATGTTGCAAATCACTGAGGAAATACTCTAGATGGGTATCTGCATACATTTAATAAATAGCATAATTTTTTCCCCTCTCTCAACCTTCCTTTGCAGAATTTCATCTTCATTTTCTCCACTATTCCTTTTCTCTTTTTTTTGTAGTGCCCCACCCACACAAACATCTTGGAATGATGGCAGTATTGGAGTATCCTTTAAAAGCAAGACTTGGTGTGCTCCCTTGCGAGACTCTCCCTGTGGGACTGGTACACTTGGAGACATAGGCTTCTCTTAAATGGCATGGGTCTGTTGCGAACAGCAAATGTAGTGCTGAGTTCTTGGTGATGGGATGAAGGTCATGCACCCTGGCTCCTCCTCCTCCTCTGCAGTTATCCAGCCCCCCCCACCTTCTAGATGGTCAATGTCTTTCCCTGTTCCTGGGGAATATCTCCACTCCATGGATGGGATAGGACATGGAGTCAGTGGCCCAGCCCATCTCCCTTCTCCAGTCTCTAAAGGCAAGGGAGTGGGGGCCCTCCCTCCCTCCCTCGCAGGCTGCTCCCCACCAAAGGCATCCTTTGTGCCCCCTCCTCTTCTTCCTCATCATCTGAGAGCGGCTGCCACCCCAGCACTGTGCCAATCAGGATTGAGGGGCTCATCACACACAAACATACACACACACACACCCCTCAAAGGGAGAAAATATATTGAAAAGCTCACAGAGAATGATAGGCACTTGGGTATGTCTAAAGTAGGCCTTTAGATCATGGACTGGGGCTGTGTTGGCAGAGAGGATAGGGCACTCCAATCTCTGACTGGCTCTCAGGGCGATCGTGTCCCCTGGATTTACAGCAACAGAAAAAAAGGAACAAGTCCTGGCAATACAACCACTACATCATGCATTGTTTTTACTGCATAGTAAACAGGGATGGATTTATCTCTTTTCCCTATGGAAGGGGATACAGGGATGAGAGAGAGAGAGGAGCTGTTGTCTCTGCCAATTTCAGACGCTCTCTCAAAAATAGACTTGTCTCTTGAACAGGGCTTGGTATGCAGCCAGGTTGACCAGGACTCTCGTCCCCTAGGCCTGTTTTTGCCAGGAAAAGGTCTGTTTCCCCCTCTCATAATGTTAGAACTCATGGACATCCAATGAACCTGAATGTTGGAAGATTTAGGACAGATAAAATTACCGTATTTTTCACTCTATAAGACGCACTTTTCCCCTCCTAAAAAGTAAGGGGAAATGTGTGTGCGTCTTATGGAGCAAATGCAGGTGGGAGGCTCTGCTCAGTGCTCCCTTTAAAGAGGCGCATGGAGCGTGTGTGCGGCTCCTCTTTAAAGGGAGCGTGGCTCTTGGGGGAGCCTTAGTCGCGCACAGCCTCTCCCGGGCAAGGGGAGCCTTCATCCCCTGCCCGGGAGAGGCTGCGCATGGCTAAACCAGAAGCCAGGACAGCCAGCGGGATCGCTGCGCAGCGAGCCTGCTTGCTGTCCTGGCTTCTGGGATTCAGAATATTTTTTTTCTTGTTTTCCTCTTCCAAAAACTAGGTGCGTCTTATGGAGTGAAAAATACGGTAAGTATTTCTTCACACAGCACATAGTCAAACCATACAACTCACTTACCCAGGAGACAACTGTCTTCCCCAGGAGACAGTGATGGTCACTGACTTGGATGGCTTTAAAAGGGGATTAGCCAAATTCATGGAGAAAGTAATCAGTGGTTACTAGCCACATGGGCTATGCTCTGTCTCCACAATTGGAGGCAGCAATGCTTCTGAATTTATGGAGGAGGAGAGTGTGCTCTTGCGCTTGGGTCCTGCTAGAAGGTTTCCCATTGGGGCTGCTGGCTGACCATTGTGAGAACAGGATTCTGGACTAAATTGGGCATTGCCCTAATCCAGCAGGCTCTTCTTATGTTAAGGCTGGGCACAGAAAACAGCAGTAAGGGAGGTGATGCCTCTGAAGATAAGCAAAGTGACTTGCCAGGGAATGACCACAAGCAGCCACAGGCTCCCAGGAAATCAACATCTCTGCATTTAGAAACTAAACATTGGTGCCGGACTCCTTATCAGACATCTGGACAAATCTTTCAATCAATTGAGTTAACCCAGTGAGATAGCATCATTAGCACTCTTAAAAGAAAAAAGAAAACACATCACCAGAATTCTTCCCCCAGAGACCATGTAAATAAGGAAGCAACATTCACTACAGCAAAACCAAATCTGAGTATCTTTAAAGGCTCTGGCTTAATTTGACCTTATTTCAGGGTCTCTCTCTCCCTCTCTGCACGTGACAAAATCCATACTCTCTATATGATGTGTCAGGGGAGCATTATAAATATTCCATCAAAGGTAAAGAGAAGGAAGGGAGAATTCTTGGCTCAACCTGAAAGCCAAGAGAGCCAAATCCTCTCCTCCTTTTGCACCACAAGCTACCCTGGAGCTGCCCAATTTATTTCTAATTTACATCCAGATGAGCAGGAGGTAGAAAGGAGAGGATTCGGCCAGAATAATAAACCATTCCAGAACATTTGGAACATGCATTTTTTATCATTTAAATAAAATACTAATCTTGTAAGGACGGGAGATAATGAATTGAACGGAGGAAGTTGAACCGGAGAAGAGGAGATGCCAGGAACAGGGCACTTGGGGACAGCCATCATATCTCTCTCTTTGAGGAAGAGCTGCAGCTCGGTGGAAGAACACCCACTTTGTCTGCAGAAAGTCCTGGGTTCAATCCCAGACAGCATTTCCAGCTACAACTGGAGAGACCCCTGGAAACCCTGAGGAGCTGCTGTCAGTCAGTGCAGACCCTACTGAGTGGTTTTGACTCTTTATAAGGCCGCTCCCCGCCCTCTGTGTTAAAAGCAAACATCCAATAAAGTTACAGAGTACAAGATGTTGAAGTCTTGTCCAGCTATGAAAACCAGGCCTACTCTTTCTTCCTATTCTAAATTTCGCTTTTAGCACAGGAACAAAGAAAGCTACTCTATAACGATCCAGACTATCAGTCCATCTAGTGTTGTCTACGCTGACTGGCAGTGGGTGTCCCAAGAAGTGGTCTCTCCCAGTTCTACCTGGAGTTGCTGGGAATTGAACTGTGACCTTCTGCACTCAGAGAATATACTCTTATCCCTGAACTATGGCTCTTACCCCAAACAAACAGGAAACACATTGAACAAATTTGTAAAAGATGCTTTCATTCTGGATTGCCCTGAACAAGCCATGGGTGTGTCTTCTAACTCTTCTAGGAACACAGGAATGTGCCTTACACTGAGTCAGGCCACTGGTCCATCCAGCTAAGTATTGCCTGCACTAGCTGGCAGAAGCTCCCAGGGTTTCAGCCAGTCTCTCACAGCCCTACTTGGAGCTGCTGGGGCCTTGGGCATTTCTGCATGCAATCTGCCACTCAGCAATGGCCCTTCCGTATCTCACAAGGCCACAATTGCTCCCTGGGCCACCCCCTTTGCTGAGTGCAGAGGAAAAACACTGCAAGGAGGGTTCCGCCACCACCACCACCACCAATGCTGAAATGGGGTCGTAAGAGAGGCATTTCAAAACTTGAAACAATTATTCCGATGGTGCTTTTCCACATTTGCTTTCTGTAATGCCTGGCTCCCCTGCTGGGAGTTCACACCCTTGAGAACAGCATTTGCACAAAGCACGTGCGGCTAGCACTGAACCTGCAAAACGCAACACGGGGAATGAGAAGCTTCCTCCCATCACCCCTATCGCATGTGGGAAGCATCTGTCAACATTTCAACTCCCACGTTAGAGCAAGACAGCATAGCAGCTTCAGTTGCATGGCAGGGCGACGTTGGCTGCGGTCCACTTCACAGCCACAGTTCAGCTTGGCTCCATTGAACAGTGTTGGCAAGAGAAACACAGGACAGGGGACTGCTTAAACAAGTTGCAATAACAAGAGGATGAGAAACCCACTTCCATGCAGGCTGTTCCTCCCACTCCTCTGTGGGCTCCGGCCAAGTCCATGAAATGACTTGTTCCCTTCATAAGATGCATCAAAATCACACCAGTTACTTTTTTTGGTTGGAGCAATGCACTGGTTATCTTTATGCAGCTGAAACTCAGCCCCCAAAGCTTATCATGATAAAACAGCAACAACACAACTGCTTATTCAAACAAGCTTTCCACATGAATCATAGACCTGCAGAGTTGGAAGGGACCCAAATGGTCTTCAAGCCCTTCCAATGAGCCTGATGTGCCTTCTCAGTATCTTCTCAAGAGACCCAGAGTTATGGCAAAATGTACAAATTATGCGCGATGAACTTTTTCTGTTGAGGCCCACGTGCCCCTGGGGATAATCTGTTGGGAGCCAGATGTCAGAGATGGGCAGGGCCAGAGCCACCTCCATCTCTCTCTTGAGGTCTTCACCGCCCCACATTCTCTTTCTCTCTTAAGGTCATCATCACCCACCCACACTCTCTGAATCGTATTTGCACACACCATCCATCCATCCATCCATCCATCCATCCATCCAATGAATGTCCACCAGGTACTCTCAAATATTTATCCCGTAGGGAGTTGCAATCCCAAAAAACTGTAGGACTTCAGGTTACAACATAGGAGTCTGCCCTTCACAGAGTAGACAATTGGTCCATGTAGCACTATATTGTTGACACTGACAGGCAGTGTGTTTCTGATGTGGGACATCCAGACATCTCCTACCTGGAGATGCTGGGAACTGAACCTGGGACCTTCCGTATGCAAAACAGATACTCTTCCGCTATGTCCTTATGAAGGTGATTCACATGGAAGATGGTGCAAGCTTGTTTTCTGCCACTCCAGAGGGGAGGACCCAATCCAAGGACTTCAAGTTACAAGAAAAGAGATTCTGACTCAACATTAGGAAGACCTTTCTGACAGTAACAGCTGTTTGACAGTGGAACCGACTCCCCTGGAAGATGCTGGACTCTTCTTCATGGGAGGTTTTTAAGCAGAGGTTGGGTGACCATCTGTCAGGGATTCTTTAGCTGTGATTCTTGCACTGCAGAGGGTTGGACTAGATGACCCTTGGGTCCCACTCAACTCTACATTTCTATGATTCCAGCTTATTAACTCCCCATTCTAAGTTTGCCCCTCTCCTTGGGTGCTGGAGACCCAAACGGTTCTTCTCTATATAATGAAAGTAAGCAGAACCTGCTACCATACTCCTCTGAGAGTATGTTGGGATTATCTGCCCTCTCTTTTGGAGTTCTTTCCTTGGGCTTATAAGAAGTAAACAAGGTAATTGGGGGGTGGGGGGTGGAGAGAAATCATCAGCATTTGCCAGTTCCCTGCAAAAAGATAGATGATCACACAGCAGAGGAAGTTAATGCCATCTTCATTTTTCTAAAGAGACACAAGGATGTCCTTGGATCCTTGAGGGAACGATCCCACTGATTGTATCACAGCCAGGCAGTCTCTATCTGATAACACACATGGCTAATACAGTCACGATTTAATCTTGAAGAGCCATCTCATTAGCCACCAACTCTACTGAATGCAGTTGCTTAATTCAATTGTGGAACATCCAAAACCTCACAGTTCCTTTTCTTTTCTGTGCCATTTGGAAGAGACTTCTCTCTGACAAAGGTCTGTCCTGCAGCGTTCCATTTAAAATAATGTTCTAGCCAATTCCCCTCAGCGGTATTAATTTTTGTTCTTGGTCTAATAATGCAAATGGCAAAAAAAAAGTAAAAAAAAAAAGGGAAGGGTTTTTGTGTGTGTGTGCCTCTAATTGATAGAAACAAAGTTTGGGGATGCATGCAGATCCCGCTGGCCAATTCTCGAAAAGAACTTGTCATAGGAGACACATAAAAGATGAGCAAAAAAACCCCACAAAAAACCAGTGATGGAAAGAAAACGACCAAAACACATCAAACAGGTTTTTTTAAAAAAGATATTTTTTAATCAATGGCCACTTTGGGCATTATGGTGGGGAAAGGAATATCTGAAATCCCTACCTCTCTTTTAAAAGCTTTCTATGACTTTTGTAGACATTACTGCCCTGCTGAACGAGTTTCCAGTTGCTTATCCAGCGGATTACTTCAAAGGCTGCCCCCCTCCCATCTCATACTGCGGTTCCTGCAGGGTATCTATTCCCAACCCCAATTCAAAAGGCAATTGCCCCACATCCAGCCTCCACAAAATGACTTGCAGGGCGAGCTTTGCTCTGGGCTGTGGAGAGGGATATATCCTGCTGAGGATCAAGGGGGCTGTTAATTTCAAACGGATCCTCGAGGTCAGCTGAGGTGAACAAACTCACACGAAGAACAGGAAACATGGAGGATAATTGTATTGTGAATTTCCAGTATTGCTTTCCAGTACTGGAGGCAGTAAGTCTCCAAATACCTGTTGCCAGGAATCACAAGTGGAGAGGGAGAGAGAGCGCTTTTGTACTCAGGTCCTTCCTGCAGGACTCCTAAAAACATCTGGGTGGCTGCTGGATTAATGGGGCCTTTGATCTGATTCTGAAGATCAATTCTTAAGGCCCTATTTGAAGGAGATGCTTCTCTACAACTGCAAAATCCACTTGAGTGCAGAGGGGTAGCTGTTATGCATTTCCGTGGCTTTAAGAGGACCCCCCCCCCAAGAACTAGAGGCCATGTGTATCTGAATATCAGTTGCTGAGAATCACAAGTGGGGAGCATGCTCGTGGGAGTACTGGGCTACATGGACCACTAGTCTTAACTCTAATAAGGCAGCTTCATATGTTCCTAATAGTTTGTGAAAATCTTTTTTAAACCAAAAACCCAGAATGAGGTGTCAGGTAGCTGCAAGCAACTCCCATGGCCAGTTGCCCAGGAACATACAAAGGCAAGGAAGTTTCTTACCACCAGCTTTTTATTCAGCATTTACAGGGAGAGGCATGGAGCACAGCCTCTTGGATAACGGTGTTGTCCCGAGTGACTCTCCACCCCCTCCGTCTCTCCCACTCCCTCATGCGTCATCCCTACGGGTGCTGACAAGCGCCCTCTGCCTTTGAGCTCTTTGCTCTCCTACTTTCAAGGCTCACTGGGTTGGGGTGGGTCTGGAATGCTTTCTAAAGACACTGTGTCCGTCAGCTGTCGCCTCCCTGGTGCTTCCTCTTCCTCCTCTCCCATTATTTCACAACTATTCCCCTCATCTGCCTCTGAGCTGTGACCTCCCTCAAACCCCTGTTGTAATGCTGAGCTGTCTTCCTCTTCTCTGGAAGGGTCAGGCTGGGGAGGCGGTCTCCACCATTCCTCCTCTGCCCAGTCCCTGACATCAGGCCACCAATGGGCATGCCAATCATCAGCGGAAAATGTAGTGGCACCTGAAGGGGATTGGGCTCATCAAGAGGAGCCCCTCTTTTGCTGGTCTGTTTCATGAATGCTTCTTGGTGCTTTTTTGAGCATTGTCTTAGTAGTGAAGCAATAAAACTGCTCTCACATTTGCAAAGCTAAGCAGAGTCTGGTATTGTTTCAAACTGGACGGGGGCCTGCATGTTGAGATTCTTGGATTGCAGGAGATTAGACTAGATGACTCTTGGGGTCTCTTCAACGCTACAATTCTACGATTTCCATGAATCAGGTCACTGACTCATTGCATAGACTAATATTATCAACAGCTTTCTGGATTCTCAGTCAAGGATCCTTCCCATCTCTTCTACCTAAGAACTTCAACTGGTGCAGCCAGAGCTGAACGCAGGACTTTCTGCATGGGTGCTGCTCTACCATGGAACTGTCAGCATCGCCCTTGAGCCAGTGCCACCAACTGGACTCATCCACTTCAGCCCCGACTGGGCTAGGCGAGCTGGGTAGCACTTCCAGAGACCACCTTCTACACAGGAACAGGTCAAAGTGCTGTGGACTCACAGCTTAGAGTTGTGAGTACCGGATTCACTCCAACAAGAAGACCGTCGTCACACAGCAGAGTATAGCAGAGCATAAACGACTCGGAGAACAGCTCTGTAGAATAAGTACTTTTATTCTATCTACAACTATCATACAAACTATATACAGAGCTAAATGAGGTCTAAACGAAAAAGCTGAACTGCACTGAGTGTCTGCAGCTGCTCTTAGCAGCAACCTTATCTATACACACGATCTCTCTCTAACACTCAGTCTCTCTCTCTCCAACACTTTGATGTGAGGCTGGAATGGAATAAGTAGAGAGCAGAAACCACCCCCTCCTCTCTGGAGAATCAGCAGAGAACATCAGCAGATTCTTGGATATGGGAGGGGTGAAATCTCCTCAGGAACTACATGGACTGGATAAGGGACAATAAACTGTGCTTGATCCTAGGAAGATGAAGGCTCTCTGGGTGGGTGGTTCCCATGTTTGGGAAATTGGTAGGTTACCTGTTCAGGATGGAATTGCATGCCATCTGAAGCCCTTGCACAAAGGCCTTGCTTTGTGTTCCTTCTCCATGAGAGGTCCAGAGGGTGGAAACACAAGAGCAGGGCTTTTCAGTGGTGGCTTCGTGTTTGTGGAATGCTCTCCCCAGGGAGACTCACCTGGGGCCTTCATTACATACCTTTAGATGCCAGACAAAAACGTTTCTCTTCAATCAGGCAGCATACAAAAAAACATTATTTTAGGGGAAACTGCTTTGCAGAAATGACTATATGAAGCAAAATTGCACACAAAAATCAGTATATAAATTTGCTCTAAAAGTCTGAAGAATTGTTAGGGTGACTTTTAGAATTGTTAGGGTCACATCAGAAACTGATGTGAAAGTATGGAGAAATGAAATCAAGATTTGGAGGAGGATGAGAAACTGAGAGAAACCAAAATTGGCAGAGGCACCCATCCCTAAGGAACCACAACCTCGGCTAAGAAACAGCTGGAGCTGGTGGAGGAAGAACACTGGCTCTTTATTTCATGGATCCTAAGGCTAAATTATCCTCCCTCCCCCACTCCCTACCCACTGCCACCCTAGATTGGAAATATAAAACAATTAGGTTCTCTAAAAATTTCAGAAGCGGATGAATGAAGGAACAGTCCCATTTTTGTCTTTGAAATGTAGCTCCCTTTCATTTTCTCAAAACACTTCAAAGACTTGTTTCCAGATATCTACATGTATCTCCTTGATGCTCTCTTTTCTTCTTGGTGCATTTAAACCTTCTGATGTCCTTTTAATATTTGGAAAAGGAGTGCAGGACGCTTTAAATGCTCTGTTCCTTTTCTCAGCCAATACATCATTAGAATCCACACACACTTTTTGTAAAAAAAGAGGAAAACCTTACACATGTAAGAAAAATGGGATGACTTCTTTTCAAAAAGCCACAGGACCAAGCCATGCAGCTAGTTAACAGGCTAGAAGGGAGGTGATTAATAATAATAATAATAATAATAATAATAATAATAGTGCATCCATTTCCTTCTACTGCTAGATTCTGCCCACGTAGGATAGAACTGCTTGCAAGATCAGGTGGAGGAGCATTTAGGCAGGGACAGCTCTACCACTGGGAAAAATGAGGCAGCTGCCTCAGGCAGCAGTCATAGCTCCTTAGCTGGACACTCCCATCTGCTGGAGGACAGAGCTGGGCATGTTACCCAGCTGTGTCTGCAACGTCTGCTGCCACAGGTGCAGTGGAGGACACCAGAGTTCAGGTATGGCAGTGGTAACTGGTGTCCATTGGGACAAGATGAGTGTACGGCAGGAGGCCAACAGTAGGGGGAGACAGAGCCAATGATTAGCAGTGCCAACTAATTCTAGTTTTATCCTCCTCCTCTTCCCTACAGAGTTCTATAAGGGGAAATGCTGAGAGGGGGGAGGAAGAGGAAGGTGACAGCCAGAACCAGCTCCTTTGGACCAGATGATGTATGTAAGATGGCAGGCTGAAGGCAGGGTCAGGTTGGTGGAGCAGTGCACCATTAGCCCTAATTGACCAGACTCCACGACACTCTGGTCAGCTTCTGTATATGGAAAGGGAAGGGAAGCTGCCATCTTCTCCTTCCTTTGCCTCAGACAGAAAAACATTCTGGGCTTGCCCAGGATTTGGATCAGTTCTAGCTGAAGCTATTCCAGTTCCAAACCAAATTTGTTTCCTGTCAGTTACCAGTGAATTAGATGCCTAGGTTCACCTTAAAGACTGACTGGATGTGGTTGAATGTTCTGCAACGTTTATTAGATATGGTGTTTATTACATTTTTTTGAGGCTGGCGTGTTTTCTGCTCTGAATTCCTTTAGGAGAAAGGGTGGGATATACATCGAATGGCTAGCTAAATGAATAGAAAACATGCCAGAGACCCACCACCAGCACCACCTGCAAGGGATTTGCCAAGAGCCTAACAGGACCGAAAAAACACACCCCTCTGGGGCATCCCGCAGTGAAGTTCAGGAGCTGTCAGAGCAGTAGAAGACTAAAACAACCAGCTACTATTAGGGACACAAACCCAATTATTGGAAATGCTGTAAAACTGCCTTTAGTTATTGTACTGCCCTGCTCTGGAACTGCTAAAGGGCCTTCTCGGTAGTGGCGCCCGCCCTGTGGAACGCCCTCCCATCAGATGTCAAGGAAATAAAAAACTATCTGACTTTTAGAAGACATTTGAAGGCAGCCCTGTTTAGGGAAGTTTTTAATGCCTGATGTATTATTGTGCTTTTAATTCTGTTGGGAGCTGCCCAGAGTGGCTGGGGAAACCCAGTCAGATGGGCGGGGTATAAATAATAAATTATTATTATTATTTTAAAAGAAGACAATGACAAAAATATCAATGTATCCCAGGGATGAGGGCTGTTGTGGGGATTAAACGAGGAATGGGGAGACCCACCTTGAGCTCATTGGAGAAACAGGTGGGAGGTGGGATATAAATGCAGTAAACAACCAACAAACCTCAGTCCTGGGGGCCAAATGCACCCTTCCAGTCTACTCCGTTTGGCCCTTGCGACTGCCCAAGGGCCATACACCTTCCCAAGCCACACCCTTCACCAGCCCTGATTTGCACCCTCCTTGAGAAGCATCATCAGAGTTCAAGGACATACTCAAGCTGGGCAAAAAGTGTCCTTGAATAATGCTTCTTGCTTGCCTGGATAGGTGGAGGACAGAGCGGGTGGTACATGTTTGTGTAGAATCTAGCCTAAGTGTACGAAGGTAACATTTACATTAACTGCAGATGGTGACAGCAGTCACGAAATTAAAAGATGCCTGCTTCTTGGGAGAAAAGCAATGACAAACCTAGACAGCATCTTAAAAAGCAGAGATATCACCTTGCCAACAAAGGTCCATATAGTTAAAGCTATGGTTTTCCCAGTAGTGATGTATGGAAGTGAGAGCTGGACCATAAAGAAGGCTGATTGCTGAAGAATTGATACTTTTGAATTATGGTGCTGGAGGAGACTCTTGAGAGTCCCATGGACTGCAAGAAGATCAAACCTCTCCATTCTTAAGGAAATCATCCCTGAGTGCTCACTGGAAGGACAGATCCTGAAGCTGAGGCTCCAATACTTTGGCTACCTCATGAGAACAGAAGACTCCCTGGAAAAGACCCTGATGTTGGGAAAGATGGAGGGCACAAGGAGAAGGGGATGACAGAGGACGAGATGGTTGGATATTGTTCTTGAAGCTACCAGCATGAGTTTGACCAAACTGCGGGAGGCAGCGAAAGACAGGAGTGCCTGGCGTGTTCTGGTCCATGGGGTCACGAAGAGTCGGACACGACTAAACGACTAAACAACAACAACATTAATTGCTCCACCCACTTTTGCCTCTGGCCCTGCCCACCACTGGCATGTGGCCCCTGGGAGGCTGCCCAGAAGGGTATGCCGCCCCTAGTTGAAAAATGTTCCTGACCTCTTATGTAAACAGTTGGTTTTATACAAGGGGGAGGGCATTGCTGTCTGTCTCTATCTTGATTCATTTAGAAAACAATAATGAAAAGAAGTATTGAGCATCGGCCATCTCAATGACAGCCAAGCTTTGTGGAGGCTTCTTATCTTCATTATTTTATGTACCGACTCCAGCAGTTTTCTCTGATACGTTCTATCAAGCTCAGCCGCCACTTCTAATTTGCTGAATTGCTTCAAAGGTACTTAATTATCAGATAATTGACTTGTTCAATTCTTTTCAAATAATTTTTAAAAAGAAGATGCACTCTGGCAGGGGAGCTGCGAGGGTTCTGGGAACATTGGAATGATATTCACACAAAACAGAAGGAAATTGAAACATATCGCCAAGGAACGTCCACTGCCTGGGTCAGCTCTCTTGAAATCTGATTTCCTGGGACCTTGACCCATCTAATTGGCATTACAGCTGGCAAACAAGGGAAATATTTCAAAAATACATTGCTACTCTATAGCAGATCATTTCCAAAATGATTTTAATTCACATTCAGGGAGAGTTGCAATGCTTTTAAAGCAATATTCAATAGATGTAGACAGTTTTTCTTCCTGAATTAACATTAGGGGCACACTGTAATCTTCCTCCCCCCCCAAAAAAAGTTTTACTTTCCGCATGTAAGAGTAAGGATCACCCTCAGAATACCTGCAGCTTGTGTTTCTTTATGAGTCACTGTGCTGCCTGGTTCTCCTGATCAGTGGTGGTATAGTAGTAAACTCTGAAATGAAGGAGCTCTTCATAACAGACCCTGAAACCAGGCCACCAAGGAAAGTTTGAAAAATGCTGGCAATTGTGCTGATCCTTTCTTATGCATGCACACACAGAGAACAGCACTACACAGCATAATACCCAGCTTATTAGGGTCAGTATGAATGCAGACCTATGCATAGTTTCCTAGGAGTCAGCTCCACGGAAGTCTTTGGCACTTACTTCTGACTGCATAGATTCATCTTACAGGCTTAAGGTAAGTTGGTGATTGGAAAGACCACAACGATGCTACCAGCATCTGCCATCAAAATAAAGGCCACAGTGATGCTTAGATCCTTTAAACTGTCTAATTTTCTATTTAACTTGGCAATTTTATCTGTTTAGTTGTGTTTATATATTCCTGAACTTGGAGCACAAACCACAATGGTTGGTGGCTGATGCAAATAAATACCCCTATATTTAAACTGCTGCATAAAGTATGGACCTCATCAAAGAAAAGGGAAGGAGTATCTAGGCTTTGCTGAATCATTTCCCCAATTTCCTATATACTAATCTGTCACAAACAAATATTTCTTGCAGCCGTTCTCTCTCAGCACTCAGTCTAAGAAGCACTGCATTAAGGAATGGTTTTCCTTAATTAATTCCTCACTGACAAACATCTTGTAAATGAAAGTTTGAGCCAGGAGTGGGTAGCCTTTGGCTCAGGGGGCGAATGTGACCCTCCAGCTCTCTCTGTCTGGCCCTCTGAACTCTCCCAGGTCATATGCCCATTTCTCACACCACATCCCACATTGGCCTTGCTTCACCCCTGGGGTGTTTTCAGCTGGCTGGAACGTGTCCTTGAACTCTGACCATGCCTTTTGCTTATATGGATGGAGGATAAAGAAGTGCATGAGAGTGGATGTAGAAAGTTGCCCACTGTACAAAGGTAAATCTTTTCTTGCTCCACCCACTTTTGCCTCTAGCCCTGCCCACTAACTGGCAATTACCCCTCAGAAGCTTACCCAGAATGGAATGCAGCCTTCAGGATGCAAAAGATCCCACAGCTCTGGTTTGAATTCTCCTGCTGGAATCCACAGGTGCACACTTTAATTTTGTTTTGTAAGGTAAGAAAGGTAAAGGACCACTGGACAGTAAAATCCAGTCAAAGGGAACTATTGGGTTGTGGTGCTCATCTCGCTTTCAGGCTGAGGGAGCCACCGTTTGTCCACGGACAGCTTTCCAGGTCATATGGCCAGCAGGAGTAAACCGCTTCTGGCGCAACAGAACACTGTGATGAAAACCAGAAACACCGTTTACCTTCCCACTGCAGTGGTACCTATTTATCTACTTGCACTGGCGTGTTTTTGAACTGCTAGGTTGGCAGGAGCTGGTCCAGAGCAACGGGAGCTCACCACGTCACAGGGATTTGAACTGCCGACCTTCTGATTAGCAAGCACAAGAGGCTCAGTGGTTTAGATTTCACATGAAATGGAACACGTTGTTTACACTGTTTTTTCTGGCTTTGCTAGAACCATATTGCTTTGTTGTTCTTCAACTAACCAAATAAAAGCAACCCACAGGTGCCCTTCTAGAATAATTTTCAAGAATGATTTCCTTGGATTTTCTGAAAGGGACTGTTGAATTCCTACTTGTTAGGCCCGTGGATGCTTTGCCAACATTTTAACTACCGCCTTTTAAAAAAATTAATCACCCCCCACAGGCCTCAAATAAAGAAGATTTGAAAGCCAGCCTTGTGAGCCCAAGACTCATTCTGTTCCGCTTTAATGATGTACAGAAAACTGCTTTTCAGAGCTCCCACGAATGTGGTGGAAACCACAGAGCCTGGATGGATGTAAAAGATGTAAGAGGACGGTGTTCATTATCAGCTTAAAAGTTATGAGAGTCCAGGAACGGCTAAGCGACCTTCATTTGATTTATATATCTTTTATTTCGGCATTAAGCCAATAGGAAAAGGGAGGAAACTCCACCCTGAGGCCTCAGAGTAAAGACAACAACCCATTGTTTGAGGTGGCCCCCAGAACTAAAGATGTTGGAGAATTCCAGGGAAAATGGAAAAGGAAGTGGAAATTGCTGCAATCTGTGTGATCAACTGCAGCCAGGAATGGAACTCAGCTGTATATTGATGGATCCTTTCCTTGCTTCTGTTCTGTGCTTTGCCTTGTACAAGCTTGTAACCGATAGAACTTTGTGTGTTTACATGTGCTGTTTCTACTATTCAATCAAAATACCGTATTAGCTTGAATATAAGCCTCACACTTTCCCCCCCCCCAAATTATGACCGTGAAAAGTTAAAGTGCGGCTTAAATTTGCGACCTTACAAAAACTTGCTTTTATGATATCACTGCTGAAACAAACATACGGTAAAACCGAAAGGGTGTGAGTGCTTGTGGAATTTTAAGGGAGCAGCTTAAATTTGGGTATTGTCTCTCCCCCCCTTTGAATTTTAAAGGTGCGGCTTATATTTGGGCCAATACGGTAACAAAAAAATTGCAAAGAAAAGAAGCAAGAATGGAAATCAGTTAAGTGAATAGGATCAGTAATCCTTGACATTGTGGTTGTTTTCTACAGTGTACAAATGGATTGTAACAAATGACTGTTTTGACATTTTCTTCACATTAAATTGTATGTGAGTCATGCAGTTGGCTATGTAAGGGTGGATGAGGCGATTGATGTGTTTCTGGCAGAAACCAAACTGCAGTGGAAAGGAAACAACACTGATCCCTGCCCATAATGGAGTAGTTTGTTAAACCTAATAAGCCAGCCACCCCAGCAGACGCTACCATATCTAATTAGCAAGTAAATGAACACAGGAACTGACTCCGCAACCTGAATCAGAAGCAGCCCAGAAACACAATTCAAGAAACAGAAATAACAAATCTCAGAAAATGCAAATGTTGATCTGTCATGAATCCTGAAGCTGCTGCCCGAAGGAAAACTAGGACCACCAATAATGCCTACTTAACGCAAAGTCAGAGGCAGGCACTGCATGTGGACCTCAGAGATGCAGCTTAGTCCCACCTTCAGCTACAGCAGAGGGAACCTACAAGAGATGCTATTGGCACTATCATTCCCATCATCCCCAACCAGTAACCAGGACTGACAAGAGTTTGAATCTAACAATATCTGCATTGCACCATGTTGGCTACCCCTGAGCTGTGATATAGTTCATGAAGGAATCAGCATGCTCTACTAATAAGGACCAACTCATTCTACAATGGTGGGTCCTTATGTAGCCCCAAATTACATCATCTACGCAAGAGGGGAAGTATCAGCAGGCCTGGGGGAGCTCCAGGTTTACAGAAACAAACATATCTCTGGGAGGAACATTCTAAGGGGCTGGAGCTCCAAAACAGCCCAATGAATATCGAAAATGCTAATTTATTTCCCCAGAAACAGAACCCCCCCCCAAGTCTCCCCAATAGGAAATGTGTCCTACAAAAACTTCCCTGAGCTTTCCACTCTCAGAAGAGAAAGTGGTGCTTCTCTTGAGGTTTTCCTTGCAGGTCATTGCCTGTCGACCGTGCTAGGAGCACAACCACTGTAGGAACATGGGAAGCTGCCTTATACTGAGTTAGGCCTTTGGTCCATCTAGCTCAGTATTGTCTACACTGACTGGCAGCAGCTCTCCAGGGTTTCCAGCAGGAGCCTCTCCCAAATCTGTCAGAGATTGAACCTGGAACCCTCTGTTTGCAAAGCAGACACACTGCCAATGAGCTATGGCCCTTCCCTGAAACAGGGATGACAGGCCAATTCTTTTACTAAGCATGAATCATTTGGCACAGTAAAAGACCTTATTTTCTCAAGGCTTAATGAATTTTTTGGAGCCTTCCTCATTGCGGGAGCACTCCAAATTATGTCTCTTGCGGGGCTTGTTTTGCTCAGGCTATTGCTGCCGCTGCCTCCATCCCTCAGTCAACTGCAACTGATCTGCCACATTTCACGCTATTTACATTGGGCTCAGTATAAATTTTTCACACAGCGCCAAAGCTTTGCAGATTAATTCTGAGGCACTCAACAGTTGCGATCAAACATTTCTGAAAGAGCTCTCCTTTGGTCTCCATATGTTCTCAGTCACCACCGAGGTCTTAACAGAAAGCCCTGCTCAACCACCCCATGATATAGCCATTTAAACCTGTCAGAATGCAGGATTTAAAATATTTCCACTTCCTCATTTGCACGCCAGCAGCTCGGTGCCTTTCAGTGTTCAAACCGAAGATGTCTTCATTGCTCCTTTTTTAAGGAAAAACTTTCTAACAGTAAGCGCTGTTTGACAATGGAATGAACACCCTCAGAAGGTGGTGGACTCTCCTTCCTTGGAGGTTTTTAAGCAGAGGATGGATGGCCACTTGTCAGGAATGCTTTAATTGCGATTCCTGCATTGCAGGAAGTTGGACTAGATGGCCCTTGGGGCCCCTTCCAGTTCTATATTTCTATGATTTCCTTTTAATTGAACAAATGTGCACAGCAAACAACAAGCTACCCAGACAAGAGCCAAAATCAACCCCCATGAGCTTGCAAAGACTGCGTCCAGAACTCTGTGGCTCAATGGGTTAAGCAAAGTTTACACAACTGGAACGTGTTACGGAGGCTGTAGGTTTGAATCCCACTTCTCTTCCGTGGGAAGCGAAAGTAGTAAACATCACCAGACATCTTTAACATTTCATCCCCAAATAATACAGAACTTTATAAAACAGGTATATGGGAGAAAGGATGGCTGGACAAACATATACATATTTTCTGGAGACCACACGTGTTACAGTGGAATAAACATCAAGTGCCACATAACATGTACCTCCACACGTTTAGTATGGCAGCACCTACCCCCACCCACTGACATTAGCAGCACCCTCATTGTATTGTTTTGGTGCATATTAAGGGACGCGGGTGGCGCTGTGGGTTAAACCACAGAGCCTAGGGCTTGCCGATCAGAAGGTTGGCGGTTCGGATCCCTGTGACGGGGTGAGCTCCTGCTCCTTGGTCCCTGCTCCTGCCAACCTAGCAGTTTGAAAGCACATCAAAGTGCAAGTAGATAAATAGGTACCGCTCCAGGCAGGAAGGTAAACAGCGTTTCCGTGTGCTGCTCTGGTTCGTCAGAAGTGGCTTAGTCATGCTGGCCACATGACCCGGAAGCTGTCTGCGGACAAACACAGGCTCCCTTGGCCTGTAGATGAGAGCTGCAACCCCAGAGTCAGTCACGATTGGACCTAATGGTCAGGGGTCCCTTTACCCTTTACCTAAGTGTACAGAGTGCTGTTGAGCTCAGGTCCTGCTTGTGAGCTTCCCATTGGGGCACCTGGGAGAACAGGATGCTGGGCTAGATGGGCCAATGACCTACAAAGGAGCTCTTTATGTACTCTATGCTAACTCTGCTATCAGAGGTAGTATACCCCAGAATACCAGGTGCACAGGAAAATCGCTTGAATGAATTATTAGGGGAAATTGCTAAGAGAAATATGTATATTAGAAGAAACTTTCAGACAGACAGACAGACAGACAGACAGACACACACACACACACACCACCAGCAGGTGCAGAAAGGGCGTGAACCAAACTGAAGACTAAAAGATGAGAAAGAATGAGACTGAAATTGAGAGTTTCTAATACCGACACAAATCTGTTGCAGGAGGTGGGGTGGGGGGACAAATACACAAAAGAAAATTGTTCGAGAAACTCTGTGCAATACAACACAGGCTAATGAAACTCCACAGCAGAAGGCTGGAAAGCACTAAATGGCATTACAAACAGCAATATAGCAAGAGAGTCATTAATATAGCAAAAGAGTCATAAGGCTGTTCTTTGTGGAATACTTGCACCCTTGATCCTTCAAATCTTCCCATGCTCATTTTTAATAATGGCTCACGACCATTCAATTCACACATGTGGCCCTGAACATTCGAATTACAAATTACGGTGACTGCATCATTTAGAAGGGGAATGGTCATTTTTCAGGAGATGGTAGTATTCAGTTGAAATGAATTTATTTCCCGTCTTAGCAATTTCAGTCCAACATTTGCTATCCACTAGTGCAAGGGCTTTTGTGCTACTGGGTAGCTGAGTTTTAATGTTATGCAACAGAAGCATCCAATGCACAATGAGCAGAAAATCATTGCACAACAGATTGTGCAACTGATGGTGCAACAAAGTAGCCAGCAACCTTGAGCATCAATGTTCCATGGGCACAAAATATTTCACCGGAGGATCAAGTATATTACTATGTGATTTTAACTTAGTACTACATTGAATATAGCCCATACCATTTTGAGATACTTTAGAAATTACTACTACTACTACTACTACTACTATTATCAACACCATCATCACTATAGATGCATTCATCACCTTCTATACAACCATCTTAAGGTAATGTCCAATACACTATTTAAAACAGTTAAAAACACAAAAACAGGAAATACATTTAAAGCATGCCTAAAACTCGTGCTATTTTTCTAGAAAAAGAGGTGCCTGAGCTCACCATGAACTTTCCCTTGTTCTCTTAGAATGGCAATGGCACCCACCTGAGAGGTGCTGGAGCTCAGCTCTGGTGAAAAAAAGCCCTTACTAAAACCATAGCAAATAGATATACATGGCAAAAACCCATTTCCAAAGACTCATGGTAAAGAAATTGTAAAATCCTCTATGATTTAGCTACCATTCATGCCTAGGAGGTCACCTTCCACATATTATTTTTCATCAAAAACAAAACACCCTTCAGAATCAAACAAGGGGGTCCTTGAAGCACCACTATTTAAAGTTTGCACTCTCTTAAAATTGGCTCACCGTGTTGATCAGTCAACCAACGCAGGGATGGGGAACTTGTGGTCCTCCAGATTTTTGTTGAACTCCAACTCCCATCTGCCTCAGCAAGCACAACCAATGGTAAGGGATGATGGGAGCTGTAGTTTAAAAGCACCTGGAGGGCCACAGCTTCCCTATCCCAAATTAAACTAAATATTATAATTAAATTAACTAAAGCTTCCAGACCCAATTCTTGTACTTTTGGGAGATGTGGGACTTAATCAGCAGCAAGCTTTTCATATGTTGGAACAGTGGCTCCGTGCCAAGCTATTATAAAGAAAAAGAAAAAACTTTAGCATTGTTTAAGGTTGTCTTTTTCTCTTTTTTTTAAATGACATTTGGCTGCAGTCACGTCTCTGGTTGCCACAGTTATTGGGGCCTCTGGAGATGACAATGTCAAAGCAATAAAACAAAATTTCTTTGTGGTTTAATTTGTGTCAATTGATTTCCTATTTTTAATTAATAATTCTAATTATGATGCAGCAAATTTACCCAACAGACACAACCACTTTAATCAGAGCTCATTGATTGCAAACTGCAGACTGATCCGCACATTCCTGACACCATCGATTTCCTGTTGGGGAGGAGAAGAAAACAATAACGGGACTGACACCCTCGGCAGTCGTTTGCGCACCGGCAAAACTCAATGCTACGAACTGATGCATCCGACCTTAACAAATAAAAAGCCAGAGCATTATCTGCGGCTTTGGCGCTTCCCAAATTGAATTCCGCAGACTTGTTATGATACAAATTAGCGAGCCCTACCAATGAGACCAGCCTCAGAGGGAGCAAAGACAGGCCAACGTGAATGAGCGCGGGGACTTGTCAGATCTAATTTTCAGAAGTAAGGGTTACAAAACAGATTAGGGCCAAGATCCAAAGGAAAATGAATCTTGCTTTTGTTTCTTGAACATCTGTATGCCAAACCGCTTTTGGAACCAAGGGAAGTTTCAAAACCAATCTGCAACGTTCCATGGGGAATGTCTTGCTCAAAGAAATGATGATGTTGATGATCTCATTAGCTGATGGATGTCTTTCATAATCACCACACACATTTGGTTGCCCATAATCGACTCCTGCTCTGCCCTACCAAAGACAGCAAGAAACTTTTGAGTTGGTCCAGTTGTCATTCGTTCTCCAAACCAGTTTCTGTTACCTGCTTAGATTTTGACCCGCTGGAAACAATGATGGGCCTGGCCATTTTTTTAACGACACTGGCGCAACCTGCCCAGAGCACATGGGATGAGTCTGGTAATCAACGCACATATATATCATGCAGAACAAGACCCAGAAAGAGCATTTGGAGCTTTCACCTGTTTTGGGCCACCTTAGTTTCACGGGTGACAAGGAACTATATGACTACTAGTTACCTAGACAGCATCTTAAAAAGCAGAGACATCACCTTGCCAACAAAGGTCCGTATTGTTAAAGCTATGGTTTTCCAAGTAGTGATGTATGGAAGTGAGAACTGGACCATAAAGAAGGCTGATCGCCGAAGAATTGATGCTTTTGAATTCTGGTGCTGGAGGAGACTCTTGAGAGTCCCATGGACTGCAAGAAGATCAAACCTCTCCATTCTGAAGGAAATCAGCCCTGAGTGCTCCCTGGAAGGACAGATCCTGAAGCTGAGGCTCCAATACTTTGGCCACCTCATGAGAAGACTCATGAGAAGATGCTGGACTAGATGGGCCAATGGCCTGGCCCAGCAGGCTCTTCTTATGTTCTTAAGCACTTGGCCCTGGAGTTGGCCCACCTGAAGCTGCACCAAGGGGTGATAGGATCCCAACTACCATCTCCTTGACCCCTTGCACACATGTGTGTTTTTCTGCAAGCAGAAACTGACAGAGCTACCCAGGACTCCCTGTATCTAATTATAATGTGCCTAGCTTGCCCACACATTGCAACTGAACCAATCATACAACAGTAGATACAAGGAATTATTCAGGTGGCTGTTAAACATCTATTTAAATTTCTTGAACACTTATTAAACATAACCCACCATTTGCTAGCTGTAACCGAGCTGGTACCAATAAATGACGCAGGAGTGTGTGACTTAGGTCTATTTATGCTGCTTAGTTAATGAAAATCTTGGTGCAGACAGCCAAGAGATAATGAAAGTAACTGTTGTAAGTTTGGTTGTAAGTCATTTTGGGCAAGATAAAGTGACTAACTAACAACAACAACAACAACAACAACAACAACAACAACAACTGCTTTTTCTCCTTTACGAAACTTGCTGCAAAACATTACAGCCTGGGAATTATATCTTTGTAATAGCAAAAAATATAAGCCACCCACCAAGCATCCATTTTTTATTCTAATGAGAAAGATTTCTAGCAGTGGAGGTATTTTCTGAAGGGCAAAGTAGACTGCAATTGGATAGTAAACTATATCTGTTTAAGCAAAATGAGACTAACTGGAATTACTTACCCTGCTGATAAATGAAAAAATAATAGAAGCAAACCAGTGAATAGTTACCATACACATTCACATAATATACTTGTTAATCACACTTCAGTTAGTAAAGCCATAGTGAGTCTGAGGGCTCAGTTCCTAAATTTTCTACCTTCAATTTCAGAGTCAGGTCCATTTGCCTTCTAGGGTGGGTGGCTTTCTGGGCAGGCCATGGACCTCCCTAGTGAACCAGCTAGTGGCAGGTCAGATAGTCTGCCTGTCACCAAATTGGCCAATGGCTTTGTGGGCATTCCCCTGGTGTCAGGACCAACTGTCCAATGACAGCACTTGGCACCGCACCCAAGGCCAGGCTATATTGTGGGCCTGCCAGGCCATTCGGCCTCTTTTGCTCTGCCAGTTCTCTCACCCACCCACCCTCAATTCAGGGTTTTTGCAGATGCTACAACCTTGCTATGGACAATGTCGATTGCTGTATTCGGGGCTGGGCAGGAATTTCCCACTTGGCAAATTGGCACTGCCCATTTGGTTTTCACCTACCTCATAGCAATTGCCACAACTTTGTAAGGTGGATAGTCATTGGGTGAGCTTAGATATTGGATGGAGGGGAGGCTGTAGTCTCCACCTGCCCCTCTATGGGTAAAGGTATTCTGTTAAAAGGATCCAGGAGGAGTGGCTCCTGTCCGATGCTAGTGACGTACCACTCCTCCAATGGGGACCACTTGGGGGATGCCCGATTTGATATAGGTCATAGGGCATCCCTCCCAATTGCCTTTACCCTTAGAGACATTGCTAGCAGATGGGCTAGAGTGGTGTCCAGGGCTGCTTACCCCAATGCCTATGGCCAAAACCTTCACAACTGTAACCAATAAAGCTGTGGCCTTATTTGATCCCATAAAACCAATATTCTGTGTATTGTCTAGTTATTTAATACCTAGGGAATGAGGTGGTCAAGGGGCCTTGAAACACAATGAATACCAGCTGCTGGCAATCTTAGATGGGGAAAATGCTGTTGTGCTCATGCACCTGGTGGGCCACTGTGAGAACTGGATGCTCTAGACAGACCTTTGGCTTGATCCAGAAGCTGGTCTCTTCTTATATTCTAGAAGGAGAGGGAGAATGCACCCCACTCTACTGCTGACTGGCTCAGGAGAGCTCTACCACTCTCTAAAATACAGTTCCATCACAGAAGAGCCAGTGTGGTGTAGTGGCTAGAGTGTTGGACCAGGACCTGGGAGACCAGGGTTCGAATCCCCACTCAGCTATGAAGCTTGTTGGGTGACCTTGGACCACTCACTGTCTTATAGCCTAGCCTACCTGACAGGGTTGTTGTGAGGATAAAACGGGGAGGAGGAGAACAATATATGCCACCTTGAGCTCCTTGAAGGAAAGGTTGGGTATAAATGAATGAATGAATGAATGAATGAATAAAAAAAACCCTTCTGACTTCCCAAGGCAGAGGGTGGGATTTCCAGTCAATATGAACTTATCCACCCTACAATTGCAAACAGGATGCCTGCTTATTGCTCACTTGGGATCTGATCAAAATAGCCTTAAACCAATGCTAAAGAAAGAGAAAGAGAGAGAGAAGAAAAAACATGCCTCTCATTTTAGTATTCCTATTAAAAATAATTGTGTCTTGGGTATCCAAAGTAACACCGGTCTGGTGAAATTTCTTGGTATCTGTGTCACACATCCTTATCAGGGCTGACACTGGAAAATTAACTGCCACATATACAAGAAATGTGCAAATTGATCTGTAGATTAGATGCAGAGAAGCAGCAGAGTGGATTGTAGTCTGTTCACAGAGCTCATCCGCTGCAGCCAACCGTAGTCCGCAAAGATCTGCACCATAACAAGCATGTTAGTCTTTAAGATTCCACAAGACTCTCTTGGCCCCTCCAGATGTCCTTCCTTCTGCACTGAGGATGATTTGTGCTCAGAATGCTAGATGCAATCCCGCTTTCTATACTATTTACATCTGCAAAGATTTCAGGGTGGTCATACTGCTCCATTTCCAAGCATTGCACTTCCTGTAACTTTCTGCTGAAATCCCATTATTTTTCATACCACAAATGTTTTGAGGTTCTTTTCTTCCCTTCCACTCTAGTTCAAGAGCTGCCCCTCCAGATGGCCATAATGTGGTAACACTGGGGAAGCATTGCAGAACAACTGATAAAGCAGAACAAATCCACCACTAATGCCCTTTTATGATGCCAGGAATACAGAACACACCTGCACAATGTCTAAACCATGGAATTGTCTCCCACAAGATGAAGGAATGGCCATCAACTTGGATGGTATTAAAAAGAGGGTTAGATAAATGATAATCCTCCCATTGGATGCTAACCACAATGGCTATGTTCTACTCCCACTGTCAGAGGCAGTATGTCTCTGAATACCAGTATGCCTCTGAATACCAGTTGTTGCAAACAGCAGGTGAGCAGAGTGCTTTCCAACAGGGATCTGGTTGGCCATCATGAGAACAGGATGCTGGACTAGATGGGCCTTTGTCCCTGACCCAGTAGCTTGTTCTCATGTCCTTAAGCTGTCACAGAGCACATGTGAGAGGAAGGTGCCAAGGTCAATGTGTGAGTGACTTGCCACTGCTGGCATCAACCATGCAAAGAAGAGCTATCTTGCAACAGAGAAGGCTGCTCTTTTATTCCCATCTAACAGCAAAGGGCGAGAGTGCACAAAACAGTTTCTGTACATTATTATCTAGAATGAATAGCTATATAAATTCTTAATTGCTATACCTAAGGGGGGGAAGCAGAGCTATCTTGCTCATTTAGTTAGAATAAAACCTCAGTGCTTAACACCATCCTTTATCTCCTTCCCCAGATAAAGGATGATGCACTGCCGGAAAGGGAAAACATGCCTTCTCTCCTCAACTAATGCAGTTTCCGAAAAACTGATCAGCCAATAAGGCTTGAAGAAGCTATTATGGGGATGTGAGATCTCGGGGGTGGACCATAACTGATGACAATGACTCTCTTATCGTTGAATCTCTACTGTAGGGCAAGGGGATTTTTCAGAAATGGTCCATTCACCACAGGCATTGACGTTGGAATTTTTCACACAAGACAAGCTTCCGCTATATGCAACTCTCCACGCCAAAGTGCTCCTTGCCTGACATTGAAGGGTATCAAATAAAAATCCAACAGAAAAAAATCAACGAGAACTCCAGTTATAGACTCATTTGTACGTAAGGTTATTTCAATCAATAGACCGTCATACACCAGCAGAGAGAGTTATGCCATAACAATCTTCCAACAGACATCCAGAGTTCCAGAGCTGACATTCCACAAGGTCAGTCAGTGGGAACCATTGCTTTTTAATCAGGCAATTGATCTTGCTGTAAATACAACAAAATTAAATTTTATCACAGATGTTTCCCAAAAGGCAAAAGGAACAGAAAACATATACACAAATTAGGTGTTCCTCCGATTAGAGGAATTCTGCTTAAATCCCATTTCATAAAAATCTGGCATGAAGAGCAAAAAACTCAACCTGTCCCAAATTAAAATGGGGGAAACGGTTGAGGGAGTTGGGGGGTGTTTAGCCTGGAGAAGAAGAGATTGAGAGGTGGGTGGTTGTCATCTTCAAATATCTGTCACATGGGCTGTCACATGAAAGATGGGGCAATCTTGTTTCCTGCTGCTCCATTGGGTAGGACTAAAACCAATGGATTCAAATGACAAGAAAGGAGATTGCAAGTAAACATCAGGAAGAACTTTCTGACAACAAGGGCTGTTTGACTGTGGAATGGACTACCTAGGAAGGTGTGGAACTGTCCTTCATTAGAGGTTTTAAACAGAGGTTGGGTAGCCACCTGCCAGTGATGATTTTACTGATTCCTGCATTGCAAGGGGTTGAACTAGATGGCCATCAGGGTCCCTTCCAAGGAAGAAGATAGTGGTTCTATTACTTCCCTTCTCCACAAATTTGTTTAATATGACCCTCAGAATTTAATCATCATGCACTCCCTCCAGCTACACACCCTGTGTTTCTCCCAAGAATATGAAAGCACCATTTACTATGTCACTCAATCTATGCTCTTCCTCACCAACCACAATCACGATCAAGAATGAAAAGGCAAGTAGGCATTTACAGCTAGTTAATAAGTCACCTTAATTCAGGAACAGCCAATGTTGCTGGATTCCAATTCCTGTCAGCCTCAGCCAGTGTGACCAGTGATGAGGCATTATGGGAACTGTAGTCCAACAACATCTGGAGGGAATCACATTGGTCACCTATGTCCTAATCACTAGCAAGCCTTCTTCCTGTTGACAAGCCACCTCTGGCACAAGGGGGAAAGACAACGAGGTGAGCCTGCACCACACAAAATCCAATTTGTGTGATATGAGCAAACATCCTATCTAAATTTGTTGTAGAAGCTGGACTCAAACCTATCAATTCTGAGACTATTAGAAGGAAAGCAGCATAAATCAACATTGAAAAATATGTATCAGTGTATAATTTGAGGAGAAAGGAACAGGGGGTTTGAGGAGAAAGGGTTTTTTTTAGTCCATGCCTAGTAAATAGCAAGAAGACACTCAAACTTACAAAGGAAACCTCCCTCAGAATGGTACCACCAATCAGAGTATGTGCTACCTCTGGAAAGATCATGCCACCCTGACCGGTTGCTAAGCAATGCGTCTTGGCCAGTCGACTTTTAACACAAACAGAATTAACCCCTTAAGTTGGACACTGAATGATCCCTGCTGTTGAACTTCAGACAGAAAGGACACTCTGCGCCCCACCTATCAGCCAGGGGACTAAAGATGGATGGTTCTGTTGGTTTGCATATATTACTACAATCTGCTGCAAGCCACCTTGAGTATCATTCAATCTAAAGGCAGGATATAATTATTCCAAATAAATACATTCCCTCTCTAATTCTATAGTACACTTTCTAAGGGTCATTTAACTTGGTAGTGGAAAAGGGATAACCTACAGCCAGCCAAAAACCAAAATTCAGGTTAAAAATTGTGACATAAAAATCAAAGGGCAAAGGAAGGAGGATGGTGTTTTGATTTATTAGCAGGAAGATTTGATCTACTTCATGTCAGGTTTCATCCACCCTCCATGTTTCTATAATAGGGTTGTCATATTTCAAAAAGTGAAAATCCGGACACAAAAGTTGTTGAGCAAAACTGAAGATGAAAAAGAAATTTTAAAGCTATTTTAAAGGGAAATTGCCAAAAACAACACTGCAGATATGGGTTGCCATACATCCATATTTTCCTAGCTATTTCTGCGATTTCCACCCAGACACTGCTTCCAACTGCAGTATTCCGGCTATGTCCAGGAAATTCCAGACATATGGCAACTCTATCCTATAATCACCTAGCTAAAGGGTTTAGTAATATATTATTTATAGAGATGTTAAGAAACTGATTTAAATAAATATATGTATAAAAGTGAGAGTTAAACAGAGATGGGCTTTCTGAGAACAACCAATGTCATCAGCCAGATAAACTAGCATACAAAAACCCAAATGCTCCAGTAAAGGAGGATTATTTTCCATGGCCTAGGGCTAGGCCATCCTTCTCCACCCGGGGACCTTACAGATGTTGAAGACTTCAACTCCCATCAGCCCCAGTATGCAGGCCTGGTGGTCAGGGATGGTGGGAGTTATAGTCCTAAACATGTGGAGGGCACTGGGTGGAAGGCTGTCTTAAGCTACTAATTTCCCTTAAAATACAAAACATTGTAACATCGGTTTTGCCATCTCCCAGTCCAGCCAGCTACAGAGACATGGCCTAACAGTGCTCTCCCCAAAGGCTCACCCTTCAGTGGGGGCGAGGAAAGGAACTTTCTAAGTCCTGAGCACATTAAACCGCTCTGTGCAATTTTAAACACGGGAGAAAGCACCATTCAGCAACTGAGAAGTGCTACCTCCAGCCAGAGATGGGGAAGAAATTTGGTTTGGTTTGTATTTTAACATGAACTTGCACGATCTGCACTTCCTAACACAACACGTGAAACAAAATGTAGCAATAACCTTCCCTACTTCTTCAAGTTCTGCAATGCAGTTCTCTAACCAACAGTGTTCATAAAATGTGCATAAAAATGCATATATCAGTGAGAATAATGCACGAAAATGCATTGCATCAGGAAAAAATTGAACTTAAGGTTAGTAAAGCAAGAAATTGAGAGAAATCAAAACTGACAGATTTGTTTGTCCTTAACTCCAGCAAAACCAGAGTCACCGTCTTGTGACCAAGATTGGCAGGGCCCGGTGCACAGCATGTGATGTCATGAGCCCAGTGTGTGTCGCACGTGTGTGATGTCATGCATGCAACGCATGACACACACATCGCATCATCGGGAGGAGGCCGAGCACAGAGTCCAGCGTGGTGCAGCTTCCGCTCTCACACTCAGGAGAAGCCAACTACTGAACTGAACTGCATTCAGCTTACTCCATCCCCTCAACACCGAGGGGGCCTGGCCCCCTGCCAGCAGATATTTAGGGGGCCAAAGACACCTCTGCGCCTAGGAGTTGGTGCGCCTGAGCAAGACTAAGCACCCAGAGCAAAAGAAAGGCAACAGTGAGTGGGTGAGAATAACTTTCCTTGATTTTAAAAGAGCCTGCTTGACACCAGGGACTTCCACAGACTGCACCTTGGCTGTCTTTAGAACAGATCCTTCCTTCTCCTTCAAGAAATCACTGATGCAAATACATCTCTGAATGTAACACTTGCAAAGAGAGTTTCTTCCCCCAAAAAACCTTAGGAGAAGGGGAAAGCTATAAGAGCGGGGTGATTTGCAGTTCTTCCTGACAGACCTCTCATGTACCCGTTAATAGAACAGCGTATTCCAATTAAGCTGGCTATGGTTATAGCAGATGGCTTTTTACAATGTGAAAAGTCCATAAACTAAGGGCCATTTATAGCTACTTTCCTCCTAAAAATTCACATTCTTTTATGAGCAGACTCATACTTTTTTTCCCCTTCCCCCATTTTTTGTTGAACTTCTTTCATTCTTTTAAAAAGTGAATTTAAGATTTGCAAGGAAGCAAGTACATAGACAGCACTAAAAACGGGAAGGCCTTTAATCATCCCTATTAAGCAACTCTGACAGTGGAAATGCTTCACATGGTTATTTGCTGAAATTAAAGCACCTAGAAGGAGTCTAGCCTCTCACACACTTGCATCCAAAATGGCATCAACAGGAACACAAGAACACCCCACAAATTGAATTTGCAGGGTTGTTTATTTTATTTTTTTGCAGTACCCACTTTTTAAATTCTGTTGCCCATAGAATCCCAAGATCCTTCTCAGGAGCAAAAGATGTTCCAGCTGTTCTAGGCTGTACTTGATTCTTCGCTCGTCTGCTGTGACTGCAGAAGTACAGAAGTCCTGACAATGGAGATATCCCTCACAGGACTTGACAGTTTTGCTCAGGAGGGTGTGTGGCTGTGAATGTTCAATCCCCAGCATCTCCGATTCATTTTGGGTCTTGATCAAGGCTAAGGCTTCAGCCTCAGACCTTGCACAGCCTCACCCAATCAAAACACTGAGCTAGATGAACCAATATTCTGACTCAAGTCTCATGCTGCCTGGAACTTAGCAACGGAACACAAAGCAAATCTTTTGCCAGAAATCTGCACCGCTTTCCCCCTCTCTACACCTATCTGTTCCTTCCTACTTTGTCCACAGATTTTCTGCACATCCAGGATGGTTAAAGAGCGTTTCTTTCAAGGCACACATAAGAATCTGTCTTATTAAAAGGCATTGGAACATTAGTCCTCCTAAATCAGTATTATCTAGTAGTGTCTATTGCACAAGGCATGGGCTAACCACTCTCTAGCTGTTGCTGGACTCCAACTCATAAGAACAGAAGAAAAGCCTGCTGGATCAGGCCAATGGTCTATTTAGTCCAGCATTCTATTCTTATACTGGTCAACCAGAAGCCTGTGGGAAGCATGCAAGCAGGACCTGAGCACAAGAGCACTCTCCCCACTTGTGATTTCCAACATCTGGTACTCAGAAGCATTATTGCCTCTGACTGTGGAGGCAGACCATAGTCATTGAGGTTAGTAGACATTGGAACCTTCTCCATGAATTGGTCCACTCTTCTTTTATAGCCATCCACTGGAAGCTTCCCACCCACACCAGTCAAAGGTCAGAGGTGATGGGAGTTGGAGTCCAATGGGGATTGAACATGGAACCTTCTGTATGCCAAACAGGTGCTCTACCACGGAGCTACAGTCCTCCTCCACTTATGAGCACAGTTTGAATTTGGATTTGATATTCCACTTTATCACTACCCTAGGGAGTCTCAAAGCGGCTAACATTCTCCTTTCCCTTCCTCCCCCACAACAAACACTCTGTGAGGTGAGTGAGGCTGAGAGACTCCAGAGAAGTGTGAATAGCCCAAGGTCACCCAGCAGCTGCATGTGGAAGAGCAGAGACACGAACCCGGTTCCCCAGATTACAAGACTACCGCTCTTAACCACTACACCACACTGGCTCTCAGAGTAGAGTTAAGGATGCAATTCCTACATTATGTTTTATATCTACATATACAATATACCGGTGTTTAAGTAGCAAAACAAGCAAGCAGTATTGCCAATGGTGCATAGCATGCCAGTATTTAAGTGACTGGGTTTCCCTCCATTAAGCATCAAACGTGTGGCTGGGAAAGGAACCGGCTTCAGTGTTTACTGCAGAGTAGCCCGGACATTTAAATGCACATGCAGCTTTCAGGATGATGCATGTACTTTATAATTTTAACCCAAAACCGTGTTTTTTGGGTTTTTTTGCATCCAGGTTTCAAAAATAAGGTGTGCATGAACTCTAAACTGAGTTTATGACTATTTGAGAAGAGATTAATTAATCCAGAGCAGAGAGAGAGAGAGAGAGAGAGAGAGAGAGAGAGAGAGAGAAAGAAATAGGGTGTCATCTTGTGCGTGTGCAAGACCAGGAGAGAAAGAATTACTGGCTCTCCAGCTTATCCTCCTTCTCACTTTGTATAGCTGTTGGCACCAGCCCAAGACTGCAGTGCAGAACGCGTGCCTGATTCCAATCAGATCATGTTATTTTGGCAATGCCCAGAAGCTTTTATGCATAAATGGATTTGTCCCAACAATAATAAAGATTTGGGAAGTTCTCACTAGTAGTTAGCAAGTGTGATGTCACCCGCTTTTGCCTAACGAGGAAATTATTTGGGGGCAACAAGCAATAAAATGCCAAATGCACATTCTATTTTTCTTTATAAAAAAAAGCTTCTGCATTTTCTTCTAATGAGGATTTTTAACAAACAGTTCCCTGCAAATTCAAACCCACAGAGACTGTAAATGGAGGGAACTGTTGCTTGACTCTGCCTGAGCGGCTTAGCCAGCCGAGACCCTGCCAAAGCAATCGCAGGTTACACCAACAGAAATAGAAATTTAAATAATTTATCCTATGGTTTACTAGCAGTTTTTGTTTTTTTTAGTTTTATATACATAGACTAGACTAATTTGATGGACAGCAGCATTAAAGCCAAGGTGGGGTTGATTCTGACTCAGTGGGTCAGTTCCTTATAAGGCCCTACATCCGTGGGTCAACTCTGACAGGTAGGTGGGACATTCCACCTCTCAATCACCCAGCATCATTAGGCCATCAGATGACTGACTGACAGGAGGGCTGTTCCGCTCACCTGTCAAACTGTATTGGGGAGAGCTTCCCAAAAACCTGGCAGCCCAGCAGGTGTTTGGTAACCACAACACAAGAACTTTCCTGCTCCAGTGTCACCGAGCAGTGTGAACTGAAACCACTGCTAAAATGGAGCTTTCTCTGGTTCAGTGTAAACTGCTTGGTGCTATTGGGAGCAAGGCACACTCCCCCTGCCCCTCAGCTGATTGGGAGGGTGCCTTGAGCTAGCGAAGGAACAATGGGGAGCTCTCTTTAAGGCCCCGAGCGTACCTTTGTAGCCACATCAATACCTACCTCACACCAGATGTTAAAAATTCTATCAGGTGCGGAGCAGGTGGGTGTGGTTTATGGGAAAGCGCCCTGGTGGGCCAGATTTGGCTCAGGGGCCAGAGGTTCCCCATCCCAGTATTAAAGGAAAGGAGGGAAGGAAGATGAGAGCTGGGAGAGAGAGATTGGTAGGGAAGGCCTGAGTAACAGGGAGGAGAAGATCCACCCACCCACCCCAGAAACCCTTAAGGACAGAGGGCTTGATTGGTCCACAAGCATCACTCTACAACTGTGAAGAAACATGAGACAGCATGTAATCTGACATCTCAAGGGATTTCTGGCAGACTAGCACAGTCTTTGTGACTGGACTCAAGGCCAACCCTACCATTAAGCAAGCTGAAGTGGGAAATGTCAGAAGGGAGGTCTTGCTGGCAACCCCCCTCAGCTGCTTCTCCTGAGTCATTTCCCTATATTAAATGATAGGATTGTGCATGCTCAATTGGGCCCCTCAACTATCCTGCTGCCACAGGAGTGGTGGGGGAGGATGCAATCCGATCACCAGGCTTCTGAAGGCGAACTAGGGATGGGTGACTTCTTGCTCTGCATCTTCAGCCAGCAAAACATATTGAACAGGCTCCCCATCTATTTATTCATTTGATTCCATTTCTGAATTGCTTCCTAGAGTTTTCCAGGCAAAACAAAAAACGAGGAAAGCCACTGGAAGAATATCACCCTATTCACCAGTCCAAGCCAAATGAACACTGTGACAACTTCCCTACGTGAGTAAAGTTCCATTATTTATACACAGAGAGTTACGGATCACATTTCCGATCGTATATATGAATGACATATACTTTCCACCAGCTTCAACTGGTACACACCGGCTGTAAACATTCCTAGACCAGGCTAGTCTACCATGTTTGGGTAACCTGAAGACTTGATTACTGACACATGCCTTATGTGTGGCTGTCCTTGCATCCGGTCCAAAAGCTGCAACTTCCTGCAGATTGTAGCAGCCAGATTCCTCACAGGAGCAGGTTACCGGCAGCAAGTTACTTCTTTACCAAGAGAGCTGCATTGGTTGCCAATTTGCTACCAGGTCAGAATCAAATTTATTTTGTTAATTCACAAAGCCCTAGACAACCTGGGCCCAAAGTAAGGCCTTGAGGACTGCTTCATTCCTTAAGCCCAGAGACTTTCTGATGGGGCTTTTCTAGTGGTCCCCTATTCCCCTGCAGTTCAGTTGGCCACAAACTGAGACATTACCATGGCAGGCCCTGCCCTGTGGAACTCTATGCCAAATACAATTTCAGCAAGAGTCATGCCTACTTTCTTTCAAGCTGCATTGTTCAGAGAGGCCTTTGGCATTTTTATTATTAAAAAAACCCCATCAACCTGTTTTTACTGCTATGTTATCGAGGTCTTTCCTGCTGTCACTGTGGTATTGTGTTTTTGTTTTATTGTTGCATACCAAAAGTGCAGTTTACAAATGACTGAATAAATAAAAAGAAACACACACACACACAGCCTGACATAAACACACAGAACGCAGCACGGAGTGCCGCGTGACATGCATGGCACAGAAGAGCTGAGAAAGGAAAGAAAATGCATGCACAGTGAACAGAATGGACAGAACCACTTCCACCACCACCACCCCAGCCCAGCCAACACACTCTTGCAAAGAACAAGAAAAGACAGACCATCACCACCACTAGAGATTGCGTTTTGGACCCACTCACTGTTGGCGGTGTGGTTCCTGCTACTCCCCGCTGGTGCTGCCGTGTGCTCGGGTGCCCCTTCAGAGGTGGCCCTTCCTGACATTGAATGGGAAAACGAAAAGGAAGGATGCAGAGAAAAGAAGGTGGGGAAGGCGAGGTGGAAGGGAGGGCGAGAGCAAAAGATGGCAAGAGAAAGGAAAGGGAGCATCTTTAACTGAACACTAACAGCATAACAAGAACACACAGTTAAGAATACAGAAGGGCCTGAGATCCCAAAACAGAACAAACTGAAACTAAACTACATTTGATTGTTAAAAAATAACCTCCCCTTTTACCCATCGTTGGAACAAGACACAGAATATTTCTGGACATCAGTCTTGTGCTAGTCCAATGAAAGGTTTCACATAATCCAGTATTTTTCTTTAAAAAAATAAACAAATTGCCACCTTCCTTTGCAGCTGTGGCTTGAATTCAAGAATCATCGAATTGCAGAATTGGAAACGACCCCAAGGGTCATCTAGTTCAATCCCCTGCAATGCAGGGTGACAGACAAAGGCACCAAGTTAAAAAAAAGGGACTGAATTGAAGCCATGGTTGCAGCTGCCCCAATTCTTCCTTGGCACTGAAGGCTTGAATTTCCCCAGCCCTGACATTACATGCTGGACATGGTTCAACATGGCAGGCCAACTCCAGAGGCTTGGTTGGGCCTAATTGACACAGGTTCCCACAGTGCTGAGGTAATGGCACAGAAATTTAGCAAGCCACAAAGTGAGCTGGGAGTATCAGAGGAAAGGCAACCTCTTGAAACGTGCATTTTTATATTTATTTCAGCTCCACACAGCTAATTCTTGGCATGATTGGCGGAAGCAGTAAGCCTATTGCTGTTGCTCCTGCTTGCACGGAAACACAATCTGGCCACTGAATGAGCTTCTGTGATGTCACAGAATGTCCATGAGTATCATAACTCCCGGGGGAGGGAGGCTTAAGTGTAGCTGGCAGACAACAGAGCTTCAACACTTCAGATAGGAAAGTTTCCCTAAATGTAAGCATGTTGGTGAAGAAGTCACTACGTCTACTTGTAATCTTTACATATGCTTCTGTGATGTGGCTCTGGAAGGGCAGAACGTGCAACAACCTCAGCAACAAGCATTCTCTAATGAGCTAAGGTGACTGTTGCACCAACCGGCAGCTCTACAGACTTTTACATTGATTGTTATGAATCATTAAATCTGGGTTGGGGAACTACGCCCTGCTTTGGGGACACTGTTCTGTATGCCACCAGAGCCACATCTCTCTTTGCAGAGGACCCTGCTATTGCCACAGACCTCATCATTTTGGCACCATATAACACCAGCAGTTGGAACATCTTTTTGTCACCTGAGCAACGGGCTGCAGTGCCGCTTCAGACAGGCACTATATAAATCCATATTTTATTGTAAATATCTCCATACAGTGCTGCCTTGATCTCGATATGGAGGCAGTAATCCAGGCTTAGCTCCGTTAACACCGCAGAGCCCCATTTACACACAACCTGCACAGACCGCCGAGGGCAGATGCTCTTTCAAGTCCTCCTCAGTGCTTTCAAAGCGGCCTTTTTAAAATGCAAGGGCACCCCTCGACTCGCAGGGAACAGTGACATTCCAATGCCCTATATTACAAGCCGTGTCTGCAGGCCAAGCAAAGCTGGCTTTTCCGTCTTCCTTGACTAGCAGTGATTAAACTTTGGGGCCAATGCATTATTTGTTATGCCCTTTGGATTTCCAATTCCTGCCTTGCAATTCAGTTCATAAATAGTTACACCAAGACAGGCCATTTAAAAACACAAAGACCAAAGAAGCCTCAATTAACATCTTTCCACACGTTTGGAATTGTGGGGGGCTTTGTGCTTTTTTTTTTTTAATGCACACAAATTTGAGAGCCCCAGTGATTTATTTAAATATATATCTTAATCATCTTCCACGTTCGCATAGCCAGTTAAGCTGCTTGGCCTCCTATACCTAAGATCAAGCTATGCAATTTCCATAGCAACAATGGTAGCACTTGAAAGATGTAGGGAGCTGTGTTGATCCACTGGGGAGGGGGGAACAAACGTCACAGTTAGGTAATTCTAATTCCTTTAGGACACCTGCAATACTGCAGAATAGTGAGCTATGGTTCCAGTCAGAAGGATGGATGTGGAGAGAGAACAAGGCACGATGGAGTCGCTGCAAAGTCTGGAGACTGTAAAGTCTTGAGATGGGATGCAGGTGATGTTAGGCAAACCTAACTGCATTAGTCTGTCCTAGGTGCAAAATGATTTCAGGATGCAGAGGCTGCTAGGGCAAAAGAAAGTGAGTTACACACACGCTCACCCTGTCCATTTAGAAAAAAAGAGCAATAACTTGGGTATTTTCTCCCTCCCATTCCCTGTTTTGTTTAACAAAGGAACCTGAAGAACCATTCTGGGAAACTCAGTAAGCTGGCTCCCTGCATTTTTGTTTGTTCCAGGACTCCTCATCAGATCTGTAGATCTTAGCACATTTAACAAGGTCCCAGGATTCTTTGGGTAAGCCAGGGGTCAGCAAACTTTTTCAGCAGGGGGCCGGTCCACTGTCCCTCAGACGTGGTGGAGGGCTGGACTATATTTTTTGGGGGGGCGGCGGCGAAGGAACGAATTCCTGTGCCCCACAAATAACCCAGAGATGCACACATTCTACTCATGTAAAAACACGCTGATTCCCGGACTGTCTGCGGGCCGGATTGAGAAGGCAATTGGGCCAGATCTGGCCCCCGGGCCATAGTTTGCCTACCCATGGGGTAAGCCATGGCTGTTCACATAGTATAAGGGCGTATGGTTTGGTGCGGATGTGACCTAGGACTGCAGGCAGGGAGAGGGATGTTCTGCCTTAGCAATCTTGAACTAACCAATTCAGATTAGGTTGTACTCAGAAAAGGTAGCTTGTAACGCCAGAACTACTGCAGGCTGCTGATGGTGGAGGGACAGGTTTAGCAGGGAGAAAGGGGAGAGAAAGAGAGAGAGAGAGACAGATGCACATCACTTCAGTCAACCTCTAGACAAATTAAGGCCAGAACATTTTTAGAACTTAAAAGCTTCCTTAGGCAGGAAAAGACAAGATGGGGGAAATATTGCTGACAGGAACATAGACAGTCACTTGACGGGTGCCCATCATTCTTCTTCTTCTTTTTTATTTTATTTTTTTAAAAAGACCTCTCTTATTCTTCAAAAGTTAAGAAGGGCAGTGAAGAGAAAATGATGCAACCAAAACCACAATAAATACTGAACTTGGGGCAAAATGAGACAGCAATTGGTTCTATTGTTAGGCACCCATCTGCCTTGGAACCCTCTCTCATTACTGGAGGCCTCTCCTCCTGCCACAGGCGAAAACATAGGCAGCAGGGCTTTCAGAGAAAAGCTCCAGTGACCCCCATTGCACAGGTCAGGTGTCAGAAAGAGACAGCCATCCTACTGATTTATATTTCATGCATTAAGACAAATCTACAAAAAAAGCCCCCGCAATGACTTAGAGCACAATGGTTTATATTTTGCAATGTAAGGTCTGGATGGATTTCTTTCTGGCATCTGTTGGCTGTTCATACAATCAGTTGCTTCTATTTCATTATTCTAATTGTTTCAATCTCAGCTTGCCCTCCCCTGAAGGCCCACAATGGGTAAGCTTTTTTTTATTTATTTAAACAGATACTTACAAACCTTCATTGTTGTTGGTTTTTTATCCAACAGGGCATTAAGTTAAAGTCATTTAGTTTTATATTTGTCCCACTGGTTTTTGCACCGGTGGAACGTTGTTACACAAGAGAATGTATAAAAGCAAGTTACTGGTAACTTTGCAGTCTATTGTGCAACCATATGTTGCACAATGAGTTTCCGCTAGCAGAACTATTGTGTTGTGCAACTGATGTTGTGGCCTCTGTTGTGTCATATTAAAGCTCACCTATCTGCTCTCACACTAGAGGACAGATAATGTTGGATACAGCCCTAAGGGGGGCAGGGAGGAACCTTACAGAAAGATTTAAGAAGAAAAACAACCATGTTAAACAGAAACCCCAAATACTAAGCCAAAGCAATCCTGATTAAGCATGATGCAGAAAATAGGCTGCTAATGGGTTATTCACTGAATCAAATTAATCTAATAAATATCTATACTGCTTTTTCAACACAAGTCTTCTGAATGTAGTTTATAATCACATTTTGCAGGGTGGGGTGGGTGGATGGAGTTTTTTTCTTCTGCGAAAAGCAAGCTAAAACATTTTGGAATGAATGAATGAATAAATGGAACCTAGTCCAACCTTCCCATCAACTGTAGGTTTGCTGGTGATATGGACAATGAGCACCAACGTAACAAAATTGGGCTGTGGATAAATGCCAGTTTCATGGTTTTGTTTTGCAATATAAGAACCACACAGGGAGGTGAAGACTGGGGCAAAACGAGACACCTAAGTCAAAATTCTTGCAACCCCCACCCCCCCCAAAAAACCCCAGTTTCATAAAGAAGTCTTCCCCAACCTGGTGCCCTCTGGGAATTTTGGATTTCCCTAATTCCATCAGCTCTAGTCAGCCAGTTTCCTCCACATTTCCATATCAGTTCATTAAAAAAAAAAACTCATGAAAATTAATCAGCATTTTAGTGGAAATTTCTCCTACTGCACACTTTTTTCTTTGCCATTCTACCCAATCCATGAATTTTTGCAAAACGCTTATTCTCTAATTTTTATATTCTCTATAGTATAACACATTTTCATATGTCATTCCCCACCAATACGCACCTTTATATGCACATTTTACCTTAGTATGTGCATTTTAGTACCTGTTACTTGGCTGGGAAATGGCATTGCAAAATTCAGAGAAATGCACATTTTGAAGGATTGCTGTGTTGTGATTCATGTACTGTTTTGGAAAGTGTGAATTAGGTAGATTTGCCTTTAATCACAAACGATATTAAATATCTTCCCCATCCCTTTCTGAGACTGATAGGAATGGAACAACAAAACATTTGGAGAGTATCAGGTTTGGGTAAGGTTTTCATAGAAGATATATATATGCAGTGAACTGCCATGAAATCTTCAGATGACGGTGGTATAAACACACACACACACACACACACACACACACACACACACAAAAGGCAAGGCACTGGCAAGGCCTCTGCGTGTGGCTAAAATCCCCCACGAGAGATCATTGTGTCTGGTTTTTCATTCAATCTATGGAGAGATGGAAATGACAAACTGCCTGCAATCTTTTCCAAGATCTAATGCCCAGAAACGGACAATAGAGGTGCCAGTGTGACAAAGCCACCTCAAAGGGAATAATTTCAGGCCAGCCAGCAGTATATAGAAGGATCCCCATTCACAGAAGACCAGCTGCATCTATGGTGCCTTCAGCTGTGTGCATACACAGGCCCTGTTGAAATACAAATTAATAGCAAGCTGGGTGCAAGAATATCTGCCAGGGAGCTTATGCTGCAGAACGTATTGAGATGCTTCAAAGCACCTTTACTAAAATGAACAGTTTGAGTTAATTCATAATGGTTAACTTCCTAGGTTTCACCACAGTATTTCCCTACCCTATTTGTATTCAAAACTAGAAGTATCTCATAAGTCTTTATTCTGGGGGGGAAATGACAGAGGTTGGCAATAAAAAGCTGGAGACAGCAAAATAATAATATATATTAAATGCCTGAACAGCCAGGCTGCATCGCATGTCATCCTTTGAAGAAGGCTATGTTTATGCTATACAATATTCTTCCTCTTCATCATCCTCTGCATCCAGCCACTCCAAATTCTGTAGGCAAATGAAGCAAGTTTGCATCATTTCCTTAATGGAGCTTTTGTTGCATGAGTGTAAGGCAAGGCAGCCAAATGTGGCTGGACTTCAACTCCCAACAATTCCAGCCAGAAAGGCCAACAGTCAAAGCTGATGGAAGTTGTGCCTTCAAAAAGCTGCTGGTTGACCATGCCGGCTGTCCCCGGTGTCAGGGTTAATTCACCTTCCCGTTTTAACAAAGGAGCTGCATAGAAGAGGAAGATCATTGTGAGTTATTTGACATTGGGCCCAGCCTCATGAATCATCCAATGTGTCTCTAACCTGTGTGGAGATTATTATACCTTTTAACACAAGAAGCAAGACTGGGAAAGGTACTGAGGAAGGTAGAGGCAGGTTGAGGAATCATGTAGCCATACAAGCAGGTCACAGAAGCTCCTCACCCTTCAGGATACTTTTGAAAGATGTATCCCTGTACATCTACAGTACAATGGAACACCCATGTCCATTGGTAGTATATCTGATAAGAGCAAGCAATGGGGGAAGCCATAACTTTCATACTATGCTTGTAAGTGTCCCAGAAGCACCTAGCTGGCCACTGAGGTGAAATGGAGGGTAAAGCAAATGTGGTCAGAATGTTGCACTAGGACTTGTGTTCAAAATCCCACTGAGCCACAATGCTCATTGGGTCAGCCATTATCTCTCAGCTTCATCTACCTCACAGAGCTGTTGTGAGATTAAAAGACAGCAGAGAACATAAGAAATAAAAATACATTTTAAAACACCTAAACAAATAACTGAAATAAAAAACACAGCTTTAAATAAATACAATTGCCAAGTCAGATTCTTCTTCCACGTCTGGAATATAAAAGCCATGGACAACCTTTCCAAACTCTGTGTCCTTCAGATGTTTGGGAGCACAAGTGCATCAGATGGACCTTTGACCAAATCTTGGAAGGATTCTTCTTACAAAGACTTGACCTCCACATCCATAAAGCAAGTGGAGGAGACAGTGATTCTCAGGAATTTAAGTACAGTGCCAGATCCCTCACATTATTTGGCACAGAACTGCATGTAAAGATCAGGGAGCTCCTTTAGCCCCAAAGCTTTTCATTCCTTGCAACATCTCAGCAGCCAAATGGCCTCAAGCCAGGAAGACCTTGGGTGGAATTCCAGCCGTAACCCAATGGACCAAACAAGGCACTTTTTCAAAACAGCAGCTTCTGTACACTGTGGTAGGTAGATGATAGCTAGATGATAGATATAGATATCCTTTAAAAAAAAACTTAAAACAAAAGCCTAATAACACAGCAAGATGTTTATTACATGATATAGCTTTTTAAAAGCTACCTGCTGTTTCTCTGAAATTGTCTTGTCGTTGAGCCAATTTCTCATGGCACATTTGCAATTATTCCTCATAGATCTCTTTTTAGCAGCAACAATAAGCATCTTTTTATGCTCCTAAAGGAGGGGAATGACATCACCTCTTTGCACCTCTGGTCTATAGGATAGCATGTTCCATTTCATCACTCTTGCCTTGAATGGAAGCAAAGTGATAAGACACCCACTTTGATGACAGTTTAGATGCAAAACGGGGGGAGGGCACCTGCAAGTGGCAAATGTGATACATGAGGCAAGATCAAAGCCCACTGTTCAGAGGGCTCTGATCACTGCCTAATAAAGACAAATGAAATTCTAGTGGCAAAGAGAAACTGTCCTTAGGATAAAAAAAAAGCCCGTTGAGCAGCTGCAGAATATGTGCATTCAACCGCTGGTTCAGATTCTGCTTCTTCACCTTTGAAACACCAAATCTAGGCTGGGGTAGTCAATGTAATGCCTTCCAGTTGATGTTGGAATGCAACTTGCAACAGCCAATGTTCAGGAGTTGATGCCGGGAGCTGAAGTTCCAACAACATCCCCCAAGTCTGGACAGATATCCAAGATAGGTGTGTTGGGAGGGGGAGTCTAATCTATATTGGTTACAATTCCACTTGTGATTTTACTCTAGGTCAGGAGTAGCCAATGTAATGCCCTCCAGATGTTGTTTGACTCCAACCCTCATCAGCCTCAGCCAGCATAGTTCAACAACCTCCAGAAGGCAAAATGTTCACCCGCTCAGTCTGGACAGACTTCCAGGACAGAAGAAGGAAGGTGGTGGAATCTAATTCCATTTGTGATTTTTAGCAGGACTTCACTTGCAGCAAAGGTAACTGGATTTCAGAACTATTGTTATTAAGCTAATAAATTGCTTTTCTACTTTTATCTTCAAAGCTAGTTCTTTAAACCTCAACCTGAGACAACACCAGACACACCTGAAGAAGGAAACAAGGTGCTGCCCCTTTAAAAGTCCTTCTAACAACAGCTGGGGTTAAGCAGTTACCTGGCCTGCTTCTGCTAGAGAAGTCAGAGGATTCCAAAGGAAAGAGAAACAAGACCAGAAACTGCTTCTGTTTGCTTACTCATCCTATATCCAGAATGGAAATCAATTTAGTGAAAGCTATCGGTATTCACGGTATTCACGGTTGTCGCTGCTTTCAGTCCGCAAACGATGTGTGACTGATTATGTCCCACCCCTATTTGCATACTGTTTTCTTTGCACTGAAATGAATGGGGTGGAATAATGTTATGGCACATTAATGGCACATTAATTTAAGTAACCAATTCTTTAAATTACATACATTATGTAATTTTGCCACAGCAGACAGCAAGACGAATAATGCCGTTTTTGGCAGAAGATGAACTGTAGTGGAACAGGAACAATGCTGCATTTGATGAAAACAGGGCAGAATGGGGAAAAAATGCCGTCATGCATCCCTAGCATCCAAATTTAAAGAAGGACTCCAGTTGAGTGTCACTTTCCTTCCTGTGAGTGCAATGTCTGTGATTCCTGCAACTTGCCACAGTTTCTAAAGACCCTGCTAAATTGACACCTCCCAAACCAATATGCAAACTGAAACACAGATCTCATTCGGAATTCGCATTTCTCCAAATTTTGCAATGCAGTTGCCTAGTCAAAGAATAATAATAATAATAATTGTTATTACTATTATTTTCCACCCTTCATCAGAGGATTACAGGGCAGATATATAACATAGCAACAAACAAAAACAATAACCCCACCACCACAATCTTATTATTATTATTATTATTATTATTATTATTATTGAATTACAAAAATGTATATATTAATTAAAAGTCCACCCAAAATGCACCTAAGTGAACATAAAATACAAAAATGCAGTCTGTTGGGGGGGAAAGCGTTTGCAAAAACACACATACAAGACAAAACTGAGTCAAAGAATATGTATATTAGGAGAAACGAGTAGAACTGTGGGATGTAAAAAAAATTGAAACTTAAGAATGAAAAAAAGAGAAACAGAGAAACCAACATTAACAGATGCATCCATTGCTAGTAGCTGCTACCATTTCTATGCCATTCCCTGATCAGTTACTTCAAGACCATTATGGGATCTCCGGGTGGTGTACTTTGGCCTCCCAATGGCTAGCAGAGGCAGAAAACAATGGGGCAAAACAAGCCACTTAGTGCTTCACTTTGCATCATTCATATAAACTGACTTTTCTTGCTGCAGAGTTCGCTCCAAGTTCTGCCTCTAGAATCAGGCTACCACGTATGTGCCATAACTAACTCATTAATAGCATCACATGCCATCTCACTGTCACCATTGCTACCTGAATTTGCCAAAGAGAATTCAAGAGCCTGAGAACAACAACTGCCATGCGTTGATCGAAAACACCCACTCAAACAATTCCTCTCTTAATCTCAGCTCCTCAAAGCTCTTGCTTCTAATTTCAGAACCTGCTTTCAAAGCAGGACTTTTGACTGGGTGACTTCCATCTGCAGATGCCTCTATTAGTTGATCAAAAGATTATTCTTGACCCCATTTGATGCCTCCGGAGCCATAAATGTCCAATGTCTCCTAATTAGAGCCACAGCTCATCCCAAGCCGGTTCCATTTCCCAGGGAGAGCTAAACAGCTCCGAGAGAGAGCAGTGAGTGATACTTGCCGGTTTCTGATAGCTTGAGAGAGAAATAAGGAAGCACTGGGAAGAGCCATGACCCTACTGGAGGCTGCTAAAGGATGCTGATGAGATTTTTCTTAAGCGTTTATTATCTCCTTGCTGCAAGCATCAATAAAAGCCTAGATTTAAACATCCCACATTTACACTAGTGAATAACTGGTTCTACCTCTCCCTTTGCAATGTCTTAAGGAACAGCCAATGCTCAACAAGTACATCAAATTAATATGCAAAGCATTTCTCTATTTGCCAATCTGATTTTTCCAAACACATATTTCATTTCTTGGGCAAGAGAAATGATTGAAGACTTGCATATGGCACACCACAAAGTTATTTGCATTGCTTTGAAAATCAGTGGCCATTTGTTTCTCTCCCACCCCCACCCCCCGCTCTTTTCCCTCCCCCGGATACTCAATGTTCCAAAGCTAAGTACATCAAGAACAACTTAAGATATTTTGTTTTCAACTAGACTACTAGGGAGGTTGTGTCAAATGCAACAGAGGAGCATATTCACTATATGTGCAATGAACACTTGACTGTCTTATAAGTTTACATAATTGTATGGCTGGAAGGAAGCCCTGAAAGTAGCTGAATTAAACCCAAGCACTAGGTTTCATGGCTTCCAAGGACTTCTGAAATGTTAGTCCAACACTTAAGAGTACAGCTGTGTGTGATTGGAGGACGAGTCACAAACCTCCTCTTCCTCCTCCTCAACAGCTGGAGATCCTCCAAGCATCATTTGCCTTCTGGAGCAAAACAGAGAAAACAGATGCTCCCTATTTAAATACTGTATCAGAAAATAGGTGGGGGAAGCAAAATGAAACATTACAGATCAAACATTACATTACTTCCCTATACATGAATATTATTTATTTGTTTTATAAACTTAAGATACCACTTTTCATTTATAAATCTCAAAGCTGTTCACAATCCATACATAAGACAAATCAATATATAACACAACAGTTAAAACATCCAGCTAGTCATACAATTTCAAGAACTATGGCATCCAGAATTTGATGTCAAGAGTCAGGAAATGCCCAACATGCCCAACAGCTGAAGGGGGAGGGAGTCCACAAATGCTTCAAGGGGGCACCTATGAGATTGGTGTGTGGGAGACAGCAGGAGACTTTGAGAATGGACAGAGCAAAGTGAAAACAGCCTTTTGAGATTATCTAGTCCAGCAACTTGTTTGGTCAGCCAGATGCTTCTATGGAAGCCCAAAAGCATGTAAAACAACAGCCCTCTCTTCACTTATGATCCCCAGCAACTGGCATTCAGAGGCATAGTTCCTCCAAGATGAAAGGAAGAACATCACCATCATGGCTGTTGAACATTAATCCTTTTCTAATGCCGCCCATCAGTGCCCTTCACTACCTCTTATGGAAACAAATTCCACAGTTTAATTATGTGTTGTGACAAAGCACCTCTTTTTGCCAGTCTCGTATCTCCAAATATTCAATTTCATTGGATGACACCTCTGGGTTCCAGTAATTGGAGACAAGGATGAAAACCTCCGTCTGTTTTTCTCATGTACCATGCATGATTTCACAAACCTCAACCCTGTCCCCTCTCTCTTGCTCTTTTCCCAACCCAAATATGCCCCCAATGTTGTACCCTTTTCTCATGGGGGAGGAAAAAGCTCTAGCCACTTGTTCATTCTGTTTGCACTTTATTACACGTTTTCAAGTGCTACAATGTCCTTTTTGAGATGCAGTATTCCAAGTGTATTAGTACCGGAGATTTGTATAAAGCTGGAGTGAGGAACCTCATGGCTGAGAGATGGATATGGCTGAATGGATGTATCCATAAACTGTGACAATGCCTCTTGATGGCCAGGGTGCAGAGATGTGTATTGTATGTGTAGAAACCACTGACTTCTGCATGGTTGGAATGCAGCCTACTGTACAAAGGTAAGAGTCACACCTGTTGCTCCACCCACTTTTCCATCTGGCCCCGCCCAACATTGGCATGTGGCCCAAGACAGGACATAGCCCTTGGGCTGCAAAGAAAGCTTCTCATCCCTTGTTTAAACACATTACAAAGCTGGTGGTTTTATTTTTGATCCCTTTCCCAATTATCTGTAGCCTGGAATTTCCCTTTTTCACTAGCTGCCGTGTGATGGGTAAACATTTCCGTTGCATTATCCACCTCAAACCCAAAATCTCTTTCCTAAGCAATCACTACTGGGACATAAAGCTAATAAAACAACAGGACAATGGAGGAACAAAGGGAAGTAACCCATGACTAGGACATGCTTCTTAGGGATTTCCAAGTGCTTTACAGGAGCATGACAACCACTTGCTGACTGAAGTGTGGTTACAGAAGAAGAAGAAGAAGAGTTTGGATTTGATATCCCCCTTTATCACTACTCTAAGGAGTCTCAAAGCAGCTAACATTCTCCTTTCCCTTCCTCCCCCACAACAAACACTCTGTGAGGTGAATGGGGCTGAGAGACTTCAAAGAAGTGTGACTAGCCCAAGGTCACCCAGCAGCTGCATGTGGGGGAGTGGGGAAGCGAACCCGGTTCACCAGATTACAAGTCCCCCACTCTTAACCACTACACCACACTGGCTCACAAAGACTCTCATCGTTTGAAGTTGTGCGGCAAGCAGCCAACCATTCCCACACTTAGTATCAGTTCAGGCGGGATTCCATCCAACCCCACAAGACTTGGGGCAGATGAATCTCCTAACACCGCCCCCACAATCAGACGCTGTTGAGTCAGACTAAATTGGGAATTGGCTGCTGATACCCAGAGGCAGAATTTGGCCTATTTCTTGTCTGGAAAGACAAAAATTAGCATAAAGAGAGAGCTTGTTTTATTCTTTGGGGTGTTTTCATGCCTCATCTAAATCCTGTAACACAGAGAACTCTCAGGGTAATGCAGGAGGTTCCCCAGGTAGAGGAGTACACAATCACATAAATTATTTTTAAGAACCACAGTAGCATTTGTAAATAGTGTCATGCAAAGAATATTGCTGATGGGTGGGGACAGTACAGTGGTACCTCGGGTTAAGTACTTAATTCGTTCTGGAGGTCCGTTCTTAACCTGAAACTGTTCTTAACCTGAGGTACCACTTTAGCTAATGGGGCCTCCCGCTGCTGCCGCGCCGCCAGAGCACAATTTCTGTTCTCATCCTGGAGCAAAGTTCTTAACCTGAGGTACTATTTCTGGGTTAGCGGAGTCTGTAACCTGAAGCGTATGTAACCTGAAGCGTATGTAACCCGAGGTACAACTGTATTACTTTGGGCATAGCGAGACTCGGACAGAAGGTGCACACATTTCCTCCATCACAGTTCATGAAGCAAATTAATAAAAATGTTGGTTGAGAATGTTTCAAGCTGTTTTAAGGCTCATTCAGACGTCAGGGCAAGGGTTGCAAGCATTTTGAAATCCCATGCCCAGAAACACAGCGTATAGGGCCTGGAATGGAAATCTGCAAAGCCTCTGTCTTCAGAAGGGAGACTCTGTGTGCAACCATTCAGTGTTAATCAAAAAACAAAGTGAGGAGTGGATATACTATCTTCCCCCCCCCCGACCCTGGGGGAGCATTATTCCTTCCAACAGGAGGCAGAGGGAATCGAATACTGTTCCAGATTAAAATCCTGCCCATCAGACTATGGGCATGATAACCCTTTCCCTTGTTGCCCCCTAGAAACTGGAGGCAATACACACACACACGGTATTATGTGACCATCATGACTAGTGTCATGACCAATGGTAGCTTTATCCTCCATGAATTTGCCTAATCCCCTTTTAAAGCTGTCCAGTTGGTGGCCATCACTACATCTTGTGAGTTTCTGAGAAGCAATGGGATGGCTACTATGGGAAATGAATGCTGCTCTATATGAGGGAACCTCTGGCCCGTGAGCCAAACATAGCCCTTCGGGACTTTCCATCTGGCCCTCAGAACTCTTTGCAGGCTACACCCCTCCTGGGGTGGAGTGCATCATTGAACTCTGACAATGCCTCTTACTTGCATGGAAAGAGGGGTGTGTGTTTGTGTGTTTGTAGAAACTAGTCTACTGTATTAAGGTAAAATGTACATGCATGTGGCCCCTGGAAGATTCCCCAGAAGAGAATGTGGCCCTCGGGCTGAAAAAGATTTCCCATCCCTGCTCTAGATAGACCTTCCATTGTTGACTCTTATCATGCTTTTAAGAGTGGCCTTGGTGTATGATTTGCTAAAACAGAATCTCTGCTCTTGCTAATGGGAATGGAGTTAAGATAGCACAGCAGTCTGGAAAGCATCTGGCTGTAATAAGCCTGAACATTAAGCTAACAGATCATAAAACTTCATTACCAGCATCCGGTTTTGGGAGAAAATGAAGTTTATTTGGGCTGTTTCATTTAAAATATTCTCACTTAGATGGGGCTTTGCTCCTGCTCTCCAGAATGGCTCTGAATTTAGGAGACAGCAATACAAAGACAGAAAGAGGCACGTAAATAGTAATCAAAATATTCAGTTTCCCACAAGTCCTTCAAAGTTTGTCCTCTGGGCCAACAGGAATTGCTGCCAAGTACACACACACACACACACACACACACACACACACACACACTGCCATAGTGGGGCCTGAGTCCTAAGGACCACACAAATGGTTTATGCTGCAAGGAAGAACTTGCATCCTGTGGTGAAATGGCATCAATGTAATGATGGGTGCTGCTGTACACAGAAAACAGGATGGGGGAGAGGATGAAGGGGAGGGGAGGATCCCATTAGTCTGCACCAAAGGTAGTTCCTTAGATTCTAATGTGAGACTTTTGGGAAGCAGGAGGGCAACTCAAAGCAGCAGAGGGCAAATAACTGCCAGAAGTAGTTGGGTCTGCTTAGAAGCCCAGGAGCCAAACCCTCATAAGAAGAGCTCTGCTGGATCAGACCAATGGCCCATCTAGTACAGCACCCTGTTCTCACAGTGGTGAACCAGATGCCTGTGGGAAACCCATAAAGCAGGACCTGAGGACAAGAGCACTCTCCCCTTTGTAGTTTCCAGAAATTGGTACTCAGAAGCATTGCTGCCTTCAATTGTGGAGACAGAGCATAGCCATCATGGCTAGCAGTCACTCCTCAAGGAGCTCCACCATAATTAAACCAATTGCAAGTGAATTGTGGAAATTGGGGGGAAGGGACCATGTATGGACCCCTCCAGATGTTTTGGACTACAACTCCCCCTGTCTGGAGCTGTAGGCAGTTGTAGTCCAGAGGGCAGCAGGTGGGAAATGGCTGTCACCCTACACATCAAGTGGGAGTCTAGGTTAAGGTGGGCAACTGTATTGCAAGCCCCTTGGAAATGTATCAGCAGAGGCAGTGGCCTTTAATGAGTATCTCAGGGTGAGGTTTTCTTTTTTGTTTTCTTTTAAAGTACTCTTTTGCAACATTCCAATACCGCTTTTTACGACCTAGTTAATGATCACACTTACTGAAACTAATTTAATGTGTAATAAACCTTCTTTACTACCATCTTCTTTTTTTCAGGGAGAAGGCAAGAAAGAGAGGGAGGATAAGGAAGGGCAATTAAGATGAGAAACATATGGTTGCCTCTTCTTAACAAAAAGTGTGTGAACGACCTTGCAAATTTGGACCTTTGTGAAAGTCTAACTGAGACATCACACAGCTCTTCTTTACACTGAACACTTGTGCAAGGAATGTGGGCTCTTCTGTGGCTTGCACTATTCTGAGTGTCCTGAGCCATTCATGCATCCTGAACCTCTTGCCTGGAGTAAATAAGGGAGAAGCAGAATGTGAGAATTAGTACGGCGCAAGGCTGGCCCTACTTAGCCAGAGCTAAGGCAGCCGCCTCAGGTGGTAGATGCTGCAGGGCAGGCAGCAATGGGGAAGTGTCTGAGCATATGTCACACGGCCTGCCCTAATCTAGCCAATGTCTCTCGGGTTTAATGGAGGATGCTACCTCCTTTACAGTGCTGAAGTAAGGTGGCGATTGGTTGGCTTCTGCACGTGGAATAAGGTGAGAGGGAATATCTTATCCAAGCAAGATGTCTTGGGCTGGTCCTGGTATGATGTAATGGTTAGAGTGTTAGACTTGGACCTAGAAGATCATAGTTCATATCCCCACCAAGCCATGAAGCTCACTGAGTGACCTTGGACCATTTATTGTCTCTTACTCTAACTTACCGCACAGGGTTGTTGTTAAGATAAAATGGGGAGAAAGCAATGTATGCCACCTTGAACTCCTTAGAGGAAATTGGGGCTATAAATCAACCAATCAAATGAGTAAATGAATAAATGGTAAGATCACTAATTGATACATGAAACCATCGGTTTCCAGTTGTGCTCAGGGAGGAAGAGAGCAGGAGCAAAGGAACCGCCTAGTCTCCTCCTTTTGCCCCCTCTAGATCTGCTATTGAAGGAGCTGGAGCTGAACTTTCACCTTGCTTAGGTAAAGGTAAAGGTACCCCTGCCCGTACGGGCCAGTCTTGACAGACTCTAGGGTTGTGCGCTCATCTCACTCTAGAGGCCGGGAGCCAGCGCTGTCCGCAGACACTTCCGGGTCACGTGGCCAGCGTGACGAAGCTGCTCCGGCGAACCGGCACCAGAGCAGCACACGGAAATGCCGTTTACCTTCCCGCTAGTAAGCGGTCCCTATTTATCTACTTGCACCTGGGGGTGCTTTCGAACTGCTAGGTTGGCAGGCGCTGGACCGAGCAACGGGAGCGCACCCCGCCGCGGGGATTCGAACCGCCGACCATGCGATCAGCAAGTCCTAGGCACTGAGGTTTTACCCACAGCGCCACCCGTGTCCCAATACCTTGCTTAGAAACTGACAAAGCAGTTTCTAGATCATTTCTAGATCCTGTCTTACTGCACCAGGTGGCGGTGGGCAGGAGCTGATGGTGGTAGTTATGAGAAGATAAGCCTTGTTAAGGATTCCACAGGATGAAGCTTTGCGCTCCAACAACAGTTTTAGGGGTGCAAGAGATGGGTAAATTGGAAATTTTAGTTTCTCTCATTTTCCCAATTATTTCTATATCACAGTTTGCACTTTTAAAAAATGCTTACAAAAATTCAGCAGCATTTTCCTTCTCCTAATAAACTCATTTTTGTGCACAATTCTGCAAGCAAGTTTCTCTAATATAATGTCTTGCAATGGGAGGGGTGAAATATCCACATCTTTATGTACCTTTCCCCTGTAATATACAGATTTTTGCGCATTTTTTAAGTTGGAGGATTGCATTGCAAAATTCAGAAAAGAGCAAATTTTGAAGGACAGTTGCATTTCAGTTTGTGTATTGTTTTTGGAACTGCAGATTATGGAAATCTGCATTAAAGTTCAAAGTGAACCAAATTTCTCCCACATCCCTAGTTGGAGGGATACTTCTCAGCACTTGTTAAGTGTACATTTTTTTCAATATATAATTTGCAAGCAGGGTTCCTTAATGCAAGGTGTTTTGTGCCGTTTTCACTGATATGCACATTTTACGCACATTTTTCTCCAGCAAACGTATTTTGCTGTCCACTTTTGGTTGGGGAACAGCACTTCAAAGCACAGTTGCATTTTGCATTTTGCTTATTGATTTGGGGAAGGTGCGAATTAGGTAGTTAATTGTATTTCTCCCCCACCTCATCCCTAGCAGGGGAGATATTAAACTTCTTGCACTCCCGGTTGCTTCAGAGATCCTTGCAACGAGCTTTATGGCAATGTTAACGCATAATGAGGAGGGTGTCTCTTGGGCCACAGGCTGCCATTGAAACTCTGCCAATCACTTCTTCCCCAATCACAAATCAATGACGAGAAGCAGCAGAAGGTCGCATCCTTTATTATTAATGAAAAATAACCCTCAAGAGCTGCTGTTGCTGATTCAAGGTCTGCCAGACCTCTCAGGCAACCCCAAGCAGAGTGTGATGAATCAGCATAATAAAAGTGTGCCAGAACTTGCCAGCTCTTCTTGCACGTGCAACAGAAGCAAGATGGATTATCCATTGGACTAAATTGACTTTGGACTATCTGGCAGTTGAGTCGTAAGCAGTGCAGGCAGCGAGAGAACGGACAGGCAAAGGGAGGCAGGGGAGAAGGGAGAACATTATCACAGTTAAAGGTGATGGCACCTGGGTGGCTTCCGAATCCCTTGGCACTCATTGCAGCTCAGCAGGTTATTCGCTTCAAGTTCACGAGCTCTTCTTAGAAGCGGTGGTGAGTAATTACTACAAAAGGATCTGCACATCTCTTTCCATCTTTTCATATCCACAAGACAGAATCAATAGGGGAAAGACCGAGAGAGAGATTCTAAAGAGTGCAAAGTTTTCAGGACAAAAATCAATTAAAAAGGAAGAAGTGCAAAAATAAAAGACGGGGGTAGATGGAGGAGGGATAAATTGTATCTGCGGAAGCAGAATACTGGCGGGAGGGAAGGGGGTTCCTTTCCACGCATTGCCAATGCAAAAATGCTGCTCTCAGTAAGATGCTGCCTTAGGATGGTCAAGTGCCCAACTTTACAAACTCCTCCGTTTGAAGGCATCTGCTATTTGTAGGTTTGTATGATCCAAGTCTGCTTAAAAAAACAAAAACTGACCCAGGCACATACAGGTCACCTGATCATAGTCTTCCCCTCTACAGTGAGATGTGCTTAGGCTCTATTTCAATTATAGTAATTATTTCTAAATTTGCATCGATGCCTATGAATTAACACATGCAAACTGAATGCAAATCAGTGTTCTCTTTCATTAGGGCTGGTCCTACCATTAGACAGAACAAGGTGGCTGACTCAGGCAGAAGATGTGGAGTGTCGTGAAAGGGCAGCAAACAGTTTTTTAAAATGCAATTTATTAGTATTGCATTTTTACTGCTTGAGGGGAAGCACGTGTGGGATTTTCTGCCTCAGGTGCCTAAAAAAACAGACTAGCTCTAGATATTAAAGACTTTGGGATAACTTGCTGCAGTAAAATATATTGGGCCGGCCCTGTCATTTGCCCTCTTCCTTTGGTGATAGAAATTGCCTCATTAGAGGCAATGTACCGTAAATGTGGTGCTGTCCTATGCATGTGGTGCTGTCCTATGCAGCTACTGTGGGGGAAAGCCCTGACCTTCCACATTTACATCACGGGGAATAAGCCCCCTTTAGACTTCACTCTTACGCAGGTTGCCTACTCTGGAGCACACATGCACAAATAGGAAACTGCTTTCTATCCATTCAGATCATTGGTCCATCTAGCTCAGTATGAACCCCACCCAGTGACTGACAAAAGCTGCTCAGGGTTTCACACAGGGGAAGTACTTTAACCTATAACCAAAACAAATTACTCCATTAATTAGATCCACATTTCATTTTTCCTTAATTCATTTAACACTTCTTCAGTTAAGCTTATTTTCTCTGAAATAAGACCAAACCGTTGTACATATCATTGGAACTGATCTACAATATTCCTGGCTATTTATAAAATAATTTTTAAAAAATGCCAGCCTGACAAAAACTTGTCTCATGCTTCTTGGACCTTTCATGGCTTGGAGTTTGTGAGAAATCTTGCTTTGTTCACGAGGTGACCATCCAACGCCTAGCTCAGAAAGCCAAAAGGGACCAAGCATTCTGAATATCCCGCATGCATATTTATTGAAAAGGAGATGAGAACTTTTGAATTCAGACCCACATCTTCAAAACTGTTTTGACTTTTAACATCAGTTTTCTTTCCAGAGGGTATCTTCGTGAACAAATCAATCTCCACAATTCCTGTGAGGATCGCTGGTTAAGTTTTACTTCAAAAATCAATGGGATGGGATGATGATATTTCAAAATGTGCAGTCTGCAAATGAAAACCTCTTTATCGATTGCTTATAACATCTTAAGTTTCCTTGGAATGCGTAAATACAAGCATGCTCAGTGATCCAGGTGCAGAGAGTGGGGGTGGGGGAATGTGATTAACTTGCATGAAATAAAAAACCTATTTCTGGGACTCCTTCTCCTCCTCCTTATTGCCCAAGACTTCTCAAAATTTAGAGTGCACCTATCGGTTGATAGGTTCCACTAGACTATAATTCCCATCGTTCTTGACCAAAAAGGAAGAAAGAAAAAGGGGTGGAGTAGAGGGGTTATTGTTATTATTATATTTCCTTATTCCCCACCTTTTCCCCCTGACAGGGACTCAAGGCAGCTTACAGATAAAATAAGAGCAGCTTAAAACATAGCAAGAAAACAATCATTAAAAACAATTAAAGATTATATATACACACACAATTAAAAACAAACGGATAATTACAATAAAAAACAGCACAGCACCAGGCATTTCATTAAAAGCAGTCAGTTCCCAAGAGCCTGTTGGAATAAGGAGATCTTCACCAGCTGGCGGAAGGACAACTAGGAGGGGGCCAGTTTAATTTCTCTAAGGAGGGAATTCCAAAGTCTGGCAGCAGCCACCAAGTAAGGCCCCTTCTGGCGTCTCCACCAAATGTGCCTGAGAGGGATCAAGAGAAGGATTCAATGTGGAATCTGCATCTTTCTAACTTCTCTAATAATCAGTGGAACTTCAGTTTTGCATTCTAGCTGATTTCAACCAGACTCATCCTACTCTTCCCAACACTGAATAAGATGTCAGCAAACTCAAGCCAACACACTTTGTCCTCTTTATTTACTCTTTCATGCAATAAGGTACTTGTCAGCCTCAACAGTGAATAAGTTGTTATTCCTTTGTCCTACAATTACAAGCTCAGGCAGTGTGACCTGCCCTGCCATGATTTTTACCCTAGCTAGCCATGTGAAATACTTTGTTCCCCAGTGTTTGCAGAACAGTGAATGCAAAAGGGCGTTGAACATCTTCATTGAGACGTTCTTATGCAATGCCTGACAAGCAATGGGAGTCAGCTAACAAAACCAGGCATTGATAATACATTTCTGGCCCTATAAGGTCTAAGTCTGACAATGGCTGTTTAATTCAGCTGATCTATTGATATAACCCTAAACACTCTCCTTTTCTTTCCTGGCAGAACTACATTAGAAAATGCTGGAAGTTATGAGTGCTATAAGATTTAGCCAATTGATTAAAATTGGGCCCCAACTGAACATCTACCAGGCTGTGAGTTAAGAGCAAACTTTATTATTTATACTATCCCAGGAAGGGGGGAGAGCACTGCTTTTATAGATTTGCATGTGTAGCTTATTTTTATGTATTAGTTAGCTTTATTGTACTTTCAGAATTTTATTGTCAACTGCACTGATAACTTGACTGAAAGGCTGTGCACAAATAAAAGTCATGGTGGCACTTATATAAGGAGACTATCCTGTTTTATCTTCTCAATAACTGTGTGAAATACATGTCTTGATTTATGGAAATTTGATGCCCACAGGAGAAATTGAGAGTGAAGAGCCCCGGGTAGCAGATAAGAACAGGACCCTGGACAGTTCCAAGAGGCCTTGATGTTGTTGTTATCTGCTAGGTGCTTCAGCCAGCTAAAGCCTAATGCAGGCTCATCAGATCTGGAGTGTACTAGGCTGGCTGGTTAAAGAGCCCTCATCTTGCTTTGTAGGCTTTGATACCTGAAAGGCTTGGGAAACGGATGCTGCAGGAACTCAACCTCTTGAATCAGAGGATAGTGGCAGAGGTGTGTCCTTTGGCCAGAAGGGGCCCAAAGCCTTATTTTAATGATTCCCATTCCAAGGAAGTGGCCTGAACCTTGACTACCTCGGTATCCTCTGTTGCACACTGCAAAATCCCTGGGTCATAAATCATGACAATAGGTTAAGCTAAGAGACTAGCCCATGGTCACCCAAGTGAGGTCCATGGCTAAGCAGGGATTTGAATCCAGACCTCCAAGACCAAACACAAGAGGCAATCCAATTCACCGCCCCACACTGCTTCCCCCTATAGTCTGGTAGGTTGCTGTGCATAGGAATTAAACTATTGAAATACAAACTTTCCTTCCAATAATTGATAACTTACTAAATCAAAATATCTCTCTCTCTCTTTTTCCACATTTTGGTAACATGCAAGTGCATCTAAATGAATTTAATCAGTAAAAAGAAAGAAACAGATAATCAAATAATACTGATTCATTGAGCACCCTAGATGTTACTAGGAGAATCATAGTTGCAGGATCCCAAAAGGTGACACTGACCTGTGTTCCCCAAAGGTGGCAAGAGCACACTAGAAACCACCCATGTATTTCAATGCACACAATCCAGACCAAAAAGACGTGCCAGAAACAGACAGCAGCAATTGGCAGAAGAGCACTAGAGGCCTTGTGAAAGTAAGCTAAGTTGCCCTCTGCCATGGAAGCCATGCAATAAAATACCTAATTTGTTCCTTGATCAATGTTTTAGCACAGTAGTGAATTCTGGAATAAAGCCTTCAATAATAATAATAACCAGGTCAAGAGCCCAACTACTAAGTCCATGAGTGGAAGCCAGGACAGACACCATTAGTCTCACTCCATAGAAAGCCAGTGTGTTCTGACTGTAGCACAACCTCTGGTGGACTATCGGTGCTGCACAGCAAGAAGTTTTCACTTATACAAGAGTTTACAAAACAGCACGAATGCATTTTCACCTTTCACTCACAGCTCTTTGGACCCAAGCCACTGTGTCCAACTGGCTTTATTGTCAAGCAAGCGTGCATAGGATTGTGCTGGGAACATTCCACTCTGATCTTGATTTAAAAAGGTAAACATTTTCAGTCACATTTGCATTTTTTATAGATGCTCTAAGAAATCCGTCAGATGCAAAATGCCAGCGGTGTGCAAGACTGTGCAAAAGGGAACCAGGTACCAGGTGTCCAGATTTTGATAACAATAGCTACAAGAATAATGAGACAATTATGTTTTGGCAGGCAGTTAAGAGTTTTTTTAAAAAATTCAGTTTTGACATTTATATGAGTGGCATTAATGAAAAAGCTTGGTGCAAGATTATCTCTTTATCATATGACTAAAACAATTAGAGACATTCCATTGATGGATGCTGCGGCCCTCTCCGTGGCACAATAATTATCTTTTAATGAGCCCACATTAATGTAAATTGGATTCATCAGGAAATAAATTTTGCAACGAATGGGAGATGCTCTCTCCAGGTAACCTTTCATGAAAGCAGCGTAAACCCAGAGCCTGATGCGTTGGTGGGCTTGGAGAGTTTAGCCCCAGACAGGAGACAAGGAATCAGTTCAGGCAAGATCACATGCTTGCTTAGACTCTGCACAGCCCTTTTATGGGACTGAAAAATTATGTCAAATTAGTTTGTTGCTTCACCTTTGATTAAACATGGATTTATGGTTCATTAATCATGCAAATCTGATCCAGCGCCCCTCCTCCTTTCCTATTAGCAAGGTTTCACCCTCCTCAGGGGTTCAGTTGTTCAAAAGTACACACTAATTATTGCTGCTGGAACCACCAAAATGAGATTCTAAACAGACAACACGTTCCTGCTGTACTGTCAACTAATTCACATCTCACTTGAGTTTGTTGGGTCCCCTGTGACTTCGTGGGTGTCTCTATCACACAAGATGGACAGCTTGGCCATAGTAACCCATGCACTAATAACCTCAAGACTGGAGGACTGCAAGGTGCTCTGTGTGGAGCAACCAGGCTGTTTTACAGCTATTATGGATTAGAATGTGATCACTGGTGTGACATAAAGAGAGCATATAACACTTTGCTGCCAATTTGCTTCCAGTGCAGGTTTAGAGTTTTGCAGTACACATTTACAACCCTAAACAACTTGGGATCCGTCTATCTGAAAGAGCACTTGCTCCCCTGTAGACCCAGCTGCTCACTGAGATCTGCAGACAAGGCCCTCTTTGTGGTATCATCACCAGCAAGTGGTGTTCCATCTTTTATTCACCCACAAGTGATCTTTAACATTATTGGCAAACTGTACTAGCTTTCAGCTGCATACTTACAAAGCACTTGTTCGCACAGGTATCAGTGATGTTGCTTATACACACAAGCACCAGATTGGATCATATATGCATTACTGTTTTGTTCTGATTTATTGGGTTTATTTTGTTTTATAATTTTATATTATATTCTGCTATAGTTCCACCCCCCCCCATGGACCAGAATATAAATAATTTAGAATATATATATATATTTTTAAATGACCTCTGGTTCCAAGACATAAACACGTGTTCTGCCAAGTTACGATCATCAAACTGTGAAGGCTTTAGGTTTTAAACCTGGAAAAATAGATTTTGTAGGATTTCAAAACCCACAAAAAACTGTGGGAGAAAACGACAGCGGCTGCATCATACATAACACTAAGCAATGGTTTGCTTGAACCATGGTTTGTTCAACAATTCATGATTTTTTTTGTTTATTTGTTACAACTATCTTGGGAAATGTATAAAATTACATATAGTAAATGGAATACAAAAAATCAGCATAAAATAAATTTTAGTATTGCCTTTGTCATGCTGTGGAACAATTTTCCAGCAGTGATTCGACAGGCATCCTTGCTTTTGGCTTTAAGGCATCTTTTGAAAACTTATTTTTATGCCGACAGGCCTATGCAGTTGTTTACATTTTTTTCTTGAGTAACCAGTAATTTCATGATTGTTCTGTACTGCTTTTAAATGTTTATTTATATGTTGCTATACACCACCCTGATGTTTCGTGAGAGGGGGTGTTATGAAAATATTTGTTATGAATGAATAAATAAATAAATAAATATAGTCTGTCGCCTAAAGTGGATTTCAGTGTTGTTTCAGATTTTTTTTCCATCCAGGTACACCAAGGTCAGACAACCCGAGCCTGAACGCAGGCTGGAGGACAAGAGCTAATGACTTGGAGAGAGCAGCCATGCCTTTTTGTGTGAGAAAATAAACAACCACGGAGCCAATGGCAAAGGAAATTCCCCCACTGGCCACATCCTTTCCCGAAAATGGGTTTCAGTTCAGTGGCCACCTAATGGCAGCCAACCTTAGTTTTCACGCTGGGAGGCAACAGGCGAGACTAAACTCTTACCGACTCCCATTGCCTTCTGCTGCATGCCTGCATAAAGGGCCGTCAGGGCAGAGGGAAGAATGAGGAGGAAGCATTTAACCACAGAGCCTAGGGCTTGCCGATCAGAAGGTCGGCTGTTCAAATCCTCACCACAGGGTGAGCTCCCATTGCTCGGTCCCTGCTCCTGCCCCCCCGGCGGGAGGGTAGACGGCGTTTCTGTGCACTGCTCTGGTTCGCCAGAAGCAGCTTAGTCATGCTGGCCACATGACCCGGAAGCTGTACGCCGGCTCCCTCAGCCAATAAAGCAAGATGAGCACCGCAACCCCAGAGTCGTCTGTGACTGGACCTAACAGTCAGGGGTCCCTTTACCTTTACTTTAAGGCAGGTTAGAAGAGGAAGCCACAGCACTCCTGGACACATCCTTCCCCAGTAGTCAGAGGCTGTAGCTGGGCTGGCGATGGCTGCCTGCCCAGCAATTACATCCTGGGTCCCACAAAGTGTGAGCATACCTATGCATCCCCTTGGTTGAAGCAAGAAGATGGAGAAGTCATAAGGGACTGAATGCTTCCTACTCCCAAACTACTCTGCCCATTCGTCCTTGCTACCAAATATACCAGGAATCCTCCCACAACAGTACGGGCCCCTTCCTAGTATCCTTCCCTTCCTTAAAAAGGCCAGCCAACATTGTAGACCAGGCTTCCTCAGCCCTCCAGATGTTTTGAGACTACAATTCCCATCATCCCGGACCACTGGTCCTGCTAGCTAGGGATCATAGGAGTTGTAGGCCAAAAACACCTGGAGGGCTGAGTTTGAGGAAGCCTGTTGTAGTCCAACAGGAAACAATGCAATCATTGCAACCCACAACCCATTAAATAAAAAGTCTCCCTACCATTCAGGAACCCCATGTGGACAACACTGTGTTCTTTCAAACCAGAAAAGCAATCCAAGCATCACCATTATGTCGCTTCCCAATCCCTTCTCTAGTATCTCTGCATCCTGATATCCCCAAGGGGAGGGCGTGAACCCCTAAAGCAGAGCCATAGGTCAGGGGTGCCCCCGAAGGTGCTCATTAATTGCTGCAAGGGGAGCCCCAGTCACTGGAGGATTTTAAAGATAAGCTGCATAGGCACTTAAGTGCCAGAGATTGCTTCAGAGCTAATCAGTCTTGCCTCCATGTGAAGAGGTGGAGGTGGGAGAGCAGAGGTGACACAAACTCCCAGGAGTTCTGGGCTAATGACTGCAAAGATGCCACCAGGGACAAATTAAGCCTTCAGTGTAAGATAATCTAACACACACTCACCACATCCTAATTTTTGCTTTCTAAAGGAAGTAGTAAAGAAACTCTCAGGGGGGCATAAAGAGAGAGTGGGGAAAACCTCAAGATCTGTGGGAGGGTTATGGGCAGATTTTAATGAATTGCTGATCCAGTGGGAGCTCATGCAACCACCTGGTAGATGCCAATGGATGAAGGAAAACACAAGGGATATATTGGATCCCCCATCACTCTGTTCAGCCTTAGCAAAGGTGGGCGTCTGATATGCTAGCCAGCTGAGGCATTGCCTCACAGGATACGACAGTTCCTACTGCCTCACCTTAGCGGGTCTGGCCTGATTAGCTGTCTGGGTGGGAGACTGTGAAGAAGCAGTGCTGAGTGGTATATCTAAATTGAATTAGACCACTAAACGGCAACAGTTAAGATACGCATTGGGTGTGAAATCAACCAGCACCATCAGAATTACACAGTGAGGATTGGGAAATTCCAGAGAGAGCACCTATGCTCAGCCATGCTGCAGGTAATACAGACAAATGGCACAGCGGGCCAAGAAATCTGTGTGCATTGATTGTCTTCCCAAATGAGACCATCATTCTGCGAATCTCTTTCAGTTAGGCATAGGCAAATCTGTCAGTTTCTCTCAGTTTCCCAATGGTAAATTTATTTATACCAGGCAGAGGGCCTTCTCGGTAGTAGCACCCGCCCTGTGGAACGCCCTCCCACCAGATGTCAAAGAGAAAAACAACTACCAGACTTTTGGAAGACATCTGAAGGCAGCCCTGTTTAGGGAAGCTTTTAATGTTTAACAGACCATTGTATTTTAATATTTTGTTGGAAGCCGCCTAGAGTGGCTGGGAAACCCAGCCAGATGGGTGGGTATGAATGAATGAATGAATAAATAAATAAATATTTCTCCACATTTCTGATTTTTCTTTTTTAATAAAAAAGGCCTCATTAAATTTCAGCAGCATCTTAGTAGAAATGATTCCTAATATACACATTTTTGCAAAACAATTTCCCTTGGTATAATGCACTTTTGTAATTTTCACCATTATATGCATTTTTAAGTACACTTTGCCCCAGTAGATGCCCTTTTATACTGGAGAACTGCATTGTGAATTTTGAAGGATAGCTGTGTTTAGCTACACACATTGCTTTGGAAAGTGTGCATTAGGTAGGTTTTCCTTTTAAAAGTAAACTGAATCTAGTTTCTCCCCCATTCCTATTTCCAATTCATCTAGGCTGTGCCAGCAGCTCCTTTCCCTTCCCAAGAGACCCCAATAAAAAGAAAGCACAATATATAACAATTGCAACAAATGAAAATTTCTTTCACTGAAAGGTTAGCAGATTTCAAAAGTTAATCATCACCAGCAAATTAGGAAGAATGCACTGACCCTTCCTTTAATCTTCAAAGAAGAACAAGGACCCTACAATTCTAAAGCTTTGCCATGATATCCCGAATAAACAGTCTCCTGCTTTGTGTTGGTGTTCCATCATTGCCGGAAATTAAGCCATGTTCCTAAGGAGGTACTGCATTAGTCACAAAGATATCTTCCCCCCTCCACCCCCCCGCACCCCAGCCACTACAACAGTTTATTAATAGATGCTTGAAATGATCCCAAGTCTGTAGGAAGAATCATCACTTACTGATGTTTTCTGTTCTTGTCTGGAAGTGGAGCAGTAACAAATGGATATTGGTGATAAACCATAAGTATTAAAGTGGAAGTATTAAAAGAAAAAAGGTTAACAGGAGCAAAGAAATGACACTGTTTAAATGAACAATGGATGAGAGGTTTGCTGGCTACAATGGGCTTTGCCAAGAATCAAATGCATTTTTATGCTAAGAGAAGTCAGGATTTCTTTATTGCATTCCCCCCCCCCCCACCCACGGAACAGAAATAAAAAATGCAATGAGGAAAACTTTAATTCTGTTGAAAGACGAGATGTTGGGTAGAGGAGCCAAAAAGTTACCCTTGGATTCAACAAACATTAGCACTGTTGCTAAGGGCAAAGTACACAGAGCTGTACCTAAGTTCTACTCAGACTCAGGGTAAAACCGTTGACATTAATGGACCTGAATTAGGCAGGTCCATTAATTTCAGTGGGTCTATTCTGGTTATGACTAGCATTAGATACAGCACACAATCTTCAGCCAGATGTTCCATAGGAAGGAAAAGCAATGTAAGAACGTAAGACGAGCCTGCTGGAAACAGGCGAATGGCCCATCCAGTCCAACATGCTGTTATCACAGTGGCCAACCAGACAACCTGAGCACAAGAGCTCTCTCCCCTCCTGTAGTTTCCAGTGACTGGTATCCAGAAGAATTGCTGCCTCCAGCTATGGTTGCAGAGCATAGCCACCATCGCTAGTAGTCACTGGTAGCCTTGTCTTTGATGAATCTGACTAATCCTCTTTTAAAGCCACTCAATCAATCAATCAATCAATCAATCAATCAATCAATCAAAGTTGGTGGCCCTCATTGTCTCCTGTATGTGCTGCATGAAGAAATCTTTCTTCTATCTGCCCTGAATCTTCCAACATTCAAGCTTCATTGCATGTCCATGCGTTCTAGTGTTATGAGAGAGGCAGAAAGGGTTTCCCACCCACTTTGTCTGTGGCATGTGTAGTTTTATAAGCTTCTATCACATCTGGGCTGATAGAACTGCTGAGCTAACTCTGACCAGAGTCCCCTTCCCTTTCCTAATTTTAACAAAGAAGTCTTTGGATTCGTACCAACACCCCTACACCCAGGAGAAAATGTACCCATAGATTTTTTTCTGCTGTATAACAAGCAATGCTTCCCCTTGCCTTTTGCTCCTCTTCTGACACAGGAACCTGGCTTCAAATCAGTGAAGGGTTTCCTATCTATCTATCTATCTATCTATCTATCTATCTATTTATTTGTTTATTTATTTATTTCTTTTGGCACTTAGCATATTGAACTGGCCAAATGTTTACCTGCCATATTTCAGCCAAGCAATTCCTTGTTGTTGTTAACTTGAAACCCTGCCCTTGGAGTGGGAGATAGTATCACAATCAGCTCAAGAGTTTGCCCAACAACACTCTGCACAGCCAGCTTCTATGGAAAACAGGAAGGATCAGTTGCCCCAAACATGGATTTCCTTTGGGAAATCTCTTTGTCCAGATAAAAATCAGTGAGCACCAGTCCAGAACAGGTTCGGCACTTGTGATAGGTTTGTTCTCAAAACAGCCCTAGACCCTAAACTTCATACCTTATGCACACTCAAAGCTCATGTAAGTCAATGTTCTCCAGGTGCAGACATCCATAATGAATGCAGAATTCATGCTGGGGAAGATTCCCAACCATACAGCCTGTTTTGCCCATCAACTTGTCTACTTCTCTGCAAAACTTCTATGTTTTGGAAAAACACAGTAGGGTACCACCATTTGACTCAGTTTGCAATTGTTAAAGCTATCAGCGTATCTGACTTGTGTCAAAATAATAAACGCATTGTAGATTTCCCATGGAAATCACTAAGGAGTGTATAAGCCAGGGATGCAGCGATATCATGCTATTTGTGGGCAATTTGTCTCCCTTGTAACAGACCAAATCAAAAGTAAAAATGATATGGCAGTTCTTCCTGAACTGTAATAGAGATAAATTGGAAGGGTGGCATCTGGGGATGATTTCTAAAAATGCAGGCGGTCTGTTGTCTTCCTCCCAAATGCAGATGAAGAGCCTTCCTTGATTCAGCAAAGGCAGCTTGTTCTGATACATTCAAGCTGAGAAATTAGATTAATAGATTAAAATGTCATTTTGATGGTTGAAGAAGGTGCCCAGGATTAAACAGCCAGCAGATTTTGAAGTTATTGTTTTTAACATAAGTGCTTGGGGAAACGGCAAGGGGGAAGCACCATTTTAGAAGATGCATTCCCCCTGAATAGTTTTTACTCATGAGGAAATCAACTTGAGCTAGAACTCCTATGACTGATGGACAGGCAGAGCAATCCAAGATATTGGAAGCCAGTATAAATTGTACTGGGGTAAATTATTCTGGGGTAACTTACCTCTACTATCTTCAGGAGCTGCTGCCAGCTGAGCTGGTTTGAACCTGCCAGTAGGAAAACCTTTTGCCAGTGTAACATCTGTTGGGTAGCTAGGTCACATGACCAAGCTAAATGGGAGTAAGTCTCCCCTTGTTCTATCCCTGCCGCATGCTCACCACTCCCACAGAACACCCCTTTTTTCAGGACTTACCCCAGCCTTTGGTCAATCAACTTCAGCTGAGCACATGCTGAGCTGGGATGGAGGACTTATGCCAGCTTATCTCTGGCTGAGGCAGACTGAGGGACTTCACTCAACACAGCCCTGTGTGAACCCAGACTCAGCCAGCTCAGCTGGGGGTAAGCCTGTTCCAAATTCTACTCATCCTGGTGGATCTTCGGTTTGGGTTGCTCCCTAAGATTACTTTGATCATGCCAGCAGAGCTATTTCATCCTGGAACATGCACTCATAAAAGCAAGCCTTTTCTAAGCATTCAACCAAAGCACGTGAGGAGAAAAAGCTCTTGCACACTGGACTAACCTTTTCATCGAGCTATCCACCATAACTTCAACATCTCGTTCCTGCTCAGGCAGAACCAATTAAAACCCTTTAAGTGTATACATGAAGCTGGGATCTTTTGCCCCAGTGGGCATCATTTTATGCCTGCCACATTTGCAGTTTTAACGCTCATTCTCCCATTTTTTGAGAGATCCTTGTTGGAGTGCCTTGCAATCCGTCTGTCCGTCTGTCTGTCTGTCTGTCTGTTTTAACCATCCTGGACAATTTGGTATCATCAGTGAATTTGGTCACCTTACTGTTCACTCCTAACTCCAACTCATTTATACTGGTACCTCAGGTTAAGTACTTAATTCGTTCCGGAGGTCCGTACTTAACCTGAAACTGTTCTTAACCTGAAGCACCACTTTAGCTAATGGGGCCTCCCGCTGCCGCCGCGCTGCCGGAGAACGATTTCTGTTCTCATCCTGATGCAAAGTTCTTAACCTGAAGCACTATTTCTGGGTTAGCGGAGTCTGTAACCTGAAGCATCTGTAACCTGAAGCATATGTAACCTGAAGCGTATGTAACCCGAGGTATCACTGTATAAGCAAGTTAAAAATCACACGTCCTCAAAGCAGTGGACCTCTCTTCTTACTTGCCTCCATTACAAGAACTGTCCATTTATTCCTACCCTTTAGCCATATGAGGACCTATCTTCTTTGCTCATTACTGCTAAGCTTACTCAGGAGTCTTTGGTAGATCACATTCAATCAAACAGGCTTAGAAGCGCCTTGCAGACTTCTGTGCTAAACGTATGATGTCTGTGAGTGGAAGGGGTGGAGCCAGCTTGAGCAGGAAAATTGCTAGTGCAGAAATGTTCCTAGATCTCTACACACTCTTGTCCTTGCATGTCTGAAGGGAGCTGTGTGTGTATTGCCGGGGGTAGGTGGGTAAATATTCCATTATTGGACCAAATACATTCACTTAAGGTGGGGGGTGGCTCATTCATGCCTCTCCCCCCCCCCATCAACATAAGGGATGCAGCTGGTACTCAGAGAAACTGCGAACTACCAAATTATTCTACCCCCTCCCTGCTTTTGGGGAGGCAGGAAGACAATATGATCAATGCTAGCTCCTACCCAAATCAATCTTGCAGCTGCTCCCGTGTTGCCTTCTCATGATGCATATAATGTATAAATTCTCTAAATCTATTCCTGCGCTATTGCCAGCAGCCTGTAAGTCAAGTAAACAAGAATAATAGCAGATATAATGGCATTGTTTATGGGGGGAATAAAAAAACCCCCAAAACATGCCCATCCTGTAGTTCATAAATCTATTTTAAAAATTGCATCCTACAGTTCATAAGGGACTTCTAATTTACTCCTTTCCAGCGTTGCACAGCTGATGCAGAACCAAATTAAATCTGCAAAATGGAGGTTTAAAAGAAGCTCAATGCAGTTGAGAAAAAAAGTTCCATACTTATAAGCAGTCTTAGAGAAAATGTGGGTTTTGCTCAATCCATTTACAGGATGAATTCAAAAATGCCTTCATTTACAACTCGCATTTCACTGTTTTTGAAACGCACCCTGCAGGGGCCAACCCCTTCCACCTTTGAGATGTGGATGCATCCATGAATCTTGAATGCATGTATGAACACACTTTGTGTGAGTCATACTCCCCACACTACCCTCACATCATCATCATCATCATCAGCAGCAGCAGCAGCAGCAGAGAGCCTTAGAAGAGAGGTGTGAGTGGAGGAAGATCCAGAAATGAACCATTTTTTAAGAAATGCTCAAGAAGAGAGGATACCAACATATGGAAGAACATGCATGATCAGGCTAATTGCCGATGTAATACACCATCCTCTGTCTCACATGGGGCAACCAGAAGCCCACAAGAGGGACCTAAGCCATGCAAGTTGGTGCCCATCCTTGCCTCTTGTGGGAATGAATTCCACCATGCGCTGTATGAAGTAGTACTTTCTTTTGCCTGCCCTGAATCATAAAATTGAAGAGTTGGAAGGGACCCTGAGGGTCATCTAGCCCAACTACCTGCAATGCAGGAATCTCAACTAAAGCATCCGTGGCAGATGGCCATCCAACCTCTGCTTAAAAGCCTCCAAGGAAGGAGAGTCCACAATCTCCCAAGGGAAACCATTCCACTGTCAAACAGACCTTACTGTCAAAAAGTTCTTTCTGATGTTTAGTTGGAATCTCCTTCCTTGTAATTTGAAGCCATTGGTTCGAGTCCTACCCTCCAGAACAGGAGAAAACCAGCTTGCTCCATCTTCCGAGTTACAGCCTTTGAGATATTTGAAGATGTTCTTCCAACATTCAGCTTCACTGGATGCCCCCAAATTCTAGTGTTATGAGAGAAAAACTTCTCCCTACCCACTCCCCCCCCCAAACCATGCCTAATTTTACACACCTCTATCATGCCACCTCTTGGTCGCCTTTTGTCTAAACGAAAAGGGATACAGTTTGGTAGCAACAGTCACAAGGATGGCACTGTTGAAAGATTCGGGACACTGATGGCTACCAAGATGGATGGCTTAGGTCTTCCTACTTGTGGCCTTCCTGTTAAGGCATCTGGCTGGCTACTGTGAGAAGAGGATGGTGAACTACATGAGCAATTAGTCTGATCATGTAGGCTCTTTGTATGTTCTTATCCCCTCTTTCTGAGCACTTCTTCAAAAATGTCTTGTTTCTGTGTCTTCCCCCACTCATCTCTTTCACCCAAGCTTGTTCTAAGGATCTCTGCTGCTGCTGGATAGAGTTTTGAACTACAATTCCCATCAGGCTGTGCTTTCTGGGCCTCATGAGGGTTGCAGTTCAAAACACCTGGAGTGCAACAGGTTCAAAAAGGCTAACTTATACTGAGGTGAAACCAGGGTTCTGCTGGGACATGTGGGAAATGTATTAATCCAAAGAGAGTGTGGCGACTGGAACTAGAAGTGAATATTAAGACATGGGCCACACTAATCATTTGCAGCGACATGCTCTATGGCTCTCCTTCAAAGCAAGAAAATCGTAGAACCTGAAGTTAACTCCAAACATCTTCTAGTCTGAACAGACATCCATTACACCTAAAATGCCTCTGACATTTTAATCCAATCTTACTCTGAAAACTGAGTAAAGAAGATCTGCATGCTCTCTTTTTGATATTTGGGCCCTACCTGCAATTCCAACTAGGAAAGTTTATTCTAATATTTAAGATTACTGTTACCCTTACTGTGGACATAAATCTGGCTTGCATGTATCTAGGTTAGTCATTTCTAGAATACCAACTGCCAGAAAAGAAGAATGAAATCTCCCTTCTTTTTTTAACCATTCCCAACCTGATCACCTTGATAGATACTCTCACTCATCACAGCTAAATTGTTGACAGACCTCGAGTAAACAATGCACAATTTCCTTACCTCTTAAAACTTTCTTTTTGATATTAAATGTGCCTTCTCTTTTTCAGCCTTTACTTGTAACCATGTTTTTAAGGCCCTCTTGCATATCATCCTGACCTCCATTTCTTTTATTTGTTTTTTTAAAAATGTAAGCATTTTCAGACTTCCTACCCTGAGGGAAACCTTCCTCTGCCAAAGAACTCCTAGGTTCCAACCTGTCACTGCTAGGACTGCCATATTTCAAACAGTGAAAATCTGTTCGCCAATTTTTTTGGCCAAAGTTGTTGAGCTCTTTTGGCAAAATCGCCATTTTTATGGAAAATCAGTGAAAACAACACTGCCAACATGGGCTGCCATACGTCCAGATTTTCCCGGACTTTTTTTTACCGATTTTCGCCCGGACACTGCTGCCATCTGCAGTATTCCAGATATATCCGGGAAATCCCAGATGTATGGCAACCCTAGACTGCGGTCCCAAGGGGAAGGCTTGGCATCAGTTGCCCATCCACAGGCGACCTCCTGCCTGGACTACTGCAGTGCACTCTACTCAGGGCTGGCCTTGAAGACAGTCTGTCAGTTGCAGCTGGTCCAAACGCAGAAAGTAGACTGGTGAGTGGAGCAGTCTGATGGGACCATATCCACCAGTCCTGAAAGCATGGTGACTGTCAGCTCCCAGGCCCAAGTCAAAGTATTAGTACTGGCATGCAAATCTGTAAATGTTTTTTAGATGCTCTTATTTGCTTTAAATGTTTTAAATATGTTTTATTTTCTTTTTCTTTTCTTTTTTACTATTTGTATTACTACTATATTACACCGTTCCACTTTGCAATGGCTTTGCATGTTTTACAAATGCAGTATTCCTTATCTGTTTAAAAGTTGCATTTTCTATTTGTTGCAACCTTGCCTTGAGACCTGATGGTGGATAGCAGTGAATACATCTTATAACATTTACTATTATTATTATTATTATTATTACTACTACTACTACTACTGTTTACATGTCAATAACTACCGTATTTTTTCATAGAATCATAGAGTTGGAAGAGACCACAAGGGCCATCGAGTCCAACCCCCTGCCAAGCAGGAAACACCATCAGAGCACTCCTGACATATGGTTGTCAAGCCTCTGCTTAAAGACCTCCAAAGAAGGAGACTCCACCACACTCCTTGGCAGCAAATTCCACTGTCGAACAGCTCTTACTGTCAGGAAGTTCTTCCTAATGTTTTTGCTAATGTTCCTAATGTTCTTCCTAATGTTTTTGCTCTATAAGACTCACTTTTTCCCTCCTAAAAAGTAAGGGGAAATGTGTGTGCGTCTTATGGGGCAAATGCAGCCAGCGCAGCTATCCCAGAAGCCAGAATAGCAAGAGAGATTGCTGCTTTCCCTGCGCAGCAATCCCTCTTGCTGTTCTGGCTTCTGAGATTCAGAATATTTTTTTTCTTGTTTTCCTCCTCCAAAAACTAGGTGCGTCTTGTGGTCTGGTGCGTCTTATAGAGCAAAAAATACGGTAAATACTAGGTCAACCATGATAAAGGGCAAAGAAGCATCTCAGAAGCTCAGTTTCCTCTACCAGGCAGCGCATTGCGTCCTTTGGCAGAACCCAGAGAACCCGGAACTGGCTCGCTTTTATTGCCACACGCAGAAACAGCATCAGCCGGCGGCTCATGTTAAGACAGGATCCATCTGCAAATCTTGCTTCTCCCCTCTCATCCCTGAAATCAGCTCCACTTTGCGCCAGAGAAAGCACCGTAATCAGCAGTGGACCGTTGTGCGTTGTCTCTGTTGGGATACTGCCAGGGAGACAAAGTCCATCATGGCCCCCAAGTCGCCTCTGGACGTCCCATCGATCTCCCGTAGATACAGTATCAGCAATTAGCGACACAAGCTCCAGAAATAGCCTGCCACATTCTCAAGCTCATGCACGCTCTATCAGCAGATAATGCACGGCAAAAGTTGCACGCAGGAGAGTACTATTTACAAGTTTTATTCAGCGTTGATCAGAACAAAGAAAACATGACTGCCTGCTTCAGTGTCTCTGACACAGAGAGAGCGAAAACAAAGACACAACAGAAACATCCTGTGAAACAGGAAATACGCAGGCTGTGTGACTCACAAAGCCTGCTCCCTTTTAAGGTGGAATGGAAATATCCTAACAGTCTCAACTGTGGCTTCACCAAGCATTTCCTCAGCAACCCTGACTACAAGTTGTGATTGGAGCAACCTGAGGCATTGCTGAAGAAGCAGACACCCCCTCGAGAAGGAGCAAAAGCTTCAGGCCAGACCCCCAGCTCAGTGCAACAGCCCCCCCCAAAGTCCTCCTGAGCAGAAAAGGCAACACCACCTGCAAGTTCTGAACCTCACAGCCATCCTGCCTCTGAGGAGACGACAGCAGGCACCAAATCTAAAGGGAAGAAGGGGGAACGAACTCTACCCAGGCAGGCAGGCAGGCAACTGTGGCTTGGTAGCAAACGTATAATCCCCAAGTCAGGGCAGAAGAGTCAAATGTTGTTAATATAAATACTAGGTTGTTTGCTGTCCTGGGCTCCTTGGGAAGGAAAGGTGGGATACAAAATTGGGCTTGCCGATCAGAAGGTCAGCGGTTTGAATCCCCACGACAGGGTGAGCTCCCGTTGCTCAGTCCCTGCTCCTGCCAACCTAGCAGTTCAAAAGCACGTCAAAGTGCAAGTAGATAAATAGGTACCGCTCTGGCGGGAAGGTATACAGTGTTTCTGTGCACTGCTCTGGTTTGCCAGAAGCGGCTTATTCTTGCTGGACACACAACCCAGAAGCTGTATGCCGGCTCCCTCGGCCAGTAAAGCAAGATGAGCATCGCAACCCCAGAGTCGTCCACGACTAGACCTAATGGTCAGGGGTCCTTTTACCTTTACCTTACCATAATAATGTCTGTCATAGAAGACCTGTTGTACTAAAGTGGATTCTGAACAGAGGGCTGTATACCCAGCATCCTCTGTCTGCTAGTGCAAGGGCTCTTACACTAGTGGACAGGTGAGTTTTAATGTTGCACAACAGAGGAATCCAACACACCAGCTGCAGTAACGCAAATTCAATGCACATCAGACTGCAAAATCTATTGTGCAACAAAGTCACCAGCAACCTGCTTATGCATTTTCTTGCGCATCAACGTTCCACTGGTGCAAAGCATTTTGCCAGCAGAAGTGAGTTTCTCCAAGTGAGTTTAACTTGGTGCTACATCGGATATTGTCTATCTTCTGGAACGCATGCAGGGTTTAGATGGAGGTTCTGGCCAGGCCTTGTGGCCTCATGTCCTGCTTCGCATTACAAATATTAGGATTCTGTTTCAGAATTTCAGTTCTCGTGATTCTACTCACTGCTGTGCTCCAGCAGTGGCAACCAAGGCCCCATTCGTATCAATCCATCTAGAGGCATAGTGATCCTGCTGCAAAGTGCAAATACATTCAGCACCCTGACATATGGGGCACTCAAAACAGGAAAGGCAGGGCAATTTGCAGTCTGGGACTGCCGCTCACATAAAAGTTCATGTTTTTAAACTCAACTCAGCATTCAATTACCTTACCCTTTCGAAACTGTAGAAGACGGGGGTGTTAATCAAACAGGTAATTTGCAAATGTTTTTCCTCAGTAAATGTCATGCGCAAGTAGATATTTAGAATATAAGGCACAGAAAAATTGCTGCCAGGTAACTTTGTGCTGGCTGTATTTATGTTTGTCTGTCTTGAGAAAGAAGGAAAGTAGAGGGGGATGAGGGAGAGAAACAAATCTTGTTTGCATTTTGAAGAGAAGAGGAAAATGTTCCAGCTTCTCTGCAAAGCACAGAGTTTCAGCAAACAGACTGAGGCATTGCCACGGGCTCATTTTCACAACACCACTTGTGCTCAGCTAAAATTCCCAGAGTGGTTTGACAATCGATCCCTCTTCTCAAGGAACTCTGGGAACTGTAGCTCTGGAGGGCTGAAATGGGGGGTCTACTAAATTCGTTTCTGCACCCTTAACAAACTACAACTCCCAGGATTCTTCAGGTGGAAGCCCCGGCAGTTCAAAGTGGTATCACAGTGCTTTAAACATATGGTGTGAATGTGGCCTTCCTGACCCAGAGACAATTTAGGTCAGCCAACGCCACGGAGGACAATGCTTGAAAGGCTCTCATGATTCTTAACCAACCTTCCTCAACCTGGTGCCCTCCAGATATTTTGGACTGCAACGCTCATCAGAAACCAGCAAGCACAGCCCATATGATGCTGAGGCAGAGGCGAGCTCACTCATCCTGACTGGCATATAATGCTGCAAAATTAGAATCGTGTCCCATGTTAAGCTTGGGCGACAGGTTGCTCCCGGGTTTTAAGAGGAGGTTGAAGGCTATAGAATGAGCATAATGACATTGCTAAAAGGCACTAAACTAGTCTTGAAACTGTTGAGGAAGGAAAAGAGGCAAGAATAGATGGGTGGGGTGGGGTGGGGAAGCCATAGCTCAGTGCCAGAACATTTGCTTTGCACGCATATGGCCACTGGTTCAACCCCTGGTTGGGAATGACCCTCCTTTGACAACCCCTGGTTGGGAATGACCCTCCTTTGACAACCCCTGAGAGCTACTGTGAGTCAGTGTGGACAATAGTGGCCCAAGTGATAGATTCCTATCTTCCAAAAGAACAGATAGACTGTACATCACACTCAACGAACCAGACTGGTTTCTGAACAACACTTTAAAAAAGCTGGCCTAGAAATATCAAATGGGCTCCACTGATCCAAAATACACTCTCTGATAAAACATAAAGGGGTGTGGGTGATTGTTCTGCCATTGCTCATCCTCTAGCCCCAAAGGCTTAATTAAAAGCGGCCTTTAATTATAAGAGCTAGATGCAGCACCCATAAATCAATACAGAATATATGACCCAGAGGTCTGTCAGAAGCATGCCATTTGATTAGACTTGACGATGGATGGGAAACTCGTAGATGTGAAATGTCCATCCTCTACAAAAACCAAAATGGGGGGGGGGGAGGGGGCGCTTATGCAGCCTCCATGCACGGTGTGTGTTTTTTGTTGTTGTTTCATCGCAGCAAAAACACCCAGTGGGGGGGGGGAGCAGAGTTGAGTTGTCAAGGGAGATAATTGGTTTTGACAGGCCTACAAGTTAATTCATCGCTGTTTTGCAACTTATTTGGAAATTCTCCCACAGCCACATCCCAAAGGACAGCTTGTAATCACTCGTAAGCTCATATTAGGTGGAGAGTTAAATATCATTAGATCACAGGTACAGCCGGAGCTCAGTAAGAGACTACTAATGTGTTACTCTAACCTTCTCCATTACCTGAAGGACATGGCAGCATCGCAAAGGTTAGGAAGATTATGACTCAAGTTGCAAATTGCTTGTAACTAAGAGAATTAAAGTTGAGGTACATTTCTAGGTAGCCCACAAAATGTTTATGAGGGACGGAGAACGAGGCCTATTTAAAAAGCCATCCTCCTTTTTTATGCCCCCGCTTTTTAAAGTTCGCTTGCACAAATAGAAAGAAAATTAAATGGAAAGAAATAAAGAGAGTTATTAAACCCAACTCGGGATCTGAATTAATAAAAAGCAAAATTAAACTGCCACTCAATATCACCATGTCGATGCTTTATAACCACAGTATATAAAAGAATAGGTAGGTATTTTAAGCCTATATTGTAAAGGCCATATTGTGTGTCAGTTTTATTTCAAAGGAGTTAAATATTAATTGCTCGACAAAAGGAGGGGGAATAAAAATAATGCCAGAACCCAAAATAATTCAATTTTCCACAAGCTTAAAAGGATATTTGCATAATTCCCTTTGCTCAAGCTACATTTAATGAGCTTAATTGAAAGACAACCCTTTGGGCTGATTTTTTTTCCCAGGCAGTACTTAAGAGTAATGTGAGCAAAGGCGTACAGTAAGACTTCAAAGGGCTCCCCTTCCAGTTGCCATTTGCTTTCTTAACCATCAGGAGGACGAGAGCCTCAAGGGGGATTCAGAAGGTTGTCAAGGTGCCAGACCAACCCACCAACCTGGCTTAATAGCAGTATTAATGCTTCTTAAACTATCCCTGATCAAGAAATCCTGATCAAGGGGGATTCAGAAGGTTGTCAAGGTGCTAGACCAACCCAGCTTAATAACAATATTAATCCCTGATCAAGAATCCTAGCAGATTTTAAATACATCCAACAGCAAAGATTCTCTGTCTACTTTTTGAAACTCAGGACGGGGTTCAACTAACCCATTCTGTTGGCAGAAGCCAGGACAAGGACACCTGCTAGAACAATGGGGCTCCCCCCCTCCCCACATTGATTCTAGAGGGTAAGGGGAACCCCCAGAACAGCCCACGGGAGGAGAAAGGGGGAGATCATTCCACTAGGCAAGTTGACATACTTGTACTAACAGAAAGCTGTCCAAGAAGAATGTCAAATTCCACCCTCAATCCAACACCCGCTGCATGTGAAGGCCAACCATGTTAAGTTATGCTTGTTCTGTTTATACTGTGATTTTGGACTTCTTTCCTATTGCCTTAAAACATGGTGGTCACAGCAAACACCCCAAGCAGACCCATCCTGTAGGACCTGCATGTGTATAATCCAGGGGGCCATTGGCTGGTTAAGGATTATTATGTTCTCTCTTTTTTTGCAGATAATTTATATTAGTTTCTCGGATATGCAAATAGTTCTCAGCTCTGAAACACACAAGTAATTGTGGCAGAATTGAGAAAGGGGTGCAGCGCATGATTCTCATGCACAAGGCCCCAGCTTTGATTCATGGCAACTCCAGTAACAAATGCAAAAGATCCCAAACCCTGGAGAGACACTGCCAGTCAGTGCAGACAATACTGAGCTAGGTGGAGCAATCATCTCACTTGGCAGGAAGGTGCTCAACAAAACCAAGCTCATCAGCTACCGCAGACATTGACTTAGTCCCCCTTATTCAGCTCAGGGTAGCCAGCTACCCATTCCATGTTGCAAAGGTACAATGCACCACCTTTAGTTAAGAACATAAGACGACCCTGCTGGATCAGGCCAAAGGGGCCCCATCTAGTCCAGCATCCTGTTTTCACAGTGGCCAACCAGCTGCCCCAGAAGGATATGCACAAGAAGGACCCAAGCACAGCAGCACTCTCTACCCCCATGGTTTCCAGCTACTAGCATCCAGAAGCATTACTGCCTGCCACCATGGAGGCAGAGAACAGCCATCATGGCTAGTAGCCATGGGTAGCATTCTCCATGATTCTGACTAATCCTTTTTTTAAGCCACCACTGCCTCCTGGGGGAACAAGTTCCATAGTTTAACTATTGGAAAAGTACATAGGTGTCCAGAATCTTCCAACATTCAGCTTCGTGGGATGTCCATTAGATCTAGTCTTATGAGAGGATAAAACTTTCATCTCCCTTTCTTCATGCTGTGCATAACTTTATAAACTTCTGTCATGCTGCCCCTCACTCACCTTTTCTCTAAAGTAGAAAATCCCAAAAGGTGCACCCTTTCCTCATAGAGGAGTCACGTAAGTTCACTGATATAATGTTCAGTAACTTTTCCAGTTAGGAAAAGCTAGCATGTGAAGAGACCTGTCATTTTCATGCTGGTATGTTCCAGTTCTTGCAACAACTTGGTGAAACCTGGAAGGCTACACCACAACCCAAATCCCAGGTAAACTCCAAATGTTGCAAGATGGGGGATTTGGAGCACTTTGAACTCCACCCCACACTTTCCCTTCTATGTACAACTTAAGTTTTCCTGCAAACTGCTTCACCAGCAGAAGCTACTTTCAAGTGCTCAGTATCGTAAAGCCAAGAGAGAGAACACTAATTCCACTAATGGCATTTTAATGATTTCAATTAAAGAAAAGGCGTCTGGTTAATCGGTGCAGGCATGGTTGCCAGGACAGTCACTCCAACACACAAAGTGAATCCAAGCAGCCTTTATCCTCTTTGCCTGTGATCTCAGGACCAAAGAGCCTCCAAGCTGGCTTTCAAAAACTGACGCTCTAATGAATCCATACAAGGGCCATGGTAAGGAAACATCAGGGATCACAAAGTGACATCCAAATGCATGTTGTGTAGTTGGCTCCACCTCCTTCTGGCATGGATATCTTCAACTCCTGGGGAAAGGCTATAGCAGCCCAAGCAGAAGGTCCCAGGTTCAATCCCCAAAGGAATCTTCAGGTAGGGCTGGGAATCAGAGGCTGCAGGAGCACCAGAAAGGAAGCTGGATCTGAGTCAGGGCTGAAAGCTGACTGAGGGAAATACGAAGACCACCGTACCTGAGGAAGTTGGACAACAACTCATACAGGAACTTCCAAGACTACCAGGGACCTACAGGATCAGAACCTGGACCCTCATGGACACCGTCCCCTAAGCCTGAAGAAGCAGATGGCTCCCAGCAAAACATCATCAGTTCAGCTATGTTGGAAGCACAGCTGGAGGGAGGCTGTGGAAAAGAGAAGGAGTGTTTGTCTTCAGGCCAGGGGGTTGGCCCTTCAAGGAGCTGACAATCTCTACAACTGGATGGAGCCTGGAGGAGGTAGATGAGAGACAGAGGCATAAAAGGTCCCAGTCTGCTCCTTTCATGGAGCAAGTTGCTCAGTTGGAGCTGTCCATGGTCATGAGACTTGCCTCTCGGCTTGCCACTTTACCTGTAGGCTCTGGCATCAGACCAGAGCCCAGCTGTAAAGCTACAAGAGGCAGTAAGCATCCTATGCTCCGAATTAAAAAGCTAACAGAGTGATGAATTTACCTAATTATGGCAAAAACAAACACTTGCAGTGACTAAGGCCAAGCCTGTTCCCCTGCTTTAAAAGCAATTACATTCTACCACTGCACATGCTCGCTCATCACAAAATTCAGGATGGGGACACAGATAACACGCTAAAAGGTTCCTTTTGCTCCATGTGCAATTGCTTTCAAAGGCTGTATCTTGAGAAACATCAAAGCTTCTGTTGACTTTCAATTTTCACTTCCCCAGATTAAGAAGTTCGTGAATGTAGTTGCCCGTTACAGCAGGAGGGAGGCAGACAAAACAAACTCCACTGGACAACTATTAGGGTGACATCAAAGCAAAACCTGAAGGACGTGCTCTGTGCAAGTTCTATCTTCCATTGCAGAGGCACAACCCCTACTGTGTATAGCAATTTTCTAATGCAAATGGAACAGGTACCTGACAATGGGACATCCACAATCAGTTGCCAGGAAGGCTCACCAGGATTTGTGGCTTGGCACTACACTGAATGGTTTTGTGGGTATATACTGGGTTCTCATTTTTATGCAAGAGTCACACAGGCTGCCTCCCTACCCCTCTCTGCTCCAATGGATGCAGTTCCTACAACTGGGGATGTGGATATGTAGCAAAGGGCTGAAACTGGCTAGGTGGCCACCCCTCTTGCAGAAAAGCTCTGTTTATTATTTAAATTTACACCCTGTCTTTCCACAAAAGGGTGCTTTTCTTTCTTGCTCTCCCCCCCCCCTTAGCATCTTGTACTGACATAAATCTAATTTACACCATTGCAGAAATTACATACATGATTGTGTCACACCAGAAAATATTAGAAGACTTCTGGGGCATGAAGGATGGATATATTTCTGTAAGTTCCGTTAACTCCAATTTCATATACATTTGTGAGGTGTGTGTGTTTTTTTAAGGTGGCATGAAAGTTCATACATATTTTCACATCCATTATATGATTTATTTATTTTTTTGCAAACAGGTTTGCCTAATATATTCATTTTGCAAGCATTTTTTCCTAATAAAATGAACTTTTGCACATTACATTTATTAATATACACCTTTTTGTGTGTGCTTTTCACTAGCACAGGCATCTGAATACCCTCTTCGATCAGAGAGCTGCAAGACAGAAAGGAGTTTTGTATTTTGGTTTATGCATTGCTTGGGGAAATGCAAATTTGTTAAGTTTGCATTTAAAGGGAACTGAATGAATCTCTCCCTCACTCCCTGCTCACGAGGGCATGTGCGTGATATAGCTCAATAGGATCAGACTTTGTTTCTGAATTCCCATGAGGGCTGCACTACACTCAGACAGAGACTTTCCACATGCTCTTTAACATTTCCCTCACCACTCTTCCAGCTGTTTTCCGTTCCACCACCTCCAAAGTTTTTGATATTTTGCTGCGCCTAGCAAACCATCAATTTCTTGTCTACAAAGCAAGCAATCAGACTCTGCGGGAAAGTAGCATGAAAGCGCTCCCACTCAGGCACTGCAGAAAAAGACATGCAACTACCAAAAAACATCCAGGAAGCGGTAACACTTGAAGAGGGACAGAGGAGTGATTTAACTTGGCTCACATCTGAATGAGAAGCTGCCTAATTTGCCCATGCCTAACACAATACACAAACTGAAGTGAAGGTATCTTTTGACATTCACGTTTCTCCAAATTCTGTGATGTAGTTATCTACTCAAAATATGTGTCAAAAAATAAAGTGCATTTATATTTTTAAAAACAACACATAATAATGCATTCTGTTAGGAAAAAGTTCCTTGCAAGAGTGTGTGTATTGGGAAGCATTACATGCGAACTGTGCGTATTATGAGAAAGGCACAATAAAATACTGATGAACGTTTGTGATATTTTTTATTTTTTTTTACAAACTGAAGTGAAAATGGGATGAACTGAATTTCAGGTTGGGAAACTGGGAAACTGAGAGAAACTGAAATTGACAAGAGTCATCCATCCCAATACAAGAACAGGGTCCTTGGTTTCACAAGGCTGGGACCAATTTCCTCGGAGGGCTCAGTTTCTGATACTTTGTCTGAAATGAACCGGAAAAAGGTGCAATGCAGAAAGGTGGCATTACTCTCCCCCCCCTTCTTCCCCTCCCACCCACCTTCATACATTTTCCACAGCAGAAAGCAGCCGTTTCGGCAGCTAACACAAAATCGCTTCCAGTAGATTGTGTTTAAACATTAAACAATGTTTATTGAGCCTCTAGCACCGACAATGCCGATAAAATAGATCTTTACACCCTTCATAAACACTTTAGCAGATACCTTTGCAGGCTGGTTGGAGGTGGGGGGGCGGCGTGCAGATGAATGCCTCTTGAGAGGTAACACTCATCTCTATCTCCCTTCCACTGTCAGATTATTACCACCAGTTTACAATCATGAGGCCCGTTCCTCACTTCAACGTTAAATGGTTTGGATGATAAAAAGGCATTCCAGCTCCTTTCCCCCGTGTGAGGTCTGAGGTGTTTTGCCTTGCACATAAGGGATTTTCTTCTCTTTTTCTGAAGTCTTTTAAAAAGGCGGGGGACACAACTTGTCTTCTTGCCAACCACTGATAGCTCTGTCGTTTCTCCTTTCTACTCTTGCCTCGCTGCCTCTTTCTACTTTTCTGCACCTTCCAAGAGAAAGCTGCAACACCTGCTTCCTGCTGATAGCTCAAGCGTCTGCCCATTCCCCCCTTGCTCTCCCAGAAGTGATGTGCTGTGTTCCTGGAGGCCTCTCTGCTCGTCTCTCTGACCTCTGTAGCTGTTCCCCTGATTGTCTGTTTCCAAGACTTTGGGGCTTGAAAGACAACGGCTGCAGCATTTGGGACTTGTTTAGTTTAGCGAAAAGGCAAGTAAGAGGTGAGGTGATAGAACATAGGTGGGCAAACTAAGGGGCAGGGGCTGGATCCGGCCCAATCGTCTTCTAAATCTGGCCCGTGGATGGTCCGGGAATCAGCATGTTTTTACATGAGTAGAATGTGTCCTTTTATTTAAAATGCATCTCTGGGTTATTTGTGGGGCCTGCCTGGTGTTTCTACATGAGTAGAATGTGTGCTTTTATTTAAAATGCATCTCTGGGTTATTTGTGGGGCATAGGAATTTGTTCTTTTCTCCCCAAAAAATATAGTCCGGCCCACTACATGGTCTGAGGGACAGTGGACCGGCTCCCTGCTGAAAAAGTTTGCTGACACCTGTGATAGAAGTTTATAAAATTACCGTATGTGAAGTGGGTAGAGGAACAAGTTTTGCTCCCTCTCTCATAACTCCAGAACTCATGGACATCCAAGGAAGCAGAATGGGTGCTGATTCAGGACTGATAAAAGAAATGACTTCTTCATACAGCTTATAGTTAAACTATGGAACTCTCCCCCACAGGAAATATTAATGGCTACCAACCCGATTGGCTTTAAAGCAGGACTGGACAAGTTCATGGAGGAGAGGGCTGTTGATTGCTGCTAGCCATGATGCTCTTCCTCCACAACCAGAGGGAGAAATGCTTCTGAATATTGACTGTTAACCAGAAGGTTGGGGGTTCGAGCCCACCCAGACTGTGGGCAGGATCCCTGCATTGCAGGGGGTTGGACTAGATGGCTCTCGGGGTCCTTTCCGACTCTACAATTCTATGGTTCTATGAAGACCAGTCGCTGGAAACTACATAGGTGCGGTCGGATCCTGCACAGAGGTGCGGTCGGATCCTGCTTGCTGGCTTCCCACAGACATCTAATTGATCATTGTGGGAACACAGTGTTGAACTAGATGGGCCATTGGCCTGATCCAGAAGGCTCTTCTTATGTTCTCCTGTCTTACAATCAGTTTAGGGGGTGGCATGGGCTGTCAGCTTCCTTCTCTTCCTCGGTCTCAGTGCTGCACTTGCAGAACACCACAGGGAGGTGCATGAGGGCAGAACTAGAATTAAATGGTTCTACTTGCCAGTGACTCTGTCTCCACCTACTGTTGGGCTCCCTTGTCTTGTGCCCCACCAGTTCCAAAGGGTACCAGTCACTAATGCAAACATTCACACCTTCAACCGTATAGCAAGGTGACACAAGCCTACTTTGTGATGACCTTGTTGCACTAGAAAAGAACATTGCTAACTGCTGGATTTAGAGGCCCAGATGTGGGTGAACTCAAAAGAGCCCCCCATCAGCCTTCACATTTTCCAAGAAGCCATCTGTTCAAAATGCCTAATGCTGGGTGATGAATGAGTAAGCCTCCAGCAGGTAAAATTCAGTAAAGGGGGGCGGGGATGATCAGTATAGGAACTTCAGAAGCTTTCCTTTAAACGAACCCTTTCAATTAATTATTCGCTTTCAAGTGTAACCTTTAAAATCACAGTCCAAAACAAGGCACAGCTGGGTAAAAAAAATAAAAACCCAAATTCTGTAAACTGAATTAAGCAAATGAAATCTCTGCATATTTGCAAAAATAAATCAAAACCTTTTTTTTTCAAAAAAAAAAAGTTTACTCGTGGAATAGAAGTAGCTACTGTTGGTAAATTGGGGGCTTCACTCCCACAATCATCCAAGTGAGGGCTCATGTGGGCAGTAGACAGGCATGGTTTCTGGGGCAATTTCCGCTCTTGAGGGGATTAGGCATGTAGGAATCATAGGGTCAAGTCACCTCATCTTTGCTCATTGAAGCTAGCAGGAATTCCAGACCAGAGGGATGCATGCCAGGCTGAGTCTAGCTTGGAGAACGGGAGTTTTGTTGTTTTGGGATTCAGCTCCCCCACAGCTCAGGCTAGCAATGCGCAGTGTTAGAATTGAAAGCGTTTGCTCAATCGGAACCATGACTGATGGTTTGCAGACCCCCAAAAATCCGGAGGAGTGAAGAAAAGAATTGTGCAGGTTAGGGCTGGATATTTCTCTTTGCTGGGGCTCCCAGCTCAGACTAGCAATTTAAGCACTTCAGAGGAAGAGAGCAAACATTCTGAGAGGGTGAGAATTGTTTGCAGCATCATTTAGCCTGCTAAGAAATGCAGCGGTTGCATTACTGCTGGCAGGAGGGTCTATCCTGAGCAAATGCTCAGAGTGATCTACAGCAGGGGAGGCTTACCTCCAAGCTTGGGAACCAAATCTGACTGCCCAGTAAACTTTTCGGGCAAGGCCCAATACCCTACCAGTTTGGGTGGCAATGACAAAATAGAAAAGAGAAGAAAATTAAAGTAGGCACAGCACTAGGGTGAACCTGGACATCGGATTAATCATTTGATGAGTGGAGAGGAAGCAATAACCCCACCTCTCAGATTGTACACATTTGCTGAGGGGGGGCGGCTCTGTGTGTGCTTGCATGAAGGAGTGTGGGACAGCCACACCAACTGCTGCCATGCAGCCTTCAAATTGATAGTCACGGGTGAATGTGATAAAGGTAAAGGGACCCCTGACCATTAGGTCCAGTCGCAGACAACTCTGGGGTTGCGGCGCTCATCTCGCTTTATTGGCCGAGGGAGCCGGCAAACAGCTTCCGCGTCATGTGGCCAGCATAACTAAGCCGCTTCTGGTGAACCAGAGCAGCGCACGGAAACGCCGTTTACCTTCCCGCCGGAGCGGTATCTATTTATCTACTTGCACTTTGACGTGCTTTCAAACTGCTAGGTTGGCAGGAGCAGGGACCGAGCAACGGGAGCTCACCCCGTCGTGGGGATTCAAACTGCAGACCCTCTGATCAGCAAGCCCTAGGCTCTGTGGTTTAACCCACAGCGCCACCCGCGTCCCGCCGGTGAATGTGGTACTTGGGCCAAAAAGGTTAGACACCTCTGGTTTACAGTTTATTCCTATGCACACTTAATTCTGAGTCCCACTGAGGTCAATGGAGCTTGCTCTCAGGCAACCTTGCAGTCTTAGAAGAATACGGAGTCAACATCTGAAAAGTTTCTCTACCCTAGCCCCCCTTTCACTTTAGAAACTCCATTATCTAAAATAAAACTTTCGGGGCAATCCTTATAGCTTTAAATGAAGGGGCTCGCATGTGAAAAACCCCCCCTATTTTCACCATGAATTTTGAATAAAAAAACTTAGCTTTTCTGAGCTTTGACAGAGAGACATACCCTATAAAGTAGGGTGCACTGTCACCCTATCCATTTGGGACAAGGGTGGAAGAGAAGCGATCACCCTGAAAAAACAGAATGTGGGGCAGAATCCAGCCAATGATCACGAAATGAATTGTAGAACAGTAAATCACATTTTCATTAACCCAGATAAAGTCTCAGTCATTGATATATGAATTCATCTAGTCTGACAAAATTCATAATTTGCTTTGAAAAGGCATACAATATTTTATGATGGGATTCCTCTTTGTTTATTTATGTAAGTGTTTATATATGTTTTCCTATTATGTTTTCCTGCTGCTAGACACAGACTGCCCTTGCTCAGGCTGTCTTGGACACCCTGGGACCTTTAAAAACATGGATGGACTCACACGGCCAAAACGCATGTCCTCAACACCCCTTGGAGAATGAAGGATAAACACAATCTGCTGGGTTTGTTGTGATTAATAGGCAGCTTGGCAGCAGCTGAAGATCATTTGGAATTAAAAAAACCCCACTTTTTAAAAGGTAGGTGAGAGTGGCAGGATGAGAGGGGAAAGAAAAATGAATCTATTTGCCTATCTGCTGGAGGGAGCCTCTCCATTTTCTGGATTTAAGGGGCCCCAGGACCAGCAAACCTCTCTTAATTGATTGGTCTTTATTTCCAAAGTTGGGTGCACTCTCAGCCATATTTGAAGTCAAACAGGTTTAACCTAGTTGTGCCCTATACAAAACTTGCAAGTGAAAAGCTGAACCATCACAATGCTCTGAATTTCATTGATAACTGCAGAGTCAGCACCCCACCCCCCTTTCTCTGCCATGAAGCTAGCCATCCATTTACAAGATGGTGCAGCTCTGGGTCCTAGTTTTCTGAACGGTACTCAGGAATGTGATTAAATAGGACAGGAATGGCAAGAGCTAAATAAGGTACAGCCCCCCCCCCCAAAAAATGGGAGGGGATGTATCCCAGGCAAATTCAGTGGAAGTTTTGTTTGTTTGCTTATAATGCAATTAATGAAACAAGTAAGTATGAGATACCAATACCTCTACGGAAAAATGCATTCATTTTTTATCCCTGCAAATCTCTGTAGGAGATTAGGCTCTGGGTGTGTGTGCATGCAAAAGGAGATATCAAAAGCCCACTCCGCAGTAACTCAGAGGAGGGCTTTTAGTGTGGCTGGCCCTGTTCTGCTGAGTAACATCCCTGTCAAGATCTGACAGGTGCCCCTGAGTCGTGGAAAGAAGCATACATTACACTTATACCAAAATCAGAGTCTGAAAAGACACAACTTAAAAACTACCGTCCCATATCACTGCTTAGCGTGGATTATAAAATTTTTGCAGACATTTTGGCTAAAAGATTAAAAAAGGTGTTAGCAGAAGAAATTCATAAAGACCAAGCGGGCTTTCTTCCGGGCAGACATTTGTCTGATAATACGAGGAATATAATTAATATTTTAGAAAAGCTACAAGTGAAGATTAATACTAAAGCAGTTTTGATTTTTGTGGATGTGGAGAAAGCCTTTGACAATATTTCTTGGAGTTTTATGAAGAAGAATCTATTGGGGATGGGGGTTGGTAAAGGTTTTGGAAATGGTATAGGTGCAATCTACTCAGAACAAAAGGCTAGATTAATTGTGAATAATGTAGTGACGGAAGAATTTAAGATTGAGAAAGGAACACGACAAGGTTGCCCAATCTCTCCATTGCTTTTTATTTCGGTCCTGGAGGTTCTGCTAAATATGATTAGAAGGGACCAATTGGTTAAAGGTATACAAGTGGGAGCTAAACAGTACAAACTGAAAGCATTTGCAGATAACTTAGTATTGACTTTACAGGAGCCAGAATCAAGCACTAAAAGAGTACTAGAATTGATTCAAGAATTTGGTCAGGTAGCAGGTTTTAAGTTGAATAAGACGAAAACTAAAGTTTTGGAGAAAAATCTAAATGAGATTGAGAGAGAGAAGTTTCAGAAGGAGACAGGACTGACACTGGTTAAGAAAGTGAAATATTTAGGGGTTAATATGACTGCTAAGAATGTGAATTTATTTAAGGATAATTATGAAAAATGTTGGACTGAAGTGAAAAAAGATTTAGAAATATGGTCAAATTTGAAGCTATCGTTGTTAGGCCGAATTGCTGTGATAAAAATGAATGTATTGCCAAGAATGCTGTTTTTGCTTCAAACACTGCAAATTTTGGACAAAATGGACTGTTTCAAGAAGTGGCAGAGAGATATCTCCAGATGTGTCTGGCAGGGCAAGAAGCCTCGTATAAAATTTAAGATACTAACTGATGCTAAAGAAAGAGGTGGATTTGCCCTGCCAGACTTAAAACTTTATTATGAATCAGCCGCTTTTTGTTGGCTGAGAGAATGGATGCTTCTTGAAAACACGGATATTTTGGATTTGGAAGGTTTCAATAATGTATTTGGTTGGCATGCATATTTGTGGTATGATAAGGTTAAAGCACACAAAGCGTTCAAAAACCATATTGTAAGAAAAGCACTGTTTAATGTCTGGATAAGATATAAGGATTTGTTAGAAAATAAAACCCCAAGATGGCTGTCACCAATGGAAGCAAAGGCTCAGAAAAAATTCAATATGGAGGCCAAATGGCCGAAGTATTGGGAAATTTTGGAACAAGAGGGTGACAGATTAAAACTGCAGAGCTTTGAAAAATTAAAAAACAGAGTACGAGATTGGCTCCATTATTTCCAAATAATGGAGGCATATAACTTGGACAAAAAACTAGGCTTCCAGGTGGAAAAATCAAAGCTGGAAACAGAATTGTTAGACCCTAAAGTTAAGAATTTGTCAAGAATGTATAACTTGCTGTTGAAATGGAATACTCAAGATGAAATGGTGAAATCTGCTATGATTAAATGGGCACAAGATGTTGGACATAATATTATGATGGCTGACTGGGAACAGTTATGGACCACTGGTATGAAGTTTACGGCATGTAATGCCTTAAAAGAGAATTTAATGAAAATGATTTACAGGTGGTACATAACACCAGTCAAGCTTGCAGAAATTTACCATCTGCCCGATAATAAATGTTGGAAATGTAATGAAACTGAAGGTACATTCTTTCACCTTTGGTGGACATGCCCAAAGATTAAGGCATTCTGGGAGATGATCTATAATGAAATGAAAAAGGTATTTAAATATACCTTTCTAAAGAAACCAGAGGCCTTTCTCCTGGGCATGGTAGGCCAATTGGTGCCAAAGAAGGACAGAATTTTTTTCATGTACGCCACAACAGCAGCAAGAATACTTATCGCAAAGCACTGGAAGACACAAGATCTACCTACCAAGGAAGAATGGCAGATGAAGCTGATGGATTACATGGAACTGGCGGAAATGACTGGCAGAATCCGAGACCAGAATCCGGGAGAAGAGTCGGTGGAAGAAGATTGGAAAAAATTTAAAGTATATTTACAGAAATATTGTAAAATTAATGAATGTTAGAAGGATGCTGGAAAGAAGTTATATGACTCTAGTAGAAAGGTTATAAAGAATTAAGTATGAATAGACTGGTAATGGGTAAAGGTTAAACTTAAGGTTAAATTGCGTTAAGATAAATTATGGAACTAAATTTGAGAAAGAGGGAAAGGACTTGCTGGAACAATTAATTGAACTAGAATACAAAAAAGGAGGTGTGAGGAAGTCGAGGAAATAAGCAAATGAAAGATAAGGATATGAAAATACGGGAGGTTTTTTTGTTCTTTTTCCTTTTTCTTTTTTTCCTTCTATTTTTTAAAGGTTTGTGTTTTTTAAATGTTTTTGTGTGTTTTTTCTTTTTTAATGTGTTGATGTACTGTTGATGTTTTGTATTATTGTATTTCCTTTTGTTTTCGAGGTTTTGTTAATTGTTTATTGCTTGTATTTCTTTTTTTCTTTTTTTGTAATACTTAAACTCTAATAAATATCTTTAAAAAAAATAAAAAAAAGATCTGACAGGTGCCCATTACCTGCACTTTCTGAAAACAACTACAGTAAGCCCACCCCCAACACAACCTCCCTCTGGACTCACTGCTTCAAGGCAAATCACACAAAGTCCACCTTCTCATGGATCCTTAATATAATGACTGCTGGTCTATATCTCATGGCATGCTGGAAGTCCTTCAACATTGCCCATTGTATTACTTAAATCAAGCAAGCAATAGATCTAATCAAATCTGCAACAATGAATGTACACAGGCAGAACTTATGGAAGGAACGTGTGCACAATTTCACTCGATTTCCCAGGGTGGACAATGAAGTGGGAGACATTGTGCACACGGCAAGTTAAGTGGGTGGTGATGGCTTTGTTTATCTTCTCCAGGAAGAAGTGGGATAGTCCATCAAGGGCTATGCACAAACACTGACTGATGAAGAGCCTGAGAAACCGGTAAAATCATGCACAGACACCAAGGGTGAAGATGGTGTTGTTGATGCTGAGCATGAGGCAGCAAGCTGGAACCTGCAAAAATCTTCTGTGCAATTAAGCACGTGAATGATATGATCCCTCCATGGAACGCAGCCTGAAAAATCACCCATGGGATTACATACACTTTGAGACCCTACAAAGAAATGTGTGATGAGCTCAATCACCATGTCTTTCCAAAAGAAAACCAAAAGAAAAAAGGGGGGGAAAGCAGCAACAGCTCTGATGTTGAACTACGACCAAGCTCATCATCTTCATCTGGCTACCGGTCAACCCCACCCCCGCACCCCTTCTTGTGATTTCATTTCCTGAAGCAACATCAAACTCAGAAGAGGAAAACTAAGCAATGCAGCCACCATTCGCTGTTAACTGCTTGGTTTTTTTTTACACTGACCTTTTTAAAGCGACCTTCTTAGCTTACTATACATTTCTTTCTTTATCGCATGCAGTTCATGGGAACCAAACCCTTTGGTAAGTTGCAGGCTTACTGTAAAGAGATTTTCCCCCCTCCTGTCTTGTTTTAAACATATTCATTGTTTTCAATTATCTTACATACGTATGGATTGCTTTCAGTCTGTGGTTTAGGTAGTGATTAATAAATTAACTGTAATCCTCACTATCACATGCAGTTGAAGAGAGTGAGTGAGAAAGGCAAGCTTTCCGGCTCAGCAAGAATTTGAACCAGTCTACCCCAATGACCATGTGGACTAGGGTTCATGGGAGTTGTAGTTCCAAGCATCTGGAGGGCAGCAAGCTGGGGAAGTGCTGCCTTAGTCTAAGAACGCATTCACCACATCACACAGCATTGCACATGTTGCCTGCTGTTAATGAAAGTCGCTCTGAAAATCCCCAACCTGCCCCCAAATTGCTCTTCTCTTCCTTTCAGCTGCTCTGCCTGCCTCATAAATGCCACAAACCTAATCATCTTTATTTCTGTGTATGCCCCTTCTCACACAGAGGAGATAAAAGGTGCTCACCCATAAACGGACATGATTGGACCAGGTGAGGAGCAGATTTCTCTGCTGGAAAACAAGACATCACAATCAAACCAGTAAAACCCGGCAGTTTTCTGACAGATTGCTTTTAATGCAGGAGGCTGTTTGCATGCAAGTCTCGCCCACTCCACGCTTTACACACATATTCATATCTTAAAACCACTTGCAGTTTTCAAAAAAAATGATGCTGCATTTGACAACAATGAAGATGTAACCAATCTTCCACCGCAAAAATACTGCCATAGTAAACTAAAGGTAAAGGTTTGCTGCAGGTGTGGGAAACCTCTGGCCCTCCAGATGTTGCTGAACTGCAACTCCCAACAGTCCCAGCAAGCATGGCCAATGACTGGGAAGGATGTAAAATGGCATGCATCAACAACCAGAGAGCTAAAGTTTCCCCATACTTTGTTCACCATCAACATGCTCATCTGGGCTGCTTTGCTCCTCCGTGCCAATGTGTGGGAGAAACAAACCACAATCCCTGGCTTGGCATTGTGCCCAAACCTGATAGCCAAGATTTGTTCTTGGCTTACTGACCATGGTTTGAGTGAAACAAACCACGGCCCCAGGTTCAGACATAGGATTGGCATATTGATGGTTTTAAGGTAAAGGTAAAGGGACCCCTGACCATTAGGTCCACTCGTGACCGACTCTGAGGTTGCGGCGCTCATCTTGCTTTATTGGCCGAGGGAGCTGGCATACAGCTTCCAGGTCATGTGGCCAGCATGACTAAGCCGCTTCTGGCGAACCAGAGCAGCGCACGGAAACGCCATTTACCTTCCCACCGGAGTGGTACCTTTTTATCTACTTGCACTTTGATGTTCTTTCGAACTGCTAGGTTGGCAGGAGCAGGGACCAAGCAACGGGAGCTCACCCCGTCGCAGGCATTCGAACCGCCGACCTTCTGATTGGCAAGCCCTAGGTGCTGTGGTTTAACCCACAGTGCCACCCATGTCCCATTATTGATGGTTTTACTTTGTTTTAAATTGCAACTGCTTGTGGGTTTGTTTCGGAGGGTTGGGGGTTTTTTGTTCTCTTTTTCACTATCTTGGCAGTGGAGAGATCACTGCAGTGTGGCAGAGGAGATAAGAACACAAGAAAAGCTTGCTGGATCAAGCCAATGGCCCATCTAGTCTAGCATCCTGTTCTCACAGTCACCAAACAGGTGAGGAAACCTGCAAGCAGGACCTGGGCACTTCCCACCATTTCCAGAAACTGATATTCGGAAGTGTTACCTCTTTCTCACCATTTTTCTACACTAAAAAGTTCATTGAGAGCTGCAGTCCTAAAGATCTGGAGGTATCCAGGTTGGGGAAGACTGTTTTTCAAGCATACAACTACAAGTTCAATCCCTGACACCTCCAAATAGGACTCTTGTTAGAAACCCTGGAAAGTTGCTACCAGTCAGTGCAGAGAAAACAGAACTTGATGGACCAGAACTTGATGGATCTGACTTGCTGTGTTCCTCAAACCCATTCCAAAGGCCTCTGTTACCTGTCAAGAGTTTGATGGGCCAAATCATCTTTGACTCAGATCATAGCTTCTGGGGGAGTAAACAGCACAACCTCAAGCAAATGCTTCTAATCAATGATGATAAAACTTTATTCAATGAGGAGTAAGAATAGCTGCACATGACTCCACCTTATGCCCCCACCCTCTAAAATATACTGAGCCCTCAATTAGAGGTGTATGAAAACCTCCCATTCAAACGTTCTACTAGCCTATCATTTCCCAGACTGGATAAGGCAGGCATAGGCAAACTCGGCCCTCCAGATGTTTTGAGACTACAACTCCCATCATCCCTGACCACTGGTCCTGTTAGCTAGGGATGATGGGAGTTGTAGTCCCAAAACATCTAGAGGGCTGAGTTTGCCTATGCCTGGGATAAGGATAGAGAGTTATTGATCGAGCAAATGTTTCTAAGTGACCAAGATCTGTGCCATATGTTAACTCCCCCCCCCCGCATGGAAAATACATGTGTGTAGGAACAAGCCACATGCGGCCTTCTGTAAAACCATCTTCCAGCTGTGCTTCTCATTCATGAAAATCTCCAAGTGTTCAAGCACCCAGCTGCTCAAGGAATATACCTTCAAAGGAATCTTGCTGAGACATTACACTTGCCTGTTATGACCTTGGCTATTTTCTTTCTTGACAGAGATAAAGATGAAATAGGTTCCTCTTCTAATGACAGTTTGTCCTGAGAAGTGTGATGAAAACTACACTATCTGTGCAGATTACTGACCAACCTGTCACCGTGGCTGGTACTATAATTCTTTGTACACACTCTCTAGCTTCCCCCTCTCTCAGATGAAAAATTCTCGTGAGTGCTTTCCTCCTCCTCTTCCTCCCACAGCAACAACAAGCAAAGAATTGCTAAATTAAAGATCTTGGTACGAAAACTAGGTTTGCAGTCCAAGTGGGATATGAACATAATAACATAAAAAGAGCTTGCTGGACCAGGTCAATGGCCCATCTAGTCCAGCATTCTGTTCTCACAGTGGCTGAACAGTTCCCTCTGGGAAACCAGGAAGCAGGATTCGAGCACAAGAGCACTTGCCCCTCCTGTGGTTTCCTGTGGATACAGGTCAACCAGCTGGAAAATCTACTTTGCTTTTCATGTATCACCTTCAGAGTATAGATTTTATTTTATTTTTAATCACCCTGGCCCTTTTTGCAAAAGGCTGCAGATATCAGGACTATATCTTACAGTAAAGTGCCCCCAATGTCAAGAGTTGCCAGCAATCTCAAAATTAGGTCTAGGTAATTACAGTGCTTTGACAATGGACTGTTTCTTCAAAAATTCAATAAAAAAGTTACTTATGAAAAAGGAAATTAGGTCTAGGTCAGAGTTGTGGTCCTTAAGCACTACCAATGGCTTTTTGGAAATGTTCCTTTAAGGTGCGGAATCTGATCTGGAATATAGCTCAGAGCCACACAAACACTCTGAAGAGACCAATTTTGAAACAACAAACAACAGCCTTTTATGCAGTTTTTCAGGGTAGCTTAAATAATGTAATTTCCCCTTGTGTTTATTTTTGTTATTTAGTCGATTTATGACCCACCCTTCACTAGAAGGCCCCAGGGCAGGTGACAGCAATTTCAAAATACAGAATTAAATGCAGTTCAAAAGAAGTAACAGTCACAATAATAGGGTGAGCCCTAAAAGTATATAGCTCAAGGGACCTGAAGGAGTGTCTCCACCCCATCATTCAGCCTGGACACTGAGGTCCACCTCTGAGGGACTATTCCCTCACTGCAAGAAGTGAAGTTCTGGGGAACCAGGCAGAAGGCCTTTTCAGTAGCAATTCCCACCCTGTGGGACGCCCTCCTATCAGATGTCAAGGAGACAAATAACTACACAACTTTTAGAAGACATCTGAAGGCAGCCCTGTATCAGGAAGTTTTTAATGTTTCGTGTTTTATTATGTTTTTATATGTGCTGTAAGCCGCCCAGAGTAGCTGGGGCAACCCAGCCAGATGCGTGGGGTATAAATAATAAACTGTTGTTGTTGTTGTTGTTGTTGTTGTTGTTGTTGTTGTTGTTGTAAAGAGGAGCATCTTCAGCACATGACAGAACTATATAATGAAGGTAGCAGATAGATGTCTGTGGGGAGGGAATTTCACACCGTTGGGGCTGCCACAGTGAATACACTTTCCAGGGCCATCACCACTCCAAAACTTCTGAGGGGGGTGGAACTGTCAAAAGGGCCCCCTCAACTGATCTTAACACTTGGGAGGATCTGTAGGGAAAGAAGTGCTCTCTCAGATATTTGGGGTCTAAATCATTTTAGGGCTTTAAGCATTAAGGTGAAGCAGAGCCGGTGTGGGTTGTAGACTAGCTAGGGAAAGTCTCAGAGGGCTTTATTTGGTGCCCAGGTCTGATGTCCCTCCCTCTGCTATAACATGTGGTTCATTTCAAATGTGACAGCACAGCTTTCCACATACCAAAGGCCACTCTTGTGTATGAAGGACATTTGCTGAAGAGTACTCTAATGCCATGCTTATGTACTTGTCGTACTGAAGACTGATCAATCTGGATGTCCGCCACTCATAACCACGAGAGCCTCTGCTTAAAGCCAGGTATATTCCCAACGGCTTTGCGCTGCTCCACAGGAAGCCCCAAACCAGCCTGCTGCTGCTGTTTGAAGTTAATTGCTTTGAAATCATCGAGCAGGTGAGCAGGAAAGGTTTGCACTGAGCATTTGCCACTTTTCTTCTGCATCTGAACAACCAAAGCTCAGGTTGAATGAATTAAAATGTCACCAGGGTGGAGGGGGGTGAGACTTAAAAGCCATTTAAAAAAAAAAGAGAGGGAGGGAGGGAGGGCTGGAAACTTCTTACTGGCTAGATATGATTCCCCTTTAACATTATTAAGACCTTGGAAACAATTCATTTCAACAGTTGTCTTTGTTATATATAAAACAGATGAACCTCGCCACTTCTGTTTTTCATTGGTATGGTAATCAAGCCTCTATATATTACTGATTTCTGATATGAAATCAAAGCAAGGCCTGGAGGCAGAGGCAGCTGCCTGCCAGCCAGCTTACAGTGTACGCAAGACGCCATGCCGAGTCAAATATGGCACAGACTCCCTTTCCCTATTGATAAACTGTCTCTAAAAGTCACTTCAACCTTGACAAGCACCAAACTCTTTAATGAGATTTATGGTCCATCATAAGGGCTACAAGAGACCAGCAGTTTGGAGGACGGGACTGTGGATCGTCCATCTTCAACAAGTGGGCCATGCCCCGAGCATTGGTGGTATGAGGGCACCACCACCAGTTTATGAGGGATGGGCAATGTCCCAGTGGCTTGTATGCAGAAGCTGCCAGGTGCACTCCCCAATGGCATCCCCAGGTGGGGCTGGGAGATACCCCTGCCTGAAACCCTGGAGAGCTGCTGCCAGTCAGGGTAGACAATACTGAGCTCAATAGACCAATGGTCTGGTTCAGAACAAGGCAGCTTTCTATGTTGCCATGTTTAGAGTTTGGTGTTTAGAGGAGAAAGTCAGAAAGGAAAGGGTGGGCACATAGAAACTCTGATGCAGATGGGGAAAGAGCTCAGAAGAGTGGCACAGAAACATAGGAAGCTGCCAGGAAGTATCAAAGCAGAACAGGCCACGGCTCTGACAGGCAGCAGCTCTTCAAGGGTTTCAGGCAGGAGGCATTCCCAGCCCTATCTGGAGATGCCAGGAATTGAACCCAAAACCTTCTGGATGCAAAGCAGATGCTCTACCACTGAGCTAACCCCATTCCTAGATTGTGGAAGCCAGAATCTGCAGTAGGCAGATGGTGCTGCGGGGGGTGGGGCTGGGGGAATGCCTGCTATCGTCCAAAACATCTGGTACCAGATTGGGGAGGAGGAAACTGTTCTAAGGCTCACAACCCAAGTTCTCCAGAATTCACCAGTGGGATATGAAGATATCCAAATCTCCAAGACTAACAAATGCAGTAATTATATTTAATGAAAAGAGTACACTGAGATATCAAGGCTAATCCCGGGGTAACGTTTGCAAAGGCTACCAGAGAATAGTTAATTTAGGAGTTGGCTAACATCCCTCTCCCTACAGCCTCCAAAAAAACCCTCTTGCAAATGAAATATGCTGGATCTTTGCCCAGTGAGCGGAAATAAAAGTTATGAATAATGCTTCCTTCTCCATCATTGTCAGTGCTTTAATATTCCTAATTATTTTTAAAAGCTGGAATATTTAATGTAAAGAGGGTTCCACTTTAAAGAGAGAAATCCCCTCCCCAAATTAGTGGCCTTTTGTGATTCACATAATGGTATTTGTCCAAAGCCCTGTACGGATAGTCAGTGTGGACTGCATTTTTCAGTATGCAGATTATGCAAATGTGGACATACATCTTTGTGGGTTCGTGGAGGGCACAGGGACTGCTGCCACCATCACAATTCATCACCACCACCCTGAGCTCCTTCAAAGGGAAGGAGGGGTGGGATAGAGATTCAAGAAATGATAAAATAATAAACAACGTAAAGAGGAACAATGCAGAATGTCTGCACAAGGGTGCAAATACCTATACAGAGGCTGGAATCTTATCCATGCCTTCTCTTTGTTACACCAACTGGAGTTTTTACAGCTCTGCCATTGCCCCACCCTGCCATTTGCCCCCAAACCATACATTTAACAGAAGTATGCATTGTGTCTGTGGGCAAAAAAAAAAAAAAAAAAGGAAAAGAAAAGAAGATGATAAAAAGACTAATCCAGAATAATATGACTTCTGGGCAATATTTCACAATCATTTTTACCAAGGGCTTTTAAAAAGCTTTTCTATTAATAGCCACTCAGTATTTCATCCAGACTTGCTAGCTCTTATCAGCCTGCCTTCTGAGGAAAAGATTCCCCCGTCTTTAAGACAAGGGAATTTAACATCCTTAAGTGGAACCGTACACCACTCACTGGCAGCTGTGCGAGACCAGGCCTAGAGCGGGTACGGTGTGGCTCAGGGGTAAAGCACTGGCTTTGCACGCAGGAGGTCCCAGGTTCAACCCCTGGCACTTCCAGTTCAACTAGTTTTTGTCTACTTTGGAGCAGTCTCTATTGGGTGTGATCCACACTCAGTTCTGGCCACTCACTGGGAGCCTGTGCTAGGAAATCCCTTGCCTTGGCAATCAGGCAACCCATTCCTCATGCACACCCTCTTTTGCTTCCTGTTCAAACAAGGCTTCCCACCTGCTCTTTGAGTTCCCCCAAACACATCCCTTTCTTTCCTCAGGACCAGTGTAACCCTTTAGGAATTCCCTGGATGTAGCCATAAACTACACTCTCACTCTTCAACTACTGTAATCCCAACCTCCTTAACCAAAACTTTCAGCTACCTGCATAGCCGGTAGCTGGGAGAGGAGAGAAAATGCTTCTTGTTAGTCAATGTGCTTCCATAATCCTTCAAACCCAAATCTGTGATGCAGAAGAGGGAGTGTTCCAGCCTTCCAACAGAAAGAACCAAAATACCATTCCACCATCATCTTCATCTCCACAGATGTTTGTTGAAATTTCCAATCGATACCAAGAATAGAAGGGAGGCCGCCCACTCAGTTAACTGCAATATGTTTATTGGACAGAGCTGTATTATTTACCCATCTGTTCCAGCAGAGTTAACAAGATTATTACCATTATTTGGAGGAATGGATGTGTCACCTTATATTGCGTAACTCTGATGTTTACTTTCAAGTACACGTTCTAGAATGAGTCTGCCAAGCCAGCAAATGGGGTGATTTGCCAAATTAGCAGAAGATCAGACAAATTTGGCCTTCTTTTGTCAGTTGGGATGCAGGTGCACAGAAGTTATCCTTCCGAGAGGATAAAGCCATAGCGAGTTTTGATGATAGTAACTGCCCCAGTTCCCCTCAGCAAAACGGGTAAAAGTCCAAAGCTATAGCACCAAAAAATACCTTTGAAAAACCTTGAATATATGCCCCATTTGACTGTTCCTTTAAAGAGGAAAACATCTTTTACTCTTGTTTCATACACAAGCTTCCTGAGAACAATGTTGTGGTTGTGGTTTTTTTTTAAGAAAGTGGGCTCCTAAAGTGGTAGAGCAGAACAAGGAGAGAGTGTAACCTTGCTGTGACTTGAGTTTCTTATGTAAAACACAATAACCAGTATGTGAGCTGCACGATGATGGAGCTCAGCGGTGACTCAGCACTTGTTTCATATGCAGGAAGTCCCAAGTTCAGTCCCTGGGGTTACCACTTAAAGAGTCTTCAAACTGCAGAGACAGAGGGAGACCTTGGGGAGCCACTGCCAGTCTAGAAATGGAGAGGAAGATGGACAGTGGTCCATCCATAGAATAGGACCTATTCTCAACACTACCGGTTATTAGAATTCTGGTAGAGATATCTATCTATCTATCTATCTATCTATCTATCTATCTATCACCATCTATTTATCCATGTTGTGCTAGGTGGCTCTTCATCTGACCCAGCAAGAAATTCCTTAGCTTATTATGTTATTCAGAGCATACCCTCTTTAAAGAAATTAATGCCTTAAGACATTAGTTACGCCTCAGTGTTAATCATCCTCATTATAAGGGCATCTTATTAGTAATCAAATAATTAAATACCATGTTCTTCATGAACAAAAGGATGCCCTAACTAAAAAAAAAAAATTAAACGCACAAATCATAAAACAAGTATACTCAGCTGTTTCATAAAACTTAATGTACACCAGGGGACCACAGAAGTTCAGATATGCTAGGATTAAAAAAATGTTAGGCTGTGCAATGTTGAAGTCCCTTGCAGTAAATGTCAATGGATTAGGCCAACCTTCCTACGAAGGTTGGATGGTTGGAAGGTATGATGGCTGAAGCTGATGGGGCACTGTGGCCCCAAATATCCAGAGAGCACCAGGCAGGTCAAAGGCTGAACTGGGAGGGGCCAAGAGTCTACCTGTATATTCAGGAGGCCCAGCACAAAAACGAGGCAAATTCAAATAGGTACTGGGGCACAAGTGCCCTGAGAGATTCCACTACTAACTCCTGCTAACATTACTAAATAACAATAATATTTATTTCTTTTTTAAAAAATGAACTTTGGGTTTGCCTCTAAGGTCCTAGAAATTGTCCTTGAGGATGAAAGCATCAGTGGCATCCATAGTCCTACATACACATACACACACTGCTCTGGAATGACTCAACTTTCAAGGCTTTTGGGGTGTGGGGCAAATGCAATATGATATCCAGAAGCCATTAGATGCTATAGTGCTAGGGGACAGGGTGGGGAAGATAATGTTAATTAAAAACTCAGAGTAGGAGGCAGTCCCATAAGACAGCTGCTTGGCATGGACCACCTGAGCCCTGGAACCAGCCCCAGTGCAAGGCATGGCTTTGTTTGCAACGGTTAAAAAGGAGGAGGAAAGAGCAAGATAGCATGAAGCCAGGAGGAGAGGGAAGCTCTGCAAAGCTTACCAGTAACGATGACATAGACGTCAAACCAGAAAGGGTCTGCAGCACTTGCACAACCACGTTCCGTTCAGCAACCACCACAGCTTTTATATCTGGGTGCCAAGGCGAGTGGGTGGAGAGAAGAACTGCACCCCCCCCCCATATAGAAGAAAGAACCCAGTAATGGGGAAATGGAATAACCTCCCTACTACAGAAGCTCAACCTCAACGGAAGATGCTTATATGCTTGGACAGCGAGCAACAAATGAGTCATAGTGCATTCATGACATTATCAAAACAAACTGACCAAAATAAATAAAGGATACAAACAGTAACAGATTTGCTGCTTCATTTGCGTTGTTCTCATCTCAGGATAGACAAATGAAACCAAAAGATTTACCATAAGGCACTGTCCTCTTGGGACCTCTATGTAGGAAGGCTATGGAGAATCAATGCTGTTTTTCTACTCACCGCTGGAACAATCTGGGCCCCCCCATCCAGGTTCACAGTGACACGTGTCGGGAGAAACACACCTTCCGTGGACACATTCTTCTGTGCAGAGAGCTGGAAACAGGGAAGAAAATCATATATTTGTTATGTTGCAATGTAAGGGGAGCAGGGGTGTGATTTGTGTAGATTACCAGCAGAGATTTTTTTTTACTTGTCTGCATCCTTAAGGGTTTTATAACGTATGGAAATATATTTTTCACACACAAAAACAACGAACCCAGATCATCTGGGCTGAGCCTCCATAGGGCACTGAACATGCCTTGAATGAGGACTTCACCATCTCGCCTGGCTCTGCTCAAGAGCTATTAAGGCATAATGGTTTGTTTGGATGTAATGCTAAAGCATGGTTTAGTGTTACCAGAATGAGCCTTAGCCCCTCCTTACAGCTGCACTGGAAGAGAAGGGGAGGGATGCGTAAGTCTGAGGCTCCCTGCAGCTTGTTCCAGCAATATAAAATGATAGTTTGGTGTTATGTCCGAACTAGACTATTCACTAGATTCAGATACAGCAGGGAGAGGTCAAACCCTGAAGGATCTGGAAGATAGATGTTGCTTTGATCAAGATCTAAGCTCAGAGTTAATCAACCGATGTGGCATTCACACAATCAGAAGATCTGATCTCTGTGAGGATCCTGATGCAGATTTAGAGGGCATTAACCCTCCCCCCTCTGCTGCCGTACCAATCCAGGCTGGAAGTGCCAACCTACTATTTATATTGGAGGGGTATATTTGTGCCACTGGAAGCTTTCCCCTCCTAGTGCAATTGTGGGTGCAAGGAGACTGGGATGAATCAGAATTACAGTCTGGGGGAGAATTAAAGGGTTAAAGCCACAAACACCCGCACCATCGCTACCAGGATCCCAGTCTGAATTGAGGGGCCCACATCTTTGAAAAAGAAAGTAATTCACAAAATTGCTAAATGTGTGAACAATATTTTGTTACTTTGGTGCAACAAAAACAGCAAATCAATATTGTATTGTATTGTATTCAACCAAATTTGTAAGATATCAGAAAATAAGACATTTGTTACAGTGTCATTCGCACCTCCTCCTGATTGGAGAGCTATACTAAAAAGTGTACACACACACACACACACACACACACACACACGTTATCCAATAGTCAGTTTTAATGGCTGGATTTTACAGTGCAGCATCAGACTGTAATTAGCAGCCAGACACCCTGTTGCCACAACTATACTCAGCACTTAAAAATCTAAGTCTTACATTGTGCTTTTCCTTAGCATTTAAAGAGCTTTGCAGACTTTATCTCAATAATCCTTAAAATATCTCTTGCACAGAAACCTGGGCATTAAAAAAGAAACCTAAGAATATGGGAAGGTGCCTTATACAGACTCAGGCCATTGGTCTATGTAGCTCAGTATTGACTGCACTGACTGGCAGCAGCTCTATAACCAGTCTATCAGTCCAACCCAGACATTCTGCATGCAGAGTAGATGTTCTACCATTGAGTCCCATCCCTTCCTACAGCACAAGCCAGTGGTAGACAAGAATTGGACCCAAGCAATTATGAAGAGGAATCTGAATTCTGAAAAGTCCTGACTTTACCCGATAATCTTGAGTGGCCTCAATTATTCTCGCTGCAAAATGGAAATAGAAAGACTTACTAGGCAGAGTTCGGAAGACAAATGAGCTAGAGGGTTTGAAAGATGCTTTGCACCTCTGAAGAGAAGAAGTTTTGATTAACTGCCTACACTGAAAATGGCAGCTTTGGGTTCAATACATCAAATCTACCCTCCCACTTGAAAATTGAGTTGCAGTTAGTGCAAGTTTCTATATCTGTCCCATGAATTAGTATTTTTTGGCGGGGTGGGAGAGAGAGAAAGAGAGAAAAGAATGTGTCCTGCTGTAATCTTTAGCATTTAATTAATTTTTCATTCTATTAACATTCCACATAATAGGATAGTGGTCCCCACGGCACTCTTCCTAATGTACTTTTGCAAACGATCTCGCCATTTAATGGAACTATAAAAATTACTTGTACCAAAAGGTCAAGCTAAAATAAAGATGAGCCTGTGCTCTTAGGCACTACCCTATTCTGCATACAGCCAAAGACCCCAGGGGTAAAGAAAACTCTCTCTTGCAAGCAAAGGTAACATCATTTTCACCACCCAGGGCAACAGCCAGTCCTTCTTGTGAGCAGACTGTTCCACCACTTTTGCATCTCTCCCCCACCCTGCCCCATCATGACGGACCATTTCACAAGAACAATCCAGCACCTCATTGATTAGTTTATTATTAGCATTCTTGGCATGAGTAGAAGATCAGTATGGAGTTGGATTCAGCCTGGTAATAAAACGACCTACATCAAAGCGCTGCCAAAACAGCCAACTTGGTTGCAAATGCGTTTAGCATGAGATATTGGGCCGCATTCAAGGTCATGCGGCAATCATTCCTCAGCATGGAATTTAAAAAGAAACTGGGGGGGGGGGAGCCTACAGATGGGAGCTGGGAAAACAGATCCACTCGATGTTTATCGCTTCTTGCCTTTTTTAATTGCAGTCGCCAGTTTGGCTCCAGCTCAAGCCACAGTGAAACATGCCGGCGGACTAAATCCAACTCTTAACACATCTTAATCTCCAACCCTCCAAACCCTGGTGCCAATTTTCAAATCCAAAGATTACTAAAGCAACTGCTCAGGAACAGGGTTTTCTACAGGCCTGCGTGAGTAGCTAAACGCTCTGCATATAGAAGGTCACAGGTCCGATCCCCAGCAACTTGAGGTAGGGGTGTCTGGAATTCTGGGGAGCCACTGCTAGACAATACAGACAATGCTGGGTGCTTGATGCGATTTGGTGGAAAGCAGCTTCTAGTGTTCATGAGAAACATCCATAGCTAAGAGCACCTGATTTGTATGCAGAAGGTTCCAGGTTCAATCCCCAGGTTCTCCAGGTAGGGCATGGAGAGGCTCCCTGCCTAATACCCCAGATAGCTGCTGCCAATCAGTGAGCTAGATGGACTTGCTTTAAGGCAACTTCTTAAGGGGGGGGGGGCAGCCACAGAGGTGGCATCATTATTAAGCATTTATATAGAGCTTTAAAGTGCTTCAAATATGACTATTATTTATCTATTACACAACCATTCACCCAAAGGTCCCAGGATGGGTTACAGCAGGCACTGCCAAACTTGGCCCTCCAGCTGTTTTGGGACTACAGTTCCCACCATCCCTGACCACTAGTCCTGTTAGCTAGGGATGATGGAATTTGTAGTCCCAAAACAGCTGGAGGGCCAAGTTTGGGGATGCCTGGGTTACAGGATTAAGGCACAATATTAAAAGCAGTTTAAAACAACTCTTATGTACATACACATACAGCTGCGTAATATAATCATAGTAATAAGACTTAGCACGGGTGCAGAACTTTTAAATGTGAAAGTACACGTTGGGGAAAAGACTCCTGCATTGCAGGGGGTTCAGCTACATGACCCTTGTGGTCTCTTCCAAAGGTACAATTCTATGCGTCTGTGACTGGGCTGTCAAAAAGACACACAGTTCCAAATTATAAAAGGACAGAGTGGGGAATCGAATACAGACACAAAGGGTGAAGGAACCACACACGCCAACTCCCTCATGTGCAGAGCTACAACGCCTTGCTAATGACACAGTAAATGAGATATGCAAATAGCGCAACTTTTGGATGTGAGCACAGCCAGGGTTCTAAGCCACTGGCTTAAAGAAGCAAAGAAAGGGAAAAAATGATGCCATTCCAGCAAAAAAGCAAATCCCCTCCCTCTTCCGCAGGGAGACAGGCTCAATCAATCCTGCTAAATCAATAAAGTTAATACAATAACATTCCCCTTTATTATTCCCAGCGTTTAATATCCGCCAAGAGATGGCCAACTTACTGGCCACACGGCCCTAAACTGCCATTAGTACACTTAGCGATGAATTACGAACGTCTTCAATGGAATAATGTAGTTAGCATACCTGCTGAATCAGCACAGCACGTGACTCAAGAATCCATGTGCTTAAACTTTTTCCTCTGTTCTGTTCTTCCCCTGCAGTTCAACAATATTATCATTTATAAAGTTTTTCAGTCATTTCACTTCCTTTTGGAAGCAAGGCCTCATTCCATATCCTGTGTGTGTATGCATGTGTCAAGAGGCCATAAACTCCGAATTTTGGCAGAATCCTTTGCAACAACTCACCTAACTTTACTCTCCTCCTTCCAAGCCATGAGAACAGAACAGGAAATTATTATTTTTAAAAGGAGTCATCCACATATGGAGCTGGTGTAGGAAGTGGTGGGTAAGGCATTTGGCCCAAGTTTGCATTTTGATACCAAATTTGTCCTTCCTGAACCAAAACACACAATTTCTGTGAAATTTACATTTCTCCAACCAATGAATGTGCACCTTGTTGAAAAGTGCACCAAAAAAGAAGAAGTGTATATTAGCATGCAAAAATGAATTCTGTCAGTGGAAACAGCTTGCAAAAGTGCATATAGTAGACAAAGTAGTGTATATATTGCAAGAAATATGCACACAAATTATTATGGATGAAATGTGGCTGAAAATGAGTACAAGTTTAACTGCAGACTTTAAAAAGAATTGCAAGTATTTGCATAGACGGCGCAAACTGAACTTAAAATTCAAAAAGATGGAGACTTCCGGGTTGGCGCGATCAGGAAATGGCGGATTCCCTCCGAGCTGCGGAGGGAATCGGCTCCGCTGAGGATGGGTCTTGCCGCGCCGGCGACGCGGGGACCCTTAGAAACCGCAGGCGCTGAAGCCTGCGGACGGGAAGACTCGGTGGGCGCCTTAAGCGCCCCCCCGACCCACGAAGAGCCTTTTTAAAGGCTGCGGAGAGGGTACAGAGGGTGGTGTGGCGCTGAGAGTCGATCGCTACCTCGGTGGAGCGAAGCCGCGAGCCAGGACTGGAGAGCGCTGACTTCCTTCCTTGAAAATTGGACTGAAAAAGAATAACCCGTGAGTAGATGGAATTTGGCTTTAAGAAACTTTTCCTGTGAATTCGAGACGACCGGGGGGTGTGCTAAAAGGAAGTCCGCACCCCCCTTACTTACAGACAATTCTAAGCAAGGAACGGAGAACTAAGGTGGAGAGGTTATTTTGTTTAATATAAAAGAAACTAACTTCCACGATTTGACAAAAGAAGTGTTGTACTGGAGAGTGAGAGTGGAACTTTGGAAATTTTTGATGAAACCCCCCCCCCCCCTGGACCAGGGGGAGTCCCGCGTTTGAGCCTGTTGAAGAGGAATAAGGAGTTTGACAGCTGTCAAAAGAGCTGTCAAAGGGACAGTTTCAGTTAAAAGTTTGTTAACTAATATCTCTCTGGACTAAAAGTGCTATAAATTGAAACAAAGTTGTTGGAAATTTGAAAGAAAGAAACAAAAAAGATTTGGACTGTTGGAAAAAGTTTACAAAACAACTAGAATCCCCCTAGGGGGATTCTTAAGGTATTACAATGGCTGCAGATGGAAAATTACAGGCACAGATAGACAGGATGTTTTTTCTCGTGGGAATATTGCAAGAGCAGAGCTTGACTATGAATAAACAACTCATGACCTTGACCTCTGGAATAAGTAACTCTGCTGAATGCATTAAGGACTTGACAGGAAAGGAATCTGCAGCTGAAATAGAAGTGACATCTCAAGAATTGGAGGAGAAAGTACAGATGGGAAATATCAACAAAAAGCCTACAATGGTGGAGTGCAAGGAAAAAGACTCTTGGAGTACATGGATTATAAACCTGCAAAGGATGTTAAAGATGAAAGAGGGGGCCCCTAAAGTATTTGGAATACAGGAACTTAAAGGAAATAAGAAATATGATTGGGGCTCCCCTGTTGAACATGAAAGACTGGTTGATTTTTGGCAGCAGTTGTTATCAAGCATCCTGGTGGGAAGAAAAACTGGAGTGACGGAGATTGAACTGCTTCGAGACCTGACGACCAACATAAAGGATTTCCAACAAAACCGGCGGAGAGGAACTGAAAGAGATTTGAAAGCCTCGGACGTGAGGAATCCAGGCTAAAAACTACTGCTGACTTTTATTTGAGAAGGGACTAGTACCTGGGGAGGGGGGGAGGGGAAAGCAGAATTGTAAAAATGTTTATGAATTTTGGGTTGGGTGAATAGGGCCTATATCTAATATAAAAATGAAATCTGTGGAAGGGAATTTGGGTCGACCTTAGGAAAGAATCTAAATGTTTATAAGAGATGGGGATAAGAAAAATGGGGTTAACTAGGAAGAGTTATATCAAAAATATTAATCTATAGGTTAAGGAGGAGAAGCTAGAACTTGCTGAGCTAATTATGGGAATAGGGATGTAAGAAGGGGGGTGGGGGGGAGTCCAGGGAACAAGGTTAGGAAAGTAAGGTCCTGAGAATATGCTTGTCTTGTTTTGTTTTTGTTGTATTTTTGTGTGTTTGTCTTTAAAAATTTTGAAAACCCAATAAAAATTTATTAAAATAAAAAATAAAAAAAAATAAAATTCAAAAAGATGAAACTGAGAGAAAGCAATATTGACATACTCTTCCCTCTCCCTACCCCATCCTGGTGTCCTCTATATGCTTTAGACTACAGCTAGTAGCGTAGTAGAAAATTCAGAACAATACTCACAGCCACGGCCCCTTCTAAGATTACACAATCATGCTATTATTAGGGATATACTGCAATGGTCAATGCAGATCTCCATGTGCTGCCTTTCAGCTAGAAGTACTCTTATTTGGGCCCATATGTAGGCAAATGATTTGGGGTGTTCCAGTACCTTCCCTTTGAAGTGGCTTAATTTGCCTTTTGCTTGAAGTTCCATTGTACGTAAAAAAAACTTGCACACCTTTCTCTTGAGATGGAAGCACCTTTCATTTTCATTATTTCAAAATGCTTAGCTTTGGGGCATACAGAACAATTCACCCTTAATGTTCTTCCTATGTGCCTTCTCCAGATTGACCCTAGGAGCTAACCCTTAATGACTGACTCACCTCCTGTCAGGAGTGTGTGCCGGAGCCAGGCCCTGTGACCAGCAGGGCTTCGCAGGACTGGGGCTTTCCTAAGTTTGTTCTGAAGAGGCAAGGTGCGGCCGCACAGGTGAGGCCAATTGGTAACTCACAGCACCTGGTGGCAAGAGCTGGGAAGGGATACAAGGTCAGCATTTCCCTTTGGCTCTTTGCCACAGCAGCAAGCTTCCTGCCTTTGGTTTCTTGACTCCTTGCTTCCTGATCCTCGGACCCTTGGCTTCTTGACTCCTGGCTCTCTGACCCTCGGATCCTTGACTTCCAGACTCTGTTCCTGCTCCCACCCTGTCATCTTGCCCCGGTCCTGACGTCCTCAGCCGGGACTTTGACCACCCATAAACTGGACCGTGACACCTCCTTTCACTGGGACTGGTTCTACTCAGAACAAAGGGTGAGAAGACTACTTCTCAGTGGCTAAAAAGCTCCTCTTTCATGCTGACTGGGAGGCACTAGGGATGCTAGGGAGAGTGACTCTGCTGGGGCCCTGCTGCAAAATTAGTAACCAGTCTTTGTCCGCCCCCTAAAGCCTCAGAACCCTGAACCACTATAACTCTGACTGCAATTCTAATCAGCCCCAGCCAGCACAGCTGCCCTACACATAGCCACATCAAGTAGACTATTGGAGGGACCTCAAGGGTGGTCAGCTACCTATGAGCTCTGGTGCTTCCCCACAGTCTATCCACAATGAAATATAAGCACTCTGGGCATGGCCTGTATCACTCCTCTGGCTGAGCACAGCACAGATCAGCATGCTGTTGGGTAAATGATAGAGTCTCTCATCTCACACAATATGTTGGTGCCCACCATTCTGCACCTCCCTCCTGAATAGAAGAGCCGTAGCTCAGGGGCAGAGCACCTACTTGGCATGCAGAAGGGTCAACCCTGAGCATCTCCAGGTAGGGCTGGGAAAAGACTCCTGTTGGAAAACCTGGAGAGCTAATGCCAGTCAATATCGAGCTAGATGAACCAATGTTCTGACTCAGTTCAAGCAGCCTCCTGTGTTCCTAGTACTTAGGATAAGATCACAGGAAGAGACTGTCCAGCCCTGAGATCCTCAGCTTCTTTGCATCCTTCTTTCTCATAGGCATCATAGATTCAAAATATGGAAGACATCCAAAAGAAATCAGGCATATTTAACACATAGCAACGCTCTCAGAACACACAGAGTTATGTTCCAGATGGGAGACGAAAGAGGCATTGCTCTTATCAAGTACAGAGAGGGCCATACGGAACCCTTCACCTGGTGTGGGCAGCTGTTGCTAGCAAATTTTAACAGGAGCTATTTTTAAATGCACATCCTTAGTTTTGGCTCCCAAGAAGGTGCCAATGCGTTTTCTCTTGGCCATAATGCATCACTGGGACAACACAGAGACTGTTTAGCAGCCCAGAGCTGGCTTGATTTAAAAAGGCGATAAGTGGAATGAAGTGGGGCCTTGCCAAAATAAAGTGGGCTATTAACCAAATGAGAGATTATAACACAGACCACTTAAGAGTCTTCTCTTTCAGTCCTAGGAAGACATGTGGTCCTGAGACCTTTGCACCAGCCAGTGAGATGTTTTGCAGGATAAAGAAAAAGGCCACTCGCAAAAAGGCCACACCTCAAAAGTAAAGCAAGTGCCACAAAACCCTGCACCATACATGGGATGCATGGGAGTCTTACCAAAAAATCCTCTCCCCTTTGATCAATAAATGGCTGGAAAAAATACAGAAGAATTTGTTGACATAGCCCTAGATACCCAAACATCTGGAGGGCCCCAGCTTTGGAAAGCCTGCAACATGCATGCCTTGTGACCAGATCTCGTTCCACAACAGATTATTTAGCTGGGAAATGGCCCCATTTACTCTCCGGAAGTTTAAATCGCAAGAACAATCCTCCACTCAGTTCTCTGCAACTGCTGAAGCTCCAGACAAGCTCCAAAAGACTCAATTAACATCTGGGAGTTTAATTAGGTTGTGACCAATGAGCCAGCTTTGCCGTCGTAGGCTTTTATTTATCGGGATTCTTCAAAGGCACTTCCAGCCCTCTTGTTGCGATATTGATTCATTTTCATTTCTGTTAAAAACTGGATGGTGGGGAGGGGAGGGGAACAGCTTTGAGCAGCTGCCCCTCTGGAATCAATGAGGGAATGTTTGGGGGAGATTTGTTCTTTTTTAGCCTCCCTGAAGTTCAGGGCTATTGTATGGCTGGTGAAAGCGGGTGGAGAACAAGGGGACAGGTTTAAAGAGGGGCACAGCTGGTCGGGAATACAAAAGGACAAAGTGAGAAAGATGGTATCTCAAAATTTGACCATGCACATCGAGCCTTTTTTTTTTAAAGGTCATCTTGATTTAGGCAGCTCCTGTGTTTTCTTTTTCTTTTTGTTAAGAGAGGATGACAAAGAAGTTTTCCAGAACAAAAAAAGCAGAAATAAATCTATTGTGGTTGAGAGAGATGGACAGAGGGAAAGGGGTGCTGGGCGGGGGAAAGAACCCCACCTTTAATTGTAAGCGTGTGTTTTATTTCTCACAGTGTCATTTCTGCTTCATGTGACCTTATTGATCTCCGCGATGTCAACATGGTTGCCCACACCCGTGCAGACTAGCAATGAAGCCTGCAGGATCTTTTGGGGAAACAAGGGGGGCGGGAACGGACCCTGAGCTCACAGAATGGAAGAAAGCAGATCCTATACAGAGCAGAGACACAGAGCCTTTTTCTCCACCTTTAGCACCAAACTGCAGCATCAGGAGCATCCTTAAAGTTACAGGAGCTTGACTCTGATGTAACAGGGATGGGGAACCTGAGACCCCCCCTTCCAGTGCCAGATTTACGTATAAGCTAAACAAGCTATAGCTTAGGGACCCACTCTCTGGTGGGCCCCCAAAAATTTTAAAGGGAAAAAAACTGGATATACATTTCCAAAATATAACATAAATCAAAATAAAAATAAAACCTACATACAGCAACAGTGTTTTGCATTGTGTAGGATCCTATGATGTAAGTAATGGGCCCTGCCTGCTAGCCTGCTCCCTAAAATGTCACTGGATTGCTCATTTCTATATATAGGGTCTCCTGCCAACCTAGCTGTTCGAAAGCACCTCAAAGTGCAAGTAGATAAATAGGTACTGCCCTGGTGGGAAGGTAAACAGCGTTTCTGTGCGCTGCTCTGGTTCACCAGAAGCGGCTTAGTCATGCTGGCCACATGACCCGGAAGCTGTCTGCAGACAAACGCCGGCTCCCTCGGCCTATAGAGCGAGATGAGAGCACAACCCCAGAGTCAGTCACGACTGGACTTAATGGTCAGGGGTCCCTTTACCTTTACCTTTTATATATAGGGTACCTACATTCTGCATGGACTGGTTGCATGGCAACATGTGCAAATGGCTTTAGATACCTATTAGGTCCATAGATTACCATATAGCATATATCCAAAACAAAAACAGCGGCAATTTGTTGTTGACAAAGGACAGCTGGACATATAAAAGGCCCCATTACCTTCAGCAGCTTAGGGCCTCATCAAACCTAAATGCAGCCCTGCTGCCCCCCCCCCCCCCCGTTCAGCTGGACTCCAACTCAAATCAGGCCAACCTAGGGTGGCGACAGCTGTAGTCTAGCAACATTTGGAAGGACAGATTCCCTGCCTTTAGGGTTTTAAAAATGCAGACACCAGCCTGTCAACACTCCCTCTCCCAAAAGGCTCCCAGAGCACTTTACAAAGACAGCTCCTGCCCTTAGGATTACAATTTGAAAGACACAACACAAAAGCAAAAGGGATTGGGAAGAAAGGGGGAGGGGAGAGCAAACCCCAGCTATCTGTTCTCAGTTACAAAGAGTTCTTTCTAGGAAGGAGGGTCCAGGATATCTTAAGAACCGCTTGATCCCTCATAAAGGTAAAGGGACCCCTGACCATTAGTCGTGGCTGACTCTGGGGTTGCGGCGCTCATCTCGCTTTATTGGCCGAGGGAGCCGGCGTACAGCTTCCGGGTCATGTGGCCAGCAGGACTAAGCCGCTTCTGGCGAACCAGAGCAGCGCACAGAAACACCATTTCCCTTCCCGCCGGAGCAGTACCTATTTATCTACTTGCACTTTGACGTGTTTTCGAACTGCTAGGTGGGCAGGAGCAGGGACCGAGCAACGAGAGCTCACCCCATCACGGGATTATACATGCCCAATTAATGGGAGTCTCTGTTGGCAGTCCCTCATGGCTCAGATGCACTGCTCCTAACTACCAGAAGCCATGCATTCAGTGCAGTGGTCCCAAGCCTGTGAACTGAGACTAGACAGGCACACACTTTGCTGAACTTCAGGTACATGGCTCAGGTTTTCTTGTTCCAGCAAGCATTTTAAGGTAGTGTTTGGTTTAATTGTTGTTGTTTTTTATTGTCCCATTTTCTGTGGACCACTTTTATGTACATCATTTAGAATTGCAAACAATTAACCAATAAAGAATTGTTTTAAACAGTATGGCTGTACTGGAGTAGACAGTTCCATTCCACTGACTAAGCCTGATGGGATTTGTAGTTCAAAACACCCAAAGGACACCAAGTTGAATAAAGCAAGCACACACAATACTGACCAATTTCAGATTTGGTGTGCGGCAGTCTCCCACATCCCCATGTTCTTAGATCTGTGAGTCTTCAGTCTGCTTTAGCCTTGAAATCGTTTTGTGCATCTGCCTAAGCAGTCCAGGAATTTTTATTTTTATTTTATTTTGCACGTGAGGAATGCTTCCAAATAATGAAATGTCTTGTTTCTGTTAATTTAAATAGCAGCGCTGGTAAGACACGAGTGTTGATTGACACACCCAGATGCGTTCTGCACAAAGGCAACTGATGCAAACTTTTAATGGGCACTTCTCCAGGAGGTTTAAAAAAAGACATTACACAGTGAAACGTGTTTAAATTGCTAAAATGCTGGAAGTTTTTAACGTTCTCCTTACGATCAAAGATGTGTGGTTGTTGTTTTTTTGCCCCTTTCCCAAATGTTTTCTAACAGGATTGTGAGGTGAAAATAAGATACAGAGAATTCAAAAAACGCTGAGCTGGCATTTCTCGCATCCAGGCAGGGTGGTTGCGAGAAGGGAAGGTTCAGCATTATTTCACTTTCCAAATCAGAAGATCGCTTGACCGTCCTGTTGCTGTATTATACCAGCCTATTCCCCAAACAGAAAGAAAATTAAATTTGTGCAGATGGTGGGAGGCTTGTGGAATGGTTATTTCGACAGTCCAGCTGTTTAACAATTAGGCCATATGGCTTCATTGAGAGAGCCTCCCAGTGGGATTTTTTAAAACCCAAATAATGCATTACTTACACCACCTTGTCTACTTCAGGTAGCGAAGAGTGAGGTGTAAATGCACCACAGCAATGCTGACTGGCAATGCAGAGGACCATGGAAGGTATTTGACAGGGTCCCAGAGCAGAAACACATGGGGAGGAGCATAGCTGTCAACTTTTCCCTTTTCTTGCGAGGAATCCTATTCAGAATAAGGGAATTTCCCTTTTAAAAAAGGGAAATGTTGACAGCTGGGGGGGGGGTGCTTAGGAAATTCAACAAAAGAAGCAGGCTCTGCAAACCATTGCAATGTAAAATACTCCTCTCTGTTCAGGGTTCCAGACAGTCACCTGTGCCGTATTCCAAGCACCACCTTGGTTTTCTACATTTTAAATTTATTACTTAGAATAACAGAATCATAGAATTGTAGAGCTGGAAGGGACCACAGGGGTCATCTAGTCCAACCCCTTGCAATGCAGGATTCTTGTTGCCCAAACGTGGGGCTTGAACCCACGACCCTAAGATTACGAGTCTCGTGCTCTGCTGACTGAGCCTATCCCTACCAACATATTATTATTATTATTATTATTATTATTATTATTATTACACTTTATTACCATCCCCTCATCCTAAGGTCCCAGGGTGGTTATAACAATTAAAACACAATATTATGCATTATTAAAAACAGTTTAAAACAACTTAAAACTACAAAAATAAAATGGATCCTAAAAATATTATCTCAAGCGTCAAAAGTCAGAGAGAAAAGGTGTGTCTTCACTATTTGCCAAAAGCAGAATAATGAAGGTGTCTCCCCACCCACCCCGCTTCTCTCTTTGTGTGTGCTTTTTAATGAATTCTATGTGCTAGGGGAAAAGTGCATTTTTTTTTTACTTACTTACGCTGATGTTTTAAAATATGTCATAAGTCGCTTGGAGACCTTTGTCTAACACATGACTAATAAGTCTAGTAAATATATATATATATATAATTTATATATATTATTAGTCCACTACCTCCTTTAATTTCGCAGAAGTGTTTCCTAACAAGCCACCCCCTCCTCCTTTGGTGCCTAGATCATTGCCACTCCTGTTGTCCAACACAAACTCAGCTACCAGTTCTCTGCAGATGCTTTATATAAACCTGATAGGGTGCAAAGATTGAAAAGGACAGGATTAACAAAGGCTTGGTCCTCAGAACAAAAAGAGATCCATTTAGTAAATTGGAGGCTCTTTCCTCCCTTTTTCTTTCTTCTTTACAAAAAAAGAAGAAGGAGATCTTCAATTAGTGTCTCTGCTCAGAGGGCAACACAGGACAAAAGAGCTCCAGGATGTGGGGTTTTTTTAAGCATCAAGGAAGAAATCAAAAAGCTACCCTGAGCTCTAATCTAGTCTAAATAATTTTAAAAGCCTTTAAAAAGAGGACAATTGTTGTGTATTGGAGGCGGGGAATGGGTGGGGGGAGATTTTTCTGCAATTTATGCATTTGCTTTGCCAAAAGGCTTACCTTTGCAAACTGAATACACTAAATCATGTTTGTGTGCAAATTAATGGCCTGTGGTGTGTGGTTTGTTTTCAAATACAACTCTGGATAACTTCACAGGGAAGGACTGCTGCTTAGTGGCACAGCATCTAATCTGCTTGTAGGAAGTTCAATCCCTGACATCTCCACGTAGGGCTGGTAAAGACCCCAGTCTGAAGCTCTGGAGAGCAGCTGCCAGTCAGTGTGTGGACAGTGATGAGATAGATAGACCAGTATAAGGCAGTTTGCTGTGTTACTAGAGAAAGCATAATCATGGGGAGCTGGAGAACAGGAGGAGAGACATAGTGTCGGAACTCGGCCAAGCCGATAGGGCCTCATCTTCTTCCAAGCCGAGCCTATGAAATCGCCTCCAACGTGTTTAATGACCTTAGCCTTTGATAAGGCCTCAAGCACATTCTATCCAGCAGGGTTCCCAGCACAGGGAAGAGACGAGAGGTTTGGCCACATTGTAAAGAGTTTTATTTCTAAACTACGCAGAACAGAAAAGACATCCTCTCTCTATGAAAGCAGAGAGCAACTGAACAAAGGAACAAAGGAAACAGGAAACCACTAACGTCACATCCCGTCTCCCTTTCCCGTGAGACTCCAATAGTATGGAATCCCAGGAATGTAAACAGAATCCTGTGACTCCACGCAGCAGCTGCACAGTGAGAAACAGAAACTAACACTTAGCTCATTCTTTCCAGAAAACAGGGTCCCTCCTGAGCAGCCAGCATTGTTCAGAGGGATGTATATGGTTACATGAGCAAAGCAGCCTCGGCCCAGTATACCTGAAGGAGCGTCTCCACACTGAGGTCCAGCTCCAAGGGCTTTCTGGTGGTTCCCTCACTCCGAGAAGTGAAGTTACAGGGAACCAGACAGAGGGCCTTCTTGGTAGTGGCACCTGCCCTGTGGAACGCCCTGCCATCAGATGTCCAGAAGATAAAGAACTACACAACTTTTAGAAGACATCTGAAGGCTGACATTTAGAAGACATTTAGAAGACTTCCCCATATCGGGAAGATTCTAATGTTTGACATTTTATTATGTCTTTATATGTGCCAGAAGCTGCCCAGGGAGGCTGGGGAAACCCAGCCAGAAGGGCAGGGTATAAGTAATAAAATTATCATCATAGCAAGGGTTCCAGTATTCTGCATTTGAAGAACTAAGTGACATCTAGGATGCCCATGGTGGCATCAGGATGTGGAAAAACTAACCTACTCTAGACTCTGCCAGGCTCACCTGCACAGGCTCTGCCACCTGTCATAGGCTGATGGTAGATCAGGCTCTACAAGTATGATCTCTGGATGATTTGCAAGAGATCAGTGAGGAATCCTGACACCTAATTCTTTTACACCAGCAACAAAGTCCATCCACACCAGACATTTAAAGCTCAAGAAGAGCCTGCAGGATCAGTCTAGTGGCCCATCTACTCCATCATCCTGTTCTCACAGCGGTCAATGAGATGCCCCAAAGGGAAACCTGTGAGCAGGATCTGAACCGAAGAGCACTGTGTCCTTCTGTGGTTCCCAGCAACTGGTATTCAGAAGCATTGCTGCCTCCAGCTGTGGAGACAGAGTACAATATAGCCATTATGGCTTGTAGCCTTTAAAGCACTATGATACCACCTTAGCAGTCATGAGTTCCTCCAAAGAATCCTGGGGACTGTAGTTTGTTATGGGTGCTGGAAGATGTTAGGAGACCTCCTATAGGAGTTTGTGTGAAAAGAGAAGTTATGAAATGAGACCATTTTGATGTTGTATGGTCTCTCTATATTTTTATTATATATTTATTTATATCCTGCCTTTTACCCTCAAGGGACTCAAGGCAACTTGCATATAAAACAGGAAGCGCTAAAAACATGAAGAAGAAGAAGAAGAAGAAGAAGAAGAAGAAGAAGAAGAAGAAGAAGAAGAAAAAGAAGAAAAAGAAGAAGAAAGTAATCATTAAGAAAAATAATTAAACAACTGAAGATCCCTCTCAGATCTTTTAAAACATACAGATAATTACAACAAATACAGCACAGCACCAGCCCTCTCATTAAAAGCAGTCAGGTCTCAAAAGCCTCTAGAATAAGCTTTATAAATAAAAATACTGCACTGCATAGTCTCCCCAAAGACACATGCCTCTATGCGGCGAGGCTGCATTATCGATATGTAACTCTTACTTCCAAAATGTCCCTTCACGGAAACTATTTTATTATGCTGTCTGCAAAACTGTACTGAGCCTGCTGTTTATTTTATTCTAACTGCCATAATGCGCTCCACACAGTTGTGGCGGTTTTGTTTCTTTAGTCTTTTTATGCTGTTTCTGAAAACTCACTACACACATCATTATTATTTTTAAGCTGTTGCTTTGTTAATCATTTCCCCAATCAAAATTCCACTGCCCGTCTCTGAATTGCTATTAATGTGGAGGAGGGGCACAGAGAGGCAGGGGCAGTGTGGTTGCCTGCCTCCCCAGCACCACCAACAGTAGTTTCAAAAGGCCATTAAAATCATACCACCATGGAATTGTAAAGTCAGAAGGAACCCCAAAGATCCTCTAGCCCAGACATCCCCAACCTTTGGCCCTCCAGATGTTTTGGACTAAAATTCCCATCATCCCTGACCACTGGTCCTGTTAGCTAGGGCTCATGGGAGTTGTAGGCCAAAACATCTGGAGAGCTGCAGGTTGGGGATGCCTGCTCTAGCCCTACTTCCTGCACTGTCCCCCATCCCATTTGAAACCATACTGGACCCTGCTTAGTTTGCAAATGTGCCGGCAGCTTTATTGCTGCACCACTCACATGGGGTGGAAGCAATGTGGAAAGCTTAAGTCTCCATCCCACTTACCCACTACAGCCTAATTCAACTCCTGCCATGACAGATTTTGGTCTTTCAAATTTCAATGGCGCCCTGTGCAAGCCCAAAATTTGACACACTCACACACACACGTCTCTGGCCTTCTGTTCTGCTCAATTCACTAGGTCATAGTTGAGATGCCCTGCACCCCTTAGGTTCAGCGCCCAGTACGGTGGAACCGGTTGTGCTGCCCTAAATTCACCTCTGCCCATACTCAGCCCCAATAGCTACTGCTAAGCCAAGAAAGGTGTTAGCAGAGCCTACCATGCAGCCCACTATGTCACATTTAATTGGTTATTACAGACATCCATAAGCAGAGATGAATCCATGACCCTTTTATCTTACTGTATCCAAGGAGCACAATAATCAATACTTTCTAGAGGGATAATCAATAAGCATCTCTCACAGAACTATGGTCCCTAAGGTCCCCTGGAGGGAGAGGTTGTCTTAATACCCACCTCTGTTGCATACCCAACTCAGAGGCTCAATGGCCAGCAAGCAATATTCCCCTGCAGCCCTTGTCTTCCCAGTAAAATCATAAGGACTAGCTGCTCACCAAATTAGTCAGTGCCTTCCTCCAAAGGACAGATTGTCCTGCCAAACAGCATCAGTCTTCACAGACATCCAAATACCTAGGTGACCAATTATCAAATGCATGGCAGCAAAGATCAACTCAAGCATTCATCCAAAACATGAATCCTTAATTCTGGATATTCTCTGACATGCAAACTGGAATTGTTAAAGAGCGAAAAGTCAGCCAAAATAATTCATCCCCACCCCCCAACCTGCTTCGACTATTTGGTCGATAGTGTGAGTGACAAAGCTGCGATTTCATGCTTGGTGATTACTTGAGATCTCCCATTCAAGAGACAAAAGGGGGGATATCAAACTTCTTTAGTTCCTAGTTTCACATCTCTTGTGTCCAAGCTACCAAAGCACTTTCATTCACTGAACTCCTTTCACCTCAAGCCACCAACTTCCATCCATCATGTCGTAGTAAAATGAGATTGATGGTCTCCCTGTAATGGGGAGGGGGGGAAGCACTCATCCATAATGGAAGAGCCCTGTCCCAGGAAGTGAACCTCCAGCACGGCCACAGACACGGCTGAAATATAGCCAAGCCCAACAGGAGCAAAGGAATGTGGGGTGGTTGCAAAGAGGTTGTAGCATTCGGCTATGATCTCAAAAGTGTTGCTTTTAAATCTTTCAGGACTTCACACCAGGCAGCATGTCCTCCAGCCCAGTCAGGTAAGAAGGGGTGTGTGTGTGTGTGTGTGTGTGTGTGTGTGTGTGTGTCTATGTCTGCCAATGGGGATGGAACCTAATCGACAAGAACGAAAAGCTCAAAAGCAATACAGGAAAAAATACACGCAGTAGCCAAGAGCAACCAGACACAGAATGTGCTTAAAGTGAAATAAAAACTTAGACCTTCCCACCATCCCAGCACCATGTTGTGAAGGAAGATAGAATTTAAAACATGTGAGCAATGCCTGGCAAAATTCTAAAAGCCAGAGGGTTATCCAAGAATTTCCAGAAGTCTGAACAGTAGGGCTTCAATCACTTGCAAAACACTCACCCCACCCACTCAGTTACTTCCAAAATCTAGAATTAACTGTATTTTAAAGAAATATTATGTAGGTTTGCAGACAGAGAGACAAGGTTCCACTCTCTATCTCTCAGAAAGAACACCAGGGCAAGCAGGGAAGGCAACAACCTGGCCTCTTCCATCAACCAGAGAAGGTCAGCTGTCAGAGATAGCATGCCCCTGAATGCCAGTCGCTGGGAAACACAGGTGGGAAGAATGCTATTGCACGCTAGCTGTGCTTATGGATTTCCCACTGGGGCATCAGGTTGGCCATTGTGAGAACAGGATGCTGAACTAGGTGGGCCATTCTCCTGGTCCAGCAGGCTCCTCTTAGCTGCTCCAGTGCTTGCTTTCCTTTCCCCTCCCCATTCGTTTTTCCTTTCGTATCCTGTCTATTAGATAATGGGCCTGCCGACAGGGACTGTCTTATATGTACAGCCCTTAGGAAATATTAGGCACTTTATAAACGTTGAATAATAATCTTTTTCCCTACCCGGGCCAGAATATACAGCCTTCACTATAAAGAACAGTCACAGAAGCCTGCCTTTTGTAGAGCACAGATGAAAAAAGGGGTAAGATTAGGAGACCGCAGCAAGGAATCCTGACTTTGTGCTACCAGAAAGAAAACTATGAATAGAGATATTTTTTATTATTATAAAGAAACAGCAGCTTGGTCCTCAGTCATCCAAATGTGTTGCACTTAATTAGAAAGACATCTTTAAAAAAACCCAAAAAACTTTTACAAGAAAGCAAGGCTACTATTAATGAAAGAAGAACCAATTAGTCTTTAATCTAAAACTTCAAAAAAATGGAAACTTTTTTTAAAAAGTAAGCGCTTTTGATCATTTTATGCTCCATGAGATTTGGTCTCCCCTCGTCACACACTATTAACTCCAGTTAGCGCCAACAAAAGTGGCTTTACAAGGTCAAGTGAAGGGAGAACGCCCAGTCCTATGAATGGCCACCTTATGATAGAACGCCTCTGCTGGACTTCAGCTGTGCATTTAATTTGCGTGATTTCAACCATAGACAGTCAAAAGCCAGTTGGTTGAAATTCTGCAGGCAAGGAAGAAAGCTGAAAAGCTCTTTCCAGGCAGGGAAAGACTGGCTTTTAAAGTCTGTGTATTGCTAGGGTGACAAGGCCTGCTGAATGCACCAGATTCAGAAGGCTAGGGAAGCTTATGCAGGGGCAGTTTGGATATATGCGTTTTTGTGTATACACTGAATTCTTGGAACCAAGCTGCCATGTAGAGTGTGCGGAGGGAGGGAGGGAGGGAGGTAGACAGACAGATTGATGATAATGGAGGAGGAGGAAAGCAGATCTGACTCCAATGGCATCAGAGGAAGTCACTGGTGATGAAAAGCAAACTTTTTTAGTTTCTGGTCCATGGTCTTTCCCAGCTTTGGAGGTGCTGATACAACTTTTTTACAAGGGTGCAAGGGAGCCTAGGTAAGCCTCTGGGCTCAATCCCTGTCTTCTCCAAATTAAAGAGGGCCTCAAAACTGGGGAGGCCTTCAGCTGAGAGCCCAGAGAGCTGTCACCACCACCCATAAGAGGAAACATTGGCAGCAAAATCTCCTTTCAGATATACAGGAAATGACTGGTACTTGGTGGGGTGGGGACAGAAGAGATTAAAAGGACCTTTCTGGGTATGAACTTGCAACTGAACATCCACTGGCAGAGAATAGACTTTGCTCCATCCAGAATAAAGGGTTTTGTTTATCTCATCTTATTGCAGGAATCAACATTGTGTTTACACATCAGAGATGAGGAGTGAAGCAGTTGGCTTTTCAGAATTCCAACCTGTATGAACAATGAGATTTTAGAGACTTTGCATCCATAAACCATGAGGGCTAGAATCTTTCCCGTAAAAAATAATACTGACACTTTAAGAACGCGACTTTAAAAAAGCAACAAGACAAAGTCACAGGAGTTGGCAACCCGGAGAATTTAAAATTACTGTGTGCATGTAGTTAGCGATATAATTAGCCACATAACTCAAGCGTGCAACCGCTGTCCGACTGACTTTGCTACATTTAAGTGAACCGTTTCCGGCATGAAACATCCATCATTCCTTATCAGGAAAACAGGCCTGGGAATTGTGGCAGCATAACCAACTATTAATTCTATGAAAAGCAATTTTCAAACTACATTTTAATGTGCTATTTACAGGAGGCTCTCTCTGTAATACTTGCAATTCCCTGGGATGCAAATTTCACACTTGTTATTTCAAGCAGGGCCCAAAAATATTAAAATGAAATCAGTATCTTCCGAGGTAACACAGTGAAATAACCAGGCAGCTCAGCCTTTCCCATTCCTGTGCCCTCCAGATATTTTGGACTTCAAATTCCCATCAGCCCTGGCTAGAACTGTGTGGCTTGTTGTCAGAGAGGATTTATCACCAAAGAACCCACACAAATTGTATCTACAGATAGCATCAAAGTGGAGACCTGGAACTTCAAGGAACCACTCACAACTCACCAGCCCATCTGGGGAATAAAGACTCCCCATTTCCATCTCTTTCCCCAATCTGCAAGGGCCAATGCACACATGCGCCATTCATGCTTCAGAGGTGACCCACGTAGATCCCAGACCACTCCAATGACAGGGTCATCTACTGGGATGCCTGCCTTCAAAGGCACCACCAGGTCTAGAACTGCAGGCACAACTCTCTGAAGATCTCTTGCAATTCTTGGTTGTCACGCCAAGAGCTTTTAAGCACACTATATGTGAATCTACCCTTGGGCCTGATCCAGTGGCTTCAGCTGGTGCAAAATCCTGCGGTCAGACTGCCGGTGGAGAAAGACTAGCACATCACTCCTGTGCTTAAAAGCTTGCACTGGCTGACCATACACTACCAAGTCAGGTTCAAGGCTCTTGTATTAATTTACAAGGCCCTCAACAACTTGGATCCAGGATACCTTAAGGACCACATCACTCCCTTCTATCCCTGCCTGATCACTGTGGTCTTTGGGGGAGTCACTGTCAGTGGTCTCCCATGGTTCAGATGCATGACTCATTCATATCCACCAGGGACCATGTGTTCAGGATTATGAGCTCACTTTTATGGAACTCCCTTCCAGTTGAACAGAAAGGCCTCTCTTCCTGTTGAACATGAACTGAGTTTTTTTAAAAAAATATTATTTCAGCAGCTATTTTGACTGAACTCTGATTTTTTATAGTTTTAACTGATTTTTTAAATCCTTACTTCTACACAACTTAAAGATTTTTGTAATTAAGCAGTATATATATTGCTGAAATAAATAAAATAAGTAGGTGAGTTGGATATCCTGACTCAGTTGGGTTTGGGCAGGTCAACATCCTAGGGAGTTGTCCAGAGTCCTGAAAGTACCCTCAGCTGACAAGCTCAGTTTCCTGCTTCCTTCCACTACTCCAGGTGGGTTACCCCAGACCTTGCACTGCAGAAAAAAGAAATGGTGCACAATGCCAGTGTCCCTTCCCTGCTGCCCAGTACTGCTGGCCTGCTGGTACCAGCACAAACTCACTGCCTGCGCAGGAATGCAAGCTGTAATTAAAATTTCAATTCACACATCTGGAAAGTTGGGCAGCAACTGTATCAAATGGTCCAGTGCCAGCACCACATCCCTACCAACCCAGCAAAACTCATGTACATACGGATGCAGAAGTCTCCACTCTCGTAATATCCTGGGCAGCACTGCGATCGTCGCCGATACATAGTCCTCAGTCCCCTCCGATATGCTGTCTTATAACTTATTCTAAATTGTGAGATAGAAAGAACACATTGGAAATCAATGCTCACACTCAGAATACTATTTGCACTGTGTTACTGCCTGGAGGGTGTGTTCAATAATTACTTTCAAATGTTTTTTGATATATATATTTTGAGTGTGTGTGATCAATACATATTTCGAACTCTACAGTTCAATTCATACTCTAAAACAATTTTCTCTGTGTGTCTCTCTCTGTGGAAATAAGAATGTCAAAATCCATTGCCTGTCTCTAAAAAGGAACAGGAGTGAAATTTGGTTCCTGTCCACATTTTAATGTGAACCTGCCTGCTTTGCACTTCCTGAACCATCTGTGAACCGAAGTGCAACTCATATTTGAACTTCAAATTAAATATATTGCTGCTAAAATGCAGAAAACTAGTCTGTTTTATATCACAGGTAATCTGTGAATGTATGCTCATCGCTTGATGACTGCAATTATCAAGTGATGGCTTCCATTTGAATAGACATTCTTGCTGTAGCATCTCAAAGCACCAAGTTTTTCACTGGAATCAATGATTCACAGCTGCAGTCATCCAATGCATATACTTCATTAGTTATGTATGCACACGTGTGATTCAGGTCTCAGTTAAGAACACAGGAAGAGCCCCAGTGTATCAGGCCATTGGCTCATCTAGTCTAGCATCCTGTTCTCCCAGTGACCAACCAGATGCCTCTGGGAAAATCATCACATCCAAGTCAGCAAATGTCGTCACATCTTATTGTAAAGGTAAGATAAAGGGACCCCTGACCATTAGGTCCAGTCGTGACCGACTCTGGGGTTGTGGCGCTCATCTCACTTTATTGGCCGAGGGAGCCGGCGTACAGCTTCCGGGTCATGTGGCCAGCAGGACTAAGCCGCTTCTGGCGAACCAGAGCAGTGCACGGAAACGCCATTTACCTTCCTGCCGGAGCGGTACCTATTTATCTACTTGCACTCTGATGTGCTTTCAAACTGCTAGGTGGGCAAGTGCAGGGACCGAGCAATGGAAGCTCACCCCGTCACGGGATTTGAACTGCCAACCTTCTGATTGGCAAGTCCTAGGCTCTGTGGTTTAACCCACAGCACCACCCGCATCCCACATCTTATTGTAGCAACTCCCAAAGTTGACCTTGTGGTGTGTGAAGAATTGCTTCATTTGTCTACCCTAAATCTCACAACACTGAGCGTAACTAGATGGCCCTTGGTTCTAGGAGAAAACCTTCCCTGTCCACTTTCTTAATCGCCATGCATCATTTTAAACAACTCTATCATTTCTCTCCCCACACCCCTTCCTTACTCACCTTTTTTTCTAAACTAAAAACCCTCAAATGTAACCTTTCCTCACAGAGGGAGGTGCTTTTTTGAGTTCTTCTTCTCTGCACTTCCCCCCCCCCCCAGGATATTTACATTTCATTCCTTCTGAATTGGGTGACTTAAGTTTAAATCAAAACTTTTTGTTTCGTTCCAAAAAAGGTAAAATAATAATAAACCCAAATTAATTGCAGATTTACAATACCAGATTGGTCATGTTTTCAACAACAAAAAAGAAAAAGAAAATAAGAGCAAGTTCTCTTGGAAGAAAAAAATTCCATTTCAACCTCTTTAATTTTGCAGGAGGATTCTGGCAAAGAGAGGTCTATATTTATCCTCAGCATCTTGAGAGCATCACCGAGGCTTAGATAAAAAGAAGGCAATGTGGAGAAGATGAAACGGTAGAGGGAGATTGAAATATCTTCCGATCGCCACTTACCTGTGTCGAGTGCACTTGAACCAGTTCAGGATATCCGTGCATCTCGTGTAATAGATCTGATCAAAGGGATGTGAGTACGATTCCTGAACAGTCACGGCATAGCTGGAAGCAGACAATGAAAGGGGGAGAAAAGGTGGGTCATTAGCCTGTAAAAGCTCCCCCTGCCCCTCTCTCTCGCTCATATATTAAAGCTCCTGCTCTCCGCAACACGTGAAGGTTCCAAGTCACAGCAAATCACTCTGGCCCTCCAAGGTCTCCCAAAGACCCAGAATGTATTTGTTTGGAATATTTATCCTTTTTTTATTTGCAAAAACAGGAACAGAGAGCATACTTAACCCTGCTCCCCCAGTCCCACTTACAACTTCGTACCAAATACAGCATGTATACATATACCATATATGACTTTCCTTCCACCCTTTTCCTGCTTCCTTTGCTTTTCTACTGCTCTGCGTAATCCACATTTTTTTAATCATCCAAATTGTTATCTATTAAAAACCTCTATCTCTTTCAACTCTGCTGGATTTACTTGAGACCTGCTAGGCTATGTATTTGTTTATACTGGCTCTTGAAATATTCAATAAACATTATCCATTCCGCCTTGTATTCCTTATCTCCATTTCTCTTATACATCTTCGTCAGACCAGCCAGTTCAACATGTTCAGACATTTTACACTGCCTTTCTTCCTTAGTGGGTACTATACTTGTTCTCCACCTTTGTGCCAATAAGGTTCTAGCTGCAGCAGTGGCATATAGCAGGGATGTCCAACAGGTCAATCGCGATCAACTGGTAGATACCCGTGAGGTGGTGGTGGTGGTGGTGGTTGTTATTAATGTATTATTATTAAAGATTTTCTTGGTTTACAAAAGTATGTGCAATGTCTCTCTCTCTTTTCCCCCCAAGTAACATTTTTTACAGATCAGTTTCATTTGTTGAGACATTAGGAAGAAAAGGGGGAAAGAGGTGGAGGGGGGAAAGGTGGTTTTGGTAGATTGTGGTCGATTGCTGGGTCCCTTTCCTTAGCGTTGCTAAAATCTATTCCTGCCCCGTCCTCCATTACTGCACGATCTGCAGAATGGAAGCGGAGTTTACTGAGTGAGGCTGCTTGTTTCCTCAGCAATTTGTTGGTGAGTGGCTCAACAACTTTGACCTGAACCCCCCCAAAATGGGGGTAGATCACTGCCAGTTTTTAATTCTGTAAGTGGATCGCAGTCTCTTGGGAGTTGGCCACCCCTGGCGTATAGTAATAAACTCTTTTGGTTTTGGGGGGACCTCCGTTGTTACCATCCCCAAGAGAAAAATCTCAGTTGTTTGGGGGAAATATTTTTTTTTTTAAAAAAAATACCTTTTTAAATTCATTATATAGAGTTTCCCAAAGTTCCTTAATTACTTTACAGGGCTAACACATTTATCCACTGCCCTTCACCAAAATCAATTTCAGGGTGGTTCAAAACAATCTAAAAGAATGAGCACACAGTTAATACTCAAAACACAGCAAAACAAATCAGCAATAAAACAGCAATTAAAAAAAGAACCAAGAGAACAATGTTTTTCTGGACAAAAAAACAGTTTGCCTGTTGTGTAAAAGAGATCAAAGTTGGGATCGAGTAAGTCTCCTTGGGGAAGGCATTCCTTAACTGGGAGGACACAGGTAGAAAAGCCTTTTCTCTGGCTGACTCTTGCCTTGTTTCTGATAGATGAACACATTGATAGTTGGCCTTAGAATTACAGGCAGGTTGAAAGGAGGTTCACCTTCAGGTACTGAGGTCCCAAGCAGATAGCATCAGTGCTTGGTGCAATTCATCAGAAGCCAGGGCCAGGGGGCAGTGTGTGTGTGCTTGTCCCTGTGTGTAAGATAGCAACATCTTTCTAGATTAAACAAGAATGGTCCACCTAGCCCTGCACCCAGTCTCCAGCTGTGGACAGTCAAATACCTTTGGAAAGCTAAGGAGCAGCAACAACCCACATTCATTCAAATTTAGACTGTACTCTGTGGGGCACAGCACTCTCTTTTTTCCTCATGTTGCTCTGTAAAGTGCATTTTAGAACTGTGTAAATATACACCCCCCACATTTTCCAAGGCGGAGGGCCTGCAGCAGAAGAGGACTTCCCCAAATAAAATCCTGAATGACCTACTTTAATTGTTTTAGGTTCTCTGAGGCACCAAACAATGGTCAACCACCCGCACAGCTAAGGCTGTCCAGGGTTTTTAAAAAGTTGATACTGGGCTAATTGGTCCAATAGCAAATGAAAGCTAGATAGATGCTCACATTGGCCAAAGCTTTTCCAGATCATGAAATAAGTGAAACATTATGTCATGGACTGGCTGGGTGCACAGGAGTGGTAGGAGACACCAGCTGGGGAACCCCCAAGGGAACAGCTGGGGGAAGACAGCTCAGAGCCAGGGGACTGGTGGTCGGATGATGAAGAGTGGTAAGAGGGAGAAGACTGGGAGGAGGAAGCTGAAGAGGAAACAGGGTTTAGTGAGCAGGAAGAAGCCGCAGCAGAGAGCAGTCCAGAATCAGAGGCAGAAACAGAGGCTTGGAGAGGAAGGAGGCCAGGAGATTGAGATGTGGTAGGCTACTGAAGAAGCCAGGGGGGTCTCCTGCTCCTCCTGCGACTAGCCCTTCTCCCTTCTGGTCTTCCAGAACATGCAGATAAATGAAGTGGGCAGAGTAAAGAGAGACAAGATGAAGGAGCCTTAGGCTGCTGGGGAAGGAACAGGGGGAGGAGCCTTAGGGAGCGGTGGGAAAGCAGAGACCTTCAGTCTTCACAACTGCTTCATTGGGACAAGACCTCCTGGGAAGTGTTACTGTGATCTCCAGCCTTGTGCTGTTTTGGTTCCTTTGAAAAAGAATTAACTTCACTGACACCAGGTGTATTATTGCTGACCTGCCCCTGATTCTGGCTCCTGATGAATTACTTCTCATATTAGCTGCCATAGATTACTAGAAAGGCCATCTTTAATTTAAAGAAATCACTCCATTTTTAAGTACGAAGGACCCTGGTGGGCTGTTAGCACCAGTTCAAAAAACATTTTTTTGCAACCATGCCTTCAGTCACCTTGCTTTTGGTGAAGTTTGGCATGCCTGCCCCACTGGATCAATGTGTTTTATTTGCATTAACATAACTTATTGTTATCATGTTTGTTATATTGTACGCCACTCAGGTATTATTTCTTAATGAATAATGAATAATAATGAATAATAAATGAATAATAATGAATAATAAATAATAAATAAATACTGAGACATCAGAACCAAAGCAGCAGCCCCCACCCCACCAAAAACAATGTGTGTCCTTAATTTGCAGGCCTGCAGGCTGAAACTGGCCACCATCCAGTTAAACCAGTATTCATTTCTGGGCTTACTGATGGCTACAAGCTGTGGAAGTGGGGGCTATGTTGGGGGAGACATCAGGTTCCAAGTCTGGACAAGTCACAAACTGCCCTCACGATGTGGAACACTGAAAGAACAGGCAAGTGATTTTCAAAGCTTTGTCTCTGACACGGAGCTTCTGAACCAAGAAAAAAGGAAATCTTGTAAAGAGCAATGGAAAAATGTAAACTGATTGAAGCTTGCCACCATTAATAAAAAAGAAAGAACGAGGGATCGGGGGGGAGTTCTATGCCCTCACATAAAACCATATCAGATATTCTTCCTCCTGGGACTGTTCAGCTTTTACTTGTGTACAAAAAAGGCTAATTAAAAGCACATATTAACATAATGCTGTCGAGGCTTCCCGGCACTTCATTCTGATGATGAAGGCACAAGCACCGCAAAATGATGGGCACACCAATCAAACACAAGGCTTTTTTATATTAGAAACAGGAAAGAGGTCTCTGGGGCTTGATTTTTCACTTTTGCTCATTTTAAACAGAACCTATTTTAATCCAAGATAATTTGTAGCAGAAATTAACCAGTAATTGAGAACCATAAATTGTGAGTTAAGCAGCGGGTTCTCTGTTTGTTTGTTTATTCCCTGAAAAACTTTAGCATTGCGTCAACCTATAAAATGGGAGGGGTAGCCAATGCCACAGAAGACAAAATCGGGATTCAGTATGATCTTAACAGGCTGGAGAACTAGGCCAAAACTAACAAAACTTTCAATAGGGACAAATGTAAGGGTCTACACTTAGGCAGAAAGAACCAGCTGCACAAATATGAGATGGGAGACACCTGGATTGCCAGTAGTACATATGAAAAGGATCTAGGAATCTTAGTTGACTACAAGCTTAACATGAGGTAACAGTGTGATGCAGCAGCAAGAAAAGCTAATGCTATTCTAGGCTGCATCAACAGAAGTATAGTGTTCTGTTCAAAGGAAGTAATAGTCCTGATCTGTTCTGCCTTGCTCAGACCACACCTGGAATACTGTGTCCAAATCTGGGCGCCACCATTTTAAAAGGATATTGACAAGCTGGAGCATGTGCAGAGGAGGGCGACCGAGATGATTGAAGGTCTGGAAACCAAGCCTTATGAGGAACGGATGAGGTTGGGTGGCCATGTGTCATGGATGCTTTAGTTGAGATTCCTGCATTGCAGGGGGTTGAACTAGATGATCCTTGGGATCCCTTCCAACTCTACAATTCTATGGTTCTATTAGTCTAACCTAAGCCCATTGCATGTGGGTTCAGCAAGCACTCAATCATGGGTCTGCTCCATCCTGGCATGGAAAATTAAGAAAACAAAACAATTATTTTTTTTGAAAATGCTAATAAAACAGGGAAACTTTTGGCATGGCAATTGAAAATGCACATTTTTTCAATGCTTTCCAAATCTTTTCAATACAGCTCCTCCCTAAAAATATGCATTTCAAAGCAAAATTTGCATTTTTGTTCACACTTTTTTCACCAATAGCCTTACACGGCACTTCCCTTACATGCTTTCCTCAGTTTAAAGGGTTGTTGTAAGGATGTAAAACACTGGAGATTTTTTTTTTTTAAACTGTATTTAGTAAATCCTATTACTAATTATTAATACAGTGTCTTGCTTTATAAAACAGCAGCCTTTGGGGGGGGGGGTTAAGCACGCTGTATCGAGACAGAGTAGGTTTAGAGATCACCTTCAATGCCTGTCAGTCTGTTTCTATTGATTGCTCTGCTGTCAGGGTTCAAAAGTATTACCTTCCGGGTCCTGAAAGGGCTTAGCTAAGAGGATTGATATGTACCTGAGCTCTGCAACATGGGGGTCCTAAATGAAGACAATCCAAGGGTTGACGCTTAGTCCAAACCTGCCATTTGTCTGGGACCAGAATCTCTTTGGATTCAGAGGCCTTAGCGTGAGAGCCAACACCAGAAATGATTGTGGCCACATTTTAAGCAGGCACAAATCTGTCAATTTCAGTTTTCTCATTTTCCCATTCTTAAGTTCAGTTCTACACATTTCCACATTTTTTTTGGAAGTCCTCAAGAAAATCCGTCAGTGTTTTAGTGAGAATTTCTCCTGATATACACCATTTTTGGCAAGGACTATCTCCCAATACAATGCATTTTTTTACTAATATATGCATAGTTTCGCCCTGGACTTTTTCCCCCCAGCCAGAACTCATCAGAGCTCAGCTCCAGCACCTCTCAGGTGGGTTCCATTGCCATTCTAAGAGAACAAGGTTCATGGTGAGCTCCAGCACCATTTTTCTAGAAAAATAGCCCTGGGTTCCCCCAATATACACATTTTAATACACCTTATTTGGTTGGAGAATGGCAGTGCACAATTCAGAGAAATGCAAATGCCAAAGGGTAAGTACATTGGTTCGCACATTGTTTCAGGAAGTGCAAGTTAGAGAGTTTCATGCCAAAATGTATTTCTGCCCCACCCCTACTGGAAAACCTGTGTGTGTGCAGGAGTATACCCTACAGTGCTTTGGGCACAGGGCTTTAAGCATCTGGTTTGTCAGCCAACAAAATGTCAGTCCTAAGAGCTGACCTCTCTTTTGTCTGCGCGGGGCAATGAGATATCCTGCTGGCAAATATGCCAAAGCGGAACGTATTTAGACTACTCTTTTATTAACATAAACCCCCTCGTCATCTTGATTATTATTTTATGATCCTGTTTGCTCCTCTTGACCTCACCCTAACTCAATCTCTTTGGGCTGATTTATTACCATCTAAGTATCACAGTCATCTTGGCCAGGGCAGCCAATCAATTCTGGTATTTAATTTTTGTTTCTCCTTGATTGGGTCTCTGGGTTGCTGACTCCCTTCACACAAAATCAATACTGTATTCCTGGGCTTGAAATGTACTTTGCTGTGCAACTGCAAACAATACCAAATCACAGGCTCCATCTCCACCCACGTTTGCCCTCAAAGCCTGTTGTGCTGCGTGATCAACATCCTTAAAAAAAAATAAAAAATGCACGCACACAACATCTTAATAAATCTAAGCATAATGAACTTCAGAATGCCACTAAGAGCTGTTTATGTTACTTAAAGAAGATTCATATTCATTATAGCATAAGGTGAAACACATTTTAAAGAGCCTGTTCTTGGATAAAACAAGCAATACTGTGTTTAGCTTAAGAGCTTTACGGCAGAAAAGTGGGACCTACGTAGGAAGTTGCTTTATACAGAGTCAGACAAATGGCCCATCTGGCTTGTTGTTTTCTACACTGACTGGCAGCAGCTATCCATGGTTTCAGGCAGAGGTCAATTCCCAGCTCTACCTGGAAAAGCTAGGGACTGAAACTGGGACTTTCACGCAAAGCCCTTTCCAAAGCAGAAATTCCAAAGGTGACAAATCACAGTCAGATAGTTTGCCCTACAACATCTAAAGGTTACCTGGGTTTGGATGAAGAAAAGGAAATGGATGCCTCATATTCCTGCCCTTTTGGAAGTTATGACCACATGAGCAGCAACCTCAGCTTAACAAGTCAGTAATGTCTGGCACAAGTCATTTCGGGTATTCAGAAATTTTACCTCTTTGTCATGACTGGAACACTTATGTAGCCGGTCTATAGGAGGATAGTTGAAGTCACCCACAATGATAACAGTTCCTTGACTGCATTCCTTGACTGCATTCCTCATATCAAGATCTCCATGAGCATTTTGACAATAGCACAACCACAGCAGGGGAAAATGAGACTCCTCTGAAGGCAGGTAGTGCACACACAAGAGAGAACTCAAAGTAAACCCCTCCGGGCATGCCTCCAATCTTGCAGCACTGTTCATAAGAGGACACTGTTCTACAATGGAAGATCTGCTCTCAAGGTCCTCCTCAAAAATGAGGTGGATTGTGACTGAGAAGGGGGTCCTCAACTGTGGGTCTGTGGAATTCTCTGCCCAAGGAAGGCTCAGTGTGTCTTGACAGCATTTTTATTCCAGTTTTGTATCGAACTATGTTGAGAACTAGGGACGCGGGTGGCACTGTGGGTTAAACCACAGAGCCTAGGACTTGCCGATCAGGCGGTTCGAATCCCCGTGACGGGGTGAGCTCCTGTTGCTCGGTCCCTGCTCCTGCCAACCTGGCAGTTCGAAAGCACGTCAAAGTGCAAGTAGATAAATAGGTACCACTCCGGCGGGAAGGTAAACGGCGTTTCCATGCGCTGCTCTGGTTCGCCAGAAGCGGCTTAGTCCTGCTGGCCACATGACCCGGAAGCTGTATGCTGGCTCCCTCGGCCAATAAAGCAAGATAAGCGCCGCAACCCCAGAGTCGGTCATGACTGGACCTAATGGTCAGGGGTCCCTTTACCTTTACCTATGTTGAGAACTGCTCTATAAATAAAGTGGTATACAGAGGTTTTTAAATCTGCGAGGGAGCAACATTTTACCTTTCCCAATGGCTGCAAACATTTGGGTCATCTGGATTTAAGGAGATGGTGGTTTTCAGAAGGAGAGACAGGGCGAGGACTTTGAGATTCCACCACAGGAGGAGGCAGAACATCATCGCTGCTTCTAAGCAAAGGAGAGAAAAGCATTAAGACAAACAATTGCTTCCTAGTATCATAAGTAACCAGTTATAGCTTCTGGTACATTTTATGCCAGTCTGGTGTAGTGGTTAGAGTGTTGGAGTTGGAGTGTTACCATCTCTCGGCCTAAAAGATGTGCTACCCAGCACGTCAGGAATCAAAGCTTTAAAAAAAAGAGAGAGAAAACTGAAGGCCAAAGCATCTGTTGGCATTAATTTTCTCCATCAGCAATGTGTTCTTTCCGCAATTCCTATGCTCATTTTTTTAAAAAAAGAGATTAATTTTTTAAAAAAGTTTTCCTTAAAGTGAACCACTGAGGCATTATAATAGCTTACTTCTACACTTACCCAAGACAGAAACCAGCTCTTGTTAATTTTAACGGAGTTTGCAAGTGTCAAGCGCAAGGCTGCCAAATCTGCCTCCAAAACATGGCTACTACGGATTATGATTGATTGACAGAAAATCAATTGAATTTTCAGGTCTTATTACGGAGTTCGGAGAAGAAATCCATTTGCTTTTGAGGCACCATTTTAGAAAGTTCTCGCTCGACCTAAAGCTTTAAGGGCTATGATATACCTGAGAGATAGACTTCAGCTCCCTGCCATTGCAATTAATGATGGCTGAATCTGCCAGTTACAAGCTGCCCTCCATTTCTCATTTCCCCCTATGTTTTAAGTTTAGTTTGTTACATTTCCCCCATTAGCTTGCAATTAAAAAATATATACTATTTTTTCCTCCTATTATACACAATTTTGTATGCAGTTTTCCCTTATGCAAGTTAAAGTTATATTCACATATATACATGCACTTTATGAACACTTTCCCCTGATATATACATTGTTTGTTGAAGAACTACACTGCAAAATTTCAGAGAAATGCAAATTTTGAAGGATGGTGTGGTGCTTGGGGTATTTTTTTTGAAAGTGTGAATTAGGCAGGTTCATATCAAAACAAGAACTGGGTTTCTCCCTTTTCTGTAGTCTTTCACTCCCTGGGATCTCGATAATGTTCTACATTCACAAAATGCAAATGACAAATGGCATGGTTGATGGTGGCCCCCAGGGATAGAGTTTCCCTCCTTCTGGAGGACAAGCCAGAGTCAGAGCCTCACAGGTTTTTGCAGGGGGTGTATGCAACCCTTTAGGATCCTTACACATCTTTGGTGTTTAGGATGCAATGTGGCAGGACTGTCCTTAGAGCAATTCCCCTATGAGGAAAGACTGTAGCACTTGGGAATTTTTAGTGCAGAGAAAAAGCAAGGAACAGGTGATATGGCAGAGGTCTATAAAATCATGTGTGGCATGGAGAAAGTGGATAGAGAAGGAATTGAGATTGTCTATATTTATTAGTAGCTTGCATTAAGAGTTTTGCTGCACATTTTTATAACATCTGTTGTTGTTTTACTTTTGCATACGCTGCTTAGAATTTGGGCTTGCAGATCAGAAGGCTGGCGGTTCAAATCCGCACAATGGGGTGAGTTCCTGTGTCTGTGTCCCAGCTCCTGCCTACCTAGCAGTTTGAAAGCACACCAGTGCAAGTAGATAAATAGGTACCGCTCTGGCGGGAAAGTAAACGGTGTTTCTGTGTGCTCTGGTTTCTATCACGGTGTTCTGTTGCACCAGAAGTGGTTTTGTCATGCTGGCCACATGACCCGGAAAGCTGTCTGTGGACAAACACCAGCTCCCTCAGCCAGAAAGCGAGATGAATGCCACAACCCCATAGTCGCCTTTGACTGGACTTAACCGTCCAGGGGTCCTTTACCTTTTTTTTTTTTTACCTTTTATAGAAATAGTCTAAATAAATAAATATGTTCACCATAGAAAAGCATTGTATTACTTCAACAAGCCTTCCACAACTTGCCACCCTCCAGATGTCTTAGCCTACAACGCCAATCAGCCAAAACTAACATAATGTTGAGGTTGATGCAAGTTGGAGTCCAAAACATTTGCAGGGCACCAGGTCAACAAAGGCAGCTAGAGGAGCTAGCCAAAAAATGCACCAAACTTATGTTTTGATGCCAGATACCATCTCAGCAATGCATAAATGGTACCAAGAAATAACTAAAATAATTAAAACACCTGTTCATGCTTCCCCTCAGTTTTTTTTGTTGAACATGTGGACTGACCAAAGGCCTTTTTTTTTTTTATACCGAAGATCTTCTTACATGGATGCTGATAGGATTTCCATAGTGCAACGTTAGTGGAAAACACTACATAATTTGAGTATTTCCTTACGGACTCCTGCCATTGCAGGAAAAATAACACAAAACTACATGCTTCCAAGGGAAAAGAGGGCCCTGAACATTTCAATTCTGTTTGGTGGGATTTTATTTCTTCTGTTTCAGATATGGATATGCAACAATCACTCCCAGAGTGATGTCAAGAAACATGGTTGTCTCGAGTTAATGTCAAGTGTAATTATTCCTCATGCTTATAACTGTATAGGAGCTGCCTTGCTTGGGGTATGCTAAGCTGATCAGTTATGAAATATTATTAAAATCAATAACAAAGTAAGGCAAAAATGGCCAAGTCTCTCTTTGTCGAGACACTTCAGAAAGCTAAAATCCAGAGCGGCTGCCATTTCAAGCACAAAGCACTTTGTAGCAAGAAGAGGCATGAGCAAAAAAATAAAATAAAATCAATCCTGAGGGAAGGAGGGTAACTTAGCAGAAATGTTAAGATGAACACTAAGATTAGTGGGTTAGTGGAGAGAAGGTATTTTCATCTCGTTATAATGAAACTGGCAGTGAATGGCTTGGTGTCAATGAGAAAGCTGAGGTAATAAAGTTAAAAGAGAGAGAAAGGAGGCTTAACCATTTGGAAGTGATGTGATGGATAATGGGAACACACAACCCAATCAGCTATAATTAACAAAAACACATCATGTTGTGAAAAAAATTTCCTCAGAACAAGATTTTTCTCTCAGGCACTGCTTCACTCTGGCCCATCCTTTGGCCCAGTTTTGACCTGAAGTGGTCAACCTCTTGTCAGGCTGTTGTCACTTCAGATGGTGGGCTGGGGTTAAAAAGCCTTCATACAAAAAGATTCCTTGGATATAGAAAATTAGTATGTCAGGGTTTTCCATGGGCCTCAGCCTAGCCACCTTCCTAAGGTTTACCACCTCAGTGAAAACAAGGCCTTGTTTTCTCCTGAATCATGGCCGAAATCTGATTGTGCCTTAGTTGTTTCACTTTATTTATTGAAAGGTTTTTTTGGGGGGGGGGGGGTAATTTACATTGGAAAAAACCCAGTCCCTGCTATTGGACTTAAAATCTAAAAGACATGACACAAAAGGAAAAGGATTCACAGAGAAGGGTAACAATAAACAGCGAACTCAAGCGCTAGTTCATTGTTATAATGTTATTGTAATGACCACCTGAAATGGAAAGATTGGCCACCTGTCAAATATGTCCAAAGTGAGCTCTATTTATGTTGTTTAACTGAAACAAAACAAAAAGCAAACTAAAAGTTGAATTTGCAAGTTTTTAACAGTCTCACCTCAGTGTGCTGTAAATCCCTTGTGGCTATGAATCCATCAAGTATTCAGAGTTCATTGGCAAGAGAAAGAACCACTCTGCAGGCTTTTCAGACGTCCTTCAGAAACTGCAGAGAGAGAAATACACAGCTGAACAAAGGGAAGGAGAAGAAGTGAATTAAAAAACAGATGTAGATAGGTGTCTTGACGGAGGAAATCCCTACTTGCAAATATTTGCTCAAGTAATGCCAGAGTGAAATTGTGCTGGATGTACCAGCGACCAGATGACCAAAATGAGGATTTTTCAAATGCAAAAGCTAATCAGCATTTCCTATCACATTCAGGTTAAATATTTAAAAAGTGGAGGAGTAAGGAATGGGGAATAAAGCTAGGAAACAAGAATAAGGAAGATCAGGACAGACATTTAGGGCTCTCTCCAAATTGGGGGGAGGCTGTTGGAGGATATTCTGCAACATGTCATTAATGTAATAATACTGCATTAGTGATGGGTTTATACTGGCCTGTCCACACATCATTCTGTTTTATTAGATGTTTTGCCATGCTTTCCCAGTGCTATTACATTACTGCTGTCTGAAGGCTGCTGCACAACAAAAGCAGAACAAAAAATCAACCAGAACATTTTGTGGTATAAGAAGTTAAAAGATTTCAGCAAGAAATTATGGGACATGCAGCAAATGGAAATGAAGCAGTATGTCTGCCTCAGAACTTTTGCAGGCACAAACAGTGTTGAAATTGAAATAGTGTAGGAACTTCCCAGTACCATCACAAGCACAAATCATCATGAATGCATACTGAAAGAGACATCTGGAAGAGCCCTATATAGACTGAAGAGTGACTTGAAGGTTCAGGCTGAAAGAAGCCATGGTGAGCCACATTCCAAGTTATTTATTTATTTCAAACCTTTTAAACCAACTTTCCACACAGAACTAGGATATATTAGTTATTGTAGAATGGAGAAGGGGGACTATAAGCATAAAGCAAAGAACTGACTGTTTGGGGATCTTTGCAGCCCATCCAAGGACTACAGGGTTGCATAGAGGAGTTCCCCATCCCCACATTCTGTTCTCATTTCAATCCCTTAAGAGATGGGTTAGACTAGACCACATGACTCTCTCTGAAAATCAACCAGTAACTTTCTAGCCTCCTACGTCTTTGGCTAATTAAATAATAAATGACCTTTTAAACTGCGGGGCAGTATTGGTTTTGTTTGTTACTATGTTATGCATTTTAGTTTTTATATTGTAAACTGCTCTGTAATCCTCAGATGAAGGGAGCTATAGAAAGTTAATACATAGTGGATATTTCTCCTAATATTTGTATGCAATTTTCCCTAATATGCACAGGGTTGCAAAACCATTTTGCCCAGCACATAACACATTTTTGTATGTTGTCTTCACTAATATATACATTCATATGAACACTTTACCCCCAGTCTTTGCATTTTTGTACTTGGCTAGAGAACTGCACTGCAAAATTTGGAGATGTGTGAATTTCAGAAGACAGCTGCGTTTTGGTACGTGTGTTGTTTCAGAAGGCACAAATTAGGTGATTTGTCTTTAAATGTGAACTGAGTCAAATTTCTCTCTTGTCCTATCATATGTCAGCCTAAAAGCAAAGGAGCTGCTCTCTTGCCCGTTCCAAAAATAACTCAATTGCACAACAACATCTGGTTAGTCCTTTCCCTTGTGCAATATTGCACCAGCACAACCGATACACTGCTAAGTGACTTTAACTTAGAGCTCATCCATACGTCTGTTTGTCCCATGCCTGGACATCACAGATCCGAGCAGTTTTGTCTTTGCCCTACCACCTTCCCTTGGAAAACCTGCTCTTTGGCAATAAATCAGAACAAATGGCAATCCTTAGAAAACCTATATGCTGTTTGCTCTGATTCAGTGCTAAACCATCGGTTTTCCTGGGGGGAAGCAGAGGAGCAAACAAAGTATGGACAAGCCCTTAGTTTCATTGGGTTGTATCCAATGTAGTACAATATACTAAGAAATTTGGAAGCTAAAGAACAGGGAATACACATGATAAATAAATAAATAAATATTTAAAAGTAGTTACTTGTTTTAAAGCCACAGGTAGGCAAGAAAAGCAAGTGAATTAAAACCCAACTTTTGGCTGCCGATCCACAGCAGTCCTTGCATTCAGATGCTTGCATGATTCAGTAGGAGATGCATATTTCTACTTATCCCAAAAATGTCAAAGGATACTGGGGGAATATGTAAGTCTGGAGGGTGTGCAAGTAGACACTGCATTAAAGAAGTACAAATTAATATTTTTCTTCCCTGACTTTTAATGCTAATGAATTCATTCGACTCTTCAAGAGGAACTCCCAAGATTGTAATTTAAATCAGATCAAGATTTCTGGACATTAAGCACTAAATTCCCAAAGACATTTTATGAAAATGGATCAGGAATGTGAGATTCTTTTGGATGGAGTGGGAGACATAATCCTCCTCCTTGCCCAATTTCAAAGAAATTGCTGCTGGAGAAACAGAGTACAGGTGCACTGAGTCATCCGTGGAGGAAAGAATACATTAAAACCAAACTCAAGCCCAAAGACTAATGACCAAGAAAACCACAGAGTTGTGCAAGAGTCTTAAATACTCATCCTCTCTCAAGGTTTCTGTATATGAGATAATGAACCACCGAATCACAGCACAGCTTACTGCTCACTAATGACCTCTTTCCTCAACCAGAGGCTGGGAGGGTTTCCTACAGCAACCCAGGGCTGTCTTTGAACTTTCACTTTAACCCCATTTACTCAAAACAACATTATTGTGAACTGGCTCTCTTCAAAAGGGAGACAAGCTAGATTCTGTTATTATGAGACTCCTAAGATGAGTGAGTCGTGATTAGAAGCATCAAAACCAATCAAAACAAATGTAGTGGTTCTAGGGGTTGCTCATGCGTAAGCCGGTGCAAACACCTGGCTGGGTTGCCTGAGTGAACCTTTTCTGTCCGGACAGCCACTCACCCGTGGCTGTCTCAATCGCTGGCAGAATCAGTCAGTGGGCGTTTCTTAAACTTCTTCCAGCAAAGAAGCTCTTTGACGCCTAGTCTCCTCCTACTCTCTCTGCGCGGAAGCCTGCGCAAGGAGGGCGTAGGCAGCGGAGGACCTCTACTCTCCCCGCTGGTCCCCGGCAAGGAGTCATGGGACCGCCTCGCCGCTTCCCCCATCTGCCCCCCTTCTCCACTGGTGCTACGCTGATTCTCTTCCCCAGAAGATGGGCTGCCTCTCCCAATCCCGGGACGCTCTCTGGAATCCCTCTGGATTTTGCTCTCTCCCTGATGGCAGTTCCCTGACAACAAACAAGTGGGAGCACACATATTTTGCACGTATATTGTTTGATCAGAATTTTTTTATACGAGCGCTAAATAGGGGAAAATTTAATTTTTAAAAAAAAAATGAACATGCTGAGAAAACCAGAAGTGCTTGATGCTGGAAAAATTATTCTGCAGGGGTAGAATGGGAAAGGAGATGGAAGCAGACCGTCCCCAATGACACTCATGGAAAAGCACACCGAAGACAGTTCAGGAACTATTTCAAGACCAGTTCAGAAGAGGGACAAATTTTTCTTCGGGTTTGTCACGGATTGAAATTTGTCACAATTCAGCAGGTTTTCCCAGGGAAAATAGAGCAACAACCCCCCCCCCCCCACTTTTTCAGACCCATGATAACAGAGCGATACAAAATACTAGCAATCACAGGACAAACGAAAGTGTGGATGAGCCAACGTGGGCATTATTGCACCTACTTTTAATTCTGTGGGATAAGTTATAATACTATTTAAATGGTGGACCACATTCCCTCCTGTGCAACCTTCTACGGGCCACATGCTATCAGCGGGTGGGACCAGCAGCAGACGTGGGCTTAGCAATTAATGCTAATTTTACCTTTTACAGTAGGGTTGTTTACACACACACACACACACACACACACACACACAACCCTAGGCAAGCAGGAAGCATTATCAGAGTTCAAGGACACATTCCAGCCAAGCACAAGCACTCAAGGAGGGTGCAAAGCAGGGCTGATGAGGAGCATGCCATGGAGAGCAGGTGGTGTGGCCAGAGAGGTATGGCCTAGGGAGAGTCCTAAGGGCCTGTCAGGAGTCCAGGTTCGCAGCTTGATAACACAGTAAGCGTAGGTAATTAAAAAGGAGGATTTATTGCAAAAACAAACAGATAGCTCCGGACAGCTCTAACAAAGCCTCCGACATCATTACTCAAGATGACCCTTCTGAAGATTTCCTCCAGTGTCTACAGAATATATTGAACCAATGCCCCTTACATCTCTTGTTTTGCTTCCTATCTAGAAGCCCTCCCATCCACTGACTCCTTGGACTTATTGGATTAGCTCCAGCCTCTTCCTTTTCTGACAAACTGTCTCCTTGTCTATTCACGCCTATTTGAGCTTTGGCTGTGTTCTAGCTTGCTCTCAGCTACTGTCTTATCAGCCCACCCGTCAAGGTCAGGAAGAGCCGAATTCTGCAGCTGCCAGCTCTCTCCTGCCTGACCAACATCAAAGCCTCCCTGTTCCTGGCTGCTTTCTGCATTTGGCTGCAAACCTTCGCTTGGAGCTGGCTCATTCCTGACGGGGCTAGACAGAGAGTCCTGGAAGGCCTGAGGGTCCCTATACCTGATTAGGCAAGCCACTGATGAAAGCTCCGGTGTTGAACTGGCTCCAGTTGTTACCTCTGAATCACACTGAAGCTTTTGAATTTTGACATTCATTGTCAACACCTTATGGCGGTCTCCCCTTTCCAAGAACCAGCCTTTAATTTTCATAAGCTACTCCAGGGATGCAATGACAAATAGAAACACAACTGGATCCGACACCTATTGCAATTTAATTTTGCATAATTTCACTCATCTTTCATCTCCGGTAACGTCTAACTCATTTATTATCCATTGTTTCTCCCAAAGGTGGGGCTTCTTTCCAGGAAATTATTAGCAAAAGCACCTAGTTTTCCAGTAACAGAGCAGGGTGACAACAATCCATCAGAAAAATTGGTGGGCAAGTTCCTTCAAATTAATATGTCAAAAACATCAAGAAGCAAGAAGCAGTCAGAGTAGTGAGAGATGCAGACTGACCTAAACCATTCCCAGTGAATGCTGAAGCCTGAGCCTTTGTTTTGCAGCTGGATCACTGAGATCATCCAGAGGAGTGCTGTTACTTGTACCTCATGTTACAGAGGACCTACTGGCTTTCACTAGAAGATGGACATTTAGTGCCGCAGCTATTCCGCAGGCATCCTCTCTTGTTATTTCTGCTATCGGACAGGACAATGCACTTGCTTAGGGTTTTTATTCTTTGGATCAGATACTCAGTCTAAATAATTTCCTACTGTTTCTATGAGGCCATAGCTCTGTGGTGGAGCACATGTTGTACATGCAGAAGATCCCAGTTTGACCCCCAGCGGCATCTCCAGGTAGCGCTAAGAGAGACCCCTGCCTAAAACCCTGGAGAGCCACTGCCAGTCAGTGTAGACAATACTGAACTAGAGGGACCAATGCTCTGACTCAGCATAAGGCAGCTTCATGTGTTCCTATGCGGTCTGATATTTTATTGAATATATTGTGCTCTGCACCACTGTGTTTTATTGTATGAACTGGTGGTATATAACCTGGCATCCCTAATGTGATGTTCATAGATACCCCTGTGCCCTCTGGTGCCTGTCAAGGGCTCCTGCCCCTCCTATTTATTTAGATTGAGGGTTATGGTTTTGGGCCTGTGGTTATTTTGTTGAGGGAATGTCTGTTTTTAGGGTGTGTTGCCTGTTTGTTTTGTTTTTTTAAAAAATCTGTGCTTCTTTGTGGGTATGTAAAAGTGTTTTGCTTATTTTCTGTAGGAGTGGGGGGAGTCTTCAAAGCGTCCAGTTTTCTTCTGTGAAATGGGAAAGTGCCCGGGGGAAATAACCCGTACAATTTTCCAATGCAGCATCTCTCTGAGGCATTGTGGGAAATCCCTAAGGGAACTCCCAGGTACTTTTCAAAGGGAAGCACAGATCACAGGGTGATAATTCTACTGCTGGTCCCTGACCTCTTCTGAAGGAGAAATACATCCAATATTCTGCTGAATGTGAATTATATTAATCAAATATGTTCCCGTTTCCCTCACAAGGAGTTCTAACCTTAAAAATAAACCAGAGCAGTTAGCAGCAAGTCAGCTGGCACAAAAATCAGCCTGGCCCAATCTAAAACAAGACAGGTTGCCACCCTACTGGTTTTATTATTTCTGGATTTATGATCTCAGTGCTTCCGTTGGCGCTGCGTTTTCAAACTGCCAGCAGACCTTCTCCCCCAAGGCAGTACGTTTTAATCCCCCATATGCCCCCCCCCAGCTCCCCAAAGAACCTCCCTGCCTGGCAAAACCTTGGCATAAAACCATCTTTACAACTGCCCTGCAGATATCTTTCAAAAGCAAACAGCCGCACAGCATGGGATTCATTCCAGGTGACTTCCAATTCCCGGTGGGTGTGTTCAGATTTAATTACGGTGGTCCGTGGAGGGTTCAGGAGCCGTCTGCAGGCTCAGAGTGACAACTCTTAGCATCTGCTAGGCCTCCTGGGACACCATCTGTGTTGTGCAGAAAGAGGGTCAAGAACTTATAAATACGACTGATTCTTCCCCTTGACTTGACAACGTTTTTGCCCATATTTTTTAGGAAACAGTTTATAAGTGGCAAGGGCATTCCTAGATCCATAGAATGGCACAAATTTAGATTTTTAAAAATTGTATAAACTAACCTATACATACAGGTGTGAATTTACGACCTCTCAGAGGGAAAGTCACTCTGTAAGGAAAATAAAAGCAAACACTTAAGAAATAGAGGGGAAGAGGGAGATGAACAACATATCAAGACTGTTGGACCAGACACTAACATTAGCCCTGCTAGGTGGAATATCAGCAGATCTTGGTAGCAAGAAGGCCTCCAGACTTATCAGCCTTCAAAACAAGGTAGAACTTGATTTGACTTCCTCGAATGCCATTCCTATACTGCCATTACAGGTGCAAATGGGGTGGTCCTTCCTTCCCACCACCCCCACCCTCCAAGTTTCATTTCTCCCCTAAGAGATTCCCTGCACACCCAATAGATGCAGGCTTGGACTGCGCTTTCCCCTTGACATGCTGCTTTCCTACACAAAGGGAATCTTCCCTTCCATGGGTGTTCCAACTGCCTGATGGTGGGCAGCTTAATGTGTGAACTGGCTCCATTTAAAAGTTGTCTTGAGGGACCATCACTTGTGCAATATGAACACTCGGTGCTAAAAACCATTGTTTAATGCAGGAGTAGACTACAACTCCCATCATCCCTGCCTACTGGGCCATGCAGGTTCTGCTTTGGTGCCTCTCACTGGCATCTGGGTTGGCCACTGTGAGAACAGGATGCTGGACTAGATAGTCCCCCTTTGATATGATCTATCAGAATCTTCTTATGTTCTTATGGTGACTGGGACTAATGGAAGTTGTAACCCCACAAAGTCTAGAGGCCATCATATTGGCTGCCCCTGGTTTACTTTGGCATCACAGCATGGCCCTGATAGCTGAATGGTGCAGACTGCCCAGATGACAGAACCACTTTGTGGAAAACTTTGACCAGGGGGACAGTAGGAAATATGATTGATCAGGGAGGCAGTGTGCAAGATCTTCTGAATAAGACTGCAATTCTACAGAGGCTTAAAGGGACCCCTGACCATTAGGTCCAGTCGTGACCGACTCTGGGGTTGCGGCGCTCATCTCGCTTTATTGGCCAAGGGAGCCAGTGTACAGCTTCCAGGTCATGTGGCTAGCATGACTAAGCCGCTTCTGGCGAACCAGAGCAGTGCACAGAAACGCTGTTTACCTTCCCGCCAGAGCAGTATCTATTTATCTTCTTGCACTTTGACGTGCTTTCAAACTGCTAGGTTGGTAGGAGCAATGGGAGCTCACCCCATCACGGGGATTCGAACCGCCAACCTGATCGGCAAGTCCTAGGCTCTGTGGTTTAACCCACAGCGCCACCCGCGTCCCCAACAAAGGCTTATCTAGTAGTAAAAACCATCTTCACTTCCATGCAAACATTCATAGGGGCAGACAGAACAAGATTTTAAAAATTAATATCGTTCTCAGCCCTCCCTCCCACCTCCCTCTTCTGTCTGGGCTTCAGAGAAATTCCTCTCTGCTGCACTGCCTTAGAAAAGGGTCATTCCTTCTGCCAAGCTGAAAAAGCAACCAGGGTCATATGCCAAGCCTGTGCTTTATCATCCGCCCAGCTCTCGTCCATAAAACACACTAAAGACTAACTGTCCTCCTTCAAGAGAAAGAAACATTCGTTACAAAAGGGAAAGGGAAAGAAGCAACCTCTGGGCACTTTCCCTTCAGTTTGCCTCTCACATCAATAATGGCCCTAAGAAGGAAAATGGAAATGAAACTGTGAAGAGATGCAGCTTGGATTTTCTCTAGGTTTCTGTTGGTTTGGGGGCAGGAGGATTGCTTTGAAAAAAGTCAAGGGCCAGAAAGCCCTTGGATGCTCAGGGTTTGTGCATGTGTGTGTGTGTTTGTTTGTGTATGTGTGTAGTTGTGTATGTGTGCGTACACACACACATATTAACTTTTGATCATGTTCCCAGACCATAAAGCAGCCTCCTCCAGCCTGATGTATTTATTTCATATAAGGCATTTCTATACCATGTAGTCATTCACATTTCTAAGTGGTGTTCATAGAAACAAACCATACACTCTATGTAACAATAAAACAAATTACCTTGAAACCAAACACTACCTTGAAGTGCCTACCACTTACTTCCAGGTGTTTTTGACAACAAACTCCCATCATCCTTGACCACTGGCCATGCTGGCTGGAGCTGATGGGAGATGGAGTCAAACAACAGCTGGAGGGTGCCACGTTAGTTATATCTCCTTGAGGGGGAGGTTGATTCTGGAATGGATGGACTTTTTAGTCTGACCCAGAAAAATAAAAATAAATTTTTCCATCTCTTTCTACATTGCTGGGTGGTGGACCTGTGGCTCTCTAGATGCCCATGGTGGCCAGGGATGATGGCAGAAAAGGCTAGAAAGTCACAGGTTGCCCACCTCTGTTCTACACATTCCAAAAGGATATCTGGCAGGATCTGACAGGCTGTTGGCTTGGATAATCAGCACACAATAGTTGTATTTACAAGAAGATTTATTGTATACAATCATTAACCTCAAAGCTGCTCACACTAGCGACCATCCATCAAGATGAAGTTGAGGCATCTCAGCTCAAATTGCGCCTCCAACAGGAAATAATAATAATAACAGTAATAATAATAATAATAATAATAATAATTTATTATTTATACCCCACCCATCTGGCTGGGTTTCCCCAGCCACTCTGGGTTGCTTCCAACAGAATATTAAAATACAATAGTCTACTAAACATTAAAAGCTTCCCGAAACAGGGCTGCCTTCAGATGTCTTCTAAAAGGCTGGTAGTTGTTTTTCTCTTTGACATCTGGTGGGAGGGTGTTCCACAGGGCAGGTGCCACTACCGAAAAGGCCCTCTGCCTGGTCCCCTGTACCTTGGCTTCTTGCAGCGAGGGAACCGCCAGAAGGCCCTCAGCACTGGACCTCAGTGTCCGGGCAGAACGATGGAAGTGGAGATGCTCCTTCAGATATACTGTACCGAGGCTGTTTAGGGCTTTAAAGTTCAGCACCAATACTCTGAATTGTGCTCGGAAACGTACTGGGAGCCAGTGTAGGTCTTTCAAGACTGGTGTTATGTGGTCTCGGCGGCCGCTCCCAGTCACCAGTCTAGCTGCCAAATTCTGGATTAGTTGTAGTTTCCGGGTCACCTTCAAAGGTAGCCCCACATAGAGCGCATCGCAGTAGTCCAAGGAAACACGAAAGCGCCCACCCTCTTCTTTAATTGACGCCTTTCCTTGACCTTTGTTCTTCTGCGAGCCTTGGGACTCTTGGGGTCGTATCCACCTCTTCCCTTGCAGAAGATTCCCCTCCCCTGTGAGGTGACTAACAGCTGCTCCTCAGAGAACTAGCCTCCGTCCAGCCCACTCTCACTGTACTGATAATGTGTAGGCCTCTCCTCCTTCTGAGAAGGGGGGGTTGTAGCCCACTGCCTTTGGCTGGCTGAGAAAGAGGCTTTCTTCCTCTTCTTCCTCTGACTGACTATCCCTCCACTCAGACTGCTCATCTTAACTGTCGGAAGTCATGTCCATGACAATATCAGAGTCATCCCAACAAGGAAATGGCGTGCCCCCGTTTTTTAGAATGTTTTTGCATCACTCCTCTTGAATTATGCAAAGCATCTTGCAACTGGGAAGTGGCAGACTTTGTGCTTTCTTTTTCTCTTTTTCGACTTTGTGCTTTCTTAGAATACTGAAGTCCACCAACTGGAGGCATGTGCAAAAGACTTGCACTTCACATGAAAGGACTTGGTGCTTTTGAGCAGTTTCTGTGCACAGAGATCTTGTTTTGAGTGTGGGCACTGAGCTGAGCTCTTAGTGCTTCCTCACACAAAAATCCATTCCTGTTTACCTCAAGCCCTCTTCATTTCAGCAGGCTCCAAACATGAAAGTTCTCTGCAACGATTCAGAGAAATCTGAATGCAATATTCCCCCAAAACTGTTTCCTGTGGGGATGGAGGATGGAAAGCACAAGTAAATAAGCTGGGGGCAAATTGGCTTTCTCAATTATGCCAGTCAGAAGCAAACTGATCATTAGTCCATTTCAGATTTGCCAACTTTGCCCTGAGGCACGCTTGAAAAATACTCTCTGGGTGCTACAAATGTGCTGTAGCTATATAAGAGCACAGGTGGTTCAAAGAAGATAGGCTCAAAAGGACAGAAACTGAAGACTGCCTCAACAGAAACCCAGTAAGTAGCTAGACTGCTTTTCCATAGGTCTCCAAGTGATTGTGACCTGTAACCTGAAGATGGTCTTTTTTCACTTCCAGTATTAATAAGGCTGAATGATGAAGTTATTTTGTGAACTGAAGTTGATAGGTTGGTTGAATTCCTGCTGCAACTCCCCAATCAGAAAAAGTTACAACATTGGGGGCTTTTTAGTTTAGAGAAAAGGTGAATAAGAGATGCATGGCATAGAGAAAGTGTACAGAGGAAAGTTTTTTCTCTTTCTCTCATAACATTAGAACTCAAAGGCAACGGATGAAGCTGGATGTTGGAAGATTCTGGACAGAACAAAATAATATAATCATAGAATTGTAGAGTTGGAAGTGATCCCAAGGGTCATGTAGTCCAACCCCCTGCAAAGCAGGAATCTCAGCTAAAGCAGCCATGGCAGATGACCATCCAACCTCTGCTTAAAAACCTTCAATGAAGGAGAAATCCACAACCTCCAAGGGAAACTGTTCCACTTTCAAACAGCTTCTATTGTCAGAAAACTGATGTTTAGTCAGAATCTCCTTGATTAGAACTTGAATCCACTGATTTGGGTCCTGCCCTCCAGAGCAGGAGAAAACAAGCTTGCTCCATCTACCATGTGACAGCCCTTTAGACATTTGAAGATGGCTATCATATCTCCTCTCACCCTCCTCTTTCCCAGGCTAAACATACCTGCCTCCCTCAACCATTCCCCATAAGGCTTGGTTTCCAGAGCCTTGATCATCTTGGTCCCCCTCCCTCTGCAAATGTTCCAACTTGTCAACATCCTTCTTAAACTGTGGTGCCCAAAACTGGACACGATATTCCAGGTGTGGTCTGTGCATAGTTACACTATGAGAGTCCCTCCCTCTGGAAGCAGTGACAATCGCCAACTTGGATGGCTTTAAACAAAGATTAGACGAAGTCGTGGAGGATAACGCTGTCAATGGCTAAGCACCAGAAAAGCTATGTTCTACCTCCACTATCAGAGCCAATATGCCTCTGAAAGCCAGTTCCTGGAAATGGCAGGTGGGGAGAGATGCTGTTGTGCTCACGTTCTGCTTGTGGGCTTCCCACGGGCATCTGGTTAGCCACTGTGAGACAGAGTACTAAGTATCTCCAGTATCCCAAGGCAGCATACCTCTGACCACCTATCGCTTGGAAACACAAAAGTGCAATTAAGGGTTGCACTTTTGTGTATCGCTTGGAAACACAAAAGTGCTTACAGGCTTCCCATTAGTTGGCCAGTGTGAGAACAGGGCTCCTCTTCGGTTATCAGGTGGCTCTTTTTTGTGATATTATACCCATTTTTTGTATGTGTTAGGTGCCTTGGAAACCTCCATGACATAAAAAATTAAAATGGAAATAACACAAATCCCGTCATTTCCATAGAAAATATAAAATACATTTATCGAGAGGCAGGATCTCCGGTCACAAATGTTTGGATTGCTGATCCACAGCAGTTCCCAGAGGAGGTATTGGAAGAGGCGAACCTTGCAGCCTTGCCAAGGAGCTGTATTTGCGCCCCCTGTCCCTTGCACAGGACTGCTGCAATGGCCCATGCCAGCAATCAGATTCTTCTGCCAAGGTGCCCAGAGGAGCCTGCACACCTCATCCAGCCACCCAAAGCAGTGTACAGGTGGCCCAGTGAGCGCACAGATGGGCAGAAGGGGTCTATGCTAAGTGAAGAGGCATGGTTTTTGTGCCCCACTGGGCATGCACCCTTGATTGGAGCCAATCTCACCAACCCCTAACTATGCCCCTGGGTAGTAGAGAGTCCCAAGGACTGCAAGAAGATCAAACCTATCCATTCTGAAAGAAATCAGCCCTGAGTGCTCACTGGAAGGACAGATCGTGAAGCTGAGGCTCCAATACTTTCGCCACCTCATGAGAAGAGAAGACTCCCTGGAAAAGACCCTGATGTTGGGAAAGATGGAGGGCACAAGGAGAAGGGGACGACAGAGGACGAGATGGTTGGACAGTGTTCTCGAAGCTACCAGCATGAGTTTGACCAAACTGCGGGAGGCAGTGGAAGACAGGAGTGCCGGGCGTGCTCTGGTCCATGGGGTCACGAAGAGTCGGACACGACTAAAAGACTAAACAACAACAACAGTAGCTTGGACAGTGATGGGGGAAAGCCCCCAAAAGCTTCCATTTGCATAGCAACTGCAGAAGACCCAGAGCCCAATGTTGGGCAAGAATCTAGCATCTTAGATTTTATTTTTAATGATAAGCTCTGGCTGCAAAGACAGACTGGGAAGTGTGCCTGCTTTGGAATACCTGGCAGAGCTTGGAGAGGCATTGATTTCAATGGCTCTACCCCGAGCAGGGCTAACACTGGAAACCAGCCATTGTTAGCCCAAGTGGCTGGATAAAACTGCTCTTCCTTCTGCCATCCTGAGGCTGCGAAGCCAGTGCCCTGTTGCCCATTTACCTCTCAACTTTGCATGATGAATCTCTCCCCTGCTTTCCAAGAAGCGAAGTCAAGCAGAAAGCAGTAATCAGTGACAGATGGAAAATTGGAGATCAAGTGGTAGGTAAAGAGGAGCAAAATACCTTTGCCTTGCAGTTTAAATAGATGTTTTGGGTAGCTTCCCCCCCCCTCCCGTTAATACCATGAAGAGGGCGCAAATTCAGTGTCACAGAACGGCACAGTTAATTAGACACACACACTTTTAAAATGCAGCTTTTGTGTTCGTAAGTAAAGCAATTAAGGCAGGGAGTGGGGGAAAGAGAATAGCATTTGTAATTATGCTATTGATCTTATACCCTTTCCTACTTCACTATGAAAACATTCTTCACACGTGATAAAGAAGAATCATCATTAATGTCTCTTACAACGCTTCAGGGTTTTGTGTGTCTAACAGTTTTCCCATTCTGCCTCCTTCTCAATCCCCTCTTCCTCCCTAAGCCCTCACTGAGAACTTTCAGAAACCAAAAAAGTATTGTGAACTTTAGGAATTTCAGAGCTCAGAGCTGAGGGGAGCTTGGGGGAAAAGGTGTATTAGAACAGCCTGCTAATTAAAAGGAAGAGTTGCCTTATACATTTCTGCTGCACAAACGTATCCCGCCTAGAGATCTGAAACATATTTTTTTTCCACAGGGCTGTTAAGAAAAAAAATCAGAAGTGAAACAAACAGGGGAGGCAAATCCCAAATCTCTTGCCTCTTTCATCTGGCACCAGACAGAACTCACTCTTTTCAGGTTTCAAAGTCCGTTAAAACATCACCTTTTGAAAGGAGATACTCAATTAGCCTCAGATGTGATTTATGTAAGAGTTGCAAGAAAATGCCAGCAAATGTTCGTGTTCAAAGCACCCACAGCAGACTCTATGAAGTCCACTTCGTATCACTTATAATTAAAGTTTCCAAACTATGAAAAAAGATCCAACATCATAATTAGTAACCGTGCGCTTATTTCTCAATTTCTGCTACAACAGACATTTACTTTGATCTGCATAAGTTGACTGATCATTAATGACATCTAATGTTAATTAATGACAGCGCACGTGGTAAAAGGGTCCATAGAGAATGAGCTAATTGCGCTTCATTTTTTAAAAGCATTTGTAATTTAGGAATTATTTCAGTAACTATTATTTAGGAAGACAACTGCAGCAGCCAAAGGTCTTCAAGAATCACTCTCGGCAATGTGATCTGCAGTTCGTTTCTTTTTCTTATTCAGCGGGGAGGTATACAGAATCAGATGTAATTTATGGGGAATATCTTTTGAGACAAAAGTATCCTCTCTGGCAGGGTAGAAAGAAAGTGGGATTTATTAGCCAAGCATTGCATAAGGCAACTCTTTAGCTTAAGATATCTTCCTTTAATGAAAGGAAGGCTTTTCAGATTTGTTTTTCAGATTTGAGTTTTACATAAATGGATAGTCAGTCATCCACTCAAAAGCTCCACATTTTTTATACATCTCACAGGGGTTGAGACTGTATTTTGTCCTTTAATGTGAAGCGAGGTCCAAGGTGTCATGTTGTTAGCTCTCTTGAGTGGTGACCTGCACATTGCCCAAAAGAGAAAGTATCAGAAAATGTGCATTCTCCACAGAAATGGCACTGCCATCTGAAGGGGTACAGACAACAGTCTCCAATGTAGAGTTCAGATATGCAGGTCACTTCAGTGAATAGCTTGAGCTCTTTGGACCACCCCTGTACTTACCCAATTGTCTCATGGTTTTTCCCAGGCCTTCACATCACTATGGCTGGAGCTGATAGGAGTTTTAGTTCAGCAACAGGCCACATGTTCCTCATCCCTGCATTCTGACTTTAAACGCCAAACCATTTTACTCCCTGTTCCTCAAGCTTGCTTTACTTCATCCCCAAGGTGATGAATGCTTCTGCAGAACTCTGAAGCCTGCTCACTATTTTGTGACATATTTGTTGGCCTACTGTGTATTTTGGAATGTCCTCCTCTTAGGCCAACTTTGTGCGATGTGCCACTTCCAGTGTGTGCACATTAAAAAATATGCAACCAGCCAATTATAATCCCAAGCTAAGCCAAGCACCAGTTGGAACAGGATGAGGAGGGGGACATGTCGGAAGCTAACAACAGTTTTAAACCTTAATAAAAGAAAAGGCACAATATCATAACTGTCAGAGCAATTTTCCACATCAGTAATCTAATACTCAAATAGCTGCATATTTTTGCATGCAAACTCCCCCCTGCTGCAAGCCTGCTCGGGAGCACCTATTCCAAGACACATTAAAAAAAATATGTGGCTTACAAATGTTTGGCCAATTTGGTGAAAGCTGGAATAAAATAGATGCTACTATAGGGAACGAAGAAACACACATGCACACACTGATTGGCTCAAATTCTGGTTTCATTTTCTGTAAACATCTGGGCTGTAACTCATTGCCAGTTTTACCGCCACCTTAACATTAATGCCGCCTCCAACTCAACATCATAAAGATGGAGTTATTAACTTTAATTTGCTCAGGCTGTATTTCTCTTTTGCACAAGGGGATAAATCTCAGGCGTCCATTACCAGGCAGTGTTAAAAAACCAGAAGATAATATTTTCACACCATAAGCACTTCCAAGAGGATGTAAGTGCTCATTTTTGCCTTTCGGTGCAATTTAGACAGTATACAAGTCTATAAACCAGCCTTTCCACAACCTAGAGACCTCCAGATGGCTTTCAAAAAGTATACTGAAAGCTAATAATCAATGTATTGATAATCAATGGCAACTCCTGCACATACACAAAAACACACCACCATCCTAATCGTTGTATCTTCATTTGAATCCCAAAGCATACATGTTGGTAAATAAATATCAGATCAGAAGATTCATTAACAAGCAAATTAATACGTGAATAAAGTCCTCCTATGGAAATCTCAGAGCTCTGTCAGTGTTTGAGAGCACGCTCCCTGATTAGGGTTATTTTGGGAATTTTCAACTGTGACTGTCATTTCACTGTTGTCTGTTGCCTCTCACAGCCACCTGTGAGGCAAGTTTCAAGTCAGGGAAATGGGGGGAGGAAAGGGGGGCATAGGCAATTTGTCTGAGGCAATATTGCAAGTCTGTAGCAGAGGCTGTCACAGAAGTAGAGACATCCCAGATCAAATGTTTTACTTCTATGAACACTCTGTGGAACTTTCCCATAATCCATGTCGGTTTGTTGTTGTTGTTATTTACAGTAACTTGTCAGTGTCTTTTTAAACAAAAGCCTCCAAGCAATTTGCAACACGTCTAAAACCATGAACATTGATTACATAGGTACAGACACATTCATACAAAAGCACACACCATTGGTAAATATATACAGAACAACCCCTACCCCATAACAGTCACAGGAAATCTCACCATCAACAGATGTCAGTGAAGGTGCCAGGTGGGCCTCGTGGCAGAGACCATTCTACGGATAGGAAGCCACAACTGAAAAGGCCTCCTTTTCCTGGCCACCACCTCTCCCTCTTTGAGCTTCCCTCAAAGAAAGGTCCTGAGGAATGTTTACTCTGTAGCTGCACCATAGATTGTGGCTTGCAAAAAGTATTAAATCACTACTACCCACAAAGAGATTTCCTACCACCCAGTCACAGCGGCAAACCTGCAAGTCAGAGTCTGAATGTGTGTGCCTTGTTGTTGTTGTTTAGTCATTTAGTCGTGTCCGACTCTTCGTGACCCCATGGACCAGAGCACGCCAGGCACTCCTGTCTTCCACTGCCTCCCGCAGTTTGGTCAAACTCATGCTGGTAGCTTCGAGAACAATGTCCAACCATCTTGTCCTCTGTCTTCCCCTTCTCCTTGTGCCCTCCATCTTTCCCAACATCAGGGTCTTTTCCAGGGAGTCTTCTCTTCTCATGAGGTGGCCAAAGTATTGGAGCCTCAGCTTCAGGATCTGTCCTTCCAGTGAGCACTCAGGGCTGATTTCCTTAAGCATAGATAGGTTTGATCTTCTTGCAGTCCATGGGACTCTCAAGAGTCTCCTCCAGCACCATAATTCAGAAGCATCAATTCTTCGGTGTGTGCCTACGTGCAGGCAAATGAGAATTGTTCCTCACTTCCACACATGGGTATCTGGATGGGTAAGGACATGAGAACCTCAGAGCACTGCCGGATGAGACTGAAAGGCCCATCTAGCCAACATCCTGATCTCACAGTGGCCAACCAGATGTCCCAAGCAGAAACCCTCAAGGTGGACCTGAGCACAACAGCACTCTCTCCTTCTGCAGTTTCCAGCAATTGGTATTCAGAAAGATTACTGCCTCTGGCCATGGAAGCAGAGCATAGTATTCATGGCTAGTATCCATTGATGGCCTTCTCCTCCATGAACTTTTCCAATCCTCTTTTGAAAGCCATCCAAGTTGGTAGCGATCACTGCTTCCTGCGGGAGGCAGCGGCATCGTTTAACTATGTGCTGCATGGAGAAATGTTTTCTTTTATCTGTTCTGAAGCTTCCAACGCTACGTTTCATTTGAGGTCGTTTAGCTATCCCTTAAGAGCCATTGTCAGGACTCGTTCTTGTCTTTCTCCTCCCACTGGGAAGCCTTCCCCAGCTTATTTCCCCCTTGCGATTACAATCACTACTTGAGCATTTAAAGGGGAACCAGGGGCAGATTTCTACAAGCGTACTGGCGCTACCGGGAGTCGTAGTGCTTAAGGCACTGTGGAAGGAACGCCCCCCCCCTTTTCTTCTGCCTGCCACTTGTTTCTCTGTGCAACAGATTGCCTTTCCACTGTACAAGAGTGCATGTTCAAGCTTGTACATATCAGTTGCGCTGATGAAGGAACAGACAGCAGGGAATTTGGTAAAACCGTTAAATTCATGTTGCCTGCGAGACGAAGCAGAGCCAAACGCCACATCTCCCCCTTGCTCCAGGAGAGGGGAAACGCAGCAATACCACCACAGCCTCTCGCGAGCTGCTCCATTAACGCCGCTGCTTTCAAACGGATTGTCATCTCAAGCGAAACCTTTCCCACACGTGTAAAACTTTGTGGCGTTTAAAAGGACAACGCAGCCACCAAAGGGCCAGGGAAAACTGACACAACCCTCTTTAGCTTTAGGTGGCCAACAGTTCTTCTGACGGGTCTCGTGTGTCTTACATGCCAAACTCATGTGCAGAGAATAAGCGGGTGAGGTTTTGCCATCACCCCATCTCCTGGAAAGCTTCCCTGCTGAATTACTGTGGTCAGTGCTGCAGACTGGGACCAGTTCTGTGCGTCCATGTGATGGGGGGAGGAACGATCCCAGCTAGGGGGACCCCCGCTCCAGAAACCCAACATACAGCTTTGCAGCATCTAATTTCATTCAAGAGGAGCTGGGTACGAAGAGTGCCACTGCATTTATTAAAGTGATTAATAATTATGTTTAGGGACAGCTCTGCTTTCCGTTGCCGTCAGCGGCTGTAGTGCAGAAATCTTAATTTCGCTAAAAATCCATACATTAAAGTAATGTGCACTGCACACTCCACGCTTGGGTCCCCTGGAAGACATAAGCATACCTGCACTATTCCAGTTCTACGGTGCACCAAAGTCTGGACCGCGTCACCTCCACAAAGTGTAAATTGGCTAGATTACGTCTTATTGAATCAAGGGTTTAACCCAGAAGCTAGCGACATTCTTTTCCATAGCAAAGATTAAAACAACCTGCCTAAGCAAAGCAGACCCTCCTTCTTCGAGAGCCAGTGTGGTGTAGTGGTTAAGAGCGGTAGTCTCGTAATCTGGGGAACCGGGTTCATGTGTCCGCTCCTCCACATGCAGCTGCTGGGTGACCTTGGGCCAGTCACACTTCTCTGAAGTCTCTCAGCCCCACTCACCTCACAGAGTGTTTGTTGTGGGGGAGGAAGGGAAAGGAGAATGTTAGCCGCTTTGAGACTCCTGAAGGGGAGTGAAAGGCGGGATATCAAATCCAAACTCTTCTTCCAAACTCTTCTTCACACGGCCCTCCGTCAGTATGAGGCAGGTTCACATTGAAGGATCCATTTGTGAATTACAGAACATCTTCTAAGCCACCACTTTTAGAGCAGCTTCCTCAGCCTGAGGACCATGTTCCCATCTGGGGAACCTCCTGAAGCTCAAATGCAAATTTTACCTTTCTCCAGTAGGCTAGTTTCTGCTCACGTTCCTCCCTATCCTCTATCCAGGCAGCAAGGCGACCCAATCAGAGTTCAAGGACATAGTCCAGCCAGGCAAAAACCCTCGAGGTGGGTGTGGAGCAAGGCTGGTTAACATAGGAGCCAACTCCTGGGGGCCGAAACCCCTTAAGGGGTCAGGCCCCCCAAAAGTTGATGGACATTACCATTCAAATGGTGTGTGTGCTCCACATCTTGTGATCGATTATGCAAGGCAGTGATTACCTGCCCTCCCCCCTCCCCCATATTTTATTAAAATTGGCAGTCCTGCTGGTGAGGGGCATGGCCTGAGACGCATGTTCTTAGGGAGAATCCCAAGTAGAGAAGGGGAGGGAGGAAATTCAATTCAGTTTCAATTTAAAGGCAAACCTCCCTAATTTGCACTTTCTGAAACAATACTTGAAATTGAACCACAGATATCCTTCAGAATCCATGCTTCTCTTCACTTTGCAGTGCAGTTCTCCAGCTGCATAATGTAACAAAATTGCCCGTGCTGGGGTAAAGTGTGCATAGAAATACATGTTTTGCCAGCCTTCAAAAATGTATCATATGCAAGGGAAAGTTGCTTTGCAAAAAAATGCATGTATTAGGCAAAATTGCATTAAAAATGTGTCTATTAGGGAGAAATTTTCACAACAATGCCAGCGAATTTTCATGAGGTGGAAATGCAGAGGACGGAACTTAAGAATGGATAAAAATGAGAAACTGAGAGATACCAGAATTGACAGATTCATCCCTCCATAGTCCCGAGGAGCCAGATAGAGAGGGCTGGAGGGCCAGAGTCATTGAACTCCCACCCACCTCCACCAGCCCTGAGGTTTCCAACCCCACTATAAAAAACTAGTTTGAATAATAACAGCAACATTTCTGAGGCGAGTGGATTGCACACATCACACAAACACAGTGAACTAGCTCCCACAATAACAATATTCAGCGTGACTCAGGATCTTGCTAAGATAAATAAAGCTGATTAGCTCCAAGACAAAAACTGCCCTCCTGATGATGCCCCAATAATGAACGCCTGAGCCTTGCTGATGTTCCAGCACTCAGCCCGTCAGCAACTCAAAAGATAACTATGTTTATACCATCCAGCAGGGTGGATGACGAAAAGAAAAGTGTTGATATAGTTGTCTCTCTGACAACCCCTTGACATGCCTTTGCTGGCAGTTTTAATCAACTCCCAGCTGAGCCTGAGAAATTGGAGGGAGCAATAGTGACCTTTTAGATGAATTTATAGCTGGAGCAAACAGAAGCCTGACATAGCAGGGATTTCCCTCCCCTCCTTCAATAGATGTTGGGTGTTTAGAGAGAAGAAGGCCTTTAAGTGCTCTGGGTGCAGTCGGCCCACCCGTGAGGCAAACTGAGGCAATCGCCTCAGGCGGCAGAATCCACAGAGGCAGCAGATTCTGATTCAAACTTTCTTCCTTGCTTGTTCCCGATGTAAATCTTCACTCACCCCTTCTTTCCTGGCAGGAGGGGGGAGCCATTTTGGGGTGTGCTTCAGGTGCTCGGATATACTGGGCCGGCCCTGGCTTTGGGCACTTCTCGGAAATCCTAATGACGCCTCTCTAAGGTACGATCAGGGTGACAATACCTCGCCTTGCAAATGATTGCAAATGACCTGATGTATCATTTATTTCAAGAATGCATTTATTTATTTATTTAAAGCATTTATAAAGTGCTTAATCGTTTTTTTAAAAAATCCCTAAGTAGTGGTGCAACATAAGGTAGACTAATTAAAACAAAAATACAACACAAATTTCCTGGAAAACAGTAGTACAGACAGGTTCTGATCTTATGGGTATGGGAAAGTCTGGGTAAAAAGTGTGCATATAAATGTATGTGTTTCTGAAAATAGCACGCAAAAATTCATTACAGTAGGGAAATGGCTTTGCAAAAATGCATGTGTTAGGCAAAATTGCATAAAAACATGCAGCTATCAAGAGAAAATATCACTAAAATACCAATGAATTCTTATAAGGTCTTTTAAAAAAAATCACAAAGAGATATGCAAATGTGAAGAACTGAACTCAAGACTGGAACAAAAGAGAAGAGGAGAGAAATTGAAATATTCACCCATCCCTCATTCTCACAGCTTAATTTTTGTAGTGACTGTGACTGGTGGTTTAGAATTGCTTATTGTTTTAGCTACTCCCGGTTTGTAATTGGGTTCGTTGTTTTAATGATTGGTGCCCCCCACTGAGAGCTCATTTGACACAGAGTAGGCTATAAATATATTAATAAACACTTAGATTATGATCAAGGACTTCCTCACTGCTGTGCTACATCACCTCACTTTAAAGACAAGTTTTTACTGCTTCATTCTAATACCATCAGTGTATAAGGCACTAAGCAGCAAAAGCAAAGAGAGGGCAGGCGATTAAGACCTTGCCCCACAGAGCTTACAATCTATAAATTTATTCAGTAATGGGCCATTTACAAGCATGTTAAGATAGGACAGAAAAATTGAACAGAGCCGTTTTTAAAAACCCCAATGTGTACATTCTATCTGTATCTGACTTGATATTCAAATGTGCAACTCTGTTGAAATGCAAAAAATCCAGAGTACAGTGAGTGGTATCTTGGTTCTCGAGTTCAATCCGTTCCGGAAGTCCGTTGGACTCCTGAAACCGTTCGAAAACCAAGGTGTGGCTTCTGATTGGCTGCAGGAGCTTCCTGCAGCCAATCAGAAGCCGCAGAAACTGCATTGGACGTTTGGCTTCCGAAAAACATTTGCGAACTGGAACACTTACTTCTGGGTTTGCAGTGTTCAGGAGCCAATTTGTTTGGGAGCCAAGGCATTCAACTACCAAGGTACCACTGTACCACTTCGGAGAAAAGCCTCAAGTCTTGCTCAGTCAAAGGCAACAGTTATGTGAGCAGTGCCTAACCCCTATCACACCCACAGACAGGGTCTGTTTCTTATGAAAAACCAATTTCAAGGAGCAAGTGACCTCCACATTATATTTACACATTATGAGGGTTTCTGGGGGTGGGGGAAGCCCTCAAGAGTACATGAAGAGCCGGTTTCCGTTTAGAGACAAGAGCATCTATCTTTTCCAAAGGAAAAGATTTAGGATACATCTAATATGCCCTGAAGTATCATTGCAATGAATTAATTCTTATTTACAGCACTTGCTCCTCCAAGCTCCTCTCACACTGTACAAGCGTCAACAAAGCACCAATGGCGCCAGCCCCAAACTTGCCCGCATGCTAGCAACAAATAGGCAGTGATCAGTGGGCAATGATCAATCAAGATAGCAATCAATAGCTCCTTAGAGTCAGAAATAAGTTATCCTAGTCAATACAAGCATAGTCTTGGATTGAATGTTTGAGAAGAATTCACCCACAGCCTACATCAACTGAAGCCCCCAAGATCCAAAGGGATTTTCTGCCCCCGCCCCCATCTAGGCCCTTCTGCAAACATCCCCATGCCCTACTCTCATTCATTCATTTAATCCAGGCATAGGCAAACTCCGGCCCTCCAGATGTTTTGGAGCTACAATTCCCATCATCCCTAGCTAACAGGACCAGTGGTCAGGGATGATGGGAATTGTAGTCTCAAAACATCTGGAGGGCCGTAGTTTGCCTGTGCCTGATTTAATCTGTATACTGCCCTTCATCCATAGATCTCAGGGTGGTTCACATAAAAACACAATACACATAATAAAAATATGAACAAATCAAACCAATAACCCACCCTTCCACAACACAACCCCCCCCTTCTTCCATATAAAGCTATCCAGACCATAAGATCATCTTCAGAGACCCTTCTTTGTGTGCCTCCTCCACAAGAGGTCAGGAGGGTGGCAACACAAGAACGGGCCTTTTCTGCGGTGGCTCCCCATTTGTGGAATGCTCTCCCCAGGGAGGTTTGACTGGCGCCTTCATTAGACACTTTTAGGTGCCGGGCAAAAACATTCCTCTTTGACCAATCCTTTGGCTGACTGACATCCTAAGCCCTTTGAAAATGTGTTGTGTGGGGGGGTTATTGGGTTGTCTATTATTATTAATAATAATAATAATAATAATAATAATAATAATAATAATTTTGTGTTTTTTATATTGTGACTTTATGTTGTGAACTGCCCTGAGACCTACGGGTATAGGTATTCAAATTTAATTAATAAATAATAAGCACATTTTTAAAGGTATCGGATGTTAGCTTCGTCAAGCCACAGGGACCACCCCCTCTCATAAAGAGGCATTAGTCCTATTAGAGCCAGCTGTCCCCCCCCCCTGCTAGTTTTTATCAGCCAAGAGGGTCAAGATTCCAAAACACAAGTGGTCACCCTGACGACAAACAAATGGTGACAGGCATCCAGATGTTTAGGGGCTGCATGTAGATTCTCAGTCATCATGAATGAACGTCAGGAAGAGCCCCCAATTTAAGAGGATATTAGGGGGGAAGTGCATGGTGCAAATAAAACGGTTAACGTTAGCTGAATAAAATACCTTTCCGCACTCTGACTCCAATAGGATTGGGCAAATTCATGGAGGATGAGGTTATCAATAGTTACAAGCGTCAGTGGCTGTGCTCTGCCTTCCACAGTCGGAGGCAGGGATGTTTCTAAATACCAGTTGCTGAAACCACAGAAGAGGAGTGTTCTCTGGTGCTCAGGTGCTGCTTGTGGGTCTCCGATGGGTGTCTGGGTGGCCACTGAGAGGACAGGTTGCTGGTCAAGTTGAGCACCTCGCCTGATCCAGCAGGTTCGTCTTATGTTCTCCAATACACTCCTCGAGTTGGAGGAGGAGGAGTTGGAGCATCTCTTGCACAACTGGTCCTGCCTCCTCAGAGCACCTTCCCCATCCTGTCTGGAGCCCTGAATTCTGTCTCTCTCACTCTCTCTGTGCAGCCCACCGCAGAAGACAGGATCCCCATTTCTCTGGCTGCCAATATTTATGAATGTGTAACGCCAAGTACAAGGACATTTTAGGGGCAGCCTATTTTTCCATGGAAATTTCATTTTCCCTCACTGTTTGGAATGAAGGCCATTATTACCAATTAACCTGCTGTGAACCCATATCACTGGCTGAATTGAACATAATTATTCATTCATAGTAATAGCTAAAGCAAATCCCGGCATCTCTGTTAACTTCAGCTTCCCCTTAGGGAGAGCTTTCAAAGAGGCCATGTCCTTGGTTAGGATTTTTATGCCCAAACCTTTCTTCCCTGCCCCCCCCAAACCATTTTCCTATCAAGGGGTGAGTGACAGGCAGGGCAGGAGTCAACACCTTAAAATAGAACAGGAAACGCAAAATTGGGCAACCTCCTATTTGCCTAAGAGGGACCACCTCCCCCCACTGGAAGATTTGAGTTGCATTCAATGCTGAATCTACCCTGAATATACCCATTGATGTCATTGGAAATGGCTAGCATATATACATTAGTTTCAATAGGTCTACTCTGAGTGGAGTCCCTAAGATGGTTGGTTGATGCCTTGTACGCCTCCTTCTGGCAACTCCTGCAGCCCAGTTGGTGCCAAATGTATTGCTCTGCTTTCCTTTGGACCACATCAGAAGAAGAGGAGTTTGGATTTGATATCCCGCTTTATCACTACCCAAAGGAGTCTCAAAGCGGCCAACAATCTCCTTTCCCTTCCTCCCCCACAACAAACACTCTGTGAGGTAAGTGGGGCTGAGAGACTTCAGAGAAGTGTGACTGGCCCAAGGTCACCCAGCAGCTGCATGTGGAGGAGTGGGGACGCGAATCCGGTTCACCAGATTACAAGTCCACCGCTCTTAACCACTACACCACACTGGCTCCCAAGCAAGTCCACAAGTGGGGTCCTGTCATCTGGCAGCCCAGGACCTCCAAACACACTGCCCAGGCTTGCTCTCCTGGGAAGTCGCTTCAGTGCTTCTGATGCAGTGGTTTGACTTCACCCCTGGAGGCACACTCCACTGTCTCTTGAGAAAGACGGATGCCAGCTGTTCGGAGTAGAACTAACATTAGACGCAACCCTCTTCTCTGCAGGGTTGGTTTGGACAATTGTCCTTATATTCTGCACAATGCAACACCAGTCTGCAAAAAGGTTGTGGGTGTATTTGCATTTATTTCATCTGCTTCCCCCTGCCCCATCTGCTTAAATTTATAATCTGCACCTTGGGTCCAAAAGGACCATCAAGGTAACTAAGAAGCAAAAGCAACAAAGAATTAGGAAACACAAAACAAATAGTTGAACCTTGTAGGAAGCGCCCGCTGGATCAGGCCATTGGCCCATCTAGTCCAGCATCCCATTCTCATGGAAACCCACAAGTGCCCTCTCCTCCTCTGGTTTCTGGCAACTGATATTCAGAAGCATTGCTGCCCCCAACTGTGGAGGCAGAGCACAGTGATCGTGGTTAGTTGCCATCAATAGCCCTCCCCCTCCATGAATTTGTCTAATCTTCTTTTAAAACCATCTAGGTTGGTGGCCATCACTGCTTCCAGTGTGGTGCAGTGGTTAAGAGCGGTGGACTCATAATCTGGTGAACCGGGTTCGCTTCCCCGCTCCTCCACATGCAGCTGCTGGGTGACCTTGGGCTAGTCACACTTCTTTGAAGTCTCTCAGCCTCACTCACCTCACAGTTTGTTGTGGGGGAGGAAGGGAAAGGAGATTGTTAGCTGCTTTGAGACTCCTTAGGGTAGTGATAAAGCGGGATATCAAATCCAAACTCCTCCTCTTCTTCTTCTTTGCCCCGTGTGAAGGACTGGCAACTTGCTTTTCAAAAATGCAAAGCAGGAAGCAGAGCTGTTCATCAAGCACTCAGTTCCAAATGTTCTATGACTCTAGCACTGGCACCAAACACCCATTCTTTGGTCAGTACTCCTGTTTCATCACTATCATCCTCCAGCAGTATGGGACCAGGCGTCTGTGCATTGATGAGGAGGACAGTTCAGTCCATGGCAAGCTTACACAAACTCTGCATTTGTACTAATTTGTGTGTGCATTTCTCCCAATGCACACACTTCTGTCTGCAGCTTTGCCACCCTGGGATCCTTCAGGAGGAAGTGGAATATAAATCAAATAAATAGCAATAATGGAACATGCATTTCTGCTAGCTGATTTCCAGTAACAGAATGCATTTTTGTGTACTCTAAGCTGAAAGGACTTCTTGCCCCATCCCTCATTTGAAGTGTTTATTTGGCATCTAGCAAATGCCTTATCCCTGCTCCCTGCCACCCACCCACACAAAATTCAACAGCTGCATATGCCAGGCAAGTTGCCTCAATCTTTTTTTCTTAAAGAATTAGTTGTCTTTCTGTTGCCATTCAATCAGATGAGCCAAAGCTTTGCGGGGAAGAGAGACATAAATCACAGTTAGAAGTTATTTCAGGCTGTCAAATGAAGTACATCGACCAAAAATTTTAAATATATATCCAAAAGGAAACTTAGATTCCATTCTGTTCAGATTCCAGCCCCCTAAACAGAACTCCACTATCGCTGCGAAGTATGGTGCAAAAAGAGATTACCAGCCTTCTTCTAAAGGAAGCAAAGCAGAAAGGAGGATGGCAGAACGAAGACAGAATGTCTCTCTCACAGAGGGAACATATGTTGAAGATGATTAAAAGGACTGTTTCCCCTCTTCATTCTCTTAGAAATAGATGGCTTTCATACGACAATTAAGTATAAAAAATGATGCACCATATATTGAGCTGAGCATGAAAGCTGGGTGGATAGTGTCATATATCATTTAGCCACTAGGTGGTAGTAGACTTGGTTGTACTTGGGCAGAGGGAGCAGAGTCCTGCTGCTGGAGACAATAAAGTCCTTGGCCAGCTGCCTGCCTGGCGTGTCCTCTAAGCCAGACATGTTTGCTAGTAGCCTCTATCTACTACATTTCATAGAAGGTATTTAGAGTCTGAGGCTAGACCTAACTCAGTCATGCTTGCTCATTTCAAGGACAAGAACTTAGTTGACTACCACCCAAATCGTATATATATTAGTGAACATCCAAAAATGCATTAGTTTAAGCAAAACTGCATTGCAAAAATGGGTCTATTAGGCCAAACTGAATTTAAAAAATCATTTAAAGAGAAACTTGCACTAAACTGCTGATGACTTTCGATGACGCATTAAAAAAAAAAAAGCAACCTGATGTGGAAATGTGGAGAATCGAAAGTGAGAGAAACCAAAATTGAGAGACTCACCCATTTGCCAGTTGTATTATTTAGCTATATCCCACCTTTTCCCAAGACCAGGACTCAAGTTGTGTAGAGACTCACTCCTATCCAACAACCCTTACCGCTGGGCAGCAAGTACTGCTGCAATCTCAGGCAAGAAGAATTAAGAACCCAGTGAGTGACACTGGCAATCAACCTTCTGTTCACTCCACCCTGGTGTTCACCACCAGGCAGACAGGAGCTTTGATGTCCCCATTTTATTATGAATCAGGGAGAATTACAAGAGCCTCACTCTTGGTAGCCAGTGGAGTTTCTGCATAGATTAGAAAGGACAATATTCTACACAGCCAATTAAGATCTTATCATATTAATTGAACTGCCATTAGCACATCACCACCAGCCATGCCGAGTAATCACTGCGGGCAGGCACGGGCAAAAGAGCCTCTCTCAACAGCGCAAGGAGCCAGCAGGGCACCTAGCAGGGCTCATGGGGGGGTGCGGAACAGGACCGAGGATGGAGGGAAGAACTCTCACAATGTTAGAGCCCAAAACAGAGCAGACTGAGATAATCCAGCCACAGTACTCAGAGCTAGAAAACGCTGGCACTTGCAGCAGAAAGGCAGATGTCCGCCAATACAGTCACCAAGTGGCTGACCGTGAAAATTATTCCTGACAATAAGAACGTAAGGAGGACCTGCAGGATCGGGCCCATGGCCCATCTAGTCCAAGAGCAGGACCAGCACTCAACTGCACTCTGTCCACCTGTGATTTGCACCAGCTGGTATTCAGAGCAGCATTCAGAATTCACTTTGCACTTTGCACCTGGCTATTGTCCACTTGCAACCAAGTGAAGACGCCCAGGTGCCAGGAGGGCAGCTGATGTCTCTACCACCTGGAGGTGCATGCTTGGGGATCCTTGGGTCTTGCCTGTTTTCACACACTAGCAACATGTCCCATTGAATTCTCTCCATTATATTTTATCTGCACAATCAGAATGAATTTCAGGAACCCAAAAATTCTCAATGTTCTTAACCTAGCTCAAGGTTGTCATATGAACTAGGTAAAGGTAAAGGGACCCCTGACCATTAGGTCCAGTCATGACCGACTCTGGGGTTGCGGCGCTCATCTCACTTTATTGGCCAAGGGAGCCGGCGTGCAGCTTCCGGGTCATGTGGTCAGCATGACGAAGCTGCTTCTGGTGAACCAGAGCAGTGCACGGAAACGCCGTTTACCTTCCCGCCTGAGCGGTACCTATTTATCTACTTGCACTTTGACATGCTTTCAAACTGCTAGGATGGCAGGAGCAGGGACCGAGCAACAGGAGCTCACCCCATCGTGGGGATTCGAACCGCCGACCTTCTGATCGGCAAGTCCTAGGCTCTGTGGTTTAACCCACAGCGCCACCTGCGTCCCTGTCATATGAACTAGCCAGATGTTTAACTGAGAATCATTCACAGTCAGCCCTTCCTTTGAAAAATAAGACTTCCGAGCCATCTTGCTCAAAAATGGCAACTAGGAGTTCCGTTTTGGTGACTGTAATCCTGGTTTAAGGAGCCATTTGGCGCCCAGTTTATATGTATATCTGAGTTTGTAACAGTGATTCAGAGGCATAATGCCTCTGTCAGTGCAGGCAGCTAACAACCACTGATAGCTTTCTCTTCCATGAATTGACCAATCTTTTAAAGCCATCCAAGTTGGTAGCCAATACTATAAGAAACTTCCCACTGAAATCCTGCAACTTGCCATGCCGCAGATATTCTGGGTGTTTCCCCATGCACACACTTTTGTTGAGCTATAGCATAAAAGTGCCCCTGTAGACAGCAATCAGGCGTTAACATTGCAGAAGCATCGCAGAACAACTAATAAAGCAGAATGAAGTGTAGAAGGTCATATATAAATCCAGCACTAATATGCTATTATTGTGCCCGTGACATGCTGCAGAAGACACCAGCAAAATAGCAGCAGCCTGGAGGGTCCCACAGGCAAGAGCTGCTGCTACCCAGTATGTTTGCTTAAAGCTCCTTGAACTAATAAGCTGGGAGAATCAGAAGCACAAGAGGAGCGGCTGGCAGAAAACGGGAGGGGGAAGAAACTCTCTTGCACCAATTGTTTGGGGTAGCAGATGCAAAGACTTCTGCTAGCTCTCTCAAATGCACATTATATTTTCATTAAGGCACATCCTAACAGATGACAAGAACATTAATAAGATTTACTATTGACGAGTCTGAATGGCTCCCCCTCCCCCACCCCCGACACTCAAAGCATGGAAAGCCAAGAAATCTGGAGTGCTGTAATGAATTTTGCCAGCTTAATGAAAGCAATTAAGGTAAGCAAGGAGATAGCAGTGGGGTAAGGCGCATAGATCAGCAGGATGCTGAAGGATGCCCACCTTCCCATAAGCACCACCCTAAGTCACTCCCGGTCCTGAGCTGGGGCAGCATGGGGACTAAGAGCACAGCTCCAGTTGAGAGCTGCTCTCTGGAATACTGAGATGGCAATACCAGTCTACCTTCCCAGATTGTTCTCATACTTCCTAAATAGGGAAAGGGAAAGGGACTCCTGGCCATTAGGTCCAGTCGTGACCAACTCTGGGGTTGCAGCGCTCATCTCGCTTTACTGGCCGAGGGAGCCGGCATTTGTCCGCAGACAGCTTCCGGGTCATGTGGCCAGCATGACTAAGCCACTTCTAGAGAACCAGAGCAGCGCACGGAAATGCCGTTTACCTTCCCGCCGGAGCGGTACCTATTTATCTACTTGCACTTTGACGTGCTTTCAAACTGCTGGTTGGCAGGAGCTGGGACAGAGCAACAGGAGCTCACCCCGTCGCGGGGATTCAAACCGCCGACCTTCTGATCAGCAAGTCCTAGGCTCTGTGGTTTAACCCACAGCGCCACCCACATCCCACTTCCTAAATACTAATGTGCTTAATCTCAGGGTTGTGGCTTCTAGTCCCACGCTGGGGAGAAGATTCCTGCATTGCAGGGGGTTGAACTAAATGACTCTTGGGGTCCCTTCCAACTCTAAGATTCTCTGATTCTATTATTCGACATAGGCAAAGGGCTGTAGCTTAGCAGCAGAACATCAGCTTTGCAAGCAGAAGGTCCAAGTTTTGATCCCTGGCATCTCCAGGTATGGCTGGAATTGTCCCATATCTGGAACCCTGGAGAGCCGCTGCCTGACAGTATAAACCAATGTTTCCCAAACTTGGGCCCCCAGCTGTTTTTGGACTGCAGTTCTCATCATCCCCAACCACTGGTCCTGATAGCTAGGCATCATGGGAGTTGTACTCCAACAACAGCTGGAGACCCAAGCTTGGGAAACCCTGGTGTAGAAAACACTGAGTGAGATTGACCAGTGGTCTGAATCTGTATAAGGCAGCTTCCTCTGTTCCTTTCATCAGCTATTAGTCATGAGGTTGCAAGAGGATGGGGCTGTGGGCTCAGTGGCAGAGCATCTGCTTTGCATTCAGAAGGTCCCTGGTTCAATCCTCAGCATCTTCAGATAGAAGACCCTGAAGACCCTGGATTGCCACTGCAGCTGAATAGACAACACTCAGCTAGATGGACCCAAGGATCTGACTTGGAATAAGGCAGCTCCCTCTGTTCCTAACATAGCTAATCCCCCCCCCCCCCACGTGGGCCATGTGCTAGTACTTCCCACGCAAACCCCGAGTGAGCAAGTTCCTAGAGTTCTGACTGCTCCTGGTAACAGATGCAGCTCCAGAAAAAGTTGAATGACTCATTTCCATGCAGAGATGCCCACGGGATGGCTTTTGAGCCATCTGGGAGCGCAGATGTGTCAGAAAAGGCCCGCTAAAAATCATACGCTCCTGGGCTTACTTTCAAGATGCAAGCCTGGCACAACACCTGAGCCTCTGCAGCAGGGATGGGAAACCTGTGGCCCTGCAGGTGCAGCTGGAATTTTCCAGCATCCCTGAAAACTGGTCACACTGGTTCAGTCGGGGTGGGGGAATAATGGCAGCGGAGAGTCGAGCAACACTTGGAGGGATGAAGTCCCCCCCCCCAAGCCTGCTCTGCTACAGCACCCACATCTGCGGTGGTTGGAGTGGGCGGGAGTTGCTGTCCAAAACACCTGGAGGGCACCAAGTTGGCGAAGGCTGCTTTAAAAGCAGACCCTCCAAGTGTCCCTATTTCCCACGGACAGTCCCAGATTTACAAAAGCACTCCTCTGTTTTCTGATTTGATCCCAGAATGTCCCGCTTTTCCTTAGGACATCCTGTTTTCATCAGATTTATGGTGGAGGGTATGGAAACATAGAATCATGGAAGGGACCTCCAGGGTCATCCAGTCCAACCCCCTGCAGTGCAGGAACAGAGGACATCCCTATTCTTATCTGAGAAATGTTGGAGGGTATTGAGTTATGTGACACCCCCCCCCAGTCAAGGAGATACAACCTTTAGAACACATTTGAAGGTAGCCCTGTATAGTTTCTTAATGTTTAATGCTTTATTATGTTTTTATACATGTTAGAAGCCACCGAGAGTAGCTGGAAAAACCTGGTCAGATGGGCAGGGTATTATTATTATTACTATTATTATTATTACTATTATTATTACTATTATTATTTTTATTAAACAGGACATTCCTATTTTCATCGCAGAAATGTTGGAGGGTATGTAAAAATCATTCCCCCCCCCCCACTCCAGGAAAAGGAATAAGCACACAGTCCCTGTGCCTCCATGTGCAGAGATGAGGATGGAGGTAAGATGCAGGAAGCTGCCATTTTGTGAGTCAGACCATTGGGTTCATCTAGCCCAGTAGTGCCCACACTGGCTGGCAGCATCTCTCCAGGGTTTCAGGCAGGGGTCTCTTCCACATCCCTACCCGGAGATGGTGCTGGGACCTGAACCTGGGACCTTCTACATGCAAAGCAGATGCTTCTACCACTTAGCGATGCCCCTTCCCAGAGATTCAGGTCCTCATGTTTCTGAATGAAAGAGCTGGCTGAAATAGGAACATAGGGAGCTGCCTTCTGCTGAGCCAGACCACTGGGTCCATCTATCTCAGTACAGTGATACCTCGGGTTACAATCTTAATCCGTTCCGGAGGTCCGGAATGACGCCTCCCGTTTGTCTTCCGGGGCAAAGTGCGCTAACCGGAACACCTACTTCCGGTTTTGCGGAGGTCACTGTCCGCAGCGTTCGTTAGCAAGACTGCTCATAGACCGAGGTACCACTGTACTGCCCACACTGGCTGGCAGCATCTCTCCAAGTTTTCAGGTCCGGGGCCTTTCCCCGCAGCCCCACCTGGAGATGCCAACTGAGAACTGAGCCTGGGACCTTCTGCATGCAAGGCAGGTGCTCTGCCACTGAGCGAAGGCCCTTCATCAGGGAGGTGCCCTTCACCAGCGCTTGCAACTCTCAGTCCCAGGACTGCACCAAAAGCATATCAGGCAATAGTCAGATGTTGTTTAATTTACAGCCCCTGGCCTCCACCATTGATTACGGGTCAAGCGCTCTTGCTGAATAAGCTACCCTATTAACGGCATGACACATCGGCGGCTTCACCAATAACAGATGGGCAACATTAAGATCCATAAGGTCACAAAGTAATAGTGACAAGCCGAGAGATGCAGATTTCCAGGTTCACTGACGTGACAAAGTCTGTTCTAATAACCCACAGCTCTCCTCCCTCCCCCCCCCACTACTTTTGTCCTGTTGCAGCAGCTTTTCCCAAATGCATCTCAGCTCCTGTCAAGATTTTTATCTGGGGAGGCTGGAAATCTACATAGTGTTTGATCACACTGCAAATCTCCATGCTAAAACAGCCCCAGAACAAATTAGCAAGTGGGAGAGAGGGAGGGAGGGAGAAAGAGCCTTGCAGCACCTTGAAAACTTCACAGCCCACTTCAGAAGACGCAGGGGAAGCCAGTCTCTGTTGGCAAATACGTATTATCTATAAACACGCACACAGACACAAAGGAATACAAAACTTAATTTGCAGTGGGAGCAGAATTCTACAAAATGCAAGGCATTTTTAATAACTCCGTGATATTTTTACATACCCCCCTGCACCAGCAAATAACTTCATAGAACCATAGAATTGCAGAGTGGGAAGAGACCCTGAGGATCATCTAGTCCAACCCCCTGCAATGCAGCTGTACCATATGGGGCTCAGACTGTAATCTTGGTGTTGTCTGCACCATGCTCTAAGCCAGGCATCCCAAACTTGCAGCCCTCCAGATGTTTTGGCCTACAACTCCCATGATCCCTAGCTAACAGGACCAGTGGTGAGGGATGATGGGAACTGTAGTCCAAAACATCCGGAGGGCCGAAGGTTGGGGATGCCTGCTCTAAGCAGAATACTGTAAAAACAAACTAACACATTCCCAACAGCCGTCGTAGGCATCGTCTCTTAATACCTGTAGTGGGAAAGAAACCCACAATCCCAATTAGGTCCATACTGAACAGAATCTAATTTGGTGGTGCATTCCATGCTGGAGTCTCACTCTGAAGTTTTCTTTCTTGACCTCTGGTCACCTTCAGGTCAGCAGCTGAGCATCCTGGGAGACAGAAAGAAGCTTCCCCAGGTTTCGCCACTTCCACCCTCTCATTGCAGCAGCAAAGAATCTGCTTTGCATGCAGAAAATCACAGGTTCCATCCCTGGCACCCCCTGGTAGGGCTGGGAAAGAGCCCTGCCTGCAGCACTGGAGAGCTGCTGCTGCTGCTGCTGCTGCTAGTCAGTGTAGACAACACTGGACCAATAGTCTGACTCAAGTGTAGAAAGCTGCCTTATACCATGCCTGAGTTCTGTTGTGTTTGAGGGGTCATCAACCTTTCAGAGCCCATGAACCCATTTGCAATTTGGGGTTTTTTTTAATCTGGGGCATGTGCCAAGGGGCGTGTGTTGTTTCTCATCTCACACACATGACAGACAGACAGAGAGAAAGCATGTGTGTGCACTGCATACACACAACACACACTTTGCTTTTCTTTGGGTAAGAAAAACAGGCCCTCTTGAATTTACACAATTCTACACTGCCTCCCCCCTCTCTATATATCACCATCAAATTCAAGCGTACATCACGTAGACTGCACATGAAAAAAGGGGAGGGGGAGATATCACAAAATACATTGCTCCAGGGCACAGATCCTCATGGATATTCATGATCATTATTTTTTACAAAGGACAACTAAACCAGCAACAAATCACAGAATGCATCTGTGGACAAAGGCGACCTATGACTTGATGGTGCTTTTGAGGGGATCCCTTAACAAAACATACCAGGATCCCTGGCTCAGATCCATGTCTTTGTGTCAAAGAAATGCTGGTCAGCACCGGATCTCTGATTTTTTTTTACAAGTCACTCAAGACGGCCAGGCGCTGATGGGAGTTATAGTTCAAACTCTCCGGCGAGCCCTAGATTGCTTTAAACCAACCAACCTTCAGAGTTCCATTCAACGTTCTGGGGTCTGAAAAGGGTCCTTGAGATGTACCGTGTGGTAGCAACAAGTTCAACAAAGCCCAAAGTCTGTTAATTTAACGCAGACTTTCCCCTTAATATCTTCACCTTGTAAATCCAGCAACGCTGAACTGAACGCAACCGTAATTCATGCGGGCGGCTGGGCTGATGTCATAAACCATGACAGCCAAGAGGTTTATGCAGAGGGAGAAGAACCTTGAGAAATAAGGGAGAAAAGAGGGAGTTCTTCTGCAAGGCTCTCTCCTTCCTGGAAACAAAAGGGGATTGTGGAGGGACTTGTTCCCTGCCTTGGCTAAAGGAGGAATCTGACAAGGCAGTCAGAGACAGAGCAGCTCTGAGCGGCTGCAGAGATGGCAGGAGACTCATCGAAACATCTCTGTCAGAAGTCAGGAGGATATTAAATTCCACCAGCAGTGACTATTTACAGCTTGTCAACCCGGCAATATCCTCTTATGCGTTAACAGTTACTTTCCAACAAAAATCTGTATTTGCTGTCCCCCCCCCGTAACATACGCCTTTCCTCGCACATTTTGTAAGCATGCGTTCTCTCCCCCAAGTCACACCGTCAATTATATATTCCCCACCGCAGAAAAGTGTGTGTGTGTGCCCAAAATATATTTAAGGGCAAGCTCCTGAGGCCAAGTCTTGTTCTGGCTGTGTGTAAATACAGGCATGTTGTTGTTAAAACTATGGAACTCTCTGCTGCAGGAGGCAGCAATGGCCACCAACTTGGATGGCTGTAAAAGAGGATTTGATAAATTCATGGAGACGGCTTATCAACAGCTGCTGGCCTTCATGGCCATGCTCTGCCTTCAGAAGCGAGAAAGAGGGAGGGAGGGAGGGAGGGAGGGAGGGAGGGAGGGATGTATGTGTAGAAGCCTCAGAGGCATCTGCATAGCTGTGATGGAGTCTCCTGTGCAAAGGTAAGCATTGTATCCTTTCCTCTACCCACTTCTTCCTCTGCCTCCCCATCAACTGGCAGGCAGCCCCCACCCCCAGCATGGTCGCCTATGAAGAACTGCAGCTCTTGGGCTGAAAAGGATCCCCACCAGCTGGGTATAGGGACAATAGGCCTGCGTTGTTTCTCATCATTCACAGGTATACTGCTCCTGTATGTGGAGGCTCTGCTGAGCCATCCCAGACAGATCAATGTCCGTTGATTGGGTTAGGCACTGTTTGTGGAGGTCAGGTTGTTCTCAAAGCTGCCTGGCTTTTGCAGTTAGATAAAAGGTGCTGGTTTCAGGTCTTCTCCCAAAATCAGCATGAGAAAGAAATTTAGAAAAGAGCCAAGAAGCTTGCACTACTGGAAGCTTGCCTCCACCAAACCTCAGAAGTGGCTCAGGGCTGGCCCGAAGATTCGGCAGTGAGGCAGCTGCCTCAGCCAACAAATGCTGGGAGGCAACAAAAAGTGATGGAGAAGTACAGGGGCATTGACTAGCAGCTGGTTTTAATACAATGCTGGCAAGAAGAAAGCTTCCTGCATCCCACTTGTGAACATCAGGCTATCTTAGGAGGTGCAAGACAGGCTGTATAGTATACACACAACTCTGTTCCCCTATACTTCTCCATCACTTTTTGCTGCCTCCCAGCATCTGCCGGCTGAGGCAGCTGTCCCACTCTGCCTAATCTTAGGGCCGGCCCTGAGCCCCTTCTAAGGTGGAACAGGAAGAGGGACAATGTGGAACAGGAAGAGGGCACCATCCCTCCAGGTACGGAGAACCTTTGGCCTTCCAGATGTCGCTGAACTACAACTCTCATCATCCATGACAGTTGGTTTGCTGGGGCTTATGGGAGTTGTAGTTTAGCAACATCTGGGGGACCAAAAGTTGCCCACACATGCCCTTGTCCTCAGCCACAGGCAACTGAAAAGGCTAGATAGAACGGGTTCTCTCCCACATTCTCTGGGTAATCAGAAACCAATTAGCCAGTGCAATGATGTGACGAATAAGAACTTTTAAAGCTCTGCATCAACACAGTGGGAGGCAACAGGAAAATAAAGACCAGGGCTTGCAAAAATGAATAATGGGCAAAATGCTGGGTTTTTTTTAGCTATTTTATATATGCGAGGGGTCAGTGCCCAGGAATAGCTCCTTGCTTTTAAAAAAATAAATAAAAGAAACCTATTTTAAGCAACTGTAATGTGGTTTCAAAGAAACTTATTTTTAAGGAAATTAATTAGCTTCCTTAGGATTTTAATTACATCTCTGTGATACAGACAGTCTAATTATCCAATAAACCTATTTCCTACAATTGAAGATGATGACTGAAGAATACTGCATGACAGCACACCAACGAATCTCTTGCCCATCATTGCTCTCTCAATAAAAAATTCTGTGTTCTTTCTTTCTTTATATCTACCTACATGAAAGGGTTAGCTGCCTAAAAACATTTCATTGCTTAAGACACAGAACAAGCATCAGACACACGTACACACAATATCCATTGTGAGTCACACTCAGAAGCCACTCTGGCCCACCATCAGAGAAAGTTGGTGGGGAATCAAAAGTGGGGAAAGTGTTGTTGTGCTAAGATCCTGTTCTGGAGCTTCCCATTGAGGCATCTGGGTGGCCACTGTGAGAACAGGATGCTGGACTAGATATGGGGCAATGGCCTGATCTGACGTAAGTTCTTAATGGGTCTACTCAAAGTAGGACCAAATTGAATATCACCCTCTGGATGAAGTACCGTATTTTTCGCCCTATAGGACGCACTTTTTCCCCTCCAAAAATGAAGGGTAAATGTGTGTGCGTCCTATGGGGTGAATGCAGGCTTTTGCTGAAGCCTGGAGAGCGAGAGGGGTCGGTGTGCACCGACCCCTCTCGCTCTCCAGGCTTCAGGAAGCTATCCGCAAGCCTTGGGAGCCCGGCGGGAACTCCCGCCGGGCTCCCAAGGCTTGCGGATAGCAACCTGTTCTGGGGGCTGGGGTCGGGGGAAGCTCGGGCTTCCCTTGCCCCAGCCCCGCGCCTGGGGGGGAAATAATTTTTTTTCTTTATTTCACCCCCCCCCAAAAAAACCTAGGTGCGCCCTATGGGCCGGTGCACCCTATAGAGTGAAAAATACGGTACTTGACCCCACCAGTGGCCCATTCAGTCATGGGTGTGTCATCTTGGCTACATGCAGGAATGAGCCCCATCACCTCACTCTTCTTCTAACTGCAGCTCCAAGGAAGATTCAGCTAGCAAACTACCCACCAACCCCATATACCAGCTGCAGTCCTTATTCACTTTTGCAATATAAAAAGAAGAAGAAGAGGACAGCAGAAGTGCCTTGTGCAACACTTCCTAATTCCTTTGCAAACTGAGCGACTCGGGTACATATAAAATAAGGCAGTTAGCTTTGATCAGCATTGGCAGACGTAAGTGGGTGTATCAGCAATATTTGACAAAGGGAGCTCAGCTCCCCAGAGCACAGAGATGTCATTAAGTCACAGAACAGGGGGGAAATCGCTACCAGATCCATAAATGATTACGCAGTGGCAGGATTCTGTCACCCCCCTTCAACACTGTTTGCAGAATTTGGTTTTCAAAACAGACCCAGGGGAGAAGAAAAATCCATTCACACTTGGATGTGTTGGATAAAACTGCCCTTGAGAGGAAGGGTAAGAGGCAGATGGGCAGCGACAGAATGTGGGCTGGCTCTTTCAGCACCATGGCATCTCTTCACATGGCAAAGAGCAAAATGGCAGGAAAGGAAGCTGTTCTTGCAACATCCAGTTCATCTAGGGACCTAAAAATTATCAGAACTATGATGGTCTTGGCTTTTTAAATAAGTTTCTAGTCCTTAAGATGGAGGGATGGAAGGGTTGCAGTTCCAAAGGCAGGAACACGTGCTTTGCATGATGAAGATCCCATATTTGATAGCCAGCATCACCAGGTGGGACTGGGAAAGACCACTGGCTAAAACTCTCAAGAGCTGCTGCCAGCCAGTGTAGGCCATGGGTGGGCAACCTTCTTTTAGGTCAAAGGTCATATTCCCTTGTGGGCTGGGCCAACACCACAAGTGTAATAATAACAGCAGGAAGAGTAACAACAGGAACAGCTATTACATCCCACAAAAACCTCAGACCACCAACGCTGAACACTGTTATAGCAGCTGCACTGATTGCAAGTACATTTTCTTGCCCTCCCTAAACATTAGAAAGAGTAGCCTGGAGGTGGGGGGTGGGGGTGGGGAAACCATGCTCCAGGAACAGATCTCTTCTGACCCATAAAAGGAGTCAAAATTATAACCCCGGCAACACATGAATCACTCTTTCAAAAAACAGGCTGGGCATTTCTCTTTGTGCTTTTCCCAAGAGGTGATAAGGAAGACAGGAAAAGAAAATGATTCAGAGTCACAGGGAAAACCCTGGACACCAGTTTTACAAGATACGCTTCTGCTGCCTCCGACTGAAAAAAATTACCAAGTTAAAAACCCAAACCCCTCACTCACTTTCTGATCCCTTTTCACCCAAGGTTTATGCCAAGCCATGCGCTTGTTTGCGTGGCTGAGCAAGGTTCAAACGCAGCAACGGCATGTTAAGGGAAGCAATTTCTGCAAGTCTGCAGATCAGGCACAGAGCAACAAGTGGACTGTACTGTGAACTGAGGCCAGGCTGGGGCAGGTCTGCAACATGCATTTCAAGCACACCCAAGACACATTAAAAGTACCCAACTTGCCCCAATGAGTCCTGGAAGCTGCAGTTTCCTAAGGCTGCTGGGAATTGTAGCTCTGCGAGGAATAACCTACAGTTCCCATAATTCTTTGGGGGAAGTCGGGTGCTGTAAATCTGCACTCCAGTGTGTTCCACTGTTGGACAGCTCTTACCGTCAGAAAGTTCTTCCTAATGTTTAGTTGGAATTCCCTTTCTCGTCATTTGAATCCATTGGTTCTGGTCCTACCCGCTGGAGCAGCAGAAAACAAGCATGCTCCATCTTCCATCTTCCTTCAGATATCACCTCTCAGCCTTCTCTTCTCCAGGCTAAACATCCCCAACTCCCCCAGTCTTACTAGTAATTACCTCAGGTCTGAAGAGTCCTTCTGTAGTCCAAACAGCACCACCTATACACAGGAGCAGGGAGGAGGCAGCAAGTTTAGGGCAGAGTGGAAACAGGTGATCTTTGGAGTTGGCAAAAGAAACCAAAAGTCAATGAAGACTGAGCATGCCCTGTGGGTGTGGAATGCTGAAGAACTATTGGAGAGGGGGGATAGGAAACCGAGGGGGGAATGGAATGGAACAGTTGGGATCCAGAACAGAAAGGACCACGCTGCAGCATTTTGTTGCAGATCAAAAACCAAAATTTTAAACCCAAACCATTTTAATGAAGCTGTCTTTTTAAATCAAAAAGCACTTCAGAATCTCCCTACTCACTGCTTTCTATCAGATCTAACTAGGTTTCCCTTTTATCGCAGCTGAGTCAATTTCTTCTCCAAATCCCCTTTTCAAAGGCATTTGCCATTCACACCGTCTTATGTCGACTTCCTCTGGAAAAAAAAAGGATTTGGAGGCCAGCAACACCACCAGCTCAGCGATGTCTAGATTAATTCACAACAACGGGGAGCCCCGACACTTTTTCTTTTGCACCCTCCCTCGAAAGTCAAGAGTTTCTGCAACACCATTTTCCTGGGTCAGCAGAATTTGCTGCCAGCCAACAGCTTACAGTCTTTTTCTTTTCTTTTTCCTTTTTCTTTTTTTAGCAAGTCTGGCCCACTGCCACAGGAGCGAAGTCAGCCCTTCTGCACGCACACAGAATACAGCAGGCAGACCAAAGGCTGCTTTGCACATTACGCATCAGCAAAACCGAGGGTGCATGTTGCATGTTTTGTGCGTGTGTGTATGTCAGAGGGGAATACAGCTAATCATGGCTCCCTGACAGGTGATTCAGGTGTTCCGGGAAACTTCAGAATGCCATGCATAATTCTGTCAAAACAGCACTGAGCTTTGAGCTTTGCAGGAAGGGGGGAAAGCTCATCCACATCCCTCATAGAGAAAAACCAAAAATCTTCATCTGAACTTGAAAAACGATTTCTCGGTGGTGGTAGGCAGACGGGGGAAAAATGCTTTTAGCATGGGATGGAATGTCTTCCAAGCAATCGCCATGTCCAAGGGCAGACCAAGCCCATACAATCAAAGCCCATTCAATGCACACTTAAAGCATGTGACTTCCCTGGAAGAATCTCGGGAACTATTGTTTCCCCATGGCAGAGCTCAACTACAGTTCCCCAGAACTACTCAGATTGAAGTCATGGGCTTTAAATGTGCATTCAATGTGCTTTGGATCTGCCTGATGTGATTGTTGTTGTTTAGTCATTTAGTCGTGTCCGACTCTTCATGACCCCGTGGATCAGAGCACGCCAGGCACTCCTGTCTTCCACTGCCTCCCGCAGTTTGGTCAAACTCATGCTGGTAGCTTTGAGAACACTATCCAACCATCTCGTCCTCTGCCGTCCCCTTCTCCTTGTGCCCTCCATCTTTCCCAACATCAGGGTCTTTTCCAGGGAGTCTTCTCTTCCCATGAGGTGGCCAAAGTATTGGAGCCTCAGCTTCACGATCTGTGCTTCCAGTGAGCACTCAGGGCTGATTTCCTTAAGAATGGATACGTTTGATCTTCTTGCAGTCCATGGGACTCTCAAGAGTCTCCTCCAGCACCATAATTCAAAAGCATCAATTCTTCGGTGATCAGCCTTCTTTATGGTCCAGCTCTCACTTCCATACATCACTACTGGGAAAACCATAGTTTTTACTATATGGACCTTTGTTGGCAAGGTGATGTCTCTACTGATGTGATTAGAAGCAGTCAAAGCTGGGAAAGTCTCTAACATTCTGTGAACCTCTGCCACTGAACACTGTTTATTTCACTTGCACGCAGCTTTACAGTATTATCGGTCAAGTGAAGCAAAAAAGAGGTGGCTTATTAACTAAGCAAAAGCCTAGAGGACAGGTAGTACAACCTGTGGCCCTTGGTCTAATTTCAAAAGCCACCTGTCCTCTCATTGGGCAGAGTGAGGCAGCTGAAGATGATGAATGCCAAAGTGCTAGATGGCAGAGCCTGCCCTGAGCCACCTAAGTTATGTGACAACCACAACATACATTCGAAGCACTATTTTACCACTTTAAAGTGTCATGGCTTTCCCCAAAGCATCCTGGGTACTGTCATTTGTTAAAAGTGCTGGGAGCTGGGAGGAGACCCCTACCAGCTACCATTCCCAGAGTTCCCTGGGAAGAGGGCCTAACAGTTAAACCACTCTGGGAACTGTAACTCTGTGAGGAGAATAGAGGTCATCTCTCAGGACCCATAACAAACTACAACTCCCAGGGTTCTCTGGTGGAAGCCATGACTGCTTGAAGTGGTATGATCCCTGTGTTGCAAAATAGACAAGCTGAACAAAATAACACAACACGATGGCCAATAACAATGGCACTAAACACTATGTATTAGACTAATACAAATGATCAGAAATTACAACCAAAGTCTCTAGATCTTCTTCACCAGTCACGGTAGAATAATTCAAAAGTTCAATATATACATAATCTATCACCAAATATCGCCAGAACAGAGTTTCCGGATAACCAATCTGTTTCGTTCAATGCTTCATCAGCCAATCTTGATTGATTCTTCATCAGCCAGACTTGTAAGAACTGATATGAGAAGGATGCAGTTCAATTTCTTAACAAGATGTAAGTAAATATAAATGCTGTAGAAAATATGCTCTGGATCAGTGCTCATATGATACTGTAGTTACTGATATTTGGTGACAGATTATGTAAATATTGAGCTTTTGAATTATTCTACCATGACTGGTGAAGAAGAAGATCTAGAGACTTTGGTTGTAATTTCTGATCATTTGTATTAGTCTATACATAATGTTTAGTGCCATTGTTATTGGCCATTGTGCTGTGTTATTTTGTTCACCTTGAAGTGGTATGATAGCACCTTAGAGGTATAGTGTACACGTGGCCTTAGTTAGCTATCCTCACGTGTGGCAGAAGGATGCTCTCTCCCTGCCCCCAACCAATGTTGAAGTTAGGAATAGAGGAGAAACTCGATTCAGTTCGCTTTTAAAGGCAAGCCTACACAATTCACGCTTTCCGAAACAATACCCAAGCTGAGCACAACTATCCTTCAAAAGTTGCACTTAATTTGCACTGCAGTTCTCCAAGCAAGTAAGTAATGTGTACAAAAATGTATACACTAGGGTAAAGTGGGCGTAAGTGCACGCATCAGTGAAAATAACAATAAAAAATACTGTATATCTATGTATATGGCAATATTTCATAGCAAAATATGTACAGTAGAATACACATTAAAATGCCAAAAAGTTTCATGAGGAACTTAAAAAAAACTTGAAACTGCAGCAGAATATGAATCATAGAATTGGAAGGGACCCTGAGGGTCATCCAGTCCAACCCCCTGCAGTGCAGGAATCTCAACACACGGTCCCCCATCCAATCTCAAACCATACCAGACTCTGCTTAGCTTTGCAAAGTTTGCTAGCAGTTTGCATAACAGGACTTAAGGTGTGGAAAATGAGGCACTGATGTTGACAGATACGCCCGTACCTGTTGGGGTAACATTTTGACCAGAAGCATTTTAAAAAACCAGGGGGCTTTTTCTCATGCTTTTCCCACACCCTTGTGGGCAGATGGACTAATGAGTGTTGTGGATTCCTTTGCAAAGCCTTAGAAAGGATTAACTCTTTATTTAAAAAATACTTTCAGACCGCTGCTTATAATAAGGCAAAATAAAGCCATAACAGTTTTTCAAGGTTAAGACTCCAGACCAGTTCCAAAACAAGATTCAGCCAAATAACCTGCAAGCAAACTCCCAGGAATAAAGCAGAAAGTGGAGCTGGGGAGGGGAGAGACATGAAGGTCACAGAGGGAGTTTGCAAAGGTCTCCTGCTACAGAAACGAACCACCCAGCCCCTGGGACTGGCTGCCTCCCTGGATAAGATATTGGCAAACAAAGTGTGGGGGTGGGATGGCTGGGGCGGGGGCTGTACTGCTTAAGATTCATTGTTCTCGTCACTAAACACTGAACCCCACCACAATAATTACATCAAAATTGATTAGTTTAAAAATGTCCACTTTAATTAATTTATTATAAAAACTTAGAGAACAGTTTCAGACAAGGTCTATTGCACCAAAGATTAAATGTCATTTACTTACAATCCTTTAAAAAAAGAAGGCAAGAAAAGTCAATTCCACCAAGAAATCCAGCCAGCCCAGAATCTATTTGAAGAAGGATCCAAACTGCTATTCCACACGTACTTAATCACCATACACACACACACATCTATCTATCTATCTATCATCTAATGATATTGAACAGAATAAAAAGATAATGCAGATGGGCAAAATTTGCATAATATTTTCCAAGCAGACTGTATACATCCTTTGTGGACAGTTGGGGAAGGGGGAGAAGAGCGGGGAGGAGCACAGAGAGGAGTCCAGTGACCTTTTAAGCCATTAAAAATGCACAATATTTACGCAGAGTGCAAAGGTGGAACGTAGCAGGGGGAATACCCTTTGACCATTGTTTCGACACCTGGACTCAAGAGCACAGGATTCACTTCATAAGAAAGAAACTTCATCTCTGTTGGTTAGCCCCACCAACTCAATATATAGTAGTGGTGGAGTAAATGCCTCACCCCCCCCCAAAAAAATATTAGTCATGCTAACAGACCATGTAAAGAAGCTGGTGGTCAAGATGCCTGGCAGAGTGGGGAATTAAATATGTTGGGTTAGTTTATAAGGGATTGAACCACGTAATTGACCAGGGACAGGGCCTAATTTGTGTTGGCACCACATACAGTGATGGGGTCATAAGTAGGGTTGCCATGTTTCAAAAAGTAAAAACCAGGACACCACAAAACTTGAGGGTATTTTTTAGGAAACCCCCTAAAAACCACCAAAAGAATGCAATTTTTCGAATGACTTGCCTAAGATCCAGGACAACGTGCCGACTTTTGGAAATTCCCCCCGGATGGCAATTCCGCCTTTGAAATCCCAGTAATGTCCAGAAAAATCTGGATGTATGGCAGGCCTTTTGAGAAAGACACTCCAGAGCATCAACATCACAACCTCAACTTGTGTTAGCAGGACCTCAGATGTCTCATCTCAGGAAAGCTCACTACAAAGTATATGAATAGCTGCCCTTTGACTATGTGACACTCTCAGAGCTCCGTAGAAATACCAAAGGAAAGTGGAGCTTTCCTGGCCATGGGACACTTTATTGCGTGATGCTGTTGTTTTGTATACCCTGTTGGCACCCTGTTGGGGTGACGCAGGAGTACGCATACCCCTAAACATTTTGTGAATCTAAGTTTGGCCTCATTGAGGGGCAGTATTTCAATGTGAGTAGGAAAATGAAAGCACCCCTAAACAATTTTTTTAGGAAAAAAGCATTGCCTGTTGGAATCCGCCCAGAGTGGCTGGGGCAACCCAGTCAGATGGGTGGGGTACTAAAAATAAATTATTCTCCTTATTAATTATTATGGGGTTCTGCAATCATTTCAGTGGAAAGTAGTCCCTGTGTACTCAAGAGCTTAATGCAGAAAGAATGGGGAAGTTCTTGCCAGGCTGGTTGAGGATTTGTCTGTGTGTGTAACAGGTTCTCCTCAGACCTGTGGCAGAAGAACTCACTCAGGTCACATATCCACACCATCTATTTAAGGCACACAGCTTCCCCCAAAGATTCCTGGGAACTGTAGTTTGTGAAGGATGCTGGGAACTGTAGTTCTGCAAGGAATAAACTACGGTTCCCAGGATTCTTTGAGGCACCATGTTCTTTAGATGTTTATTAAATGTGCTGTAAATGTATGGCACGGATATGATCTCCGTCTAAGCAAAGATTCCTGGAAAAGAGAAGATCTCAAGGCGTGTGGTTTTTAACTTGGTCAATCCCCCCCCCCACATATTCTTCTCCCTGGAGACACATCAGGAGCAGAAAACAAGCCATTTGGCTTCATCCATGTGCTTGAATGTGGCCCAGCAATCTGCTCTCAATTAGGGAGGTTTGACTGCACACGACCCACCAGGAGTGCCGAGACTCCATTGAAAAGAAAAAAGAGGGGGAAGAGTCTTGAGCCTCATCATGCGAGCGCAAGTTTATTCATTTTCTTGTTTATATGCAGGAAAGTGTGGTGAGCAAACGAAGAAGAAAAAGCCCTCTGTTGGGTGCATAAAAGAACTGCCGAGCCGTTGAGTCAAAAAAAGGCTCAGCCCGATGCAGAGGCCGTTAATAGCCGCCCCTGCCAGGAGGAGACATTCCTTGCATTTGTGTCAGGTTTTGTTCTCTGGTTCCTACTCCACACTTTAAAAGGAAGCCAAAGGCTAAATGTGGGTGCTGGTAGTAGAGATTCAATAGCCTGCAATTCGTGCCATGGCATTATGCACTCTGCTAAGAGAGAAAGAAAGCCAGGCTGAAAAGAATACAAGGTTCTTTGCAAGAGAACACTCCCCGAGAAATGGAGCACTTGAAATTTGCGAGGTCCACATGGCTGGCCCAGAAGCCGGCGGCTGTGTATACAACAGTCAACCAGGCTTTCACTGGGATTCCTGAGCAATGCAATATGATGACCGTCTAACACCGCGACTTCTTCATCCAGGTAGAGTGGTACCTTGGTACTTGAACAGCTTGGCTCCTGAACAAATCAGCTCCCGAACGCCGCAAATCCGGAAGTGTTCCAGTTTGTGAACATTTTTCGGAAGCTGAACATCCGATGCGGCTTCTGTGGCTTCCAATTGAGTGCAGGAAGCTCCTGCAGCCCATCAGAAGCCGCGCCTTGGTTTTTGAACCGTTTCAGGGGTCAAACGGACTCCCAGAACGGATTAAGTTCGAGAACCAAGGTACCACTGTAGTGTGCAGAGGAAGGCAACCAAAATGAAAAGTGGTCATTTTGGAAACCAAGCCTTATGAGGAACATTTGAGGGAGTTGTGTATGTTCAGCCTGCAGAAGAGAAAACTGAGAGGCGATACCACAGTCATCTTCAAATATCTGAAGGGCTGCCACGAGGATGACGGGGCAAACTTCTGCTGCCCAGGAGGGCAGGACCCAAACCAATGGCTTCAAGTTACAGGAAAGGAGATTCCGGCTAAACATCAGGAAGAGCTTTCTGACAGTAAGAGCTGCTTGACAGTGGAACGGTCTCCCTCGGGAGGTTGTGGAATCTCCTTCCGTGGAGGTTTTCAAGCAGAGGTTGGATGGCCATCTGTCATGGGTGCTTTAGTTGTGATTCCTGCATTGCAGGGGGCTGGACTAGATGACCCCCAAGGTCCCTTCCAACTCTACATTTCTATGATTCCGTAGTGTCAAACCACGCTAGAGCTTACTTTCCACAATGTCACTTATTCCACGTGGAAGCTGGTGGCATACCAAAAGCTTTAGCATTCAAAGCAGAAGCAGGTGGCACTTTTCGAACTGAGGGCCTCATTTTGCCCTGAGGGAAAAGTGGGTGGAGAAACAAATGAACATTTCATCTTCATACAGTGAGCTGGTTTCCTCACACACAGACAGTCTATTCTCCGCGTTACCAGAGTCTAAGAGGCACATTTCATACTCAAGGAGAGAGGGAGGACTAGAGCTGGTAAGGGGTGTGGCCAGGAGCATGGGTGTGGTCAAGGAGGGGAGTGGCCTAGGAAGAGACCCAAGACCCAGAGAGAGAGAGAGAGAGGCCTGGTGGTCCATAGTTTGGTCCCCCACTTGTACATTAAAGGAGAGGGAGGGCTTGTGCAATTTCACGTCCTTAGGAATGCAAGAAGACTGCAAAAGCCACTCAAGTGGGCTTGAGAAAGGTTGGTGGTGGTGGTGGTATGCAGAGCCAGTTTGGTGCAGTGGTTAAAAGCGGTAGACTCATAATCTGGTGAAGCGGGTTCGCATCTCCGCTCCTCCACATGCAGCTGCTGGGTAACCTTGGGCCAGTCACACTTCTCTGAAGTCTTTCAGCCCCACTCACCTCACAGAGTGTTTGTTGTGGGGGAGGAAGGGAAAGGAGATTGTTAGCCGCTTTGAGACTCCTTAGGGTAGTGATAAAGCGGGATATCAAATACAAACTCTTCTTCTTCTTCTTCTTTTTCTTCTTCTTTTTCTTCTTCACTAACCTTCCTCAAGCTGATGGCCGCCAGGTGTTATGGACTCCACCTCCCATACCCCACAACCAACACAACCATTTAGTCCAAAGCATGTGGAGGAGAGCAGGTTGGGAGAGGTCAGGGTGCACCATACAAAGCTGTATCTCTCTGCATTCATGGCTTGTTGCTATACTGAGGTGGAGGGATTTGTACATAAGAATTCTCCCTTAGAAAAAGACAGGGGTCACATCTCCAACCTTTTTTGGGTCCAGGGGCACATTTGGAAATTGGGGGAGGGGGAGTTGGAACCCTGCTGTGGGCACCACCACTGCCAGAGAGGGCCAGCCAAATCTCAGAAATGCTGCCAAGATCACCCACCTTGTCACAGGGAGATCAGGGCTCAAATACCCACCTGGCCGTGAAGTTCACTGAGTGACCTTGGGTCAATCATTCATTCTCAGTCTAACCTCCCTCACAGGGTTGTTGGGGAGGAGAAGTATGAGCTTCTTGGAGGAAAGATGGGATATACATGTAGTAAATAAATGTTGGGTCTGAGCCTCAGATACTGACCTGCACATTAGCACCCCCCCCCCAAAAAAGGCACAACAAAATAACCCATTTCACAGAAGGAAAATAGCCAATGCTCCAAGAAACACATCCATCACCATGCAAAGCCACATACACATCAAAACCCCTAACTGAACTGGCTCAATCATACCCAAGATTTATTTCATTATTTATTTATTTATTTATTCATGAAGCAGGGGATTCAAACCCTGCTTTCCCAGGTCATAGTGAGACCCGCTAACCACTACACCACACTGGCAGGGGTCTTCCCTGGGTGCCAAAAGGAGCTCTGGTGGTATCTCAGGGCCCACAGGTGCTGTGTTGGCCTGAACAGTAAGGGAACAGAGAGGCACTCTCTGGGCAGACTTGAGTCCTTACATGGCTGAGCGGCCGAGTCCCCAACACACGCACAAAAACTGTTGACAGCAGTTCAATGTTCATTGTCAACATCCACACTTAGCAAGCTGAATTTAAATAATGTGCAGCGGAGAGAGGAGAACGCAAGGATAATTAAGGTGGGAGAATATATAGGAGACCTGGTTAACCTGAAGAGCAATTAAGAGCTGACTCAGGAGGAACGAAATAATAAAGGGAGAGAGGGTTGATGACTCCAGGAGTTCCTGAGCCTCTGACCAACTTCTGCAAGGAAATTCAGCCCTGGAAGCTGAAGGAGGAAGTGGGCAGATGTATCAGTATGAGCAAGGGTCCCACCAAAGATTCCTCCCATTCTCCATGAACGAACAAATGAGAAAATAAATTGCATTTGAATACCATCAAGGGGGAGAAAACATTTTGGTGGAGCACAAGGTGGGTGCTTACCTTACTTTTGAGGTGGCCATGGGGTGTTTTTGTGACTGTTATTTTTTTCATTCACACCAGGGGTCTGCCTTCCTGGGTGCCCACACTTCAATTAGAGCCCAGGGGAAGAGATCATGTGGTTACTCCTGCTTGGTGGTTTCCCACAAGCTTCTGGTTGGGCACTGTGAGGACAGGATGCTAGACTACGTGAGCCACTGGCCTGATCAATGCCAGCTCTTCTGGCATTCTCACTCCTGCCTTGGGGCTTTTTCAGCTCAGGAAGTGCAGCCTCTGACCAGTGTAGAAGACGCTGAGTGGGTGGACCAATTCATATAGGGGAGCTTCCTAAATCCCTGTGTCAGGTTCTGTCTTGGATATGTATCTGGGGAAGAGCTGTAGCTCAGTGGTAGAGCATCAGCTTTGAATGCAGAAGGTCGCAGGTTCAATCCTCAGCATCTCCAGGTAGGGCTGGGGGAACGTCCCCTGCCTGAACCCCTGCAGAGCCTCTGTCAGTCAGTGTAAACAATGTGGGGCTAGATGGACCCATGGTCTGATGTGGGATAATGTAGCTTTCTGTACAATTCCAGTACCAAGAGAACAAACTCTGACTCTGTTGGATGGGAGAGAGTTTACAGATCTGGAACCAAAGAGAATTCCCCTTTTCTTCCTGCCCCCCCCCCCCGGTGTTTTCCTCCCGTTTTCATTTGGAGTGGGTTATATTTAAACACCAAGCTGCAAACAGTGCAGAAAATATAAAAGTCTAAATTGGCTTTGCAGCGGGACCGCCGGCACCTCCTTGCCAATGGCTTGACCGCTTGCGACCCTAATGGCTACAGTCAACAATCAGCACTCTCTCATTAATCACTGCTAATTAACTTCATTGATTCTCAAGGCCAGGAATACCAGCACACGCGGTCCACGAGCAGCAATTTTATTACATAAAATAATGCGGCCTCCTCGAAATAGCTTTAGGGAATAGGTGCTTTGTTGGTGCTGCTGAAAGATGGAAAAACAAAATAGGCAGAAGGCTACTTTGCTTTGGAGTTGAAATCTTTAAAAAGGGGTTGAGCTTCTGTTGATTGAAAGCTGGCATGCGTCAAAAGGTTCAGTGGCAGAGCATCTGCCTCACATGCAGAAGGTCCCAGGTTCAAATCCCAACATCTCCCCATAGGGCTAGGAGAAAAACTACTGCCCATCCGAGTAAACAGTACTGAGCTCAATGGACCAATGGGCTGATGGGGTATAAGCCAGCTTCCTATGTCCCAAACTGCTTGGAAAGCACTCAGAGATAGGGCACCTGTTTTGCGTGCAGAAGGTACTGGTTTCAATCCCTGGCATCTCCAGGAAGGGCTGCAAAATAGCCCCCTTTCTGAAACCCTGGAAAGGCACTGCCATTCAGTATGGACCAGTCCTGCCCTACCTGGTGACCTCCAGCTGTTTTGGATTACAACACCCTGACAATTGAGTGTGCTGCCCAGGGCAGTTCTAGTCTAGGGCTGGGCAATATCTGGTTTTTCAGCATTGTGATATATCACCAGCAAAACATTTTGATAGGGGATGCGGGTGGCGCTGTGGTCTAAACCACAGAGCCTAGGGCTTGCCAATCGGAAGGTTGGCAGTTCGAATCCCTGTGATGGGGTGAGCTCCCATTGCTCAGTCCCCGCTCTTGCCCACCTAGCAGTTCGAAAGCATGTCAAGTGCAAGTAGATAAATAGATACCGCTCTGGCGGGAAGGTAAACGGCATTTCTGTGCGCTGCTCTGGTTCGCGAGAAGCGCCTTAGTCATGCTGGGCACATGATCTGGAAGCTGTCTGCAGACAAACGCCGGCTCCCTCGGCCTATAGAGGAAGATGAGCGCGCAACTCCAGAGTTGTCCATGACTGGACCTAACAGTCAGGGGTACCTTTACCTTTAAACATTGCGATATACCAATATATCACAATATCTGAAATAAGAATGGAGCTATGTAGAGGCATTGGTTGGCTTCATGGTTTTTCCTGCATTGTGATTTTTGCTGGCGCCCGCTCTTGTGATCTGCTGCCCCCTGTATGAGGCAAGGGAGAGCTGAGCCAGCAGAGTTAACAGGGGCTGCAGAAATCGAGAGAAGCATTGGTTGGCTTCATGGTTTTTCCTACATTGTGATTTTTGCATAGCACACACATCACGATTTGCAATATATTGCCAGGTCAAAAATTCTGAAACTGATATAACAATATGGACTTCAAACCGGTTTGGGGCGATGTATTGATATATTGCCCAGCCCTATTGTAATCCCAAACATCAGGCTGTGCAGAAGGAAGGCTGGTGTCAACAACATTAAACCAGACATATTACTGGTCCAACTGGGCTTAAGGCAGCTTCCTATGCTCCTGCGTCTCTGCCCATCTCAATGGGGCTGTTGTTACAGGTGGCTACACGGTCCATAGCCAACCTACCATAGGACACTTTCAAACAGCTGGAATGGATTCCAGCCACAAAGTGAGGGAGTAAACCCCGAATCATGTAAAATCAGCCTCACAGGGGCCACACGGAAGTCCCTTGGCTAACCCCCTGCTTGGAGCTGTCGCTTTCAGAGGTGTGAACTCTGCCCCAGATGCATTCCTGAAGCTTTTCCAAAAGTCCCCAGACAGCCATGCTTTTCCGCTGCAAACAAGAGGATCATTCACCGGAACACACAAAAAAGGCTCAGAGGAGACGCTGTAGTTGGGGGAGGCCAAAAAGGCAGCTAATGAAAAGCCCAATCGGCAAGGGCTCCCGAGATCAAAAGCAGCCCATTTGGGAAGGCAACATTCATCGCTCTGTCCTGCCACTTCCTGCTTCCCATCTTCAGGGAGCACAATAGACAAATCAGCCTTTTCACCACGAGCTGCGGCTGCTCTGGCGCATTAATGTGCAGCCATCGAGCATCGCCGGCTCTCACTCAGGGCCGTGGCTGGAGAGAGGCAAAGTTGCTGTGAAGCATGAATTGCGACCAATGCAAGATCAGCAGGCTGCCCCCCACTGCAGCCCAGAAGTGAGAACCCTGAACTGTAAAACTGAACCCTACTCCCCTTATTGCCACTTACCTTTAGACTATCAGCCTGCATCTACCCTTTTATGGCAGGCATGGGGTGAGGTTTTGGGGAGGGATTTGGGCATGATGCTCCAGCAGGCTTGCCAAATTTCAAAAAATGAAAATCCGAACACAAAAGTTGCTGAGCATTTTTTGGGAGAGCCAAGGGGTGTTTTGTGACTGTTAAAACGTCCAAATTTCCCCGGACATTTCATCGTTTTCCGCCCAGATGCTGTTTACTAGAACCAAATACCGGTGATGTCTGCAAAACTGTGGACGTATGGCAACCCTAGCTCCAGCCACATCTCCCCACCTTCCACCCCTTATCTGTTCATATGTCCACACAGAGAGCCATAGAATTGATTCATCAGTCCAATCCTCATCACTTAGAAAAAGGAGCTGTCCATGGTCCCAAATGACTGACTACAGCAATGTAGGAAAACGGAAACCAAAGGATGGATTTCATGTAAACTTGAGAGATCCATGACTGAGCTCTGCTTGAGAAGTTCTGGCTGCTTCACCTGTATACCCATGCAGAAAGCCAGTCAGTGGCAGTTCAACCACCTGTAAGTGACAAAGTCCCTTGCCACCATCAGAGACAACTCGCAGCTGGTGAGACTCCTCTGTGCTAATATAAAAAAGCATTCTGTCCATGCACAAAAGGGCCCTTATTTGGGCTTACTTCACATACCAGAGCCCAAAGCCCTGATATATCAGAGCTGTGCTTTACACTCAGTTTAATCTTTGCAACCGAGCAAGGGAGTCGTTTTTCTTCTTTTTCCCCCAAAGTGACGTTTGCAAGACCTGAAGTCAGTTTAACAAGGGCTTTAATATTCCCATTTAAATATAATTTCCTTTTCCAACGGAGACAGCACCAAGGCTCCCCGCAATGCCTGGGCGATGGATACTCTCTCATCTGTAACGGATCCCCACACAAGGTCATGATTTGGAGTGATCCTAAAAGAGGTTAAATGAGAGCTAAAATATTGCAAGAGAGAGATTAATAGGGAGGCATAACGAGACAGAAAAAGTGCAGAAACAGGCAGAAGTGTAAGAGGTCCAAGGAGATTTATTCTCTTTTATCATTGCCCTTCATCCAAATTGCTCTGGATGAAATGCATAGCGCTTAACATATAAAGGCCTGAATCAACTCAGAACTTGGTTACCAGAATAGTCACCTGCCCCTGTATCATAAAGGTGTGCAGAAGGACCCAGGTTTAGCGTAGTATCTCCAAATAGGGCTGGGAAGGACTCCCTGCCTGAAACCCTGGAAAGCTGCTGCCAGCCAGGGCAGACAATACTGACATAGATGGACCCATCATCTGGCTGAGTATAAGGCAGCTTTCCTATTTTACATTCAGTCATAAGCCTAGCCCTGCCTTCTCCAGACAGATACATACACACACACACACACACACACACACACACACACACCACAGGGAGCATAGGCAAATAGTCTGCAGATGGCCTCTGCCATACGCAAAGCAACAACCATCAGACTATGACCTGGGAGACCAGGGTTCAAATTCCCACTAAGGTAGGACCTTGGGCCAGTCACAGCCTCTCTGCCTAACCTACTTCATAGGGTTGTTGTGGGGATTAAATATGGAGGGGTCAGAACCATGAAGGCCACCCTGAGATGCCTGGAGAAATAGGAGGGATATAAATGCATTCAATAACTACATTTTTCACACCCCGGATTTCTCTGACATAGAAACACAAGACACTGCCTTACGCCAAGTCAGGCCATCAGTCCATCTAGCTCAGCACTGTCTACACTGACTGGTAGAGACTCTTGGGCTTTCAGATAAGGAGCTGCTGCGGCTCTAGCTGGAGATGCTGCCAGAGATTGATCCCCGGACCTTCTGCATGCAAAGCAAGGGCTCTCCCGTGGCCCTTCCCCAACCCATCAGATTGGACCCTGGTTGACATGTAAAGTAAAGGTAAAGGGACCCCTGACCATTAGGTCCAGTCGTGACCGACTCTGGGGTTGTGGCGCTCACCTCGCTTTATTGGCCGAGGGAGCCGGCGTACAGCTTCCGGGTCATGTGGCCAGCATGACTAAGCCGCTTCTGGCGAACCAGAGCAGCGCATGGAAACGCCGTTTACCATCCTGCCGGAGTGGTACCTATTTATCTACTTGCACTTTGAGGTGCTTTCAAACTGCTAGGTTGGCAGGAGCAGGGACCGAGCAACGGGAGCTCACCCCATCACAGGGATTCGAACCGCCGACCTTCTGATCGGCAAGTCCTAGGCTCTGTGGTTTAACCCACAGCGCCACCTGCATCCCCAAATGTATGGTAGGGACCTGTATATTGTATTATCTGCAAGGGGGGGAAATGAATGATCGGCAAGTTCTAGGCTCTGTGGTTTAATCCACAGCACCACCCGTGTCCCTTTGGTTGACATGTATGAATCCCCCAAATAGGATGTTCACCTCTTAAGGAGCTTTTCAGAAATGTATTAAATGGTTTTAAATATGTAAGACCAAGTGTCACACCCTGGTCTTTCCAATCACTAAAATCAGTGCTAGGCTTCAGGTGGAATTGGCTTGCTTTGCCCATATTGAATCATGCATTACTGTATTCGTCCGAAACCCGCCTCTAATATTTCCCCAACACAGTTCTGCTTAGGATAAATTGACAGAAGATGATGCAGGTTGTTTTCAAACACCAAGTGATGCTCTCTTGGCTTGGCAAGGCACATACATCCTTGGTGACTCAATCTGCAGTGAAGAACAAGTGGTGTGTCTCCCCACCCCCACCCCCACCCCACCCCGCCCAAGTTGGCAGGCTGTCCCGGAAAAGAAAGCCAGGATTCTGTGCCACCCAAAAGGAAAGTCAATATCTTTAGTGCTTTAGACCCGCTCCAGCAAAGACAGAGCAGCCCAAAGGGAAGTCAAAGTTGCATCAATTACAAGGAAGACAGTGCAAGTTCATGAACAGAAACAAATGGAACAAAAGTAGTTCGTTTGTGCTGGATTGAGCTCACTTGCTATGAAGTTGTTATTATTACTTGCATTTATATCTCACCTTTTTCTCCAAGCAGCTCAAGGCAGTGTATATGGTTTTAATCTCCACAACAACCCTGTGAGGTAGGGTTTATGATGCAAGATAGCAAGTGGCCCAAGGCCACCCTGTGAATTTCATGGCCAAATGAGGATTTGAACCCTGGTCTTCCAGGTCCTAGTCTGTAGCTCTAGCCACTACGCCACACAGCCTTTCAAGCTGTACCTCACAGCCCAACACCACCTGCTTTCAACATCCTACACAAGATGCCTTGATTTTTAAAAAGCAACACAGCACTAGAATGCTTCCAGGCCAGCATTATATAGGAACACAGGAAGTTGCCTTAAGTCAGACTGTTGGGTCATCTAGCTCAGTCCTGCTGACCCCGACTGGCAGCAACTCTCCAGGTTTCTGAAAGGGATGTTCCCAGCTCCATCTGGAGATCCTAGAGAATGGGACCTTCTGCGTGCAAAGCACTACAACTGCAGCTCATGATGTAAAAATGAAGATAGATCTCTGGCCTCCGGGTTCTGAGCAAAGGGGTGATGAGCATAAAAAGCTGTTCTATACAGTCAAACCATTGCCTCACCTGGCTCAATATCGTCTACACTGACCGAAACCTTGGAAAGCTGCTAGCAGGCACTACCTGGAGATGCAGGGGAATGAATCTGGGACCTTCTGCATGCAAAGCAGCCGCACCTGCCACTGACCATGGTGCTGATTGTCAGAGGAGTGCTCTTCCTATGTGCAGGTTTCCTGCAGAACCCATCTAATAAGCAACAGGAATGGTCATTGCCTTCATGTCCAGCTGGTGAGCTACAGAGAGGCATTTGATTGGCTACCAATGTCCCCTCCTTTTCTTCCAGTGTGGCCCTTTCCACATTCAAAGGCGCAGCTTCCTACCAACTCAGAGTCGCTGATGCCATGCACCAGAAGCCTGTTTTCTTCCACAGCTCTCAAAATATGTATTCTTACTGTTCTTAAGCGGTTTATTATGACCAATTGTTTATCTGCATAACTACTGGGGAGGGGGAGGGGGGAAGACAGAATGCTGAGCATCTTCTATCAGAAGCATTGATCTTGCAAAGCCCCCAGAGAGAAATACAATTAACCATAACAGAAGGAACGAACTCTGGCTGTTGACTGATGAGTTGCTGTATTAAGACACCCGGTTCAATTAAGCTAAGAGCTTTCTTTCATTCTTGCAGTGATGGTTCCTAAAGCAAAACAGAACAGCAGCAACAGAAAAAAGCCCTCTGCATTACAATGAAACCAATGTTTAAAAGTGTACCGAAATGGTCCAAAGTAGCAGGAGTATTTTAATGTGAGGTTCTAAGCAACTCAGTTTCTGCTAATGTACCCTTGCTGCAGAATATGACGGGCTGTCAACATAAAGATTTAATTTAGCATTGTTGCCTTGGCACTGTAACTAAACAACAAGGCATATAAAACTCTGGCAAATAAACAGTGGGCCAGAACTCAGAGAAAAAATGGCTCATTAAACACAATCTATAGAACTAAAATGCTGGTGTCAAATGGTACGAAATTCCAGTCTCTAGCAGGGAACCTGAAACTGGATTGTCATGTTGCAAGATTTTCATGGAGAAGCCACAGCTAATCACCCTAAATGGGCCTGTGAAGAAAGAGGTGTGTTGAATCTAGGTTTCTACTCCTTGTGGGGTTCTAAAATGTATGACAATACTCAGAGGAAGGGGGGTGTCTAGTTTTTTAGGGTTTCTTCATAGCCATAAGTAGAGCAAGCAACTAATAGAAGCAAAATTATTCACATGCACAGAACCCACATACTTACAGAATGTAAGAGCATTGCTGGATGAGGCCAGTGACCCAACTGGTCAAGCATCCTGTTCTGGGAAACCTGCAAATAGGACCCAAGCATAAAAGCATTCTCCATCCCTGCGGTTTCCAGCAGCTGGTGTACAGAAGCACACTGCCTGACAGCAGATGCAGCGCATAGCCATTGTGGCTAGTGGCCACTGATAGCCTTCTCCTCCTTTATGGATTTGTTTAATCTTCTTTTAAAGCCATCCAGGCTGGTGGGCATCACTGCCCCCTGTGGCAGTGAGTTCCAGAGTTCAACTACGCACTGCACAAATAATTGATCTTTATCCTAAATCTCCCAACATTCAGCCTCCCTAAATGTCACTGAGTTCTAGTGTCATGAGACAGCTTTGCACGATTCATTCCAGTTGCATGATTAGCCACCTTCAGGTGAAGAACTGGGCCTGAAAAACATTTCAGCTGGAGACCTGTGCCCTCATTTGTGACTCATCCTCATCCCTGACCACTGGTCCTATTAGCTAGGGGCGATGGGAGTTGTAGTCCCAAAACAGCTGGATGGTCAAGTTTGGCCATAGAGAGTTGGATTATGACCTGGGAGACCAGGGTTTGAATCATCACTCAGTTATGGAGCTCGCTGGGTGTCCTTGGGCCAGTCCCTGCCTCTCATCCTAACCTACCTCACAGGATTGCTGTGAGGATGAAATGGGGAAGAAGGAGGACAGTGTATGCCACCTTGATGTCCTTGGAAGAAAAGGTGGCATAGAAATGTGATGGATTTCTGCTACAGTGATTTGGGGTTGGGGGTCAGCAGTATCAGGATATGGGGGAGATCCTATACCCAGCCTGCCTCAGAATGCCCAGGTCCCAGCAGGAGAGCACTTGGTTCAAAGACAAGCCACTGAGCTCTGGACAAAGCCTCTTGTGTTGACCTCAACTCCTCAGCTTGAGATATTGGTGTTTCTTACATAGCCACCAGTGTAGGAGGATAGTCACCAGTGTAGGAGGGAGAAAACATGCCCCCATTGACCCAAACCTCCTCCCCACTTAATAGCCCACTGCTTATATTTTTAGTGCAAAGACTAAGATCAGGGCTTCATTTTCAAAAAAAAAAAGCAGCCAGGCGCCTTAACAAGACCAAATAATGCATTTTTCATCACTAGGAATATTCAAGAACTTAAATTTCCTGTGTACAAATTAGCTTTTAAATAGCAGGTTCATTCCTCTGCTGATCTCATTTGGAACCTGGATACAGAGCCTGGATTTCAAAGTGCATGAAAGGCCTCCTATGGTAAATTAGCCTCCCTGACGCTTTTCAAGCCGGTCGCTAATAAACTACTCCTAATTGGCACCGTTGAAAAATGGATTCAGGAATGGCAATTAGGTTGCTTTGATTTCTTCCGTGGCAATCTTGGGGATCAACGAGGGGTGGGGGGGGGGACCAGAGGGCTGGAAAAAGCCGGAGTGGAAGACAATAATTAAGACGACACACTGTAGATGCACTTTGAGTGCCCAGCAATCTTCTTTCGCTAGGGAAGGGACCACAGCTCGGTTGGTAGCACAGGTACTCAGCATATATAAAAGCTCCACGTTTCATCCCCAGCATTTCCAATATAAAGAGCAGGGGGAAAGACTGTGGAGGAAGCTGCAGCCTGTCAGGAATAAGCAAAAGGGCACTCAAACAAAACCAAGCCTGGCTATAAGGCAGCTTCAACGCTCGTTGGCTCTTGGCAGCAATACACTATATGCCAGCCTCTGCCAACCTGGTGCCTCCCGCTTGCTTTTCACCACAAATAGCCAGACAGCTCACAGGAGCAGGTTACTGGCAACATGTTAATCCTCCGCTGAGAAGCAGAGTAGTGGTCCAGGGTTGTGGGGAACCAAACACACATTTCTATTCGGCGTTCGAAACTAGCCAAGTGCCAGGCACATTTTGCACCTAGCTTTCAACCCCTTGCAACCAATTAAGAGATACAAGGGCACCAGGATGGCACCTGATATCTCCACCATCTGGGGATCATTGGATCTGGACTGCTTTCACACAGTAATAACGCCATCCTGTAGAATTCTTTCGGTTATATTTTATCGGCACACTCGGAATGAATTTCAGGAACCAAGCCGCTTTTTCTGCGCAGCCTGAGCAGGAACAGTCACCATTACAAAAAAAGAGGTCGAAATGGTCCAATACATATGTGGACTGTCCCTGGATCAAGTGACTTTTCTTAAGTTCTCAAAACACTTAACCTAGCTCAAGGTTGTCATCTGAACTAGCCAGATGTTTAACTGGGAATCATTCACAGCCAGTCCATCATTTGAAAAATAAGACTTTGGAGTCGTCTTGCCCCCAAAATGGCAACTAGACATTCCATTTTGACGACTGAAACCTTGGTTTAAGGAGCCATTTGGCACCTAGCTTACATATGAGTTTCTAATACTGTTCCTACTTCTGCAGCTGGATCTCCAGCACCCAAGAGTTGCCCAAACAGTGTGAAAGGGGACCACTGCATGGCCAGAAGTGAAGCACTTAGGAACACCAAAAAGACAAGAAGCTTCCTTTTCCAGAGAACGATATGCAAGTTCTGCTATGCACAATGGAACAGTTAAGTCACTCCAAAAGAAGATAAACCCTCCTGATCCTTTTTTTCAGATCTAACACATGGAGATCTGCACTAATCATTGTGATGAATCCCTAATTATTGTTGCATAATCTTAAAAAAATATGCGAAATCTTAGAAGTGCATGGCTACAACTATGATGGACTTCTGACTTCGTCACTCTATGACGGCTCCTGAGAGCAGAAATGCTGGTTACTAATTCTGCTACCAGGTCACGTCCAAGGTTCTTCACAAAGCCCTACACAATTTAATTCACAAAGCCCTTAAGATTCCTTGTGCTCCTCCTTATAAGCTCAGAGGCCTTCTGATGGCAAGCCTTCGGGGTTCTCCACACCCCTGATATTCAGCAAGCCTTTGCCAAGGACCAAGCCTTTAGTGTGGCAGGCAGCCTGTGGAACTCCTTGCCAACAGAGGTTCGGTCCCAGCCATCCCTGTTCATTTTTAGACACCTTCTGTTACTCAGGCAGGGCTTTTAGGGAACACAGGAAACTGCCTTTCTCCAAGTCAGGGTATCGGTCTATCTAGCTGGCAGTTTTTGGCATAGCTCAGTCTGGAGATGTCGGGGATTGAACCTGTGATGTTCTGCATGCAAGGCAGATGCTCTGCCACTGAGCTATGGCCTTTCCCAGATTAAACACTGTGTTTGCAATTATGCCAAATCCATCTTGCTCCCACCTAGGGGGAACGGTGAAATTGGGTAAGCCCATTGCTTATAGCCCTTGGACAGACCCCTTCATAGCATTTGGACACAATGCTTATGAATTTACACAGTTTTGGCTGTATGCAATGGAGCATCTTCAGCTCTGGGAAAGGAGTGGAATGAGCATGCCTACCCCAAGAGCTGCAGCTTTAAAAGGACTTGCCAAACAACAGGCTTCCCACGCACCACCCTGTTTGGGGGAAGGATCAATGCTTCTAATTCAGCATTTGCCAGAGTGGGATTTGAACTAAGCAGGCATTTGAGATTCACTCCTCGCCCTGCGGCCCATGAATGCTTTGGCGGAACAGATGCTCTGAATCTCCAGCAGAAGGGGCTTAGCTCATTCCTTGAGAATCACCTTTGCAACTTAGGCAAAGCTTCCCACAGAATAGCCACGGAGGGCTTGTGTGCATACACAGTTTCCAACAATGCACGGTAAGTTTCTGGGGTGTGCATACGCCCCACAAAACCAAACTTGAAATCCAAGCTGTGCAACTACCTCACTTCTGCAGCATGTATAAATGATGTGAATTTGAACAATTTCTTGCATGGAGAAAGGATAAAGCGATCTGCACAGGGACTTGCACTCTGCTCCACAACCACTGGGAACCTTACTCAGCGGCACATCACAGGCTTCCAAAACTTGAGAAGGCTTTGCCCACATGCTTAGAAAAGCATATTTTATACAGGTTGCAGAATTCGAATTACCTGCAAGCAGATTTATTTATTTTTTATGCAACACAGCATGTGCACAGGATTGCAGAGAACATTTACATGTCTTGGGAGTCTGCAACATACAAGAACATGTCCTGTTATTTGCAAACTGTGTTTGGTCTGCTACGTATATTTCTTCTGTGAAGTTTTTTGCATTTTATTTCCCAGCTGTCCCACACGGTATAGATATTGTGTCGAATGAATCCAAATCAATTACTATGTAAATCCATCCTAGGGATTTGCAAAGTTACCTCTCTTTTCCCTAAATAAACTCAATACAGAACTAAAGTCAGTTCTAACAACCACCCAGTGAACTACTACTTCCATTTCCCATTTTTACAGCTGAAAGTGATGGGCACTGCAATTTTATTTACGCATCCTGCAAACTCCTACCAGCAGCAACACAGCCACATTTCTGGCCCCAGTGTCCTGAGATCTGCAGAACAAAGCCAGGAAATGGAGATGGAGATCTTTTCTAAAGCAGGGGTAAGGAACCTCCATCCCATGGGCCCTAACCAGGCCTCCCCATTTGGCCCGTGAGGACATTTTGTGTAAATCATACATATAAACACATGAGAACTGGCGTTTTCAGTGGTGGCTCCCCATTTGTGGAATGGAGGCAATGCCTGGCACCATCTCTATCTGGTTTGGGGCACCAAAACAAAGGCTTCTTTTATCTGTTTAGCTGTCATTTTAGGTTTTTACTTGGTTGCTCTTAATTAATTTTAATGCAAGTCACTTTTGGGTCAATCTGTGAGAAAAGCAACAAATATAACTAATTAATAAACATATAAATGAATTATGATTCCTGGCATAGGGTAGGCAAAAGTAGGGGATTTGCAGGCAGGCAGCACCAGCCAGCTGTGACTGCAAAGTCCTGTGAAAATGCCTTTCCAAGTGTAGATTTGCAAAGCAGTCACCTATTAACATTGTGACATCAGGTGATTGGCAGTCAGGTGGCACCACCCACTTATCAAACCTGGGTCCAGGCGGGGCAGGGGAAGAAGGACCTGGCTCACTGATCAGATCCAGTTCCCCAACCCTGTTTTAAGAAGTCACTACCTGGGTAGAAGCAAAAAGAGGAAAGGGAAAACTGGAACAAACAGCTCAGTCTGTTCCCACCCAGGAGAAGACAGGAACACCAGCGTAAAAAAGCAAGACAGTGCCAAGTCCTTGGCAGGGTCTCGTACTCTGTCTCTCATTTACTCCCTTGAAATCCTGCCCAGAGAAGGTTGGAGATGCACAAACAGCAGCCAAAACATTGCAAGCTGGAGCCTGTTTCTGCTTCTCGCTTCCTCAGTATAACTCACCGCGAGACAGCAGCACTGCATGCCTTCAGAGGCAAAGCACCTGCCTCCCCACCAGGGGGCAGCGACAGGCACACCAGAGGTCATGAAGTGGGGGGGAACAGCCTGTCTGGGTGGGCTGGGGAATCATGGCAAGAGGGAGTAGCAGCTCAAGCAAAACCCAGTTCCGGGTCTCCCACTAGCAGGAAGGAGGCAAGTCCCCCAAGACTGAGGACAGTCAAGACACTTCAAGACAGGTTGGTGGAGGAGAATGACCAAGTAGCTTTCAAGCCCCAAGACTGCTTGGGGCCTGGGTACCCAATGAACCATCTGCTCTCACCAATGCTGTGCTTAAAAACTGATCCTGTGTTTTGGTGTGAAAAGAAAAGGCATGTTGCACCTCTCTCTATGCAAGAGGCCTTATCAGAGTTCAGGGGCACATTCCAGTCAGGCAAAGGAACTCAGGTAAAGGGTAAAGGGACCTCTGACCATTAGGTCTAGTCGTGACCGACTCTGGGGTTGCGGCATTCATCTCACTTTCTTGGCTGAGGGAGCCGGCGTACAGCTTCCGGGTCATGTGGCCAGCATGACTAAGCCGCTTCTCGCGAACCAGAGCAGCGCACAGAAATGCAGTTTACCTTCCCGCCGGAGCGGTACCTATTTATCTACTTGCACTTTGATGTGCTTTTGAACTGCTAGGTTGGCAGGAGCAGGGACCAAGCAACGGGAGCTCACCCTGTCGTGGGGATTCGAACCGCCGACCTTCTGATCGGCAAGTCCTAGGCTCTGTGGTTTAACCCACAGCGTCACCCACGTCCAAAGGAACTCAGAGAGAGCATCAAAGGAGGTTTTCTCCTCCTGAGAGTACCAAGCACTGAACAGGGAGGCCTGGAACACAGAATTTGTCCCCATGGCCTGAAATCTGCCACCCCTGTTCTCCACCCTCTTCTCGTTTCCACATTTGTAACCTGGGAATCAGCCAATGCTCTTCAAGGGTTTGGATTTGGCCCTGGGGTCATTTAAGATGCAGGGGCCAGGAGGCCTCACAGTAAGAGGGGATCTCTTGCTCCTTCTCTTGGGGCTTAGCAATAAAGTCCCTTTATACATCCTACTTACAGAAGCAAACTTTAATCCCAAAATATATATTCCTAAATAAATTTGCCAAGACCCACCCTTACAGCAGAATTTCACACCCCATTAAGTTTTAGCAAGAGCTGAACGAACGGACCTCATCTTAGTGCTGGGTTTTTTATTAGTTTCTACTCCCTGCTTTCACAATAGCAAATCCCCCACACATAAGCACAATTATTATTACTCTTAATATTATTTTGCATCTTCTGAAAGCCTCAAATAGAGAAATTTGGAAAACTCAATTAACAAAAAGTTCCTCCTCTTCCAACACAGAGAAACCCAAGGCTCCATGGGCCAGGACGATGCTATTTTCAAAACTCCATTTCCGATTAAGTGGAGTCACAATGTTCTATAGATGATCAGTTTCTGGGTTAAGTGAATGAGCATTTTACAAGCCAGCGTTTTAACGGCCTCTTGCAGCAAAGTCAGCCTTGATGGATAGGCACTCTGCAAGAATTATTCCGAAAAGCATCTACAAAAAAAAAAGAAAAAGAAAAAAGAAAAGAAAAAAGGGCTTGGTAACGTTCTTTGTTCAGGCAACATTGGTTTAAAAATACCTTCGTCGCCAGAGTGCCTTGGATGGTCCTGCCCAGGACAGAATGACAGTACAAAATCCAAGCCCGCTTCCCCAACCTGGTGCCCTACAGATGTTGTCCAAAACATCTGGAGGGCACCAAGCTTGCAGAGACTAAGCTCACAAGCAGTAAATTATGCCCTCTCAATATCTATAATATCTTTAAAAAACAAAACCCTCTCCTGGCATCTTCAGAATCCAAACTGAAAAGAAGAAGTCGCTTTCTTTCAGTCTGGAAAGGGCAAGAGGAGATTCTCTGTATGTGATGGTACAACTCAAGAAATTCACCTACAAAAAAAGGTGAGCCCTCCCACTGGCACCCTCCCCCCCCCCCCCCCCCGTTTTTCACACTCCAAGCCCCGAGTCCAGCGTTATGGAGTTTGGAGGGCAGAAAGCCGATCCAGGATTCTGCCAGTCTTTAGACACTTACGTACTCATTTCATTATTCCATGAAATTTGTATAGCGTTTGACTATTTTTAAAAAAAAGTCAACTTCATTTTGTAAGGGTGGATCCTGCACCACCACCGTTGCCCCACTAGAGAATTAAGGAGACACAACTCTTTTCACTATTCTGCGAGTGACTGGCCTGGTGGCACCTCTCACGTTGAGGTCAGGGCAAGCCCCAACCCCTGCAATTCAAGATGTTCCACCTGTTCATCCAGGCTGTCCCCGACCCTTTTCCTAATAGCTTCATTATTAATAATTAACATTAATTAATGGTAACATTATTAGCATTATTATAGGATGTAATATTAATACAAGCTCCTGGTATGCTCGACAGCAGTGATGATTTCTCTGATTTTACTGATGGTTGGTTTTATGGGATATTTACGATTTGGATGTTCTGTGAGATGTGAAGCTGTGAGAAGCTGGAGGAGGAGGCGGCTTTGGAAATAAATGCCTGGTCCCGAAACACAGGAAAAGGGAGGAGACCTTGAGTGGGATATTGCTATGTTTTATTATAGTGCCAGGATGGAGATCCTGGGGCTCTCCAGGTGTTGTTGGACTCCAAATCCCATCAGTCCCTGCCAGCAGGACCAGTGGCAAAGGATGATGGGAACTGTATTCCAGCAGCATTCGAAGGGCCACAGGTTCCCTGGTGTCATATCTGTCTGGTATACCTTTTTGTAAAACTAAAAGCAGTATAGAAAACTTTTCAGTGCTGATGCCTGCTATGCCCAAGTTTTCAAAAGGTGCTGAGCTGTATTGGATGCCCTGCAGAATCAGGCTATTCCTTTTTCCTATCCCCCTCAAACCTTCCCCGCCAAAGGTCCATCTGACCTGGGAGGGGAAGGAAGAAAGAGAACACAGATTGGAGGAGAAAGAACATGAATACTTTGGTTAGTTTCCTTCCCATCTGGGGAGGGCGGGCAGAGAGAAAATGTAGATCTAATCACAGTTTTTGATCATCCTTATCTTCTACAAGTGGAGGGTACATGCAATTTAAAATTAATTGCCCACACATTTCTTAAAAGTGAGATATTTTACATCTCTTGCATTTTAAGATAAAGGCAATCAAAAGACTAATTAATGCTACATTTACTGCTACAATGCTACAGCATTGTCTTAATTTGACTACATGGTAAGCTAGCTGTAGCGAACAGATAAAAAAGCCCTTTCAATCCCAAGATGCAAACATATCCTGTTTTGACAGGCCGTCTTTGTCTGAGAGCATTGATAGTTTTGCCATTACTTGACACCAGATGTCAATGAGTCTATTTTCCTCTTAATGCACACGGACAGCTCCCTTAACGTGACTGGAAATTACGCCGAGACCTCAACTGAGAGTTTTTAGGAGCAAGTGATTAAGTGAAATGCCCTCTCTCTCTTTCTCCCCCACCCCGAAATACAACGGAAGATTCTCTTGGGAGCTGTAGACTTTCACAAACTCCAAGAGCTATAATACGGCATCCTTTGGCATTCTCTATATCAGGGGTCAGCAACCTTTTTCAGCCGTGGGCCAGTCCACCGTCCCTCAGACCATGTGGTGGGCTGGACTATATTGGGGGGGGGGGGAGAGAATGAATTCCTATGCCCCACAAATAACCCAGAGATGCATTTTAAATAAAGGACACATTCTACTCATGTAAAAACATGCTGATTCCCGGACCGTCCACGGGCCGGATTGAGAAGGCGATTGGGCCGCATCTGGCCCAAGGGCCTTAGGTTGCCTACCCCTGCTCTATATAATACCAGTGAACCCAGTTCTCCGAAAGGAGATCTTTAGGGGAATTCTAAGGTTTACAAAATTTCACACACACCGCTGCAAAACAAACAAACAAAAAAACAGTGCAAGGACGACTCAACATGCTTGGTGAGCAAGGAATGCTGACTGGCTGTTGGAGGAGTGGAATGGAGTGTTCAGGAGAGGGTATGGCTGGCTGAGTAGAAGCCTGAACAGGAGTACTCCATGCTGACACCTTTTGCTGTGACTTCCATCTGTAGGCACCAAAAACCAAGTTCCTCAATGCAATCCAAATATTTTTAATTTCAGGACTTCCGGGGGAGGCGCCTCCGGTAATGGCAGAATTCCTCTGACCGGGAGGAATCTGCTCCGTGGAAATCTGGGTCTGGCCGCCACGGCGAAGGCGGAGACCCGTTAAAATCACAGGCGGGAGAAGCCTGTGAACGTGGGATTCGGCGAGCACCTTTTGCGCCTCCCCCACTCGCGGGGAACCCCGGTTTTTGGGGCTCCGGAGCGACGTGGGGTGAGCGGCGCGGTGCATCCAATCGTCTGCTTCTTCCACGGAGCGAAGCCGCATAGCTGTTGCCAGAGAGCGCTGACCTTTTCCTGTGGACAATTTGACTTTAAAGTAATTACCCGTGAGTAGAGCTGAAACGGAAGAATTGGATTTCTAAAAGTTTAATTTGGTATCGTAACGGGGAGGTTCAAAACAGGAAGTCCGCCTTCCCTTTTTGTAAATAGACTGAGGCAATGAAGTTGTAAGCTGGAGTCCTGGAAGGTCTTTTGTAAAAGATCAAATTTCCAACGGTAAAGAACATTAAACCACCTTTTGGAGGCAGGAGAAGAGAGGGGGAAGTTGTGGATTGAGTATGCCTGCGGGAGAGAGCGAAGAAGATTAAAACACCGCCGCTCTGACCCTGGAAACGGGCTGCTAGTAAGACTGACGTCTTTTGGAATGTTCATTGACAGCGCTTAGAACGTTCATTGACAGCTAGCTAAATAAGAGAAATACATTGTTTCTACTGTTTCCGGCTGCTTTAAAAAGGAGTAAAAGTAACTGAAAATTGAAACAAATTTGAAGCTAACTTTGGATTGTTTAAAAGAGGATACTATTGATTTCTACAAATAGAAACTGTTTCCCCCTAGTGGAAGCCTTTGAAACTGGTTGATTTACAAGAGTTGGACTAGGGGAATTTCCAGCTGCAAGTTAAAAACCGTGAGACTCTGGGACTGACCTTGAATCTTTCAAATGTTATGGTAAATGGAAGAAGAAAAACAGACCAGTCAACTGTTGATAAAACATTGAGGTCTGGGAGGACTTGGTAACTTTTTGTTGCTGTCTCTGTACTAGTATATTTGAAACTAAGAGGAATGTCGACAGAAGAGGCTTTGGTGGCGGCATTATATAAGATAAATGACTCATTGGATCAGCTTCATAGGAAAATGGACATGATAAATGTGAAGGTGGATGTTTCAATTGTCGAGGTTGACTTGAATGCAGGGAGTATGGACAATACCAATACAGAAACCACCCAGAAATTGATACAAGAACCTATTTTGATATGGCAAGCTGTGGAAGAAGTTAAGGAAAAAGCTGTTGCTGTTGAAGGTACAGAAACACAACTGGAGAGAAAGAGAGCCCCAGCCCTACAGAGGCAATTTGATGAACATAAGTTGACGCTCGCTATGACTGAATTTAAGGAAAAACAGACGAATTTGAGGATTAGAGTTCACCTTTGGTGGACATGCCCAAGGATTAAGACACTCTGGGAGATGATTCATAACGAAATGAAAAAGGTATTTAAATATACCCTTTTGAAGAAACCAGAGGCCTTTCTCCTGGGCATGGTCGGCCAATTGGTGTTAAAGGAGGATAGAATTTGTCTCATGTATGCAACAATAGAAGCAAGAATACTCATTGTGAAGTACTGGAAGACACAAGATTTATCTATCCGGGAAGAATGGCAGATGAAGTTGATGGACTATATGGAATTGGCGGAAACGACTGGCAGAAATCCGAGACCAGGGAGAAGAGTCGGTGGAAGAAAACTGGAAAAAGTTTAAGACTATGTATAGAAATATTGTAAAAATAATGAATGTTAGAAAAATGTTGGAATGAAGTTATATGGCTTTAGTAGAAATGTTATAAGGAATTAAGTATAAATAGAAATAGAGTACTAAAGGGAAAAATAAGATTAGAATATGTTAAGATAATTATAGGATAGAAAACAGAGGAAGATGGAAAGGAATTGCTGAAACAATTAATAGAACTGGAATACAGAAAGGGAGGCGTGAGGTGGTCGTGGAAATAAGGGAATGAAAGTTAAGATACTGAAATTGTTTTGTGTTTTAAATGGTTTGCGTCTTGTTTTGTTAATCTTATGTTTTTTTTTTTCTTTGCTTTTTCTTTTCCTTTTTTGTTTTTTCTTTTCTATTGTGTTCAAATGGTTGGAAAATCAATAAATATTATTTTTTTAAAAAACAAATATTTTTATTTCAGCAAACCACAGCCTTGGGCACTTTATTTAAGTCCAACTGCAGATGCAATGAAATTCAAAACAAAACCCAGCTTGCTATCCTTTTTTTTTTTTTTTTAACCTTTGCATCTAGGATGGACACTGAGTCCTGTCTTGGCCCAGTGAACCCCATGAACGCAGGAAGTGAACTGATACAGAGTCAGACTGTTGGCCCAGATAGGTCAGAGCCTACCCTGGCTGGCAATGGCTCTCAGGGTTCCAGACAGAGGATAGGCCCAGCCCTGCCTACAAACATGGGGTACTGAACCCAAGACATGCTGAGCAAACAAAAAACAAAGGATGTGCTGTGCCACAATGCCAAGGAAAGAGGGTGCCTCTACCTGCCTCGGCCACAGCAAAGGCCCCATCATCTGCTAAACCAGAGACCATTTCATGCCATTTCATGACAAAGGTAAGCCCAAGATGCCCACACTGTTTACTCTACACCCAGCAGAACTACAGACAGTCAATTGGACAAGTTTTACAAAATATACATTTGTCTCACTTCTAGCTGCATGCTTAAAATGCATTTGGCAAAACAGCCAGGGGTACAACTGTTGCCAGCCCTACCAATAGGCAAAGTGAAGCGTTGCTTCAACGGCCAGCTTTTGTAGGTTGAACTGAGGGCCTGGCGAGTCCCTTGCCTCAGGTAGCAAAATGTCTTTGGCTGTACACAGTATACAGAAAATTCTAAAGCACACCAGAATCTACAGAAATCTTGGGGCTGCCCCAGTCTCTCCTCACAGGACAAGGCAGAGCTGGAGATGAAAAGCCATTCCCCTTTCTTCTGGATTCACAGCAAGGCAGAAGTTGAGTCAATCTCCCGCACCACACCTTGCAGAAGGAAGAGGCACAGCAGAAAAGGCAGTGTGGTATATGTTATGTACTGAAGTTCTCACCCTGGGCCAGCAGGGGGATACTGTAGATAGTTTTCACTCAGGTCCACATATGTAAATAAGAGATTGAAAATGACGTTCAGTGATTGGATAGCTACAGAAAGTGGTTACTGTTGCGTTGTAGTGGAGCTCTATATAAGCAGGCTGGCTGAACCCTTCAGTTCAGTTCAGTGCTGGCCTGTGAATAAACCAGAGCTGTTTGAAGAATTGCTATGTCGTATGATATGTTCACCCACAACTTAACAGTGTAGTGGTTAGAGTGTAAGACTAGGAGCTGGGAGACCAGAGCTCAAATCCCCACTCAGTCACTCACTGGGTGACTTGGGCCAGTCACTGCCTCTCTGTCTAACCTACCTCACAGGGTTGTTGTGGGGATTAAACGATGAGGGGGGGGAAACCATGTACACTCCCTTGAGCTCTTTGGAATAAATAATTCTTGAACAAGGTGTCCAGAGTGCCAAATCAAGGCACGTCCCATTTTTGTGTATAGGCTCTTTCTCCTTGGCTGCCAGCACTATCCATTTTTATGAAGGTTACCTGATATTTATTTCTGCTCCCTTCTCCCCACCACCAAAGGTAAGCTACTCCCAAAGTATAAACAATCCACTCCAACAACAAAGAATAATCCACCTTAAACTGATCAAGTTAATGGTCTTCATCCTTACTAAATAATTCACTTCCCACCTTCTTATTACAATGACTTAAGATGAAAACCCCAAGTTATTAAATCATTAACCATCTCACTCTCCACGCTGTGACATCTTGTGTTTCGCCTCACAAGACCCCACAGGCTACTGGGGTGGGGGGGGTGGCAGGTGAGGAGAGATCTTAAATTTGTGCTGCAAGTTTCATTTTCAGGCAAATTTCTACCTTTGACATGCAGTGCAAGCAATTCCGTCGAGATACGTTATTTGCATCACTTGTGAAATTCTATTTTCTAGACTCCCACTATCAGTGGGAGATTTTCCCGAATTATTGCATATATTCAGAGGAGGCTCACTAGGCTTAAGCTACAATGGGTCTGCTCTAAATATGAAGGAGGCTGGATATCACCCGAGATTTCTTATCATTGTTTTAGCTGGATTTTTAAAGTTGGTAAGCCAACTACAGCACTTACGTCAAAGCATAAATTACATTCAAGTGGCACTTATCGGAGGACTCTGGAACAAACACAGGCAAATACCTTTTGGGTTTTATACATTTTCTTTCATTTCATTTCTCTTCTTTGTTAATGTTTGGATGGTCTGTGAAGGATTTTTCTTGTACCTGATCTTAACTATTTGAAGAATTTATTTTTTATAAAAAAAACCCACCCACTGAGGCTCAACCGGGGAATGACAAGCCTAATACTATTTTGAAATACCAATCAATTCCAGTGTGTAGTGCAGGCATGTCAAAAGTCCGTTTTGGTGATTTAATCCAGCCCCCGTAGCAGTATATGTCCTGGAGTAAAACCCTAAAAAAAGCCCAACAGCTTTGGGGTTAAATCCTTAAAAAATCTGGCCCTCTTTGGAAAAAGTTTGGACACCCCTGGTGTAGTGTGTTTGTCTATGTATATTTTTCTGCCTTTGTGCCCATATTATGCTTACATACCTTCAGCAACATTCTACCTCACTTCCAGGAATTTCACAAGCTTCGGGAATCCCAAACACCAAGTATTTAACACAGAAATAACTGTCACACTTAGTTCACCTGCTTTCTACGGGGCAACTACATGATCACCCAAATCCCCATCGTCCTGTTATTTTCCCTAAAATGATTCCTTTTCAAACCTCCATTTTTTTAGGGAAGAGTAGCAGAGTCTCCACAGGTGTAAAACCTCTTCACATTATCCTTCATCTTTTTTTAAAAGGCAGGATTTTATATATGCAGCGAGTTGTCAGGCAGGTGAAGCTAGAATCACTGACAGGCCGTCACTATTAGCTTTTCGCTTGGTACTATTAAAAAAAAAACCCAATCTTTTAATTAAAGTTAGAATGCTTTTTTGGCTATGCTTTTATTAACATATTTGTATAATAGCCCCCAAAGGCTGTTTTTAAAAAATGATTTACTACTAGCTATCAACCTTTCTGGTGGCAGCAATTAATGTTTGTTTGTTTTTATCGGATCTACAGATTTTCCTAGAAACATGGTTCTTCTTCAGGCTTAAATAACTCAGGATTGAACTCAGCCACTTCCAGGCTGCCGCTATTTTACAGATGAAATTTAGTGATGTATCAATGCATTCGGGTTGTACAATTAAAGTGAATGTGGTCTTCTTGCAAAACAATCCCACTTCCACACAAAAAACCAACCAGTCTTCTTTCTGTAAGGAAAGTAATGGGGAAATGTACCGGAAAACGTAGAAGAAGAATTGCTTGACATGGTGTGGTATAACCTTCGAACAAACAATTCAGAATGAATGCTCCGTAAACATCATGCATTGTTTAACCTCTACACAAACTTTGTGAAAACAGGTTAAGCATGGATGCTCAAAAATGTGGCCTGGAAGGGCAAGTCATCAACATGTCATCAGTTGCAGACAGTCTTGTCAGCCATAAGCCTTTCAGTCTATCCAATTCTTAATTGCTTTAAAAAGACTCTGTATTCACTTTTTGCATGTGGCTTTTATTATATCATTTAATTTTAATATCCTGAGCAATTAAACAAAACAAATTTCTATTATTCTTTTCAAAGATGTCCCTAAAACTGTTTGACTTTTTGTACATAATTAAAGCAATTGAGCAATAGTTCATAAAACATGTGATGTAGTGGGAAATGATGTGGTTTTATACTTTTAAAAAAGCTTGACTTAAGTTACCTTCAACTGATACAAAAAAGTGTTTTAAAAATGGCTGGAGTGTGAATTGTACCTTCCCTGTCCACATGTACCACCCAGTGGGATGTATAGAACATCTTTAAAAAATAAAAAAGGCAAAAACCCACAGCCTGGAAAGTCAACTGCAATTCCCTGTGTATCTGACAGAAAAAGAGCAATGGATGTGCCCCCCCCCCATCTTAGAAATAAATTTGGAATGTTTCTAGATCTCAAAGTCCAGCACAAAAGGGAAAGCCACCAACACAGAGTTAGGTAAAGGTAAAGGGACCCCTGACCATTAGGTCCAGTCATGACCGACAATGAGGTTGCGGCGCTCATCTCGCTTTACTGGCCGAGGGAGCCGGCGTACAGCTTCCGGGTCATGTGGCCAGCATGGCTAAGCTGCTTCTGGCAAACCAGAGCAGCGCACGGAATCGCCGTTTACCTTCCCGCCGGAGCGGTACCTATTTATCTACTTGCACTCTGATGTGCTTTCGAACTGCTAGGTTGGCAGGAGCAGGGACCAAGCAATGGGAGCTCACCCCGTCGCAGGAATTCAAACCGCCGACCTTCTGATCAGCAAGTCCTAGGCTCTGTGGTTTAACACAGAGTTAAGGAAAGACTAAAAGGTGCCTCTACTTCCATTTGAGAACAGCAAGGAGGGAGTTTAGACCATGATGCAGATCCAAATAGATGTTCTGCTCTGGTACCTAATAGGGGCTCAACTCAGTTTAGTGGAGGCTAGTCAACATTCAGGTGGAAGCCCCAATGCCAATCAGACCGAGATGGGCATAGGATCCTTTGGAAAGAAGCTCTTATCCTTGCATACCAGAGGCGTACCCAGGGCTTGGTGAAACCAGACCCCGCCGGGAGCACAGGCCAGTATGTGTATGTGCAAAAATCACCTCTCGAACTATGGAATGTATGATGTGCATGCGACGGCTGTTGTCGTGAGATCAAACACAGAAGCTGCCCTTCCTTCTTGTACCATGGCACCAAGGTATGCACTTTTTATTTTTTTGCCCTTCCTTCTTGCCTCAACCTCACTCTGGACGCTTTAAGTACTTAGGTTACGTAAAATGTATTTTTTTTCCAGGGGTAGAAACTGATACAGCTCCTTGCCAAGGGTGTAAGGAACCCTAGGTATGCCTCTGCCTAAGACTGCAGTGATGATTGCAGAACACAGGTGGAAAGGAGACTAGGGCAACTTTAACCAACCTGGTTCCCTCCCAAGGATTTGGAAAGCCACTCCCATGGGGCTGACCAAAGCTGCAGTCCGAAGCATCTGGAGGGCACCAGGTTGGCAAATGAAGGGGGCTTTTGAATTCACGCTGATAAGGCACATCCACTAGGCCACCCACAAACTCAATGACCTTGACAAGGTCAGTGCCCATTAGAGTTATCTGCCTTGGAAGCAGAGGATTTCACCTCCCCATCCCAGATTTCCATTCAAGATTAAGCACATGCCAACATTTCCTCTCTCCCTGACACCCCTTTCTTCCACTAAAAGTATTAGTCAGTTACATTCCTACGCCATCCATTCTCTATGGCACTCAGCATACAGCAACATGTTTAATCTCTGCAAATGAGATTGGACCAGTCACCGTTTTTAGCAAGCTTCATGAAGACTATGGAACTGCCCACCCTCAGCAGAGTTCTCTGGGAAAGGCAGATAACTATAAAAAAGCATTTAAGGCCACCCTGCACTTCGGAGAGATTTCTGACCACCCCAAAGCTGAGTAGAAGAAGAAGAAGAAGAAGAGTTTGGATTTGATATCCCGCCTTTCACTCCCTTTAAGGAGTCTCAAAGCGGCTAACATTCTCCTTTCCCTTCCTCCCCCACAACAAACACTCTGTGAGGTGAGTGGGGCTGAGAGACTTCAAAGAAGCGTGACTGGCCCAAGGTCACCCAGCAGCTGCACGTGGAGGAGCGGAGACGCGAACCCGGTTTCCCAGTTTACGAGACTACCACTCTTAACCACTACACCACAACATGAGACCCTCCAACACATACCCCAAATCCTCTGGCAAGTCAAGAAGCATTGGGAATGTAGGGGGACATCCTTCACACATCCATCAGACCATTGGTCAATTGAGCTCAGTACGGTCTACACTGACCGGCAGCAGCTCTCCAGGGCTTCAGACAAGAGCATTGTCTGTCCCCCGGTGTCGAGAAATACCAAGCGCTCTGCCATCAAGTACAGCCCAACACGATCCTGGACCCCAAAATGAGAGGCCACAGCATGGTAGCAAGGAGCAATGTTCAAAATTACCTGGGTGCAAGGCGAATTTTGCTACCGGCACAGGTCCAACTGCGACTACGTGGAGATTTCTACGCTGGCAACCACACTTTAAAAACCTCTGCCATAAAGGGTAAAGGGACCCCTGACCATTAGGTCCAGTTGCGGACGACTCTGGGGTTGCAGCGCTCATCTCGCTTTATTGGCCGAGGGAGCCGGCGTACAGCTCTGCCATAGTCCATAGTTACGGTAATTCCATTTCCACTGCATGTGCTTCTCCTCCTTGTATACTGGGACAAGTTGAGATCATAGAATTGCAGTGTTGGAAGGGACACCAACAATCATCTAGCCAACCCCCTGGTGAACAGACATTCTTTCATGGCAACCACAAACCTAGGTTTAAGGTACCATTTGGCATCTAGCTTAACTATCTGAGTTTCTAACACCGGCAAGGAGGCTCTACGAACAGCAAATCTGAACTAAGGACACAGCTCCAAGGACTGTTCAAATTGCAGGCTGTGATTAATTCAGACACTTTGGCAGGAAAAGTTGCCCGTCACATGGCTGGAAGCTACTCAGACCTTATGCAGAGTCCTCTCTACAGGTGAGGAGCTTGTAGCTTTCTAGTGTTGCTGGACTTTGCATTCAGAGCAGCGGTCAAGGCTGATGGGGAGATGAAGCTCATCAAACATGTGGAGAGCCACACATTTTCCTGGTCTGCACTCGCAGTATGAAACTGGGAAGGAGGGGGTGAAGAAATGGATACATGGGAGGGGCCTTGGCAAAGTCAACGCAGCCTAAATAGTAATAATTTAATTACAATGGAAAAGTGGTTTAATTTATTACATTCGACAGAGCTTTAAAATGTGGCAGATGTCTTAGTGTTCATCGGCCACGCCAGATAGCTTGCAACACAGAAAAACAGAAAGCAACTGAGAAACAAGTTTGTACTTCCACACCTGGAATTGCAAGGACCAAAGAGAGAAGCTGGGAAGAAGCTGGAGAGACTTCCGAGACAACCAGGTTCCTCTAGCTGTGGCCCCAGCTAGCGCCTCGCCCTGCATGCGAGGATTCAATAACTTTCAAATTTAATCTGGATTTGATGGGAAGACTGTCTGCAAGGTGGGGCTCCAAAGTACAGTGGTACCTCAGGTTACATACGCTTCAGGTTACAGACTCCGGTAACCCAGAAATAGTACCTCAGGTTAAGAACTTTGCTTCAGGATGAGAACAGAAATTGCACAGCAGCAGCGGGAGGCCCCATTAGCTAAAGTGGTATCTCAGGTTAAGAACAGTTTCAGGTTAAGAACGGACCTCCGGAACGAATTAAGTACTTAACCTGAGGTAGCACTGTACCTTTTGCATAAGGGGCTGCCGAAAGCCTGGGGTCATGTCCACCACATGCCTCACATGCATGCAGAGAGGGCAGACTTCAGGCTTGCAGGACCAGCTTCTCTCTTTTTTTATACAATAAAGTCCACCAGCCTGAGCCAGGTGCAAAATAGCAGCTCAAGCAGGGCAGACTTACACTAAGAATCCAGGTACACGGTCTGCCCAGGAATCAGTGATCAGTACCAGCAACCAAAAACAAACATTCTTCCATGCAAATTTTGGGAACTTTTTAGCTGATGCTATTGTTAGACAGCTGGGAGTCAGAAATCTACTGCAAATCAACCAGAGATGTCCATCAATCTTCTGACCTACAGTACAAGACAAAAGGAGGAAAAGTTTCCGGAGGGGGGTGCCCATCATGCCTTAACCATCAGAGCCCATGGCTAGTATAGTGCAGTGCAGTTCTGGCTTGCCCACATTACAAGGAAGCCTGGAGGTACCTGCTCACTTTATAATTCCACACTACAGTGGTACCTTGGGTTTCATACGCTTCAGGTTACATACGCTTCACGTTACAGACTCCGCTAACCCAGAAATAGTGCTTCAGGTTAAGAACTTTGCTTCAGGATAAGAACAGAAATCGTGCTCCGGCGGCGCGGCAGCAGGAGGAGGCCCCATTAGCTAAAGTGGTGCTTCAGGTTAAGAACAGTTTCAGGTTAAGAACGGACCTCCGGAATGAATTAAGTACTTAGCCCGAGGTACCACTGTATTTAAAGCTCTGGTATTCTGGCCAAACACACACAGGGAACATGTACCCAACTCACAGCTTTCATCATACAAACTAGCCCAACTATAAGAAGCAACTGAGCTATACAGGATTGCTACCATTTGAGAAGCCGCCCCAGAGATTTTGAGAGCTCTGAAGCCAGAAGTAGCAATTATGTAGGAATATTCAGCAAGTAGCATTTCTCCCACACCCTTTTGCCTCATTCTGACTACTTCTTTTTTTCAAAGCAACCTAGGAGCACTCTAAATATTATATTCAAAACAGCAGCTCAAGCCACAGCCAGACACTCATTTTGTAGCAGCAAAGGCACAGGAACAATTTCACACATTTAGATGAGAGGTTAGGAGGAGCTGCGCTCCTAACAGAGAACGGCAGTTTGTGCAAACGGCTTTTAAAAGCTCGATTCAGAATTCCATTAGGAACTGCCTAGTTTCAAGGAATCATAATTTTGCTGAGTAGCACATTTGCTTTAAGACATAGAACGATAATGGTTGCTTAAAGCATAATGAAGACAAATTTGTACAACAAGCCCATTTGGGCTTTGTGCGTGTGGCTTTTGTTTTAGAAGTAGCTGAAAATGTCCCCGAGTGAAGCAGGTGGGGGTTCAGAAAAAGAAAAGAAAAACTATTATTTGCTTTCCACCTTTGTATCAGCAAAATCTCTTAAAACTTATTTAAATTTATAAAACAGCATTCAGCTATCTGATTTTCCCCGGGGCAATCAAAACCATCACATTCCATTCCATTCTGAAATATGGGGAGACAAAAATTGCCTCCTCCAATCTATTTGCAAAGTTAATCTCTGAATGTGAACAAAAGATGAGCAAACAACTTTCACAAAGCACCTTTGCGAAAAAGTTAGTAGGGAGTGCTTTTTTGGGGTGGGGAAGGGGTAAATGAAACTTGCATTTTGAAGCACAGCCTCTTATATCCAGGAGAGATGCAAGGAGGAAGAAAAACCTCAGAGGTACATAATAGACCCCACTTTCACCTGCCTACCATCAGAATAGTCTGCTCCATAAATTACTTATCCATGCTAATATCCAACTACACAGCAGGTGAACGGCACTCAACATGCAACACATTCCTTCCAACTCAATACGAGGAAGCTTCCGTCGGTGCATTCGCTCCATTGATTTCTCCGCTAATATACACTTTTGATGGCGATACAGTCCCATAAGAAGACTTGAACATGCCCCGTGCATAAGATCGCAAGCTTCATCTAACTAGCATTATCTAGTCACTGAAAGTAAAATACAGCTCCAAATCCAGAGATGGGCAAATCAAGCCCGACTATCATACAACAGCGATTGAGTGCGGGTGGTGGGGGCAAAGGTTTGTGTGATTGTGAGTAGACACTGTTATCTCCCCCCCCCCCAAAAAAAGAAAAAGCAAACCAACAAAAGCATACCATCTCCTTTGTGCCAAGAGGTTTCATTGCAAGGAATGAAGCCTCAAGTTAGCACGCTTCCTGGGACATCCAGGAAAGTCAGTGGGAGTTCCGTCTAACATTTGAGGGACTATCCTTGCTGGAAGCAAACCAAAGGCACAGACATGCAGGCTCAAGTGATTTCACTGACCTAGTTCACTTCTAAGTGCAACTCTCCCCACTCTACCTCCAGCTTTGGGAACTGGGCTGGTGATCTTTTCCCCCTTCAAGAGTTCAGGATGCAAACAGCTGCCTACCTAAAGCTGTCAAAAGCGAAGGGGCAGCGGGGTGAAAAAAAGTTAAATCAAGAGTTTCCTTACGTCTTTGGCTGGCTGCCTCGAGAAATCCTTTTGCATCATCCTCCACCACAGCGCCAGAGCAGACTTCAAGGAGAGCCTCGTTAAAGGGGGGGGGGGGGGTTCAGTTTCGAAATGGATCCCCTCTCTTGCTACGTCAACAGCCCTCCTCTCCCTCAAAACCGGCTTCGCTCTCTCTCAGCTGCCACCTCGCAAGTAACACGTTAATAGATTATTGCAATCAACTACTGCAAAAGGGAAGAAGAACAAAACACCCAAAGAGAGAGGCTATCTTTCCTCCCAGATATGAGCTATGCTCTGCAGGCTTGAAGAGGCAGCAGGCTGGGTTTGGACAGGCTCCAGCCAGCAAGCTCCAATTTGCCAAGACCCCCGCCTCCTCCCCTTTTCCATCAGTATTGCCACCCAATTCCCCCCTCCCCACCACAGGCCTGGCCCGCAATGTCCCTCCCACTCAGTCACCCCCAGGGAAACCCCATTCATCAAGCGCTAGGGCTGATGCGTGGAGTGAATGTGGAGCAGGGAAAAACTGCAGGGCTTTGGAGCATGTTGGAGTGGGGGGGGGGGTGAGAGATCAGAAGTTGATCTTTAACTAGCAGCAAGAAAATTGTGAGATGCAAGGGTGGGGGTGTCCTCGAAACTGTTCTGCATACAAGGAAAGCCACAATTTTCTGGAAAGCTAAAACCCATCTCACACATATCCCCAAAGCTGTTTTTTTTGTGGGGGGGGGGGGTCCTTGGAAGCAGACCTAGGACTGGGATGAATGGAATAGGGAAGCGGTCTTCTGGATGGAAGAAAAGAGGGGCTTCTCACACAGTCACGTTGCAGCCTTATGTTTTGGGGGGTTGAGGGGATGCCACAAGAGAAATAGCCAACTCCACCCTAGAATTCCTGGTAAACAGAATTACATTCCCGCACACGAAACGAAGACCCTAGTGCAGGAAACGTGCTGCCTAGTGAGAGGGGCTCGCCTTGCACCATCGACCGACGGGTTATCCTGCTGGCCACGTACGCTTCCAAAGAGAGAGAGACAGGCAAGGGGAAAGATTTTTGGCTTCCTGCTCGCGGTCAGTCACACAAATAGCTTGCAAGAAAAGCAGCCCTCATAGGGGCTAGGAACTTGGAAAGCAGTTGGGGGCGGGACTCCCTAACTCGGGTTAGGGTTAGTATTTCTCCACAAACGCTCTCCGTCCCGGAGAGCGATATAACCCTATTGTCCCTGGGGTGAGGGGAGGGGGACGCAACGAAGGACCCACGGCCACCCCCCCCCCACAGCCGTTGACATCCAGCAACTGCTCCACTCGCCCCTCAAACGCCGAGCGACCACCCGGAGGCAGCCATGGCGCCTAGCCTGCCCAGCGCACGCAGAGAGGAGGCGAGAGGAACGGAAGTCTGCATGCGCTCAGGAGCACGCTTGTTGTTCGCGTCCTCCTTCGCCGGGTGCCGGAGCGGAGCAGCAGCGACGCCAAGCCCGCCTCGGCGGCACCTACCTGAGGAGAAGAGAGCGTCTGCCTGGAGCGGAGGAGGCGGCGGCCGGGAGAGAGGAGCCGCAGCCCGGGCTGGGACCGGCTCGCTGGCTGGCTGGCTGGCCGGGGCTCCGCGCTCCTTCCTGGCGGCTCTTTGGCTCTGTTGGGAAAGTTGCCGCGGCCGCACGAGCGCCTTAAACCCGCCTCTCAGCAAGACGGGGCGGCCCGGAGGGCGGAGACTCAGAGCCGGACCTCCCCTCCGCCCCGCCCCCACGGGAGGCGAGGGGACGCCAGGCTCCGGCGCCTCTGAGCAAGTGCAGAGCGCCTCTTTCTCCTAACCGGCCAGCAACCCCCACAGCAAAACCTTCTGGGATCGGCGGCGGGATATTCTTAGACGTTGGCTGGGTCCCCGCCTGCTGGCTGCTTCTCCGTTGAGAGTCGAGAAGGGAAAGCGGGGCGCCTCTGAGCATGTGCAGAGTGCATTTCCGGTCCCGCTGGGCAGTAACCTCGCAGCAAAACCCAAATGATGATGATGATGATGATGATGATGATGATGATGATGATGCTAATGTAAACCTCCCGGGCAGGGCCTCAGAATGACGAGAGGTCCACTCTACCGACCGAGCAGAAACGCGGCCCATGTTTTTCCCCCCGGGGGGGGGGTGTCAGCATCTTTCCTGCACGTGTCAAGGTTCACGGGGTAGCTAAAGGCAGCTTGGATATGTATGAAGCCTCCTCGGAAAGGGGCAGTCTACCCCAGAATTTCAGGTACTGCTGGGGAAAGCGGGGCACCTGGCCGGCTCTGTTGGAAACGGGGCGAGGGGGTGCCGTCAGGGCAGGACTTTGGGGGGCAGAAGCAGGACAAGCAGGACCCACACTATACACAGCAGGGCTAGGGGACCAAATTTCGGAGGAAGTAAAGCAATACGCATTCCCATCCAAACAGCTCCCTCCACCCCAGTAAGACTATTACCCGGTAGGTTGCAGCCAACGCTTGGCCTACTCAAAGTAGACCAATTGAAATCAATGGGCATGCAGTCCTAACCATGTCTACTTGAAAGGAAGTCCTGTTGCATTCAACGAAGCTTACGCCCAGGTAAGTAGGGTTAGAATTGCCCTTGGATCCATTCATTTCACTGGGTCTGCTTTGAGTAGAAGTAATGTTGGATGCAGCCTTTTCCTCTTAGATGCCTCTTCAGTCTGAACCAGTACTGTCACAGGTGCCACATAGCACTTTTTCTGCACTTGTAATGAATATTTTAGGGTGGCAGCACCTACACTTTGGAACTCCCTGCCTATTGACATTAAGCAGGCACCTTCACTCATTCTTTTTGGGTCCTGCTGTAAGCAATTTTGTTTAGGCAAGCATGTTAGACCTATTTCATCTCTTCCTAGCCACTGTTGGTTTTTATCATCTTTTGGATGTTTTTAAACACTCGCTTTTAGCAGTTTTTAAATCAAGAATTTTAACGGTTTATTCCATATTTTTGTAAACTAGTAAGATATTTTCTTGCAATCAAGCAGTATATAAATTTTGTTAAACAAACAAGCCCACCAGACTGTGTACATGTAATACATTTAAAGCACATTTTTTACCCTAAAGAATCCAGGGAATTGTAGTTTGTTCGGGGTGCAGGAAACTGTAACTGTGGGGAATATGCATATATATATATATATATATTCAGCAAGGAAGGTCTGGCCCTAACCAGCACCCTGGATGGAGGGCTGCTTGGAAAACCACCATATCTGCCAACTTTCAATTGCATGACAGACGAAAAGGCAGGATATCAATCTACTAAATAAATAGGATACAAATTCAGCAGTCAGCATTACCTGAATTTGCTATCAACCACTTGCGTCAAGACAAGAGCAGAGGATTATATGCACGTTTGCAGCTGCTGCTGGCTTCTGGTCCACTTTTCTATGAAAACCCATTTCCATAATCCCTTTGTCACTACAGAAAACTATTTCCCTGCCTTCCTCATCACGCAAGGTTGCAGCAACCTCTGCCACGTATCTGCCTAACACTGCTACTGCCCCATACATTTCAGCCCGGGGGTGGTGCATTCTCACATCAGTTTTATGCGCAGCACGCTGGTCTATTTTTAATTATTTTCTCCTTTTTTTTTACAAACCTCTTATTAACTCACAACATTAATAATAAATTAGCAATTGTTGATTAAATTAGGGGATGATTGAACGCCATTGCATATTGATTGAAATTTAGCAATGGCTTTATTGAATAAATAAGAATAAACTTAATTGCTTTTTTATTATTTGCTTAAGAATATTAAAAACAAATGAAGACCTACAGCAACAACAAAGTTGTGATTTGTGTATTTCCGTCTTAAGTTACTTACATCCTGCCCTAGAAGAAGATGACCACCACCAAGGCAGGGAGGCTGCTGTTTGTTTGTTTGTTTGTTTGTTTTTAATTATTTAAAGTGTTTATATTATGCCTTTCCACTAAGAAAGAGATCCAATGATTTTGGCAAACAAAATCAGTTCCAAATAATAAAAACACTTGAAATCATTTTTTTAAAACCCCACCAAACCATAAAAGACCCATTAAAAATAAAGAAGTTGGGGATCAAACAGACACACAATGGCGCTCATTAAAAGGCATATCAAAGAGTCAGCTACACACAATCTTAGGAGAGCCATGATTCATCCAGCTCCATCATCAGGACATCAGCTTTGCATGCAGCAGGTCCCAGGTTCAATCCTCAGCATCTCCAAGTAGGACAGGGAAAGACTCTGGAGAGGTGCTGCCAGTCAATGCACAGCAGCCTTCGCCCACCTGTTGCCCTTCAGATGTGTTGGAATGCAACTTAGGTCATCCCTGACCCTTCAAAATTCTGGCTGGGGCTGATAGGAGTTCAAAACATCCTGGGCTTCAACAACACTGAGCTACATGGACCACTGTTTGGCTTAGTAAAATGCAGCTTCTTATTTTACTACTTAGGGACCATCAGAGGGAAGTCCAAGCTTGTGGAGGGAGGGAATTTGATTGCAGTGATAATTTCATTTATTTAGTGATTTATTTCCCACCCTTCACCACATGGTCACAGGATAGGTTGCAACGTATCAGTATACATATCATACTACCAAAGTACACCAATTAATACAAACTCGATTTCAAATACTGCCAGACATTAACTCCAGGATCAACTGAGCTGCCAACCATCAAGAGCGCCATATTGTCCAGAATTCGCTTTGGTTTGCTAGCCTCCTCACCCAGTCCACTACTGATCACAAACACCTGTTCAGAGTGTCAGCTTCTTTACCTGGTTAAGTTAGAAAAGAGAAATAGAGATGGGTGTTATCAATATATTGATGACACTTCCACCCTCTAGTGGTTAATTGATCCCCTATGGCTGCAGACAAGCCTGTACAAGCTTAAGTCTAGCTCTTCCTGGTAAGGGAATTTTCACCCACACATGTGCCAGCATGTCAAGCACGTGGTCCACCATACAGGTAGCATGAAATGCTCTACCACTGATGTTTTAATTGCCCAACACTGAAGGCTTGAAGATCTTCAAGACCTCCTCCACCTGCTTAGGCAGGGAAGTCTGTTAGGAAGCAGGGTAGGAGGTACAACACAGTCTTTTAAAATTGGATCTCTGCTGAACCTGTAGAAGCTGGAGCTCAGATAAAAGACAGAAACTCTACTTCCTTGACTCTCTACCTATGCTGATGCTGTGTTGACAGGACGCTGAAAACCTATGACTGAGACAGGCCAACCCTTCCTGCAGGCCTGGCCCTACCATTAGAGAGTGAAGCGACTGCCTCAGGTGGCAGATGCTGAAGATGGTGGCAGCCTTCTGGTTGTTCCTCCTGAGTCTCTAGGTGTTCCCAACTATTGGGGGACAGAACTGCATGTGCCACACAACTTGCCTTGCATCTCCTAAAAGAGTTTGCTGTTCTCAGGTGTGCTAGAGGCACACATTGAAGCAAGCTTCAGTTGCCAATCCAGTCCACTTCTTTAAGTGGAATATGGAAGTGGATGCCATCCTGTCATTCACCTCAGTCAGCAAAATGTCTGGGGACGAGCCTACCAACCAGTCTCACTGTACCATATCTTAATTATGTAGACCAGGTTGGTCCCCTGATTCAGGAACAAGTCCTGGAAGCTACATTTCCCTTTCACTGGCCTGGCATTTAGCACCAGCAATTTCAGTGGTCCATTGACAGAGCAACTGAGGTTCCCTTAGATGAGAGGAGGGACAGTTCTTAAGTATCTATTCAGAACATCATCCTCCCATCACTGTAACATACCCTGCCACTTACGCTGACAACTGGGGCGCCCCCATCCACACTGCCATAGATACATGCACTAACCAACAAGTGATAGAACGCTTGCTAATAGCAGAATTAAGACAGAAAAGGTTTCAAAAGGTTTAAAATCAATTTCCTATTTAAAGGCCTGAAGTACCAGGAGTGTTAGAGCTGATAACCCTAATTTAAACTGCCAAAGAGCAAAACATATTAACTGCAGCAAAAAAAATTACACGCAATTATTCACTGTCCCCAAACACATCCTGCTTGTGAGCTCAGATCTCACCTGCGCAGAATCACTTCTTTCAGGACCAATAAATCATGCCCCAAATTGTAGCCTGCTCTCACCTGGAATACAGAATTGAGTCCTGCTCTCACAGCCCACTACCTTTCAATAGGGACTATGGCAGGGTGCGTTATTTATTTGTGTATTGTTTCTGCAGTCCCAGGGCAACAGCCAGAGGTAATTGAGTGGTCATTCAGGCAGGTGGGGTAGGAAGAAGCAAGCTCTTTGCAGCTGCTCCTTCTCTGGCCAATAGAAGGAGCCATGTTGTGCCCCTTTCGCTGTTCAGCATATTGTTATAAGCCGCCCCAATCTCCAAAAGGTGATGCAAGAGACTTCAGGGGTTCTGGGTGCTTACCCAGGGCCCGTGTTTCCTTTTGGGAATAAGGCACAGCAGAAACTGTGGTATCTTTATGGTACATGGTTTATTTACACAGATAGATAACCTGAACCTAGATGGGGAGAGTTCAGAACATTCACATTTCAAGGGGGTTTGCCCTCCTCTATAAACATAGCACTGGATTCAAAGAACAGCAAAAAGCTATGCTCTGTCTCTTTTGTTCCAGCCAGTCACAACCAACCTACATCATGTTCTGCCCTCCACTTCTCTGCTTGCCAAAACACTTGCCCCTCCCCTCCTGGTCTGGCAGTCTTCACTCTCTCTTGGTGGTTTCCTTGATGGGCATCACTGGTATTTTTCTCTGAATGGCTTGCACTCAGCTAGCCCTGCCAGGCTAGTCTGGCTCGTTAGCAGAAGCTAAACCCAGGAATTTCTGTGCTTGGCACCGTTTAATCAAACCTTGATTAATTCTGACTTTTATGAATTCTAAGGATTATGGGTGCCTTGCACCCACAAAACTCTGGCATCCCAACACGTAACAAACAATGTGTTGAAAGCTGCTAGACACAGCACTGTGGGGAGGAAGTTCGACAATTTAAGGGGTGCCACAGAGAAAGTCCTCTCCTAGGCACCATTACATACACAAAGCCCCCTCTGCAAATCTTAATATATGAAGTGAGGGGGTTTACACCTTTGGCATACATACCTGGTGCATAGGCCAATGCCATTGTTAGCATTCATCCAAAGTGTAGATCAGTGAGATAGTAGGCAATAGGTGTACTCCAGAAATTACCAGATGTGGTCTCTGAAACACAAGGATGGGGTGCCCTGCCCTCCCCCAATGGTACCCTCTCCTGTCTTATCACGTGCAATTTAACTGCTGGAGTTTGGTTTCTTCCACATATTCCACCAAGTAACAGAATGACAATCTCATGGGGCAGGAAGGGAAGGGAAACAAGGCCCCCCTCAAATGTACTAAACTTCAGAGAACTCAAGCTTGTAAAGACAAAGATGGCATAGAACTGTCTGTTTTCCTCCGTAAGTAGAAAATCAGATATTTAAAGAAAAATGTGCTGTCAGAATGCTGTTCAGAAAATGAGATGGTTCCTCACTTTATAAATTTATCGTATCTCTAATATCAAAGTGCAGGCGATTAAGCTCACACGGTTCCTTTCTCAAAAGAGCAAATAGCAGCTGACAATAATGGTAGGAGAGGAAAACAAGATATTTTTGACTGTTCCTCCCCTCTCTCTTTTTGGTTCCTTTCTTCTGTAATAGAACTCTCTTTATGAATCACTTTATTCTTTTCAATAAGATACTGTCTGCACAATCAGGGATGATAAATGGCAAATAATTGTAAACCTGATATTGGTTTTCAATATTGAATTTATCATGCTGTCCTCTTAACACATATTAAATACTTTAAAGAATTTATATATTTGTTAGATCATTCTGAAATTCCACCCACTCCCCCCATAAGTAAAATTTATGAGTTTTCTAGTTTGGGGAAATCTAAGGGTTGACAACATCATTAATAACACTGAATAATGATGCCGGCCCCCTTTATAGCCAATCCCCTTTTACTAATCCAAAGGATCCAAATCAAATAACATATATTAGATTTAGGCGCTGAGACCAAAGGAAACAAAATAAAACGCAGTCTCCCTTTCAAACACACTGTGGCTGACTTTACGCAGAGTTTTTACTCAAGCAAAAAAACAAGGTCTTCATCTGTATATTTCAGACCAAAGGTGCACAGTCAGGACCATGTACTGTGGAGATTAAGCACATGAATGAGCATAGGAAATGGCAGTGGAGGCTCGTTCATTAGGGTGAACTGGGCATTGCCCCACCCATCTCAAAAAGCTCCCAGTTAGTCCCCACCTGCCTGCCTTCTTACAAGCAGACAGGCAGTGGCTCCGCCCATTACTGGTTCTGGCTTTGACTACCCACCCATCTCCACTTTCCACCCTGCCAGTTGTGCAGGTACAAGCCACCACGGGGGAAATGTAAGAGGAAGCTATTAGTAATTCCCACAGGCATCTGGTTGGCCACTGTGAAAACAGGATGCTGGACTAGATGGGCCATTGGCCTGATCCGGCAGGCTCATCTTATGCTCTCATTCTACCTACCTATCTGGCTGCCTTTCCAGATGCTATTCGTGCTCTCTTGTTGAGTGTGAGATAAGTGAGACTTTCTTCCCTCTGAAGCACTTGGAACAGGTAACAGAGAATGGTGGCTGGGAAGAGTGATCGTTGAAAGTATAGAGGAGAATCAAAGCAGGCAAGCTGCTGAGGTCTAAGAGAGCGATGCCCTTGAAGAAAGTCCCTGTGGGAAGGTTGTTATCCAGAGCAAAGGATTAGGAATACACCTGCTTCAGCATCTTGGAAGTTCTCAACCTGAATAATAGATTCAGTGATATGCAGAAAGGCAGCAGCCGCCCCCCGCCTCCTGGTCCTACTACGTAATACTATTTTGAAGAAATAGAAATTTGAAGGCTGCCCAGTTTAAAGATTAAAAAGCCCTAAGAAGGGAGAGCAGGAGTTTCCCATTTAATTAGCACCTGGACAGCAGACTAAGCAGGCGCACAGATCACCAGGGCTGGATCTAGACACGTCAAAGGAGCGATTCAGTTAAACGTTGCTAACTCATATAGGGAAATCCGGTAGGGAAAGATGGGGCTCCACAGCGCCATCTGGTGTCAAAAGTGTTATATCGCACATACAACACATATAAAACACTTTTTCTTTACCAATCTAGCTGAGACTTGGTCACAGTCTTGTTCCCTATCTGCTCTTATAAATCAGCAAAAGCAAATCTTATGCAAAGGTGTCCTAAGAAGAGTTCTGCTAAATACCTATGTAGTCCAGCCTGCTCTTCGCACAGTGACCAACTTGATGCCTATGGGGGAGGCCCAGGCACAGGACAGAGGTGTGACTCTTTCATTCTGGAGGTGCACTTTATGCTTTTTGTGAGGAGGGATACCTGTGTGTCTCTGACTTCCTGAGAAACCTTTTAGCCTTTTGAGTCTGACCTCAGTGTTTCAGCCAACAACCCACCCCCCCCAATAAAAACCAGCCTGCCTCAGATTAAGACTCTGACAGACTCCCTGAGCAAAGCCATGGCAGCTGAAGATGTTCAAGTCATGCCCTGAAAATAACAGTAGTTTTACTCACTGTCTAGCATGAAGATTCATTCCTGGAGTTGAAAACTTGCAGAACTGGTCAGGCCTGAGGGTCCTCTTCAGGCACAGAAGGGAATTCAGTAGGGTGCAATTGCTGGATGGGCCAGGCCTGATGCTAATGCCTAATCAACTGCGTAGAACTGATTCTGCTTCAGAGGGTCTCCACCTTCTTGAAACTATGCTCTGCATCTGTCTCCAGCTCCACTTTCCAGGCGTAGGTTTCCATATGACCCCAGGGCCCAGCAAATGCAAACTAAGTGGGGAAAAGGCAGGAGTATTTCACATTTTTTATGGCAGCTAAAGGAACAAGGGTCCCCTGGCAGTTGGTCAACTGGGACATTTTGGGGTTCACTTCCCCCTCTCTCGGGAACAGCTGCTGCTCCACTTACGTTGTCACTTTTGTCAAAGTCTTTAAACTGCATGTTTTGAGTTTTATATAAGAAGTAGCTGCATTTAGACGGTTTCGAAGCATGCTTCCTCCTCCTACACACAGAGAGAAGAGCAGATTGCCTGCTCTTGAAAGCAGACAGGTTGCTTGAAAAGAAGCATGTGAGAATAGTCTGAGGCTGCCTGTGTCAGAACAATGGTTCGTGGTTACCTTTATTTTTGGTAAGTTCTTTTTTCTTCTCTTTATTTTATTTTTGCTCCTTCAGGGCGCCATCCTCTGTGGATCTTCGGTCCGACTGTGGGTTCCATGTGACCCCCTGGTTCTGCCCCTCCTCCCTTTCAATCTGCTTGCCCTGAGACAGAAGGCACGAAGGGGAGCTGCCAGGTAAACCATCTGTCTTCATTAAGAAGTGCAATGGATTCCAGTGTCGTGCTTTTCCTCTGTAGAAGAATATGCCACTGGAAAAAAAGATCTACATGGGAGGTGGGGGGTGGGGAGATTGTTCTAACTGTATGCAAAATTATCACGGAGTTTACAACAAGGGAGGTGAAGGGGATTTCAGGTGATCTGGAAGTGTAAAGGTAAAGGACCCCTGGATGGTTAAGTGCAGCCAAAGGCAACTATGGAGTTGCGGCGCTCATCTTGCTTTCAGTCGGCGTTTGTCTGCAGACAGCTTTCTGCATCATGTGGCCAGCATAACTAAACCATTTCTGGCACAATGGAACGTCGTGATGGAAGCCAGAGCACATGGAAATGCCGTTTACCTTTCCTCCACAGTGGTACCTATTTATCTACTTGCACTAGCATGCTTTCGAACTGCTAGGTTGGCAGGAGCTGGGATGGAGCAATGGGAGCTCACCTCGTCACAGGGTTTTGAACTGCCAACCTTGATTGGTAAGCCCTAGAGCAGGCATGGCCAACCTTGGCCCTCCAGCTGTTTTAGGACTACAATTCCCATCATCCCTGACCACTGGTCCTGATAGCTAGGGATGATGGGAGTTGTAGTCCCAAAGCAGCTGGAGGGCCAAGTTTGGCCATGCCTGCCCTATAGGCTCGGTGGAAAGGCTGCAGCTTAAGGGGAAGTGCTGTGGCACAGTGGTAAGAGAGTATTCACTGTGCATGCAGGGGGTTCCAGGTACAATCCCAGGCATCTCCAGGAAGGAAAGTACCCTGCCTAAAACCCTAGATAGCCACTGCCAGTGTGGACAATACACTGAGTTAGAGGGACAATGGTCTCTTTCAGTATATGGCACCTTCCTGTTGGTGGTCTCATATTTATTTATTAGATTTCTTATTTCACCATAAGATGGGTTTTATAATCGTAAAATTAAAAACAAGTAAAGCAATTCAAAACAAATGCAGCACAGTATAAGCTAAGCAAAACAGAAGAGATGGGTCGCCCAATAATACCTTGACTGTCAAAGGTCAGGTTAGAAAGCACACAGTGGAAAGTGGGTAACAAAAGTGCTAGATGCATCTTTGTGGAGTGGAGGTTCCACAGTTTAGGAGCTGCCACAGAAAAAGCCCTCTCCTTCTCATAGGTCCTTGCCTTTTCTGCATTCTCTTTGTTTTCAGACCCTGTGGTGTAATTTTGCCTACCTTATTTCCTTCCAACCGGCCTAAATTATTTGAAAACCTAGATCTTGGGGAAATGATAAATTATTCTATGTATGAAAAATTGTTTATATAATTCATTTGCATTACTTATCCCAATGGCAGAATGTGTGTGTCCGTGCATGCATGCCTGCATGTATCCCTTCCACTTAATGTTCAATGGGACAATAAAGCATGAGAACAAAATCAGCCTCAAATAAATTTGACTTCCTTTTAGGTCAGTGTTCCAGACTCCCCGCAGCTGTTTAAATGAAAATAGCTGTTCCTAATGCAAGATCAATGGAGGGGGAGATTGTTTGAATGCATCCAGCTTCTACAGAGAAAGTCCAAAGAGAGGGACAGAAACCAGAGATGGGAATTCACTAATTGCCCTGCAGAGACATTGTGGTGCCCTGGCTAGTCTGGACATGGGAGATGCAGCTGATTTGCATGGATTTTGGCAAACCACTACCTCTCCCTCCCACAGCCTTTGTGAAGATAAAAAGAGATGATGATATACTATAATCTGCTCTAGACTCTTGAGATAACATTCAAAAGAAATCTAAATATAGTCAGGTAGAGTACCTTGGTAGCAGGTAAATGAAGATTACGGTCTCAGGAGAATAAATTCCACTGCTGCTAGTTTGCATTATTGAGGCAGGTCGGGAGGAGAAAACATCAGGGCTGCAGGCTGACAGACACCTTTGTACTTTGAGAAAACAGCAATATCTTTACCGCAAAGCTCTTCCTGTTTTGCATTTGCATTGCTCGACATCAGTGCTGAACAATAATAAAAGCTGACTCACAAAAGTAAAGACCACAAGAAAATCCTGCAAGAACATAATGGAAATGTTGTTGTTATGGACTTTTGTGAGCATAAACAGTTTTGAAAATGAAATTGTCAAGGCTGGAATTTGCTATGCTCTCAAAAGTAAAGTCATTTTAATATTCAAGAGGGCCTCAACCAGTATGGATTTCTGCTACCTTCTCCAGCCTTGTGTTTTGCAATTTCCATTTTTTTAATTATCTGACACATGGGGAGCCACGCAGTGGAGAACAGGGTGAGTGGGGAGGAGAAAAAGACAACTCAATAGGATGAAGGGAAACAAAAGATGGAGGAAAGTTCTTAAAATCCTTGGAAGATAAGCCAGAGTGAAAAAGGCAAGCAAAATATATTTGGGAAGCAGGACTCTTGCACAGCTCCCATTTATTTCAACAGGACTTGTGCAGCAGGATGTACAGAGAGCTGAGGATTTCACACTTCTGTTTCTTTGTTTAAAATAATTTATGTTCTGTTCATAATTAAATCACGCCTTAGTTGATTTAATTGTTTCATCTTGATATCATTACTCCAGTATAAATGCCACCCTTTCAGTTAGTTGTTGGCCACTGACAGGGTATGATCAGGGTATGATCACAAACAATGTTTTTATTCAGCATAATTAAACTGTAATAAAAGGAAGGATGCTCTTACCTCTGTTTTCAACATGTTTTTGGAAGGTGTCATGGGCTTTGAAGATGCTCAAACTCAGGATTAAAGGGAGAGATGCGATAAGAGGAAGGCACGCTAGGCAAACCCTCACCATGATCAACTCCCATCCAGAAACCTATGTTCCCATTGTGGAAGGACGTGTGGATCCAGAATTGGCCTCCACAGTCACTTACGAACCCACTGTTAAAACCATGTTTATAGAAGTTTATGGAATCTTACTTGGCTACGAGTGATCACCAAGGAAGAAGAGGATGACAGTGAAAGAAGAAACAGCTTTTCAAGAGGAAGAAATGTCATGACCTCAGGGTCAGATTCACCTTCTTTGGGAAATGAGCTTGGGATTCAGAATGGGAGAGGGAATTGCCCTCTGGATCAGTATCGGAAGCCCCTAACCTACTGAAAGCACTTCTGCAAGTAGAACCTGTGGACCCAGTTCCCCTCTAACCCGCATCTGACTCAAAGGGCTCCATCACATGAGTCCCAGAGTCTCACTCACCTTGTCAGATTCAAAGGTTGCCAGAGAAATCTAGGCCCCTTGAAGTAAAGGCGGAGCTAGCTACTGAGAGGGAGCTGCAATCTAAATAACTGGTGCTGAAGCAACATCTGAGCAGTGCTTGAGCCCTGCATGGAGCTGTCCAGATTACTGCCTTGCCTCTGCTTGTTCTGCCTTCCCTTTGCTTGAGATTGGTGCTTGAATGAATGTGTTGAATCTCAGCTTTACTCCAAACACTGCATTTCCTGTGCATGATAGTGGCATTTTGCTGATGTGCTATAAAGCAATCATACACATGTTCTCTGGATTTTTAATGTGCAGTCTATTAAATTATTACCAAATGGTGTGAAGCCCATTTTGTTTTACAAATGAAATACAGACCGAAGACAACAGAATCCTGCACTGACAGCTGATAGGCAATGCACCAGGATGAGCATGAAGATTTGGCTGCCATCCTGCCAAAAACACTCAGATCAATGGATAACCTCTGGCAAGTCATTTGACCTTCATGTGCCTTTGCCAGTTCAACCAGGAGTCTGCAAAAAAACTAAACAAAAAAACTCAGAGCACCTTGGTGTAATGCCGATCATCTTTCTGCATGAGCAAACGCCTTCTGTAAAAATGCAAGCAGGATGACACAGTTCATTCCTTCCTTTTCTTGAGTGATCAGCAAATAAATCTATCAACTTGCTTCTGTAAGCTTCATCCTCGTGATGGGTGACTGCATCATAGTTTTCACCGGCATACTTAGAGGTTTGTCAGCATAAACTATGTTTTTATGCCTCTCTGGAAGAAAACACAAAGAACAGATGGAGGCTGTATGTACTGTGCAAAAATAAAAAAATATTCACCACGAAAATCCAAATTCTGCAAATGAGATGCACATGTAGAATTAGTCATATTGACACGCATTTGTTTTGCATAACTTACTATTTATCCAAGAAGCGGGTTTTGAAAGGAATTGGGAGATGGTTTAGAATGGGCTTAGAAAAGAGATGAGATAGATATAAGATTCAAGCCAACCGTCTCTGCTTAAAGTACACCCATTAAAGATAATGGACGAAAGTAAGTAATGGTCTTTAATTTCAATGGGTCTACTCTGAGTATGACTAACACTGGATACAACTTGGAGATAGGTGAGGCAAAGGACAAACAGCAGCCAGCATTAGCAGAGGGATAATGAACTATCCAGGGTGCTGAAGCACAGTGCATTAACCACACCATGGAAAAAGCAGCAGTTCACACACATAACCAACAGTGCATGGGAGTTGTCCCCACCCCTACTCATAGTTACATGTTTTGTCAGCCAAGAACCTTCAGGTGTTGCATTTTTTTAAATAAGAACTCACACAAATGCAATTCCCCATTCACTCTCCATTTTACACCAAGCCACCACCATTTAACAACTATTCCATGCCAACCAAGAGTGATTTATGTGTTATAGCTGTTATAAACTATTTTATTTTAAAAGCTTGCTCATTGCTTTCTCTCTTTTTTTTCTAGGGTCCATGAAATATTTTTTTCTGTTTCTATAGTCTTAGATAAAGAGGCATGAATATCACCTGCCATTCAGATTTTATTTTATTTGCTCCTGTACTTTATAATGCTCATTTCACTATGGTTTCCCATAAAAGCAAGTTATAGCTTCTAAGGTATTAAGGACAGCATTTAAAAAAGGCTGTAACTTGGAAGGAGAGGGTAGCCTTGTACTGAAATCTGAAGAGTGTTGCATTGGGCTCATTACCAAAACATCAGCAGAAGAGGGGGAATCTGGGTTTCACATCTAGTTCAGATAGGCCCATATTTGACCAACAGCACAAAGGAGAAGTTCCAAAATTTAAAGGTCTGCACCCCCATTCCTGACAGGCTGGGCCATGGCTATTTCCCGAATAGGTTTGGTTGCTTTGGTGTGTATTTAAAAGTCCACCTACAAATGGAAGAATGCTCCCTTGCCCTCACATTCTTGAGCTGTGATGCTGAGGTGAAATTGATGGATTCCTTTTTAGCCACCGATCATGAGAAATTAAATGAGGAGGCAATCGACCTCCATTGAACTCTTTCCAGTTGTCATTTGCGGTACAAATGAGATAAGAAGAGTTTTCCTTAGAGGCTCAAGGATGTGCATTAAAATTCAAGAGAGAAAGGTGCCGGGGGGGCAGGTGTGATAATCAACCAGCACTTTCTCCTCCTAACTAAGGTGGACCTAATTCTGAAGTGGTTTACATGAATAGTCAGGCATTGCCTGGAAAAAGGTAAAGGCCTTTGTGGGGAGATACATGAGTTAAGACACACTATCTGGCTTCATTTCCCATATTATAGCCAGTCCATCCACCCGAGTTGTTGGCTGCTGTGTTTGGAACAACTGAGGTACAAAGGCTGTGAGGGCCAGTGGGACATAGTGGGCCCCAATGCTCACAGGGCAATCTTGGACCAAGCACCTTCTCTGAGTCAAATCTACCAAACAAGGTTGTTGTGTGGAATAAATGAGGGGATTAGAACCACGTAAACTACCCTGGACTACTTAGGAGAAAGAGATTTTTTTTTAATCCAATAAAAATAAAAGCTCCATCCATGCAGTGCCCCCAACATTCTGATATGCTGTTGGTAATAGAAGAAAGTAATATTAAACCATCTATCAAACTTCCTGATCTTAATGGCAGTTTGGGAAAGTAAGTTAAAAAAAATAAACAGCTCAGTTCCAGTTTACAGTGGTGCCTCGCAAGACGAAATTAATTCGTTCCGTGAGTTTTGTTGTCTTGCGATTTTTTTCGTCTTGCGAAGCACGGTGTCGGGAAAGTTTTGGAAAAGCTTCAAAAATCACCAAAGTCTTTAAAAACCTCAAAAAAGGCTACCACACCGCGTTCTGAGTTGCTCCTTAAAGTCAAGTCGCAACTGTATTAACGGTGTTAAGAAAAAGGAAACAAACTTGCAAGACGTTTCCGTCTTGCGAAGCAAGCCCATAGGGAAAATCGTCTTGCGAAGCAGCTCAAAAAACAAAAAACCCTTTCGTCTAGCGAGTTTTTTGTCTTGCGAGGCATTCGTCTTGCGAGGTACCACTGTACTCAGAAGGAGGTCCTATTTAATGCAATGGAATTTATCCTCTAGCACATGTGCATAGAACTGGAACTTAAGGCTGCAATTCTATGCAGACTTAGCTATCCCCAAGAACATTGATTTCCAAGGGCTTAAGCATGTGTCAGGGTCAGGCTGCAATTAAAATGAAAGTAATATGCAGCTTGGTTTGACAGTAAAACAATTTAATCCAGAGATAAAGTGTAAAGTTGACTCTTAAACACATGGCAGCAAAAACAAAGAGCTATGGCAAGCAAGATATTTCTATACAACCAGTAATGTTCATAAATTGGTCTTGTAATTTCATGTTCCACTACTTGAATCCTTCCAATAAATTGAGGGATTTGTTTACGTTGTTGTTTTGTAGGGAAACACTTAATTTCTTGTTTATTTTGAAGACAATCTGCTTATGTTGTTATCACGGACTTGAGTGGATTTGTGTCTGTTGCATCTGGGCAAAGGAAACTCCCCATCATATAGCTTATCTTTATTGTATTAGTGAAACAGTGACTCCTAGTGACAAAAATGGAAAATGCATCCTGATGACTTGCAGACAGGCACCAGGACATTCTGCTAAATTATCTTCAAAGCAAAGGGTTCTTGGATTTCCAAAACTGGGGTTTGGTGAATCTTTGGCTGAATCCTAAAACACTTACCTTGGAGTAAGCCTCACTAAACTCAGTGGGGCTTACTCCTGAGTGAACATTCATAGGATTGCATTGCACAGTTCTTAAGATCTTCAACCCTGAAACCAACCAGAGCAGTTCCTTTTGCCATTGGCAACACGTTTCTGGAGACTAGCTGCATTTGGTTGTTTTAATTTTCTATATGTGATGAAAGGCATTAGTCTTGCCTGATGGAGAGAGGTTGGGAGGGGAACTTCTGTAATACGTGGATGACATAAAGTGCAACAGAGTTGTCATTAAAATGTCAAAAGATGATACATTACAGCTGTATTTATGTGGGAAAGCAGTGTTGTGTATATCTCTGTCAGTTTATTTCTCTTCTTTATTTAATAATTGATAACGGCTCTGGCATGCCACCCAAAATCAAGATACTAATCAAGTAAAAAATGACAGCGTTTTGTCTATTCCCGTCTCCTCTGAGCCGGACAGCTATCTGCAATGTCAGTCTCCTGCTTCCATTTTTCAACAACTAACAAATCCAATTCTCAAATTACTCCTGATGGGTTGGGACAAGATCACTCCTAAAGCCACCTCTGCCAGGGGACCAAATCACAGTCTTCAATTCTTTCCCTTTTGAACTCTGTTTGCCTAACAGGATCCAATGAACTTGGAAAACTTATTTTCAGATGCTCCTAATAAAGAGATTGCCTGTTAATGGATTTCTTCTTTATTTAAATAGACCAGAACTGCTGCCTCTGGCTTTTAGTCGCTTTGGTTTTGTGCACTGCATTGGATTTATAAATTTATGAATGAATATCTTGATTTATACATTAATTTTTAGTCCCGTTTTGCCCACACCTTTTTATTTTTATATATATATATTTTTGCTCAATAGCTTGCTTTATTATCATTGCCTGTCACCTCGGAGGCCTTGATTTTTGCAGAGAAATGCAAGGCTGGCAAAATACCAGCCACAGTCTCTCAGCCTAACCCGGCGCACAGGGTTGTTGTTGAAATTTAAGTGGAGGGAGGAGAACTGACTAGGTCACTTTCAGTCCCTTACAGAAAAGGCTCGGTAGAAACGTAATGTGATGTAACTTAATTATTCTCGGAGTAGACCCATGAGGAGGAATGGGGCGAAATTGACCATGCCTATTAACAGGCAGCCCTATTTAAGGAAGTTTTTAAAGTTTGATATTTTATCACATTTTTAAATTCTTCTTCTTCTACTGGGAGCAGCCCAGTATTATTATTATTATTATTATTATTATTATTATTATTATATTCTGACGATGGGGTTTACTAAACTGCCCAAGGCCGGTAACCGTGAGGGTGGAAAAGCGAATGGACGCAGATCCACCCTCACGAGGTTCCTTCGCCTGCCCCCTCACCAAAGCAAACGGCCTCATCCCCTCAGGGAGTTTCTCCCCGCTGGAAAACATGCCCGCCATTTTAAGGCGGCTCCGCCCCTTTCTGATCTCGCGCCCGCGGCCCCGCCTCCCTGTTTCTCTCAGAGGTGGCCCCGCCTCTTCTTTCCAGCCTCCCCGTTTACCCCTAGCCCGCCTCCACGTTCCTCTCAGGACGGGCGGCGGCGGCGGCGAATCACGGCGGTGGGACGGCACAGCGCGGTCGTTTGGAGGTGTGGCTTTCCCGCTCGAGCCCGCTCCCCGCAGGCTCTCTCTCGCGCGCGCCCCTCCCTCCCTCTCCAGATGCAGCGGACGGAGAAGGTGCTCCAGCTGCGAGGCCTACTGGGCCGCTCCGTGCGGGTGGTGCGCGAGCATTACCTGAGGCCCGACGTGCCTTGCGGCAGCGCCCTCTGCCGGGCGGACTGTCCCCGCGGTAGGTGGGCGGGGCGAAGGAGGGTGGGCGGTGCACAGGTCTGTAAGCTGAAAGGAGGTGGGGCTTGGCCATTGGGGCGGAGCGTGGTGTCATGTTTCGGGGGGGGCAGGGAGGGGAAATGTCTATCCAAGGCTCATGCCTGATTTGGTATTTTTTCATTATTATTTATTACATTTATATTTCACTTTTCCTCCAAGGAGCTCTGCAACCCTGTGAGGCAGGTTTTTGCTGAGAGACCAAAGGTCACACAGTGAGTTTCATGGCTGAGCAGGAATTTGAACCCTGTCCTCCTAAACTACACCAAACTGGCTAATGCAGGAAAAGAGGTCACTGGGCATAAGCAAAGTGTTTTCCTTGCTCCCTGTTGAGCAGAGCAGGAAAGTGTTTGGCCTTTTATTATGTTTTTACAGTGGTACCTCAGGTTACATACACTTCAGCTTACATACGCTTCAGGTTAACCCAGAAATAGTGCTTCAGGATGAGAACAGAAATCATGCAGCGACGGCACAGCGGCAGCAGGAGGCCCCATTAGCTAAAGTGGTGCTTCAGGTTAAGAACAGTTTCAGGTTATGTACGGACCTCCAGAAGGAATTAAGTACTTAACCTGAGGTACCACTGTATATGTGTTGGAAGCCACCCAGAGTGGCTGGGGCAACCCAGCCAGATAGGCAGGGTATTATATAAAATAATTGTTATTGTTATTATTAAGGAAGGGTTCAACTTTAGTAGATGTGAATGGGAAAAGGAGTGGGGGTGCTTCTGTGTAAGACACACGCAATTGCTTATTCTACATGCACATACATGAATGGCCAGAGCTCCCTGGTTGAGGGCCTGACATCTCCAAGTAGCTTTGGGAAAGGCTTCCTGTCTGAAACTTGAAAGAGTCAGTGTGGGCAGTACTGAGCTAGATTGACCAGATATCTGACTTGGTATAATCTTCCTGCATTTGTGTATTTCAGCTCCATGCACATGGCTTAGTTGTCCCTCTGTGGGCATTCACTAGGGTGGGAGGAAAGCATCTGTGGTGCTTTATTTCATTTCTTTTAGGAAGCAGTAGAGTGCCATTTCCAACAGAACTCATGAGTACATAACTGGGGATGTGGTAGTTGTCCGGGATGAATAAAACAGGAGGAGAGGAGCATGATTGTCAACATATACACACAAAATTATACTACTAGAACAGGGGCAGCTGATGTGGTGGCCTTTGGATGTTTTGAACTACAACTCCCAGGATCTCTGACTATTGCCACGTTGGCAGATTCTAGAATCTGGAGGGCACCACATTGGCTATCCTAGTAAGGAGAACATAAGAACCAACCTGCAGGATTGGGTCAGAAGGCCCATCTCCTCCAACATTCTGCTTTCTGTAGTGACTGGTTAAATGCCTTTGGGAAGTCCACAGACAAACTGGATCCCTTGTCCATGGGTGTTCCATGGAGCCATTTGACTCCTCACATCAACTGTAGTAGCACTCTTAAGCGGCTCCTGTGCCTTTCAGTGGGATTGGTTTTGGATTTCATGTTGGTGCTAAAGAAGCAGGAGGAAGGATTTGTTTATTTATTTATATCCTGCTTCTCCAGGCAATGATGGGACACAGGTGGCGCTGTGGGTAAAACCTCAGTGCCTAGGACTTGCTGATCGTATGGTCGGCGGTTCGAATCCCCACGGTGGGGTGAGCTCCCGTCGTTCGGTCCCAGCTCCTGCCCACCTAGCAGTTCAAAAGCACTCTTAAGTGCAAGTAGATAAATAGGTACCACTTTATAGCGGGAAGGTAAACGGCGTTTCCATGTGCTGCGCTGGTGCTGGCTCGCCAGCTGCAGCTTCGTCACACTGTCCACGTGACCCGGAAGTGTCTTCGGACGGCGCCAGCTCACAGCCTCTAGAGCGAGATGAGCACGCAACCCTAGAGTCTGTCAAGACTGGCCCGTACGGGCAGGGGTACCTTTACCTTTACCTCTCCAGGCAATGCAAAGTAGTTCACAAATATTACCAAGGTGGTTACATTTACTAAATACATTTGCTAAACAACAGCATAAAGAATCCTCATGAAAACAAACATCAAACAAAGCAGCAATAAACAAAAAGCAAAAAAAAACCAACCCAATCCAGACCACCAAAGAGAAAACCCAAAGCAATGATTGTTTTAAAACTCCAGGCCTGGTCCAGCATTTAAAACCAGCAATAAGATCTGTTAGCATCCACTAAAAACGAAACCAATTGTACATACCACCAAGACTGGGAGAGGGGCATCACAAAAAAAGGCTCTGTCTTTTGCGCCTGGGAATTTGCTTGAGCTTAATGGCAGGGCTTCCAAATGGGGACCCTGTGGATGAACTTCGGGCCCAGGCAGATTCACACAACTGCAGGCAGTCCTTTGAATAACTACTTCCAAATTTCTGGAGCTTTAAAGGGTAACCAGCAGCACTTTAAATTGGGCCCAGAAATGCATAAGCGTCCAGTGTAGCTGGTACAGAACGAGAATTAGGCGCTCCAGCTGCTTGGCCCTCAAAACATCTGGGCAGCTGAATTTTACACCTGTTGTAGCTTCTGAACCATCTTCAAATGCAGTCCCATGTAGAGTGCATTATAGTAGTCTAATCTAGACCTAACCAGGGCATAAATGAGCCAAGGTTTGCTTTCTTGAGATAGGATTGAAGCTGGCAAATCAGGCAAAGGTGATAAAAAGCACTGCTGGTAACAGATAGCACCTATGTCTCTAGTGATAGCACTAGATCCAGGAGGACACCCCAGCCCAAAGTTCAGACTTGATCTTTCTGGGGGAATGCATCCCTATCCAGTACTGGGCACACAGCTCCCTCCAGATCAACAGATTTTGTCTCCCACAGTATTTCCATCTTGTCTGATTACGTTTCTGTACAAACACAATCCATTGATTGAATCAGACTGTACCTATCTGCCCATTGTAATTTTTATCATAGGAATGAATCATTGGATGTCCCAAGAATATAACTTGTAATTTGCGACTCTTCCGGTACGAATTTAGGGATTCTCGTATATTTTTCGAGGCTCATTGCTAACTCTGTTATAGCAAGTGGGTGTTAGAAAATCAGAAATGCTGTGTAGCAATGCACAGAAGATCCAACATCTCTCTTACATTATTTTCCATCAGAATTTAAGGTCAAATGGTTTATACCAAGTAGAATAAACCCTTTTGCCCTTTCCCCTGAAAGTAAATTGATTGGTAGCCTTTACTTTGAAGTAGCATATGCCTTTACTATTCAAATAAGGTTTCTGTCCTTGTTGCCAGGTTGTTACTGCAACGTGCCCTCTTTTTGACCTCAATCACCATTCATAAAGTGAGAAAGACTTAATGCCATCTAAGACTATCTGTCCATTAGAAGGATGGATTTGAGGCTCTCTGGGACCGTATAATTTTTAGTATGTACAGAGCAGCTTTCGCCAACCTGTTGGCGTCCAGATGTTTTGAACTGCAACCCTCATCAGCCTGCTGGGAATTGTAATCCAAAAATCTGGAGGCCCCGAGGTGGACGAAGGGTGGTACAGAGTAAAATTAGTGAGCCAGCACTATTTTTTTCCTCCCTTCTTTCCAGTCCTTTCAGAAAACCCACCTTGTCCGACCTCTAGATGTTTTTGAACTATAAATCCCATAACATGTGACCCTTGTCCCTCCTGGCTGGGGCTCATAGGAGTTGGAGGGCAACATCTGAAGGGCACCAGCTTCCCCCTCTCCGCCTTGCCTACTGCAGCTAAAGCTGTAATCTGCAGTACGCAGGTATAACTGAAATATGACTGCATGTTGTTCCCTTGTTTCCCATACTCCACCCCTCTCCATTGTAGGTTTTCCCCTATAGTCTACAAGACTGTACGCTCCTCAGTGTGGGGACACATGCTCTGTAAAGCACAACACAGTCTTGTTGTTGTTGTTTAGTCGTTTAATCGTGTCCAACTCTTCGTGACCCCATGGACCAGAGCACGCCAGGCACTCCTGTTTTCCACTGCCTCCCGCAGTTTGGTCAGACTCATGCTGGTAGCTTCGAGAACACCATCCAACCATCTCGTCCTCTGTTGTCCCCTTCTCCTTGTGCCCTCCATCCTTCCCAACATCAGGGTCTTTTCCAGGGTGTCTTCTCTTCTCATGAGGTGGCCAAAGTACTGGAGCCTCAGCTTCAGGATCTGTCCTTCCAGTGAGCACTCAGGGCTGATTTCCTTCAGAATGGATAGGTTTGATCTTCTTGCAGTCCATAGGACTCTCAAGAGTCTCCTCCAGCACCATAATTCTTAGAGGCCATAAATAAATAAGCAAACAGTAACACTTTTAATTCTGTTTCAGGTGAGAAATTATTGTCCGACGATCTGACCCACTATGTTGTACCTGACTGGAAGGTGGTCCAAGATTATCTGGAGATACTGGAGTTCCTGGAACTCAGGGGGATTGTTTTCATGCAAACAGCATGTCAAGCAATGCAGCATCAGAGAGGGCGCAGGTATCTTGATTTTTCACGGAGCTTCCTGCATGCTTCAGGTTCCTCCAAAAATAAAATGATAAATATTTGAGCATTCAGTCCTGCTCTGCATTACCCCAGGCCAGGAAGACTCGCAGATAATCTTAAGAGGAGCACTGTTACTTTTATAGGAACTGCAGGCTCCTCTCCTTCCTGGCTCTCAGCCAGGTCCTGACCTGGGCAGGTGATTCTCCCATATTTCTCTGTCTTCCCGAGTAGCCTTATTTGCAGCTAGCACATGAAATTCCTGCCTGGACCACTGTTTCCCCTGGTTCTGTGTTGGAGATGGGTGAATCCAATGGCCCTTTGTGGTCAGTGCCGGGGTAGAGATCCGTTGGAGGGTCCTGTTGCACTGGTGGAAACTCAACACCCAACAAACTCTGCATTGTGCAACCTGTTGCACAACAAAGCTGAACTGCTTATGCATTCTCTTGTGCAACAGCGGTCCATTGGCACAAAACATTTCTCCAGTGGAACAAGCATTCCACTAAATAACTTTAACTTAGTGCTACATTGGATACAGCCTCCTGTGTCTTTCTTAGATGGCGAGCCCTTTGGGTAGACATTGGCTATGCCTCTTTTTTTGTTAAAAGCGCCATATCCTTAGATGGCTCTCTATAAACAATACATATGGCAGATTTATTTCAGCTTCACAATGACACTGTAAATGCCAAGAAATAATAGAACCGATCTGTGAAATGTATTTTACTCCCCTTCCTTTTTTTAGACTTACAAAGGTTAATATTATGCTACAGCAATTTTGTGAGCACATCTGTATTTCAGATGCCCTTGGGACCCCAAAGGTTAATCAGGGATTTCTCTCGCTGACATTAATTATAGCATTATTATCTATGAATATATTTCAGAGGTAATGGCAGTATTCTAATCCTCAGTCATAACAAGGCAATTTAATGAAAATACATAATGCTTTCTTCCCGCCAGCATTTTTTATTCTATTTTTTTGACCTTCGGCCACTCCCCAGGTTGAGATAAAGTTTTCATGTGGGTCTCTTTTTAAAAAAAATCTGATTGGGACACAAAGTCTGGCCCTTGTCTTTCTGCATGGCCTTTTTCATTCTGGGATTTGAGGGCGGGTGGAGGTCTTAGGTGGGGGGGGGGGAAAGCTGCAGCCTACAAGCCACTGGTCCAACATCAGTCACTTTATTTGACGGAGCTAATTTGGCATCCACAAGATGCGGTTCACATATCTGCAGAGTGGCTATTCATTTCTGAAATCCCAGCCAGCCATTTCTCCATTGTGCATTAATTACTTAGCTGCCACCTTTATTATACTAATGGTTATTTTTCAATGTTTAATGCTACAAGTTTCACCCCCCCCCCCCAACATTGCAGGCTTTGTTTTCAGCACTGCACTTTTGTGAGGCTTGATATAGCAGCTAGGATCTGTGATTTTATTCATCATATTTTGTACTGATAAGAGTTGTACGGCCCAATTCAGATGTTGGGAAGTATAGCAGGAATGGTGCAGTTTCTTCCTGAAATGATCAGTAGGGATAGGAAGGGGACACATTTGTTTTGAGTCTCTCCCGAAGGGGTATAGAACATGGGGGCATAAGCTACTGGGCCGTGGGTGGCGCTGTGGGTTAAACCACAGAGCCTAGGACTTGCCGATCAGAAGGTCGGCAGTTCGAATCCCCGCAACAGGGTGAGCTCCTGTTGCTCGGTCCCTGCTCCTGCCAACCTAGCAGTTCGAAAGCATGTCAAAGTGCAAGTAGATAAATAGGGAAGGTAACGGCGGGAAGGTAAACAGCGTTTCCATGCGCTGCTCTGGTTTGCCAGAAGCGGCTTAGTCATGCTGGCCACATGACCTGGAAGCTGTACGCCGGCTCCCTCTGCCAATAAAGCGAGATGAGCGCCGCAACCCCAGAGTCGGCCACAACTGGACCTAATGGTCAGGGGTCCCTTTACCTTTACCTTACATGTGAATCTTGGTGGTGCACTTTCCTTCCTTGGAGGTTTTTAAGCAGAGGTTGAATGGCTATCTGTCAGGGATTCTTTAGCTGTGATTCCTGTGAACTGCGGGTATAGGGCGGTATACAAATTTAACATATCATAATAATTCCTGCATTACAGGGGGTTGGACTGAATGACCTTCCTGGTCCCTTCCAGCTCTGCAGTTCTGTGATTCTGTCTCTGGATCAACCCATTCTATCCTGCTCTGTATTGCAATAAGGGAAAGCAGCAAACAGGCTGGACAGCTCAGGCAGTGCTGTTGGGAACACAATGCTCTGAAGTTACTCCAGCAAGGGAAAAGCTGAAATTAAGTCTTTAAACTGTAATAGCAGGTGCTGCTGCCTGATGGTTAGCACCCCCTGTGCTGCAAGATGATTATTGACTTAAAAGGGGCCCAGCCTTCTCCAATAGTCTCCTACTGCGACCTAAGTAAGGTGAGTCTCAGGCTTTCCTCGGTCTTCTGCAATGGAGTCCTCTGAGTTAGAGGACAGCAGTGCCACATCCTCAGGCTGCGGCAAAAAAAGCATTATGCATTTTCTTCAGATAGCAGTACTTCCAGGGCTGGCCCCACCTGCCCCTCCCCTTCTGGTTCAGAATCCTCCCTTGATCACCCAGTGAAGAGGAATCTGACTCCTGGTCCCTGGTACTCTCCTCATCAGCAGCTTCTTGTATTTGCAGGGTAAGGAGGCAACTCCAGAGTCTGAAATCTCTCTGTGCATGTCCTTGCATTGGCCCTGTTTGGTAGAGCAATAAGTCTAACACAGAGGGGGTTGGTGGTTAATCATTAAACATAAAGAAGAGGATTTTTAAAAATAAAATAAATAAATCCATCCATTTTTTAATCCATTAATTTCATTTTTATTAAGTTTTGATAAGGACTCAGTTATGCATGGAATGGCAGTTTTTATACACGCTCTTAAAAGGAAATGTTTTTAAAGGATCATACTGTGGCCTGCCTAAGCCGTGTAATTTAAATTGTAACAATTCATAATTCATTATAATTTTAAAATTAATAAACATAAATTGCACTTTTGTTTAAATCATTTTAGTGGTTATTAATTATAGGGATGCATTTAAAGATTAGATCAGATTGAAAAGCTGATTCATCGCCAATGTTATTGTGAGTTACTGCTTTTAAAGGACCTATAACTTTCTAAACATGGTGCGTAGATTAAAATATCATACATTCCCTGCCCCGCAGGATCAGAATGTAAAAAGCACAATAGAAAAGGAACGGGGAGGAATGAAGAAAGAAAGAAAATTGTATTTATTTGATTCCTTACCCACCCTTTAATAAAACATACCAATAATAAAAATAGAGATATTTTCTTAATTTATACTATAATTGATATAAAATTTTCTGATCACATAAAAGTTATAATGGTATTGTTACAGTAGTACTAAATTAGAATACAATATGGATGAATATTTAGATACTTAACAATGAGTTGTTTGGCAGCAATAGGACTACCTCTGGGTGCTAACTACATGCACAAGACGGTCTGTGGATTAATGATCCTTTGTTAAAATGAATGTTACCATTTATAAATAATAGAGCTGTAATGCTTTGGCAGAGTGACATTTGACTTCTTTCTTTCACAGACAGTACAATAAACTGCGAAATTTGGTGAGGGATGCCCGCCATGATTGCATTATGTTTTTTAATGAATTCCAGCTGCTTTCTTACTTGCCAAGAGAGAGGGGAGAATCTTTGGAGAAGTGGCAGACAAGGTATGTGCTGAATATGAGGCTGTGTTGGCAGTTTAAAAACATCAGTAAAATTATTGGAAAACTGTGTCCAACAACTCTCCACCCTTGAGGTTCAGCCCTGGCCAGTGGGTGACTGACCAATAACAAGCTTGTTAATTACACTAAAATAAAAAGCCCTTATAATGACTCAGTCTTATACATTTATGATGTCAAGGCAAAAATGTAACAGGACATGGAGTGGTAATTGTGAATGTTTGCTCTCCTAGGAGTATTTACAATGCATCCGTTTGGTACTATAATCACTTCGCGGGTCAGATGCCCATCGTCCTGGTAACAGATGATGAAGATTCCATCCAGCAACTTGGAAGTGAAACGGAAGGTGTTTTTGTGATTTCATTCAAGGTAATATTTCTGTACTGTAATGGCAAATGAAACAGTTCAGTACTCTGATGTCCTTGATGTTTGCCTGCATAAATGCCTCTGTGCCTTTTATTCGCTTGTTTGCATTAAAGCGACATGGATGGAATGGACCCGTTTTGTAGTAAAACATCAGAACTGTTCAGTAACACACAAGGCATGGAAAAGTAAATGTTCCTTCTAGAGAGAAAGGAGATGACATAAATGTTCTCTTAACACAGCTTAGTTCTTCCTAAAGCCTTATATAGTCACATACCTTTAAGAGACCAAATTATTTCATCTTGCTGCTGCTCCATTTCTTGGGATTGGCAAATACTATGTATGTGGCTCTTCAGAGGGATGACTTAGCTCTTTGCATCCCTGTATTTTAGCAGATACAGTTGCCGTCTTTATTGAGAGATCCGTTGTGGTACATGGTTAAGGTTGAACATGGAGCAGCAGGATGACCCAGTAATTTCATTATTTCACTTTAGGATTACTATTTCTACCTTATTTATTAGGGCTTCCAACATGGAATTGCCCGTTTACGAATTACAGGAATAATCTCCTTCCTCTTTGTCTGTCTACACACAGAATTATCTGGACAACTTTTGGCCTGACTTAAAAGCTGCTCACGAGCTTTTTGAGTCTATAGTCCACTCACGGCGCGAACGGGAGAATGAAAGTCAAGAGAATCACGGAAGGGAGTACCCTGAACATGTCCCTGTGGAAATGCTGGAAGCAGGGATCAAATCGGGGAGATACATACAGGTTCAGTTTTATTTCTTTATTTCATTTTTTAAAGTATTCCCTGCTTTTTGAGGAACTTCCTTCACAAAGCAGCATACAATCTCCAATTAAAAAAGCCAAGTTCGCATGACAATAAAACATGAAAATATAGAATATGGTACAGCTAAACAATAAACCAGTATGAAAAGAAAGAGTGTATAAATATCAAACATAATGCAGATCATAAAAAACAGTTTTAAGGCATAAAAGCCAACAAGAGTTAAAATCTGCAGATTTGAAATAGGCTGATTTGAGAAGAAAAATTATCAGCAGTCATAGAAAATGGAGCAATGTTGAGGCTTGTTTCACTTCTAATGGAAGAGAATTTAAGAGAACTGGTGCCTGATTGCTCAAAGCACATGCCTGAGTCCCGCTATGCTTTACTGCAGAGGCACCAGCAAGAGATCTTCATCCACAGATCTAAGTGAGCAGGCTAGGGAGAGGCAGTTTCTCAGATGTGCATAGGAAAATGAAAGCCTGCCATTAAATAACTGAGTATTTTTTCACGGAGCCAAAACCTTTCCAGATCAGTCTGATGGACAGTTGGTTTCATGGCTCTTAGCTCCACCAACACAACACGTAGCGAACATAAGAAGAGCCTACTGGATCAGGCCAGTGACTCATCTAGTCCAGCATCCTATTTTCACAATGACCAATGTTGTAAACAAAAATTGCCCTTTTCCCTTATGGGGTATCCAAGAGCCCATATAGAGTCCTTGCATAGGTTCCCTATTGGTAGGAGAAAATAACAGAGGCCACCCAGAGAATATTGAGAAGCAAAGCAGCTAGTAAGCTTGATCTTTATTGATCTGTTGCAGCAGGGTGCTCCCCTCACCCGCAGGAGAGGAGGAGGAACCCAGAACAATAGCATGGAAGGCCATATAAAGACTTTTGAAATTGCCACCCTGTAGATCAAGACCACCCCCAGAAACATCATACATACATCACAGAAGGGGTATAACCTAAGACCACCCCTCAGATACATCACACCTACATCACAAAAAAGGCGGTCTAAAACAGAAATTTGAATGTTGCTTTTCTCCCGTCATTGTTTATCTCCTGTCTGGCAGGTTACAATCCATGCCTGGGGAGCCTGGCCAGTCTTTTGTAATGATAAATACTTAGTTCCTGGGCCAGGTCACAGGCTCACACCCAATTCATATCTTAAATGTGCCCTTAAGACAGGAATTTGTGAGGAAAGAGACAATGGGGAGGTTTCCCACTTTGACCTCGCAGAGAAAACATTTGCTGAGTTTAGGAATCAAAATGGTTCCAGGTCAGTCTTCCTGTGCTGATCTATGTATGTGCTTGGTTGGTACGCTTATGAACATTGCCATAAAGCTAAGACCTCAAAATTCCTATCACACCAACCAGATGCCTCTGGGAAGCCCACAAGCAGAACCTGAGGACAAGAGCAATCTCTCCTCCTGTGCTTTCCCAGCAACTGGTAATCATAGCGTACTGCTTACCAGTATGGTGGCAGAACATTGCCTCCAATAGTGTGAGCTCAAACACTCAGAACTTTCCATCTTTTTGAAGTTACCCCGTGTAATCTTGGCAGGGTGAAAGCACCCAGTGATACGAGAAGAAAAATAGATGAAGCAAATTGTACACGCTGCAGTAATAGTAATACGAATAATAAGCAATTTTGCAAGATTTCTAACACAACGTTTTTAAAAGTTTGGAGGCTGGACTTTGAAATGGAAAGTTTTATGGGCTGTTTCTGCCACAAAAAGGTACTAAATCCAAAATTGACGCTGGAACAGTGAAACAGCAAGCAAGAAGGTCAGTTTTCATAACATTTCTGTGAAATGCTCAGAGGATAATGATTAGAGTAGGGATATAAAACAGACAACACTGGGAAACTTTGTTCCTGCAAATAAGCTCCCTTCGATATCAGTTGGCTTGGTTTCCCCCTTGCCCTTTTGCCCCATAATGGACAGTGTCTCTGTGGGAAAAGATAGACTAGAGTCTTTTGCTGAAATGTCGGCAGTGGCCTTTATAGCTCATTACAGTGGTGATGGGGAAAGAAGCAAGATCAGTTGCAAGATCTGGCATTGTGTACAGAAAGTATTTATTTCAGTTAATTTGAATCCTGCTCTTCTCATCGAAGATGCCAGAGCAGCTAACAAGATAAAATATAAAAACACTCAGAATCACATCGTTAATAAAATGAGCACAGTGGACAGAATGTTACAAATTTTAAAGAAGAAGAAAATAGTAATAACCCAGCCAGATGGCTGTACTGTACAAATATTTGCTAGAGCAAACAAGTCCAGGAAATGACAAAAAGTTGCTAACAAGGATCCAAATGGATCTCCTGGGGTAGGTGAGTTCTGTAACCCCGGTACAGTGGTACCTCGGGTTACATACGCTTCAGGTTACAGACTCCGCTAACCCAGAATATTACCTCGGGTTAAGAACTTTGCTTCAGGATGAGAACAGAAATCGTGCTCCGGCGGCGCGGTGGCAGCAGGAGGCCCCATTAGCTAAAGTGGTGCTTCGGGTTAAGAACAGTTTCAGGATAAGAACGGACCTCTGAAACGAATTAAGTACTTAACCCAAGGTACCACTGTACTCCCACCAAGACAGCTTCCCCATCTTCCCACATACTGTGCCTTGGACAAAGGCAGAATACACTAGAGCTGGAGTTGCCATTGTGGCACCCATGGGTGCAATGGCACCCTTGAGGTCTTCCCTTCAGGCCTTTGAGCTCCCCCCTGCCTTGCCTCGTTCACTGCCCCCTTGGTCCTGAGGTGGTGAGAACGATGACTTTTTTCTCCATTGAAAAGTACACAGAGCTGAAAAAGGAAGTGGGAAGAGTGACCCTTCTTCCCACTTCCTCTTCCAGCTCTATGCGTTTTTCAAGGCTCAGATTAATCCTATTGGATCTGACTTTTAACCGTGTGCCCCAAAAAAGTGAAGTGTGTGCATATGCACTTTCTCTTTTCCTGTCCCTCGGGTGCTGATCTGGGAGTGTGGCGAGAGAAGTGATCAGAGGGGTTAATGCCCACAGCACTTGCTCAAAAATCCAAATGTGTCCTCCAGTGTAAAAAGACACTAGAGAGTTTCTTTCACTGCATTAATGGGATTGGCAGGCTCTTAAAGGAATTGGTAGCCCTTTAAAAGTTTCCAAGTCCCTAAACAAACAGAGCTTTGATGCTGATAACCTGGATAACGTGGTAGGCATTGCAGCCAAAACAACAGGACAGTTGCATGGCCCAGTAAGATGGTCCCTGTCAGAACTTTTGCAGCAGCGTTTTGAGCCAGGGAGGTTTCTGAATGCTTTCTTGGGACAGTTCCACAGGTGGTGCGTTAAGCTAATCCAGACAAGAGATAACTAAAGTGAGCATCACTATGACTAAATCCACTTTCTCCAGGCATAATTTGACAGGTTAACTTAACTGGGCAAAGGCATTCCAAACTACATCCACCACCTGGAACCTCAAGCAGCAATGCTGGCTCCAAGAGCACTCCCAAACTTTAAAAAGGATTTTTTAGATGGAGTGCAACTCCATCCAAAACAGGCAGCAGCAATTCTCATGGTTGGCGTTCTTTCTGGGCAGGAACACCTCTGTCTTGTCCAGGTTAAGTTTCATTTTATTAGCCAACATCCTGGGCTCACTGATTCCAGACAAACTTTCTCCTGTCTCCCTGGAACTATATAGAAAGTGTAGGCAGGGAGCAGAGAGAGAGAGAGAGAGCTGGGTGTCATTAGCAAGTTACAGTACTACAGAGCCGAATTTAACATAGCCTTGTATATTTGTATTGGCTGTGCCTGGTTCTGAATTTTAATTTATTCTAGGGGGTCCTGAATGTGAATAAGCACAGAGCGCAGGTTGAAGCATTTGTGCGACTTCAAGGAGCCAGCAACAAAGAAAAAGGTGAGAACAGATTCCATGCTTTCAGTTTGGCTAGTGAACTGGGTTTTGCTAGGTTTTTCCTTCTGCAAAATACAGCTTGGCTTACTTTGCTGAGTTATCTGGGTCTACTTTGCCATGCAGGCACTTACTTTTCTGGGATGGTCTCTCTCTCTCTCTGACGTTCCTAGTGGTCTAGACCAGGCATAGGCAAACTCGGCCCTCCAGATGTTTTGGGACTACAACTCCCATGGCCCCTAGCTAACAGGACCAGTGGTCAGGGATGATGGGAGTTGTAGTCCCAAAACATCTGGAGGGCCGAGTTTGCCTGTGTCTGGTCTAGACTGAACAGGTTGCCTCATAATGGGAGCTGACTAAAGGGCGGTAGCTGCCTCATACTGAATAGTTTCTTCATTCCTCACACTGCTGTGATTCTGCTTTAGAGCAGGTATTCTCTTGGGTTTCAGCTGTCCTCTGCAATCAGGTTTTACAGATTCTCAGGGGTAGATCTATTTGCCACTTTCCACAGAACAGTGGGGAGAGGAAATAAATAATGTGATTTATTTCCTAGGGTTCTCCCTTTGCCAGGAAAGCCCCCTCCAAATGATTCTCCCTTAAATGATCAGATCAATATTTCAACAGGAAAGGATTGGATTGTGCTCAAAATGAATAAGGGGATGTCCTGCAATATGGGACAGTTCTTTCAAAGTAAAGGACACTTGGCAACCATAATATTATGTACAGTAATCCAGTTACTCTCTTGACATAGAATTTATGTATACATCTTTTTACATGCTGGAGTTTGGCCCTATAAATCTTTATATGCTGTTTTTCACATTTAGTTATGAGAGTGGCTTTATGAGTTTCAGAGGTTCATCTATTTATAATATCACCAGTGATTAGGAAACAGGCAGTGTGGCTTGGAAGCTGTGTGCATTCTTAAAATTTATTTATTTATCTGTGAGGCCAGCTAAGTCCCACCCCCCTTTTTTATATAAGAAAATGCCAAAAAAGAATTAGACTTTGAGAAATAGGAATCTGCTGTCTGCTCTAGGTTCCACTGAGTCGTTCCTCCTTTCTTTGCACCCAGATCTCAAAAATGATGTCCTCATTTACGGCACCAAAGCTCGGAACAGAGCAATTCATGGTGATGTGGTAGCGGTTGAATTACTCCCCAAGAGCGAGTGGAAGGGACGGACTGCCGCCCTTTGTGAGAACGAGACCGAAGAGAAGACTTCTGGGGAGGTTTACGGTGAACCTATGCCCACAGGTAAGTGTAGAGAGCAAGTTACCTGAAAGACTTTGCCTCTGTAAAGACGTGTAAAAGCACTTCAGTCACCTGGGGAAATTCTACCTGTGGCATCGCACCCTACAGAACATCATAGGGCTGTGAGCTGGAAATGGGCATTTCCCCCTACATTTCCATGGTTTGTGCTTTGCAGAACAAATTCTGAGCAAGTTGCCACTGACATCATGTTAATACGCATTGCTACCCTGTTCAAGCTTTAGCAGCCACTCAGCTGACAACTTTTTAGTTATATTTGGTTTACTTGGTGTGTGTTGAAGTTTGTAAATCGTAGTGGTGTCCCTTGGGCCTGAGATTGTTATTCCAGTCTTGCTAGGAAGGGCCATTGTAAAAACAAGCTCATATTTAAGAAGAAGAAATTATTGATCTTGTCTGAAATGCACTGTAGCATTGTAAAGTGGCAGGCTAGTCCTGTAAGAACACTTTGCAGACCTACTGTATCATTTTATCAATTCCCTTATTGCCTCTTGGGCATGATAGATCTTCCTGTAAATGGATTTATCTATAATATCTTCCTTATCATGCACTTTGCTTCTGCTTCCAAGGATTGATGTATAATCACAGCATTATTCCACTTTCAAAGGTAAAGTCGTTGGCATCATACAGAAGAACTGGCGTGATTATGTGGTCACTTTTCCCTCCAAAGAAGAGAGCCAGTCACACGGCAAAAATGCGCAGAAAGTCCTTGTGACACCTTGGGATTACAGAATCCCCAAGATCAGAATTAGCACGCAGCAAGCTGAGGCTCTACAGGTAAAACAGTTCCTTGGTGCATAAATATCAACCAAGTTCCAATCTGCATTTGCTAATCATGGGTTTTCTGTTGACTTGGTATTTCACAACAGGACTTCCGGGTTATCGTTCGTATCGATTCTTGGGAGTCGACATCGGTGTATCCAAATGGGCATTTTGTGCGTGTTTTAGGGCGGATAGGAGATCTTGAGGGAGAAATTCAGACTATCCTGGTGGAAAACAGCATCTCTGTGAGCCCTTTCTCCGAAGCGCAGGTTGGTCTGCATTTGCTTTTAATACTTCAGCTGGTAAATGGTAATTGTATACTTGTTCCCAGCGGTTTGGTAATAACAGCAATTGGTACAGTGTAGTCTGTTCAATTGCATGAAACTCGTACTAGGTGTACTGGAGAAATGCCATACTATTTCAGGTAATAGATACTGTGGGTGATGGTCTATGCGAATGTTGTTTTTATATTATTATTATTATTATTATTATTATTATTATTAAGGCTGGCCCAAACCTTCCATAAAAAGGTAACCTCAGACAAAAGCAGCAATTGAATTCTGCAGCCTTTGTAAATGGTGCAGATTTGCTTATTTTTGGGGAGTGGGAAACTGTTCTGCTTCTGTTAGTCATGGAATTTGCAAGAGCTCTACAGCAAAATGTATTTCGTAGTGAAAGTGGAGATTCTTGACAGAGGCTTTGCAGCTTAAGGATTGCCCACCAAACAAAGACAGACCTCTTCCCAAGAATTCACACACTGTTAAACAGATGTGATTGATGTATGTCTGTTTCAAATTAATTTGCTGTAAATTACATTTTATTGTATTGTTTGAATGATGTCTTTGTGTTTTAACCTTCGGGAGCTGACCTGTGATGAAAAGTGGCAAAGAAGTAAACTATAACTGAACCTGGCATGGAGAGGCTCAAAAAGGTCTGCAAGACCTTTGCCAGTGCTGCCTAACCACTACCAGCTGGCATTCAACAGGTTCCGCCTGCTCCCTTTCAAACCTATCACTACAGCTGAGGGCTAGAAACCTGCTTTTAAAATCAATAAATAAAACTCTATGCTCTCAGGGTGCTGAATTCTGCAAGTTCCACATTTGCTTGATGTAGCAGGCCTGTTTATGACTCTCTTGCTTTTAGCGGTTTGAGGTAAAAGCAGCTTTTATTCATTTGTTTATTATACATATATCCTGGCTTTCCTCTTGGAAAGGTGACATATGTGGTTGTCCTCCTCTCCATTTTATCCTCACAGGGTAGGTTAGGCTGAGAGATGATGACTGGCTCAAGGTCACCCAATGACCTTCCTGGCTGAGTGGGGATTTGAACCCTGGTCTCCAGGGTCCTAGTCAGACACTATAACAGCTATAGCCACCCAGAGGGACTGGGGCAACCCAGTCAAATGGGTGGGGTACAAATAATACAATATTATTATATAGTACAGTCATACCTTGGTTGACGAACGCCTAGGCACTCGTACCTTTTGGATCCCGAATGCTGCAAACCCAGAAGTGAGTGTTCCAATTTGTGAGTGTTTTTTGGAACCCGAACGTCCGCCGCAACTTCCAGTTGACTGCAGGAGCTTCCTACAGCCAATCGGAAGCCTGAGGTACGATTGTACTAAGCACTGCAGAGTTGTGTTAGAGCAGTGAATTTAAGGTGTCATGTTAGAAAAGCAAACTCTGCCCCTTGCACTGAAGGGGTCTGATGTACTGTGATTTCAGTATAAACGGGGCAAAGCTGCCTCCAGCAGATTTTACTCGCTGACTCTTAGGATACGAATGAAGTGTTATTTTTTCAATCTATAATCTCTGACGGGCAGGACTTTCCTCCTGCAGATGTGTGAGATGCCAGTTGTTATCCCAGAGAAGCCGTGGAAAGTGGCTCCGGAAGAAGAGCTCAAGCGTGTGGATCTGAGGGATACCCACTTAGTCTTCAGCATTGATCCAAAAGGCTGTGAAGATGTGGACGACGCCCTGTCCATAAGAACCCTGCCTAATGGAAACCTGGAGCTAGGGGTTCACATTGCAGACGTGACTCACTTTGTGGCTGCAAATTCTTACACAGATATTGAGGCAAGAGCAAGGTGGGTTTGATTCTGGGGTAGAAGCTGGAAGCTTTAATATTTATCGTCGTAATACAGTGGTACCCCTGGTTGAGCTCCAGTCTGATCCCGAAGTTTCCATAACTGGAGGTGCCTGTTCTGTGCATGCACACAGCACGATAGAGCGCTTCTGCACATGCGCGCGCGGCAAAACCGGAAATATACTTCCGGGTTTGCCGCGTGCGTATCCCGAAGGATACATAACAAGAGGGGCACATAAGTAGAGGTACCACTGTATATATAAACCAGTTAAAACAAAGTACCTAAGTGGACAAGGTTATATAAAATAACATAGGAAAATCAATTTGAAAACAAAATTGCGAAGCATAATAATAGTACTTCATTGTGATCACATCCACAACATAGAATTAAAGCACTTTGACAGTCATGGCTTCCGGCAAAGAGTCCTGGGAATTATAGTTTACCTCTTGCTGAGCTGCAGTTCCCAGCAGACTTAACAAACTACTTTCCAGGAAGGGGAAGTCTTGACTTGAAAAGTGCTATAAATGTATGGTAAACGGTAAAGGGACCCCTGACCATTAGGTCCAGGCGTGACCGACTCTGGGGTTGTGGCGCTCATCTTGCTTTATTGGCTGAGGGAGCTGGCGCACAGCTTCCGGGTCATGTGGCCAGCATGACTAAGCTGCTTCTGGCAAACCAGAGCAGCGCATGGAAACGCCATTTACCTTCCCCCCGGAGCGGTACCTATTTATCTACTTGCACTTTGAGGTGCTTTCGAACTGCTAGGTTGGCAGGAGCAGGGACCGAGCAACGGGAGCTCACCCTGTCATGGGGATTCAAACCGCTGACCTTCTGATCAGCAAGTCCTAGGCTCTGTGGTTTAACCCACAGTGCCACCCGTGTCCCCAAATGTATGGTAGGGACCTGTATATTGTATTATCTGCAAGGGGGGAAAATGAATGATTGTTCTTTTGATAGTGATTTCAATAACCAATACCAAGAATGTAATGAACAGTAGTGACTAAATACTGCTGCATAGGAGATGGCAGAATCAGTCACTCGTGTCATCAGAGGGAAATTTTTTCTTGTAACTGTGAAAGCTCTATTTAGATGTACAATTGCCCAAAATTGATTTTAATATTTTTGCTGCTGTTTTAGGCTGAAACTAATCTTAACATGTATGCTTGGGGTGTTTGTTTCTTACAGCTGCCAACTGCTCTTATTCTGAATTAACAGTAGATATCAATATAAGTCGCCCCACAGCAAAAGGGATTAAAGCATGGTTATTTTACGCATATACTAGTGTCACTGAAACAAATGTCTCTTGTCTACATTATAAATGGCCCGTCCTAAATTGTTTAGCACTCGCATTAGATAAACCAACCGTGTTGCAATATGCGTCCAAATGTTCTGAGACTTTAAAGATGTGCAGTAGGAGCCTTATAATAATTATTTCTCCAATTTCTCAGGGCTACTACTTACTACTTAGCAGATCGTCGTTACGACATGCTGCCTGCCGTCTTGAGTGCCAACTTATGTTCTCTTCTTGGGAATGTTGACAGGTGAGCTCTTAGCACTGACTTGCGCTAGCATCTCGGGTATTAGGACATGTTCTGGGTGTTTTGCTTCTTCCTAGCCCTGACTCTTTGGGGGACCAAAATAACCCCTTGTAGCATTCTAATATTCTGCAATTTTTCTCTGTTTATGAGAAAAGTTTCATACACAAAACGTTCCAGCATGTTTTGCAAGCACAGAAGTTTGGCCATTATTAGAATCTATTAAATTGCACATACTTAAAATATAACGATTAAATCAATTTCTCCGTCACTGGCCATTGTCTTTTCTCCCCTGTACTGAAAATTGAAAGGGTGGAAACTAGGGGTGAACTTCATGTTTTTTTCCAATGACTTAACAAGTGGATTTTGCTAACACAGCTGTTTATGATTCATAAAAGCAGCCCATGTTATGAATGTCAAACCAACTGAACTCTGTTTCTCTCTTGCTCGAAACTATTATTATTTATTGAAGTTATATATCTCCCTATACCTGGGGGTCTCAGGCGGTTCACAGAATAAAATCAAGATATAAAACCACAAAATACATAATAAAAATAAAAACAACAACCCAATAGCCCTCCCCCCATTTTTTTCAAAAGGGCATAGGATGTAAATCAGATCAACCAAAGGCCTGGTTAAAAAGGAATGTTTTTGCCTGGCGCCTAAAGGTGTTTAATGAAGTCGCCAGGCAGACTTCCCTGGGGAGAGCATTCCACAGACGGGGAGCCACTGCAGAGAAGGCCGGCTCTTGTGGTGCCACCCTCCGAACCTCTCAGGGAGCAGGCATACAAAGAAGGGCCTCAGAAGATGATTTCAGGGTCTGGGTACAGGTAGGTTGATATGGAAAGAGGCTACATGATGGTCAGTGTTGTCATTTATAAATCAGCAATGTTGTTTTATTTTCAAGGTATGCTGTGAGTGTCATTTGGGAACTTGAAAAAACTTCCTATGAAATAAAGGAGGTTTGGTACCACAGAACCATCATTCGCTCTTCCTACAAACTGTTTTATGAGGCAGCCCAGGCATTGCTGGATGGAGACTTGACAGTGGCCGATGAAATTCTGGAGCTCAAAGATATGGGCGAAGATACGAGGAAACAGAAGTTAGACGAGCTGACCTGGGCCATAGGGAAGCTGACCGATGTCGCCCGGCATATTCGAGCTAAGAGGGACAGCTGTGGAGCGCTGGAATTGGAAGGAGTCGAGGTCAGAGTGCTACTGGATGACAAAAAGAACATTGATGACCTCATCCCTCGGCAGCCGCTGGAAGTCCATGAAACGATCGCCGAATGTATGATTCTCGCAAACCATTGGGTGGCCAAGAAGATATGGGAGACTTTCCCTCACCAAGCCCTCCTGCGCCAACACCCACCCCCAAGGCAGGAGTTTTTTTCAGAGCTCCGAGAATGTGCTGGAACAAAAGGCTTCTTCATAGATACACGGCAAGTAGAATGGGGGCTTACCAGTCCAGGCCTTCTTTAAGCTGCAGAGTAGTTGTTTTCCAAAACATCTCCAAGTACATTGCAGCTCTGGGTGCCTAAATGATCTGCATTTTCAGAAACAGGCTGGGCTTATGCATTGTTTATTTATTTAATTAATTAATTTATATATTTATATGCCACCATTTATCAAAAGATTCCAGGGCGGTATAGAACATTAAGATCGTATTTTACAATTATGCCACTCCAGAACCTGAGTTATCTTCTGGCAGCATTTTCATGGTTGTATATTTACAGATAAGGCGCTTTGGGCTAGGAAAAAGGCTATTACGATCTCTTCAGCTGCTCTACCCTTCTGTATTCAGAGTAGTCTGGTTGCAGGGTTAGAAGGCAGCCAGCTGGAGCTTGCCATAGAAGAGCTCAGTTGCAGCAACTTGAGTTTTGGACTGAAGTGCAGTTTCAAAGGTAGGGGAGGAGAGTGGCTTGGAAACTATTCTCCATCCGCTATCCACTGCATCTTTAAAAACTTAGAGCTAGACCCCTTAACAAGTGGTGTAGAACTGGAATTGCTCAGAGTTTGTCTGTGCAGGCAAGTCCAAGACTAGTTTTAGGACAGGTTGGTGGCGTGGGTTCATTTGTGAAAGTTGTAATAAGAAGCATCTACATTACTGAAAAGTTCAAATAAATTGATTTTCTGTTATCATTAATCTATTCATTTCGATAGGTCGAACAAAGCATTAGCTGACTCCCTGGATAAGGCAGTTGACCCATCCGATCCTCTGGTGAACAGGCTGCTGAGATCTATGGCCACACAGGCAATGTCTAACGCCTTGTATTTTTCAACTGGCTCTTGCCCCAAAGAAGAGTTCTTTCACTATGGTAACTGCTGTTGTTTGTTTCTTTATGTGTGTTTTTAAAATCCCAGCTCCAGCTCCCCCACTATTGTCTTCATGGCCTTTGTGTCCATTATTGCATCCTATTTTGCGGCAGGTCTTGCTCTGGATAAATACACCCACTTCACTTCACCAATTAGAAGATATGCTGATATAATAGTCCACCGGCTGCTGTTGGTGGCCACTTCGAAAGGAGATAAATCAGGCACCAAGGAGAACTTGCTTAGCAACAAAGAACTTGAAGAGCTATGCAGACACATCAACAACAGAAACAGGGTAAGGCGATTAGTGAGCATGCATTTGGGTGTGTTTATGCAAGAGATTCTCAGAGAGGCACATTTGACTTAGGCCACCATACATTAAAAGCACTATGATACCGCTTTTTAAAAAATCATGGCTTTCCCCCTAAGAATTATGGGAGCTGTGGTTTGTTAAGGGTGCAGAGAGTTGTTCGGAGGTCCCTATTCCCCTCTCAGAGTAGTTTAAAAACTATCCCTCTTCACAGGAAATTCTGGGAGTTGTAGCAGTGGGAGGGGATTAGGGGTCTGTGAACAATTCTCAACACCCATCACAAAATACAGCTCCTAGACTCCTTTCGGGAAATCATTATGAGTGCTTTAAATGTGTAGTATGAATGTGGACTTACTGTGAAGGTTGATTCACTGCAGTGAAGATGGGAAGTTATTTTGAGGGAGGTTCGTCATCCCACTTGCTTTGGAAGCAGGCCAGTGCAAATAAATCACAATGCAAATATTTAATTACGTTAACCTAAAGAACATAAAGGAAGAGAATGGACAAGACAGGAAGTCATTCCCAACCTTAAATGTTCTGGGACCTAAAGAACTGCCTCCACCCATAGGAACCTACATAGGTTTTAAGGTCATTGTCTTGGGCTATGCTGTCTGGATGACCAGATCAAAACATCATAGGCAGGGCCTTTTTGGTAGTGGCACCAACACAGTGGAATGCCTCCTTTCTAATCTAAGTTGCTTTCTTTGGATAGGCTGCCCAGCATGCCCAGAAGCAGTCCACTGAACTTTTCCAGTGTATGTACTTCAGAGATAAGAGTCTTGACGGAGATGAGCAGTGCACAGCAGATGGGATTATCTATTCAATCCGAACGAATGGTGTGCTTGTCTTTGTGCCAAGGTAAGGCAACTGTAGCTTGAAGCCAGACAAGCAAGTCCACATGGCAAGTTGCCTATTTCTGGGCAATCTGGAACCCACGGGAAGGATTACAGCATAGCAGCTTTTAATTTAACCCTGTGGGATTTGGTGGAGACATTTTTCTCAAATGAAGTTGGGAGGAGGGGAAGTTGAATTCAGGAACCTAGGAAGCTGCCTTATTCAGTCAAACCGCTTGTCTTTCTAACCAAATGCTGGTAGTAGCTCTCCAACGTTTCAGACAGGAGTTTTTCCCAAATCCAGTTGGAGATGCTGGATTGAACTTGGGACCTTCTCTGTTCAGAGCCTGCTCACTACTTAGATACAGCCCCCATGTGACAATGCTTTGAGCCTCTGGCATAGGGTGGGACAGAGCTCCACTGAATAAGTTCTCCTGCAACAGAGACTGCCTAGTCTTCCCATTTGTTAAAAAAGCATGTTTTGTAATACTAATTGATACTTATTGTATTTATTTTTGTTTTTTACTAATAGTTTTATTGAATTTTCTAAAAAGAGGTACTTACTTTAATCAATTAATTGCCTCAGGCTTTTTAATGATAAAGTTCATTGGCAACTGGATACTTTTTTGGGAACCTAATCTCTTTCTGTCACAGGTATGGAATTAAAGGAGCAGCCTATCTGAAAAATAAGGAAGGGTTGGTCCTCTCTTGTCAAGCCGATGGGAGCTGCAAATGGAAACCTGGTTGTCTCCAGCGCTTTCCTAGCAAAATTATCTCTGCTCCCACAGCTGAGGATTCTGTTACTCTGAACCTGTTTGACCATGTGGCGGTACGTAACATATCTGCATTGAAATTACTCTCCTGTAACACAAGAAGGCAAACTAGAATCTCACTGTGTGCTTTTTCCACCCACAGGTAAAAATTTCCGTACAGAGTTCTCGTTGCCATACCGATCGCATTCAGTTGCATATAACAAGCTGCAAACCTTACAAGACACCAGAGTTGGAACTGTCTCAAAGTCCCCACATATCTAGAACAGATTTGGTACGGGAAGTAACGAAGACTGTGGAGGAGGCCCAGCTTGCTCATGACAAGGCCAAAACAAAGACGATAGAGGAAGAATATGAGGAGTATCGCCAGACTCAGGGTGTGAGCCTCTATCACTTGTTGGAGGAAATCAAGGAATTGGCCTTATTGGATGTATCTGCAGATAGTGGAACATGAAAGCTCTTGTGCAAGTGCTGTTCCTTTGGCCTGTCCTAAAAAAAATTCTAGTATTTCTAAATGTGTTACGTTATTTCAGTTGGCTCGGCTTTTGTTAAAACATGGTATAATACGGTATCTCTATGAAAACAGGCAGCTATACATTAAAACACACTTGTAGCCATGGATGGTAATGAAATAGCACTTTGCCTTCTGTGAATTGAGTACATAAAATGGCAAGTATTTCAAGCACCTCAGGGAATAAATAATAATTTGATATGATAACCAAGTAGCTCTTTAAAATTTTACTCTCTGATAATGGAAGTGACTATACAGCAAAAGAATGTTAAGCGCTTAGCATTTGGGTTGTTTTTTGTTTTCACCACCACTGAGTTGTACTCAAATGTACCTCCGAATTACGAAACCATTATCAAAACTCTTGAGTAACAACTTTAGCAATGAAGCATATAAGAACTTAGTTTAGTTGAGATTTTGTATTTTTCTTTCTTCAGCCTCTCAGTTCAGACTAGGGTTTCCTACCTGCCATGTGGAAACCATCTTAAGCTACGTGCAGGAATTCAGGATGGGATGAGGTGGCAGGAAAGGCTTATCTGAATCAACTCGGCTCTCATTCTAACACTGGATCGTGCCATTTTGTTACACTGCAAAGTAACCTTCCAGATATCCCAAACTATGCTCCTTTAATGAGCACTACTTTTATAAGTAGCATGTCTAAAAGCTTGCACATAGATACCCCCTAATTTGCATGCTATGCCACTGAACATTACCTCTGTTCTACGAGATCAACCTATACAATATTTACCTATGCAGTATATTAGTTGCTGCTTCTGGTAGCAGACCAAAATCTCCTGCTTCACAGCAGATTTCCAACATCTTCATTTCCAGTGTAAAATATGGACACATAGCACAAGTATTTCACAATGTGAAAGTTATAAAAGATTTTAATGGCAGAACTATCATTGCTTTGGTCCGCTTTCTATATGTAACATTTTATAACATCTACTGTGAGAATGGTGCTTTCTCATTGAAGGATTAGCAGCCATTACTTTTAATTCAAGCTTCAACTCGTCTCACTTTAAACTGAGAAACACCATTTCCAAAGTGGTGGATAAAGAAAATAAAAAATCTGAATTACAGAACTCTCACTGAAAGGCCAAGTTAGCATGCAACATGAAGCCAAACTATAGCTTAGCGTGAGCAAGCAAGCATAGTGGCACAGAGTGAAAATCACAGCCACTTTACTCCTCCCTGAGTCCTGCTACAGCACTAACCCATTTGAGCCTAGACTTGTATGTCTCACTAGAAACAAGCCACAAGCTGTAACTAAAGCTTGTTCTTAGCTTACTGCTCATGGTTTGATTGGAGAAGACAAACCACAAATCTAGATTTGCACAGAACCTTAAGACAAACCATGGATAGCACTACAGGGGTGGAGTCAAGCAGCCACAGTTTCCACCTCTTACCAGCACACTTGCTCATTCATGCCTAGCCATGGTTTGGCTCATCTTTACATGTGAGACCAGTGGAACTGGGAAGAATGATCAGTTGTTCCAGTAGAAAAAAATCATTAAAAAACCACTTTCAAGAGGAAGAAATAACAGGAATATGTGACGTAAAATTCAAGATGTTGGTCCTTGGTCACTTGATACAAAAGTTAAAGGTCATTTATTTTCTATACTTCCAATTTCCTTCTTCTCAATAGTCTGAAAAGGTACATTTCCTCCTTCCACCACAGGCAAGTCATCTTGTTCCTGAGCCACAACGATGCTACATTCTTAATCTGCCTGGGTCACTTGCAGTTCTATTAGAAACAAAAAAATATTGGCTGTCACCATTCTTGCATTAACTCATTTCCTCTAATGTAATTGCTTAGGCTCATACTCCCTAGCCCAGTCAATAACTTGAAGTTTTATGAGGTGAGAGAAGCAATCAATTTCTTTAAACCAAACTTTTATTAGTAAGAAAAATGAAGCAATTATCACAAGGCAGGGGTCAAGTTGAAGGAAATAGTTAAATTTAAAACTGAAAAACATGAATTCAAAATGCAAGGAGAGGAATGTTCTGGCTGCTAGCTTTGCACAGAATATTGTAATAGAGACGAAGACACTCTAGTTCAGTCATCAAATGTATGGAAAGAACAAATTGTGACATTTGTTCCTACATAAACTCTCGTTCTCTTTGGTTTTGTCATAGTGTGGTACACCGTCATGAAGAAACGTGGTTTAGGCCACTTGGTGAATCTCCACCACAATAAATCTCACTACTAAGTTGAAGGTAGGGGGGTGAAGAAGAAAAATTCCTGCTAATAACTATTCCACTCTTGTGGCAATCCTTGGTAGCTCATCCACCTAGTAACAAGGTAACCTGAATCTTGTTCAGGTGAAGACAAAGACCAGCTGTTTGATTTAATTTCCCTGTTTATGTCAAGTTGGCAGGTTTTAGTGTAAAAGGGCAGTGCATATATAGAACTAGCAATAAACCAGTCATCACATGAACTTCCTGCTAATCTGAAAGTATAATGGAATCGCATCACACACACCCACACACCCACACCCACACACACCCACACACACCCACACACCCACACACCACAAATTCAATTATAGATGATCGGCAGCAAGCTCCTGCAAAAGCTGCTACTAGAACCCCATCTGCAACTGTATAAAGATTTGTTCCAGCTTTTTTCTCTTTCTGCCTGCCCCCCCCCCCCCGCCATTTGAGGAAAGGCAGTCCTGCTGGCCAGCAACAAGCATGGAGAAGGCTGGAAAGCCCCTCTTCCTCCTCCACTGATCCAGCTCCTCAGGAAAAGCACAGGGACTAAAGGAGACTCCTCAGATAAGCGGTGATGCCTTGAAGCCAGAGGTAATTTAAGGTAAATTGGACTATACATGAATTTTGCCTAATGCACTGGCTTTGGAACCTAACCCCCATGTAGATGTGATTCCCTTGAACGGTGCACACCACAGCTCACCTATTGAGAGGGAAACTGTTTTGAAGGGGAAGAAATCATTTACAAACAAATTTAAAGAAACCTCAATTTTTATATTTGCAATTGTCAAAACAGAACCAGATGCTGATTTTTAGCAGGATTTTTGAATTCAATTATCTCAAAGTATCACCATGAATAGTCTCTATTCATACTTTAGAATTTACCTTCTTGTGACTGACTGTTGAACTGTGTTTTTGCTTGTCTTCTTTCCATGGCTATTTGTCTGTTCCTTTCAATTCTCTGCAGCTGCTCCTCTGTTAGTGTGCTATTTGGGGGCATACCAAAGTCTTCTCTTGCATTTTGGATTTCAGAAAATAAATCTAATTCTTCAGTGACTGGATTAGGTCCATTGCTTCCCCCATCCTCACCTACATGGAATGGAAAAAGGCTATCAGAAGTTTCCAGGCAAAATCTACACTAGGCTAGGCTGCTTTTTAAAAAGTATACCAGATTTATCATCATATTGCTGGAACTACAATAATATTCCCTCATTCAATAGTGTAGCAAATTATAGAAGGAAAGCTACTTGTCCAATAATGCAGAAGTGTTCATTCCTGTCTTATTAATTAGAAAGCAGTCAAAATCGAAACATTATCTAATTCCTGAAACAAAATGTCATTCACCTTTCCTTAAACCAAAACTCTGTTGTCTGTCACTCAACATATATGTATGGAACCATCGCACAGAAATCTGATAACTGGACAGAGGCTGTCGGCAGGATCCATTTTGTTAATATATGTGGCTGCCTAGGGCTGCATTGTATAGCTAACAAATGCAGCCAATATTCATTGCATCCACAATTATCTAATTGTTCTGATATCCCAGGAGAGGAAAACAAAACAGCATATTAATTGGTTTACACTTTTAAAGTCAAGTCAGTGGCAGTAGTGACCTTTCTGCTAATCTTTTAGGAAAGATTGTCATTAAACTTCAGCACTGTTGCAGCAATTGCCAAAATTTCTACCTAGCTCCTCTCTCTCTGAGTCCAAGCTTCCCAAGACACCACAAAAGTTTACAATTAATGTATAATCAAAGGGCTTAGCAAAATGCACATCACTTAAGGAGACTGTTCAGATTAAATCCTGTATTCTGGAAACAGAACTTATTGTGTCCTAAGCACAATGTGCAATCCAGTGTTTGGACTGCAGATGGATCCCAACAAATACACAAACTTATGGAACGGACATTAAATACATTGTTATAGGGAGGGGCTGAAAGTACATAGTAGTTCTCTAGCTAATTTCCAGTGCATCTCGGACCTGCTACTGGAATCTGCTGCACAGAGTGCTTGATTAGGTAGCTCTTTAGATCTAGAAAGGCACTTCTTACGTCTTTAAGCAAAAATGCAAGTTCAGGAGCACTCAATACCAACAAGTTATCCCTCAACTGTTAAAGACTTCCTGCGATGCACTATGGCATTGTCATTTTAGCAGCAGACACATGGATTCAAGTTTTTAAAATGAGACCATGCAATACTTGTCAGCTCAGTCCTAAGGGACATCAATTTTGCTGTCAGTTCTCAGTAGCACCTAAATGTCTGACCATCAAAAGAGAAAAGGATGCAGTGCTAGCATTTTCAATGCATACATGCCTTCATTACTTGTGAATTCTTCATGCAACATGGGCAGGTCAAGTCTAATTCGCTTCAAGCATGCCTAGAATGAGAAAATGTGCCATATGTTACAGATCCGAGTTGTATTTGTTGCTTTCAGTTAAGCATTACTTTTACTCAGATCGGTTGACACTCACCTGGACTGGTTGTTTACCTCCTAAACTCTCTACTTTGTCAACAAAATCCTCAAATGGAAGTTTAGGGAATAGCCTGTGAGCCCAGTGCTCCATATGCCTCACAAGCGCCTTCAGGTCTGCTTCCTGAACATAAAGAACAAGATAAAGTTTAAACATTGGGCATGCTCACATTGAGAAAGTATTTGAAGATTTATTTTACAAAGCCTTAAATACTGAAGTTGTACATTTGGGGTGCAAAAGTGTATCCAACTGACAAAAGTAATTGTTATTAGCTAAAAAAAACCACAACAGATTAAAGGCCCTTTCTTGAAGATGCTTCGGGAGTTGCTGTGGCTCAGTTATAGAGCATTTGTTCTGCACGCAAAAAAAATCCCAAACACCTACATCTCCAGGTTAAGGCAGGGACTGTTCCCTGTCTAAAATCCTGGAGAGCCACTGCGAGCCAGTGTAGACCACTGTTCCTCAGTCTTGTGTCTCCAGAGGTTTAAGAACAGGAGCTCCACCAACTGAGATGGTCCATTCAGGTGTGGATTTGTGGTTGAAGACTGGAGATGGCATATCCATCACTTTAAATATTCCTACTGGTTTTTAATTGTACTTGCATTGCTTCTCCCCTCCAGTCTTTTAAGATATTGTAAAATAGTATCTTGTCTGGAAAGGGTATGTTTTGATGAATTAGTTAAGTGAGCCTACATAGCAATCTTTTCAACAATGAGGCAAATCTTTCTCCTTGCTTTGGCTTCCCTTATACTATTAAGGAAGGCTAATGTTAAACGTAAATTACCCAAAATAGTCAATTTTGTGCCATCATCATCATGACAGAGTGGCAATTCACAACTGATCAACAAAACTAAACATGTTAGTATTAGAATCCCTACGTTTAATCTAATCCTTTGCTGAAAAACTTCATGTTCGTATGTTCCACACAGCTTATATCCCAGAATACATAATATGCATGCAATGGCCACAAAAATCAAGAGAAGACTTCTCAGCATTGCTTACCTCATAACCTTTACCTTTGAATTTTACATTATCAAACATATTCCGCAAAGCTGGAAGTCCTCGCTCTGAAACTAACCTGTGAATGTTAGAAGTGTCTCCAGTTACTTGAAATTTTCTTTTTCAATAACAGGTATTCCACCCAAAACTCTGAAATACGATGCCAATGTGTACAAGAGGCATGGTATACAGTCTGTTATGGGTTTTGATGATACACATAATTTTCATGTAAGAAAATGTTTCCAGTTCTGAAGAGGTATCAAAATGCTATCAAACTCTCCAGGAATAGCCAACATAGTGTTCTTGTACTACAATTCCCTTCAGCTCGAGTCAGTACGGCCAATAGTCAGGGGTGATGGGAGCTGTAGTCTGGACTATGGCATGATATTGGCTATCCATGCCATAGACAATTTGTTCCAGCAGAATCTACAATACATATATACATATACCTACACAAACACACATATATACAATAGTATATACATATTTCTTAAGCCAACAAAACTGAATTGAACCTCCTTAAAACAAACCATTTACAAATAGAGTTGCCAAGCCATTATTTGGATGGGTTTTGACACCCATTTGAGTACTGTGTTGGGAAGAGGGCCCTTGACTAAGCAAGTCTCCAAATGTTTTCTGCTCAGTTCCATTTTATTCTCCTCACTCACTGCCAAGCAAATGATGTGACACTGCAACACAACAATGGCAAAGGTATAGCACAACCCATTGCCTAGGCTGATCTACAAAATCACCAATTTATTCATTTATTTAAATATTCATATGTCCTGCCTTTGGGCCCCTCACAACAGTCGTCATAAGATGGCTCACATGACTAACATAATATAAATTTCCTAAAATTGGGGCTAAATGCCAGAAGCCAGATACTAAAGTCACTGAAGAGACAATGGGAAACCAAACCAAACCAAAGCTATGGTGGGACAAAAAGGTTTTGGCAGCATGTTGAAGTGCCAGTAAAGAAGGGACTATGTATTTATGGTTGGAACCCACCCTGGGGTCCTGAAAATAGAGTTCCATGACCTGGACACTGTAACTGAAAGGACACTGTCCCATGTCCTAGCCAACTGGACCTCTGTGCGAAAGAGGATCTGTAAGGACAATAGCAATGGATGGTGGGACTCAGCAACCAAAGTTCCACTCTAGGGAAGTTCCACTCCAGTAACCATACAGGTCAACAAAAGGTAAAAACTCTTATGTATATTGGGATGCATCTCAAAGATCCAAATTCTAGAAGTTTGGCATCAATTAAAAGGATTAAGAGCAATAATATGCAACAGAGTAAATAGAGGCACACATAGGGTTAGGAAATTTTTTCTAAATACCTGTCAGCATCTAGTTTAGGCACTGGCCTTTTAACAGATCGCCTTGTAGTCCTAGAAGAATCCTTGGCTTGTGACAATTTGTTTTCTTCTGATTCTGAAAAATGAAAAACAACATATGCTAAAACTGAGAATGTGATTAGATTTCCTGAGTGAAACATCCATAGTAATAAACATTCCCATATATTTTTATATGCCATATATGAATGCTGTAACAGTCACACAGGCATATTCCAGGAAAGGTATTTATTCATGCAACGCTGTCTTAAATTTGGTGTCTTATCCCCCTGCTGCTAAACAGGGATAGGAAACCTTCAGCCTCAAGGCCACATTCCCTCATGGGCAAACCTCCAGGGATACATGACAGTAGTGGCAAATCCAAAACACAAATTGGGAGGGGCAAGTTAGGAGTCTTACCTTTGAATGGTGGGTTACATTCCTGCCACGCCAGACCCCATCCTGGCAAATAAGTGGCTGTTACAGTTCAAGGGCACATTCCAGAGAGGTAAAAGCACCCAATGAGTACTTTGGAGCAAAGCAGGCAAGGGGCATGACTTTGGGAGAGGGGGCATGGCCTAGGGAGAACCCTGAGGCTATAGTCCACATGCTACATATTACAGCTTGTTGTGTCAAAGCTAAACCACCTTAAGGAATAAGTGTGCAAAGTAACTTTCAATCAGTCTTTTTTAAAAAAAGACAAAAACACCAGATAGAATTTAAATAGGGGTTATTGTTGTTTTTTTAAAAAACCTACTATGTGCATAAAATAAGTTCTCCTCATAAAGTCTAGTATTAGAAGCAAATGTAGTTTCATGGATTCAGGGCACAAAGCTATGCACACTTACCTCAGAGTAAAACCCTGAACACAGTGGGATTTACATCCAAATAAACGTGCATAGACTGTGCTATCAGGGTTCAAAATGTGAGCATTTAGTTCAAGTGAACAGTCACCTCCATTCACTAAGTTGCCTTCAACATCTCCTCCTGGAGAGTCTGGAGGTGGTAGAGGTAGAAACGTCTCATCCTGGATTTGTTCATAATCAGGAAGATCAAACAAATTGCCATCTATTGGATCTATCATCTTGCGATCCAAAGCACTCTATCCTGGAAAAGTAGCAATGCAAAATTGTAAAATTTTGGTTAAAAGATGAACAAGGGATAAAGAAGTAAAGTAGTCATGGATAACGTTCAGACAAAGAGCAGATGATGTGAGGTAACAACAACAAAAAAGACAGATTATAAAAGTTATAGGTTATAAGTTTTATATGTTAGAAAATGACAAGCCTGTCTCGGAATCAAGTATAGAGCAACACAGCTTTCATTCATTCATTATCACCTCATATTCCTAAGAACACTGCACTGTAACCTTTCCTCATAGGGAAGGTGCTCCAGCCCCCTTGATCATTCTGGCTGAACTTAATAAAAGCCCTGCTGAATCAAGTGAAAAGCCCATCTAATCCAGCATCCTGTTCCTACAGTGGCCAACCAGAAGCCCCAAGGCAGGACCAGAGTGCGACAGCACTCTCCCCACTTGGAAACCCAGCAACCGGGCTTCAGAGGTTTTTATTACACATTGTAAAATAAAATAAATAAATAAAAGGTCCCAAAGATCTCAGAAACCCCGCTCCACAGTAACTCCAAGCAGGGCTTTCAGTGTGGCCGTCCCTGTTCATTGGAACAGTTTTCCTGTTGAGATACCACACTATCTTCACTTTGCAGAAACAACTGAAGATGTGGTTTGTTTTTCCGTTCTGAAGAGAGCTTTCCCAGCAGGTTGAATAGACTCTGGGTGTCCACTTAGTATTTGAGAGCAAGATGGCTCTCCACCCTCTCGGGTTTCCAGCAACTGGTATCCAAAAGCATCATCGCCTCCAACTGTGAAGGCAGAGCATAACCATCCAAGTTTGTTATAAATACGGCTTTTAATACTGTTGTAACCCACCCTGGGACCTTAGGGCAAAAGGCAGGCAATAAATAAAATAACCCTCCTCGCTCACAGCCATGGATAGCCCCTCTCCTCCATGAATTTACTCTATCCTCTTTTAAAACCGTCCCAAGCTGGTGGCCATTAAAAAACATCCTGTGGGAGGGGGTTCTACAGCGCTGCGTGATGGGATTTCCTTTTTAAAAATCTGCCCTGAATCTTCTAACACTCAACTTTATGGGATGTCCCTGAGCTTTAGAGGGTTTGGGGGGGGGGAGTCTCTTTCCCCTGTTTAATGAAGCTTTTAATATCTGATGTTTTATTGTATTTTAATATTTTGCTGGAAGCCGCCCAGAGTGGTGGGGAAACCCAGCCAGATGGGCGGGGTATAAATAATAACTATTATTATTATTATTATTATTATTACAGTATTCCTTTCCGCTTTCCTCCCACCTCGAGTGATTTCATGTCGTCTCTTACCCTCCTTCCTTCTGAAAGCTGCAACCTTCCCTCAGAGGGGAAAAGCTGCTCCTTCATCCCCTTGACCATGATTTGGGAAGCCCTTTTCTAGGTCTCGCCCAGGTCCCCGTGAAGGGCAGGTGAAGGGGAACCGCCGCCGCCGCCGCTCCTCTTCCTAGTCCAGCCAACCTGGGCCTCGGGCCGCCTCCACGCAAACCCTCCGAGGAGAGGAAGCCCCCTCCCTACCGGACAATACCAACGGAATGGCTTCGCTTACCTCAGGGACAACTTCCCTCAGAAACCGGCTCTCAGCTCCCGCCGAGCAGAAAACGCGCCAAAGCGATGCGGGGGGAGGGGTTTGGATTTGGAGGCGGAAGCCGCGTCATCTCGCGAGAGCAGCTACACGCGCTCCTCTCCCATAGACTTCAGACAATATAGACCTAACAGGCAGAAGGTGTCAGAGGCAGTTTCCGGGTTCATTTTTTTGTTTCATTTTCTTCCCACCCCAAATGAAAAAGAAAAAAAAAAGATTGATGATAAGACTTACTTGGTATGGATAAAAAAATAGATTTACCTGGGGTATTTGGGGATGGGAGACCCAAGCGCTCTTTGGCATGAAGTATGGCGGTGGATCCCATGGCAAGGGTGTTGTGTGAGACTCCTCTCGGCATCGTGGGGCTGCAGGGCTGTTGTAAAACCACCACTTGAGCCGTAGCCGGCCTCCACGTGCAACATTACAGCGCAACCCGGTTCTGAAGAAGGAAGTCGATGGCATGGCGGTGGGGGGGGGATCCACAAATATTTTCAAAAAACATTTAAAGCTCTGCTACCCCCAGCAGAAGCCTCCCCAACTTTAATTTCCTAAGAAACAACTTTGATTTTCTAACCCCCCCCCCCCCATAAAAATCCCGGCTCGATCGTGCTCGCCCCTGGCTGAGAACGCAACTCTCTTCTCTCTTCAACTGCTCCAGTTTCCATTGTGGAAGATAGTAGAGCATATCGGCACTGACATTTTGCATAGGTTAGGCTATTTTTTATTTTATTTTATTTTAAAAAAACACGCTGCAGGAGCTAATTAGCAATGCAATTCTGTGCATGCCTCTGCTCAGAAATAAGCCCCATTAAACTCGACGAGGCTTCCTTCTGAGTAGACACGTACAGGATTGCACTCTAAATCAAATGTTTCAAAAGAAGCAAGAGTTAGCAAACAAGGACTTCTCAATTTCCTGGTGCCCTTCTGTTCTGAGGGGCGAGGGAGCAGTCTGCGCCCAACTTCCAATTACCTTGAATTTCCATGTTTATTTCTCCGCCTAGGTTTTACTTTTTCCATCCGGAAGCGGCACTTTAAAATATCTTTTTTTTATCTGAACCCGAAAATCGCCTATAACACAAGCGAAGCGATGGGCTGCCTCTTGGGGTCCTAGCTCTGTGTTCTCGCTTCCCTCCTTTTCCACGCCGCTACTTTCCCCCTATTGCGACACAGGACTGTAAACGTCACGGCTCGCTTTGTTGCGCTTCGCTTTGTTGCGCTTCGCAGATATTGCGTTTTTGACAATGTGAAGAACTGCAGGAGCTGCTGCTGCTGGGTTGCAGACGAGGCTGCAGGAGCCTGGACGTGGGTGTAGCTCCTGGCAGCCCTGGTGGAGCTGGCTAGGGCTGGAGCCGGGTTTCCCCCCTCTTGCCCCTGCAGCCAAGAGGGCCAGGGGATGGACTAAGCCCCTAGACCCTCTTCCGCCCTTTCCTTGGGAGTTTGAGTTCCCTGAGACACCATAATATTGAAATCACTTAATAGCCCTACGATGGCCTCCAAGCATTCAAGTGAAAGGAAGAGTCGCACGTCCCTCACTTTGCACCAAAAGCTAGAAATGATTAAGCTGAGCGAGGAAGGCATGTCGAAAGCCGAGATCGGCCGAAGACTAGGCCTCTTGCGCCAAACGGTCAGCCAAGTTGTGAATGCAAAGGAGAAGTTCCTGAAGGAAATTCAAAGTGCTACCCCGGTGAACACGCGAGTGATAAGGAAGCGGAACAGCCTTATTGCTGATATGGAGAAAGTCTTAGTGGTCTGGATAGAAGATCAAACCCGCCGCAACGTTTGCTTAAGCCAAAGCCTAATCCAGAGCAAAGCCCTCGCTCTCTTCAATTCCATGAAGGCCGAGAGAGGCGAGGAAGCTGCGGAAGACAAGTTTGAAGCTAGCAGAGGTTGGTTCATGAGGTTTAAGGAAAGAAGCCGCCTCCATAACACAAAAGGGCAAGATGAAACACCAAGTGCTGATGTAGAGGTTGCAGCAAGCTATCCAGACGTTCTAGCTAAGATTATGGATGGAGGTGGTGACGCCAAACAACAGGAGTTGCTCCTTACGGGTGAGCAAAGAAAGGGGTTCCTTGAGATGAAATCTCCCCCTGGCAAAGATGCTGCGAACATTGCTGAAATGACAACAAAGGATTTAGAATATTACATAAACTTAGTTGATAAAGCAGCAGCAGGCTTTGAGAGGATTGACCCCAGTTTTGAAAGAAGTTCCACCGTGCGTAAGATGCTATCAAACAGCATTGGATGCTACAGAGAAATCTTTTGTGAAAGGAAGAGACAATCAATGCGGCAAACTTCACTGTTGTCTTATTTTAAGAAATTGCCACAGCCACCCCAGGCTTCAGTGATCACCAAGGTGATCCGTCAGCAACCATCAACATTGAGGCATGACCCTCCATCACCAAAAAGATTACGACTCACTGAAGGCTCAGATGATGGTTAGCATTTTTTAGCAATAAAGTATTTTTTAATTAAGGTATGTACATTGATGTTTGTTTGATTTAAAAAAACAACAACAACACTACAGTGGTACCTCAGGTTACATACGCTTCAGGTTACATACGCTTCAGGTTACAGACTCCGCTAACCCAGAAATAGTGCTTCAGGTTAAGAACGTTGCTTCAGGATGAGAACAGAAATCGTACTCCGGCGGCGCGGCGGGAACAGGAGGCCCCATTAGCTAAAGTGGTGCTTCAGGTTAAGAACAGATTCAGGTTAAGTATGGACTTCCAGAACGAATTAAGTACTTAACCCGAGGTACCACTGTATTGCACACTTAGTAGACTACAGTATAGTGTTAACGTAAGTTTTATATGCACTCTGAAACAAAAAAAAAGTGTGACTTAATTTCCTGCAATTATTTGCTTAATTGCAGTGGTCTGGAAACAAACCCACAATATCTCCTGTACTGAGTAACGGTACTTGTTTTGCTCCACCCTACCCATTTGTCTGCACACACATACTTGGTTGCCTCATTTGGATTCTTTAATACCTGTTACTTTGGCCCCTTTCTGTTGTTGCTAGGCAGTTGCTTGGAGCACGCTTTTACCCCAGTGGCCAACTAGTGGTAAACTGTGCCTGAGAGGAAACTAATAGTCAAAAAATAAGAATAATTGTAACCTGAACACAGTTGCACCAACCCTTTCTCCTCTAACCCCCCCCCCCCAGTATAAATTGTGCCATCTGATGTCCAGATATTTATATGCATTATATTATTTGAAGTATTGTTATTTTCTTTTAGATAATCTTTTACAGGATGACATTGTTCATAAATATAATAAAAATTTCCATTCTTAATATATGAAAAAGGATAGCTACATTGAAACAATACAAGTTGATTGAAGTATACACATACACATATATGTAAGTCGCTTACCTTTGTGTGCTAAGTGACACGCAAATTTAATGAATAATCATTATATCTTGTGATGAACACTAGAAAATTGAACAATATGAAAGCCAGTATGGTGTAGTGGTTAGCTAGGAGACCAGGGTTCAAATTTCCACACAGCCATGAAGCTCACTGGCTGAATTGGACCAGCCATTTTTTCAGTTTAACCTACCTCATAGGGTTGTTGTGAGGATAAAACAGGAGTGGATGGAGACCCAGGTATGATGAACGTAACAAGTAATTAAATAAATGGCATAGGTAGGAGTTCAGATTTCAGTGTGAGGGCTTTGCCCTGGATTACAGTAAGTATTTTGATACAGTGGTACCTTGGTTCCCAAATGTAATCCATTCTGGAAGTCCGTTCACCTACTGAAACGTTCAAAAAACAAGGCGTGGCTTCCGATTGGCGCAGGTGCCCCAGAAGCAATAGCCGACAGTCGCATCAGACATTTGACTTCTGAAAAATGTTTGAAAACTAGAACACTTACTTTCGGGTTTTCGTTTGGGAGCCTATTTGTTCGTCAACTAACTAAGGTTCCACTGTACTTCCCATTGCATGGTTGTGTTGTGCAGTCTTGAATTTGTGTCCCAGAATCCCCAGAACACAACAAGGGCCCCATTAGACCAGGGCAAAGGCCTATTTAGTCAAAAGCGGCACATGAGCACAACAGTCGGGCTGGACGATGTATCGATACATCGTCCAAAATCGGTTTGAAATCCACATCATGGTCACGGTTTTCTAATATTCGACGTGGTGCTATATTGAGAATCGTGATGTGTGTGTGTGTGCTATGTAAAAAATTGTGATGTGGGAAAACCCATGAAGCTGGTCATCGCTTCTGTGAAGATTCCTGCCATCCCCGTTGTTCTGTACTATAGAGCAACAGTTATAACAACATGGAAAATATAAGTAAAAATGTTTTCTTTTAAGATCCCAAAGTAGTAGCAGTTGCCAGGGCATTACCCTGTTCACTCTACATCGTTCCATCCTTATTTCAGACATCATGAATTATCAATATATTGTGATATATCACGATGTTGAAAACCAGACATTGCTCAGCCCTATGCGACAGCCCTCTCCTCATCTGTGTTTCCCAGCATCTGGCATTCAGACAAGAGAAGTACAATAGCCATTGTTAGCCTTATTGCCTTTCAAGAATGTTGCAGAAGATCCCAGAGCACATATATAACAGCGGAGGTAGTGTTCTGTAGTGGTTAGAGTGCTGGGCTAGGACCTGGGAGGCCAGGGTTCGAATCCCCACTCAGCCACGAAGCTCACAGGGTGTTTTTGGACCAGCCACTGCATCTCAGCCCAACCTACCTCCAATACCCTTTTAAAATGTGTTGGGTTGAGGAGGGGGGTTTAGCAGGTTGTTTTTATTCTTATTATGTATTTTGTGTTTTTATATTGTGATTTTATGTTGTAAAACTGAGACCTGCAGGTATAGGGCAGTATACAAATAATAATAATAATAATAATAATAGAAAGAAGTAAGAGATATAAATGTAATAATGGCTCATGGCTATTGATAACCTTATTCCCCATGAATTTGTCTAATCTTCTTAATACCATCCAAGCAAATTCTGTAGTTTACCTAAGTGCTGAGTGCAGGAGTCTCCTCAGAAGCAAATCTTATTTTATTTGTTGTGGTTTACTTACGTGTAAGTGGAGTTAGGATTGCGGCTGTCAGACTGTACGCTTTGGGCTCAAGCTGTGCAAGTCCAGGGACTGCCATTTCTGACCCACAAGTCCTCACTTTTGCTCTGTCGCACCTCTTTTACTTGGAGTAAATACAACACACAGTTTCTACTCCCCCCCCCTTTTATTGGCAGGGAGCTTGTGTCTTTTAAAAAGTCCATGGCAGGCAGAAATTATCTACGACAAGATTCAGAATCAGCACGACTCAAGAGGAGCAATCATTCCAAGAATCTGTTCACCCAATTTGGCCTCCAGAGTGCAAAGTGAATTATACCATGAGAGACAAGTGCCTATATTCCTTATTACACTGGCTTTATACACATTACCAGGTTAAAACTCAGCTAGCTAGGTTGCTCTTTTTCCTCAATTTGGATTGAAGCTGGTTTGAGGGGGAAATGCAGCAAAATGCAGTATACTGGTATATATTTAAAAAAAAAAACAACAAACCCCAAGAGAACAGGATGCAATATAGACACGGATTGTAGCTTATATAATGTGTGCACCACTTTCCAGACCAGCAGTGGGAGCACACTGGATGCAGAGTAAACAGAAATACGCACGCAGTCTGAATTTGTTCCTTTGAGGTTCTCCCAGCTACTTTCATTACTTCTCTTCCTTCTTAATTGTTCTGGCATTACATTTGGCTCTGGATAGGACGCTACTGCAAAAGTTCCACGGCAATCACAATTTGCTTCTAGCATTTGTGCAATGTTTTTAATTTAATTAGGTTGATGCTTTTATGGGACCTTTATTTATTGTCAAGATTAATCTAGAAAATAGAAAAGCAATGCTCATCCTAAATCTTATATCAAATTTCTGCAGTTCATTATGCTTTTTGTAGTTAAAAAGTAGGTACAGTGGTACCTCGGGTTAAGTACTTAATTCGTTCCGGAGGTCTGTTCTTAACCTGAAACTGTTCTTAAACTGAAGCACCACTTTAGCTAATGGGGTCTCCAGCTGCCGCTGCGCTGCCAGAGCACGATTTCTTTTCTCATCCTGAAGCAAAGTTCTTAACCCGAGGTACTATTTCTAGGTTAGCGGAGTCTGTAACCTGAAGTGTATGTAACCTGAAACATATGTAACCCGAGGTACCACTGTATACCAAATATTAAACAAAAAGTTTCACGTTAGAAAACATTGGAAAAAGAAGTACTGGAAAAAGAAGTATATGTAAGAGCACCCACTCTTACATATCTACACACACTCTGTCCTATACTTTCAGGTGCACACACACTGCTGTATCCTATAGGGTCAAGGCAGCTTACAGCAATATACTGGTTAAGAGTGTTGGACTAGGACTTGGGAGACCAGGGTTCAATCTCCATTTGGTTATGAAGTTCACTGGCTGGCCTTGGGCCGGTGACTGTCTCTCATCCTAATCTACTTTACAGGATTTTTGTGAGGATAACACAAGGAGGGAGAAAAGTTGTTTTCCTTCATTTGCAAGGAATCGTACAAAACAAAGTGGCACTAATAAAGAAAAGTTCCAGGGTGGCAACAGAAAGCAAACTAAAAATGCTTTTGCAGTTCATAAAAACTATCCAGCAATATCAAGTTATAGGAAAACTGGTGCTATTAACAGTAATCCTTCAAGTTGATTAATTGGTTCGGCAACTTCCATGAACATGACATGTGATGCTAATGAGATTCAGGTGAGGGTCAGATGCCATGTCAATCCCAGCAGGTATATAAGAGGACGACCTGGCCTGCGGCCTGCCCAGGGTATTTAACAATAATATTTTATGTCCTTTAGAGGAGAAATTGTGAATTGTAGAATTTTAAACACCTGTCATCATCCTTGGCTTCACTCAATTTTGTTCATAACACTCTTCCATTTTCTTCTAGTTGTGAGGGTGGGGGATGGGGAGGAGCCTCACAAGTGGCCTCTCTTCATCTAAATCTGGCCCTGAGTCCATGTAATGTTCTGGAGCTGTGAGTGGTGCCAAGTCAATTTGTGCCACCGAAGACGACACAACAGCAAAGAAGCACAGCTGATGCGCCTTCCTTTAAGTCTCCTATAATAAAGGAAATTATAGGAACCCAAGAATCTGCCTGAGAAACGAGCCAGATCAGTGGTCCATACAGCGCAGTACTGTCTAGACTGGCTGGCAGATAACTCTAGGGCCGCCTTTCTCAACCTGCGGGTCCCCAGATCTTGTCGAACTACAACTCCCATCACCGCTAGCTAGCAAGGCCAGAGCTCAGGAATGATGGGAGTTGTAGTCCAACAACATCGGGGGTGGACCCACAGGTTGAGAACCGCTGCTCTAGGGTTTCAGGCACTAGGGTTTTCCAAACCCTTCCTGGGCACGCCGGGAATTGAACCTGAGACTTTGTGCCGCTGTTCTTGTCCCAGAAACAAGTTGCTTGTAACTCAGTATACATTCATTCATTCATTTTTCATTAACTCAGTATTGTCAACGCTGATTCCTGGTAACGATAGGAAGCACCCCAGGAGATGGGGATGGGGAGGGAATTGAACCTGTGCCCCGTTTTGAATGCGAGATCTGCCGCTCAGCTGCACCGGCTCTTCCCGGGCTGCTCTGGCCCCGGAGCGCGCCTTTCGCGGCCCCTCCCTGCCGCAATTTCCCACGCATTCCGGGCAAAGTAAGGGCAGGGAAGCTTGGCGGAGGCTTCATCCCTCCACAACGTCCATGCGCGCGGTTCTGAGCACATGCGCCCTGCGCTAAGCCGGAGCCCTTCGCTTGTTGGGGGGAGGACCCTCCGCCCTTTCGCGCCGCTGAGGCGCTTCTCTCCCCGCCTTGTTCTTTAAAGCGCGCAGGAGGCGAGAGCTCGCCTCGGCACAGGAGCAGCAGCAGCCGCCGCAGTAAACGCCGCCCAGAAGGTGGCGGAGCGCCCAGGCGGAGCCCGGAAGGCGCAAAGCGAGCCGGCGCCTGCTTCGCCCCGGGCTCCTCCGCTCGGCTTCCGAGCTTCGAGGAGGGAGCGCGCCCAGCGCCGCAGGGCGAGAGGGCAGAGCGCGGGGCTCGGCGGGCGGAGGCAGCGCGGCGCTTTGGCGGGCAGCCTCCTCGGAGCGCGCCAGAGAGACCATGCCGAAGAAGAAGCCCATGCCCATCCAGCTCCACCCCGCGCCCGACGGCTCCGCCATCAACGGGACCAGCGCGGCCGAGTGAGTCAGGCGGTAGGGACGGAGGGGGAGGCAAGCGGAGCGGAGCCGGGCTGGGGTCCCTCGCCGGGCCGCCCTGGCGCTTTCCTGCTCTCGGAGCGCAGGACTTCTTTCCCCGGACTTCGGGGGAAGATGGGGGCGCGGGGGGGGGGGACTTGGAGGGGTGGGAAAAGACGCCCGGCGGAAATCCAGGAGCCCCTCGTTCCCCTTTGTTGTTGTTGTTTAGTCGTTTAGTCGTGTCCGACTTTTCGTGATCCCATGGACCAGAGCACGCCAGGCACTCCTGTCTTCCACTGCCTCCCGCAGTTTGGTCAAACTCATGCTGGTCGCTTCGAGAACACTGTCCAACCATCTCGTCCTCTGCCGTCCCCGTCTTCTTGTGCCCTCCATCTTTCCCAACATCAGGGTCTTTTCCAGGGAGTCTTCTCTTCTCATGAGGTGGCCAAAGTACTAGAGCCTCAGCTTCAGGATCCGCCCTTCCAGTGAGCACTCAGGGCTTATTTCCTTCAGAATGGATAGGTTTGATGTTCTTGCAGTCCATGGGACTCTCAAGAGTCTCCTCCAGCACCATAATTCAAAAGCATCAATTCTTCGCATTCTTAGTTGCTTTTAAAGTGGTTGTTCGAAACTGTAGCTGAAGAGCACAGGAATATTCTTGTGGGTTCAGGCTCGTGTGTAGGGGTCTTTTCAAAGAAAGGGAGGAAATGAGTGAATGGACTACTGAGACTCGGAATCTCCGCTTATTAAACCACTTCTCCCCGCCAAAGATAAAATTATGGCTGGAGGTTAAGTTGTAAACTGCCCTAGTGCAAGGACTCGCTAGCTACAGGTTTCTCTGCTGAAGACCGTTGTAGAGGACTTCCCCGAATGTTTTGTAGCTGCTGCATCGCTAAAAGCAGCGCCTGTGAAAAAGAGACACTTAAAAAAAATTATTTGTGAGTTGGCAGAGCCTTTCCGCACGCTCCGGCTCCAGTCTGCAGTGACAGTTTTGTGGCTGCCAAAACTGCATTAATTGTTTGCAGGAAATGCTACTTAAACGCGCAAGTAAGACACCTGCAATAACATGTTTGCATAACCCCACGGAATCGCCATACTGTGCTGTTGCTATGCTGACTACAGGCTATTCCAGCAAAGTGGATGTTCTCTGACATCTCCAGATAACAGAACTGAAGATGTTCTTCTGTTTGCACATCACAATCCGGGCGCTGGGGATGAAGGGTGGAGTGCGGGATGAAACAGCAAGCAGCTCATTGCCTTAGGCTCTCATTTGAAATGGTACCAAGATGTTTGCATTAATCAAAATGATTGCCTTTGATCGTCAGGATTACCTGTGAATTGACAACTCTTAAGTGCCTGGAAAGTTCTATATTGAAGCCTTCTGCCTAGTGAAGGGTGGGGGGATGAATAGTACAAGCAGGTCCCTAATTTCCTCTCCATTGCAATGCTGAGATGTACACAATGGAATTCATGGAATCCGATATTGTATTTCCAAAGTCAGATACAAACTGACACTTTCAGGACTGACAGGAAATTTTGGGGGGAGTGCTAATTGGAATTTATCAGCTGACTTTTGTACTTTCGGAATGCTCTCTCATAGTCCCAGGGTCAAAAAGCTTATGAACCTACATTTAGAAATGCAAGGTTAAAAGTAAAAACGCAATTTTGAAAGTATGTACTTTTATACAGTTTTCCTTTAGTTTTTCTTAATCGCAGATTGATGTAGAAACCGTACACAACAGAACCATGCAAAAGTGACACTGCCCAGAAATGGATTGATTCTTCTTTTCCTAAAGTGAGAGTTCTGCTGTTGGTTTGTCAGGGTCCTGTAATCCTTTTCCATTTTTCATACGTGTACATGAATTGTTGTTGGGCATAACCACCCACATAATGTTTTTACGTTCACGAGTCCATTTTTTAATGATTCCTGTATATGTAGAAAAATGTTTGCCATTTGATATCCACACGAATCTTTGAAATGAGAGCCTCCCCTCAGAAAGGCAGGGTAGATTTTCTTTCTTTCTTATTTATTTATTTATTTATTTATTTGTAAAGGTCCATCTCTATCACCATATCATAAACTATCCAGGCATTTTTCAATGTGAAAGCATACAATATCATTTTAAAATAAGAGAGAGAGAGAGAGATTCATCAAGGTGACTGGCTATTCAAAATAAAAATTAAACTGCTGCAAATAACAATATTTACTTTAAAAATCCACATGGATGGATGGACAGACCTTTTCTGGTGTGCCATTTCTCTCTTCAGAATACTTCCACAAGCAATCGCAGTGGCAAAAATTGTGCTAAGGTCAATGGAACAATGAATCAGTCTTCTGGAAATGGTCAAATGCTATTGAGAATTGAACATAGGTTCAACGCGTGTGCAAACTCAGGCTGCTAAATATGCTTAGCAGACCTGAGGTAAAAAGGCTAGGACCTCTTATCAGTTAGTTGCTAGGGTAGGATGAGGAAGTAGAAGGCAAAAGTAGGTTTCACAATGAAGGAAGGAAGTGCTGAGCTTCTGTAAGAAGCTGGTGCTAATTTAACATTCTTAAATGGTCTGTAGTCATGGGAGGTGTTTGGGATGGCCAAGTTTGCAAATGTCAGCAAATTGTTCAGGATGGTGAAAACCCAAGCGGAATCTGGAAAGCTCCAGGATGATCTGCCTATATTGTATGAGTGGGTAACAAAATGGCAAATGAGGTTAAGTGTAAGTTAATTGCAAAGTGATGCGCGTTCAGATACACTGATGGGCTCTGGTGGTGCCTGACCTTGAAAGAGATATTGGGGACACGGTGGATAGCTCAGTGTGAGTGTCAATTTGGTACCCGGCTGAAATGAGTGAGACAAATTCTGTGCTGGGAAGTATTAGGAAGCAGGATGAAAACACACCCGGTGTCATTCTGCCTTGATGTAAATCTATGGCGCAGCTGTGTTCGGAATTCTGTGTTCAGTTCTGGTTGCCTGCTCTCAAAAGGGGTACCTTAGTTCTAGAAAAAGGTGGAAAAGAGGGCAACCAACACCATCAAGAGGTTGGAGCACTTTTCCAATGCAGAAGGGCTAAATAATGTTGGACATATTAATTTGGGGGGAAACTAAACAGAAGTAATAAGAGAGGTTTATAAAATGATGTATTGCGTAGGATAGACTAGGTAGATACATGGAGTGGATAGAGAAACACTTTTCTCAATTTCTCAGAACTTTAGAACTTGTAGCCACCCAGTCCAAATGATATATGGCATATTTGGCAGGCACGTCCAACTCTCTAGAGAATGCAATCTACTCCCAGTGTAGTAAAACTGGCAGTGATCTACCCATTGTCATTGCCAATAGTTCTTGAGCTTTTTTGGGGGGGGGGGACCAGAGTTGTTGAGTTTTTTTTAGGAGGGGAATACCACACTTGTTGACCAAGGAAATAAGCTGTCTCAGCAGCGATGCTAATTAGGGTCGGGGTGGTGGTGGTGGTGGAGATCGCTCAGGAGCAACCGGGTGAACACTTTCAAATATCCTGCGATCTACCTGTTGATCGCGGCCAACCGATTGGACATTGCTGATATATAGTATCTTTTTAAAAAATTCTTCATATAATGTGTTATGTCTACCTGGAAAATGCTGGTGCAGAATGTATAACAGAGACCTGGTTTGTTTAAGGGGTTCAGGCTGAGCCTGTCAGATTGGGGTGCCACATGAGCCTTTGTTTGAGTGTTGAAGAGGTGGGGTTTCTGTAGCCCATCTCCTTTGTTGGATACCCACTTCAGGAATTGTTTGGTTCTGAGTGTCTGTAACTGTTGTCGTCGTTACATATTTATTTGTACCCCACCTTTCCCCCTGATGGGGGGATAAAAGGTAGAGTCACTAAAAACATAGGAAAACAATCATTAAAAAGTAATTAATAATAGAATTAAAACTATATACTGTACATATATAAAATTGTGATTAGAACTTACAAACGGTTACAATAAAAATAGCACGTCAGAAGCCGTTTCATTAAAAGCAGTCAATTCCAAAAGTCTGTGGGAACAAGGAGGTTTTCACTTGCTGGTGGAAGGAGAACAAGGAGGGAGCCAGTCTAGCTTTTGCAGGACTCTCTAGTTCCAGAGTCTGGGAGCAGTCACCAAGAAAGCCCTTTTCCGCGTCCCTACCAGGCGTGGCAGTCTGTGGGTACTAGTAATGACTGTTGTCATGGACAAATCACTATTAGATCAGGTCTGGGCTGTCTGCTGCAATTAAGCTCCATAGATGTGGAGGACCAGTTTTGATGGTTTGACCTTGAAGACGACTGGTAGACCCTCAGAACTTCCCACAGATTTGGCCAGCAGTCTTACCGAGGCTGTAGCCTACCCCTGAATCAGGAGGTGACCTGGGCCATTGAGATGACTGCTTCCTAATGTTATTGGCCAAGCCATAGAGTCAATTTAGCTTTTTGGGTTTTAGCTCTGCACCATATCAATGAAACTGCAAGGTTGACTGTTGGAGAGCAGATGGTGGAAAACTCAAAGGGAATATGATCAAGCACAGATTGGAGCCCATTTTAGAGCTTATACTACTGTTGTGAAGAAAGCTCACTTCACCACACCATTGATTCTGCACAATGCCAGCAAATGCAGCTCTTCTCAGTGGTGAAAGGCCTGTGCTGCAGAGGCCCAATGGATCAACCTGTTTAACTCTCAAAGGCCCATAGGTGCCTTCTGCGGATGAGATCACTCATGTCAGCTCTGGCATAGTTTTGACAGAATCTGAGAAAGATACAGCTAGAACACTGTCTGGCCCTGTTATGAATTATTTTTAGCTTGAACAGCCTGAGGATGTTGATAAGTTGCTTAGAGGGTTGAGACATCGTGCTTGCTTGTTGGATCCCTACCTTTCCTAGCTGATAAAATTAGCCAGTGCCAGGTTAACAATCAGAGGAGGTAAATGCTATTTTGCTACTGGTGTGAAGATGTTGGAGGGCTGGCCCTGCATTTTAACTTGCCAAATTTGTGACCGCCACACCAATGCTGCCTTTTAAAAATCATTTTCACGGTATGCTGCATTCAGGAGGGAAAGAAAGTATTTTTCGTTCTTTAAACCAGCCTTTCCCAATCTGGTGTACAGCGGGCTGCTGAGGAGTTGTGGTCCAAAATGTCTGAAGGGCACCAGGTTGGGGAAGGCTGCTTAGTAGGAATATGTTGATTTTATTTGGAGAGCTTTAATTATGCAACTCAGAGTTGGTAACGCCAGAGATAAAACGAGGCCAGCTCCTAACGTCTCCTTTCTGTGTTGGTACTGCTCTATTATATAACCTTTTTGTTGTTGCTCTCAACATCATTTTGTTCTTAATGCTTTTGCTATGCACGTCTGTTCTTCTGTTCCTCCATAAATATAATTTTGTCTTAGATGGGAATTATGTGCCTTGCAAGCAGCTCTCAGAGAGGCAGCTATTACTTTAGAAGAGGCCTTGTGCTTCCGGCGAAGGGCAGGGGACTTGGGTGTAAGCAAGGTGGCCAACCTTCTGCCTTCCAGATGTAATTGGGCTGCAATTCCAAGCATCCTGGACCACCCTAACCATGGTAAGGTAAAGGTAAAGGGACCCCTGACCATTAGGTCCAGTCGTGGCCGACTCTGGGGTTGCTGCGCTCATCTCGCTTTATTGGCCGAGGGAGCCGGCGTACAGCTTCCGGGTCATGTGGCCAGCATGACTAAGCCGCTTCTGGTGAACCGGAGCAGCGCACGGAAACGCCGTTTACCTTCCCGCCAGAGCGGTACCTATTTATCTACTTGCACTTTGATGTGCTTTCGAACTGCTAGGTTGGCAAGAGCAGGGACCGAGCAACGGGAGCTCACCCCATCGCGGGGATTCGAACCGCCGACCTTCTGATCAGCAAGTCCTAGGCTCTGTGGTTTAACCCACAGCACCACCCGCGTCCCTACTAACCATGGTACATAGGACTATAAGAAGTTGTTTTCTGCCAGGTCAGATCACTGGTCAGTCTAGCTCATTGGTCTTCAGCTGGTGGGTCTGGACCCACTAGTTGGTTGCAATCAGTGTTAGAAACTCAGATATATAAGCTAATTGCCAACAGGCACCTTAAACCTGGGTTACATTTGCCAAAGCAGAATGTCTAGCGCCATTTATTTTCACAATGAAATTTATTATATTTATTTCTTTCATTTCTGTACTGCTTTATACTTTAAAGAAAAACATCTCAAAGCAGTTCACAACACATTGAAACATCAAATGAAACAATCCAGAACAAAACAAATTCAAGGTTCAAGGAAAATATTTCAGATCCTTCTCTAAATGACATTTTGCTTTCCCCATATTTTGTTACCTACTTAATTTATATAGCTGCCCCATAGCAGAAGTGCAATGGGAAGCCAATGTGGTGTAGTGGTTAGTGTGTCGTACTAGGACCTGGGAGATCAGGGTTCAAATCCCCACTCAGTCTGGAAGCTCACTGGGTGACCTTGGAGTCAGTCACAGCCCCTTAACCTACCTCACAGGGTCATTGTAGGGATTAACTGAGGAGGGGGGTGAACCATGTACTCCTTGGAAAAAAAGGTGGGCTATCAATGCAATAAATAAGCTGCTCTGTTTACCTGCTTAAGAAGGTGGGAGTGGCCAGCCAGATGGAGATGTCAGTCGCAAACCTGGCATCCAGAGATCTCCACATGGTTGCAACTGGACCCATGTTAGTCACCCGTCACCTGGCTAATTTAAAACATTGGTTGCAACTTGTTCCCAGCCGGATCACAACAAGAGCACACTACCTCCCTGTGAGTACATGGTAGAAGATTAAGATATGGGTTAAAAGTGGGTCCTGGATATGAAAAGGTTGGTGATACGGTACCTGATCTAGCTCAGTAACATACACACTGACTGGCAGCATCTCTCCAGGGTTTCAGGCAGGAGACACTCCCAGCTTTATCTGGAAATGGTGAGGATTGAACCTGGGACCTTCTGCTTGCAAAGCAGACACTCTGTCACTGAGCTGTGGGTTAGCTCCTGCCCCTGGGAAGGTGGTTTGTGCTGATGGGAATCGCAGTTGAGTTACATCTAGTGAACACAGCTTTCGCTACTTCGGCATAAAGCATTGTTCCAATGATCTATTAATGCAGCTCCCCCTCTGGAATGCCTCTCTGAGGCTGTCAATTTCACTTTCTTCAAATCTACCCTGAAAACCCACGTTTGTGTGCAAAGCCTTGGGCATCACCCCTCATACTGTAACAAAGCCTGTATAACTGCAATAGCCACACATTCTCACTCTGTTTATGCCCTGCCTCCATTTCCTCCCTGTTTTGTCCGTTGTGTCTGTTTCTAGACTGTAATCCCCTTGGGGCACTGACCTGTCCTTTTGTGCACGGATAACGATATATATAGGCAATTATGTATGCATGTGTATCTTTCATTTATATTGTGTCTTTCCTCCAGAAAAGTACAAATCATTTTATCACAGTTATTTATGCCAGCATACAAATCCTCCTAAGTAGCATCAACGCAGTTGTTGTTTTTTTAAAAGAAGAAGAAGCAGCTATAAGGTTCCCTTAGCTTTTTATCCTCACAACACCCCTGTGAGGCTGGACATGCTGAGAGATTGTGACCCACCCATAGCTGCTATAGCTGCTTAGTGGGCTTTGTGGCTGTGTGAACATGGGTCTTCTTAATCCCTAGTGAGGGGAGGGGAGAGAGAGAGAGAGAGATACCTGCCCTGAGGTTAACACACCGTGCATCTGATAGAATGTACTTTAGTTCATAGAAAGCTTATGCTTATAATACTTTGGTTAATTCTTCAGGTGCCAAATGAGTCCATTTAGTAAAATGACAGTCTCTCTCTTTTTACATCTCCTGTCTCTAAAATGGCCTCACTTACGTTTTTGTCTTCTAAGTGCTTATTGCTTTGGGGGGGGGGGAATCCATCTAGTTTGTTTAAAACAGTCTCCTTTTCCCTTCCCTACTGATAATATGTTAACCAGTCCACCCTGGTTGTGAAAGGGTGTACTTTGCGAGCAGGGCATTATGAATTTAGCATAATTCCAAGCTAATGGTGGAACTGTTTGTTATTAAATGCACTTTTCAAATCCACCTTAAATCCCTATTCAGTTCCAAGCACAGATTGGCAGGCCAGCTTTCCAATCTACCCCCAGGAGAAATAAAATACTCTCATCAGTGTCCATTTTAATTATAAAGAGCTAGGTAGAAATGTACAAGGGAAAGTGTGTAGGCAGCGTTTCTTAACCCTTGTATGTGTTGCCACATGAGAGTCTTTAAAAATGAAATTTATGAGCAATTAATTACTGTATGTTGGTGATGATGCAAAAAAAGAAAAGAAAAGAAAAAAGGAGGGGGAATCACCTCCAGGCATCATTCACCAAGGTAACCTCTAAGACAAGTTCTGGATTCTGGGAGCATGTTGCTTCCCTTGGGTGCAAGGGTTCCTGTGTTCAACCTGCAGGCAAGGCCATTCATGGAATAATTGAATTGTAGATTTGGAAGGGACCACAAGGGTCATCTAGTCCAACCCCCTGCAGTGCAGGAATCTTTTACCCAGGGCTCGAACCCATGACCCTGAGATTAAGTGTCTCACGCTGTACAGACTGAGAAAAGATTTGTGTTTTGATATTTGGATATAAAATGACACGAACCATTTTGATGTGTTTTCATGTTGTTAAATTGCACTGGAAGGAAATCCACTGATGGGAGATAAGTGCACATTTTTAGATACAGAGGACCAGTGTTAGAAACTGAGATATGAAAGCTAGGAGCTAAATGGCACCTTAAACCTAGGTTATGGGTGCAGCAACGGAATGTCTAGGCACACTTTTTTTATAACAAGAATGCAAAGCTGAAAATGAATGAACTGCAACTGAAATATTATGTTCATTTTTCACATGGTCTAGTTCTTCCCCTGCCCCACCCCCTTATATTATTATGAGGGTCCCTTCTCCAGCCTTCAGAGAGTAGCTGGAAATGGGGAGCAGAAAAAGATCCTCCTTTCCTTCCACTCTGCAGTTTTTATCTGAAATCTTAGGCGCAGTACTGCGCCCAGAGCTCAGAAACTGTTTGAGCTAATGAAATTCCCTGTCGCAAAATACGCCTAGAACAATGGGAGTTTTGAACATTGCAGAGGACCTTTTAGGAAGCGTCGGAGCATTCTGATATAGCACATGCTTTGCATTCGTGAGATTTCACCCCAGTATCTCCAGGTAGGACTGGGAAGGTCTGAACCCTTGAAGGGCCAGTGTAGGCAGTGCTGGGCCAGGTAGCAAAACAGTTTGACTCAGGATGAGGCAGTGCAAAGAGCAGGGGTCAGCTGACCCTCCAGGGATGTGAGGGCACATTTAGAGTTTTTAAAGAGTGTTGCAGGTGTGGGCAGCTGCAGAAAGTTGCAAGTGCAATCCTGCAGTGTGCATCTTTGTTGTCATTTTTTTTTACTCACACATAACACACACACACACAAACACACAGAGTGTGGTAGGTCCAGGCTGCTCTACCCACTTCCAGCCCAGGGAAAGTGACTGATAAGTGTGAGGGAAGTCTTTCTGCAGTGGGTAAAAGATTGCCTTCGCCCAGCATTCTCTTCCACTCCTGGCAGCAGACAGACAGATGTTTCTGGAAACTCCACAGCAGGACCCCAAAGCAGCAACCTCCCCATTGCTGGTGGTATTTTTCTGACATCTGGTATGCTTTGGTTTCTCTTGTGGCTAATTTCTCTGGCCAGAAACCACTTTCCTTTGGCAAAACCTCTTCTGCGGTGCTGGCTTCTGTTGGCCCCAGAAGATTCCGTTCCGTTTTTATTGACATGCTAAGGCAGCCTTGCCAACCTGGTGCCCCTCAGATGTTTGGGGCGGATGGGAGTTGTCATCCCAAACACCTGGGGGGCACCAGGTTGGCAAAAGGCAGCACCAAAGACTTTGGCTGAGTCTGTCAGGAAGGGAATCATTCCTTGTGCAAGTGCTTTCTGATTAATGTTATTATTGGAACTGAATGGTGAACTTTCCCCCTGCCTTCCAAGCGGGCAAATTTCCCTTCCTTCCTCCCCCCAGCCGCAAAAGGGTTGCATCCGAGGACACATTGACTCCGAGAACCGCATGCCAAAAGTCTTTGCTGGCTGTTACCCTGCAGCAAAGCAGCAGCTGTTCGAAGGGGGAAAGGGACCATTTGCCGCTCAGAAATTTTTAGCAAACATCTGCTCTCGGATGGACGGAAGGTCTCTCTCCTACTCACAGCCCTGTCTGAACAGGAAAAGAGCAAATTCCTTTGGAACGTTGTTGGCTGGCATTCCTCAGTGACTGTGACACGATTTATGGCCTCTCTGAGAGATTTCATCACTTCTTAGACATTCCATCAGGAGTGTGTGTGCGCACGCACTAATGTCAGGGGCAAGGAGGGCTCCAGGAAGATGATTAGCTTAATCTTCAATCTCTGGAGGAGATTCTCCTGCAAAACAGGTCTGGGGGGGAAATGCTTCAAATTCCTAGGAACCAAAATGAAAACGTTAAAGAGTCAGCTGTATATCGTCAGAGAAGACATTTAAATGCTTACATGCTAGTGTAGTGGATTTTCTGCAGTTAAACACTACAGTTGTGATAGAATTGTAGAGTTGGAAGGGATCCTGAGGATTGTCTAGTCCAGTCCCCGGCAATGTAGGAATATGCAGCCGGGACCGAACCTGCAACCTTGGCGTTATCAGCACCACGCTCTAACCAAAGGAGCTGTCCAGATGGTAATGTTCAAGACAGCTTTTATTTGGTCGCAACAGTGGTTGCTGGGGAATCAACAAGAGTTGAGTCCACAGGCCTATAATTTATAAAGGCTCATATAGAGGCATTCCATTCCCTTGCCTTAGCTTGATGCAGGTGTAGAAATTAAGCAATATTCTTGGAGGGAAAGCATGCCTGCATTATCAGAGCTTGGGTGCCTGATTCAGCAGAAAGAATTCAGTGTCTGCTTTCTATCAAGCTGGTCCAAGCCTGAGATTTTTCCTGCACAAACCTTCTTGACACTTACAATAAGCAGATTCTCCTAACAATATCCTTTCACACAGTCTTTTTACAGGTCTTCTTCTTCTTCTTTGGTGATTACTCGTAGCTGAGTAAGATTGTCTTCCATAAACACGGTTTTAACAATGAGTCCATAAGTGACTGTGGAGGCCAATTCTGGACCCACACGTCCTTCCACAGTAGGGACATTGGTTTCCAGGTGGGAGTTGATCACGGTGTGGATTTGCCAAGCGTGCCTTCTTCTTAGCACATTTCTCCCTTGCGTTCTGAGTTTGAGTGTCTTCAAAGTCCATGACACCTTTGGTAAAGGCTGTTTTCCAACTGGAGCGCTCGCAGGCCAGTTTTCCCCAGTTGTCGGTGTTTATACTACATTTTTTTAGATTTGCCTTGAGACAGTCTTTAAACCTATCAATGTGTTCATCAATACAGTGGTACCTCGGGTTACATACGCTTCAGGTTACAGAATCCGTTAACCCAACCCAGAAATAGTACCCAGAAATAGGTTAAGAACTTTGCATCAGGATAAGAACAAAAATTGTGCTCCGGCGGCGCGGCGGCAGCAGGAGGCCCCATTAGCTAAAGTGGTGCTTCAGGTTAAGAACAGTTTCTGGTTAAGAACAGACCTCTGGAACGAATTAAGTACTTAACCTGAGGTACCACTGTACTGCACTAGCATCAAAAATGTCAGAGCCTGACTAGGCCCTGCTTGCCTGCCTGCCTGCCCCTGCTTGCTGCCTAGGGAGCTGCATTGCTGCTGTGTGCACCCAGATGGATGGGGGGAGAGGACCCTGGAGGAGGAGGAGAAGGAGGTGGTCCCAGCAGAGCCTTGGTGCTTATGTGGGACTTGCCTAGCTGGTGGCTATTCTGTAAAGTGATTTTTTTCAGGTAGTGGTGCCAGTACAGCTCCTTGTCAAGGGTGCCAGGAATGCCAGTGAAGAGGACCAGGAAGCGAAAGATCCATCTGTGTCTGAAATCCTTGAGGGCTGCTGCCAGTCAGATAGTACCCTGGTATAAAGGAGTTTCCCAGGCTCCTCAAGGCTGAGCTGCCTTCTGTTATTTCTTGAGATGCTGCTCTTGAAAAGCAATTAAAAAAATTACTTTGCCCTCTTGTTTCAGCCACCGTGTGGAAGCGAGCATGCACTGCTTTTCAAGATGTATGGAGCTGTCTGCAGAATTTCAGTTTTCACTCTCCCGCACCAGCAATTTCCCCAGTTGCAATTGTTCATGCAAATTGTACTGTCAAACACCTCCTACCTTTTCAAAAACAGACAGGTGCGTAGGTGCTTTAGATGAGCACTTGTGCCTTTGCGCCTGTACCCCCGAATCTGTGTCAGTAGATGTGAAACGCAGCTAGACATGATACGATTCATGCAATTAACCATGACAATGGTTATATATACCGTATCTTTAAAGAGCAAACTGCAGGCATGATGTAAAATTGACCACAAGAGGCAGTGATGGCCACTTGCTTGTATGGCCACTCAAGGAGGATATCTTATGGAAGCCAGGGGAAAGGGTTTGTGGTTAGGGAGAAGTGTGGTCCAGAGAGAGTTCTAGGGACCAGGATTTGATCCCTGAGGGTCCCCACCCATGGCCTAGCATGTTGTTCTAACTGTTGAATAACAAAGGCATAAATGGGAAAGGCCTGTTTTGCTTCTTATCTGGATCGGGTGGGCAGTAATCTGCTTAGGCCCTTAGAAGGGTTTGTTTAATTGCGGAATTTGTGGAATGCAGGTTCAGCACAAGAACCACGTGGCTGTCCCCCCCCCCCCCAATAACTTACAGTTTGTTTGATTTCATAAGTGCACATATTATCTGTAAATAAATTCACATTCTGACCTGGAATTGCGAATGGTGCTGGCAGTTTTTCTTGCATGGCTCTTGTCATTTGTCCAGGATATTCTGTCTCTGGCACCACCTGATCTTTTGCTGTGGAAGCTCCCGGGTCCTAGCTCAGCTGGCTCTGAGCCAAGGAGTTCAGCTGACCAGGTGGGCGCTGCCAGCGGATGCTCTTTCAGAAGCGTGAGCTGCTTATTCTGCTCTCCTGCCCTGTCAGAAAACTTCGAGGGCAGGAAGTGAATAATCAGATTGCACTGACATGCAAATATTTACTGCCCTGCGATAAGGCAAGTGCTCTGCTCCTCCTCTTAATGAGAGCAGCTTCTAATTTTGTTTTCTGACTGTTGGCATAAAGGGGCAGAAGGCAGCTGTTTCCACCTGTGCCTCTTCTTGTTTTTAGCTGATGCATCAGTTGTTTTGCAGGGGCTGTGTGAGAGGAACTCTGTTTCTTTGTTTTAATGGGGGGGGGGGGGGGTTGGCTGGGAAAACACAATCCTCTTGCATTCTTTGTGTCCCAGGCCTGAAACAGATGCAGATTTCCTGTTTCAGGAGATGTTTCTGTTGTAACAGGAGGAGAAGCATGTGGCAGGTGGAACAAGGCTATTATAGGCATTTCATATATGTTGCGTAAACCCTACCATTCTATGCCATTGCGTAGAATGCAATTACTCCCTTTTTGTTTGTGAAATGTGCTGGTCTGCAAACTTGGGAAACACATGTTGGCCATTGTAGCTTACAACCGATTTGCCGCTACTGGGTTCACTTCTGACCATAGCTGTCAACTTACAGATTTGAAAATAAGGGACCAGCAGCCTCAAAAATAAGGGATCAGCAGCCCAAATAAGGGATTTTGCTTACCGGGCTCCTCACGATGCGCCCCTGAGGGGGAAAAGGGAGAGACAGAGACGCGGCAGCTCGTGCGCGCGCTCTCTCACGCGGCGGAGGACCCCGAGCCGCTGCTTCCCTCCCGAGCTGGGTGAGCATGAAACCCGGGGAAATTAAGGGACATCAATAAGGGACAGCAGCGGGACATGGCGCTGGGATAAGGGACTTTCCCGCCAAATAAGGGACGGTTGACAGCTATGCTTCTGATCAGAAGTTAGCTAGCTACTAGTCATGACAACTGAACAGGGACAGCCACACTGAAAGCTCTGCTCGGAGTTATTGTGGATCGGGTTTCTGAGATCTTTGGGACTTTTATTTATTTATTTTATTTCACAACCTGTAATAAAACCTCAAAGCAGCTTACAAAAAGGAGAAGCTCTCTTGCAGACCACAGTGAGGAAGCCCATTTGCTGGGTTTCACAATTGGGGAGAATGCTGTTGGACTCTGGTCCTGCCTGCAGGTTTCTCCCATTGGGGCATCTGGTTGGCCACTGTAGGAACAGGATGCTGGACTAGATGGGCTTTGGCTTGATCTAGAAGGTAGATTAAGAGGCTGTGACTGACTCCAAGGCCACCCAGTGAGCTTCCTGAATGGGGAATCTCCCAGGTCCTAGTCCGACACTCTAACCACTACACCACATTGGCTTCCCATAGTACTTTTGCTATGGAGCAGCTATATAAATTAAGTAGGTAATGAAATATGGGGAAAGCAAAATGTCACTTAGAGAAGGATCTGAAATATTTTCCTTGAAGCTGGAATTTGTTTTATTCTGGATTGTTTTATCTGATGTTTTAGTGTGTTGTAAACCGCTTTGAGATTTTTTCTTTAAAACATAAAGCGGTATAGAAATGAAATTAATAATAATGATGATGATGATAACAACAACAAGAACAATCATATTTCATTGTAAAAATAAATGGCGCCTAGACATTCCATTCTGGTGGCCATAACCCAGGTTTAAGATGCCTTTTGGCAATTAGCTTATATATCTGAGTTTCTAACACTGATAGTTCCGCATGTGTAGACAGATTCAGCCCATCCTCTTCATTTGAGCATAGTTCTTTGTTGATACATCCTCCAAGCTTCATGGAGGAAGGGAAATGCAAGCTGGCCGCTGTTTCGTTGCTGGTAGGACTCACTTGGGTGCTTAGCAAATCAAGTGGCTTTTAGATCAGTGTTGTACTTGGTAAAAGGGAGTCAGTTCAAATTCGGCAGGAAATGACTTGAAGCAACCAGAGGTATCAGCGATCGGTGTGGACTCTGGAAGGGAAGCTGCCCTCTCGTGTTTCCTTGGTTTTCCTTTCCTTTCAGTGAACAGACACGTTTTATTTATGTGGGAAGGGTGGGCGAGGGAGAAGCGCAAGCAAGAAGCTTCCATGCAGCGTGCCCATGGTTATGTAATTGCCTTTGAATTGGCACAGATACGCATCTGAAATATTTACACAAGCTCTGCAGGGTATGATTGCACGTTCTATCCGTCCCCCTCACTCAATCCGAGAATCCTTTCTGCAGAGGTAGTGATTGCTCACTGGAACATGAGTTAGCACTCCTGAGTCAACGGGGCTACATGGACAATGGAAGTGTTGAGTCAAAGATTAACTCGGTTTCCTGTCCCAAAGGGGTGGCTGGCTTGAATCCACCTAGATGTTCTTATGCACAGACATTTCCTTTTCCTGTTCATGTTGCATCCGCCACCACCAAACATGCAAGTTTTGCATGTGCTCCAGTTCTGGGGAGGGGAAAGGAGGCAAGCAGAATGCGGTATTGGGTTCAGCTGGTTTTCAGATTCCTGACAATTTCAGCTTTCGGTTAAAAAGAGAGGTAAAGTGTCTGGGTCTTATGGTTGCAGATAGGTGCTTGGAAGCGCATTGGCAAGAGCTTCCGAAATCTCTGAAACTTGCAGGGAGTGAGGTGACTAAAGAGGATTTCTAGAATGTGTGTGTTTTCAGTATCCCGCTAAGATATTTGCCCCTCCCTGTGACTAGCAAAACCACAATACATTCTGCAAAACAGTAAAACTGAGTAACAAATGTATAAAATCAGAAAAATTATGCTGATTTCCATGGCACACGTAACGAGAGAAACAGAATTGCACTTCCTGTGGTGCAGAATTCAGATGTCCTGGCTTAGAATGTTGATGTTTCTAGCAAGCTCTCATTTTGACTTAGAAATCCTAAACAGTTGGAGCCCTGGGCTCGTGGAATGCCTTTTCTGTGGCTGTGCCACAATTGTGGAGTGTCTTTCCCTTGAAATGGGGATTCATCCAAGTCCCAACCTCAGCATTTCCCCGAACCATTCTGAAACTGGTGCAGTGTATATTTTGCAATACTGTGCTAAGGACGAGTGGGATTGGTTCTGAGCCACAGATCAGGGGGTACTGCTAATGCTTCTGTTCTACAGCAACTGCCACCACAGGCAATTGCCTCACTCTTCCTAATGGTAGAGCTGGCCCTGCTGAATTGCGTTGGCTCCTCCTTCTCCACTTTATCATTTAGCAGTGTCTGTGAATGTGACTCGAGTTCAGTTAATGGCTATTTCTTTGCTTTCTCTCTCTTTCTCCTTCCAGGACAAATTTGGAAGCCCTCCAAAAAAAGTTGGAAGAGTTAGAACTTGATGAGCAGCAGCGGAAACGCCTTGAGGCCTTCCTTACCCAGAAACAAAAAGTTGGGGAGCTAAAGGACGATGATTTTGAGAAAATAAGCGAGCTGGGTGCAGGAAATGGCGGGGTGGTCTTCAAAGTCTCGCACAAACCTTCTGGCCTCATTATGGCAAGGAAGGTGAGCATTGTTACTGACCTTATAGGCCAGCCCTTCCCCAACCTGGTGCCCTCCAACTGTTTTTGGACTACAGATCCCATCAGTCCCAGCATATCCAGCACAGCATGAGGAAAGCTGTTTTGGCTAGCTTCCCATTGACAAATTCGCCCTGTGTCTCTCCCTGTTGACCCATTCTGTAGTCTTATTTATAATTTATTTTATTTAAAAGCACCTACGTATAAACTGATTAATATTTAAAAATCTCTAAGTAACGTATAAAAACAATAAACAGTATGACTAAAACAAAAATACAACATAAAACCAGTAAAACAGTAGTACAAATTTAGTTTAAACCAAATAAAATCGGGAATTTGGGGAAATGAAACAAATAAAAACTAGGAATCCCAAAGGAGCCTGGGGCAGCAATATATCAAAACATTTATTATTATTATTCAATAAAATAAAATAAATGCATGTAAAGAGCAATCAAATACCCACATAGTTATTTATTTCACAGTTGCCATAGCCAGTTTCTACCAGCTAGCAAATTCTTGAGTAAAAGTCTAGTATGTTTTTGGTACGCATCCACAGAGATCAGTCAGTACAGCCCGTAATTCTGGGAGGAGGATGTTCAGATCACAGGTGTTATCCTCTGTGGCTTCTAACATTCAGACTTCGCAAGGGATTCCTCCATGAATCGCAGCTTTGTAGCTCTTAGGGTCAATCTGTGTTTGGTATGTCATGACTTTTCTGCCTTCGTTCAGCACACCCTGCATCTGGGGTATGCTTATTTTCTTTTAAATGCCCCTGAAACTTATGGCAATTATCATTTTGCAGTTAATTCACCTGGAGATCAAGCCGGCAATCCGGAACCAGATCATCCGTGAGCTACAAGTCTTGCATGAATGTAATTCTCCCTATATTGTGGGCTTTTATGGAGCATTTTACAGCGACGGTGAGATCAGCATCTGCATGGAACACATGGTAAGTATGCCTTTTCTCCTCCCCCCACTCCCTGCCTTTGGGTTTGTTCCTTGATTACGGCTTCCCCATTGTGTGTCTTCATGGAGAGGTGGATAGCTCAGTTGGTAAAGCATGAGACTCTTTAAGCTCAGGGTCGTGAGTTTGAGCCCCACATTGGGCGAAAGATTCCTGCATTGCAGGGCGTTGGACTTGAATGACCCTCGTGGTCCCTTCCAACTGTACAATACAAAAAAGCTATTTGTGCATTCTCAAAGTACCAGAATTTTGGGTCCTCCCGAGGCAAGGTTAAGGCACACAACATGGTGCTTTGAGTGATTAACTCATAGAACTCATTTACACCAAACACCGAACGGCTTTGGTTAATCAGAGGCAGGTAAGAACAGCCCTGCTGGATCAGGTCCAAGGAGGCTCACCTAGCCCAGAATCCAGTTCTTGCAGTGGTCAACCAGATACCCCAAAGCGAAGCAGACAAACAGGATCCAAGTGCAACAGCATTTCCCCAACTTGTGAATGCCAGCATTTGGTGTATGTTCCTGACAGTAGAGATGGAACAGAGCCATCATGACTTGTAGGCCATATCCACTGCTAGACCTACTCAGCATAGACCCATTTATTATTAACATGACAAACTTGGGGGGGATGAATGTCAGGATCTGCTCTTGAGTAGGGCTAGCACTGGGTGTATCCCTAAAACTTCCTTTTCCATGGATTTGTCTAATCACTTCTGAAAGTCATCCAAGGAGTGCTTTAACTGTGTGTCCTGTTCAAGAGCTTCATCAGATCTCTTGGTGGCTATTGGACGGAAGCACAGCTTGTATATGGAAGGACCTGTGACTACGAAGTAGGAATACAGGAATCTGACTCAGGCCATTGGTCCTTCTTACCTCAGTGTTGTCAGCTCTGATTGGCAGCTGTTCTCCGGAGTTTCAGACACGAGTCTCCTCCTGCCCTCCCTGGGGATGCTGGGGATTGAACCAGAGCGCAAGTGCTCTGTTACTGAGCTAGGGCCCCTCCTGTAGAGACAGTTGTAGGATTTACTGCTTTTTCTAAGATGAGTTCTTCCTTGTGTGTGCCCTACCCAAACTGAGAAATAATAAAGTATGAGCTTCACCCTAAATACAAATCTACGTAGTATCTCTTCCATACTGCTCCACTTCACCTCGTATTTTTATTTGGTATTCACTGCTGCATTTGCCGTTCTCACCTATAGGGAAATAAACAGTGAGCATGGGCTGCCTGGGGACGCAGGTGGCGCTGTGGGTTAAACCACAGAGCCTAGGACTTGCCAATACGAAGGTCGGCAGTTCGAATCCCCACCACGGGGTGAGCGCCTGTTGTTCGGTCCCTGCTCCTGCCAACCTAGCAGTTCGAAAGCACGTCAAAGTACAAGTAGATAAATAGGTACCGCTCCAGCGGGAAGGTAAACAGCATTTCCGTGTGCTGCTCTGGTTCGCCAGAAGCGGCTTAGTCATGCTGGCCACATGACCCGGAAGCTGTACGCCGGCTCCCTTGGCCAATAAAGCGAGATGAGCGCCACAACCCCAGAGTCGGTCACAACTGGACCTAATGGTCAGGGGTCCCTTTACCTTTATGGGTGCCTGGGGTTGCTCCCATCTTCGATTTTTTAACAAAACTAGAAAGTTCTCCCTCCATTCCCTCCCTCCCTCCCTCCCTCCCTCCCTCCCTCTCTCTCTCCCCCTAATGTTTCAGGTTTAACATGATTTAACATTTATTTTCACTCTGATAGAGAGAAAAATATGACACTTTGCTCTCGACATCTGTCAGCCTTTGTCGAGCCAGATGGAACCCCTAGTTTTAGAGCACTAGTCCCCCCCCCCCCAAGTAAAGGTCAGTCAAAACCCTCCCTTTCTTCAACCCCAGCGGAGGTGTTGAACAATTTCACATGTGTGACCAAATGTTGTTGTGCAATACCCCCCCTCCCTCCCCAAAAAACCCAAAGTCCCAGCTTTGGGCTAAATGAAATGGTGCCTGCAAAAATAGCTGGCATTCTGAGCACCACGATGCATCGTTATTTCTGTCCTATTCTTAACAGAAGTCTTTGTTTTATTTGCCCTTTCTGTTGCTAATGTTTCTTATGAAATGAGAAGGACATGAGTTGTTTTTTATTCTGTATTCACAGAAAATGTACTCTACAGGAAGAGCAGTGAATAACTTAAAATACAGTCATACCTTGGGTTAAATATGCTTCAGGTTGAGCGTTTTCAGGTTACACTCCGCGGCGACCCGGAAGTAACGGAACGTGTTACTTCCGGGTTTTGCCGCTTGCGCATGTGTAGACGCTCAAAATGACGTCATGCGCAGAAGCGGCGAAACGCGCAAATGCGCAGTCGCGTGTTGCGTTCCACTCAGGATGCAAACGGGGATCCGGAACGGATCCCATTTGCATCCAGAGGTACCACTGTAGAGGTATATGAGAAAGAGGGCAGGAAGTAAAAAGGACCCTTTCAGGCTGGTGGGGTTTTGGGGGTTTTTTGGGGGGGGGGTTGCAGATGTATCCTGCAGCTACCTATCTACTTAGGGTTTCCCAAACATGAGTCTCCAGCTGTCATTGGACTACAACTCCCATCATCCCTTAGCTAGCAGGAGCAGTGGTCAGGGATGGTGGGAACTGTAGTCCAAAAACAGCTGGAGACCCAAGTTTAGAAAACCCTGGCCTTATCTATATCCTACCTTTTTTCCCAGAGCCAGGACTCAAGTGGGCTTACAAAAATTAAAACAAATACACATGAAAGAAACATAGCTAAAAGCATAAAAAGCTTATTAAGTAATTAAACTAGCCATGAAATTAAAACGATATAAAAAGCATATCTAGTATTGCAGAATAATAATAATAATAATGATGATGATGATGATGGGGTCCCTTCAACTCTACAATTCTGTGATTCTGTTCTATGAAATAACTTTACCATTCCGTTCACAATGACACTATCCAGATGAGAAGCTTTAAAGTGTCCCAGACCACCCAGCTTGCTCCTTGCTTGGGCAGCTTTTTTTTATCCCTGCGTCTCACCCACACTGTCTCTTCCTTAGAGGAAAGTTAGAGGGTTAGTAAATAAATTAACTGCAGAGACTGTTTGTCCCTTGTTAATCAAGCACTTCAGGAAGTCTGGAACACCACGAACCTCTCTACCACCCTGGAAACAGACGCTTCCCTGCTCTATTTGTGAAAACAATTAAAATAAAGATTTTGATTGGGGTTTTTTTGTGTTTTGGAAGAGAGGTGGGCTCTTTTTAAAGCCTGTTCTTTCCTCAAAGTGGTTGTGCTTTGCAAAAAATAAATATATTAATGTGACTTACACCGTTCCTCTCCCCTTCTGCCTCCAGCTCTTAGCAACAGCAGTATATATTTAACTTGGAAAGGGTGTGTTTGTGTTCTGTAACAGGCCCCGATAAGCAAGGGAAGATATTTTCTTTTAAAGACTGATGTCTAAGGGTAGCAGGCTTTCTGTGCTGCTTGGTTATGTCTTGCTTGCCTTCCTTGCTCCACCCACCCCCCAAAAAACCCCATGTTTTGTCAGGTCATGGGTGTCCCACTCCTTACCTAACTAATTCTGCCTGACGGAAAAAGGTGTGCTCTGCTCACAGCTGTATAGAACTTCCATGTTCAAAGGCAGTATACCCTGGAAATGCTGAGGACCAGTGGGGAAGGGCTCCTGCTTTTGTGACCTGCTTGGACCTCTGGACAGGAGTGCCAGGTCTATGGGGCTCAAGGGGCTCCAGTCCCCCAATATTTGGGGGCAGGGGGCTGCACCCCCCATTTTGCGGGGGCCAACCCCTCAACCACTGCCGCTGGGCACCCTTCCACATGCCCCAGCCACAGCCCCCGCCCGGCAACTCAGGAGCCGACCCAGGGCAGGGACAAGCAAGCGCGATGGCACCACCTCAGGGGTGGGGGGCAAGTCGGTGCCCCTGCCTCTGGAAAACCCAACAGGCTGGCATGCCGTTGGGAAAGGGATGTTAGAGGATGTTAGGCCCCTGCCCCATTTTGATTCAGCAGGGCTCTTGCATTCTCAAGCTGTGTGATGACCAGTAACCTGCTGATTAATTTGTTTTGAAATGTGGAAGTAAGATAATGTGTTGTTAATTCAGCTGTAATCTTATGCAGGGCAAATTCTAGAGGGTGTGCGGGTAACAAGAGGGACACACCTGCCAATGTCCACACTTGGGTAAATAATGGCTTCATGGCACGGAAACATGCTGGTGGGAAGGGGTTTCTCAGCCTGCCATCACCACTTATGAACCTTAAATGTGTCATCTGAATTCAGGGGTTAATGGGATGAGTTACAGGAAGTTGTGTGCCCTTTACGTCCTCAAGTTGTGGGTAAGAAATTGCTCTGTGTGGCCTTCCTTTGTTCTCTCCTTTTGCAGAACGATTTGCCATTTGATTTCATCAAAAACATGGTCCAGCTGTTCCTTTTCTGCTATCAGATGTCAAGCTGCCTTTTTTCCTGCCCCCTTCGGGACTTTCAGAGTGTCTTTGACACTTTGAGGATAAACATGATTAACGCTCTGAATGTTTAAACATGTTTTTTTTTTCTTAATAGGACGGCGGCTCCTTGGATCAAGTCCTGAAAAAGGCTGGCAGAATCCCCGAACAGATTCTGGGCAAAGTTAGCATTGCTGTAAGTATGTTGCTTTGGCATTCAAGCAAGTGGAATCGAAATGTAGTTGGTGATGGCAGGTCAAGTCCAGAAGGCAGAGACAGCTGGTTGAAAGTTTCTGCTTGAGGCAAACTGAAATGAGATGGACAGCTATGACTCGTGCTTCTAAATGTATTGCTTCCCCCCTTTTAAATAGACTGTCTTTAGAAAGACACACTTGGCACAGGAAATATAGCCCATATAGAAGTCCCATTGTCACCAGAAGCCTTTAGTTGACTGCTGCAGCTTTTGGGTGGGACAGCCACTACAGGCACCCACAGAGAACTCGTTTGTTGTGGTCTAGTATGCCCTTCCTGTTCCCCAGCATGTGATGCAACTTGGGGTCAGAGGGCAGGCAGATGGGAGAGAGAAGTATGTGATGCAAGGAGAGACCCTCCCCTTCCTCCTTGCTGTCTTTGCATCTGCCTCCTCCACTTCAACCTTGGATGTTACCAACCCACTTAATAAAACAGCTTCCCAACCCCCCCTAAAGTTTATTTTGCTTATTCTTATTTATTGATTAAATTTGTATACCGCCCTTCATCCAAACACCACTTGCTCCCTGCTTCCTTTCCACCTGGCCTGGGAGGGCAGGGCCCTGACTGATTTAATCTACGAAAGCCAAGGTGGCTGAACAGATTTTTGGGTTGGGGTATTGTTTAGGAGGTTCCGTTGCTATTATTGTTGCCCTACTTGTTTAAAACGTTTTCAACTGGTTTTTAACGACTTCTTAACTTGTGTGATTTTAAATTGGGGTGTGCGTGTTGCTTTTTAAAAAATTAAGTTAAAATTTTTAATTAAATTCTGCTGTATTCTACAAGCAAGTAGAGCCAAATTTGAGGAGTTGTCCTGCAATTCTAAATTCATTTAAAGCACAATTCGTACATGGAGGAAGAGCATTGCTGCTCCCCAATGAAGGGGAAATAATGCCATTTCCGCTTGTATTTTATACAATATATGGCTTTTCATTTCTGTTGCTATTTTTTTTGTTTTAATTTAAACTTTTGGTTTTGGATGCAGGTCATAAAAGGTCTAACATACTTGAGAGAGAAGCATAAGATCATGCACAGAGGTAAGAATGCAACCTTCCTTCTTCACAATCAAGCATATTCTGCGTTCCTTTGTCTATGCATTTTAGCTGCATTTACCTGTAGGTGTCTGTGAGGTCAGCTCATAGGATGATACTCGCCTAAGAGAAGACCCACTGAAATTAATGAACATGACTAAGTAAGGCCCATTAATTTTCAGTGGGTCTACTCTGAGGACAACTAGGGTTGAGCTCAGCCCATTTGGAGGAGTGTTAAAAGAATTTTAAGGTCTCAAATATAGAATAAATATTCATAAACACACACGTATCTAAATATATGAACTATGTGTCTGAAATAGTATGGGAAAGCAATCCTGAAGCCATTTTGACTCTCCCAATAACCTCAAACCTGCAGTAAGAGAGGCAAATATGGAAAGCCTTCCCATTGTCTTTTTGCTTACAAATCCCGTCTTAAGGATGTTTTTGTGTATGAATAGGATGAGCCTGTGACCTGGATTCAGGAACTAAAGTATTAACCATCACAAAAGAATGGCCAGATTGCCCAGGTAATGCAATCAGTGACCATTATTAGATATCCTGGCAGACAGGATTCCTGCTGTAGACCTCCTCTTTCTGGGATGTATGTATGATGTTTTGGGGGGTGGTCTTGGGCTACAGGGTGGGCAACTTCAAAAGCCTATATAAGGCCTTGCACACCATTGTTCAGGGTTCACCACCTTCCTGCATGTGGCGAGTGGGGACCATGTTGCAGCAGTTCCTTTAATAAAGATGAGGCTTACTAGCCGCTTTACTTCTCAATATACTCTGGTTGGCCTCTGTTGTTTTCTCCTACTGATAGGGAACCCAGTGTGGTATGTCATGGCTAGAGTTGTGGGTGTTGGCCAAGGAAACCTGGATGGGGCACAACTTTGGGGAAGACTGCCTGACGGAGTTGTTGTGAGAATAAAATTGGGCTGGGGTGGGGAGGGAGAGCTATGCCTGATCCCTTGGAGAAAAAGGCAGGGCACAAGCATAATAAATAAGCAAAATTAAACTTGATTTCGAGGTCCCTGGAGTCGGCCAACTGCTTGAGGTTTGAAACAGCCTGTTGGACTTTGTGCCTGGCCCCAGCAGGGCTGCTCTTGAATCCCAGTTACAAATTGTGAGGACATACTTTAGGCCCCATTTGCACCATATGCTTAGATCACTATTATACCACATTATTAAACCATCATGGCTTCCCTGAAAGGATCCTGGGAACTGTAGGGGAATGGTCAGTTATTAGGGGACCCCTAACTTCCCTCACGCGGGTGGCGCTGTGGTCTAAACCACAGAGCCTAGGGCTTGCCAATCAGAAGGTTGACCATTCAGATCCCCGCAACGGGGTGAGCTCCCGTTGCTTGGTCCCAGCTGCTGCCCACCTAGCAGTTTGAAAGCCTGTAGAGTGCAAGTAGATAAATAGGTACCACTCTGGTGGGAAGGTAAATGGCGTTTCCGTGCACTGCTCTGGTTCACCAGAAGCAGCTTAGTCATGCTGTCCACATGACTCGGAAGCTGTACGTCGGCTCCCTCGGCCTATAGAGCAAGATGAGCGTGCAACCCCAGAGTCTGCGACTGGACCTAACTGTCAGGGGTCCCTTTACCTTTACCTAACTCCCCTCACAGAGCTACCATCCCTAGAGTGGTTCAACAATCAATCCCTCTTCCCAGGGAACTCTGGGAATTGCTGCTCTTTGAGGGGTCTCTGAACCAACTCTTACACCCTTAGCAAACTACTATTCCCATCATTCTTTGGGGGGAAGCATGGCTGTTTGAAGTCTCTATGATAGTGCTTTAAATGCATAGTGCAGATTGTTCCAGAAACACTTGTTTGCAGAGTTGTTTGCATGGTCAGTGGAGGGGGTGAGGAGACTGGGCTTTGCATCATTTTATTATTTCCAAGGCCAACTTGCTGCTTCAGCCTTGGTTAAAAAGGTACCTACTGTACAATGTACGCATTTTAAAAAACCAATTCTCACCTTCAAATGCCGTGTGAATTTTGCCTCCTTTGTCAGCTCCCCAGCCGCTGCCCAGTTCCTTAATAGTGTCCGTGTCCCAACATAACCCCTCCTTCCATAGATCCTCTGCAGCCAAGCACCCCTGGGGGGTTTATAAACCTGGAGGAGGCTGCTTGCAAAAGCCAATATTCCAAAGGTGTGTTTGTGTCAACTTATTCTCTTCCTGACAGACATTATTGGATGTTTGGACGGTGGAAATCAATAAAACCAGAGAGCTCAGATAAATAGGAGATTAAAAAGCTAAGAAAAGAGAATTGTATGAAACTGCTAGAACAGTCATGTTGGGCTGCTTGATTCTGGTCAGCAGGGCCTTTACCCTGATCATCTTTACCCTGAGATGATCTTTGCATTTATTTACCGGTACTTATTAAATTTGTATGCCGCCCGTCATTCAAATATCTCAGGGCGGTTCACAGAATAAAAACACAAGATAAAAACACAAAATACATAATAAAAACAAGAAGAAAACCAAAATAAATCAATAACTCCCCTTCCCCCCCGCAAACACATTATTATTATTTAATCATTTTTATTTGATTTTACAGATATAAATTTATAACAAAACCAAATACATATCCATATAAAGAAATTTTTCTGACTCTTGAGACTTCCCCCCCATCCCCTCCATGGGTCCTAATGTCAATGTTTTCAACTGCATATTATATCATAGCCTATATTTTATATCTATCCATGTTGTCCATAGTATTTGTTACATTACAAGTGAGATTAAAATCCTGCTAGTGTTTTCATCTGCTTACTTCTTTCTTGAAGTTTTTGACTTCTTGGTCCCTGAGCTTTCCGGTCAGTTTTGCCATTTTGGCATAGCCCAAGAGCTTGATTTGCCATTCCTCTCTGGTAGGGATTCCTTCTTCTTTCCATCTCCCCGCAAACACATTTAAAAGGATGCAGGATGTCAGTCAGCCAAAGGCCTGGCTGAAGTTGAATGCTTTCACCTGGCACCTAAAGGTGGGCCTCCCTGGGGAGAGCATTTCACAGACGGGGAGCCACTGCAGGAAAGTACAATTCCTCACCACTTTCCTGTGAATTAGGCTGCCCATGCAGGACACATACCCAGCTGGCGGGGGGGGAGTGATTCTGTGCATTCTGCCCCCAAAGAAACTGGAATTTGTAGGTTTTTATTCTGTTTTCTTTTCACCTTGTTACAACCACTGGTTGACGGTGCAGGAAACCCAGCCTTGGCCAACCTGTTGCCCTCTGGATTTTGTTGGGCTACAAGCTCCTAGCAGTCGACACTGGAAGTCTTCAGTAGGCACTGAAAAGACAATAACTGGACTTAACCAGTTTGACTGGACTTAGCCATCCAGGGGTCCTTTACCTTTTTACCTTTTAATGGGAGGGAGTTTCAAAAGGGAGGTGCCACCCCATTAAAGGTCCAATTCCTGCATTGTATGGAACTGCGTGGACCTTCTGGTGAGATGGTATCCTATAAAGCCCAGTTATGAATATAAGGGGCAAGACACTCATTTTGATATCCTAGAATATAGGATAATGCAGTTCACATTTTCTAAGTGTGGTGTGTTTCACTCAGACACCCCTAACATGAAAACAAAATGGTGAACATTAGAAGCTGCCTAATTCAGAGTCAGCCTATTGGTCCATTTTGCTCAGTATCATCCACTCTGACTGACAGTGACTCTCTAGATGGGGGTTTCCTGCTGGTTTTGGACTACAGTTTGCATCATTCTTGACCTCTGGTCCTGCTAGCTAGGCATGATGGGTCTTATAGTCCAAAAACAGCTGCAGACCCAAGTTTGGGAAACCCTGCTCTAGACTTTCAGACAGGAGTCTTTTCCAGTCCTACTTGGAGGTGCTGGGAATCAAACTTGAGACCTTCTGCATGCAAAGCAGACTCTCTACCACAAACTATGGCCCTTCCCTTAGGGGGAATGACTTGCCCACCCCCGCAAAGGGAAAGGCACGGCAGAGGACTGGAGATCCTGACTTAAATATGCTGAAGAGCCTTTGGGTCCTGGTGCTGGCAAGGGAGTGATAAAGAACTAGCGCTGTACCCTTGCATTACTCTAATTGACTGCATTTACTTAGGCTCTTAGCTGGCTCCTTCTGCAGCTGTAAAGCACTGGGTTGTTATGGCAGCCAAGATGCAGGGACGTGAGGTTCGGAGAAGCAGGTGCTAAATATTTTATCCGGGAGGGCGTAGATGCAGACTGTACCGGTGAAGATCTACCATGATCAAGAGGGCTGCCTCTTCTCTTGGCTGTAATGACCATTCAGATGAAAGCTTCAAGACGGACCAGACCAGTGGAGATAAGAGATTGCAGCTGGGTGCTTCCTGAGATTCCTTTGAAAGCTAAGGGTGAGAGCTGCTGTACACATCAAACATTCTATCATACCCTCCAACATTTATCCGATGAAAATAGGGATGACCTATTCCATTAGTAGTAGTAGTAATAATAATAATAATAATATATTTTTACCTTGCCCATCTGACTGGATTTCCCCAGCAACTCTGGGCAGCTTACAACATATATATAACTTACAACATATATAAAAATGTAATGAAACATTAAACATTTAAAAACTTCCCTATACAGGGCTGCCTTCAGATGACTTCTAAAGGTTGTATAGCTACTTATCTCCTTGGCTCAGAGGTCGTATAATTTTTAAGTCTTCCCACATGATGGTTTGGCCCTACTGCTCCATTGTGGGAAGTCTCCATTCTGGTCCCAGAGCTCTGCAGGAACATGCAGTGGTGTCATGGAGAACCGCAATATTATGATGAAGCAGGCTGACACAGCAACTTCCTGTACAGTAAGGGAATGGACCAAGCCAGCCCAGCCATATTGGGCACCCACCCCACCACCGGCTTCATCTGTGCTTCACATGTTAGAGTTACCGTTTGTATAAGTCCTATATGTTTCAGGGAGCAAATCAGCTTTCTGTGCCCTGAGAACTCAAGGAGCGATAGCCTGTGCAGTCAGTACTCTGATTAGATCCACTGAAACGAATGGACTTACATCTACTGATTTCTGCTCTGAGTATCACCCAAGGTGTGCAAAACATGCAGGTCTGTTTTCATCTGTACCCTTTCTTGAGGGGCTCCTTGGGCAAATGATGTTCTGGCTCTCAGAACTCCAGGTGGCAGGTGAGGCTGTTGGAAGTGCTGGAGGAATGTGGAAACTCCTCCTTCCATCCAGTGTCACAGGGAGTGAGGCCATAGCGGAAGAACACACACACACAGAGAGAGAGAGAGAGGGGGAGAGAGAGAGAGAGCACTACACTTCCCTGGAAGTGTGTTACTCAGCACTAGATAACGGTAGCATGAGACATTGATGTCCAATGAGGGCGGGAGTCCTTTGTGCTGAAATGTGCAAATTAGTTGAGGATTAAAAGGTTTGGTGGTGCGCCAAAGGGATCAGGGTGAGCTGGCGTGATCCCAGTCTCCCACCACTCAATGAGTATGAATATCCACATAGGTTTACCATACATAGATGTTCCTATGTGGCAACTATACCACAGAGATGGGCTTTGACTCAGGAGGTTTACTGTTTTCCCATCCACCATAGAAGCCCAGTAGATGCAAAAGACTTAGCACAGCTAACCCACTGGAAACATCATTGATGTTTTCTCTTATCCACTGTAAGATTTCTTAAAAGAAGAACTGAGGAAGGAACTCTGGGCCCTTGACTTTCCCCACCCTGCAAGTAGAAATCGTGAAAGGCTGCTGCTGCTGCTGCTTCCTTGAACCTCCACCACTTTTCGGCTGCTCCATTTTTCCTCCTTACCAGAAGAATTGATTGCAGAGATGCCTGCTTATTTCATAAGGCTTAATGCATTGCTAATGACTGGATAAGTGCTCTATTCTACAGTGGTGTCCTCCGCCTACAGCAGAAAAGATGAAAAGAATCGCTTCCAGTGCCTGAGCATTCATAAATAGTTTTCAGTTGCCTAGTTACAGACAGCCTTTATTTAAGGAAGCAGGGCTGCATATGTAAGCTGGTGGTGGCTTGGTTCAGACAACCATGTTTTTCTCCAGCGAGCCTTGATTTCTGCAAAACCAAAAGACTCATTGATTGCTTTCAGTTCTTATGGTTTTGTTGGAAAAGTGTGGTGGATCAAAGTGGGCTGAAGAGGTCCAATGAGCGATGGGCTCCAGCAGCCACCATGTTTTCTGATTTTTGTCCAAAGATGATGGCTTGAAGAGCTTCTTGCTTTGGATCCCTTTGCACAATCAAGTTTTGCTTTTTCATCCCATAACTTGGTGTTTTGCAAAAGTTTTATCACTTATTTGTGCAGTGGGGGGGACCCAAGTTTTCCAGAGTCCATCTGACATTTATTTACTACCACTGTTGACTCAGCCATCCATATGCCAGGTAGATCAGGGTGTAGTTTTTCTACTTTTGATGCTTTGTGTATGCTGAAAGGTAGATCAAGACTGAATTTGAAGTGGGAGGTGGTTGACCATAATCTCGCCACCTGCCTGTTGGTATGTAAACAGTCCCTGCTTTATTGTTCGTTGAATCCAGCAGAATCGTTGTATGTGTGGAACGGCTTCCAAAAGTGCAACAGAACTTCTCCCTCTCCCTGCGCCACCCCAAATCTGCCCCAGAGGGTTGGAGGAACCCCCAGAACAGAGTTGGGGAGCACCCAGAAAGAAGAGAGACAGGAGTTACATTGAACTCAAGGAAGTCATTCTACTCATCTAGTGACTTATGATATTATCAATACTTTTATTATTTATATCCCGCCCATCTGGTTGAATACAACCCTGTTTTTTAATTCCACCTTTCCTCCAAAGACCTTAGGCAAGCATACATAATTTCTCTCCCTTAGTCCTTTCACAGCATCCTTGTGGGGTAGCTTAGACAGAGAGAAAGAGAGAAGCTGTGTGGCTCAACAGGGTTGCAAACGCCAGTTGAGTGATATTCTGAGGTTGTGACTTTTGTCCCATAACACCACTCTGGGGTTGTGAAATCAAAGAGCCTTGTCCCCCCATGCATGCCTGCATGATAAAAGACTGTAGGAATTCAGCTGGGAATTCTTGCTTTTGATCCAGGGAAACTGTTTGGGAGGGAATGAAAACATGTGAAGCCTCATGAGTAGAGGAAGTCTGTTGACAGGCAGAGAACAGGCAGTGAGGCTGGCGTTTTGGAGGACGTATTCTGTGTCCTGACTGTGCCATCTGTTTAAGCAGCTGTAGCTTGCAAATGCTTATGTCAGTGGGGTGCCATGGGCAGAGAGTCCGGGAGTGTGTGTGTGTGTGTGTGTGTGTGTGTGTAGTGTTTGTGTGGAACACTTGGCATTGTTTGCAGAAGACCCCCTCTGCTCAGCCCTTGGGATCTCCCATACAAAGGCTGTCAAGTCCCAGGACCAGAGAAAGCATCTTCCTCTCTGCTGCCACTCCAGCTCTGATTGGACAGTACAAGTTTAGATAAACAGATAAAATTCTGTAGAAGCCAAGTCCTTTGTGATCTGACTGTTGGTCTGCAAAATGCCACAGGATGCTCTTTTCAAAGTCGTGTTTCTTCTTTACATGAATAAGCTGTTTGGGTTCAGTCATCCTTGGAGCAATCCACAAGGAGCCTTTACTGCGTAATTGGACTGAGTTTGGGATATGCTTGGACCAGATCAGCTTGCACCACCCCAGGAACGTTCTTGGTCGGTAGCAAAACTCCTAACCATGTAAATCAGGGAAGGGAAAACTCAGACCTGCCAGCCAAATGGGGGGCTTCAGGGCTCTCTATCCAGCCCTTGGAACTGCCCCCGAGACACTTGGCCCTCTTTTTGCCTGACTGGAAAGTGCCCTTGAAATGTGATGATGCCTCTTGCTTGTCTGGATGAAGGATGAGATGGGTGTTGTGAGTGCATGTAGAAATGAAACTACAGTACAAAGGTAAAATGTCATTGGTTGCCTCGCCCACTGTTGCTTCTGGCCCTGCCCACCACTGGCATGCGGCCCCTGGAATGGAATGCGAGTGAACTCTGAATTGGACAAGCCATTGAACTCTGAATTGGACAACTTGCAACCGCAGCTGGTGTTTCACCAACCTGGTGCCCTCCAGAAGACTTGGGCTACAACTCCCAACGGTCCCAGCTGGCATAGTCATGTGAGTTAGGGCTGACAGGAATTGTTGTCCAAAACATTTGGAGGGCACCCGGTTGGGGACGGCTGGTGTGGAAGGTCAAAGTACCTTGTCTCCTGTATGTCATGAGGTAAATAGAAGGCCTACCGAAGGAATTATTATTAATTTTTTCTGTTGCGCTATAAAAAGGAAAGGACTGCATTAAGGAAGCATGTCTCCCTTTCACTTTTTGGTTTGTTACTTTCATGATCTGTTTTTGAACCACCCTCTCATTTCATTTTAATACATACTGAGCACCAGAGATTAAAAAAGCAAGGCAGAAATGCCTGAATGAAAACAAGTAATTAAAATATCGTCCATTCATCTTTTTTTTTTCCCCTCCCAGATGTTAAGCCATCCAACATTTTGGTAAACTCTAGAGGGGAGATCAAGCTTTGTGATTTTGGTGTCAGTGGACAGCTGATAGATTCAATGGCTAACTCCTTTGTGGGCACAAGGTCCTACATGTCCGTAAGTACAGACAACGATGATGATGATGAAACTGTGATGGTCCAGTTTACTCAGGACAAAATGGCCATGTGCTGAGAGCGCTTCCATGTCCTCATGTGGTGTGCTTTTTACCATGTGTGACAGTTGCCCGTTGGTGTGCTTTGCGGTTGTGTACCTGCCACAGAATTACGTGTGTGCTATTTGCATTGCTGGAAAGGGATGCAGTTACGACAGACGTTGCTAGAATCAAACCTTGCCAGGATTTTGTGGCTCATGAACTTCAGATGCAGTTGGGGCAGGAGATTAAGGAACTTGACCCTTTCCTCAGAGCCGGACCTGACTTGCCTCTCCCATTACTTGTGGTTGGTGTTATTCCCAGGATGAGCTTCAGAGAGGGCTAGTGGAGGAGCCGTGGTCATTTCAAGTTGAGCGCCACGTAATTTCCTGTGGCATAGAGGCTTAACAACAGATCGCAGGCTGAGCAGCACGAACTACAGCTAAAAATTGGCAGTTCTCTTTGATATTTATGAAGGCTTCAGCAGTGCAGCATTCTTGAAGGCTTCTGAAGGTCCCACAGGCTTCCAAATTCTCCTGCTGTAGGGGAAAGGAAAGCAAAAGAAAAGGGGCCAGCCTGACTAAGCAGAATTAAAACGCCTTCCTCCATTTTGTTTTCTTCGCCACACTCGCCAGGGGTTTGCTCTCTTTTACATTGCAAATTTCTGCTGTCTCAGGCTTTTAGATTTATTTCTGTTCTATCTTTTGTGGGTTTTTTGTGCATGTAGCCAGAAAGACTACAAGGGACTCACTATTCGGTCCAGTCAGACATCTGGAGCATGGGACTCTCCCTGGTCGAGATGGCCATCGGCCGGTATCCGATCCCCCCACCTGATTCGAAGGAGCTGGAACTCATGTTCGGTTGCCCCATAGGGGGCGACTCGCCTGTCTCTGAGGCATCCCCAAGGCAAAGAACACCCAACCGGCCAATGAGCGGTAAGATAATAGTCATAAATCTTGTTGCGTTTGCTCCAAGTTGTGACTTTTCGGGTTGCAATCGCTGCACGCGCAGAAGTGCTCTATAGCACTCCGCGCTTGTGCAGAAGCGCTGCTCTAGTTGCGGACTTTTCGGGGTGCAAACGGCACCCCGGAACGGATCATGTCCGCAACTAGAGGTACCACTGTATCGGCTGATGCATTCTGTGCCCAGGGCCTGGAAATCTGCCTAAACCCACCCAAATTCCAAGGTTCTGCTGCCTATAGGGAAAGCTCTACAAAGGCAATAGGAGACTTCACAATGCGGCAGTCTTGTGGTCAGCAAGTCGGTGTCATTTATGCTGCCTTTTCCTCTCTGAACCCAAAATCCTGCTTTCTGTAGCAAACTTGCCCTCTTCGTGCCCATGGTGTAGGTTGTCCAGTTTAACACAGGGAGGAGGACCATGTCAGCGAAGACGTATGATGCCGTCCCAGAGCTGGTCTCTGTACAGAGGCCTTCTTGGGGTTGATGAAGACAATATACCTAGGAATAAAGGAAACTGCTTATACTGCATCAGACAATGGGTCCAGCTAACTCAGTCTACACTGACTGGCAGTGGCTCTCTGGGTTTGCAGGTGGGGACACTTCCCAGTCCTGCCTGGAGCTGCTATTTGGGATTGAACCTGGGACCTTCTGCATGCAAGGCAAATGCTCTACCACTGAGCTATGGCCCTCCCCCAAAGTGTAATTATATTCTCCTCAGGGTAGGAGTTGAGACTCATTTATAAAGTAGCCATTTATGCGATGGCGAATTGAATACACCTTTGGGGAATAATTTTCTTCGGCTGGATGGTGGTTCAGCAACCCGTCATCCTGCAGCTTCCTAGCTCGGTGCCTTATTATTTTCAGCGCCTGCCCCCCCTTTTAAGGCAAACCTACCCATTATTATGTATGTATATTTTTTTATTTTAAAAGTGTTTTATCTATTTACTTAGATAAATTTTATGCCTGCTTGTTCTTAACGCTGGGTTTTTATCAGTATTTTTTAAGTCAGTATTTTGCATTGCTTCATGTTAAGCTGGTTTTAGTTGTCCAAGCTGTATATAAACCTTGTTAGGTAAATAGACATAAATAAATAAATTGAGGCTGCAAAAACTGCACAAACTTCTCCACAAGAGTAATTATGACAAAATGAGGCGCTTGGAAGACTTTTTTCAATTCAGAGCTGCTTCTGCAGACATGGTTATTTTCAGATTATTGACTGAACCTCTTTCCTGACCGCTTCCCATTTTCACAAGGGGCTCACTGTAACTAAAGCAGCCTTCTCCAACCTGGTGCCCTCCAGCTGTTTTGGGCTATAACACCCATTGTCCTCAGCCAGCAAATGCTGGCTTGGGTTGATAGGAGTTGTAGTTCCAGAAAAGCTGCAAGGCATAAGGTTGGAGAAGGCTGAATTAAGCAAATGAGGTACCTAGCTACTGCCAAATGTTTCTGCCAGACAGCATTGTTGTTGTTGTTGTTTTTAAAGAAATAAAGCAGCAATGAATAACAAAACCTCAGTGGTCATTTTGTAAGCATGTGAATATCTGGACTTCATGTGAGCATTTGAAAACCACCATTTAGAGATGGCTTTGGGGTAACAGAACTTACTAGAAAAGGTAGGAACAACAACAAAAAGTAAGAATGAGAAATGAGTTGTGTCATTAACTTCCAACCTCTGTTGTGACTTTTTAGCTTATGGCTCAGACAGCAGACCACCAATGGCTATATTTGAACTCCTAGACTATATTGTCAATGAGGTAAGCCAGCTGCTATCACTCTGTATTTTGCGTTTTGGTGAGTTTTGCAAGGAGGAAATGTGCTGTAAGGAGGGTTTAGACTTCACCCCATTCCAGCATATGGATCCTTCAAAATGTAAAGGTAGCTTGCCTCACCCTGGATGTGGGTGGGGTGGGTGCAAACTCCCCTGCACTGTGCACAGTTCAAGCAACATGTTAGGACAAGAGGGGGGGAAGGTCAGGCTCAGGGGCCAAATGTGGTCCCCAAGCCATTCTATCTGGCCCTTGGAACTCTCCAGGCCATAGGCCCCACTCATATCTGGGCTCTACTTCACATGCTGGGTGTTCTTGCCCTGCTGGGATGTGTCCTTGAACTCCAATTATGCTTCTCGCTTGCCTGCCCATACCTGGCCAAACTCCACATCTGTTGCTCTGCCCACTTTTGCCCTGCCCTTCACTCTAATGTGGCCCTCAGGAGATTGCCCAGAAGTGAATGTGGCCCTCTGGCTGAACAGGTTTCCCCACCCCTGCTTTAGAATCCAGCTAACTCAAGTGAGACAAGCTGCTTGCGGGGGCTTCTTCCCTGCAATCTGTGCCAATTTGGGGGCCCAGAGGGAACCCTTTGCAGGAAGGCTCTCACCTGATCCTCCATCCTCCTCCAGTTGTGGTGCTCTTCCATTTCCCCTGGGGAAGAAGGGAGGGTGCCAATCCCAAGCCTAACACGCTCGAGTCATGTGGAGCCTAAAAGATTGCACTTTCGGACCCACGATCATTTGGTGAGCCTGAAACAAAGCAAGGGCTGCAAGATACTGAAACAGGATGCAGCATCCAAGAGAGACCATCCCAGGGATTGCAAATGCGAGAGGGCTGTACATTGCCCTTGCTTATTTTAATACCTTGTCATGCAAAAGCACCACTGCATTCGGATCAGTGTTTTATTCCCCCTTTCAGAGCCCTGATTTCCAGCCCTGAGACTCTGGGGCTTGGAGTCACTGTACACATTGCATGATGCACACAAAGCTTTTATGCACTTCTTTTGGTGACTCACAAATGTGCTCTGGTGTTCAATTTAAAACTAAAACCCTGTCTTTTAGACACTTGCTGCCATGATCATATCCTTTGACATTGTCAACATGTCTACACGGCCCCCAAAAAACACCCCCACCCCTGTTTGCCTGCCAACACTAAATCTGTGCTTCCGGTCTCAAAAGGCAGCTAATGTTTGTATGTGGGTGAAGTTTTGAACAAACTGATTCTGTCAGCCCCTTCACACCATGCAAGATGCCGCTTGGACCTTTCTCTGATGTCACATGTGAATGCCTTATTTGTCAAGAGAGTGCTTAAAACCCCTTCAACTCAATTGCATCCTTTTTATGCCTTCCTAAAGAACCATTAAATAAACTGCAAGTTTCAGGAGTTACACTGTTGCAATGTTTATTCTTTTTTGCTTTCATCTCTTTGCCACATCCCCCCCCCCCAGCCTCCTCCAAAGCTTCCCAGTGGAGTCTTCAGTCCAGAATTCCAGGACTTTGTGAACAAGTGGTGAGTTCAGTTCTTGAGCAGCTTATTTTCAGAGGAAATGTTTTTTAAGTGTGTTTTTCAAAGTCTGTTTTGAGTACACTAGTAAATAAAAAGTATGGCTTTGCTTTTTGGAAAGGATCCTAAGCAGACGGGGTCAAAATGCTTCTGGGTCTCCCAAATGCCAGTCCTCTTTCCCCTTAATTTAACATGGGTGGGGAACCTCTGGCTGTAGGCCTAATGAGGCCCTCCCAAGACCCACCCACATTTGACCCATGAGGCCATTTTTGCCAAACCATACCCCCCTGCCACCGTATATGACATCAGCTTTTGGACCAGTAAAGGCAGGGCATGGACAAAAAGGACTTAGGCAATGCCTGTATTCAGCTGTGGCTGCAAAGCACTTTGCGCCATGTTTCCCAAGCGCTGGCTATCAGCTGATTGTTGCTGCTTGGGTAGAGCTGCACACAGAACCTAGCGCTAGCAGTCAGCTGATTGTCGGCAGAAGGGAAATGCTGTACATACTTCTTTCCCCTCACGGTTTGGTTTCCAGCAGTGTGGCAAAAACAGGTCATTTGACTCCCAGTTGTCAAGCCTGGCCTGTGGGTGTGTGAAAGATCTGCTCCACTGGTCAGGATCCAGTTCCCCACCCCAGATTCAGCCCACAGCACAAGCCAGGGTGAAGTTCTCTTGCACAAGCCCTGTTGAAATATTCAGGAGCCACACAAGAGTTGTCATTCGGTGCCGTATCACCATCTAAAGCCGGCCAAATGGTTAGCAATGATTGGCATTGTCCGTTCTGCGATGCAGAGTGTATTGAAGTGGCAAGAGGAGTATGACACTCTTTCCTTTTATGCAGCTTGGTCAAGAATCCAGCAGAGAGGGCAGATCTGAAGCAGCTGGTGGTGAGTGGAAACTCCTTTCTCTGCTAACAGTATTCTGGGGCTTTCCAAGATGCCTTCTGCCAGCTTTTGATATCTGGAGGCTGGATAAAAGTCACGGTCTTAGGGAAGCTGGTATAAAAAGAGTCCCCTCTGGCCTCTACCCGTGCAATGAAAATACATTTTGCTGCCTTAATCTGCTCCATGCTAATTATGTAACAACCCCCATGGAAGCCTCAAAGTTGGGCTTTCTTTGTTGTAACCCCCCCCCCCTTTTGCATCCTCTAGGTCCACACATTCATAAAGAGATCAGAAGCCGAGGAAGTGGATTTTGCAGGCTGGCTGTGTGCCACCATAGGCCTTAACCAGCCTAGCACCCCGACCCATGTGGGAGGAGTCTGAATTTGGAGTCTCCAGGGCAAACAACACACCAAGAGCTCCTGCGGCCGATTCCTTCTGCTCCTGCTCTTCCCGCGCCACCTTCATTCCAAGTGGAGTCTGACCAGGACTTCCCCCTGCAAGACCCACTGAAAGCAAACTGGAATGGCGCCTGGTGGATTTGTGTTCCAAGCTACTTCCTGTTCCAACTGTTTAAAGCTGTTTTGGTCCTGTTTCTCAGAGCTTCTGTCTACTAAAAAAGAAGTCTATTCCCCAGCCCATAAACTTCCCCTTTAAAAGTGTCTCCCTAATTTTAGCATGTGCCAAATTCTCCCCCCCACTCCCCGTCTCTTTTATTTCCTCTTTAGGGTTCTAAATTAACAGCTGTTGTGTTTGATTCCTTATTTGTTAACTGACCAAACATGTGATGCTTTAAGTGATAGCGATATGGCAAATTTGGCACTGGATGTTGGGATATCCTTTCAACAAGTAGGAAATCCTGCTGGAGCTGCTTCCTTCTCACCTCTGCTGGGTTGTTTTGACCGTGAGCCTTTTGTGACTTTGGTGGTACTTTCCCCCAAGCCTTGCTTAGCCAGTGTTGCGGGCAGAACAGTTCAGAGATGCCCCAAGTCCAGCCTCCCCTGAAGCATGTCTTTGCTGCTGCTAATCTGAGATTGAAGTTATGAATAATGGCTCTGATATTTTGGTTTGTATAACAGACTCTTGGTAAATGTGAGTAGGACCCCGTGCCGTAGACTGCCGCCACCCTCCCCCAGGTCAACACATAGAAATCTGTTGGCACTTCTATTTATTTTTAAGTGTCTTGTTGCATATGTTTGGGATTTGCTTAGTGGTATACATCTGTCCCCTTCCGGTTAATTTGGTACAGGCAGCTGCCCATTTATGCACATTCAGTATGTGTGAGACCAAACCTGGAAGTGACCTGGAAATGTCCTAAAGACACCACTGAAACATCATTTAAAAAGGGCAGAACGGTGTTTGTGGGCTTTTTCAGTTTCGATTATGCGCAATTTCACTGATGCGCACGGTGCCTCGGAACATAACCCCCGTGTAAATGGGGGGGCTGCCTGTATCTGTTTTTTGAGAACAGGTGATGAAAGAACCATTTCTCTCAGCCAGAATCAAAGACTTTTTGAAGAATGAGTAATAAATGATGATGATAATAATAATACACATCAGAATGGTTTCCCTTCTAGGTCAGCTGATGTTTGATATGACAAATTGTGCATACTTAAGTGTTTGAAAATTCTTTTAATCATTTTTATTATTTCAGGTGTTTCATCTTACACTAATAAATGTCATGAAATTACTTCAGGGAGTGGGTTATTAGTTGTGGTTCGTTGGTATCAAGACGGATTCAAGGCGTTTGGGCAAAGGGCGGGGGAGGAGAGGTTTGCTACTCCAATGCTGCCCTTTGAGATCTGCATACCCTCCTCCTCCTGGGCACATTGTCACGCATTCAATTTGTAGATTTCCTTCCATTCTTCCTCGTGGCACATCAAGCTAACCTCTTCAGCACATAGCTAAGCGATAGAATTCACTACCGCAAGATGTAGCAATCACCACTGACTTGGGTGGCTTGAAAAGAGGATTAGACAAATTCATGTAGGATAAGGCTATCAATGTCTTATCAGCCACAATGGTAATATATTACAACTCCCAGTATCCGTGCATGCCAGTGACTAGCAATTGCAAGCGGGGAGAGTGGGGCAATTTATAAAGCTACACACCCACTCACCCGACTATTAGTTGGGAGTATATGTGCTGCTTGCAGTTGTTCACTCCACCTCAAAGCCTGTGACAGATAAGGAGACCCCCCCCCCCCAGCTATTTGCACACATCTGTATGGTCATACATCTGGGTTTAGCCCCACTCCCTTGGGTGATGTTCAGCTATTACACCGTAAACCAGCACATGTGAAATCCTGACACTGGATCACAGACACATGAAACAGAGAACCAAAACCCCTCAGGCCCCTCACTGGTCTTGCCTAAGCCCACTTTTTTGCCTGCACCTGGGAAGAGGAAGAGCAGGGGAAAGCACCTGGGGCTGAAAAGGACTTAGAAGAAAAACATCCAGGAGCACAACCAGCTTCACTTCCCTAAGAGGAAGCAGCACTGCTGGGTTGACAGGTAGGAAGAATCAGCTTCTTCTGCCATAGCAGCACAGAGCTAAGGGAGGCTAGAAAGAGAAGCACTTCAGCTCTGAGGACCAGCAGCCACTGCAGGCACTCAGCACCCTTGATCACAAGTACAGCACTTGTTTCCAGCAGGACCTATCTTAAAAACCCTTAGGTAGAAGCCCAAGGTATTTTAGACACACTCCAGAAGATGGGCTTGTTGCAATCAAGCCTGTGGTAGCTAAACTAAGCAGTAAGGGGGAGGGATACTTGGGCACCTCATTCAAGGCAAGAAACCCCTGATTTTAGGACGATCAACAGACTCCTCTCTATTTTGTACACAAATATGATCCGCTGACTTTTGCTGAAGGGAACACCGTTCCATGTGCCCACTTCAGAAGTAAAAGTTCCTGTCTCAAAATGTTCCCCATTATTACTTGTAGACAATACATAAAATGTTCAAAGTTTCATACCATGGGTTGGAATCAAAGGAAATTGTTGCTTTTTGTGAATGCCACAGCAAATGCTACATGCAAGAAAAGTCCCAAAGTACCGTTTCCGTTTGTAGTATTTGAGGTTGGATAGTGCCATTGGCTTAGACTTGATGCTTTTTCATCTTATTTTCACCAGCAGCAGGTGCTGCCAAGGGTAGATTATTGCTTTGGGAGGAGTTGCGTGTTGGACTTTTCCCAAATGCTACTTGGCTCAAAGAGTGTGTTTGTGTTTAAAAGGTATCATGCTACATAGTGATGCATCAACACTGCATTCTCCCAACACCCACCACAGTTCATCACCACCTCTGGAAGCCTTTGGGAAACCCAGATGCACTTGTGAATACTGTTTGGTCTCTGTAGCACCAAGCAAAGTCCAATGAACTAAATTGCTTGAATGGTGGTGGACAGGGAGGTTCCTGAGTTTGGGAGGAAAAGGCTGTCAGGCTGCTGCTCCACTTCATGAATCGGATTCCTCCTCCTCTTCCTCCTCCTCCTCTTCCTCTTCACTGACATGCATTTGCAACTGCAATTTAGTTTGATTGATAGCAGCTTCGTTGTCCATCTGTCCCGTGAGCATGCATAAAATAAAAAACCCAGTTACTTTGGGACAAAGAACACAAACCAGAAGCGCCCTTCTATTTGAGAGATGCAACAACATGCATAAACACCCCCAAATACATCTTTCCAGTTTACTTGCAGGGTTGCCAAAGCTCATAGGTTCCTGCTTGGCTGTTTCGATTTATGGAACAGACACTGGTGCCACAAAACTCTCGTTCCACACTTGTTTTGTGTGGCAGCAATGACTACCTTTGACTCCCTGGGGTGGCCAGGGGATGGCAGAAACTGAAAAGGGACAGTTCTTTAAAGAAAATGACATGTTTTTCCTGCCTCTCTCCTGGTGCCATCCCCACCCCCCACTCTTAGCGTGTCAGCAATGCTACGGGGACCATTCAGCTGGCTCAAATCCATTTTGGCACAGGAGGCAGCCTCCTTTCCAGGCAGGGGGAAATAAACACTAAAAGGATTAGCGGATGGTATGTTGCACCTCCTCACCAGCATTCGATCAGGGCCAGTTGTCTCTCTTGGCAACCTGACACTGCCTTCCTCCCAAAAGAGAACAGCGGGGAGCGGGAACTTACATTCTGATGTTCCTCCATCTCGGTGTCGGGAGGTACGGTCATTTTTCCTTCCCTGGCGCTGATCATGGACTGAAGGGCCAACTCTTCCACCTAGAAACGTTTTAAAGAACAGTTAAAGCAGCACAGCCAAAATATTAAAACTGATAAGTTCACCCTTCGGCAATCTGGTGCTCTCTCCAGCTGGCACCAATAGAAGTTGGGAGTCCAAAACATCTGGAGGGCACCAGGATGGCAAAGTCTGTTCTCGTTCACCACCCAATGTCAGGGGAAAATAGCATGATGCTGGTGACATAGCTCAGTCGGTAGAGCATGAGACTCCTAAACTCAGGGTTGTGGGTTCAAACCACACATTAGCCAAAAGATTCCTGCATTGCAGGGGGTTGAACTAGATGGCCCTCGTGGTCCCTTCCAACTCTACAAATCTATGATATTCTATGAACACCAAAATTCAAATCCTCTAAGCTCTCGGGAGTGTAAAAAGCTGCCTTACACCAAGTCAGATCATTGGTCCACCTACCTCAGTATTGCCTACACGGAATGGCAGCGGCTCTCCAGAATTTCAGGTAAGGAGTCTTTCCCAGCTGTACCTGGAACCTTCTGCATGCAAAGCAGATGTTCTACCAGTGAGCTACAGCCCATTTCCCTGTGGGTAAATTACGCAATTCCCCACCCCAATAAAAAGCAACTTGGCTGGATTCACTAGAAGGCAGGATTGTCAAGAAACAGCAGAACAAGAAGCAGCTTACAGCAAACATATTCAGGTGCACAGAATTAGTTAGTCCTGCTCTTTTGAATATAAAGTCATGTTGACATGTTAGAATGAAGAACAGAAGTAGTGGATTACAGCAGGTGGAGGAGAAAGAGCTCGAACAGGAACGAACTGAGATAACAGGAAGACAGGTAGCTGTAAACAAAATTAAGATTCCCACTTCAAAAGCATTCGAGTTTCATTTATTTTTTTTAAAAGGTCCACAGGGATGGATGTGGAGACAGCATTGCCCAGATTTACAAAATTACCACATCACAAGGATTAGAAATTTAGGGCCGTAGAATTGTAGTGTTTAAAAATAATTACTTTTAAAAGAAAGCTGAATTCCATGCTTGCGAGGCACACTTAACAGGCACATGGAATGAAGCCAGCTCTGTCGGTGCCAAAACAATGGCGAGCAAGCATCAGCATAGCATCTAGCACTCTGCACATGCCAGGAAGCTTAAGCTCTAATCTCTTCCGGAAAGTGCATTCCCTAGCTTTCTATTTATAACACTGCCGTGTGTGTGTGTGTGTGTTTTGTTGTTGTTGTTTTTTCCCTTCTCCAAACCAGAGCCTTAGCACCCAGCTGAAAGCTGTACTAATGCTCCCAAAACCTTGTGGCATTTAAAGCAAAACACTGCAAACAACCCCTCTGGTGCAACACTGGCCGAGCCCTTTTATAGATAGAGGTTGCAGAAGAGGAAGCAAACTGCTTGGTCTATGGAGAAATTGCACCTTTGAATAAGCACTCTTCATCTGACCTTTCTTTGGAAGATCGAGGAAAAGCTCAAGGGGCTTAAAAGACTACACCAGGTTTGGGGAAACCTGTAGCCCTCCAGCTGCTGTTGGACTACAACTCCCATCAGCCCTGGCTAGCATGGCCAATAGCCAGGAGTCTCTCTCAGTCCTACCTGGAGATACTGGGGATTGAACCTGAATGCAGAATTCTACCACAAAGCTATGGCCCTCCCTCCCCAGGAACATCTGGAGAGTCAAAGCTTCCTGGGCTACGCACACAAAGCTGTGTGTTCAGAGCTTTGAGGGAAGCTGTGATCCAAGTTCCTCCTATCTTTTGATGTTAGGTTGGTTACTGTAAGGAGCAAGGCTGCCTAATTTACAGCAACTTTCTTATAGGATTTCTTCTTTGGGGGAGCTTCAAGATGAATATTACTGTTTTTCTTTCTTCCCCCACCCCCTGCCCTCTTGGGGCTCTTTGAGAGACTGAAAGACAGGATATAAACATGTAAATGTCTAAATTATTATGTATGCCAATACAGGTTTCTGATATGGCTGTTATTTTTTCATATTGGGTGATCTCCAGTTGAGTCAGGCTAAGTGAGGTCTGCTGTGAACAGGTGTAATGTTGGATAGGACCCATTCAAATGCCAATATTGCCTAGCAAGTCATATTGAGCAATATGGGAATTTTCTTTGAAGAGTGAGCTTCAGGTGGGAGAGAGAATGAGTGACATTCAATGTGAGCTGTACACAAAATAGATCCACAGAAATCAGTGAACCTAAGGAACTCAAGTTCATTCATTTCAATGGGTCTACTCTTGAGTATGACAAAAAGGAATTGTTGCAGGAAGAGGATGGATAGTGCACAAGAGCTGAGGAGAAGGCAGGCCTAAGGGCTCTATTGAAATGAGGGAAAAATAGAGGCCTACTATTGTGAAAACAGCTGAGGAGAAGAGAAGAGGAAGGAAAAGGTTTGATTCTTAAGTCACATCCACACTGTACATTTCAAGCACATGACTTCTCCCAAATAATCTTGGGAACTATATTTTAAGGGCACTAGGAATTGTAGCTCTGTAAATTCCCATGATTCTTTGGGGGAAGCCATGTACCTGAAATGTATGGTGTGGATATTCCCTTATTTGCATAAACACATGCATGTTGCAGAGGCAAATGAGAACATCCAGGAACATAAAATGGACCCATATAAAAACAAATAAAGAGCCCTCCTATGTTAGCCCAAGAACCTCCACCTAACCCAGCATATGCCAATTTGGTGCCCTCCAGTTGTGTAGACGGCAACTTTCTCAAGCATGGGATCCTCTGTGACATAGGAGGCTGCCTTATATAGAACCAGGCGCTGGGCCTCTCCAGCTCAGTACTATACTGTCTAGCCTAGGGATGGAGAACTGCAACCTTCCAGCTGACATCAGCCTTCACCTCACACCATCCCTGACCATCGGCCACAATGGCTGGGGCTAATGGGGACATCCAACATCTGGGAGGACTACATATTCCCCACCCCGGACCTGAAATAATTCCAGTAAGATGCATAATAAAATCTAATATATTTTCCACCCAAAAGGAAAGCAGTGCCTAACCTGGTGATAACCAAATGAGCATTGTTAAGGAGGGAGCTGCAGCTCAAGATAGGAAAAGAGGTGTTAAGGGAACACCTAGCTACATTAAATTTCCGGGACCTGATGGGCTGCACCCAAGGGTAATAAAGGACGCTGCAAGGCAGATCCTCTACCACGGCGCTGACCCGTTGCAACCAAAGCCTGGGTTCTGCCTGCAAACCCACAGCCGTGGTCCCCAAATAAGCCTCATTTTGCATGGGGGGGGGGGTCAAAAAACCCACCGCCATGAGCTCGCTGACAGCACGTCCCTTCACCCCTGCTGACGGGCTGCACTCGCCAGACGTTTGCACCAAGCGCAACTCAAACACGGGTTGAGGGAACGCGTGCACACGTGCACCTGCAGACGCACACACCCAACGGCCTAAATTGCATATGCAAATGAACCCCCTTCCCCACCCCATCCATAGAGACGGGCCCAGAAAGCCTCTCCCCCCTATTCTTTCAAACCGCCCCCCCCCCCGCGGACCTTGAGCCGGTTGAGCTGATCGTGCAGTGCCGCCTTGACCCGCAGCAGCGTCTCCTCCTCCTTGCGCAGCTCCTGCAGGCGGCTCAGCATCCTGCTTCTGCTGCCGCCGCCGCCACCACTTCAGGTCGCGTGGAGTGATGACGCTACCTTTGTTGCGGCCGCTCACCTACCCGGAAGGAGGCAGCGCCATCTTGCTTGAGGGCGGAAGTGCTCAAAGTTCCGCCGGATGGCTGGCGCGGCAATCCTTTTCGCCGACCCCTTTCTATTGGCCGCTCCGCTTTCCGACAGAAAAGGGAGGCCCGCCTACGGGATCTCCCATTCTGCAGTTCGGGGAGGGCACGGGCAGGGAGTCACGGCTGCTTCTACTTTAGCGGACCGGTTTACCCATTGCAGCGGCCTATTTTCTCATTTCAAAGGGAAGCGAGGGAAAGAAATTTCTTTTCTGGATCCTCTCCTGCATCAGGATGAGAGGTAACGCATAACGGAAGAGATTTAGCTAGAACGTTTCCAATTCTGCTATCCTCTTTGTTGTATTTAAAATAGCAAACCTGCAGTTGTAGTAGCCCTTATGTAGATCAGGGTCTGCTAGTGGGGTAGAAGAGCTGAATATACCGCATTTTTCACTCTATAGGGCGCACCGGCCCATAGGGCGCACCTAGTTTTTTTGGAGGGGGGTGAAATAAAGGGGGAAAAAAAATTTTCCCCAGGCGCGGGGCTGGGGCAAGGGAAGCCCGAGCTTCCCCCGACCCCAGAACAGGCTGCTATCCGCAAGCCTTGGGAGCCCAGCGGGAGTTCCCGCTGGGCTCCCAAGGCTTGCAGATAGCTTCCTGAAGCCTGGAGAGGGAGAGGTCAGTGCACACCGACCGCTCTCGCTCTCCAGGCTTCAGCAAAAGCCTGCATTCGCCCCATAGGACGCACACTTATTTCCCCTTCATTTTTGGAGGGGAAAAAGTGCATCCTATAGGGCGAAAAATACGGTATTACCAATTTATTTCACATCTGGCAACCAATGTGCCCCTTTGGTTTCAGATAGTACTTGGATAGTCTAAAAATCCCGGCACAATTTTTCATGCCCCTCTAGTGGCTATGGTGGTTTTTACCAGATGGAATGTATTTAGTGTATACTCAATTCTGACCAAACTACACCTCGATGCCAGATGTGAAATATATTGGCATTATTTTCAGCTCTCCTACCCCACTGCACCACCTCCATTCTGCTGTAGCCACAAGTTTCCATAGTTGAGCACGGCCTCTTGGCTTAAGGTACAGGCGTGCTTTTGCTGGGACTGCATAGCTACCCTTCTGCACTTTCTAAGCAGCAGTACAAAAGATTGGGCATGTCAGAAGTTGCAAACTGAACCTCAACCAGAAAAAAATCCCACAACTGGCTGAGTGTTTAACTACTTTGTGTATTCCTTCATATTTACTATTGGTACTATTTCTATAGCAATGACCTCTCCTGACTTAACTTTAAAAAGGATTTATAGGCCATCCTTCCATTCTATATATTCAGTGGTCAGGGGCTATCTACAATTATTCCCAGAACATGCAGAATCAAAACTGCATGTCAACTGCAACCCGCTCTGCATCATGTACATAAGAGGAAATCTGATGCAGAATCAGCAACTTTGAAAGTCTTTAGTCAAGTGTTTTGTGATATCACATTAACTGCAAGTTGTATTTCCACTTATGCCCATTTAAATGCCCTTTTCAATATTTTATCCCTAGAACTCCCTCCAATGCCCATTCCACATTACTGATGAAAGTTTTAATGAGTTTGCATCCTAATTAAATCCATCACCTCAAAACTTCCATCTCTCCTTCCCCTCTAATTTTGTTCCGACTCCAAACTCTATCTGTTATAACTTGGTTTTGTGTGTCAGAATTCTTCTGAAGAGTAACTCACAAGTCCTATCACTCCACTTCAGAGTAGTTTATGGGGTACTATAAATAACATGGTATCCAAAAAAAAAAGTTTTGATATGTCTTTATAACACATGCAAATAATCTTAGGTCTCTGGCTAAACCATTCCATAAAAATGTATTTACTGGCTCCTGAATTTCCATTCCATTCTTTCAGGACTGAAGGGCATCAGTGCAAATGATTAGTAAAGACAGCACTCTGGATAGATTTGTTTTTTATTAACTGTAATCCACAGTACAGCCCTTTTCAGCACTGAAGCAGAGAAGTGCCAATGCTTGTCTTATTTATGCTGCAGTTTCCTTTTTTTTAGCTGCAGTTTCCGTCTTTTTAGCTGCAGTTTCCTTCTTTTTAGCTGCAATTTCTGTCTTTTTAGCTGCAGCTGCAGCCTCAACCTTTGCTTTGCCCTTTGCTGCTTTCTCTTCTCTGAGCTTGTGCTGTAGGGAAAAATTAAGATGGTTATACTCCGCAGTGCTTTGAAAACAGGAAATCTAATTTCAATCCAATTTTTACCCCACTTACATTCTTAGCATGGCGCAAAATGGTGTTGCGTCTCATAGTCTTGGCATATGGATTCAGTTTAATCATAACTCTCAAATTCTTCAGTGGATTCTTCTTAAGAACTCTGCGGTGAATCTTTTTCCTGCAGAAGGTGGTTGGATGAGTACATAGCCCTTTTATTTATAGCCTAGTCATCACCATCATGCAGTGCAGATGGGTTAGATTATATACAGCTCAATAACAACAACAACAACAAAAAGAAGAAGGGGAAAAAAAGGAATTCCTAAGCTCTGTTAGGATGCCAAACACAGATACTAGGGAGAGAATCTGTGTGCAACTAGAAAAATACTGCTACACAATATGACAGAAATTCAAGATTCAAATCTAAAATTCCCACTTGAAGCTTCATTTCCCCTTATCTGTGTTCCAGAAAACATCCAGTGTATCTCACTTATAGCACTACTTAAGGACTACTATTTTAAGTTGCAAATTTAAAACAAACACTAACTTTGGTGCACGGAGGGCCTTCTGGATCTCTGGGCTTTTCAAGATTCTTCCAAGATCTGTATTGGTCATCTTGTGCATTGGCAGGCTGCATTTAAATACAGGCATGTTACAGTTTTAGCACTGAACTCTCACACACAAATACATTTCATCTCCTTTTAGTTACTGATGATAGATATTACAAGTATTTACATGAGCACCCTTCCATTTGTCATTAAGTAGGCCTGGGCAGAATTCCAAATGGCAGAGTACAAAATGTGACAATTTCTCATTCAAATAGGGCAACCTCAGTCACGCACAACCATGCTTCTACCGTCCCCTGCCCCAACTGGGATTTGAACCCATTTCCACTATTTCCTACAGCCCTTCCTCACCCAAGCCAATGCCTTGGAGAAGTGGGAGCCATCCACTGTCTGCCACCCTCTCCTCCTTGATAAGGTGTTTTTCGGCCTGAAAAGGAGGCATTAAGGAGGAATGGCAACTATTATGGGATTTTCCAGTGAGCATACCGAACAGTCACCAAGCCCACTACAATACCTGAAACTCCCAATTTATTTGTAGGGCAATTAACACTTCTAACCACTAGTGAGGCTAAGCAAACCCAACCAGAACCTAAAAACAAGCTTACTTGTAGTTACTCTTCAGGGTGGCTGGCTTACGCCAGGTGCCATACAAGTCATCCAACTTGCGGAAAGCACTTTCAGTCCAAATGCAGAAACGTCCAACATGGCCACCAGGAGCAAGTCTTAAAAGGTTCAACTTGTTGACATCAAGAAGGGTAATCCCTGTTAGATAAGAGCACAGTGTACGTATTTTAAGTACACATGTTCACTATTCTCATTAATGAATTGTTTTCTTACTGCCTAGAAGATAAAAGGGAACACGATGCGGCTCTTAACTATATTCCCACCTACACATTCACCCCAATCTGGGTATTTAGTCAGAACCTCCACCAAATCATGTGTTTCATAAACACGGACCAATGAAGTGGAATATCATCATTTTTTACACCCCTCCAGCCTACAACCTCCCTCATGCATCTTGCATAGTAATTCAAAAGCTACCTGGGATGTTCCTGAAAGCTTTTATGATGCCATTGTCCTCGTTGTAAATAATGCAGGGTCCCCTGCGCTGGATGCGACGGCGGTTCCTCATTTTTCCCTTGCCTGCACGCATACGCTGGGAGGCATAGACCTGGGTGGAAACAAACATTTTGTGTGAAAACCAAGTAACCACTTTCAGGGTTAACAACTGTGCTTCTGCAACTCAGAACTTCACAATCATCAGTGTTCATCTGAAACACGGACCAGTGAAAAATTCATCATTTTGCAGAAGCAACAGTAATCAGATTGCTGAATGCTTTTATCTATATGAAGCTTTATATATATATATATATATATATATATATATATACACACACACACACAGTTCTTGGATTAGTTAAACACACACACACTCCTCTACCACCCCTGATTTTTGCAGTCAACACTCAGCACACCTTTTTGATATCGTTCCAGGCCTTCAGCTTCTTAAGCAGTAGAACAGCTTCCTTTGTTTTCTTGTAGCCCTCGACTTTGTCTTCAACCACCAGAGGAAGTTCTGGAATCTCCTCAATGCGATGGCCTGTTAAGATAGCACATTTTAGATTTTAGTGCACACTGACTACAATGGCAAATAAACAACCAGCACCACTAAATGTCTGGGTTCATTAATGAACACCAGGATAGCAAAAAACCTGCACTCTAAGCCTGTTCACCTGAAAACCCACTTATAACACCCCAATGTCTCTGGAAGTACTCTAAACTGTCCTCCAGACTCATCAGTCACCTTCTATTCCCAGGGTGGTTAAACTGCAAAAGTTGTTGGACTACAAGTCATCATTCCTGACCACTGGCCGTGTTGGCTGAGGCCGACTGGAGTTGGTGGTCTGCAACATCTGGAGTTACATGCTCTGTAAAAGGTGCTCTGCTTCCTATAAACGTGGGCTAGAAACTGTCCCACAATTACAACTATGTCACATTTAATAAGTACATTAATGGCCCTACATAAAACAACATACTTGCCTTTGGACAGAACAAGTGCCGGAAGGGATGAAGCTGCCAGAGCAGAGCAGATGGCATAGCGCTTCTGAGGTACGTTCACCCTACGATGCCAGCGTCGCCAAGTCTTGGTTGGGGCAAACATGCGACCTCCACGACACATCTATTTGTCAAGTGTAAAGGATGGAACCAAAATATATTCTTGTGGAAGATCCACCCCCTCTTTCAGTCTTGCTCAGAGTTAGCTGATCATCAACCATCTGTACCAGCCTGATGACAGCAGGCAACTGTCACTGTATACAGAGTAAGGCGCAAATTACGACATCATGGCAAGTACGATCCCTCTATTCCTAACTAGTTTCTAGACACACAATACATTCTATCACAATGCTGTTAATAAATCATTATATTTCAATTGATTAGCTTTGCTTTTGAGGACATAATCAGAAAGGGCAGCCAGAGTCAAGGATACATTGCCAAAAGCACCCTGGCCAGATCGATGAGTTCCACCTCCACGAACCCTTGGGATACGAGCAACAGCTCTTCCAGTACCCCAAGATTCAGCACTGGTCTGATGACCTGAAAAGAAAAGAAGCATGACATTAAATAATTACTGATCACCATGTTCTATGTCATTTTCCTGAAATTGTTAACAGCCAACATCAGAACTTCCACTGATATCACAGAGCTCAAAAACACGGACCAATGAAGTGGAATTTCATCATTTCAGCAAGGTATATATTTATTTTTATGCCATATGGATGACTTTTAAAACTGACTTGAAGTAACAAGCCAAGACTTTTATTCAGTCAGGTTTTCAGAAATTATATCCAAAAAGCTTTTTTAAAAAATAAGATGTGTATGTTAAATTTTCAATCCCCAGTGGTATTGGTACAACTCTTACCTGCAAGCTCGCTGACAGCATATGGTTGCCTGTTGTTTTTCCGCAAGTTGGTATGAACGAAGTTCACAATATCTGGACGAATTGGAGCTTTGAACACAGCAGGCATAGTGACATTTTTACCCGAAACTTCCCCCTTTTCGGAATATACCGAAACCAAAGGACGAGTACAAGCCTGGGGATGGGGAGAGAAGCAAATTCTCAAATACAAGCAACTGGTGTTATTGCAGTTCAGCGACAGCACAAATATTGCTCAGTTTCAGAAAGTCGTCAGCTCAACGGCAACAGCAAGTGGACAGCAGGCTACTGCCCCTGAAGACCGGATAGGACGCAAATTACAACATCACAGCAATATGTGCACTCACGCAATGTAATGCATTCTTGCACCTAGCATAAAAATGCTTGTTATGTTAAATAAAGAATGAACATACAAGTATTTTGGCTTATTTTTTAGACTCTCAGATGTCAGGGATTGAGAACCTGCAGCCCTTTATATCGTCCATACAATGCAATTCCTGTCCACTACTCAGGTCTTCTACTGGACTGCCATGAAACTGTTGGATCTGCTGACCACTTAAGCAAGCAAGTTATAGAAGACACTGTCTGTAGGCAACTTTCCTCCACATTCCAAGTACGTATACTACTTTGAACAAACAAAAGTCAAGCTGCCATGGATCATCTTGTTTTCTCATCTGATTTTTAAAGGTTATTTATGATATAATCATTTTGTAGTTTTAGACTATTTGTGGTTTGTTTTTAATCTTTTTAAAAAGTTTTCTATTATAATTTCAGCATCCAGTTTCCCTCAGTTGCCAAATGCATCTCTGAAAGCCTGACAAACAAGGTTAAAAAACAGCTACTGCACTTTTTATCCTGCCCTGCCACATGCAACTGGTATTCAGAGGCATATTCTGTCTGAACATGTTCAATTTAGTCATCAAGAATATAGGTATTTAACACACAGCATTGATAAGCCCATTTTGCATGAATTAATCTAACTCTTTTAGCCTCTAATAGGTAATGTAGAGCAGCAGCAAAGAGACTGAACTATGGAGTCCTGGTGCAAATCTTGTTTCTGCTCTCAACTCACTAAGTAGTCTTAGGAAAGCTGCAACACTCTCAACATCAGCTGAACTTGGAAGCTCTATACTATTGTTGCTATTAACCATTTTAATATTTACATCATTGTAAGTTACGTGTATGGTTTCTAGACATTATGAGGCCAATGGGAAAGTTAGAAAAATGGAAAGGTTTTGGGAAAACTGGAACATAGGCAATACTTATTTTACTGTTTCAACTACAATGTGTCATATGTAACTCAGTGCAATTAATTTTATATGCTGTCTGACATATTTATAATGAAAGCATGTAGCAATTCTATGCATATTTATTGGATTTAGTGCAGTTTACTCACAGGTAAGCACATATAGAATGAAAGCCCAAGTATACACATGCTGGCTTGGTAAATGCAAATTTCCAGCAAAATACTCAGGGTCTTAACGGAAACGTGCTGCACTCTATCCTACAAGCATAGGATAACTTATCTGAAAAACGGGTGGTGGTGGTTGTAAATTGATATAAAACCCAGAAATTTCAGAGTTAAAAAAATGCATTACTGAAACAGTCCTCTCACGAAGACCTTTGGGGAGCTCAGAAGCATCTTGGGACTAGAAATACTGTATATATGTCTACAGCAGACGGGAGGGGGCGGAATGTGCCCCTCTCCAGTTACTGCTGGGCCCCAAATCCCAGCCAATGTGGTGAATGGTCAGGACTCCAGCACGACCCTCTTCTGCTGCTGCAGACCCGCCTTGCCGCGCATCTTTAAGCGATGAAGGCCACGTCTCTTGCACTCGGGTACTGATCGCGAGTTTTCCGCTGTGGGAACAGGATGCCGGAATAGGCCGGCCACTGACTCTTCCCTTGTGTGACTTAAAATTAAAGTCACTCAATCCAATGAGCGGTGGATGGGAGAGAGGGAAAAACGAGGAGCCAAGGGGGGGGGGGATTTCCCTTCCAGGCCTCCGCATCCCCGGCGCTATCGGCTCCAGGCTGCGTCCCTCTTTCCTAGCTAAAGGCCCTCCCTCAGGTCGCGGTCGGTGCAAGCGGGGAGGAAGACAAGCGAGCCAGGCAGCCGCAGGAGCGGGCACTGGGCCTGCCCTCCCGAGTCAGCCAGGCCTCCACGCGGCGGCTTCTCCGCTCCAAAATGGCGCCCGGCCGGCCTGTAACGCCGCTTCTCCCCTCCGCACCGCCCGGCTTATTCCCATTCTCCTTCTCTTCCTCCTCCTTTCCGCCCGCCATGGCGGCCTCCCCGCGACCACTCTGCCTCCCCAGCCTCACCTCCGGCAGAGCCCCCGGCCCCTTCCCTGCTCACCATGATGGCGACTAGCGGAGGAGCCCCTCACGCTGGCTTCTCTCACCAACTCGGCCCTGGCCGGAAAAGGAAGGACTGCTCGCGTCCGCTCCTCTTTTGCTTCTTGCGCAGCTTTCCCTCACAGCTCCGCCCTCCTTCCCCTCCCCCCCCCCCCCGCCCAGCGGATTGAACTCTCGGCGCCCTCTTTTTTCTTCCCTGGGCGTAAATCTCCTCGCTGCCGCTTTCTTTGATGAAAACTGAGGAAAGAGCGCCTTCGCTTCCCTTTCTTTGCATGAGTTCGCCTCAGAAATGCTAGGGATTATTTTAGTGTGTGCGGGCGGCGGCGGAGTGGAAACCTCCTCACTTCGGCGGAGGGATTCCTACCGGAGACTTGTCCGAGGCCGATTTGTAAGGAAGAAGTTCTGGCGCGCAGTTCGTTTGTCGCTCGAGTGAAAGGAAGCGGCGGGGGCTGCTGCGCTTTTACGGGAGTGGCCCGAGAGAACCGGCGATGGGCTCCCAGCAGAGGCAGGAGTCGCTCCTTCGGTTCCACAGCCTCCTCCTGCGGTGAGTGTTTTCCTCTCCACACCTTTTTCCTTTGACTTCTCTCTCCCCCATCTGCCCCTCATGACACGCTGTAAGTGTCTTGAGGGCGGGAGGTGCCTTCGCCACTTACCTTCACGACAACCCTGCAAGGTAGGGCTGCTGCAGAGTAATAGTTTTCAGCACAAGGAACGCGTGGTGATCTTGTTGTTGTTTAGTCGTGTCCGACTCTTCGTGACCCCATGGACCAGAGCACGCCAGGCACTCCTGCCTTCCACTGCCTCCCGCAGCTTGGTCAAACTCATGCTGGTAGCTTTGAGAACACTGTCCAACCATCTCGTCCTCTGTCGTCCCCTTCTCCTTGTGCCCTCCATCTTTCCCAACATCAGGGTCTTTTCCAGGGAGTCAAAGTATTAGAGCCTCAGCTTCAGGATCTGTCCTTCCAGTGAGCACTCAGGGCTGATTTCCTTCAGAATGGAGAGGTTTGATCTTCTTGCAGTCCATGGGACTCTCAAGAGTCTCCTCCAGCACCATAATTCAAAAGCATCGATTTTTCGGCGATCCGCCTTCTTTATGGCCCAGCTCTCACTTCCATACATCACTACTGGGAAAACCATAGCTTTAACTATATGTACCTTTGTTGGCAAGCTGATGTCTCTGCTTTTTAAGATGCTGTCTAGGTTTGTCATTGCTTTTCTCCCAAGAAGCAGGCGTCTTTTAATTTCGTGGCTGCTGTCACCATCTGCAGTGATCATGGAGCCCAAGAAAGTAAAATCTCACTGCCTCCATTTCTTCCCCTTCTATTTGCTAGGAGGTGATGGGACCAGTGGCCATGATCTTTGTTTTTTTGATGCTGAGCTTCAGACCATATTTTGTGCTCTCCTCTTTCACTCTCATTAAAAGGTTCTTTAATTCCTCCTCACTTTCTGCCATCAAGGTTGTGTCATCTGCATATCTGAGGTTGTTGATATTTCTTCTGGGATTCATCCAGCCCAGCCTTTCGCATGATGAATTCTGCATATAAGTTATTATGGGGACACTTTGTCCAGTTGTTGTAATTCACTTTTGCACCATTTGCAAGGAGACAACTATGAAGTCTACTGGCCAACCACAGCCTCTCGCAGGAGCGAGGAGGAAATGAGGAGAAAGAGACCTATGTAATGGGCTTCACCTTGAAAAAAAATTAAAGAATTGTCCAGTAGCACTTTAGAGACCAACTAAGTTTGTTCTGGGTATAAGCTTTCTTGTGCATTCACACTTCTTCAGATATACTGAAGCCAGACCCTTATATATAATGGGAGGGTGGGGTGGGGTTTTTCAAAAAAGGGTAGTAGGAGAGGGGTGGGTGACTCAATGGGTATGGTAAACCCGTTGACGACTACTGAATTTAGTACTACAGGAAAAAGCAAGGGATAGTATGCAGATGACAAAAAAATTAGCTTTAGGATATGTAATGAGACAAGAATCCAGTACGTATCTCTCCTTGGAGGAAAGGTGGGGGTGCAATAAATAATTGAATGTTCTTATGTCATTCTGTGGTGCATTTCTTTGTGTGTGTGTATATTTATTAAGTTTTCTGTTTTACAATTTAAAATATTCATTAAATAACCTTAAAATGTCAATGACTTCCATTCTTCTCTTTCTGTAGTTCAATTTGCATATCATAAATCCCTGTATATTTTACATAAACTAAACCATTCAGTATTCCATTAATACATGCATCAAAACTGTTTATCTTAATGCTGCCAGCGTTTTCAAGTGTGCAGAGTTTCCCCCCATATATTCAATAAACATTTTCCAATCTTCTTTAAACGGATGTTCTTCTTGTTCTCATTCTATATGTTAGGTCCACAAGCTGCGCATATTCCATCAGCTTAAGTTGCCATTCTTCTTTAGTTGAGACCTCGCTCATTTTCCATTTTGGGGCTACTGTGGTGCATTTCTTAATGTCGAATGGTGCAGAAACTTTGGGTTTTAAAAATAATGAAAAATAATGCCCTGGTAATGCATTACTTTTTAAAAATTTGCCTCTTGCAGTTATGGTTGCAAGTTAAATAAGGAACAGGTGAATCTGCTCCAGAGTGCTGGTTTTGGGCCAAGCAATGAGTGAGAATTGGAACCTGGAGCTCTCTGGCTAAAGTCTAGCACTAGGACAAGGGTGGAAGAAGGGCAGGCATGGGCAGGTGTCAAGGCTTTGTCATCGTAATCGCGCACCAAGGATGATACAGTACACTGCTTAATATAAATATAAATGTATCTATTGTATATTGCTACCAGGTCTGCAACTTATCAAATAAGCTTACAGCATTTAATTTTGTTGCAAGTTCCTTCTGTGGAATGGGCCTTCTGGGATACCTGTGACAGTTCCTTGGAACCTGCAGGTGGTTCCCTAGTAATTAACGTCTGGCTCTTTCTACCTCCTGCTTGCCCCTAATTAACCAAGATACAAGGGACAGGTTGGGGTCAGGCCCACAAAGGGATAAGGCTGTGCAAAACAAGCTTGATTCTTAGTCAGTGGGAGCCCACACAATGCTGCCATGAGAACATAGAAGAGCCAGCTGGATCAGGCCAATGACCCATCTAGTCCAACATCCTGGTTTCACAGTGGCCACCCAGATGCCTATGGGGAACCCGCAAGCTGAATATGAGCTCAACAGCAATTCTCAGCAACTGGCATTCAGAGGTGTTCTGTGGAGGTTCTACTGTGAAGAACCTTCAATGGAGGTAAAATGTAGCCATTGTGGCTAGTAGCCATTGGTAGCCTTGTACTCCACAATTTATTCTAATCCTGTTTTAATGCCATCTAGATTGCTGGCCATCACTGCCTCCTGTGGGAGTGAGTTCCATAGTCTAACTGTGCCAAATGCTTCCTTTTATTTTCTCCTGCTGTGGATGGGTGCCATTCTGGCTTAAGGGAAACTGCAAAATGCTGCACTCGCTTGGAGATACTGTTGGCAAGGAGTCTTGTCCTGAACTTTTAGTAACAGCTTGACAGGCAAAAATTAAATGGATGTGAGCATTTTTCTACTGCTGCTTAATTAATGTTTAATGATTGGAGGTGGGAGTGGAATAGCAACCTTAAGACAGATGGTGATTTTAGCAGTATTTGTACAGTTTACTGACAGTGTTACCAGAAGATTATTAGGGTTGGCTTGCAAAATATTTCTGTTGAAGTCTGTTCATTAATTCAGAAAACCAAATACTATAAATTACTTATGTTACAGAGTATATGAGGAAGGAAAAAAGAATATCAACCAAGGACCACTTACCTTTGAGGTAAGAATGTATAATTTCTCCCAAAAACACCCATTGTGTTTTACAACAGTAGATGAAAATGTATAGTTCTGCACTTGTGGGGGTCCTAATTTAGAACTACATTCAGAAAAGGAGGAGGAGGAGAAATCTATGGATTAATCTGATTGACAAACTTTAAAATTGTAGTATTTCTGAATCTGAGAAATTCATATGATTGATTTGAAATGGCAAATCAACTCATGCTATAAGAACAGCTATTGAGTAAATTTCATTCTGTGCCTTGGAAGTTGAGATGTTATAATGAACTCTTAACAGTTTTTTGTAAGGAAAATATAGATCTCTCATTTTTGCCATATCGTAGACCATTATCTCAAGATTTTTGATGTAGCTTTGGTGCTTTTGCCTTAAAGAGATGCTTCCTTGACATTGATCAGCCTAATTTTTAAGTATGTGTATGCTGCTGTGTAGATTAAGGCTGCAATGTAGTTCAGTAGGAGATAACCTTCATCAAATGTGAAAAGTCCAACTCTGGATCACCACAGAAGAAAACTCATGACTCGTGTCACTTCATATAGATTTGCTTCATGTATTGATGCTCTAAGTTAATTATAGCAGATAATGTTCTATTCCTCAAGTGTCATTTAAATGCTTCCCAAAGCTGTGCTGCAGAAATTAAACTGTTTGTTCTTCCAGGCTGATGTGCAAGTCTATTTGATTCAGGAAGGATGTATAAATCCCTTGGAGAGCTTCTGGGACAGGAATGATACAATGTTCATTATGGAGAAAGTAGTATGTTTAGTGTCTTTATTTTAAAACAAACATTGAGCTTGTTTTTGTCTGAGTGGTAATCATTCTAACACAATTGCTTATTCTTATAGAGACCTTGTGAAGAAAGGCAAGAACTGGAAGAGCAGCAGATAGGTGACCCTTCTATTTCTAGGACTTTCCCGAAAGAGAATTCTTCAGCACTTGCTTTACCCCTTCCAAGAGCAAGGTGTGTGAATCCTAATTTTTATATTTTTATTGAAAAGAATGCACTTTCTTAACAACTAACAGAAGACTAATTGTTTATTATGCAGGTCAACTACTGTAATTGAATGTGTAAACTTCTGAGAAATGCTGGAAACAAATGTTTCATGATGGCCTTAGTAGGCAACCACCTGTAACTCCTCTAAGAGGAGCCTATGTTAAATTTGCATGAAGATAATAGCTTTTATTACACGTGAGACATAAATTAGCTTTCTTTGATTTGGGATAGCTTGCTATTGCATGCTGAATTGTAAGATCAAATGATCCAGCCCAGAAGCTAGTGGCTTGGTTTGGATTGTCATATCTCAACTTCTTAAGATGAGATGTGTACTAGACTTCCCCTGTCAACCCCATCCTTATGCTCCCCTTTCTCAATGCAATGTGATAAGCCAGGAAGTCTTCAGTTAATCATCATTTCCAATGATGTCTGAACAAGGTAACTATAATTACATTTCATGGTTTGAAGTTGGTTTAAGATGCTTGCTCATTCTGAATCTGGTAGTCATACCAGTAACTATAGCTTCCCAGTTTGGACATTGCAGGAAACTGCAGTTAATGTAAGATGTGCCACAGCATGCCAGCAAAAAGGAAGAAGGGTTGAGCCAGGAACAGAGCAGATGTTCCTTCCTATCAAGTCAGGCACCTGCAGTTTTGATGTTTCATCACCTGCTGAAAACAGTTCTGCTTCGCTAAGCATTTTGAGAGAATTAATTTGAGTCAGTGTTTATCATTTATTCTGTACTCTGTGGTGTTTTAATGCTTTTATTGTACACCACCGTTGTGTTTTCTTAGGATAGCACGTGCATTTCTTGGTTTATTAAATGAAGAGGTTATCTTCTAAATCAGGCTACTGTGGCATAGAAAGGAATTAAGCATTATCCCCCTCATAATACACTTCTGACAGTTATTGAACATTTCTGATGTCTTTAAGTTTGTTTCCAGGCAGTTGATTTCATTCTACACAATGTCTCAAAATCCAAATATGGCCCACCCCAACATAAACGAGTCAGCACCACTTCCTCCGCTGTGGGTGCGATGTGATCACTCCGACCCCAAACAAACTGTCTGGCTAGGAGCTGAGCCTTTCTGCACTGGAAACAAGATTACGGGGATCCATCTATACACAGTTACCTGCAATGGTAAGATTTTCCCTTGGATACCTTACTTGTCAACAACCTCTTCATTGAATCTGAGTGAGAGGAAGTAGAGATGTTAAGACTATTAATGTAACCCCCCCCTTTTTTTTTTTTAGTCTTTAAAATACAGTGTCTGCATTTCTGGTCCATAATCAAAGTGTTAGTTCATCACCTCTACTCCTGAAGATGTTTTTCAGAAAGTGGTTGTTGGCTATATTGGTTAATACAGCATGTAGTACAGTAAACAAGTTGGGTTTTTCTTAATTCAGATGGTATTACCTGGAAATGTACCTATTTAATCTTGATGGTCTGGTGGGTGTACTTTACTTGCTGTTTTAAAGAGATGTAGACAAGTGGGTGTGTATTACTGGTTGCCAGTAATAATTTTTGTCTCGGAGAAACCCATAATCTAGATTCTTTTCATAGCTTATCAGTGTTGGGAGAGGCAGTAGGATACTGATATGAGGGGAATCTTCTGATGCAAGCAGATCCCAAGAGGAAACTGACATGTTGTTCTTCAAAAGTTAGAAGACTTCTACTAAATTCAGTTTATTTTTAATCCAGGTCCAATATCAAATAAAAATTATTCAGCAGACTTGCAAGAACTAAAAGATACTCACAGAATGAGGAATCACTCTTCTGACGTAGGTTTCTCTAGTTTATTATTATTATTATTCACACCTATACAAATATTGGAACTACTTTAATTTTCACATGCACACAACTGGCGAAACCTCAAGTCACTTACTGCCTAGACCCCTAAAATACTGATATTTAGTCTTAGGACATGGCCTCTGTAGGGCTAGAGCCTAAACAATCTGGGTCTAGCTCTTGCTTGGGATTTAAGCCTTAATGGGATTTTTATGGTAACTACTTTTTAATTGGGTGTTTTTCTTGTTCTAAACTATGGGTGACATCCAATGTTAGACAAGCAGACTTCCCCTTCGTTACCTGCCCCCCCCCCCCCAGTCCCTTCTGCCTCAGAAATATGCTCTGGGAGGTCTTCTTTGCAACAGCATTCTGCAACTGTAAACTGTTAATTCTAGTTAACAGCCTTGGCCCAGTATACCTGAAGCAGCGTCTCCACCCCATCGTTCAGCCTGAACCCGAGGGCCTTCTGGCGGCTCCCTCACTGCGAGAAGTGAGGTTACAGGGAACCAGGCAGAGGGCCTTCTTGCTAGTGGCACCCGCCCTGTGGAACGCCCTCCCATCAGATGTCAAGGAAATAAATAACTATCTGACTTTTAGAAGACATCTGAAGGCAGCCCTGTTTAGGGAAGTTTTTAATGTCTGATGTTTTATTCTGTTTTTAGTGTTCTGTTGAGAGCTGTCCAGAATGGCCGGGGAAACTCAGCCAGATGGGCAGGGTATAAATATTATTTTATTATTATTATTATAGTTGACAATAAAGGGTTTTGCCCGTTACAAGTTCCTTGAAACCACTTCATTAGACTCCCTCTCACTGGAGGACACCCTTATTCCGTTGGAGAGAAATATATTCGCTGATTTTTCTTGGAACTCTGTAAAGAAGATGGTGGAGGCCCCTCCCCTGACTTCAGCTGCCACATTGGTAAGGAAATCACCTCTCTTAACAAATTATAGTAGCAGAGTAAAACTGTGCTGACTTAACTATGAATAGTGTAAATTGACAAACTAATGTTAGGTAGCTTAACGTGATAGTGCATTAAATGATTTGTTAGTCTTCCTGGGCTCTAGCAAGGATCCACATCAAGAATTATGCTTTTTTTGAACTTTCAGAAGATTCAGATGGCATCTGGGAGCCCCTTGAGTTCTGTGTATGAACTGAATAGGGAGCTGCAGTTCCTTCTTGTAAGTATAGGTATGAAAATCACATTTCAGAAGAGAACTATTGATCATATAGTAGCAAGGATGGTTGTGTGGTTTTAAACAGCACCCTTAAATCAAATAAATATTTGTAAGAATACGCGGGTGGTGCTGTGGGTTAAACCACAGATGCTAGGGCTTGCCAATCAGACGGTCGGCAGTTGAAATCCCCGCGACGGGGTGAGCTCCCATTGCTCAGTCCCAGCTCCTGCCAACCTAGCAGTTCGAAAGCACAAAGTGCAAGTAGATAAATAGGTACCGCTCCGGCGGGAAGGGAAACGGCATTTCTGTGCGCTGCTCTGGTTTGCCAGAGTCATGCTGGCCACATGACCTCGGCCAATAAAGTGACATGAGCGCCGCAACCCCCGAGTCGTCTGTGACTGGACCTAATGGTCAGGGGTCCCCTTACCTTTACCAAGAATACTCCAATTTAAAATTTTTAAAAAATGTTTTGCAGTAAAGATCATGGTAGTTCCAGTGGTATTTCTTTTCTTTTTAAGAAATGGAACAAAGTATGAAGTCCCAAGTACAGTCCTAAGCACACTTACCAAGGAGTAAGGTCAATGATCTCAGTGGGTCTTGTCTGAGTAAACATAATTGATTCTTAGTTGAACCAAAATCCTACCCTGAGTACAGTTTCTTGGCAGAATTTAGACATGGTTTTTCTAGGGGTATATCCTCTATACATTTAAAACAGTGGTTCCCCCAAAAATTGGGGCCATCAATTTGGTTCCATAAACTTAACCCTGTGTATCCTACCATAACCAATACAAAGCTCTTGAATAGTGATCTTTTTGTTTTGTTTACACGGTGCTGTCAAGAGTTTGGCTGAGAGCTTGAAGACTGGCATGGCTGACTGGCCTAAACTTGTGGGGGGGAAACCAGCTGTTGAACTAGTACAGAAACTTTTGAAAGGTAACTTTGTAGTATTCTGGAAATGTTTGCTGTGAAAAGCTGGACATGACCATAGCTCAGTTGTAGAGCATTTGTTTTGCATACAGAAGGTCCCATGTTCAAACTATGACATTTGCAGGTAGAGCTGGGAATGCCCTCTACCTGAAAGCCTGGTGAGCCTCTGCCAGTCAGTGTAGACAATACTGAGCTAGATAGACCCAATTGTCAGACTTGTTGTAAGGCAACTTCTTGTGCTTCCAATAGAAGTAGAGGTAAATTTGTTGTGCTCAGTAAATGTCCATTGCAGCCAAACTTTTTAGCAAAATTATTTGCATTACATCAATGGCATTTGCATTATGTATTGATACTCTGCTTATGTGTACCTTGCCAATAGATCTGTACTGTCATCCTCTCTCCCACTTTAGATTTAAAGGACATGATGGACGGTTTGAAGATGCCAAACAGTAGTGATGCTGAGGTATTCAGAGCTGTGAAATTTTTCATTGCCCATCATTGCCAGGGCAGTTTCAATCTGTAGTTGCTGGATATGTGTTGGCTGTTCATTGTTTGGTAACATGATTTTACGCCTCATAGGTGTGTATAGGAGGGACTGTGCTATTCAAACTCTCTTCCAGTACAACTGCTTTTTGTTACTTTTAAAACTTAAATACCTTTATATTTATAAAATACTGAAGCAGTCCCTTGTTATGGTTGGGTCATATCCTGTTGCAATTCAGATTGGCACCGGCCACTTCCATTTATTTATTTAAAAGTGTTCACTAAGTGGTGTGCAATTATTTCTAAATGTCATTTAAAAATGCAGTCTAAATATGAAAAAAGAGCAATATAAAAGCATATAAAACAGATACAATAGGAATTGGGGAATTCTAACAATAAAACAAGAGTCTGATCTTCTGGGTCAAGAAAAGCCTAGGCAAAAAGATGTCTCTACAAGACATCAGAAGCATATGATGGCTGCTGCTCTCGCATAGGGCAAACAGAAAAAGGCATGCCACCGAATGGGCAGTAGCAGAAATGCTTGTTTTCAGGTCACCACCCTATGGTAAAAATATAATAGAGCGTGATGCAATGAGTAGAATTTCTCCAGATGATCAAAGTTACCTTACAGGTCTATATTGGGGCAGTTTCTCATGTCCTGGGGTGCACTAGTACAGCTCATTTCAGTGATGGGGACCTATTAAACTAGTCTAACACAGAGTCTGATGGGTTTGGGGTGGCATGTCTGCTCCTGTTGATTCGCTTTGTTCAGCCTTCTCCAACCTGGTGCCATTACCAACCTAACATTGTGTGATCCAAAGGAACTCTTCCATATTTAACTATTTGGCCTTTTTATTTGCTACTGCTGTTGGTTTAAAAAAAGGTGTAGTGTTTTTTGCTTCTTTATTGTAAATGCCCGGTGATAGATTTATTTGAAGAGCAAGATATAAATAACTAAAATAATATTAAATCCATGCCTTTATTATGAAGGATGATTAAAAAAATTATTTTCCGAATCTCCAGGATGACACTGCTGCAGTTTATGGCACCATGAAAACACATTTTAGCAGGAGAAGAGACATTGATTTTGTTGAGCAGTTCTGGTGTAAAATATGGAAGAGTAAGTATGCTTCTAGATGACCCTAGGTATCTTTTATTTTAAGATTTTTAGCCTGTAAGAGAAATGACTGAAGGTTTATGCACTGTCCTGCTTATTTGTTTGTTTTTCATTTGAGCTACTTTTAATTAACACTGGTTTTATTTAATGCTTTGCTCCCCCCCAAAAAAAGATGTCACTTCATATGAAGAATTGGTGAAGTGCTTCATGTTGATAATGAAAGCTCTCCAGTGTGGTGAATTGAAGACCTGGGTATGTAATGATTAATAAAGCTTACGTCTTGGGTAAACCAATCCTATCTAGGGATGGTCAGACTTCAAGCTTGTGGGATCTGCTTTTTTCCTGTAATCCTGCTATCTGCAAACTGGAACCATGTGCAAAGTACTGTCTTAGAAAGTGGAGCAGGTATATCCTTAGAGTTAAGGAACAGGGCATACGTTGGTGCCCAGGAATTCGTTTTCAATGCCAGAACCTGAGCTCGCTTTCGTTCTGCTGAAAAATCCATTCCTCCAGCCCACCACTTTCTTTGTTTCGTTTTGGAAAACAAGAAGGTTTTTCTTTTGCTCACCAAGAATTTCATTCCCAATTGTTAATCTACTGCAACCCCCCCAGAGATCTACCAGTAGATCCCAGTCCACCTTCTGACCACCCCTGCTGTATAGTTTTTATGTTACTGGGAAGAAGGCAGGGAGACAAGATGCACAGCTACTATGCTAGCTGAGCAGCTGTGGTATCCTGTGAGTATTTGGTCTGGAACTGGGATTGGGAGAAGCACAACCAGATAACCAAAAAAATGACAAGCTCCCTCGGCATTCCTTGGTGCTACAGTCCACCAATCGGGCTGCTTTGGAAAGGATGCCTACATTGCAGCCATTTTTCATGCTGGGCTTCCACCAAATCTTGTAAACCCCCAGCCAGAGGAACTACAATATAGGATTGTTCCCTTAAGTCAGCAGTGGCTAACCTTTTTCAGGCCAAGGACCTCATTGACCCTTAGCCAACTCTGAAGGGGGCTACCTGCTAAAGTGGGTGGGAAACAAATACCTTTTTAATTAAATGCTGAATACATAATTAGAATCCCTCTTTCCCTTGCCTCTTGGCTCATTGTATTTTAATTCCTTCCATATTGACCTGAGTCTTTTTTTAAAGCACTTCTTGTCAATTCTCTCACCTCAGATTTAAGAGAACGGGGGGGGGGGGGGTTGCTTTGTTTTTAAACCAGCTGCTCTGGGATTACAAAAGTAAAGTCTTAGGACAAAGAAAACTTGAAGGGGAAAATAAAGAAGGTGGTTTTGGTTTTGGATTTACCTTGATGAATCTCCAAAGGAGCACAGGAATATTTTTCTCAAAATATTGGACAGAGTTGCAGAGGAGCTTCTCCTTGCTGGGCAGACAAAGCAAAAGAAATCTCCCCCGCTGCCCCAAACCGGCACCTCTTTACAACACAACTGCAGGTGCACCTCTTAGGCAGATCTCATTTTCTCTCCTCCTTTTAATTTGAGTTGGTGTTCACTAGAACTTGGACCAAAGTTTGTTTTTTACTGCCAGGACTCAGCTCACAAACAGGCTTACGGAACTAATGCTTAGAAACCGTATATTAAGTGATACGATTTTTCTTTACTTGCTGAGTAACTGTAAGCAGTCTTGTATGGCCCTTGTAGAATTCCTATCAAAGCAGTTTCCAGGTTATTTTAAGGCAGCTGCAGCTTCTACAAAAGTAAATGGCTTATTGGAGCTCTCTCTACACCTTCCTAATGAATCAGCCTCAAGGCAAAAGCAAACAGAAGGTGCTAAAAATCCTTCCAAAGACCATGAACAATCTGCTCATCCTGAGTCTTCATCTCAGCTTACGGAGTGTTGTGAAATGACAGTGTTCTCCGCAAAGTCACGCAGGAGGCTTCTGAGACAAAGTTCTAGTTTGATATAATTGGCACTGAACGGAGCATATCCAGTGAATTTACTTTGGGGTTGTTTTTTTTTAAAGGACTAGGCTCGTGCTGGGGAATGTGTTGCATATTAAGGAGTCTTGAGTCACTGCCTGGTTGCCTGGCAGCAATTTCTAGGTGCCAGTGGTGACCAGGAAACTTCTTTATGGCAGGTCTGCTTCCAATCCCTAAGAGGAATGCTTTAGTTCAGCCAGTCCTATTCAGGCTTTGTAAGTGCAGGTAGGGGCAGGCAGAGTTTCATGGAGAATAAATAGACCACCTATTTTTCTTTCCCACCCCATGATACCTTTCCCAGCTGTGCTGATAAGATAATGCATCCATATGGCATATCTCTGCCCAATTCTCTGGAATAACACTGCCAGCCAAAATTATTCAACAGTGGGTGACAGACAAACAGCCTGTTGTGGTAAAAAGCAGCGTCTTATATTCTTAGTGGGCTCTGTTTTAAGGCTGGTACCCATGAAACCAAGCATCTGAAACCTAAGTAGCCAGCATGGTGGGAGGGTTCTGGAGAATGGGAAAGAGAAAATCCGTGTTTTCCTTTCCTTGCTCCTGAAATACAGTGCAGAGAAGGTAGGTGGGCTTTTTAATGTCATGTCATACACCTGCCCCCACCTTAATCCCTTTCTGTCAGGTTACTAACTATCTTAGGGGTTTGCAAAGGCCAGTTTTCTCCCCCAGCCCACAATTTCCTTTTATTTGGCACCCCTCAATATTCCGTACATGCTGGAAACTTGCATGTCATGCTCTCTGTGAATTTAATAATAATGATAAATTAATTTACAAACTATTGTTTTTCTTTGTATCCAGGGCAGGGGTTGCTCTGCAGATGTTGCTGGGTTACAACAAATCTGACAATTTGCTGTGCTGATTGGGTCTGATGGGAGTTGTAGTCTACTGACATTTGGAAGGCACTATATAGGCCCAACTATGAAACCAATCTTATTACTTTTGAGTGACCCTGCTTTATTTCCAAACTAAGAGGTATTCTACTACCTGACTTTGCTAATTGAGGGAATGAGTATCAGTGAATGTATTTGGTTGAATGATTAGGGCTGAGCTGACTCGTATAGCCTTCAGAAATGGGCTCTCTTAAAACTACTCTTTGTGCTGTAATTCTTCTGTACTTTATCTTATCAGTAGACAGGATGTATACATTTATTTATACGGATTATGTCTCTGTAGGTTCATCAAGGAAGTAACAGCTTACTGAGCAAACTGATTAAGCAATCTTATAATGGAAGAATAGAATCAGTTTCTCTTAGTGGAGATACTCCAATTCAAATGCTTCTAGAAATTGGTGTGGATAAGATGAAGAGAGATTATGTTAGCTATTTTGTAGGTAAGTCTGTTTTGCACAGCCATCATGATATTGGGTGACTGCGTCCAAACAATCCATCACTTTTGAAATCAATCTCTTTCAATTAAAAAATCTAGATGGGCATGTCATGAAAAAGGATTTGAAGTTCTGTTGGGCAAATTACTTAATTACATGTTAGGACTGTTTCCATGAATGCTACTTTTGGATATAAACCAACAAAAGTGACTTGTCTTACTCAACAAACTATCAGCTGAGTTTTCCAGATGGTCCTTGTCCTTACGTTGCTTTTCTACATTATCTTCACACAATATTTAGAGGATTTCACTTTTTTAAAGACTATGGTTTTTTTTAGCAGCAGAAAGTGTTCATAAGCCCCTGTAAGTGGGAATGGTAGAATATAAATAAATGAATGAGGAGAAGGTTTGCATTTAAAGCAAAAGCACAAAGATAGAAGAAAGAGAATCGTTAGAGATCAGAAGGGGATACAATGATGAGTACCATGTATGTACAAACTAAGTTTTCAATATTGGCTTCAGCACATTTCTTAAATCACCTCCCATACAGGGAGCTATTGACCCAAATGTTTGGTTTTATTCCACTATTATGTCTTACTGTCTTTGTTTGTTGGAAGCTATCTGGAGTGGCTGGGGTAACGCAGTGAGATGGGCGGCATATAAATAATACATTATTATTATGATTATGAATATTACTAATGAAATATGAATGTGTGCCAAGGTTTAAGTAAAACTTTGCAAAAAAACCTAACGTTTCTTCCCATATTTGTTAATAATATACAGTTTATGCACTAGAATCTTATTGATGGAATTTATTATTTTTCTGAAGTATTTAGCAACTAAAATTATTGGTTGAACCAACATTTTTACCACTGTACATCTGTCTTTTTATATGTGTTACTAGGCAATAGTTCTAGTACCAGTTTCCTTCTACATTTTTACATACCTTTAATGACTCTGATTGCACTTGGTGGTCTAGACTCCTGGTCATGCTCCTAGATCCATTCATTCAGGGGTTATTTTGCTGACCTAAATGATATTAACAATACATTGTATATAGCACTGCCACTAAAACAGGGGCCTTCTGCTGCCTGTAAATATTAGTGGTTGCAAAACTGCCCTCTTTAAAAAAAAGTTTTCTGAACCACTCTTCAATAAAAAATAATCCCAGAGTGGGGTACAGTATAATAAGCACAATAAAGCATAAATTATATTAGCATATAGAACTTTAAAACAGCAACAAAACACACAGATCCAGTAGAATTCTCCAATAAGAAGTCAACCAAAGGCTGGGATACAAAAAAAAAAAGTGTTTTTAATTTGTTAAGAAGTTAAAACTCTGCTGTGGCCAACCTGCAAGGTCTCTTTCTCATCTGGGTTTCATCTCAAGTTTTCTCATTGGTCTTGGGCTCTTTGCAAAGCAAACTTGGAGGGAGGCTTGTGACTTTGTGTTATATCCCCATTTGGTTTTTTGGTAGAAATGAAAGTTTCCCCTTTATTTAAAATTATGTTAAGTCAAACTATCTTTGTTTCAGGCAAGGAATTTGCAGTCCGTACTCACTTGGTAAGAGACTTCCAGTTTTCCTCTCTTCAAAACAGTAGTGAATGACTGGCCCAGCCTGCACAGTGCTAGTTCTACTCTGAGTAAACCAACTGGAATTAATGGACCTATGTTAGTCATTCCCATCCATTTCAATGGGTCTACTCTGAGCAGGACTAGCATTTGATACAACTCGCTGATCTTGGCTACTTTGTTTCCCCTTGTGCTTTATCTTTATGCGCCCCCTCGCCCAGCTTGTTCGGAGTTTTGGGCTGGGTTGCCATCAGTATGCCGATGACACCCAACTCTATCTGTTGATGGATGGCCATCCTGACTCGGCCCCAGACACACTGACCAGATGTTTGGAAGCTGTGGCTGGATGGTTACGTGGGAGCCGGTTGAAGCTAAATCCTTCGAAGACATAGGTCCTGTGGCTGGGACGGGGCGATATGGGATTGGGGGGGCAACTCCCATCTCTTGCGGGGGCGCAATTAGTGCCAGCACCGTCCGTTAAGAGTTTGGGTGTAATCTTCGACACCTCCCTTTCCATGGAGGCGCAGATTGCAGCTATAACAAAGGCGGCATTTTTCCATCTCCGCCAAGCTAAGCAGTTGGCTCCTTACCTCTCTTGCCCTGACCTAGCCACTGTGATCCACGCGACGGTCACCTCCAGACTGGATTATTGTAACTCGCTCTACGTGGGGCTGCCCTTGAGACTGACCCAGAAACTCCAGCGGGTGCAGAATGCTGCAGCGAGACTCCTTACGAGGTCTTCGCTGCGAGATCACATTTACCCGGTGCTATACCAGCTGCACTGGCTCCCGGTGGAGTACAGGATCAGGTTTAAGGTGCTGGTTTTAACCTTTAAAGCCCTATACGGCCTAGGACCCTCGTACCTACGGGACCGCCTCTCCTGGTATGCCCCACAGAGAAACTTACGGTCTTCAAATAAAAACATCTTGAAGGTCCCAGGCCACAGAGAAGTTAGGCTGGCCTCAACTAGAGCCGGGGCTTTTTCGGCTGTGGCTCCGATCTGGTGGAACACTCTGTCACAAGAGACCAGGGCCCTGTGGGACTTGACATCTTTCCGCAGGGCCTGCAAGACAGAGCTGTTCCACCAGGCCTTTGGCCAGGGCACAGCCTGACTCCCTCCCTCGGCAATCTTCGCGGAGCTCTGGCCCAATGGTTGCCAGTGGCTTGAATTAATTAATTTTATAATGAATGATTTTAGAATGTTGTTTATGCTGTACTTTTGTACTGTTTTATTGTTGTTAGCCGCCCTGAGCCCGGCTTCGTCTGGGGAGGGCGGGATATAAATAAAATTTATTATTATTATTATTATTACTACAGTGGTGCCTCGCAAGACGAAATTAATCCGTTCCGTGAGTGTCTTCGTCTAGCGGTTTTTTCGTCTTGCGAAGCAACCCTATTAGCGGCTTAACGGATTAGCGCTATTAGCGGTTTAGCGGCTATTAAAGGCTTATCGGCTTATCGGATTAGCTGCTAAAAGGCTATTAAAGGCTTAGCGGCTTAGATAAAGGGGGGGAAAAGCGGAAAAAAAATCTCAAGACTTGCAAGACATTTTCGTCTTGCGAAGCAAGCCCATAGGGAAATTCGTCCTGCGAAGCAACTCAAAAACGGAAAACCCTTTCGTCTAGCGGGTTTTCCGTCTTGCGAGGCATTCGTCTTGCGGGGCACCACTGTATTATTATTATTTATTATTAAGAAGCAGTAAACCATAATTCCCGGATTACCATTGTTTCCAAACTGGAGATGGTGGTTTGTTTCATTTCCAACAGACTATAGTCAGTGAGCCAAAAACAAATGTTGGTTACAGTTAAGGGGTTTAAGGGAGTGGGGCAGACCATGATCCCTGGTTTGGACAGAACACTGGGCCAAGAATCATGGTTTGTTTCCACATGACAACGGGGGGAGCAAAGCACCTGTTCACAGTAAACCATTAACTATGGTTTACTATGATGAGCGAACTAGACCTTTTATGAGTGGAACTGCAGCAATTCTTTTGGCTTAGTCTTTCTTGAGTAAAGTAGGGGTGAGCGCTGTCTTGCATGTATTGAAGTATTTGCATTGTATTCTGTCTTAACCCAGCAACTTATATATATTTGGTGTCTCTCTTAAAAGCTATTGATTTTTGTTCTTTGCCACCTCTTTGTCTTGAAGGACTACTTCATGTCAACTTCAGTAGATCTGCAGGAGCAGGTTCAGCGCATCCAGAAACTCCACCATATGTTAGAGATCGTGGACAATTGTGTAGAACTTCTTAAACTTGAGCAAGAGAACCTCATCTTCTTGACACAGTAATTGTTTACCAGCAAATCTCAATAGCAAGAACAAGTGAATTCTCTGGAATACTGATATGTGGAAAGGGAAAATGGCCATCTTAATTGAGGATGGAGGCTGCAATCCCAATCCCCACTATGAGTGGGGTAGAAATAATAAATTATTATTATTATTTAACCCTTTTATTTTCCTGTGTATCATATTATATACTGCTGCTAACTCCTTTCTCCATTTGTAAGTGGTTTTAAGAGAAGTGCAGCTGTCACAAAAATGCAACTTGGGGGCAAATATATAATAATGATTGGATTATTGAGGTCTTACTCTTGGACACCCAAGTTGCTGTGTGTCAAGTTTTTGGCCATAGAATATATTTCTAAAGGGGAGGGGAGTACTGTTTAATTCTTAACAGCTAAGCTCTAAATCAGTGGCTCCCAATTTTTTTTCATGCCACCAACACCATGGTTACATAAATTAATACCCAGTGCCACCTACTCTATAAAAACCATTATTCAGAATAGTGGCTTGTACAACCTACTAAGGAAGATAACAGCACAATAAAATTCAAAACAATAACACTTAATTGCACATTTATTCAAAATCCAATAAAACTATTTAGTTCAGTTAATTCAACTATATTGATGATACCAGCTTTTCAAAGTCTGATGGCCATTTACACTTCCTCTGGCCCCTGCTGCCCACTTGCCTTTTAGCGCCCTCCAGAGGACAGTACCAGCCACTTTGAGAACCACAGCTCTAAATTAAAGTGTCTCTCTGCTCCTATTTAAGAAATCAAAAATCAGTTGAAGGGATTTCCTGTTGCTGCTATTTCCTGTAAAGGCCCCTAAGTTTTTCAGCATGAATGTGCTCTTTGCACAATTCCTGTTCACTCTGGCACTTATGAAAATAGCTTCCAAATAGGTTGTGCTTTGCCTGAGTGTATCTCATACCTTTTTGCCAGCTGATCACTGTAAAGATTAAGGATGTAGCTGGTTTGGAATTAATTTGTAGGGATCAATAGTTAACATTCCCTGGGTATCTCTTCAGAGCGCTGATATTCAAAGAAATTCTCTTTTCCTAGGTCCTGTATAAATTACTACAAGGAAAACCCCCTGAATGAAAATAATGTATTTCAGCTACCAGTCAGGACAACTTTTGTGAAGGAGTTCTACCAAAAGTAAGCTAGGCCTCAGTATTTGAACCCTGGAATTTAAATGCCTGTAGAGCATTAACTGCCAGGTTGTCTTATAATTGGCTTTCTTCTTGACTGTCCTTCAGTGCAAATCCTCAAGTGTGGAGAGTGGAAATCAGCAGTGGGCAAGGAGAGAAAAAAGTGAAAACAATATGGCAACTGAGCACCACAGTGCCAGCTGAACACATGAGCTCAAGCAGTGTAGGTGAGTGGGTCTCTATGATCTGAATTTCAGTGTCTGTATTTGCTTCTTTGTCTCTCCCCACTCTGCCTCATTCCACTTCCTGTAGCCTGCCTTATTATTGGGAATCTTATTTTCCAGTACTGGAGCTGATGGCAGACTGGTGATTGCCAATGCAGACGCATCTTACATGTGGTTTAAATGAGTAGACCTGAGGCATGTGTGAAGACTTGCATATCAGCAAGGGAGAGGCTATTTATATGTACGAGAGATCACTGATTACAGTTCCTTTTGGCCTCCAAAAATGAAGGGAATTTCTGGGGTGTAGCTTACAGGAGTGTCATTCTCTAGAAAGAGAAGAAGATGGGTTTCTTCTATGAAGTGTGTGTGCTGAATTGAGGAAAGGTAAACAACAAGGGCACTGGCTCACATAACTCCCCAAACTAGTTCGTAGAGAGGCATTATAGTTTTTCAGTGAGTTTGGAAACAATTTCCTTATTGGTTACAGTCAGGGCCATGCAGCTGATGGGTTGATTAATTTTGATGGCTTTGCTCTGAGGTCTTCAGAAAGGGAGAAGTACCATCTTTCCATTTACAGCTATGGCTGATGTAGTGGAGGTCAGATGCTAAGATGAAGGTTACCACCAGAATGTAGATGTCAGATCCAGATTTCATCCCAAACTGTTCAGAGATTCTCTGAAAAAACATTGGACGTTTTGCTCCTGGAAAGAACAATCTAGATAGACCAGGTCTCCACATTCTACCTAGGGACTATGTGTTTTTGTCTTAGTTATTCTAACTAAGATCCTGTGGATGGGCTTCTGTCCTCTTTTTCTGTGCAAGAAAGTGTTCCGTGTCAGTGAGTTTCCGGGTTTCTTGAATTGTATAGTTCAGCTTGTTCCTTCACTCTGGGAGCTTCCAAACCTGAGAAAGTCCCCCCCCCCCCCATGGAAAACACAGAAGTCTCCCCTTTTACTTAACCAGGAAAAGCTTCATGGATAAGTCCAATGTTTTGCTCTTAACATCCCATGTAGCACCTCATAATCCACTTGTTGTGGTTTCTCTACCTGTCACCACTTTTCTTTGGTCTTGCAGGTCTTCTGGATGATACTGAAGATGGTGGCAGTAAAGAAATGTCTTTTATTACCTTCACCGAGTGCTCTCAGGTGTACTTTACATAAAATATTGGCAGTATTTCCTGTTCTTCCCATAAGAGCCTAGGGCATCTAACAATAGTCAAATATAAAATCTACATAAGACAGTAATTAAAACCAATATAATAGTAAAAATGCAGTTGAGCAGATAGCAGGAGAAAGATCTATTTTGCATGCAGAAAGTTTTGAGAGAGATTACTGCCAATCAGTATAGATAATACTGAGCTGGACGGACCAATAATCTGACCCCAGAACCAGGCAGCTTTCTGTGTTCCTGAAATTTAGTAGTTGCAGGCCTCTTGACACTGAAATTGTGCCTATGTCTAGTAACCACCAATAGATCCATTGAAGATTCATAGATAGTACTGAGATAGTCTGTTCTGACTCTATATAAGACAACTTCCTTATGTTTAGGGAAGTTTTTAATGCCTGATGTTTTAATGTATTTTTAATCTTTTATTGGAAGCCCCCTACCAGAGTGGCTGGGGAAATCCAGCCAGATGGGCGGGGTAGAAATAATAAATAAATGATGGTGATGATGTTCCTGATAAGTGGACTGTTGGACTCCACTCCAGCTTTGTACCAAAGTCAATACGCAAAGCAGAGTTGCAGCCTTAAAGTTTAAGGTTTATTCTTTGCTCCTGGTAAACATTTATGTAGTGTCTACAGTGTGCCAGAAGTTAATATACTCATTTGTCCACAATACTTGGAATTTATGTTAGGTAGATGGGACTGAACTGAGAGGAAGCGAGGAGGGTTGTGGGCTAGCAAAGGAAATGTGGGGATGTCTGGGAGAGTGGCAGTGAAAAATGAGGTAGTGAGGACTGTGTTGAAAAGCAAGACACTTCTATTGACAGGTAACCTACTTAAAAAATGCTTGTTTTAGCTATTGAGTAACCCTGAACCAGTTGGCACCTAATTCTCTATAATTCAAATAACATTTTCTTAATGAAAGCCTCAGCAGAAGGTTGTATTTTTGCTAAATTAATCAGAAAAGACTTTAGACTGGTAGATCTCAGTGTTTGTTACACTTTTCAAATTTTACATAATTTCAGAAGCATATCACAGGGTTGGACCACAAGTATTTTCCTGATGTCTAAGAAAGGTAAAAAAAAACACAACCCAACAACTGTCATCCAATCAGTCTAATTGATGTTAAAATTCAAGCTAAGTTCTTTCTTTTACAAGCAGGAGTTTTGGGCAGCAGCAAGTGAGGTTTAGTGTGGGATTTTCAACATTGAACTCTTCTTAGATATTATTTATATATTCCCGAAGGGCCATTTTTATGTAGCCTTTCTTAATTTTTGAAGGCCACATTTTACTTCAGAAGCAGACAAACGATATGTTAAATTCCTCTCCTAATTTAGATCAGAGATTGCTGTGTCTAGTTAAGTCCCACAGCATAGTCTGAAGATGCAGCCACCTTGCCAAAGGTGATTGAGTTCCATATTGGAAAAAAGATAGGTTATGAATGTAAAATAAAAATTTGCTACTTTGTTATAAAGTGTTCTCACTGAATTAATGGGTACAGCTATTTTGCTCGCGATTGACCCAAAGGAAGTGTTGATTTAAAAGATGACTGATAAAGTCAGCAAAAAGATGAACTTTGGTTAGCCAATAGATGGAGAAATAAATGGGTGGGAACATTTTTCAAATGAAGATGTTTTATGAAAAGCTTGTTAATGATGTTTCCTGAGTAGAATCAGCAGTAGAACAGCACTTACGAGAATGCAGAGAGTGAAAACTGTTGGCACAAACAATCTCAGTCACCATTTCCAAATGAGTTGTCAAAGGCTCTGAAATTTGAGAAAAGAGTGGGGGCTAGATAAGTACAGCTGTGCATTCTCATCAAAAGCTACTTTTGAGCAGCATTGCTGTCATTCTGCACTAAGTTGGAATTATGAACAAGTGTCAACAACTCCCATAAGAACTTTGAAACACAAGGAAGCCCAATTCTAGATTCCTGTCTTTTCCTGCCTTTAACAGAATCTACAAGCATGTGAATCCTCAGATGATAACAAAAATGGGTTGTGCCCATTACTGTGAATTAGTCCAAGTATATTAGCAACAGTATTCTGCTGATACTCTTAATTTTTAAAGAAAGGGAAAGAAAGAGTTGTCAATCTTTGGAGCAGCTTCACCATTTGCCATTCTGGTGCACACATAGCAGAGCACCCTCTCCCCCGTCACTACTAACTATGCTCAGACGGTGCTTGCTCAGTGCTGGGAGGCAGCTTCCATAGTGCTGTACGATGTGTCTCTAGCGAGAAAAAATGTTACACTAAGATGGCTGCACCCATGACTTTTTCTGTACTAGCCCTTAAAGGTAAAAGTGCACAACCACAATCATTCTACATCCTATTTCCCTACTTGACTTAAGGGACATAAGACTCTTAAACATATGTAATAATTTCTGAAGTGAGCAAAGTTCTAAAAGCAAATCTGAAACTTAAGTGTATTGATCTATATTACTGCTACAACTCAGTCTCTGTGGTCTGGAAGAATCATCATTGGACAGTTCAAACGAGTTACCTGCACTAAGGAGTTGGTTCATGGCTGAGCAGACTTCAGTGGCCTTCTGGTGCCAGTTCTCCACCTGCCAAATCAAATTGCTGTTAGCTATAAAGTAATAGAGCTGGAAAGGAGCAGTGTGTTCTTTAAAGATTAGTCCACATCAATGTGCTATAAAAAAACACCTGCTAGGTGAGGAACTAGCTACTGTGCTTGAAGGAAACCAGTGTTCGAAACTCCCATTGTTCTAGGCTCATTTTGCGACTGGGAATTTCAATAGTGCAAGCAATTTCTGAGCATGGGGCACAGTACCGCACTTAAGATTCCAGATTAAAACTGCCACTGCTGGTGCTGAGGGTGTGGGAGGAGAAATTCCTTCCTGCTCAACTTCCAAGAAATCACCACAGCATCAGGCAAACTAAAAGGTTATGCCTCTCAGCCGGCCTTATAATATTCTTATAAGAATATTAGGGGGGCAGGCAGGTAAGGCTTTGTTTTTTGCAGTCTTCAGATGAGGACTAGACCATGTGAAAAATGAGTATAAGGTTTTAGCTGCAGTTCATTTTCAGCTTTGTATTCTTGTTATAAAAAAGTGTTCCTAGACATTCCATTGCTGCATCCATAACCTAGGTTTAAGGTGCCATTTAGCTCCTAGCTTTCATATCTCAGTTTCTAACACTGAAGGAAACCATGAGTGCAGAGAATAACCAGCATGGATGGAGCTCTACAAAGGTTTTGGACTACAACTTCCACCATCTCATCCTGCATGGAATGTCAGGAAATGTAGTCCAAAAGTCTGGAGTGTACAACATTGGCTCTCCCTGCTGTGATGTGTGAAAAGGCAATACTCAAGGCTGCTCTCCATTGTGATACAGGGAAACGTTCTTAGTCTGCCCAAGTGAGGGATGGGGAACTGTTGGCCCTCTGGGTGTTTGCTGGGACTCCAGCTCTTACATATGACAATTGGCCATGCTGGCTGGGGCTGATGGGAGTCCCAACAAAAAACCCAAGTTAAGCAGATGAAGTTCCCTACATCACACTGGAGAGCAGCCTTGAGACGTCATTCTTTTTGGAACATAAAAGGTTTTTTGTTTGATCCAGCAGCGCTCTTATGCTCTTTCCTTAGAAGGAAACATGGTTGCCAAACTCCAAGCCAAGTGATGCTTGTTTGATGCTTCAGATCTGATCAATTTTGCCTTTCCCCATGAAGCAAAAATTAGCAGAAAGTGGCCTTACCTCCCTTGGGTTAGGAAATCCATTTGCTTCAACTATTGCCTTATAATAGTGAACTGAAGCTTTTGGGTACCGAGGTTTGTTCTGATATTGAAAGTCAACATAGTAGAGTCCAAATCTCTCAGAATAACCTTGTTCCCATTTGAATTTATCCAGTAGAGACCAGACAGTGTAACCCTATATGTTAACACCATCCTTAGTAGCTGAAAGAAAGGATCATATAGTTTTGTTAAGTGTGAGACTTTATACCTGTTCTTGATTTGCTTTACGTGATTATTTGACTTAAACTTCACCTCATTAATATACCCCTTAAGATAATTGATTCTCCATTCATCACACAGCTGAGCATACAGTAGCTTTTCTGGAATGCCATTCTTAGTCACATAAATGAGTGGGTTTCCATATTGTGCCTATAAACAAAAAGAGAAAGTCTTCATTGATATGTGTATCAAAGGCAGAGCTGCACTTGTTCCAAGAGCCATGGGTGTATTTTGCTGCACTGAAATTAGAGCTGGGTTCCTAAGGCAACAAAAACCAACACCCAACGTACATATTTTAAGGGTAGCTGGAGTGATCCAAGATAATTCAAATATTTGTGGTTATAGAATGCAGTGCTAGTATGTAAAAAGACTGGAAACGATTTGATTGCAAGTTCTGTTGAGCACTGGAGCCCAAATCTACACGTACCCATGGGGTGCTCTTTTAAACCCTTGTTTGATACAATGGCACTTCTAGCTGCAGCTAGTTCCAGTTAAGGTTTATTAAAAACCCAGGGATAGTGAACCTGTGGCCATGTAGACATTGGACTAGCTTCCATCAGTTTTAGCTAGCACACAGCTAAGGATAATGTGAGTTGTATTCCTAAGAACACTTGGAGGGCAGGGATTCTCCATCCCTGGTGTAAACCAAATGTCATGCCTGTATGTATTCATGCATTGTTTGGTAGGTATATGTAATTTCTTGATTTCATCACACTGGATAACTTGCAGCTGACTCTAGGGAGCTCTCTCAGTTGAAAAGCATTGCATTTACCTTGATCGAAAAGTTGTTTTTAGTGACCTGGTGAGTCTTGTTCTCTGATGCAAATCAATTGATGCTGGAGGTCATACATGCACATGTGAACCAGCAAAAGACAAGCTCTGATGTGCTTATAATGTTTTACAGTGCTTCCAACTTGATAGAATAACACACATCTTGCAAAGAGGAAGACTCTTTAAGGAAGCACACATTACCTTGACAAAGTTGAGTAGTCTTCGGAAGCCCCAAGGCGCAGTGTATACCCACTGGGACCCTGCATTTGGCCACTTGGGATCCACCAATTCAATCAAATCTCTGTCGGTGAAATAACTTAGCTCTTCTGACGGATAGTTCTTTTGTGAAATGTAACGGGTGGTGAAATGGCTTATTCCTAGGAAGTCTGCTGTACCCTTAATGTAGCTCTTCTCTTGTGCTGCGAAAAATGGCAGTCTTGATGCCAGTCCTTGCTTGGCACTTTTTCTACCTTTCAAGGCAAGCATGAAGAAGGAAAAGCAGTCTGTGTAAGTATGTGTAGGATTGAAGCTTTCTTACCTTTGCCTGTTTTAGAAAGAGCACATATGCTGGCTACAACATCCAAGCAGTGAAGCTCTCTTTAGCAGTCACTGGCTGTATTTCTGTAGTCATTAATGCCTCACTTAGACCCTCTTCCTGATTACAGTAGGATAAGCTCAATAGGCTGTAGCCAATGCCAATCCTATTCAGAGTTGAAATTAGTGATATTAATGGATGCAATACAACCCTTTGCATCCACACTAGCTCTATCTCTGGTGCCTGGTGCCTGGGACCGATAGGAAAAGAGGAGCCAGAGCCAATGACTGGAGGAGCCAACACAGTTTAGTCCCCATCTTCCTCCCTGCTGTCTTCTGCAAGGGCAGAATGGAGACCAAGGAGGAAGAAGCTGGCAAAACCACCCTGTGTAATGAGGAGGCAGGCAGGTGGGGGAGTGGCCTGTTCATCTTAATGAACCAGGCTCCACTGCTGTATCTTCATTGCATTTATGTCCCACCTTTTCCTCCAGGCACCTCAAGGTGGTGTGCAAGGTTCTCCCCCTCCTCAAGCCCCACAACAACCCTGTGAGGTAGGCTAGGCTGAGAGACAGTGAGTAGTCCAGGGTCAGCGGTGAGCTTCCTGGCCATGTGGGGATTTTCACCCTGGTTTAGGTCCTAGTCTGATACTGTAGCCACTGTATCACACTGCCCTCAAGGTGGTTTGCACATACTTTAAAAGAAACAAAAGACTACTGGTAATTATCTTAAGGCAGTGTTATTATGACTGGTTGGACCCTTCAGGAGCAGATGGCATGAGCTCCTTCACCAGGATGCCTCTCTTGCCTTGGCTGCCATCAGAAACACTGGTTAAAGCAGCAGCAAATTTGGTATGAGAATCATTAAAGGATTCTCATAGTTGGATTTGGAGAAAAAGGTCTGGGTTTCTACTTGGTTCACCTGTCACTGTAGGAACCTCCCAATAGGTAGTTAACACTGAGCTTGAATACATCACATGGGCAAGCCTCCCAAAAATCACTTTGTGAAAATAAGTAAGGTAAAAAATGAACCAGTGTGACTTACCAATGTAATCCTTCATAATTTCAGGGTAGTCTCCATGGTAAATTGGGTTGGCAAACCACCCCAGAGAAAACTGCAGGTGCCTCTCAGCTGCTTCTGTATCTTTCTATAGGTTCACCCCAGGTACTAGTTAAAGAAATCCCAACAGTGCCTTAAGAGAGAAGGGACAGTGCTGCAGTTATTCTCTAGCCTCTTGGACTCATACCTCCAAATAGCTGTTTATTTATAGCAGCTCTGCTTATTACCTCTCTGTTCTGCTTATTACCTCTCTGTTCCCCGCGCCATTTCTTGTTGTAAGAATGTCACACCTCTGCATGAGCCTGTAGTGAAAAGAAGCAGCTCTGCTAAGGTCTGAGTCTATATCAGGGATGTTTATATTTGCAAGCACAGGCGGGAATATAGTATCCTCCAGAAGTTGCTGGAGCTACTTGTTGGCATCCATCTGTCTCGGGAGACGATGAAAGAGAACACCTTTGGGGATAAAGTCAAACTGTTTTGAGAGTTACAGCTCTATGGCTGTAGAGACTGGTTTGGGAGAGAGATGTTTTATTTTAGGTGGGGCAGATGAAGGCAATGATGGGCAAAGCTGTGAGCCAGACAAAGGATTAGACAAATTCTACCCATGGCTACTAGTCATGATGGCTGTATTGTGTCTCTGAATATGATATTTCTTTTTTGTAAGCCACCTTTCCACAGTTCGAACCATGCTCAAGGCGGCTTACAACATGAAGTACATAAGCACAACATAACAAAAGTAGTCAAGCAATAAAATACACACCATTAAAACACACAAAACCAAACTGAACAATTTCAACATAAATCACAACAGGATCTAAAATAAAGATACAAAAGACCAGCAGCAACAACACCCCAGTCCAAGAGTCTGTTCAGCAGCCTCAACTTTTGTAGCTGAGTCAGCCAGGGCCCCCATCCTCCCAGGCCAAGTGGGAAAAGGCCTGCAAGGCAGGGAGCAGATCTTCTGGGACTCACAGCGAAGTTGGTAGGAATTGCAAGCAGAGATAGCGCTGTTGCATTCATGTCCCAGAGATATCAAGTTGGCCACTGTGAAAACAGGACACGGGACTACACAAGCCTTTGGTCTGCTCTAACAAGGCTCTTAGGTGTGTTTATAAATGTGACTGAAATGATATGAAGTTGAGGAGAAGGGGGAAAGTGGTGTCTCCACTGTTCTGGTCACACAGGAATCCAATACTAACATGAATTGGATTCAGTGTTCTGCCCATCTTACCTTAATTATATGATGCGCTGCTTTGTAAGCTCCGTCCGAGCCTAGTTTGAGGCCTGGCGCATGCTGTCCTGTCTCATAGCCTTCTACTGCGATTGCCTGGAAACACAACATTTGTTTCACTTAGGGTGCGGAGGCAGGGAAAGTACCGTATTTTTCGCTCTATAAGACGCACCAGACCACAAGACGCACCTAATTTTTGGAAGAGGAAAAGAAGAAAAAAAATATTCTGAATCTCAGAAGCTAGAACAGCAAGAGGGATCACTACGCAGTGAAAGCAGCAATCCCTCTTGCTGTTTTGGCTTCTGGGATAGCTGTGCAGCCTGCATTCGCTCCATAAGACGCACACACATTTCCCCTTACTTTTTAGGAGGGAAAAAGTGAGTCTTATAGAGCAAAAAATACAGTACATAAGAACTGGCACTGCCAAATTAAACTGCGCCCTGGCCAGTAATCGGCCACATAGCCCCCCCACACAATGTTTTAGCTCAGGGGTCAGCAAACTTTTTCAGCAGGGGGCCAGTACACTATCCCTCAGACCTTGTGGGGGGCCGGACTATATTTTGAAAAAAATATATGAGCAAATTCCTATGCCCCACAAATAACCCAGAGATGCATTTTAAATAAAAGCACACACTCATGTAAAAACACCAGGCAGGCCCCATAAATAACCCAGAGGTGCATTTTAAATAAAAGAACACATTCTACTCATGTAAAAACATGCTGATTCCCGGACCGTCTGCGGGCCAGATTTAGAAGGCGATTGGGCCAGATCCAGCCCCCGGACCTTAGTTTGCCAACCCATGTTTTAGCTTCTCTATATAACGTTCTGCATGTTTACTCTGAAGGAAAGCCCCACTGTATTCACAGGGCTTTAATCACATATATAAGTGCTTAAGACTGCAGCCTTTAAATTGGGAAACTAGTCACCGCCAAGCCTGTGATATCTTTAGGGTTTCAGGGTTTCCTGCAGAGAAAAAGTACTGCAGGTTAATGGCTTTAGATGGTCTCTTTGCAACCGTAAGGAATACACATAAGTGGTGGCCATGGGAATTACATAAGATATGCAAAAGGGAAGCTATACCTTTCCCCTTCCCTGGCTGAAGGTGGTATCAAGGTCTTTGTGTTTGAAGGAGAACAAAGAACAGGCAGTGTTGAAGTGGGATTGGAAGAGGCATAAAGGAATGGCTTGAGGGGGAAGCAAGATCTATGGAGACCTTCCACCTTAAGCTCAGCCTGTATGCATGTACAAATAAAGCCATGTATCACAAAGACCACCACAAGCTTCCAGTGATCATTCTAAGGAAACCATAACCCAAGGTATGCCCAGAGACCTCTGCGATTGCTTAGCGCTCAGGGATTGATGTGCCCTTAACAACTATGCATCTATAATCTTGAGTCCTAGTGAAATATTAACCTTATTTTTTTTTTTTAAAAAAAAGCACAAACTTCCTCACACTCAGAAAACTTGATGCCATAATGTTTAAGCTCTCCTCTGTCTACAAGCTCTGGCCATTATGCCTCATATTGCTGTCAGAGAAACCTCCATCCTTGCTGCTACGGCACTGCACTGTTTGTGTGGATCTTTGGATCCTTGTCTTAAGTTCCCACGTTATACAGATGTTTGGCTTTAATGTGGCATTCTTTCTGGACGAAGTTGGCACTTACCATGGGGTTGTTAAAAGTAATCCAGTGCTTCACCCGGTCCCCAAAACTCTCAAAACACAAATCTGCATAATCCTTTTTTTAAAAATAATATTTATTGCTTTTAAACCTTACAAAGAGGGAAAAAAAGAAAAGAAAAAAGAAAAGAAGAAGAAAAGCAAAAGAGAAACAATACAATACAATATATAAACAGTACAGAACGCAACATTAACATTAACACATTAAAAAAAACAAAAACAATCCAAAAAACACACATCATACCATCTCAATATCCTCTCTTTCATTCCCTTGTTTCATCGACCTCCTCTCACCTCCCTTTTTGTATTCCATTTCTATTAATTGTTTCAGCAAATCCTTTCCATCTTTCTCTGTTTTCTGTCATGTAATTATCTTAACATATTTTAACCTTATTTTCCATTAATACTATAATACTTATTAGTGCTTAATTCCTTAAAATATTTCTACTAAAGCCGTATAATTCCCTTCCAACATTTTTCTAACACTCATTAATTTTACATTATTTCCATATATAAATTTTAAACTTTTTCCAATATTCTTCCACTGTCTCTTCTCCCTGGTCTCAGGTTCTGCCAGTCATTTCCGTCAATTCCATATAGCCCATCAACCTGGTGATCTTCTGTCCAAGGCTCTTAACTCTTTTCCAGGTCCCTTCTGCAAGTCTTCTTCATATTTATACATGCACTTTACTTTGTCTTCTCCTGATCTTGTTCTTATTTTCCTTCCTTTGATGCTGAAAAGTAGATCTCCGGGAAATTCCCATCTAGCAATGTTTTCATTCCTTCTCGACAAGTCAGCCAAATCTCCATAGTTAGAACTGAAATTCAAAAGATATTTCCAGTCGTGTTTCAAAGTTCCTCCAAGTCTGGCAGTCCCCACAACTCCAGTCTCCTCCTGACCCAAGTCCAGATCCCAAAGTTCAATAAACCCCTGCATGAGGGGATCTATCCAACTTTCTTTCTCCAGTCCAAGCGGGGCTCCAATCCTAAAAGTCTGACTTTCTCTAAATTCAGTCTTGAAAGGCATCAACTTATAATCATCAAATTGCAACTGTAAGGCTGGGGCTCTCTCCTTCTCCACTTGTACCACTTTAGGTTCCACAGCAAAAACTTTCTCCCCTGCCTTCTCCTCAATTTGCCATGTCAAGATAGATCCCTGTATTGATTCCTGAATAATTTCTGTATTAATATTGACTTTTTGTGCCAAATTAGTCACTTTTTGTTCCAAGTTATCAATTTTTATAGTCCTCACATCCGTCTTCTTGTGAAGCTGTTCCAGTGAGTCATTAATCTTACATAATGCAACCACTAAGGCTTCTTCTGTCAACATTCTTAACGGTCCAAGGTCAATCCCAGATTCTCACAGTTTTATCTTGCAGGTGGAAGTTCCCCCAGCTCAGCTCTTGTAACAATTTCAGAGGCTTCCTCTAGGGGGAAACAATTTCTATTTGTATCAATTTGTATTTGTATCAATCCTTTTAAGCACAGTTCAAACAATAAAGTTAGTTTCAATTTTCAAGGGACTTCCGGGTTAGCGCCTCCGACAATGGCGGAATTCCTCTGATTGGGAGGAATCCGCTCCGTGGAAATCAGGGTCTGGCCGCCACAGCGAAGGCGGAGACCCACTAAAATCCACAGGCGGGAGAAGCTTGTGGACATGGGATTCGGCTGGCACCTTTCGCGCCTCCCCTACTCGCGGGGAAACCCGGTTTCAGGGATCCGGAGCGACGTGGGGTGAGTGGCGCGGTGCTTTGAATCGACTGCTTTTTTCAGGGAGTGAAGCCGCATTGCTGTTGCCGGAGAGCGCTGACTTTTTCCTGTGGACAATTTGATCTTAAAACAACTACCCGTGAGTAGAACGGAAAATTGGATTTTAAAACGTCTTAATTTGGCACCGAAACGGGGAGGTTTCAAACAGGAAGTCCGCCTCCCCCTTTTGTAAATAGATTGAAGCAAAGAGGCTGCAAGCTAAAGCCTTGGAAAGTCTTTCATAAAGGATTAAACTTCCATCGGTTAAATCATCAAACCCCCCTTGGAAGCAGGAGAAGAGGGGGGAAATTTAAGATCGTGTAAGCCTGCAGGAGAGAGTGAAGAAAGTCAAATTACCACCGCTCTGAACCTGGAAATGGGCTGCTAGTAAGATTGAAGTTTTGGATATGCTCATTGACTGTGAATAGATCGTCTGCTGACAGTAAGTTAAAGAAGAGAAATACATTGTTTCCATTGTCTCCCTCTGGGTTTAAAAAGGAGCAAAAGTAATTGAAAATTGAAACACAGATCTGCATAATCCTTAAAATAACTTGCCATGCTCGCATTCTGCCACCCTCCGTATTTTTCTTGAAGTACCTGCGTGTGTGCAAGAAATTTTTAAATGGCTAAAATTTTTGAAAGTGTCCAACATTCTCTCTTGATTTAATAAATGCAAGATTAATACAGTGGTACCTCAGGTTACATACACTTCAGGTTACATACGCTTCAGGTTACAGACTCCGCTAACCCAGAAATAGTGCTTCAGGTTAAGAACTTTGCTTCAGGATAAGAACAGAAATTGGGCTCCGGCGGTGCGGCAGCAGCAGGAGGCCCCATTAGCTAAAGTGGTGCTTCAGGTTAAGAACAGTTTCAGGTTAAGAACAGACCTCCGGAACGAATTAAGTACTTAACCTGAGGTACCACTGTACTTTAAAAAAAGCTGTGTCACTCCATCCATCTTAAAGCCAAATCTTTAGAATTTAGCCAAAGGCCATCAGTTGCAGGGGGTGAGATTGCTCAGAGCAGGATAAAAAAACACACACCTGACCTGCCGTACTACAACAGTACTAATTTAACAGTAGCATATTACAAAAGCAGTGAAATGCTACCACTTGGAATTAGCACACCCCTGTTACCTGTTATCATTCAGAATCCTGCTGGGAGCCAATGTCAATCCTACATACTGCAACAGCTTATTGGAAATCTTTAAGGATTCCTTCCATATTGGATTGCTATGGGCAGGTATGCACAGTTGCTTTTCTATCTGAACTCTTCTGTCAATCTCTTGGTAGTTCCTCCACCCTCAGGGGGTGGCAGTCTGGAAGAGGGCATTCTCTGTGGCAGCTGGTAATCTGTGGGACTCCCTACCCACAGAAGTGTGTCTGGCACCTTCTGGAGGATGCTGAAGATACCCCTCTTTACCCTGACTTTTGACACTTGGGGTAATAATAATAATAATAATAATAATAATATATTTATACCCATCCCATCTGGCTGGGTTTCCCCAGCCACTCTGGGTGGCTTACAGCACATGAAAAAATTGCAAAACGTTAGTCATTTAAAAAATTCCCAATACATGGTTGCCTTCAGATGTCTTCTAAAAGTCAGATACAGTGACACCTTGGGTTACAGACGCTTCAGGTTACAGACTCCGCTAACACAGAAGTAGTACCTCAGGTTAAGAACTTTGCTTCAGGGTGAGAACAGAAATCATGCGGCGGTGGCAGCGGGAGGCCCCATTAACTAAAGTGGTACCTCAGGTTAAGAACAGTTTCAGGTTAAGAATGGACCTCCAGAACGAATCAAGTTCTTAACCCAAGGTACCACTGTAGTTGTTTATTTCTTTGACATCTGATGGGAGGGCATTTTTTTTGGGACCCATCTTATCCTTAGGGTTGTGCGATTGTTTTGTTTTTAATGCTTTAACTTATCTGGGACCTCAGGGTTGAATGGCTGGTAATAATTAATTATTACTACTACTACTACTACTACTACTACTACTACTATTACCACCACCATCAATTTATTAATAAGCAAATAACAAATGCATTTGCAAAGAAATGGGGAAAACAATTGCAACAGTAAACTCCAAGATGCTTATATATACCCATGTACAGTATTTTTATTTTTCCTTTATGTAACTTAAGATTTACTGGGATCGGTCAATAAAAAAATACATTTTAAAGTGTTAGTTGTCATTCCCCAACCCAACCCACATGATCAAAGTATCCTCCTTCAAACCTGAGGCAGATCCCAGTAGGAGAGGGTTACAAAGGGAACAATCCTGTTTTCCAAGAGTGCGTTGATGGTATTGTTGTAGAAGTGTATGCCTTTCTCATTCACTTGAGCTGTGAACAGGTGGGATGGAGTGGGGGAGAATAAGAGAGGATCTCAATATTAAGATGTAATTCAGGGGAAAATACATAAACTGACCCTGATATATGGGGCAGAAGAACTTTTTTGGCCCACATAAGTGTTTGAGGTCACCCAATTGTTAAATTGCTTTCAAAACAAAACAAAAAAACAAAAAACTGACGTGTTCTATCACAAACTACAGTGGTACCTTGGCTTACATACGCTTCAGGTTACAGATTCCGCTAACCCAGAAATAGTACCTCGGGTTAAGAACTTTGCTTCAGGATGAGAACAGAAATCGTGCTCTGGCGGCGCGGCAGCAGCAGGAGGCCCCATTTGCTAAGAGTTTCAAGAGTGGTTTATCATGCAGAAAAAACAAAAACTGAAAGCTCCTTCTTGGTCTAGTACGATACGTGTATGGAGAGGGGGAATCACCACCAAATCCCACACCATCAGTTAGTTGCCATATTGTAGGAAAATATTACCCCAAAACATTAGGCTTACATCTAATCCCTGTGGGCAAAATACGAGGCCAGGAAATTGAGAACAAGTAGTGATTAACCTTCAGTTCTTTCAACAGCTGAATGTCATCCTACAAGCAGAGGGAAAAAGAGGGTGAAATAAATTAGTTTTGCTCACATCTTTAAAAACATCCTACAGGTATTGCTACAAATTGGAGATTTGCAAGGCTGAGTTAGGTTAGTGAGCCATCCAACAGCATCCTGCTTACTGAATTCAGTCCTGAAAATTTGGAGGGTTGGGGAGGAATCTTACTTTAACAGAATAGTAGCCTTTGCATGACGAATCTGCTGTGTGGTTCATAAAGACCTTCCCTGCTTGGTGCCCGAAAGAGTCCCAGATACTTGGGCCTTTTCCATCCTTGTCCCAGGTTTGACAGGCAGAACTGTCAACGCCCCAGAGTAACCCTGAATATATCGACAAATGAGCACAGGAAAAAAACAAGTCAGCAAACAGGAGTCCCACCAAACTATTTCATTTCTATTTATAGCACATTTCCCCCACGGTGTACATGACTTCCCCCAAAGAATTCTGGGAACTGTAGTTTGGTAAGGGTGCTGGGAATGGTAGCTGTGTGAGGGTTAAACTACAGTTCCCAGGATTCTTTGGGGGAAGTCACGTGCTTCAAATGGATGGCATGTATGAAACCACAATCAGATAGCAAACTGCTGTTTATATTGACGTCCAGGGAACTGCTCTCTGTCTATGCAGCGTATTGTAGTTGCTCAATAATTCCCTTATGTGCACTGGCATGTTTGTGCCCAATTCTTTAATCTGGCTTCAGCGGCGTAGCGTGGGTTGTCAGCACCCGGGGCAAGGCAAGTAATTTGCGCCCCCTAACCCGGGGCAAGGCAAGTAATTTGCGCCCCCTAACCCCTAACCTGCCGCCACTGTCAGCTTCTTCTTGCTGCTGCCTGGTCTGGTCTGGTGTGGTTCTCTCCCGTGCTCAGCGCTGCGCTGGGCGGCCGCTGCACTGTCCCTCCCCCAGATAGTCCCTCGCTCTCTCTCCGCACCGCACGCCTGGCACCCACCCCCTCCACAGTGGGCGGCGACCCAGCGGCTCGGATCGGATTCGCACAGCCAGCACTGCAGTGAGAGTGAGTGAGTGAGCCAGGTAGGGGCAGAGAGCTGCGAGTGCGAGCGCCCCCCCCCAGATGTTGCGCCCGGTGCGGCCGGCCCCCCCTGCACCCCCCACGCTACGCCACTGTCTGGCTTAGGTTATTACAGTTTCTGGTGTGCTCTGCAGAAGGGGGAGGAGAGAGAAAGGAAAAGGGTATTTGAGAAAGAGATGTTTTAAAGAAAAGCTTTAGCTGTTTATGTCAAAGTATTCTCAAGCTTGCATTTATGAGGGTTGGCACGTTAAACATTTTTGGCACTGGATTTGGGCAACATTGGTTCATTTGCTGTTATCTCCAGCCCCGAACTAAATCTACCTGTTTGGAAACAAGTCCCAAAACGAACAGCCACATTAGCCACATTTCCCAGCCCACCAGATTTTTTTTTTTCCTTCCAAAAAAGGCACTAAATTTTAGATTACAGCCCTGAAGTAAATGTATCTCTTCGGAAACAGTACTCAGATCGGCAGTCCTGGCACTCTCTTGTACCAAAAACAATGCAGTCTTGTGGCACCTTGAAGACTAACAAATCTATGAAATTGTGGCGTGTGTGTGTGTGTGTGTGTGTGTGTGTGTGTGTTTATTTATTTATTTATGGTTCATGGTCACTGAATAGATGATAGCTAGATGATAGGTAGATAGATAGATAGATATTGCATTTATATCCCACCTCTACTCCAAGGAAATCAAGAGATTCAGGGTGCTTACACATCTTCCCATTAGTCATTTGTTCATCCCCACTTTTCAGTGTGTTTCCCTGTCACTTTCTGAACCATAAAATGCCCGTTTCTTTTTCTTTCTTTTTTAAGCGGGGATGACAGAGCACTTCCATTGACTTTTAATCACACAAACCTGGGCAGGGCCAGCCAAAGACGTTTTCACACCCGAGGCAAACCACAAAATGGCTCTCCCCTTACCCTGTGCATGTCAGGAATGAAGGGGTGGGTGAAGATCCACATCAAGAACAAGAGTGGGAGGAGACCACCAGCAGCTTCTATGGGCTGAGAGGCTGCTCTAGAGAATTGCTTGAGGAAGGGGGCTGCCAAGGAGTTGGCAGATCCGGCCTCCAAGAAGCCCACTGCAGTCACCACTGCCATTGCGGCAGGGGTAGCGGGTGATGCATTCCCTGGAGGACAAATCTGCCCCTGGGGATACCGCCGCCCAAGCCGGTCACCTCCTCTTGCCTCATGGATGGGCCAGCTCTGTTCCTGGGATGGGTTTAAATCCCTGCCACAGAATACTGACAGCCTGGAGGCACCCTAATAAATTTGTTAGTCTTCAAGGTGCCACAAGACTTGTCTTCAAAAAGCAGGCAATCCTGGGTCGACAGATAAATTCACAATCTCTCACCACCCCCGAGCAAAAAAAGAGAAGAAAACCAGCCATAGATGGAATATGCCTTTTGGGAAAACTCCGTAATGAAAGGAAGATGGGCTCTGCTTTGTCCATGAGAAGTCCTCTGCAGGCTTTAGACCCTGTGGTAGCCCAAGCAGGAAGGCTGCTCCCAAAACACACATCTGCACTGCTCCTTGTGCCAGCATTGCAACGAAAAGGCTGTCCCAAGGGTCCACCTGATGGAACAAAAACACCTCTGATTAACATTTCAGGGATATTCCAAACAAATCTAGATGTTGCCCTTCCTTCAGCTAACCTGTTTGGAATTAAGGATTGCCTTGCAAGATCAGAAGAAGCCCCATCTTCTCCATTCAGCCGCTGCCAGTGGCCAGCAGGATGCTTCTGTGGAACTTTTTCAGAATCTGGTGAGCAAAGAGACTGCTGCTGAATTTTGTTCCATTTTGTTACTGCAATGAGCAGCAGCTCTCATCCAGGATTGATCTTTTACTCTCCCCCCCAACAGGAGTGTACCTTCTTTTTGGTTCTTCCAGATTCTTATCCAAAAAGAAACCAATGAAGATTCAGGTAGGGCAACCCTTGCTAATCTGGTGTCCTCCAGTCATTTTGGAATGCAACACCTGTCAGCTTCAGGCAGCACTGATGGGTATTGTGGTCCAAGCCTTCTGGAGGCCACCAGGTTAGTAAAGTCTGATAGAAGAGGTTGTTTGCTGCTGCCCTTTAACAACAGCTTGACACACAGCTCGCGTCCTATTGCTCTATCACCAGGGCCCAGGAAAAACATCACCTGCTTCCCTCCCCCCCATTCCTATTAAAGACAGGAGAGCAGGCCCAAACTGCAAGCAGAAAACCTGTGTGAATAATTACTTTAACAACGATCAGTGCTAAGATGTGTGAGAGTCAGTCTGAAAATTCTGATTTATAATGACACACTCTTGTACTCTCTTGATCTGGAGGCATATTTATAAATAACCTTGTATGCTACCTGCTAATTAAAATAGCCGCTGCCCCCCTCACTCAATTACTGTTCTCTTTGCTTGCTCTTACCTGCTAGTTTTCCTTGCGTGGTGCTCTGATGGGGGGAGACTTCCACATAGCAGCTGGAAAACTACCAGAGCACGCACAACAAATTCACCTTTACATTACTTTACAGATTGCCTCATACATATGGTAGAAACTTCTACGTAGAGCGCCACCCCATCTATGTTCGATTGGTTAAAACAAGAACAACGACAGCAACAAAAAGCGCCCTTCAACAATACAGAACAATCCTTCTATTTTGTCCGCAGCCATTGGTGCAGCAAAGGATTTAGCTTAACAATACAAATAGTTTCCCCTTCCTCTCCTTTTTTTTCTTTTTCGCAAAGGACTTGATAAGCACAGCTTCATAATGAAGGACGAGCCCCATCACCATCCGTGGGAATTTTTAGTGTGGAATCTTCCTTGAACCAAATGGGACTTGGTCACTTTCATGCTCTTTTTGCCAAGGCTTTGTTCATTTCCTGGGGGGTTCTGCAAGAAACTTGTTGGACCGCTAAAAGCGGTTTTGCCAAGTGCAATGCAAAGGACATGACATAAGCTGTCCAGCAAAAGTAGTTTTTCATCTTTCAATTGAGCAAGAGCACCTACTGAAGAATTTTATTGACTACTAATGAGTGTTTCCAGGTGCAGGCTTAAATTGCAAATGGGTCGCTGAGATTTTGCAAAGGGAGGGGGGAATACAGGCTCTGCAAAAAAAAAATACATGCTTGAGAAGCTGCCTTTCCTCAATCAACACTCATCTGGAAGCACCCAATGGGGAGGGGGAATCCCATGAAACTGATCAGAATGAGGACAGAATGAGGAGATCACATATCAAAGCAAGAAGGAATGAGGTTATCCCAAAACACAAGAGTTTTCAACTTGGAGTATGACGACTGGCGAGGAGGTTTTTTAGTGAGTAGCTCACTAACTTTTCAAATATTGGCATTCTCTCCTTAAAATTAATAGTTGCTTCTCTAATGCTTGATGACTGGCCTCCAAACAATTGAATTCAAATGGTGACATCATCTCCACTATCCACCCAGAACGCATCTCAATTTAAGCTAGGCCATCAGCATTTGATAAGACCAGAGCCAGCATCAGCTGGGTGTTGTTAGGGCTTTGGATAATTGCACCAATTGAAGCTTTCTCACTCACCCACCCAGCCACCCACCACCTTTTACAAAAGTGAAATCTATTCACAACAGAGTTTGGAGAGAGCCCTGCCTCCTGGGCCCAACGCAGTGAAGGCAGCCACACAGACAGGGCTTTGGAGTAGCCCATCTGTAGGGCACAGATAGCTTCATCTGAAACACACACCACAGGTGAATTGCCCTTGGGTCACTTTCACAGCCATTAAAATGCCATTACGGTTCTTTTGCAAATCCCTGACTCTGATGAGCAGCCCCTTCAGGCAAAACCGTAGTGATGGAGACACTTTCGCAGCAGCCAGGCACTAAAATTCGCAAGAAGACAAACCATAGATGCCAGACGGTTCCATGTTCCATTCCGCCCACAAGATGGCAGCATTAGAATAACTCTTCCATTTGACTTCCTATTTTCCTTCCCCTAGTGCAAGCTCTGAGCTGCCTTTCTTAAAAGACAGGGGAAACCAAGGCCTTAAATTAGGCCATTGTGGTCAGGCGAGATTATCTGGCACAATTTGGTCTTGACGTTATGCTTTCCTGACTGTTGAGGCTTCTTGTTCAACCCTTCCATGCTCACAAACTCCAGAAACCAAAGAGTGGCATTAATGGAGGCAAGGCAGGCCACAGTGAAGAATGTTCAGAGATGTTAGGAGACAAACAATTATTCATTAGGGGGTGGAGAAAGGTTAGGGGTGCAAGTCGGGCTGTGGGAGGCAGCACAGTACGAAAGTGGAGCATTAAGCAACATGTCAGCCCCAGCAGTGGAAGTCGAAGACCCGCAGTGGGTTGTCAGTTCCAATTAGCCAGAGCTGTATATTTACTCTGTAATCAAGCTATTAATTGGTTAATCACACTGAATAATCAACTAATGCTTCCAGGCCTAGTTGGTAGCGCTCTGACATCCACGCAGCGCCTCAGGCAACAATTCAGCAACATCAGCCCAAGTTTGCTCTCTTATCTTGTGTAAACTAGACTTTAAAACATGAGCATTTATGTCATGGAGGAAGCAAACATCTGCAACTCAGCACCTTTCCCAAAGATTTGGATTTCAGTGGCTGGATTTTATTACCTAGTGGAGGGTGGGTAGTTTATATAGTGTTTGGGGAGAGTTCAAAGTGCCTCACACACATTTTTGCAGCAATCCTTAATAGCAGCCTTGTAAAGTAGGCCACAATTGTTCTTGTCCCAATGCGCATGGGGGGGAGGGGCTGAGGAAGATGAGCATGCCTTCTAACATTTTTCACTGTGCCCACAGCTAAACTGAGCAGTATTAAATTCTCTGTGCATCAGCTGAGCGGGAGTTCAGTTGTGCTTTCTGCAGAAATTGACTGGCATGCACAGGGACTGACTGGCCCTGTTTGGCGCAGGGATTGACTATGTGAGCCAGTTCCCTATGGAGAACTGGCATATGCAGCCAAACCAAGGCAGGAATGAACTGCCTTGGGCTCAGCTGATGGGTGAGGAGAGTTCAGTTCTGCTCAGTGAAGGGATCAGCTGCACATGCAGCTGAAAGCCGGACTCAATTTCCTACCCGTCAGGTGGTAAGCTGGGGTTCAATCCTGCTCAGGTCAGGGCTCCATTGTGCATATCAAACCTGCCCATCAAGGTGCGCACACCTCTAACTGACAGGTGGACATGGTTTAACAAAACTTCATGTGCCAAATCAGAACTCCTGCTGGACCAGTACTGGCCCACCGGCCAGAAGTTCCTGCCACTCTCATGTCCCAAAAGAAGAGATCTTTTTTCAGGCTAATGGCAGTGCAGGCTCAACAAACAAGCACAGGGCCCAGAAGTCATGATTCCAAGGTACAAGAGCTGCAGGACTGAATGGAAGCAGTGAAGATGTCCCAACCGTTGCCATGCCTCACGCTCCTTATGTTGTTGGCATTTGTCTGTCTTGAAAGACAATGGAGTGCGCCTCTGGTGGTGAAGTCGAACACCAGGGTATTAGCAGCAGTGAAGTGACCTCCCTGAGGTGAAAACCTGGGCAGTATGCATACCCTCCAACATTTCTCCGATGAAAATAGGGACATTCTACAATACCCTCCAACATTTCTCCAGTGAAAATAGGAACATCCTAAGGAAAAGTGGGACATTACGGGATCAAATCAGAAACTGGGGCGGCTTCTCGAAATCAGGGACGTCCTTGGAAAATAGGGGCACTTGGAGGGTCTGAGTGTGTATGGAGGTCCTGGGCTGCCCAGATGACAAAACCACACCCTCAAACTTGCTGATGTGGTCCAAAGGAAAGCCGAGCAATACGTTTGGAACCAGCTTGGCTGCAGGAGTTGCCGGAAGGAGGCATACAAGATGCCATCCAACCATCTTATGGTCTCCACTCTGGATTTGTGTAGGGTTTTACTCCTTAGCCATTTCTTCTCCCAAATAAATCCTTCAAGACAGCAGAGGTTTAGGACCAGAGTTCTCCTTCCCAGGTTGATGAGCTCCATCTGCTTCCCACTTCCCTCTACAGCAAGTGCAGAAACTGCCTCCTTAACCGTTGGACCCACAATTGGTCTCTTTCCCTGAATCTACCAGATCCCGTCTTCACATGCAGTGGAAGTCCCTAACTCACTGAGGGTTTGAGACCCATTGACTAGCCTCTCCTGGTTTAGCCAGCAAGTCACAGTCGTTCCTGGGATGTGGCTGCTGTCACCTGCTGACAGCTTTTAGGAGCCACAGGTGAGAGCGGAGTATTTTTGTACACACTGCTTAGCTAGAGAACGGCATTGTTTCAAGAAAGTATGAATTTGGTAGTTTTGCCTTTAAATGTGAACTGAATCAAATACCCCCTCTCTACTGAATTATTTTTTACCCTGGTGGGGTGTGTGTCAGTTTTCCACTGCACCTGTGGGGTCAACACACCAGCCTAGGGAGTGCTGGCACACACAGCTCTGTTTCCCAACACCTTGCTGCCGTGCCCTTCTCCCTAGCATCTTCCTCACTCTGCCTAATGGTAGGGCCGGCTCTATTGCTATGCATCGCTTTGATCCATACAAGATTGATGCATATCACATAAGGAAGCGGTTGCTGAATCACTAGGAGCATCTCTGCCATGTAGCTCTCTTGGAATGTTAGGACTGCATTGCAGAGGGCTGTGAATAATTTCCCTATCCAAGAGGAGTGCTCGCTCCACAAATCTTTCTCCAGCACTGAAGAAGCCCTGTTCCAAATAGGAAAAACACACTTAGCCAGAGGTCCTTGTGTGTGCTGTGTGTGTGAGTTAGCAGTGGAAGGTGCTGGATTGGCTGCGCCTTGCCTTGCTTTTCGATACAATATCCTGCAGCGTGAAATGAATGGCTGTATTTAGAGGTATCTGGAAGTGATGACTGATACTTGGATACATTAAAAAGCTTTTTATTTTCCACATGAACTCTCCAACCTGGCATAGCCACTACAGTGGAATATTTTTGGAGCTGAGGTCATCTGATTATTGTTTCCTGTGTCGTGGGGTGAATTCATTATTATTATTATTTTTTAAAGAATACTTAAAATTTCAAATATATTCTTAAGTTTCTTAAGGTCTCGTATGTGTGTGTGTGTGTGTGTGTGTGTGTTTTATCCAGCTAACTTTGTTGGCATAGTTTGAAGAAAAGAACTTTGTCTCCTGTGGGATTATTACTTAGCTGTAATCATAAAACAAAAAAAAATAAAATCGGATTTGTGCTCATTCCAGCTAAATTTGTAACCCTTTAATGCTCTGCCAGTTTGCTTGCTAGCCAGTGATGCAACATGTAAATTTTGTATTTAAATTTATTAAAAGCTAGGAATTAAGCACATTTACTTGATTCCATTGTTATCGTTACAGCTGTCAGCTAATTAAAACATGTTCTTTCCTCATTTGGCTGGGTTTCTTGGAAGGAAGGAAGGAAGGATCAGCTCAGGTCGTCTAGTTCCAAAGGTTTGTGAAGTCAACAGGATTCCAGTGCTGTTACCTACTGAGTTTCAGATCCTCTTTACCCTGTAAACATAGCTTTACTTTATACCCCTTTACATAGCTCCTGTGACTACCTCTGAGACTGATGAAGTGATGAGATTTCTATTAGAGGTCCATTGTGTTTTCCTCACCCAGTATATTTCTTAGAATACCCTGGAAGAAGGAATGACCCTGGTTGTTGTGGGGTGCTGGTGCTCAGAGTTGCTGGGCTCCTGACCAGGCCCCCCTGCAGCAGGGATTCCGCTGCCAATTTTTCTGTCAGCCCAAATAGGGACTTCATGCACCTTACAACAGTTCAGTTCAAAGTTGCTCTGTAGCCATTATCCATTTTATTCATATTAAATATTTTTATTGGATTTTATAGTTTTACAAAGCTAAAAATGAAAACAATAAGACATAATAGCATTCTTCATTTTATGATCAAGGCTGATAATCAAAGCTTTTCATTACTTTTCATTCTCATGTTCTCCAATGGACTTGCCCATTATCTTTTCTCCTTCCCTGCTATTGGGCAATTTGGTACATATACCATTTGGGATACTTGTTTGCATCATTGCTAAGACATCTTTACATTTTTACACAGCCAGGCTTAGGGTACCTCTAGTTACCCTACTCTGAATTATGGGAAGATTATGCTGTTCTGTTGCCTGGGTTTTACGACGTTTTTATCTGGTGCAGTTTTGTACTATTAATTTTGTTGATTTGACACCGCACTTTGCTTGTAAACCATTGTGCAAACTTTCCTATGAAAAATGGTATAGAAATACTTTCAATAAATAAGACAAAGGTTTAATAGCAGGTACCATCTGTTTCTTCTGCGGGCTGGATTCGTTCCAACCCAGCAGAGTTTCCTGTTCCATCTTCCATAGGTTCCCCCTTATTCGAAGGCCAAGAGTTTGTGCAGAAGACAGAAGAGATTCCAACTGGAACTGACAAATATTCATTTAGGTTATGGCATAAACAGACCATCAGATACCCAGATTGTTCCTTTTATCGGCGTGTAGCATCAGCACTTGTTTAGGTTCCCTTGGGAAGCCTGCCTTTCAAGTCGATATTAATTATGTACTGTTAGATAGTAGCTACCTTGAATGAAAAGGAACAGCTTTATTTAACGCGTGACTTTGCAGGCACTCGCTCCGCTAACCCTGCCATGTTTCGGCTAAAGCCTTTCTCTGGGTGTTGGAGAGTAAACTGCCTTTAGTTCCTGGCTGCAAAGTTTTTTTGGCTCCTATTAACAATACAGTGGTACCTCGGGATAAGTACTTAATTCGTTCTGGAGGTCTGTAATTAACCTGAAACTGTTCTTAACCTGAAGCACCACTTTAGCTAATGGGGCCTCCTGCTGCGGCTGCGGCACCGGAGCACAATTTCTGTTCTTATCCTGAAGCAAAGTTCTTAACCTGAAGCACTATTTCTGGCTTAGTGGAGTGTGTAACCTGAAGCATATGTAACCTGAAGCGTATGTAACCCGAGGTACCACTGTATTATAGGAAGAAAAGACCATATGATGAGGCAGCTGGATCAGGCCAGTGGCTCATCTAGTCCGGCACCCTCTTTTCACAATGGCCGACCACCTGCCTGTGGAAAACCAGCAAGCAGGATTTGAGCACAAGAGCTCTCTCCCCTCCTGTAGCTTCCAGAAACTGGTATTCAGGAGCACTGCTGCCTTCAACTGCGACCATCGTGGCTGGTAGCCATCGACGGCCCTTTTCTTCATTAATTTTTCCAATCCTCTTTTAAAGCCATCTAGGTTGGTGGTCATCACTGCCTCCTGTGGAAATGAGTTCCACAGTTCAATTACACAGTTCAATGAAGAAGTACTTCCTTTTGTCTGTCCTGAATCGTCCAACATTCAGCTTCATTGGATGTCCATGAGTTCTAGGGTTATGAGAGTATTAGGTAGTGGGTGACAAAGCAGATGACACAGAGATTTCTCCAAGTGGTTCTTTATAGTAAGCTGGAACTGAACTGAACTGAACTGAACAGCTCAGCCGGCCTGCTTTTATAGGCAGCCGGCTGAAATATACTCGGAGTCAAGAGTGGATTTCATGCTCTTTATTCAGCTCATAGTGGTGAGGAGGAATGGAAGTTCTCCCAGAATGTCTGCTTTATATACATTATTTACACAATGGGCCCCACGTGATTGGCTAATTCCGGGATTCACCTGTAGGCCAATCAGGTTGAGGATTCACTTCCACCTGGAGCTGGATTGGGTGGCTCCTGTGGACCAATCAGACTGCTGCATTCTGGATCCTGTTGTTCTAGGGCCAATCAGACTGCTGCATTCTGGATCCTATTGTTCTAGGACCAATCAGACTGCTGCATTTTGGATCCTATTCAACTCAGTACATAACACTGAGTTATGTACATAACAACAACATCCCAGGGTTTCCCGCCTAAATTAACTGACGTGGACCTGAGTGAACACTATATACACAATACCCCTGATGGCCAGGGTGAGAACTTAAATACATAACAGAGAGAGAGAGAGAGATAATAAAAAAGTTTCATTTGTCCGCTTTTAAGTCCTGTTAGTTTCATATGAAGAGAGCGAAGTGTGTGTTCAACTCACCTTGATGGGACTGAATGAAGGACACTGAGATACTGTCCCAGGTGCCATGTCAAGAGGGCTGGCCCAGGACATTTTGTTAACTGAGAGAAATGAGGAGGTGGAGCCTTTCAGGGAGGTCAGTTTTGGGGGGAAATCTGCACACAGGGTGAGGATAATCACCCTGTGGAGTGGAATGGAAGAGAACTGTTGAACCAAGAAGCTTTGGTTCATCGCTGTAGTAGTCCTGAATGCCTGTCTTGAGGGCAGAAATGCTTTTCTGTCTGGAATGTGAGAGGCAGATAAGGCCTTTGTCAAGTCAAGACCATGCATCTGTGTGAAGAAGATACAGGATTTGTTCTTCCATGTGTGGCCGCTAGCAGTGCTCTTCGTACCCCCATACAGCTTGGAATTACGTGGTTTCTGCTGGTGTTCAATGTTTAAAAATACAAAACTGAATTTTGGTGAGAAAAATGTGGGGCGAGAGAAAAGGACAATCAGAATGGAGGAAATTTGGGATGTCAAAAAAAGACTGCTCTCAGTGCTAGAACTCACATGTGCTTTGCATTTTTTAAAAAATGTTTAGCTCCAAGTTTTGCTAACAGATTAATGCTTGTTTTGGGGGCTTTTTGAATGTGACATGCCTTTTTGTCTTCCCTTTGAGAGAATATGCTTTTTCGGGTCTGGATATTTGGCTCATGAACCGTTTTGAATTGATTCAGTTTTGAAATTTTATTTATTTTTTAACCCTAAAATCATTTTTCATTTTTTCATTTTACTTTCTGTTTATTCCCTTCTGAGGTTCAGACATCCAGTTTCAAACATTTCTCCTTATTTTTAAACTGAACTTATTTTCCCCTCGGATCCTTCTGGATCCTTTACAATGGATCCTGGATGATTCATTCCCAACTTTCCCTTTGAGCCCAGAGAAGCCAGTTCCTCAGATCCCTGCTTGGATTGGCAGTTATAATCCACTCCCACTCCTGATCTTTGTTAAATTGCTATAAGGCTGGAATTTAGTAAGCTTTCAACTAGTTTGGACTGGTGGAAGTTTTAGGAGGATGCAATTTAGGGCTTAGGAATATGCATGCTTTATTGGCAACTGTTGGGTTACTTACTTACTTAAGGGTTAATTATTTTTATATGCCAATCTGATCTCGTTTTCCATTTATAATATGCACTCTTACATTTCATTCATTCATTCATTATTTTTATATATTTTTATTAATGGAAGAGATTATATATTTTCACCATTTCTTTGTTTCAATTTAAACAATTAATTCCACTTTATTTTACTTCTGATGCGACTCTGGTCTGTTTCCGCTTGCCAACAGTAGCTCCATGGAGCAAAATTTAAGGACCTACTTTCAGTGTTCGTTACCAAGTCTATACACAGAAGCTGCTTGGGCCAGCAGTTGAATCTAATGCTTGTGATGAGGTAACATCCTCCAACACACTCGAGGCAGCAGGCTGAATTGGGGGGGGGGGCATAGGAGAGGCCATGTGGCATCAGAGGGCAATTACTGGGGGCTCAGGAGGAAGAGGCAGGGCTGCCCCTGAGCATCTGCCACCTGAGGCAGTTGCTTCACTCTGCTTAATGATAGGGCCGGCCTTGAATGTTAGTGGAAAAAGAAGGCAGTTAGTTAAAAGTCCTCACTTTCCCAGGAGTTGGAGCTATAGTCATTGTAGAGCGGTGTGGGGATGCAATAGAAAAATAGCACCCTTGTGCAAGATTGTGCAAGAGGAAGCATCTGCTGACTTGTTCCCCCACACGCCTGGGTCAGTGTCGCGCTGCCTAACCGCAAAGCTTATGCGGCTGTCATGCTGTCTGGTAGAGAAGTTATTCTAAGAAATGCAAACCCTAGCTGTTTTCCACCCGAGTGCTACACGTGTATATGCAACATGATGTAATGTGCGCAAGGCTAATAAACATGCAAGGCTGCTGGGGGAGAGAGCTCACTCCTTGCTTAAACCTTCACCCATGACTCCTCGTCATTTTTCCTCCGCACCTGCTGGGCTGGTTTCCCGACAAATGGTGCCTCGTGTGATTGCCTGAACGGCTTCCAGGACGCGTGCTGTCAAAGACGGTCCTTCCTGCTACTCACCCGCCCGGCTGTGGCTAAGGCGCCTTCTCATCTTCGGATCCCCGGTGAGTAGCTATTTTTCTATTTTTATCATGGGTTCTGCGCTCTCTAACCCACAGAAACAATTTTTAAAAGACATGCAGCACCTCCTTCGGGAAAATAAACAGCAAGTACCTGAAGGTGATCTAATTGCATTGATTCTGGCCATAGATGAACATTGTCCATGCTTCCCTGAGGAGGGGACGTGGGAAATTCCAGCCTGGGATAGGATTGGCAACCACTTTCATGGCCATGGCCGCATAAATGTTCACGTCCTCAGTGCCTGGGCTAAAGTCCGTGGCTGCATGGCAACTCTTACGCCCAAAAACATTCTCTTGGCTTCGTCGCAACCAAAACAAAAAACAGCATCTGTGTTAGACGCACCGCCTCTACCACCACCTTTTACACCTCCTCCACGACCGCCAGATTCTCAGCCTTCACCGGCACCGTCTGCTCCACCCATTAATCCTCAATTGCACCCACCGACGCCACTGGGGACTGCAATTAAACAAGCAGCCCCCCTCTTAGGTTTTTCATCTGGCACAGAACTTTTTCCTGTCTTGGTACCTGCTGGACCAGGGGGAGGGCCACCTCGTCATGAACACTTTGACTATAGACTAATTAAAGAGGTGCATGACTCCGTCCAGAAAAATGGCATCCAGGCTCCTTATACCTTAGGTCTGTTGAACACTATATTTCAACAACCCTGTCTTCCGGAGGACATAAAATTGTTGGCTAGGACCATACTGCCACCGTCTGGAGTCATTGTATTTATGCAGGAATGGCAATTTCTGTGCCAACAAGAAGCCCCAGATGTTGCCATGGCTTTAAACAATGCAGCAGCAGCAGCAGCGGCCGCAGCTCCAGCACCTGCTGCAGGAGGAGTACCTCCCCCCCCTCCTCCAGTCCTTACTCCTCAGGACGTTATGCATGGTCTTATTGGAACTGGCAATTTTTTTACCATCGCCCAACAGATTGCTGCAGGCGCTGCATATTGGGAAGTTGCTACCCGCTGCGCCCAGACAGCGTTTCAAAAGGTGCCTGACACGAAGGGTGACAGTACGTCCCGTTGGGGTACTGTTCGCCAAGGTCCAAATGAGCCATATGCTGCCTTTATCGATCGCCTATATGACTCTTTGAAGCGCCAAATAGCAGACACTCAAGTTCAGGAGGTGATCTTGAAACAACTTGCCTTTGATAATGCGAGTGAGGATTGTAGAGTGGCACTTCGCCCTCTGATCAGCCAGCAAGGGATAAACATAGCCGACATGCTAAAGGCTTGTCAGTCCATCGGCTCAGAAAGCCACAAGGCACGGCTACTTGCCGCAGCTTTATCCCAGGCTGCCAACCCTATGAAAGACAAACTTTGTTTTGGATGCAATAAGCCTGGCCATTTCCGCGCACAATGCCGCTCCACTGGCAGTCAGTCTGGAAAGCGCCCCCCCTCTAAGTGTCCTATCTGCAAGAAAGGCTTTCATTGGGCAAATCAATGCCACTCAAACCCTGCTAATCAGAATCAAACCTCTAGCCAAGGACAATCATCCCAGAACCAGGGAAACCGGCAAACGGGCCCTCCCCGGGCCCCAGTAAATCAATAGGGGGACAATGTCTGATGCCACAACTTATTCTCACTCAGGATGTACGATTCCCGGTTCCATTTTGTCCTCACAAAGCCTTGGTTATAGCCTGTGGATTTGCTATAGACAATTCTCAACGTTGTCTTGTCTTGCCACTTGCCTCTGCACAAACTGTTGGGGTATATGCTGTGCCTGGAACCATTCAAGGACCCTATGATTCAATCACCATTACGCTATATGCTGATCGCCCCTGCCATCTCCCATCTGGCACGCCAGTGGCTAAAGTCATACTGCTCCCTGCGGATGCCACAACTCCTACAGATACCCCCTTAATTGCTGCAGCAATGCCTCTCACAGCTCAGCGCCCTACCTTAAAAATGACACTGGGTGGACGTGAGGTAGAGGGGGTTCTAGATACAGGGGCAGACGTTACCGTGATTGCTAAACAAGCCTGGCCTCCCGAATGGCCTACAAAGGCAGCTGCCCAAGTTTTGGGTGTCGGGGGAGAAACCCCAGCTTGTCAAAGCCTTCACCCAATTATGATTCAAGGCCCTTCGGGTCTTTCTGTCACCATTTATCCTCTCATTTTGGACATTCCTGTTTGTCTTTGGGGACGGGATGTTCTTGAAGCCTCAGGCTCTTCCATTCAGACAAATTTATTCTAAGGGCCGCCCCTGCACACCCGAGGACCACGCTAGCCCTCACCTGGACATCAAACACGCCTGTTTGGGTTGAGCAATGGCCTCTGACTAAAGACAAACTTGCAGCGGCGGCCCAGCTTGTCTCGGAACAACTTCGCCTCGGACACATAGAGCCTTCTTCCTCCCCATGGAATACACCAATTTTTGTCATCAAAAAGAAAACCTCTGGCCATTGGAGGCTCATTCAGGATTTAAGGATGGTAAACAACCAGATGCAACCTATGGGCGCATTACAGCCTGGTTTTCCTAATCTTAATATGATACCAAAAGACCACAAACTTCTGGTGGTAGATATAAAAGACTGCTTCTTTTCCATACCACTAGCCCCGGCAGATCGTCAGCGTTTTGCCTTTACATTGCCTGTTCTCAACAATGCTCAACCAACGGAACGCTACCAATGGGTTGTTCTGCCACAAGGTATGAGGAATTCTCCAACTTTATGCCAGCACTTTGTCAATTTAGCCCTAAAACCTTTCCGCCAGCGCCACCTAGAGGTTATTTGTTGTCATTACATGGATGATATCCTTGTGGCTGCACAGGACATATCAATGGAATTGTTAAAAGACCTTACATCTGCCCTCACAGATTTTGGACTGTGTATTGCCCCAGATAAGGTTCAGCAAACTTTGCCTATGTTATATCTTGGACATAAATTGACACAACAAGCTGCCATTCCGGTTGTTCCCCAATTGTCTTTTCCTGCCCGCCTACGGCTGGTTGACCTTCAACAACTTTTGGGACACCTGAATTGGATAAAGAATTACCTTAATCTGCCTACTAGCACCTTGTCACCATTGTTTTCTGCCTTACAAGGACGCAAACTACCTGGAGAAGTCATCCCAATTACAGAAGAAATGCTACAAGCCTTACAACAGGTTAATGCTTTATTAAGAGACCGAATGGTGGATCGCATAGACACTCTGCACAATGTGCAGTTATCCTTGGCAATTTTTTCCACACCTTTGCTGCCTACAGCCATTCTCTACTCACAGAAAGCGGCTGCCCCCTCGGGTGTCAATATTGTGGAATGGATCCACCTTCCGCATACTCCACCGCGCAACATTTATTCCTCTCCAGCGGCTGTAATGGATTTGGTAATTAAAGGGCGCGCTCGAGCAAAAGCCCTCTCTGGACTGGACGTTGAAAAAATTTACTTGCCTTTTTCACTCACAGAAACACAACACCTGATTTCCACCTCCGTGGCTACTCAAGTAGCACTTGTGGATTTTTTGGGAACCATCACGCATAATCCCCCCTCTGATCCACGCCTGTCTTTTCTTTCTCAAACTGTCTATACTTTAAAAACTGCTCTCTCTCCGACCCCCATCCCCTCTGCCCTTACCCTTTTCACTGATGGGTCAAAAACGCGGGGGGTGGTGGCATGGGAGGAGGGTGGAAAATGGAAAACTGAATTTACTGAGCAACAGAGGTCCGCCCAGCGGGCTGAACTTGCTGCTGTAATCCTTGCCTTTCAACTCTTTCCTGACAAACCTTTTAATTTGCTTGTTGATACACAATATGTGTATCGCCTTTTGTCTTCCCTGCCTGTTTCTTATATCACGCCTGCGTTAGATGCTGATTTGTTTGTTCTTTTTTCTACCTTGCAGTATCTTATTCAAGAACGCCATCATCCTTTTTATGTTGCACACCTTCGTTCCCACACCAATCACCCAGGGTTTTTGGCTCAGGGAAATGCCTTGGCAGACGCTGCACTGCGATCTGAAGTGTTTTCCTTGTTTTCTGACCCTATTCTCTCTCATTCTACCTTTCACCAGCCTGCTAAAGTTTTGGCAAAAATGTTTAAAATCCCTATTGCACAGGCACGAGACATTGTCTCTCAATGTTCTATCTGTTCTAAGGCTCCAACCATGATTCCCTTTGATGCGGTGAACCCTAGGGGTACATCCCCTCTTGCGGTTTGGCAGATGGATGTTACTCACACCCCTCTGCTCGCACCATTTTCAAAAGTTCACCTGACAGTGGACACCTCATCTGGATTTATCTGGGCCACCCCATTGAAGGGTGAGACCGCTCGTCACGTCATTCAGCACACCCTGCGCTGTTTTGCTGTGATGGGTAAGCCACAAAGCATTAAAACGGATAATGGCCCAGCCTATATTTCCTCTCAGTTTTCATCCTTTTGTGATTTATGGAATGTGAAATTAATCCATGGTTTGCCTTTCAATTCAACAGGACAGGCGATTGTGGAGAGGGCGCACCTGACCTTCAAGACTCTGCTGTCCAAACAACTTGGAGGTCGAAGTGCCCCCTCCGCCGAGATTCCTTCAATTGTGCATACTGTTTTATTCACCCTTAACCATATTTTGTGTCCCCATAATAAGGAATATACACCGGCTGAGATTCATTTTCGAAAAGCAGAGCCTTTGGCTCGACCTCTTGTATCTTACAGACAGCTACCTGATCCAACATGGCATGGTCCTGTGCCACTCATCTCCTGGGGACGCGGCTACGCGGCAGTGGACCTGGATGGACGGCCTACCTGGTTACCAGCGCGCTGTGTGCGACCCTGGCGAGCTTCTGCCTCGGAAGTGAAAGCAGCAACGAGCCATACTTCACCCTCTCTGGCGGACGTCGCCTTCCTGCAGCCCTGAGTCCCTACTGCACTTGGAGACATCGCCATCTGACCCTGAACGTGCCGTGGTTGGAATCACCTGTAACAGCGATACCAGTCTTTCCTGCAAAACTACCAAACCATCTTGTACCTTATTCTTTGCAAGCTCCACGACGCTCCTGGAACCACACAAAAAGGTTTCATTATGGTTTTGCCGCTGCCTGCTTAGGAAACTCTCCTGGCTATGAAGGATGCCCGCGATATACAGGTTTGGCATGGGTTTTGCCGCCCCGTGATAGTACCCCTATTTGTGTTCCCACCACAAATTGGGAATGGTCTTTCCAACATTCCCTGTCACCAATTAACAAAGCCTATATTGGTCAATTGGGATCATGTGTCTGTCGCACTGGTTGTTGGACTAAACCAGGTTTTTGGTTTCTGAAAAAAGGAAATGTTGCCACCCTCTTTCACAGAGGCTGTGAAGAGGTGGCAGTTGCTGTCCTTTTCCCTTATAACCCATATTGCCCACCTGCACAGCTCATCTGGTTCCTGCAACATTGGCCGAAACAAAAAAATTCTACTGGCTGGCTGCATCCACAGCACTTTCGAAGACATCGACGCTCAGCTAGCCATGATCCCAGCATTTTGTCTAAAACTAATCGTTCAGAGGACTATCATGCTCTCTGGACTGATAATACCTTTGTAAAAGACATGGCTCAATTGTCAAAGATTTTGAATTATACTAATTGTTGGATTTGTATGCATATTCCTCCACAGGCTCGACGCTCTGGCATATTGTTGCATGGCATCCCCATTAATGATTCTTTTAAGATAAGTAATAATCTCAAGATTAACCGCACACGTTTTCCACCAGTGGTATTGACCTTGTTAGAACCAGCAGATAGGTGTTTTAAGTTTAAACATAACACATCTGTATTTCTAGGGAACTACCCTAATTGTGCTTGGACTTATGAATATGTCAATACCTCCTCTTGTTTCTTGAACACAACCACACGCAGTGGAAGACCACCAGTAGTTATAGGGAATGTTACCCACCGTATGACATGGGGCCAGCATGCAATGTGCAATGAATTTGATGGATGGATATGGTGGATGAAAAAGAGTAGTAGGACATCCATGGTTTTACAGAATGATCTTTGGCTTTTCTGCGGACGTAAAGCCTATAAGGAAATTCCTAAAAGTTTTTCAGGGATTTGCACCCTTGGTATTGTAGTTCCATTGATTTATAAGTTAGATAATATTTCTTCGCTTCGGCTTCGCAATAAGAGAGATGCTAACGCTCCTATAGTTCATTATGCTGAAACTGCAATTGCTAGGGCTGCCCTGCCCCCTCTTGGTGTTGCCATGAATTACAGGGACCTCCACAGACTCTCCAACTGGACAGAAGGGCTATTCAATGCAACTATAAAAGCCTTGAAAGTAATTAACCAAGAAATGTCCAATATTCGTGAGGTTTCCCTGCAGAACCGCTATGCTTTGGACACCATTTTGGCCTCCAAGGGAGGGGTGTGTGGGTTAGTGTTATCACACTGCTGTATGTATATAAAAGATTATAATCTTAGTATTTCCACAACTATTAATGAAATGGAAGCCATGGTTAAACAAAATCCGATCTCACATCCTCCCATTCCTGACCCTTGGGAATGGCTTTTTTCCTGGCTTCCCGATGGATTTTGGTTTCGTCATTTATTGCTAATAGGCTTAGGATTGGTTATAGGATTTGTGTGTATTTGTTGTTGCATACAATGTGTTCCCTCGCTGATCACCCAATGTATGGGGTGGTGGTCTTCGCGACGCACTTCCTTAGGTGTCCCCCGCCGAGCATATGTTGCCAGATACACGCGCTTTCGCAATGAAATTTATGACTCTGATTAAATAAAATAAAAAAGGAGGGCATGTGGGGATGCAATAGAAAAATAGCACCCTTGTGCAAGATTGTGCAAGAGGAAGCATCTGCTGACTTGTTCCCCCACACGCCTGGGTCAGTGTCGCGCTGCCTAACCGCAAAGCTTATGCGGCTGTCATGCTGTCTGGTAGAGAAGTTATTCTAAGAAATGCAAACCCTAGCTGTTTTCCACCCGAGTGCTACACGTGTATATGCAACATGATGTAATGTGCGCAAGGCTAATAAACATGCAAGGCTGCTGGGGGAGAGAGCTCACTCCTTGCTTAAACCTTCACCCATGACTCCTCGTCATTTTTCCTCCGCACCTGCTGGGCTGGTTTCCCGACAAAGCGGGGGGGGGGGGGGGCTTCATTATCCAGCTTCATTATCCAGCTTCATTATCCAGCTTTATTATTTATAACATGGGTAGGCAAACTAAGGCCCGGGGGCCGGATCCAGCCCAATCGCCTCCTAAATCTGGCCTGTGGACGTTCCGGGAATCAGCGTGTTTTTACATGAGTAGAATGTGTCATTTTATTTAAAATGCATCTCTGGGTTATTTGTGGGGCCTGCCTGGTGTTTTTACATGAGTAGAATGTGTGCTTTTATTTAAAATACATCTCTGGGTTATTTGTGGGGCATAGGAATTCGTTCATTATTTTTTTCCAAAATATAGTCCGGCCCCCCACAAGGTCTGAGGGACAGTGGAGCGGCCCCTGCTGAAAAAATTTGCTGACCCCTGATTTATAATACAGTGGTACCTCGGGTTACAGACGCTTCATGTTACAGACACTTCAGGTTACAGACTCCGCTAACCCAGAAATAGTACCTCAGGTTAAGAACTTTGCTTCAGGATGAGAACAGAAATCGCGCGGCGGCAGCGGGAGGCCCCATTAGCTAAAGTGGTGCTTCAGGTTAAGAACAGTTTCAGGTTAAGAACGGACCTCCAGAACGAATTAAGTTCTTAACCCGAGGTACCACTGTAATAAATACCCTATCCTGCACCTTCTAACTAGCCTGTAGTTCTCAGGTACAGTGGAAGATGTTCTGTCCTCCGTGTTGAAGGAAGTTTCAGCTGCTCCTCAGGTTTGGGAGTGGGGATGTCATCTTGACATTTGCCTCTTTATTTTATTTATTTTATTTCGATCCTTTATATACCAATTAATCATTTGTAGTTCTAAGTGTTCCTGGCCCGGCCCTGGGGTGATGTTGGCCAATCATCATCTCCAAGCCTAGCCTACCTCTCAGGATTGTGGTTAGAATGATGTGCAGCAACATCCCAATCACCAATGCCTGGTGAAGAAATAGCTGGGTTACAAAGGTGACAAATTCATAAGCGGGCTTTCCTCATTTCCCAAAGCATCAGAGACTGCTATTCAAAAACAATCAGCCCTGGATGATTAATTGCCTGCTTTCTGTGAGCAGCCAGCTTTGGCAGCGAGTGAGGTAACAGGTTGCAAAACATCAGATTAGATAAAACAGCAACTTTCTTCCCTCCCCTCCCCCCTTCCAGATGCCGTTCCAAGATTGTTATCTCGCCCGCTTCTTTTGCAATTCAGGGTACAGCTTGTCCCAACAAAATAAATATATATTTAATTTAGGGTTGCTTAATGAACGATTAACACCCCTATTTGCATGTGTAATACAAGCTGCTATCTGCTCCTAATCGGTGCGATCTAGCTGCTTTGCCTTTTCGTTTATTGCACGGGCAACGAAAAACAACTACAATTTAAGAGTTAGCAATAAAGCCAAGGTTTAAAAGTGTCAATAATACATAACATGGAAATGTCTCCGAACCATCAATCATCTCTCCCTCGCTTTGAGGAGAGCCTAAGACAATGAGAGGAAGCCTTGCAGGTCCTGAGAGGTTGCACGTGGAAGGCATGCAGCAAAACTGTCTCTACTAAGTCGACCCCATGTCTTCAAGAGGCTGAGGTTTATAGGGGTGGGGAGGTAGGAAATGGTCACATTTTCTGTTAGAATGGATGTAGATGGAACAAAGCATTGAAATCCTTGTGTTCCCTTCATCACTTTCCCTCTTCTTTTTTGGATAGAAGGGATGTTATCTTGGCAACAGTTAAAGAGTTTCTGCAGTGTCATCCTTTGTTTGATATGTATTTTGTTGTTCATGAGGTAATGTTCATGAGGTAATAGGTAGATTAACAATAAGTACCGGTATTTTAAGCGTTAATTTTAACATGCAATAGCAAGCTATCACTCGGCTTTGGAACACATTTTTGAAAGAAAAGCCTGACTAGCTTTTCAGATACGTTTGAAGGACTTTTTGAAGAAATGCCTGAAGTAACTGGTATTATAGTTTGAAGTCTTGTTTATTCTATTTTACTCCAAGAAGACCCATTTATCGTAAATAGAACCCAATAAGGCAAATGTGTATGTACAAAATATATTTTAAAAATGTGATCTATTGAGATTCCAAGATGAAATTTTGCAGATAGCTCTTAGAAATATTAAATAAGCAATACATTTTTTAAAAATCACTTTTTAAATTTTGTAACTTAAATTTTAAAATTTGGCATATAATATTAAAACCCATGAAGTTCTGAAGAAATTGGTGTCTTTAGTTTTGATGTATCTCAATTCTGGGCTGAGCTTTTAAGGTTTTTGTGTACTCTGGCAAGGCCAAAATTGTCTAATTTTTAAAAAATGCATATCCTCATAACTCACAAACGGGATGAGATAAAAATTCAGATTAAAACTTAGTTTTGATCATTCAACAAGTCTACAAAATATTCAGAAAATTGGATGACATGGGGTAAAAAAAGTTGGATCACTTGATATGGAATGACCCAATTATTGTGGTTGATTTCTCTTAGTGATACTTTTATTGTTTTATCTTTTTCGTAAACTGCTTTGATTTTTTGTGTGTTATACAATCAAGCAGCACACAAATTTTATGAAATAAATAAAATAAATGAACGCACCACAACTTGTGTGCATGCAAATTGTGGGTATATTTATTTTAAAGGTTGCCCTGATAACCTTTACACTGCATTCTTGATGTTTAGACCAGCTAAACCAAACTGAACTTCTAGAAACATGTGCAGAGATCTTCACTAGTGTTTGAATGCAGTGTCAAAAGTGGGAGGTTTTTGCTGACTGTCTCTCACTCAGCCCACATTGTTAATCAGGAAGAAAAAAGCCACACCAAACCCTCATGAGATCTATGTCGATAAAATCCAGTCTACCCCAGAACCGCTTTTTTATTTGTGTGGATTTCTGGTACGGATGTTAACAGATCCCGGCTACTTAAATTGGTTGCTAGGCGACCGGCTGAGAACATGAGGGTTAATGACTGTAAGGCCCAAAGCCGTCTGTTCAGTCGTGCGGACCCTGAACGGAATGGACATGAAGACCGGGCCTGTCAGGAACATGGGCCACCTGTGCTGCCGGGTTATTAGAACATTTCGTGTCAAAAGCGTTTGTGGCGCTTGAGCAAACAGGCCCAATTAAGAGGCCCAAAAGCCTCACTCCATCCATCCATCACTAACACTCCAGATAAAATTTGACATCTTTTTTGGGGGGTGGGGATTTCTCCTTTTACAAAACTCTAATTAACGTGAATGGCTTTTCGAGGGGGACTTTGGCGTTGCTGAAAAGGCAGAGGACTTTGGCCGGGTGAACCAGCTTGAATGCTGGGCTACTTCCTGCCTGCCTCTCTCTCTCTTTTTTTGCTCCCAACTTCCCTTTCGGGATAAATTATTATCCAGTAGTACCTCTTCAAAAGACTCCTGTTATGTCTTTCCTTAATGTGACCTGTATAATAAATGCAGTGCTTGGAGTGAACAGATTCACTAATTCACTGAACTAATTCAAAAACAGAAAATGGACACCCACAGCACAGATATAGTCATTCATCTGGGGAACTGGTTGGAACAAAAATGTCTCCCAACTGTTTCTGGAAAGTGGTTGCAATCATTGAGTAATGTCCCTGAGCCCGATGAGAGATTTGAAAATCCACATTATAGTTTTGAACTCTTATTGTCTTTGGGAATCTGCACCCAGGACTTTCTCTGGGATTCTTTGGAGGGGGTTCTGTTGCAATTTGATAAATGAGAATGATCTGAGAAGCAAAATGGCTTAAGAACAAGATCTAAGCAAAAAGCCCTCCACCTAAGATTCTATCCCAGATGGATTTACTTGGAGGGAATCAAACATGTTTGCAGGACTGCTTGATCTTTCCTCGCCAGCGTTCCTGCCAAACTGGTTTCTGAAGTGGGCCTCCTTGAGTGTTTGAATGGGGCGGAAGAAAGTTTTCAACAGAATCACTAGATCTAAGTTTGCCTCTTGGATTGAGGTCCACACATTCCCTACACGTTCCTTTTACAAGTAAGAGAACCCTGAATTTCCTCACAGTTCACACGTATAAACAGCCCTTTCTCTCCACAGTTGCAAACCTGAGAATGTAACTGCATGGAAAATGTTAATGATTAGAGCTTATTCCACATGGCAATGACGGATGGACAAATCTGTCAACTTAAGTTTCCCATTTTTACAGTCTTAACGTGGGTTCTTCACATTTGCGCAGCAATTTGCGATTTTTAATCTTGTTTTAAAATAAAATAATAAACCCTCATCAGCATTTTTGTGTGAATTTCTCCCAATATACAAATTGTTTGTATGCCGTTTTGACAACTACACAGCATCATGTGGCATTCTAGAGAACAACAGCATGTTTCCTGACCCCTTGAACAAGGCTACTTGCCCTAGCTGTTTATCTACCGTGTGCTATTTGTCTGAAAATTCACTTGTGTAGAGTGGTGGTACTGTGAAATGTTTAAAAATGTGCTTGCATAATGGCCTTCAGCTGGTAGGTGTCCATTAGAGCATCTCAGCCTAACCTAAGATGGAACACACTTATTTTATTGATTTGGTTGCAGATTTATAAACCACTTCACCACCAAAGGTTACTGACGCAGAGTGCAATACAATTAAACTAAATTTTAAAAGGTTACAAACACAGTAAACTGAAACAAAAAAAAAAACAATTTCTACAACTGTACAATCATTATTCCATAACATGACCCAGTCACACTTCAGGGAAATTCTTCTTGAACCAAAAAATGTGACAGTGGTGATTGTTAAATTTATTTGGTTCTTAATTTCCAAAGTGGCTTCTGAGCAATTTACAAGTATAAACCCAATTACGGGGGAAAACAACACACATAATTAAAATACACAATAAATCAAAATTCTGCTGAAACATGAAAATAAACATCCACAATTAAAATGTGCCATAAAACAAGGCCATTAAAAGAGCACAATTAAAACAGCAATTAAAACAGGAGGTTGGGGTCAGGAGATCAGGGGAATGCTTGCCTAAACAAGTGCATCTTTAAGAACTGGCAGAACACTAATACCAATGGCGCCTTTTGTATTTCAGCAGAGAGAGCATTCCACAACATTGGTGCTACCAGTGAAAAAGCCAGCCGATAATCACAATCATCCACTTGTTACCAGGTAGTGGAAAGGAAGAAGAAGAAGCAGCAGCAGCGTTTGGACTTGATATCCCGCTTTATCACTACCCTAAGGAGTCTCAAAGCGGCTAACAATCTCCTTTCCCTTCCTCCCCCACAACAAACACTCTGTGAGGTGAGTGGGGCTGAGAGACTTCAGAGAAGTGTGACTAGACCAAGATCACCCAGCAGCTGCATGTGGAGGAGCGGGGAATCGAACCCGGTTCACCAGATTACGAGGCCACTGCTCTTAACCACTACACCACACTGGCTCTCAGGAAAACAGTCTTTCAGGTAAAATGGCTTTAATAGCTATAAATAGTTCAGGTCTGCAATTCCTCAAGGGCCACCTCTCTCCATATGAACTGCCCCAGACCCTGCAATCATCATTGGAGGGCTTTCTTCATGTGCCTCCTCCATGAGAGGTCCGGAGGGTGGCAGCATGAGAACGGGTCTTTTCTGTGGTGGCTCCCTGCTTGAGGAATGCTGTCCCCGGGGAGGCTCACCTGGAGGCTTCCTTACATATTTTTAGGCATCAGGCAAAAACTTTCCTCTTCTCCCAGGCCTTGGCTAATTCAACAGTCTCTATGGCCTTGTAAACTGGGGGGAGGGCATTGTTTAGTTTGTTTCTGTGTTATGTGTTTTCATATTGTAAACTGCCCCATGATCCTTGGATGAAGGGCAGTATAGAAAATAACTAACTAACTAAATAACTAACTACAGTGGACGCTCAGGTTGGGAACATGATCCGTGCGGGAGGCAAGTTCGCAACCCGCAGCCTGCATACACGGGGTTGCGATTTGGTGTTTCTGTACATGCGCGAGTGCTAAAACCCGGAAGTAACCCGTTCCGGTACTTCCAGGTTCGGCGCAGTGCACAACCCAAAAACGCACAACCTGAAGCATAAGTAACCTGAGGTATGAGTGTATTCAATATAGATGCCAGTCTAAGTTCAATTGGTAACCAATTCCAGAGTGCTGCAGCTATAACAGTTAAATGACCGCTTCCTAGTGCATCCCTTAGCACTGTCACATCTGAGGAGCACAGTTTTTGGGCAGGGTTATATGGGGTGAGATGGAACAGATGGTAGACTCTCCTTCATTGCAGGTTTTTAAAAAAGAGGTTGGATGGTCATCGCTCAGGGATTCTTTAGCTGTGATTCCTGCATTAAAGAGGGTTGGATGAGATGACTCTACGATTCCATGAGGTGGTAACCTTATGTAACCAATACTTCTGCCACCATTTGTTGCCGATTGTGAGGGATGCAAATAATGAAAAGAATAAAGATCTAGAAGGAATTATAAGAAGGGGGGTCTAAAATGGATGTATCTGTTTGCGAGGCAGCTGCACAATGTACTACCAAGGTCAGCTGTATGAGGAGAAAGAAAAAGGAGTAGCAGGAAAGAAAACGATGTTCCTTTTTTGAAGGTTGGGACTGAAGGTGGGTTCTACAAAGCAGGTGCCCCCTAGGCAGCCAGTAGCAGTGCGCTTTCAGGATCCTGCAGAAAGTCCCCAGGAGTCTAGTGATTTATATATTGTAGTGGTTCTAGGGGTTGCTCGTGCGTAAGCCGGTGCAAACACCTGGCTGGGTTGCCTGAGTGAACCTTTTCTGTCCGGACAGCCACTCACCCGTGGCTGCCTCAATCGCTGGCAGAATCTGTCAGTGGGCGTTTCTTAAACTTCTTCCAGCAAAGAAGCTCTTTGACGCCTAGTCTCCTCCTACTCTCTCTGCGCGAAAGCCTTCTGCGCAAGGAGGGCGTAGGCAGCGGAGGACCTCTACTCTCCCCGCTGGTCCCCGGCAAGGAGTCATGGGACCGCCTCGCCGCTTCCCCCATCTGCCCCCCTTCTCCACTGGTGCTACGCTGATTCTCTTCTCCAGAAGATAGGCTGCCTCTCCCAATCCTGGGACGCTCTCTGGAATCCCTCTGGATTTTGCTCTCTCCCTCCGGCACTGATGGCAGTTCCCTGACATCCACCTCCTTCTCAGGACCCCCCACCCCACCCCTGGCGCGATTTTCTGGTACAACCTCCTCTCTCTCCTCGGTTGACGATGCGGGGAATCCCCTGAAGGAACTGTCATCATCTTCTGAGGATTCAAAACCAGCCTCCCATCTGCTCGGATTTCTTCCCGCTGGTTGAACCTCCCAGTCTGATCCTTCTCCCTCGGACACCTCCCCTCCCTCCTCTTCGGAAGCAGGAAAACCCACAAAGTCCCCTTCGTCGTCTGTGGGTCCAAATTCTTCCTCCCAGAATCTAGCTAATGGTTTGGGCTTATCCGGGAACAAACCGTGGAATTCTTCCACCAGATACCCATCAGTGATTGATTCAGCAGGGACCCAAGTGTTTTCAGACCTAGGTTCCCCCTCCCAGGCTACCAAGTAGTCTACCTGGCAACCTCGCCACCTTGAATCAAGTATTTCCGTGGCTTCGTTACAGTGTTCCCTCTCCTCTACCCGCGGGTGGGTGGTAACCCCTCCCTCCCGTCCCGGGAATTCCCGCCCCTCCCTGTAAGGTGAAAGTAGGGACCTATGGAACACCGGATGTATCTTCATGCTGTCAGGCAACTTGAGTTTAAATGCTACTGGGTTAACCTGCTGTATTACCTCAAAAGGCCCCAGCCGCCTAGGCTGCAACTTCTTGCACCCTCCCTTTAGGGGCAACCCTTGGGATGACAACCACACCCGGTCTCCCACCCGTATGGCCTCCCCCTCCCGACGGTGCCTGTCCGCCTGCCTCTTGTAAACTTCCTTGGCCCGCTCCAAGTTCAGCCTGAGTTGCTGGTGTAAGGCCTCCATTTCTTCCACCAATTGCTCAGCTGCAGGTACACTCCATCCTTCCTCCCCCCGCCCCGGGAAGGCCCTGGGGTGACACCCATAATTGGCCATGAAAGGGCTCATTCCCGTGGGCACGTGTTCTGCGTTATTGTACGCAAATTCAGCCAAAGCTAATTTCTCTACCCAATCGTTCTGTCTCTCGCTGACATAGCAGCGTAGGTACTGCTGGAGTATACCGTTCACTCTTTCGGCTTGTCCGTTGGTTTCTGGGTGCCTCGCCGTCGAGAAGCTCACCTCGACCTGTAGCAAGCTCATGAGTCTCCGCCAGAACCGGGAAGTAAATTGTTTCCCGCGATCCGAGATTACCCTCAATGGAGCTCCATGCAGTCTAAAAATGTGATCCACAAACAGCCTGGCTGTCTCCTCTGCCGTTGCTGCATGTGAGCAAGCTACGAAATGGCACATTTTAGTCAGTAGATCGACCACTACCATGATCGCTGTCTTTCCCCTTGACTTGGGCAGATCTGTCATAAAATCAATGAACACCACCTCCCAGGGCCTTTCCGGTGTAGGTAAGGGTTCCAGTAGCCCCGCGGGGGCAGCCCTTTCCCCTTTTGCCCTCTGGCATCGGTCGCACCCTCGTACATATTCTCGTACGTCTTCCCTCACCTTTGGCCACCAGAACTGCCTGGTGACAAGTAGCATGGTCTTGTGCTGTCCAAAGTGCCCAGCTGTTGGGTTGTCATGGAGTTGTCTAAGTACCTTCCCCCTCAAAGTCTCCCCTGGTACATACAGCGCTCCCTTATAGTACAGTAGCCCTTCCTTTTCCTCAAACCCTCCATTGACTTCCTTTCCGTCCCTGAGTTCCCTGATTTTGGTCTGAGCAAACTCATCGTCTCTGGTGAGCCCTGCCAGTTCTCGTTTCCCAACCAACGCTCCCCCCCCACACACCGGTCCTCGGGGAACACGTGCCTGTTCTCTGGTGGCCCCTCTCCTTCCATGTACTCCGGTTTCCGGGAGAGAGCATCTGCCCTTACCTTTTCCTCTCCCGGCACGTATCGGATCTCGAAGAAAAACTTGGCGAACTCCTGGGACCATCTGATCTGTCTCTGGTTGAGCACTCGTGCGGTCCGCCAGTATTCCAAGTTCTTGTTTGGACCTGGATCTTGTGCCGCGCCCCTATTAATAGATGTCTCCATTGCCGAAATGCCGCATAGATCGCAAGCGGTTCTCGGTCATACACCGTGTAGTTTTGCTCCGACTTGCTCAGCTTCCTAGAGAAAAAGGCACACGGCCTCCAGTTCTGCTTGGCCCCAGGCTGCAAAAGGACCGCTCCATTCCAGCACTGCCTTCACTTTGCCCGGGTCCATGGCTAGTCCTTTGTCTGACAACCTGTACCCCAGGAACTCGACCTCCCTGGCGTGGAATTGGCATTTTTCCAGCTTGACCCACAACTGATGCTTCTTCAGTCTCTGTAGCACCTCCCTGACGTCTCTGACGTGTTGCTTTTCATTGTCCGAATAGATTAAGACATCATCCAAAAAGGCTACGCAATTCTTGTACAGCAGGGGCCCCAACACATGGTGCATGAAGGCTTGAAAGCAGGCGGACCCCGATTGTAATCCAAATGGCATGACTAAGTACTCAAAAGCCCCACGGTCGTTTTCCATTCGTCCCCCTCCCTTATCCTAATCAGATTGTACGCTCCCCTGAGGTCCAGCTTGGTAAAAATTTTCCCCTGCTTCACACGTGTCAAAATATCGCCAATCCTGGGCATTGGGAAAGTCACGGGTTCTGACACCAGGTTTAGGGCCCGGTAATCCATGACTAATCTGGGCTGATTTGTCTCTTTTTTGTCCACAAAGAACACTGGACTGCCCCCCACCGCCTTTGATTCCCTTATGAAACCTCTCTTCAGGTTCTTGTCAATAAACTGCCGCAACTCCTGCATCTCCCGGTCAGACATGGCATACAGCTTACCCACCGGTAACTGAGCCCCTGGAAGCAGGTTGATTTGGCAGTCAAATGGACTGTGGGGGGCAGTCTGTCTGCCTCCCTCTCGCTGAAGACCTCCTTCAAATCAGCATATTGTGTTGGCACCTCCCTTTTTTGCTCCAGGGCCACCCCAGCCACCCTGGCCACAGTCCTTCTTGGTTCCTTCCCTCCCAGACAGTGTTCTAAGCAGTAAGCTGACCCAAAGGTGACCAACCGCTGATGCCATGACACCACTGGGTCATGTATTGCCAGCCAGCTCATTCCCAGTATTATTGGGGGTCCTGCCAGCGTGGCCACGTGAAAGGCAATGGTTTCCGTGTGCCTGGAGACACTCATTCGCATTGACGGTGTCTGGTGTGTCACTTCCCCTCCCAGGAGTTCCCTGCCATCGATGGTGGTCACCTGCAAGGGAAAATCTAGTGGCAACAGGTGGAGCTGGTGCTCCAGAGCGAAGTCTCTGCTGAAGAAATTACACGAGCTGCCAGAATCTAGCAGCCCCTCCACTTTGACGGGGTGCCCATTTGGGAGTTCTAGCACCACCTCTATGGCTATAGCTGCCTTGGGAGGGTCAGGCTGGGGCACTTCTATTGGTTGCTGGCCTGGCTGCTGCCCCTGCTGGTTGGCAGCCAGGCGTTGTCATTTCCCTGCACCGGCTCTTCCTCCCCCTTATCGTTGTGGCCTGCAGCCCCCATCATGCCTTGCCAGGCTTTTCGTTGAGGGCAGACCTTTGCAAAATGTCCCGGTTGCTGACAGAGGAAACACTTCTTGGTAGTTTTCCACTCCTTTTTCTGACCTTCACCAGCGTTTGAAACTTCGCACGCGCGCGCTCCATCAATTTCCATCGGCTCTGCCACCTGGGAAGGCTCCCTCGGCATCTCCGGAATGCGGTTGTCATGGAAACGTTCCGCCCTTATCTCCCGCTTCTCCTGAGCCCACGCTTCCAGGCGTACACCGATCGCAAGCACAGTCTTTGTGAGTTCATCCATCGACCGCGGGCGGGGCGCTTGGGCCAACTTGTCTTTCACTTCGGGGGCCAAACCCGCTTCAAACAACATTTGTACTGGACTTCCGGGTTAGCGCCATCGGCGAATGGCGGAGTTCCTCCGACCGGAGGAACTGGCTCCGTGGAAACTGGGTCTTCCCGCCGCGGCGAAGGTGGGGACCCGCTAGAAATCCCAGGTGGAGGAAGCCTGGGAACGTGGGGTTCGGCAGGGCACCAGGAGCGCCTCCCCTACTCACGGGGAACCCCATTTCGGGGTTCCGGAGTGAAGTGGGGTGAGCGGCGCGGTGCTGCGAACTGATTGCTACTTTCACAGAGTGAAGCCGCACAGCCATTGCCGGAGAGCGCTGACTTTTTCCTGTGGACAATTGGATTTAAAACAAGTACCCGTGAGTAGAAACGGAAAATTGGATCAAGAAATATCCTAATTTGGCACCGAAGCGGGAAGGTTCAAAACAGGAAGTCCGCCTTCCGCTTTTTGTATATAGACTGAAGCAAAAACCTTGTAAGCTAAAGCCTGGAAAGTCGTTAAAAAAGTCTAAATTTCCTTCATTTATAACCACTAAAACCCCCTTGGAAGCAGGAGAAAAGGGGGGGGGCTTTGTTTAATGCCTGCAGGAGAGGGAGTGAAGAAAGATAAGTTTCCACCGTCTCTAACCTGGGAACGGGGTGTCAGAGACAGAAATTGTTGGAGAGGTTCACTGACTGTGAATGGAATACTTTGGCAGATAGCTAAAGAAGAGAAATAAACTGATTCCAATGTTGCCTTTTGCATTCTAAAGAAACAAAATATCTGAAAAATGAAAGTAATTTTCCTTTGTTGGACTTGCCTTAAAAAGATGGATACAAATAGAAATGGTCTCCTCTGGAGGGAGCTTGCTAAATTGTTGCTGCAGTCTACTTGAGGACTCTACAGCTGTGAGATTAAGATCGTGGGACTAGTCCTTTCGACCTTGAATTAAAATGAACTGGGAGGAAGTTTTGGTGCTTGCTTTATGCAAGACAAGTGCTTTGTTGGAACAGATGCATGAGAAGATGGATTTGATGAATGAGAAAACGGATTTGATGACTGTTGTGGTCAATAATTGTGGACAAACAGGGAATATTGTTATAGAAACCACTCAGGGACCAACTCAGGAACCTGTATTGATTGGGCAAGTGCAGAAGATAATGGAGGAGGTTGCGGTTGCACCTCAAATAATACAAATGGAGAGATCCGAGGCCCTGCAGGAGCATAAGCCGCTGTTTTTGAAGATTGAAGTTGGAGTGAGCCAGGGGGAGTCTGGAGCTGAGGAGGTTCTTAACTTCGGAGGGACTTTGAAATATGCTCTTAAATATTTTTTGGATTATATTGATGACTGTGGGGAGTGGGACTGTGGGGAGTGGGCTGGTTTGATGAAGGGAGATGGAGATAACTTTGGGCTGGAACCTCCCAGTGACCTACTCCTCAATGAGAAAGGAAAGGAATTAAGAAAGAGACCAACAAAAGACAAGGAAAAGTGCAGGTATAAACAAGAAGAAGATCTGCAGAAGGGACATGGAAGAGACTTAAGAGCCTTGGACATAAGATTACCAGGTTGATGGACTAGATGGAATGGACAGTAAGGGACATGACCCGAGACCAGGATGAAGATTGGAAGAAAATTTATAAAGAAAATTTTTTTATTTAGGGAATTAGCCTAAAATTAATGAATATTAGGGAAAATGTTGGAATGAAACTATATGGTTTTAGTAGAAACGATATAAGGAGTCATGTATAATTGAGTATTAAGTTTCAAGCTCTAAGGTATTTTACGGTAAGATAAGGTTAAATAAATCAAGGCAATTTGAATAACAGAATATGGGGAAAGATGGAAAGGATTTGTTGAGTTAATTAATAGGCTAAATTGTTAAGATAAATTATTCAATAAAAATTGAGAAAGATGGAAAGAATTTGCTGAAATAACTAATTAAATTAGAATACAAAAAGGGAGGTGTGAGGAGGTCAATGAAACAAGCAAATGGAAGTTAAAGATACGTAATATGGGATTTGTGTTTTTCTTTTTTTCTTTCTGCTGTATTGTTGTATTGGTTTTTATGCTTTGTTTTTTCCTTCTTTTTATGTATTGTAGTGTTGTTTCTTATTTTTTCTTTTTTTCTGTAATTCTGAAACTTTTAATAAATATTATTTTTTTTTAAAAAACAACAACATTTGTACTGGTTCAGAGTCCAGATCCCACCCGAGCTTGTGGACTAACATCGCAAAACGCGACCAGTAGTTTCTGACGGACAGGCTCCCCTGCTTGCACCCCATCAGCTCCCTCCGTGTCACGCTTTGCTCAATCTCACTGGAGAACATCGCGTCCATTCCCTGGTAGAATTTCTTAAGATCTTTCAAAGCGTCATTCCCCGTTGCCATCAAGGGCCTGATCCATTCGCGCCCCCCATCCTGCAGATGTCCAACAATGTAAGCCACCCTCTCCCTGTCATCAGCAAAATCATTTTTCTGCAATTCCAAAGCGTACTGAATTTCCATTCGGAAGGCATTGTAGTCTTGGGGCTTTCCACCAAACTTGTGTACCAGCCCCGGGACCTTCCTCCCTATTGGGGTGGCTCTGACCTGTGCATCCTGAGCCCGTCTCTCCTCCAGCCGTGCAGACAGGGTAGCAACATGCGCCTCCAGGTCTCGGTTCCTCTCGACCAGACCTCGCACCATGGCTTCTTGCTCTGTCTCTCTGGCCGGCCCTGTTTGGCTCATCGTGCTGCCTCTCCGGTGCTGCGCACAAGCAACGTCAGGGACTGACGGATTGCTGTAGTGGTTCTAGGGGTTGCTCGTGCGTAAGCCGGTGCAAACACCTGGCTGGGTTGCCTGAGTGAACCTTTTCTGTCCAGACAGCCACTCACCCGTGGCTGTCTCAATCGCTGGCAGAATCCGTCAGTGGGCGTTTCTTAAACTTCTTCCAGCAAAGAAGCTCTTTGACGCCTAGTCTCCTCCTACTCTCTCTGCGCGAAAGCCTTCTGCGCAAGGAGGGTGTAGGCAGCGGAGGACCTCTACTCTCCCCGCTGGTCCCCGGCAAGGAGTCATGGGACCGCCTCGCCGCTTCCCCCATCTGCCCCCCTTCTCCACTGGTGCTACGCTGATTCTCTTCCCCAGAAGATGGGCTGCCTCTCCCAATCCCGGGACGCTCTCTGGAATCCCTCTGGATTTTGCTCTCTCCCTCCGGCACTGATGGCAGTTCCCTGACATATATGTTTTATCAAACCAGTAGGGGACACCATTTATCAAAGAAAAAAGAAGAGTGAGTGATAATCTGGGAGTTAGGAGTGGGAAGAGGAGAGTTAATTCAGGCCAATCAAGGAACAAAATCTGACTTCCCTGGGAATGCTCCCATACAGTCTTCTGAGTTTGCTAGATGCCCTTTGATATTTGCAAAACCAATCCTCAGAGCACCGTTAATTAAGCTGGTATAGCACATTAATTAAGGCTGTAAAACAATCCAAGAGCAATTTAGCTAGAGACCCTCCACGCCATATGTTTAAAGCACTGTTATACCACTTAACAGTCATAGCGTCCCCCAAATAATCCTCGGAGCTGTAGTTTGTTAAGGGTGCCAAGAGACTCCTGTTCACCTCTCAGAGCTACAATTCTCAAAGTGGTTTGATATTTGATCCCTCTTCACAGGGAACTTTGGAAATCTGCTCCCATGATAAGTAGTGATGACCATCAACTTGGATGGCTTTAAAGGAGCTTTAGAATCATGGAGGAGGATGTACCTACACTGTGGTTGGCAGATTTTTTTCAAGGAATCCAGGGACACTTGGGGGGTGGAATTTCATACTTTGTTTTAGGAAAGGGTTGCCCAGAGTTCTTGACCTTTTGGGGGGGGACCCCAAAGTTGGGCACACACCTCGACACAAGGCAGGTGGAGAAGCCCATATACAAACACACAAATGCCATAAAAAGAGGTTGGTGGGAAGGCAGCGCGGCACCACCGGGAACAAGTGGCGCCGCGGCGCCTTCCTTGCCCCCTCCCGTTAAACTCACCATCTCCACAGTGGCTGTTGGAGGGAGAGCAGGGAGAGAAAGCAAAGGAGCCCACCTGCCTGCCTTCCTCCCCGCCGTTTCCCCCTCAGCCTTCGCTTTTGCACCTCTTTGTTCCTGTGAGGAACTGCCGTCGCACTCCGTCTCTCTCTCTCTCTCTCTCTCTCTCTCTCTCTGTCTCGCAACACGGCACAGCTCTTTTCTATGCTTCTCATACTCTTCTTCACCTCCTCAGCTCTCCTCTCCCAACTCAGGCCCACAGAGCCCGCAGCAGAAGAGCGCCTGGTGCTCACTGCCATGGCGCCTGCCATGTTGCCTCGCCGGAAGTCCCCAGGCATAAATCCGGGGACATTAATTAAAATCCTGGGACATTCTGAGGACAGATTTTGTCCAGGGACAGATTGGTAAATCCAGGGACTGTCCCCGGGAACTGGGGACGTCTGGTAACCCTAACCTACACTGTCAGAAGCAGTATGTCTCTGAATTCCAGTTGCTGTGAATCACAAGTAGAGAAACTGTGCTCAGCCATCTGGTTGGCCACTGTGAGAACAGGATGCTGGCCTAGATGGGCCACTGGCCTGACCCAGCAGGACTATTCTTACGTTATATTTTAAGCTATACCTTTTACCAGTTCTCACTTTATCTGGTTGACCACCCGAAACTTCTATTATATTTATATTTATATTTAGGGGATCCGGGTGGCACTGTGGTCTAAACCACAGAGCCTAGGGTTTGCCGATCGGAAGGTCGGTGGTTTGAATCCCTGCGACGGGGTGAGCTCCCGTTGCTCGGTCCCTGCTCCTGCCAACCTAGCAGTTAGAAAGCACGTCAAAGTGCCAGTAGATAAATAGGTACTGCTCCAGCGGGAAGGTAAATGGCATTTCCGTGCGCTGCTCTGGTTCGCCAGAAGTGGCTAAGTCATGCTGGCCACATGACCCGGAAGCTGTACACCGGCTTCCTCGGCCAATAAAGCGAGATGAGCACCGCAACCCCAGAGTCGGTCACGACTGGACCTAATAGTCAGGGGTCCCTTTAACTTTACCTATATTTATATTTATATATTTATATTTACATGCTGCCCTTTCTCCAGTCCAGGACTCAAGGCGGCTTACACAGATAAAATAGAACGAGCTAAAAACATATAAAAGACCATGATTAAAATGTAATTAAACACTAATAGAATTAAAATAATATTTAGAAGGTCCATTTAAAACATAGACAATAGCAATTAAAGCAACACAGCACCAGCCCTTTTCTCAAAAACTGTCAGTTCCCAAAGGCCTGTTGGAATAGAAATGTCATCACCTGCCGACATAAGGCCAGCAGGCCAGCTTAACTTCTTCAGGAAGGGAGTTCCAAAGTTATGTGGCAATTGCAGCCTGTTACCTATCGCACACCATCCTCTGTTCAGAACATTCCATTCTCGTGTATAACCATCAGCCCAGCTTAGTCAATTTCACGGACTCCTGTCACCTCAGGAAATAAATAAGCATGGAGTTCAGGGAACCAATCCTGGCAGGTGTCAATTTCTGACAGCTGAGGGCTGTCCAAAATGCATACAGTAAGATCTTCTGTATGTTTGATGAGCAATTAATGCTGTCATTTATGGATGTCAGCAGTGAGTGAAGGGAACTGTATATATCCAGTTCGCCCTCCTTCTGAATTATGACTTCTCTCCTCCTTGAATCAGGACACCAAGATGACAGCTCTCCGCTCATTAATTATTTCAAAGGGGAAAAAAGTCACCCTACATGATGTGTTGTCTTTTGCAAGTTGCTATGACACGGCAACTTGGTGATAAATACTGAGTGGCTTTAACGTCAGCAGAGGGGAGGTTTTCTTTCCACATAATGTGATGTTTCCTTACCGTGTTGCCTTCTGAGGTCAAGTTCTGGCTTCACATTTTAAAGTTTTACCTCCCCCACCCACCGCCCTACTTCTTCACAGGAAAAAGAGAACTCCCTTTTTATATCTGCTCATAGCTCTGTCTGACTGCCACATAGAGATGAATCCTCTGGTTCATTTCACTGTGTTTATTCATTTCACTGTATTTCTATCCCACCGTTCCTCCAAGGAGCTTAAGGTGGCCTACAGGGTTCACTCCTTCCTTGCTTAATTCCCAAAACAACCCTGTGAGGTAGATTAGGCTGTGAGGCAGCGATTGGCTCAAGGTTACCCAGCAATTTCATGGTCAAGGAGGGATTTGAAGGCAGGTCTTGCAGGTCCTAGTCTGACACTTTAACCATGGCTGTCAACTTTTCCCTTTTCTTGCGAGGAATCCTATTCGGAATAAGGGAATTTCCCTTTAAAAAAGGTGAAACATTGACAGCTATGACTCTAACCACTTACACCACACTGGTTCTCGTTGTGGATAATAAACTGTTTAATTCAGGGAGATCAGTGACCTGCTTTCCCCATCTCCCAACAACTTCACAGGAGTGCTTTTTTCCTTGATTTCCTTCAGGCAGACCAGTTCTTGTACTTCATGTGGTAGATTCTTGTGCACTGATGGGGAGGCAATTTAGTTCAATTCGCAAACTGCCTAATTTTACAATGCTGAGAACAATATGTACAATACTGAAAGAAAGCTGCCCTTCAAAATTTGCATTTCTCTGAATTTTGAGATGTGTGCAAAAATGTATATATTAGGACAAAGCCAAAATACCACGTGCTAGTGAAAATAACATATGAACTGCATTATATTAGGGGAAGCTGCTTGCAAAAAAGGAGGGACTTGATCAGGAAAGGCAGAAGCTTAAAGGCCAAATGGTAAATCAGACAGAATGTGAGGACTTAAAACACACTGAAATATACTCGGAGTTGAGTGTGAATTTTATGCTCTTTATTCAGCTCGTAGTAGCAATGAATGAAACTTTCCCCAAAACTTCTAGTTATATATACATTATTTACACAATGGGCCCCGCGTGATTGGCTAATTCTGGGCCGTTCCTGCAGGCCAATCAGGTTGCTGATTCACTTCATCCAGGAGCCTGATTGGCTGCTCCTGCAGGCCAATCAGGTTGCTGATTCACTTCATCCAGGAGCCTGATTGGCTGCTCCTGCAAGCCAATCAGGTTGCTGATTCACTTCTACCTGGGTGGCTCCTGCAGACCAATCAGACTGCTGCATTCTGGATCCTATTGTTCTAGGATTCAGCTCAGTACATAACACACACACACAAGCTGATGTGCAAATGTGATGACCTGTACTTGCTGGCTAGTACTGATGGGATTTGTAGTCCAAAAGATCTGGAGGGTGCAAAATTGCAGGGAGACTGATCCAACCTTTTAAACCAGTAGAAGGCTTCAAGTTACAAGAAAGGAGATTCTGACTAAGGAGAACTTTCTGAATGCAAGAACTGTTTGACAGTGGAACGGACTCATTCGGGAGGTTATGGACTCTCCTTCTTTAGAGGTTTTTAAGCAGAGGTTGGCTGGCCATCTGTCATGGATGCTTTAGCTGAGATTCCTGCAGTGCAGGGCGTTGGACTAGATGACCCTCATGGTCCCTTCCAATGCTACAATTCTATTATTCTAACCCAAAACAAAAGAAGTGGGTTGTGTGAACCACTCTTGAGTCACAGAATGCAAACCACAAAATGCCTCTGAGCATTCTCAAAGTTGTAGGGAAATGGGGGAGAAGTGTCACTACATCCACCAAATGAAGTATATAGACTGTATCTTTCTCCAGTCCCAGCTCTTTGAAGCAAGAATGTTCTTAACGCTGGCAAAATTTACCATGCAAATGGACTGCAAAACTGTTGAAATCAGGCTGAAAAGGATATTTAGTGTCTTCCATTAATGGCCGGAAGGGAATACTCCGTTCCCTCTTCAGCTTCACACGTGCAACAGAGCACCCATAAAAATGGGAAGGAGATGTATTTGGGATAGATAAACCATGGGAGAGAAGTTTATTGCTTTGGATCAGCATGGCTCTTGCCACTAATTAAGGAAGAAATAGAGTTAGCAAGTTAAAATACACTTTGACTTTGACCTAAATAATTCCCATTCTAGAGCCAGGCTTGAGCAAAAGGCAGCTTTCCAGTTGTGTGGCAGAGATTTAGTGCGCTGCGATGGATGCTCTCCTTTGGAGAAAACACAGTCTACAGGCCATTAAGTTTCGAAATGGGGGAAAGAGGCATATTCTTCAGGCTTTGGCACTGCTGAGGACACCATGCAAATTCAGGCATGTGGGATGCCAAGCGCATTCAGACAACATTCAATGGCAGTATGCTCATTCTGTACGCCGTGCAGAAAGAAAATGCAAAAGTTTGTGCAAAGAAAACCTGCCTGTACCATTTCAAATCATGCAAATGTTCAAATTTGAATACAGTTCCCTGTAAATATATATGCAGACCTACCTAGATAGAGGCAATAAACAGCCATCTGCTCGTCCTCTGATTGCTGCAGCTGCTCCTTCCTTCACCTTCCAGGAAGCCAGATGTGAGGAATCTCCCCCCCCCCCAGGTTGTGGACTGCATTCCTTTTGGACAGGTTGCTTTCCAGTGGAGGGTGGGGGCAGAGGCAAAAAATGGACAGAACAATGAGTGTGAATGTGACCTTTTGTAGGGTGATCTCGTTTCTACATGCACTCTCAACCCTCTGACACACACACACCATGATACAAACTGTTTGCCATTTACTTCAGATTATGGAAAACTATTCCTCCATCTACAAAGAAACAGGAGAGATGGGGCAGGGAGGGAAGGCAGGTAGCGTCTGATCTCCCTCCCTCAAGGACCACCTCTCCCATACAAACCGCCCTGGACTCTGCATTCATCATTTGAGGCCCTTCACATAAGGATAGCAACAAAAGAATGGGCCTTTTCTGCAGTGGCTCCCCATTTGTGGAATGCTCTCTCCAGGGAGGTTCACCTGGTGCCTTCATTATATATTTTTAGATGCCGGGCAAAAGCATTCCTCTCCAACCGGGCCTTTGGCTGATTAAAATTCTACAACCTTTTAAATGTATGAGTGGGAAGGGTGGTGGTGGTTATTGCTTTGCTGTTTTATTCTAATTATTTGCTTTTTTATTTTGTATGTTCTGCTGTGAACCGCCCTGAGATCTAATGATGAAGGGCGGTATATTAATGTAACAAATAATAATAATAATAATAATAATAATAATAATAATAATAATGCTAGGGTTTTTTTAAGTCAACAAACAGAAGGGTGGTTAAACTACAGGAAAGATTAACCAATTTGCCCAAGTGGCCCTTGAAATTCCAAGTTGGGGCAGGGATCCATTTTCTGCTCAAGGGCCACATTCCCTCCCTTCTGGGGTCCACATGCCAGTTGTGGGTGGGGCTGGAAGAAAAGGGGACAGAGTGAAGTTTTGTTTGCCTTGGTACAGTAGGTCACATTCCTGTGGGATGTTTAAAGGCAGTCAAACCAACAATTCATGTTTTGCCAGATAGGTGCATTAAGGGGCTGAGGCTCACAGAGTTTTCCTGTGAGCTTCCTAGAGAGAACCCGATGAGAACACTCCCCTCGTTGCCCTGACAGGAAGTGATTGTCACTATATATGCTTCTCCCTGCCTGAGCACATCCTTTTTCTGCTCTTATGCACCATGCTAGCAGTGTGGAAGCATCTATGTGTCTGAGCTCCAGGCCCAAACTCCATTTTTAAGCCAGACTTAAGTACGTCTTTGTAACTGAATTAATGTTTTAAGCGTGTCTGAACACAGCTGCTGTATCTGTTACTCCTCAAGAAGCATTGTGAGTGAGTATATGTTATTTTTACCTTTTAATAATTCTGGTTGTTGGTTATTATTTTACAGGGGGGTGGGGAATACCAGGAAAATACAGTCAGTCTGTCTTAAAACATCCTGGATAAACTAAAAGGCTGAAACTAGCCTATCTTAGCTTCCCTTTTAAGCTCCAAAGGGATGCACTCTGCTGGACATCCAAACCTGAGGGAGGAAAGATAACATCTAATAAACATATCCTCTCCGAGCATCTAATCGCATCCCAACAATTCCAGCCCACATGCCAGAGGTTTTTAAACAAACACACAACACACCCTCTCTGTCCTCCAACCAGGCAAGCAATACTTGAGGTACAAAGCAGGGCTAGTGAGGGGACAGCCAGTGAAAAGTGGGTGTGTCTGGGAAGAGGGATGAGAGGCATGGAGAGTCATAAATGGCCCCTGGGGCTGAGGTTCCCCATCTGAAGCCTAGTGAGTTTATGGCCTGAGAAGAAATTTGAAGTGGGGCCTTTCCAGCTCGCATTTGTAGCCTTGATACCTTGCCCCAGGGCTATTGCCTCCCATACAATCCTTAAAAGGAGTGGTAGTTGGGCCAAATGGAATCCCCACTTCAATGCAGTGTGTGTGTGTGTGTGTGTGTGTGTGTGTGTGCTTGCATGTGTGAGGCGGAGGGTCCCTCCTCCTTTAACTGATTTTCCATCTGACATTTAGGATTATGTAAACTCCTGGGCTTCTCTGCATTCTACCATTCCCGGAGATCTTGTTCTGCTCACTCTATAAGCAGCTCTGGCACCATAAAGCGCTTAAAAGGGGAGGGGAAAATCTACACATTCCGGCTTCATCAATTTATGATCATTTCTCCTGGTTATTTAACGCTCCAAGAATGCAAAGCTGCTACTCCATTAAATTACAGTCAAGTCTGGTTTCCTTCAAGGAGGGTTTTGCCTGGCAGCCTCTCCTACGTTGGGCAGGTCCTACGGGAACGATGTGCTCATTACGCATGGATCTTAATGAAGCCGCCGCTTGCTCGGTTGCGCAGGAGAGCGGTTGTGTGACATTTTCCACACAATGCTCTCTCCAGCTGAGGAAACAGAGCACTGCCCTCGGAGTCAGCCTTGCCCCACATAAAGAGGCAGCGGGCACCACCACCACCCTGGCAGGGCCGCAAAGGGCTGGTGAGAGCACCCGTTGTCAAGAAGTCATGAGGAAAGTTGGTGCGCGATAATGGGTGCCAATACCTTGGGCCCTGTCTGCACCATAAACTTAAAGCACTATTACAGCACTTTGAACAGTCATGCCTTCCTAGGAAGTGTAGTTTAAGGGTTTAGAGTTGTTAAGACATTCCTGTTCCCTTTGCATAGCTACATTGCCCTACAACAGGAAATGACTGCTAAACCACTCTGGGAATTGTAGCTCTGTGAAGAACAACTCTCAACAAACTACACTTCCCAGTATGCTGCTCTCGCTTCTCAGCAGGCAGGTCACTGCTGCTTACTGGGAGGGAGAAGGGAGGGGCAATGTGGTGAGGAGGTTGGTGCAGTGCAAACTCAGCAGTGTAGCCAGCATGGTGCTCCTGTTGGCATGTTTGTACCACTCTGACCTCCCATGTGGTCTCATCCCTCACCATCTCAGGAAACAACAGCTACTCACCTGCCTGGAAGCTAGCATGATGCCTCTTCACCTCTTGGCTGGTCAGCTTCTGAGCAAATCCCTCCTCTGAAGTTGCTATTTGTGGGGGAATAAAAGGTGAACCCCTACAGACCCTGTTGTGTGGGTGAACAACAAAAGAAAACAGCTGTGTTCTTGGATTCAAAACATGAGGCTTTGTACAATCTCCTGCAGGGAGAGAGCCCCAGTAGCAGAGATTAAACTCACAAAAGTTAGACAGCAGTATAGTGTTAGGAATATAGGTTGTTAAACCTTTTTATCCCATTCTGAAGTGTTCACAGCGCTTCTCTCTCTACCCTCTTCTGCAGATAAGGAGTACAGTGGTACCTCGGGTTAAGTACTAAATTCGTTCCAGAGGTCCGTTCTTAACCTGAAACTGTTCTTAACCTGAAGCACAACTTTAGCTAATGGGGCCTACTGCTGCCATCGTGCCACTGGAGCACGATTTCTGTTCTCATCCTGAAGCAAAGTTCTTAACCCGAGGTAATAGTTCTGGGTTAGCTGAGTCTGTAACCTGAAGCGGATGTAACCTGAAGCAGATGTGGCCTGAGGTACCACTGTACAGTGGTGCCTTGGGTTACAGACGCTTCAGGTTACAGACGCCGCTAACCCAGAAATAGTACCTCGGGTTAAGAACTTTGCTTCAGGATGAGAACAGAAATCGCGCGGCGGCAGCAGGAGCCCCATTACCTAAAGTAGTACCTCAGGTTAACAACAGTTTCAGGTTAAGAATGGACCTCCAGAACGAATTAAGTTCTTAACCTAGGGTACCACTGTAATAGCAGAAAATACCCATTTTCAGATCATCGCCCTGTGATATTCTGTAGGGCAGGGGTTGAGGTAATCTTTGGCTCTCCAGAAGTTGGAAGACTACAGATTCCATCATCCCTTGCCATTGGCCATGCCTGCTGGGGCTCATGGGGGATGGAGTTCAGAACCTTTCTGGAAGGCCAGAGGTTCCCCATTCCTCCTGTAGGGTGTGGTGCCACAAGTCAAATTTGTTTATTACAGTTATATATACACACACCCTCATCCAGCCATGTATTTTGAGTGGTTTGCATAAGCAATAAAATGCAGATACAGCCTAGAATAAAAGCACGAACTCCCCTTCCTCCAGCCCAAAAAGCAGCATACAAAAGCAGCTCTGCACAGGAATCTCTTGCCTCCTTCCAAGCCACCAGGGGGAAACCTGGTGCAGATTCTATTGCCCTGCTTAGGGATAACTCCAAATCACCCTGCAATTGCAGGATGGCCAAAGGGGTTAGGGTGGGGCTTGCAGGGCATCCAGAAGATTCCTTTAAAAATGCACTGCAGCCATTGTGTGGCTGGGTGCAGCCCATCACACCGCAACATCTCACCTGGAGCAATGCCAAGCCCATGTTAATTCAGAGTCATTATTAACTCCTGGGTTGCACAAACCTTGGTGCAGACGTTAATGAGGGCTCAGAATCTGGCGCCACGGCTGGAAAGCAATCAACCCTCGGAGCTTCTTGCTGAGCCATTAGAGAAATTACAGTGGAGAAAGTCAAGTTTACTGGTTGCAAGATCAGCTGTGGCTTTGATCTGGCTGGCTCTTGACGTTATCAAGTGAGAAGACTTCGCTAATGATCTGTTGAGAGCCACAAAACACCTGCGGAAATAACCATAAAGAGGAAAGGTAGCATGTTGAGGACATGCAGAAGACAGGGGGTTCTCCCCCCGGCAGATAAGGCAAATGGGAAGTAAAGACTCGGGAAATGCCATCAGTCTTCTTGCTGACCCCTCAAAATCGACTGTATATTTTGAGAAACCGTTTGTTCGCTCTGCATTTGGATGTCTCTCAGGATTTCATCACCAAACTTGGCACAGCGATTCCTGAAATGGGAGGTGGCGGTTTTCATTGATGTTGGGATGCTGGCTGCCATTTTGAATCAAGATGGTGCTCTGAAACTTGACTTTAGCATGATGTTGTCCAATTTTTGGTGTGATGGATCCAAACTGTTCCAGTTTCAAACTTGGCACAAGAGTTTCCAAGGTGCGGACAGCGGTGTTCATTGACATTGGGATTCCAGCTGCCATTTTGAACCAAGAAGGCAAACCGAAATGTGACTTTGGCATGACTTCACCCAGTTTGTTGTGATAATTACAAATAAGTCTTTCTGAGGTAGAGAAAACAATTTCTGCCAACACTTGGATGTTGTTGAATGCACTGAGTCCTCCATTTGTGTCTGTGAACAAAGCCCCAAAACTCACACTAGCCATATACTTTATTTTTCAGTGTAAAAGACTATATTTTTTCCTAAATTTTTGAAGTTTAAAATAAGGGGTTGTCTTATACATGGATAGTGCATAGTGCATTTTCTTAATTTTGGATTAAAAAAAAATAGGGGGCATCTTATACATGAGGGTGTCTTATACATGGAAAAATACGGTAGCTATCACTGTCAAGCATTTTTACAATGTATTGCTCTTTATCATTCTTTAATGACAGTATCCAGGATGCTTTAGGGGAAGCCATGAAAATGACACTGAATTAAAACTGAAATCAGTTTGTAGCTTAGATTTAAGCTTAAATGCCTAGTCATCATGTATAATCCATCCAGCTCATCCCCAGCAGAAGTAACATGCTATTATAAGCAGGGACTTCTTTTTCTTAACACTCTTAAGGTTTACACCTGATCAGTGAGAGACCTACCATTGGGCGGGGCGGGATCAACCAGGGCAGGAAGTCAAAGTTGGAAAAATGCAAATCAGACATAAAAAGAAAACACAATTAATCATACACGGGTGATAAGTCCTGGAGGAGAGGGGGAAGGCTGCCAAGAGGGATGGTGGATCCTTCACCAACCTCTGATTGTTCAAGACTAGGCACCCTCCTAAAAACCACAGCCAAGCACAATTTAAAGGGCTTTGCGTTGTAAGAATCTGGAGGGTGGCCAGCTGGCACCTTCCACTCAACAGATCCAGTGTGTGTGTCTGTGTCTCTCTGTGTGTAACACTTTCATGGGTATATCTGCATAGCACTACTTAAGAAGAGAAGAAGAAGAGTTTGGATTTGATATCCCGCTTTATCACTACCCAAAGGAGTCTCAAAGCGGCTAACATTCTCCTTTCCCTTCCTCCCCCACAACAAACACTACGTGAGGTGAGTGGGGCTGAGAGACTTCAAAGAAGTGTGACTAGCCCAAGGTCACTCAGCACCTGCATGTGGAGGAGCAGGGAAGTGAACCAGCTTCACCAGATTACAAGTCCACCACTCTTAACCACACTGGCTCACAGGCTTTAATAGCCACCCCTGGGCATCCTGGGAGTCGTAGTTCTCCAAAGCTGAGGGAAGTCAGGGATCATCGGCAGATAAATTCTCGATACCTTTGCCAAATGACAGTTCCCATGATCCTTTGGGAGAATGCACAACAGTTAAGCTTATATAAAAACTGTACAAGACTTGGCAGGGGGTTGGACTCGATGGCCCTTGTGGTCTCTTCCAACTCTATGATTCTATGATTCTATGATTGTAATGTGAGCCGCCTCCTGCGGCTTCCTTATTACACACACACACTTTGCCATGCCTTTCTGCCACTCACGACCTTTCTCACACACCAATAAATTGTTGTGTGCACATGACCAACTTGTCATGGACTAGTGCAGGGATACCCAATCTGTTCCCCATCACATGTTGCTGTACCGCAATCCCTGTTGTACCTGACCGCTGGGCCATGCTGGCTGAAGCTGGATTTGTACATATTGACCTGCCCTTTATACCCTTGCCTCTTCCTTTCTTCCCTTTGCCTTCCTTTCTGCTGAGATTTTGATTGTAAGGTCCCTGGGGCAGGGAATCTGTGTCCTTCCCTTATCATTCTGTCATGCATGCTGATTGCGCAAGGGAAATAATAAACAATCCCTGAGTGTCAGTGCTTTAGCGCAGCTCCCACTCATTTGACTGTGGCCAGGGATTCCCGTCCCCCTTTAAGGTCCTGAAAGCTCCCACTTTCCCTACTTATGCAGATCACATTAGAATGTAATTGTGCCTCTTCCTTATCTCCTTATACTTTAGATATATCTTCCTTTTTGAAATGGCATTATGAACACAAAAGGTCCACGGAATCTTTCCAGCTGTTTTTTTTTTGTCTTTCCCCCCCACATTCCTGTAAAGAAGCAGGCTGAAACGCCTCTTTTAAGTGAAAATGTTTTGCAATTTTCCAGTGATCTTGCCAGTAAGAGAATCGTTGCCCGTATATCATGGGAAATGGCAGCTTTCTCACAGAGATGTGGTGTTGACTTGGCAGGTTGTTTGGCAAGGAAGAGAAGGTCCTTTGGGTCATCCAGAGCATCGTCAGAGTGTCTTGGCTTTCGATGGCCAAAGCCGCCTTCACCCTGACTTGTAGATGAACTTGGCCTTAAGAAGAACAAGGGAAGCAATGTTTCCATGGCATGGTGCGTTTGTTCAAGAGAACACCAGAATGCCATTTGTAAGGAACAAATACCAAACCTGGGTGGTCCAGTACCCAATATTTAGTGGCCCAAGGATACGGGGGTGGCGGGCAGACACCTATTACGTACTATTTCTGCAGCAGGGTCCCAGCAGGGTCTCTTGTCATCCAGCATCCTAGAGTCACTCAATCAGCAGAAGACTAAGAAGAAGTCTTCTTGCCCTTTGTGCTGATTGGAGCCAATCAGAGTGAAAAGAGGGGATTCAGCCTTGGAGGATTGGCTCCCAGGGTCATTCTGGAGAAGGCAAGCAGGAAGAACACCAAGGAGGATTTGTTCCATATACAGTGGTACATCGGGTTAAGAACTTAATTTGTTCTGGAGGTTTATTCTTAACCTGAAACTGTTCTTAACCTGAAGCACCACTTTAGCTAATGCGGCCTCCTGCTGCCGCCGCGCCACTGCCGTGCAATTTCTGTTCTCATTCTGAAGCAAAGTTCTTCTTTTTTTTAAATGATATTTATTAAGCATTTTAAAGTTACAAAAAAAACAAAGAAACAAAGAAGAAGAAAAACAAGGGAAAAGCAAACAGCAGTCAAACCATACAAATCAATAAAAATAAAAATAAAAACAAAGACAAAACACATCAAAATCCAAAAAACAAAAGTAAACCACAAACAATTAAAAACAGATCCAATATTCCCAAATCCTTAACTGTCATTGCCTTATTTCATCGACCTCCTCAAACCTCCCTTTTTTGTATTCCAGTTGTTAATTATAACAGCAAATCCTTCCCATTTTTCATAATATTCTGTCATTAAATTACCTTAATCTATTTTAACCTTATCTTACTATAAAAGACCCTAAAACTTAAAACTTAAATCTTATTTATACCAATTTCTCATAACCACAACATATTCTTGCATAGTTCTTTTTAACATTTCTGCTAAAGCCAAATAGTTTCGTTCCAACATTTTTCTAATACTCATTAATTTTACAAAACAATCCTAAATAGATTTTTTTTTTAAAACTTTCTTCCAATCTTCCTCCAACGTCTCTTCCTCCTGGTCCCGGGTTTTGTCAGTCCTTTCTGTCTCATCCATTTAGCTCATTAACCTGGTAATCTTATGTCCGAGGCCCTTAAGTCTCTTCCATGTCCCTTCCGCAGATCTTCTTCATATTTATACCTGTACTTTACTTTGTCTCCTGGTCCTTTCACTCGTGGAAACTCCAACTTGACAGTATTTTTGTCCCTTCTAGACAGATCAGCCCCTTTTCCATAATCCACACTGAACTCCATGTGGTATTTAAAAGCATGTTTCAAAGTCCCTCCAAAGTTGAGGACCCCCACAACCCCAAACTCCTCACGGCCCATTGCCAGACTTGGAAAGTCAAAACATCCCTGCATAGGGGGGTCTATCCAGCCCCCCATCTCCAAGCCCAACAAAACTCTCTCTCTCCAAATGTGGCTTTTTCCAAGTTCATTTGTCAAATCCAACAACTCATGTTCCTGCTGGGCCACAGCTCCCTCCATCTCTGCCTCCCGAGGTCCAACAACAACCTCCTCCCTCATCTGATCTGTCAGAGCACACTCCTGAGTTGATTCCTGGGTGGGTTCTATATAGAGACCCACTACCTGTCCAAAATTTCTAATCGCAACAGTCATCAAATCCGTCTTCTCATGTAACTGTTCCAATAAAGCACTTGTCTTACAGAAAGCACGCACCAGAGTCTCTGAATACATTGTTATGCGAGGTCAGAAGTCTGTTCCCACGATCTTAATCTGTTTGCAGCTGCGAAGCTCCCCAGTTCAAGTTTAATAACAGTTTCACAAGCTCCCTCTAGGGGAAGAACTTCTATTTGTATCAATCTCTTTTCTTTTTTTTTTTTTTAACAGCAGATCTAACAACAAAGTTTCCTTTTTCAGATATTTTGTCAGTATTTGTTCCTTTAAAATGCGAAAGAGAACAATGGAATCACTATGTTTCTCTTCTTTTAACTATCTGTCAAAAACATTTGTCTATAGTCAATGAACTTCCTAAAAACGTCTGTCCTGACATCCCGCTCCCAGGTTCAAGACGGTAGAAAATTACTTTTCTTTACACTCTCTCCTGCAAGTTTAAATCATCCGGAAAAAATCCCCCCTCTTCTCCTGCTTCCGAAGGGGGTTCAGTAGTTTTAGATGATGAAAGTTGATCCTTTACAAACGATTTTCTGAACTCTAGTTTGCCATGTCTTTGCTTTAATCTATCTACAAGAAACGGAAGGCTGACTTCCTGTTTAGACCTTCCCGCTTCAGTGCCAAATTAAGAAGAATTTCTAATCCAATTTTCCCTTCTACTCACAGATCGTTGTTTAAAGTCCAATTGTCCAAATTTGATCTGCTCACGGGTAGTTGTTTTTGTAACCGAATTGTCCCAGGAAAAAGGTAGCGCTCTCCGGCAATGGCTGTGCGGCTTCACTCCACGGAAGAAGCAGTTGACTCTCAGCACCGCGCCACTAACCCCTCTTTGCTCCGGAGCCTGTAGTTGGGTTCCTTTACGGATTGGGGGGGCGCAAAAGGTTCCCGCCGAGTCCCATGGTCACAGGCTTCCTCCGCCTGTGATTTTTTGAAGGGTCCCCGCTTCGCCGTAGCGGAACAGACCCATTTTCCATGGAGCCAGTCCCTCTGTATCAGAGGGAGTCCGCCATTACCGATGGCGCCACCCCGGAAGTTCTGAAGCAAAGTTCTTAACCCAAGGTACTATTTCTGGGTTAGTGGAGTCTGTAACCTGAAGCGTCTGTAACCTAAAGCATCTGTAACCCGAGGTACCACTGTACTCCAAAGTGTGTGGTCCAAGCCCACTTCAAGGACAATGAACATTAAGAAGGGAGACTAGCAGAGAGGTGGGTGTGGGTTTGAAGTTGTCATCAGTGATGGAAAGGTCAGAGAATTCCCTGTGGAAACGGAAATGGGAGCAGCAATTGCCAATGCTCGCTTATTCATCCCATGTCTGGATGAAAATCAATGCAATGGATACAATAGGCATTCGCTGTTGTTGTTTTCAGTTTGCAAACGATATGTAATTGATTACGTTTTGTCCCCATTTGGGCTGCATTTCCTGTGCAATGAAATGAAATGGGGAGGAATAGCGTAATGGCAATGTAATTTATGTAACCGATGAACATAAATTATGCAAACAATGTAATTTTGCTACAGTGAACAGCGAGACAGATGACATAGTTTTTGGTGGGAGATGAACTGCAGCAGAACAGGAACAGTGCTGCATACAATTAACAGTGGCCACTTGGGCAGCAGATACATCATCTGGTTAAAGTCTGCCTCCACACCTTGCTGACATATTTTTGGTATTTCTATCTCAATGATAGTCCTTATTTGTATTATTTATTTATGTTGCTTTCAGATATATAGCTATATATCTATATTTGCACATACATTAGCATATGAAAATGTTATACAGACCTGTACCTGGCGATGTGCTTCCTCTTTTCTGGTGCTCTGTAAGTGGGACATAGAAAGCTGCCTTATTCTTAGCTAGGCCGTATTCTTAGCTGGGATGCGGGTGGCGCTGTGGGTTAAACCACAGAGCCTAGGACTTGCCGATCAGAAGGTTGGCGGTTCGAATCCCCGCAATGGGGTGAGCTCCCGTTGTTTGGTCCCTGCTCCTGCCAACCTAACAGTTCGAAAGCACGTCAAAGTGCAAGTAGATAAATAGGTATCGCTCCGGCGGGAAGGTAAACGGCGTTTCCGTGCGCTGCTCTGGTTCGCCAGAAGCAGCTTAGTCATGCTGGCCACATGACCCGGAAGCTGCACGCCGGCTCCCTCGGCCAATAAAGCGAGATGAGCGCTGCAACCCCAGAGTCGGTCACGACTGGACCTAATGGTCAGGGGTCCCTTTACCTTTATTCTTAGCTAGTCAGTACTGTCCACACTGACTGGCAGTAGCTCTCCTGGGTGTCAGACTAGGGTCTCTCCCAACTTTACCTGGAGATGCTGGGGATTGGACCTGGGACCTTCTGCCTGAAAAGAAGGTGCTCTACCACTATCAAAGAAGGATGTGTACAGGGAGGGCTCTTCCATTAGTTTATTCAACATAGTCTTGATGCAATAAACTGGTGGGTTTATACTGCTTTATTCATTGTCCTGTGATGCTGCCCCACTTCTGTCACGTTACTGCTGTCCGGACAAAACTAAACCAGAACATGTACGGTACAAAAAGTTACATGATTTCATCAGGAAGTTAGGTGACCACCCCAGAACTTTTGCAAGGGCAAACAGTGTTGAAAGGGGGGTCTTGTTTGACTGCCTCAAGAGCACCGTGAGCAGAAATCAACATGAATGGGCCGTAAAGAGGATGTCTGGAGGGGCCCTGGATCTTCTGTCAGCTCATGGAATGGGGAAAGGCAGGCTGGCCATCTCACCTGCATCCCATTTGCAGTGTCGGATCCATAAACCGGGGTTTCGAAGGAGAAAAGTCAAAATAACCTTTCTTCTACAAGCACTCCACAGTGCCCAATTATAATGAGCCCAGAGGCCAAACTCCTAAAGAAAATATATGTAAATCTGAAGCGCTGAGGCCGTCTGCTGTGTTATGCCCCCATGCCAATAAATTGGTTTATTTGTGTTTTGCTGTGAGCCTCTTAAATCAACAGAGTTCAGAAGCAGAAGATGCATTTGTCTCCCATGAAAACATTCTCCCACACCCTCTGTAATTAAAAGTAATCTTAAATTTCATCGTACACCCTGAGAAACGGGCTCTCTTGCAGCAAGGAGAGCAGGGCTGTGTGGGCAGGAGGAATGTGACTTGAAAGCGTTACGAGTTTACCCTATAAATCATTTTCTCTGCTCTCCCTGTCAGCTGTAGTGGTGCATTTTATGCATTTTTCCTGACGCAGCTAACTGGGGAATTGTTACTCCTTCCTCCCCTCCGTGAAGGACCGAGAGTGCATGTTCTCCTGGAAGGAAAATAACATATCGGATGGAGTTTGTTTTATTAATACTGTAATACGATTACTCCTTTCGGGGTCAGAGTTGAGCGCCATTCTTCTAATGGAACAAGAGTGTTCTTTCTTGAGCGATTTATTAGCGTAGATGTAATTTATTGGCTCTGGAGTGGGTCACGGCAACACAGAACCTTGCTTATTCTCTCGAAAGTATTGTTTATGCAACAGGGCTCCCTCCACTGGAGGGCCGTCCTTGTGGTTTCGGTATCTTAGCCTAAATAAAATGGTACGATGGCCAGCCAACCTAGAAATCTGGGTGGCATGACTGTGGAGGAACAGGGCAAAATTCTGTATGTGGATGGCTTTCTTAGATGTCACATGGAGGGCAGTAGGTAGGTGTTGAAAGTATGTGCTTTGTTTTGCCAACTGGCTCCGCTTACATCTGGGGCAGAAAACCATTTTTCAGTCTGATGGCCACATTTCCCTCTGGGCAACCTCCCAGGGGCTGCATGGTGCCAGTGGTGGGAGGGGCCAGAGATAAAGGTGGGTGGAGCAAGAAATGCAAATTTAACCTTTGGACAGTAGGGAAGTTTCTACGCAAGCACACCTCTCTCTATCTTCCACCTTGGCAGAGCTGGGGGACTATTTTCCACCTGAAGGTCATGTTCTCTTCTGGGCAACCTCCCAAGGGCCATATGCCAGTGATGGGTGTGGCCAAAGGCAAAGTGGGTGGATCAACAAATTGTACCTTTGTACTGTAGGCTAGTTTCTACACACATTCACACACTGGTCTCTAGCCTCCATCCAGACAAGCAAGAGGCACTCTCAGTGTGCAAAGGCACAGTCCAACCTGGCAAAAACACCCAAGGAGGGTGTGAAACAGAGACAGGGATGGCTGTGAAGAGAGTAGGTGTGGCCTTTCTGTAGTAGTGGTGAAGGCTGTAGATTGTTCATATCTTGCAGTGGTGGGCTGACAGCTGGCTCCTGAGTCTTCACCCCAAAAGTCTTTTTGCTATGACCCTTGAATTTAACTTCCCATGCATTGGACTTAACCTATCTGGGGCTCCTCCACAGCTCCTAGATACCCCAGCCAGCACCCCAGACGGCAGCTGTGATTCCTGAAGCCAGGGCTTTTTTTCAAGTGGAACTCAGTTCTCCAATCTGTTAAGGTCATATTGAATCCCAATTCAGTGGCACTGGCCACCCCTCCCAGTTTGGTGTCATCTGCAGATTAAATAAGCATCCCCTCAGTACCTTCATCCAAGTCATTTACAGTACAGTCGTACCTTGGTTTTGGAACAGCTTGGTTCCCAAATGTTTTGGCTCCCGAACGCCGCAAACCCAGAAGTGACTGTTCCGGTTTGCAAACTATTTTTGGAAGCCAAACGTCCGACGGAGCTTCCTGCAGCCAATCAGAAGCCGCACTTTGGTTTCCGAATGTTTTGGAAGTCGAACGGACTTCCGAAATGGATTCCGTTCGACTTCCAAGGTACAACTGTATAAAGATGTTGAACAACAACGGGCCCAGAACAGAACCCTGAAAACAAATAACTGATAAAACTAAATAATTGTTCCACATGCCACAGAGAGTGCTCCTTTTTTTATACTGGCCTTTGATGTGTCTGCTCCAGCTAGTTGGACTCAGACTTCTCTAAAGGAGGTGCAAGGTTGCCACTGGAATCCCATCCCTCTTTCACTACAGAAGACCAACGTCCGATCTGCCTGTCAACACTGCCTTTATTATTCTGGGGCACCGTGGCTCAAAAATGCGCTTTGTTGTATCCATATGCAGTGTTCAGCTGTACAATTGCCTGCTGCCGTCAGGCTTCTCCTTCCTCACATTTATCTGGCTGATAAGAAACCATTGGCTCCCAAGATGCCTTGAACTCCATACAGCTCATGTGATTTCATTTCATTTTCAGACTGTGGTCTTTTGGAGAGAACTCCTTTTCCCACTTTACGTGTTTGGGTTTTAAGCCTAGAATATCCAGGATGGATGTGTAAGCCATCTTTGCAAGGCGTCAGTCCTAAGATAGACTTATATCAGCAGCATTCCCTGCTTTAAGGCAGCATCAGTGGTCACCAATTCTTTGGGGCCACACAAACTTCATTTTTTCTTTATTTCTTTTTATAATTTTTATTTTTCTTGTAAAGTAACTACATTGAAACAAAGCAATACATAAAAAATAATAACAGATAATGCATAGAAATGAATAAAAGATGAAGAAAGAAAGAAAAAAGTAATGAAGGTGAAGGGAGAAAGTAGAAAAGAAATAAAAAATAGAGAAATGAATAAAGAAAAAATACTTCAAAAACCCTTAACACCTTTTTTTACATAAATAATAAATAATAGACTTCCACCAATCTCACAGCACTTCCTTTTGTACTTAATATGCCTATCTGTATTTCGTTATTATTCTTATCTTAATATGTGTGTGTGTGTGTGTGTGTGTGTGCGTGCGTGCGTGTGCGTGCGTGTGTGTACACATTTTCCTTTCCATTCATGAGATCATTCTAAACACAGCCAGTTTTTTACCCTTGAATCTTGTCTTTCAAAATACTCATTCAGACAGTCCCATTCCTCCTTATCTATATTTTTTGGTTTATGTCTTATAATGTCTGTCAGCTCTGCTAGTTCCATGTATTCACAAAGTTTGCATAACCATTCTTCCCTAGTGGGTCTTTGTTTACCTTTCCAGTACTTAGCCACCAGGACTTCATTTTTCTAAGGGCCTGGGCACAATTTGAACAGATCCATATTGAATTTGCAGAGCTTTACATGAGGTCCACCCAAAAAACTACCATCAAATTAAAGTTTATGTTGCTGTACGGCTGAACAATGAAAATAATAGGTCTGGAGCTTGCCAGCACCAAGGCACAGATCATTATGGATCTTCATGGTGGTTGCTTTTTTTAAAAAAGGATGACAACCATAAATCACAGAACACAACTGTGAGCACAGATGCTACCTATGATTTGATGGTGATTTCGAAGGAATCTCTTGTGGGCGGAGGAAATGTGAATCCATAAAAATCCATCCTTTTGTGCTATGGCAGTGCTGGAAAACACTGGGTCCACTTTTTTGCAGCTGAGTCAATGGAGACAGGTGTGATTTATGATTTGATAGTGGCTGGGGACATGGGAGAACCCATTAAATAAATATGTAATTTCAAGAGCACCCATTTTACTGGATTCAGCCTGTGTTTGAGAGCACACAACTTCTCTCTCTGGCATTCTCTTTCCTGAATTCTGAGTCCCCCACCCCCACTTTGCACTGTTTTCCTCCCTCAGCCTCCCAGATCTCTCCCCTTCCCTTTCTACTCTCTCGGTCATGCCACTTTCTCTTCAGATGCTCAGGTGCCAATTGGAGCCTTGGAAAGCACACAGAGCGGCAAGAGGAAGTGGGAAAGAGTGTCACTCTTTCAACTTCCTATTTCACTTTTAAGTGCTTTTCAAGGAAGGAAAAGGTAGCCACGCTCACCCCCTCTTGACAAAGCAAGCTATGATTGTGGCAGGGGCAGTTCAGAAGCTTCCTGAGCACCAAGGGGGGAATGAAGATCTACATTGGGATCTGCTGACCCAGTGGATCCTGCCGCCTGAGGCAGTCACCTCACGGGAAAAATAAGTCTCAGCAGTGAAGTGCTTATTGGTGACAATTTAAACAAGAAAGAAAGGCCAAAGAAGAAACATCTTGGATGTTATGCTTAGGTTTTGCTCCCCAAGACCCAGAATAAATCTAAGCAAGGGTTTTAAAAGGAGGATGAGATGATGCGGTTGCATCTTCCTTTGTGACAAAAATCAGCTTCCAAAGGTGCTGTGTCCCTTGGATGTTTATGAGGAAAGGTGTTGACGATCATTTTACTTTATGTTTTAATGTTGTATTTTAATCTTGTTTTTAAGTTGTATTCATTCAACTTGTTTTTATTATTGTTTGTTAGCCGCCCTGAGCCCAGCCTTGGCTGTGGAGGGCGGGGTATAAATAAAATTTATTTATTATTATTATTTATGTTATTTTTTTATCCAACTTAATGCATTCTGTTTTATTCTATCATACACATTTGGATAATATGTTTTATGTGCTTCCTATTTTGTCTCCCTGGTGCTGGTCATTGACTGCACCAGTGAAGATTTGCTTTCTTGAAGCAGCAACAGTTAGCTGAGGACATCAATAAATACTGTACCACTGTCAGGAGGTGCTCACATTGGCACCTGAGAGCACAATGACATGGTGCATTTCACAACAGTCTCCCCCCCCCATTCCCCATCAGCACAGCTTCATTCATGTCAGAACCAAATTTTAAAATTCCCAACCAAGATTTATTGGGTTTTCCTTGAAGCAGGGAGTGTGAGGATTTCAGAGCCCACGTGGTATGAAAATCCTAACGACATATATGAATTCTTTGGTGCGATCAGCATGTGCTTCTCCACCATACTTGGTGATCACACAAACGATGCCAGCAAATGTGTCCTGCCATCGTTCTTTTGCTCTCTATCAACTCTGCCAGCCCTCCAGTTTGCAGAAAGTTGCATGCTTTGCATGCAGGAGGTCCCAGGTACAATTCCCTGCATCTTCTAGTAGATCTGGGACAAAGTCCTGCCTGACACCCTTGGGAGCCGCTGCCAGTCAGTGCAGACAATACTGCACTAGATAGACCAAGGGCCAAACTCTGGATAAAGTAGCTTCCTATGTTCCTGTAAAGCTTCCATCTCCTTGCAACCCCCGTGGCTGCATCCTCTGTTTTCCGTCTTCCTTTGCAGGCTGAGGAATGCAGAGCAATGAGGTGGGGAGGAATCCTCAGGAACATGCCCTGGAGAAGTTCTCTGTTGGGGCAAGTGTCCCTCAGCCTTCCTTGTCTCCCACCTGTGCCCACGTCTTGGAGCCAGATTTCCTGGGAGATCCTTGTAGCTGATATGCCAGGGTGCTGCTGCTTATTAGTCAACGGCAAAGCAGGAGGAGTGAGATGGAGCCTCTCCTTTTTATACCCGTCTCACATTCGCCTTTAGGACAAAGTGTTATCTAAATAATACTGTGTGCCAAGCTATCTTTCTTTCTCCAGAAATTGCACGTATTCCTCTGGCTCAGAACGGTCCCTCTTTGAATGGCCTTCTAGCAGAAGCAGTGCATCCCACATGCCTGAGTTCTGTGGGAAGGAGCCTCCTGCCTTCACTTGAGGCCTTGAACACCAGGCACCTCAGATGTGCTCTTTCTGCAGAGAAACACTTTCCACGGGGTCCCAAACATCTTAAGAACGTAAGACGAGCCTGCTGGATCAGGCCAATGGCCCATCTAGTCTAGCATCCCATTCTCACAGTGGCTAACCAGGTGCCCATGGGAAAACCACAAGCAGGACCCAAACACAAGAGCACTTTCCCCTCCTGTAGTTTCCATCCTAAAAAGCAGAAATCCTAAAAAGCAGAGACATCACCTTGCCAACAAAGGTCCGTATAGTTAAAGCTATGGTTTTCCCAGTAGTGATGTATGGAAGTGAGAGCTGGACCATAAAGAAGGCTGATTGCCAAAGAATTGATGCTTTTGAATTATGGTGCTGGAGGAGACTCTTGATAGTCCCATGGACTGCAAGAAGATCAAACCTATCCATTCTTGTAGTTCTGCACTCATCCCTGGTGGAGAGGGGGGGTGCCGTTTTGTGGTTTGTCTCAGGTGCCAAAATGTCTTGCAACAGAATGATACACACTCCCCCCCCTACTCTGACCATCCCTCCCCCCCTCAGCCAATCCGATTGGAGTCTTGGTTAGAGGCTCTAGGGCTCAGAGTGAGGTGCCTTGGCCCTCTTTGAGGCATCTGAGGATCAGGTTTCAAAGCCCTCATCCTGGCTTGGAGAATTTGGGCTTGATTTTCAAGATAAGCCACTCCAGTTAGGTTGATGGAGGGAATCCCTTTGGCTTGGGCGCATTTTCTGCTTCTAATGAAAAGCAAACTTGCAGTTTATAGGTACTTTTTAAAGGCGTTCTTTCTGGGGAGGTGGGTTACTAGCGCCAGATGCTCTGACTTGCTTACTTATAAGGCACGTATTAATTCACATAGCTCAGTCAGTAGAGCGTGAGAGTCTTAATCAGTACAAACAACAACCGAGAACTAGCAAAGGCAACAGACCTCTTGAAGGGATGAATGCTGGCAGGTACTGATGGGCTGAGTGGCCAAATTCCATCCTGTTTCAGTTTTGCTGGTGCTCAGTTATAGGTCAATTTCATCTCACTTTGTGTGGGTTTTTCACAATAATATGAAAAAAAATACATTTAAATTATACACATTTCGTATGCACTTTTTGCATAAAGTAGGGATTTTTGCATGCATGATTGATGCAAAATATGCATTTTTTCAGTGCTTTTTAGTGAACTGAAATGCTGTGCATTCCGCCAGCTAATTACAGGTTGCTTTGCCTGTCCTTTATCTGTTGCTTTATACAATAAAAGCGTGTCAAAATGACTTTCAATCCAATAAAATACAAAGACAGCTAAAATCAGTTAAAAAACAAACAGCAAGAAAAACAAACAAAATAGAGCTAGCAAAATTCCCGCAGTGCTGATCTAGTCATCCTATAAAATCTGACTCCACCTCACTAAACAATGAACAGAATCCGGAATCCTACTGAGGTCGGATCCATGATTAAGAGCCAAAAAATCTTCAGGAAACTGAAACGCCTGAGGCTGGTGCCAAAAACACTGGTGGTGATGGTGCCAGGCCTGACTCCCCGATGAGAGAGTTCCCCAGGTTCTATTATTATGAGAGAGGGAGAAAAAGCTCTGTCAGTCTCTCTGTGTATAGGTATTTTCTCCATACATAAGAAGAACCTGCTGGTGGCCCATCTAATCATCCATCCTGTTCTCAGAGTGGCCAACCAGATGCCTCTGTGGAAACCAGCAAGCAACATGTAAGCGCAAGAGCCCTCTTCCCTCCTGTAGCTTCCATCCACTGGGATTCAGAAGCGCTGCCTCCAGCTGTACAGGCACAGCATAGTCATCTAGTAGTCCTCTCCTCCACGAATGTGTTTCATCCTCTTTGAAAGCCATCCAAGTTGGCCATCTCTGCCTCCTGTGGGAGCGAGTTTCCATAGTTTAACCATGTGCTGCATGAATTAAGTCCTTCCTTTCAATCTGTGCTGAATTGCTTTGGGGACTTTTTAATATTAAAAACAACCAAGTGGTGTACAAATTTGTAAACAAAATAAATATACATAATTTCATGCATTCCTTTTGGTAGGAGGACCACATTGCAAAATTCAGATCCGTGCAGATTTTGAAGGGTGGTGCTGCTTTGATTTTGCGTACAGTGGTACCTCGGATTAAGAACTTAATTCGTTCTGGAGGTCCGTTCTTAACCTGAAACTGTTCTTAAGCTGAGGTACCACTTTAGCTAATGGGGCCTCCCACTGCTGCTGCGCTGTTGCCATGCGATTTCTGTTCTTATCCTGAAGTAAAGTTCTTAACCCGAGGTACTATTTCTGGGTTAGCGGAGTCTGTAACCTGAAGTGTCTGTAACCTGAGGTACCACTGTATTGCTCCAGGAAACATGAGTCGGGTGGGTTCTTAAGATACAACCTGAACTGGATCCCTCTTCCCACATGTTTACTTTTGACATAGGCTTCCTCATGACCTGCCGGTTGATGCAGCTCAGTCAGTTAGCCAACTCCTGGGTTAGCTGACTGGGAGGAGAACCCAGAAGGGCCCAGGGTTTCTCATGTACCGTTTCCCATCCTGGAATCTTTGGAATCTTCTCTCATTAAGGGAGGTTTTGCTGGAGGCCAACGGCAGCCTGCAGGCAATGCGGCAGATTAATGTAGTGCGCTATCTAATTACAGCCCTGCTGAAGGATATTGCTAAAACTTGAGCCGCGATGTGGGGCTCTTTCTGTTGCCTTTTCCTCTCGCTCCCCCAGTTTGCCGTCTGCTCTGAAGCCTATGGAATGAGTGGGAGATCAGGGAGGCATGAATCGTGTTTCGGTGTCGCAATAACTTCTAGCAGCAAATGGCTTCTTCCTCAAACTGGGCCAACCAGAAGGGGCAACATGCTCGTTTTTTATTTTATTTTAAATGGACCATCTGGACTTCCGTAAGCACTCCAGTCTGGATTATGAGGTAATGTTAAGGCCTAACAAAGGAGCGTTTCTTTTGCTGCCTGGGCGCATTTGCGGAGATCTTTCATCAGATAAGAGCTGCTGAGGAATGTCTTGAGGTGATTCCTTCACTTTTGCTGCCCAGGTTTCTAAAAAAAAGAAAAGAAAAAGAAGTGATATGTGTGTGGCTTTAGAGATTTGTTTTCACAGATACAGAGAGGATTTAAGAACTGATACAAACTATTTGCTTGTTTTCATACATATTCAAACATCAAATACAGGTGCTAAGTTATAATAGCCACATAGCCACAACAAGACACTTGAGAAACAAGGGTGGTTCCACACAACATTAGTCTCTGAGCTTGCTTTTTTCCTCCTCCCTCCCCATCTTCCTTTTCTTGTGTGCCACGTCTTTGAAAACATAAGTCTGCAGGCGGGTACTTTTTTCAGTTCTGATCTTTGGAAGCCAACCCCCTTTTTTTCTTTTGCCTGAAGAGCAGGATAAAAATGAGTAGCTAACCTGTGGCTCTCTAGAAGCCGTTCAACTACAACTCTTAATTTCCATGATCATTGGCTATACTGGCACAGTAAAGCTGAAGTGAAAACTGCACTTAACTCTGATGCATCAAATGTCCCGTTCACCTGATGATGTGTATGCGCCACCTTCTGACACCGTTGTGAATTCAGAACGAGAAGCAAAGGGTCTTGATAAATAAAGCCAGGATGGGAGAGAGCCAAGCAGGAGGACATGAGTATACCAGACTCCTAACCAACTTGCTGAGATTCTGGAGGAGCTACTGCTTGTAAAAGGTGCAAAATTTCCTACTGGAAATGGAGAGGAAGGAGGTGAGGAGGCAGCATGATTGATGAGGCAGCCCCGCTGGGAGGATGTTCTAGTTTGACTGAGGTGCCAATCTTTTTGATGGGTAAAAGACCTGTATTCCCTCTCGTGACTTCATCCACTGGCTATTGAAAGAGATGAGAAGTGATGTTAGGGTTCGAACTTAAAGTATGTTGTTGTTGTTTTAATTTGAAAATGAAAAAGCAACAGGAAGAGAGCCAATTCCCCTGTGAAAAGTTGGGTAAAAGCCCCTTAGATTTCATGAAGTCCACTTATTTATTTCTTGCAGTAGTATCCCACCGTATTCTCCAATGAGCTCAAGCTGGTGGACATGGTTCTTCCCCTCCTTATTTAATCCCCAGAACAACCCAGTGAGGTAGGTGAGGCTGAGAGGCAGTAACTGGTTCAAGGTCGCCCAGTGAACTTCATGGCTAAGTGGGGATTTGAACCCTGGTTTCCCAGGTCCAACACTCTAATCGCTACACCACACTGGCTCTTCCTGAGACCTCAATGCATTTCATATATTCACCCTGTAATCTCTGCAAACAGGGTGCAAAGATATATATTATATTATCCCTCTATGGCAGATTGGGGGGTGGGGGTTGCAGTGAGTGAACTTAGCTGCATTTGAATGTTCATTCTCAGCTCAGTAAGCTATGAGCAAACTTCTGGGTTGTGCTTGCAGCCACTTCCCTCCTCCATTTGTGCAAGTGAGCTAAGAAACCAGGAGGTTTCTCATTAACTACAGTTTCCCTTTTAATCCAAACCAGGAAACTATGGTTTAACGGCTTTAAAAAACCACTAATATATGAAGTGATTATGGATGATGAAGTTTGCTTAATATCCTGTATTATGTTAACCATCGTTTCTTGGTTTGGATGGAACAAAAAACTCTGCAGAAAACTTTCTGGTTCCTTTGCTCCCAGCACAAAGGAAGAAGCACGGGGGTGGCACAGGCACCCCAGAGGCACGTTCATATCTTGGCTTATTCAGCTATGATTGCCCAAATCAGCCCAGCGCTTTACTTAAAGTTACCAATGGCATTGTAATGCGTGTAAGCGAAGGATGGGTAAATCCTTCGATTTTGGTTTCTCTCATTTTCTAAAATTTTCAGCCTTAAGTTTTCCTAAGTCCTCATGAAAATTCACCAGCATTTTACTGTGAATTTATCCTAATACGCACATGTTTGCATTCAATATTGCCTAATATAGACAATTTCCCCCCAATATAACACATTTTTGTATGTTGTTTTCATTAATATATGCATATGTATGCGTATCTGTAAACATGACCTAACTGGAAAACTTCATTGCAAAATTCAGAGAAGTGTGAATTCCAAAGGGTGGCTTTCCCCCACAGTTCACATATTAGGTAGGGTCACCTTTAAATATGAAATGAATTGAACTGACTAACTTAAGTGCAGCCACAAAACCCAGAGGCTGAAATCACTGGCGATTGCTTGCTGAAAGGTCAGTGCCAAGTTTGCCTATTAATTATTTGCTTGGAATGCATCCCGCTCCTCAGTCCAGAGAGTTTCCAGGAAAAAATTCAAAAGCAACAACATCCCAAAATCCGCGAATAGTTACGAAAGGACAGAGCAACCAAAGTGTCAGTGTTAAAAGCCGACTTCCTTCACTAACATGCAAAAAAGCCTGGACAAACACAACAGTTGTTAAATACTCTGCAAAGTTTTCCATTAGCCGAGGTTGCTTTTGGCACTTCAGATGTTGGAACTGCTTTGTTTTTCTGAATGCGATAATCCTCAACGTGTGTCAGACGCTACACAAAGACACGGGGTGCATATTCTGTCACCTTTCTGACGGCCCCTGCTCCTCGCACCTGCCCAAACTCCTGGCTAGTGCTGAGGCACCATGAAGTGGCCTTACTCAGCCTGCTCTGTTTATATCCTGAGTGCAGCTACTTTCTACGGGTTGCAGAAGATGGGGAGAGGCCAATTCACAAATTTGCCAACAATCTCTCAGAGTTTGCTGGCTGAACTCTCCGCTTTCATCAGGCCTCTGCAAATCTCCTTTCTTTTATGCCACGACATGCATAAGAATCATTATGGTTTTATATTATTTGCAACTTTCTGAGAGCGCAGGCTGGAGGGAGGGGATTAGACAGAGGAGTGAAAATTAGAGAACTTCAGGGTTCACGGGAGGTGGGGGGAAAAAACAAATGCACTTCTCCTCCCCTTAGGTAAGGATCGAGGCTGAGTGGTTAGAGCATTTGTGTGGCATGCAGAAGGCCCCGTGTCCAATCCTCTGCATCTCCAGGTAAGGCTGGGAGAAATTCAGACTGAAACCCTGCAGTGCCATTGTCTTCCAATGTAGACAATAGTAAGCTACGTAGGTGGCTCAATGGGTCTGGTTCCAAATAAAGCCACTTCTTATGCTCCAGTCTTCTTGCAGACCCATTGGGGGAAGGGTATTGGTCTTCCCATTGCCAGTGGACTTGTGCAATCTGGTGAAAACATCTTCCATAAGAGCTGTTTGGCAGTGGAACGGACTTGCACGAGAGGTGGTGAACTCTCCTTTCTTGGAGGTTTTTAAGGCGAGGTTGGATGGCCGCCTGTCGTGGATGCTTTAGTTAAGATTCCTGCATCTCAGGGGGTTGGACAAGATGACCCTTGGGGTTCCTTCCAACTCTACATTTCTATGATTTTGTGATTGCAAACCCCCCCCCCCTCTGCGGGTGGTTTCCAACCCCACAAACCATTAGCTGTTGGTCAGGGCTTGGTAAGTGCCTTTCGGTGCTTTGCCCCAGAATGATTCTCTGTCCAATGAAATGTTGCAGTTAGGATGAATGAAGGATTATCAGAAAATATGGAGCATGGAGCGGGAAGGGTTAGAGATTTGGTTTATGGTAGTGAATGGAGACCTGGCGTGCTGACAAGTGTGTTGCAACAGCAGGCAAATCTGATCTTCTTGAGGGTCTGACGCAGCCTGTGGGTGATCTTATGAGAGAGCTTAAGGATTCCAAGCAATGCAAAGGGGACTCCTGACCTCGTGGCCATGCTGCATGTTAACCCTTTGTTGTGTCTGCCCCAATGAGGTCTGCATTTCAAAAGTTTAATGGGTGTTCTTGCATACTTGCGTTACAAATTTCACTTTGTATATTGTGTCCTGACTATTTGGAATATGGGTGAGCTAGTTTTGCTTGTGGGGACCAAGATCTTTGGGGCATTTTCCTACTTAGCTGGGTAAATTAAGAGCTTCTCTAAACTTTGGATTCCACAACTGTTGAAATTGACCAAGACACTCCTTTTTTTGTCTGAAGTGCCATTGGTTGCTTGCAGATCAGAATGAAACTCCTAGTCTGATTCCACTGTGCTGCAGATCTTGCAGCGTCGTTTGGGTGTGCAGAAAGTGCACAGAAAAGTACATATTTTATATTAAAAATATGCACATTTCACAGAAAAATGCATACATAAAAGGTATGAAAAAATTGTGGGTTTGCTGCAGAAAGTCCATTTGTTGTTGTTGTTGTTTAGTCGTGTCCGACTCTTCATGACCCCATGGACCAGAGCACGCCAGGCACTCCTGGCTTCCACTGCTTCCCACAGTTTGGTCAAACTCATGCTGGTAGCTTTGAGAACACTGTCCAACCATCTCGTCCTCTATTGTCCACTTCTCCTTGTGCCCCCAATCTTTCCCAACATCAGGGTCTTTTCCAGGGAGTCTTCTCTTCTCATGAGGTGGCCAAAGTACTGGAGCCTCAGCTTCAGGATCTGTCCTTCCAGTGAGCACTCTGGGGTGATTTCCTTCAGAATGGATAGGTTTGATCTTCTTGCAGTCCATGGGACTCAAGAGTCTCCTCCAGCACCATAATTCAAAAGCATCAATTCTTCGGCGATCAGCCTTCTTTATGGTCCAGCTCTCACTTCCATACATCAAAAGTCCATTAAATATGTACAATTTACAGACTGGGAATCTGTCTGCTATTAAAAAAAGAAGAAGATCCACACAAAGTGAGATGAAATGGATTTATAGTTGAGCACCAGTGAAAATGAAATGGGACAGAGTTAGGTTGCTCCAGTCATTCCCAATCTAGAAACTTACTTGAACAGAAAAAGATGTCATAAAATCATAGAACTGTAGAGTTGGAATGCGCCCAATCGTTATCTGGTACAACCTCCTGCAATTCAGAAATCACAGCCAAAGAATCCTTGAAAGATGGTCATCCAACCTCTGTTGAAAAACCTCCAGTGAAGGAGAGTCCATCACCTTCCCAGGTTGTCCCTTCCGTGGCTGAACAGCTCTTACCATCAATAAGTTCTTCCTTATCCCCTTTCTTGTCATTTGAATCCTTTGGTTCAGGACACCCACGCGTCAAATAAGCATAAATGGCAGCTTGCTGTTCCTCTGCCTTGCCTTGCAAAGGTTTCTGGGGGCAGGATGATTAAAAGAAGCTGATGGGAATATGTCAGCCTCACTGCTGGCAAGAGTGAGAGATTCCACCCCTCACAGCTTGGAGCAGGATGACTCCACCTCCTGTCTCACCTTCTCAATCTTCTCCTGGAGAAGAAGCAAACACTTAATTGTACCCAAGAGATCACAAAAAGAAGAAGCAGCCCCCCCCAACTGCTTTTGCAGAGATAAAAGTGTAATGATGCATAATCATCCTTACCTGGCTACCACTTGGAGAAGATTTAGCATACTTGTCTGTACCATTCAGGCAATTATGTTCTGGCAGTTGCCCTAATGTAATTAAGATATTTATACTGTCACATTTTGATAAATGCCAATCTTTCATCTTCAAGGACTTGAGTCGTGCCACATCTAACCCCCTTGTGGCTTATGCTCTTTGGTGGTATATATTTCTCCAGGGCTGAATTTTTATTTTTCTATGGTGGGGCAGTCTTCCCCAAGCTAGTGCCCTCCAGATGATTTCATTTTTTTTAAAATGATATTTATTAAAGTTTCAAAGAAAAAATTACATATATAAAAAGGGGGAAAAAAGAAAAAGGAAAAAAAACAAAAAGGAAAAAAATACAAAATACAAAATACAGAAAAAAGATAGAGAACACTTAAAAAAAACAAAAACACATCGATCTTTCCATAACTTACATTTCATTTCCTTACTTCCCTGACTTCCTCACACCTCCCTTTTTTGTATTCCAGTTCTATTAGTTAATTCAGCAATTCCTTTCCCTCTTTGTTTTTGTCTTAATCCTTTAACTTAACATATTATAACTTTAGATTCTCATCTGTTAACAATCCATTTGTACATACACCTTTATAACATTGCTGCTAAGACCACTTAATTTCATTCTGACATCATTCTAACATTCATTAATTTTGCAATATTTCTGTAAATAGTCTTTAAATTTCTTCCAATCTTCTTCCACCGACTCTTCTCCCTGGTCTCGGATTTTGCCAGTCATTTCTGCCAGTTCCATATAGTCCATCACCTTCATCTGCCATTCTTCCAGAGTGGGTAAATCTTGTGTCTTCCAATACTTTGCAATAAGTATTCTTGCTGCTGTTGTGGCATACATAAAAAAAGTTCTGTCCTTCTTTGGCACCAATTGGCCGACCATGCCCAGGAGAAAGGCCTCTGGTTTCTTCAGGAAGGTATATTTATATGCCTTTTCATTTCATTATAGATCATCTCCCAGAAAGCCTTAATCCTTGGGCATGTCCACCAAAGGTGAAAGAATGTACCTTCAGTCTCTTTACATTTCCAACATTTATTATCGGGCAAGTGATAGATTTTTGCAAGCTTGACTGGTGTCATGTACCACCTGTATATCATTTTCATAATATTCTCTCTTAAGGCATTACATGCCGTAAACTTCATACCTGTGGTCCATAACTGTTCCCAGTCAGCCATCATTATGTTATGTCCAACATCTTGTGCCCACTTAATCATAGCAGATTTAACCGTTTCATCCTGAGTATTCCATTTCAACAGCAAGTTATACATCTTTGACAAAATCTTAGTTTTGGGTTCAAACAGTTCTGTTTCTAATTTTGATTTTTCCACCTGGAAGCCTATTTTCTTATCCAAATTGTATGCCTCCATTATCTGATAATAATGAAGCTAATCTCACACTTTGTTTTTTAGTTTCTCAAAGCTCTGCAATTGCAGTCTATCTCCCTCTTGTTCCAGAATTTCCCAATATTTCAGCCCCTCCAGATGATTTCAACTACAACTCCCATCATCCCTGATTGTGGGCTGTGCTGACTGCAACTGATTGGTTGGCGAAGGCTGGCTTAGAGGAAACCTGTTCATTAGCTGGGCAGAGTAACTGAGAATTCCCTGTAGTTTGGCAAGTTGGCAACTCTTTCCTTTTGGCACAATTTAGTCAGGATCCTAGGCACCCCCCAGCACACAAAAAAAGCCCAAAACACAGAACAACCACACCAACTGTACCCCCAGTTTCCATGGTGACACCGCCAGCCAATCACTAAGCAGCTTGTTGACAACTTCCCAAGGACAGCCTGGCATGCAAGAAGCCAGTTTGTGATGTGAAAATATCTCCATGATCTCAACCTGCAGCAACAAACATGCAAAACGCAATGTGTGGCATTACGAATGGAAGTGGAATTTGATCTGGTCTGCATTTAATGGCGAGCCTCCCTAAGCCACACTTTATGAAACTATACATGAGTACAGCCATCCCTTAAAATCCACACTTCTCTGAATTTTGCAGTGCAGCTCTCCAGCCAAGCAATGCGCACAAAAATGCATGTGCTAAGGTGAAGTGTGCATTAAAACGTACCTATATTAGTGAAACTTGGGATGCAGGTGGCGCTGTGGGTTAAACCACAGAGCCTAGGACTTGCCGATCAGAAGGTCGGCGGTTCGAATCCCCGTGACGGGGTGAGCTCCCGTTGCTCAGTCCCAGCTCCTGCCACTAGCAGTTCGAAAGCACGTCAAAGTGCAAGTAGATAAATAGGTACTGCTCCGGCGGGAAGGTAAACGCCGTTTCTGTGCGCTGCTCTGGTTCGCCAGAAGCTGCTTTGTCATGCTGGCCACATGACCCAGAAGCTGTACGCCAGCTCCCTCGGCCAATAAAGCAAGATGAGCGACACAACCCCAGAGTCGGTCACGACTGGACCTAATGGTCAGGGGTCTCTTTTTGTTGTTGCTTAGTCATTTAGTCGTGTCCGACTCTTTGTGACCCCATGGACCAGAGCACGCCAGGCACTCCTGTCTTCCACTGCCTCCCACAGTTTGGTCAAACTCATGCTGGTAGCTTCGAGAACACTGTCCAACCATCTTGTCCTCTGTTGTCCCCTTCTCCTTGTGCCCTCCATCTTTCCCAACATCAGGGTCTTTTCCAGGGAGTCTTCTCTTCTCATGAGGTGGCCAAAGTATTGGCGCCTCAGCTTCAGGATCTGTCCTTCCAGTGAGCACTCAGGGCTGATTTCCTGAAGAATGGAGAGGTTTGATCTTCTTGCAGTCCATGGGACTCTCAAGAGTCTCCTCCAACACCATAATTCAAAAGCATCAATTCTTTGGCGATCAGCCTTCTTTATGGTCCAGCTTTCACTTCCATACATCACTACTGGGAAAACCATAACTTTTACTATACGGACCTTTGCTGGCAAGGTGATGTCTCTACTTTTTAAGATGCTGTCTACCTTTACATATATTAGTGAAAATAGCATACAGAAACAGATTATAGTAGGGGAAATTGCTTTGCAAAAAAGTGAATTTAAGGAGAAATCTGCACTAAAATGCTGGTGCATTTTCATGAGCGCTATTTTTTTAAAAGATGCAAACTGATGTGGAAGTGTGGTAAACTGGAAACCTAAGAAACTGAAATTGACCAATTCACCCAAGCTCCCTGCTGTATCTCACCTCTAACCCTTCCTTCAGCTCCTCTTTTTCCAACTTCTAGCCTTTCATGCTTTGGGATTACAGCAGAGGGCACCAAGCGAGCACACCATCCCCTCTTGTCCACCCCTAGCATTCAGCAAGTCATGGCTCTGCCTTGGACTCTGCTAGGATTCTTAGGGGCTGGGTGGCCTTGAAAGTTTTTTTTTTAAAGGGAAATACCATTAGGAGGGTAATAATACTGCTGGAAGAAGCCCCCACCCTCCTGGTTACACTGTGGTTGATTATTCTCATGCTTAATGATCCCACCTACAGGTTTGGGGAGTGGCGGGTTGTTTGTGAGCTGTGGCCCCTTTGTAGTTCTGAGTAATCAATAATTTAAACCCCTAACAATTGGGCTCCAATTTCCATCAGCTCCACCCGCCATGGCCAATGGATAGGAATGATGGGAGTTGTAGTCCGGCAGCATCTGAAAGTGACCTGGTTCCTCACCCCTGCAACAGCCCCGCAGCTCCCCAGTCAAGGGAGGTGCCCTGAATCTGTGTACTTATTTTAATAATTTTATTAGTGGTGGATAGGATGGGAATGTTGATTCTTTGCCTGTGAGTTGCTGAGAATCCTCTCCTCCTCTTGATTTGCGAACAACTGCAGTATGGAAGTTTCCCATCTCCAAACTCTGTTCTGCATTGTTGCTTACTTATTTGTGTAGAAAAAAGATTTTAGCATTGAAAAAGGAGTTCCAAAGGGGAACTGGGCCTTTCTTTCTACTCTGAATAAGTGAACATTTTGTTTAAAAAAATGTCCGAAGCTTTTCTTCTTTAAAATCAGATACCGTGCCTAGTTTTTGCTATATAAAAACGAGACAAAAAGAAACAGCTGAAATAAGCAGAAAATCACACACACACAAGTGTGTGTGTATGCGTGGTTTTTTTTAAACCCTGAAAGATACTCTGTGCCAAGGGGAGAGGCAAACTGCGTCGTTACATTTCCCTTTTGATTTAGCAATTCCAGACTTTTGTCTCCATGCGGTGAACACTTCCTTGCATGATTCATTACAAACACGAGCTTATAAACAAATTGCAACTTGCACGACCATCACAGGTTGCTTGACTGAATGGCTTGACTGAGAGCCTTGGCAATGGCAGCGCACAAGATAAGACTATCAGGCGAAAGAAGCAGCTCAAGTCTTGGCTGTTTGGTCATTGACATTTCCGCTAACTTGGTGCTTTAACTCAAACCCTCCACAGAGAAGACGGACTAGAGCACAGTGGGCTACCCAGGTACCCCAATGGGAAGTCCACAAGCAGGACCTGAGGACAAGATCAGTCTCCCCAGAGGTGGCTCAGGGTGCCATCTTGTGTGATTTGACCCAGCCACACCTCCTGTTTTGTGAAACGCTTGTGTGTTTGTGTGTCTGCGTTTGAGAGGGGTGGAAAGAGGGGTTGGCCTGCTCTTGCCAAACATGCCTCCTCTTGCCATGAGCCTCGAATGATACCATAATGCATTCATTAGCGTGAGTTCAAAGAGCCCTCTTAATTGGCTGCCTGGATGAAGCTGAGGTTTGTTAAAAAAATATCTCAAGCAGATCAACATGATAGTAACGCCATGGCAAATGGGCAGAATGTTAATGAACTATGCCTGGTAGCTGGCAGCTTAAGCAAGTTAATGCCAATTTGGCACAGTGCTTGAGGGAAGGAAAGTTGTATGTTCCCCCCACCCCATCTCTCTCTCTCTCTCTCTCTCTCTCTCTCTCTCTCTCTCTCTCTCTGTTGTTATGTAGCATGTTGCCTTCCCACAGGACTTCCTAGTTAGTCCTGGTAGAGAGTGTAGTCTCAGTTACTCAAATAATGCAGATGGAGTCCAGGCAGAAAAGTCCTGTTAACATTTTTTTTTATTTTTTTTTTTGCAATATAATCTTATATATTCTTTAAATATTTTCCATTCTCTGTATGTTTTCTGGTTTAAAACTCCCCTTAGCAGAATTGTGAATCATAGATAAATGATATAAACACTATAGTGGAATGTATGAAAAGGGATATAAAACAAAACCGCACAATAATATCACGACAACAGAAAAAGTATAATGAGAAAGATTAGAAGTTTTTTGCAAAAAAAATTATATGATAGATATAATGTATAAATCTTTGGTCTTTTCTTTTTTTCTTTATATCATTTTTTCTGTCTTTGTTTCAAAATTATTCTTTCCCCCCTTTCTTTTCTTTTTTGTATTTAAATCTGAAATACTTACCTTCATTGTATGTTTGTATTTTTGTATTTTAAACCAATATCGATTTAATAATAATAAAAAAGAAAAGTCCTGTTAACACTGGGCTGACCAAACTGAACAAAAACAGTGCATAATTTGAGGAGAAAGAAACAGAGAGGTTTTGTTTTTCTTAGTTCAGGCCTTGTACATAGCACAGAGATATGCAACCAAACATACAAAGGAAAACTTAGAACTACACAGCCAATCAGTGCACGTGCTATCTAAGTGAAGATCATGTAACTCTGCCTGGTTGCTAAGCAACACCTCCACCCATTCTCCTCTTGGCTACTTGACTTCAATGTGAATAGAATTAACCCTTAAGTAACAAGGTGGATGATCCCTGCTGCTGCACTTCCAACAGGCATTCTGTCAACAACTGCAATGTGGCAGCAGTCTCCCCCTCAGTCTGGGTGTCAGTGGATTTTTGAGATTTGTTTGAAGCCTGTGGTGGTCTTGTAGTAAAGTTAAAGCTTACCGAGAAATGATATATAATGAATGGAAAAAGATGTTTAAAATAACATTTGTAAAAAAAAACAAAAAAAAAACCCAGAAGCTTTCCTTCTGGGAATTATAGGGGTAGAACTACCTAAATAGTATAGAAATTTATTCATGTACAGCATGTGACTACAGCGGCAAGAATTTTATTTGCTCAAAAATGGAAGGAAGAAGAAGTCCTGATGAAAGAAGAATGGATACAAAAACTTATGAACTATGCAGAAATGGTGAAATTTACCGGAAAAATAAGAACTTTTAATAAAAGAATGGAAATGGTTTATTGAATATTTACAAACAAATTGTAAACAGATAAAGACATTGGCAGGATTATTGTAATAACCTGCAGTTTCATAAGACTATATTATTAAAGAAGGTGAATAAAAGAATAAGTTAAGTTAATTTAGAATATGCAATAAATGTGCAACAACAGCAGCAAGGATACTTCTCGCAAAACACTGGAAAACTCAAGATCTACCCACACTGGAAGAATGGCAGATGCAACTGATAGACTACATGGAACTGGCTGAAATGACCGGCAGAATTCGTGACCTGGGAGAAGAGAGGATTGAGGAGGACTGGAAGAAATTTAAGAATTATTTACAAAAACATTGTAATTTGAGTGAATGCTAAATAAGATGCTAGACCAAAATAACTGAGCACCACTAAATTTAGAGGTTTTTAAGAAAATAAGTAAGATTGTGAAAATTTAACTCCTTTTGAGAACTATAAGATTATGAAATATAGAAGGGATATAAGAATGTAAATAAGATGATAAATTGCTGACAAAATGTTATAACGAGGAAAGTGGGAGCGGGAGATGTGAGGAAGTCCAAAGAAAATGTGAAATTATGTTAAGACAAATGTTATATTGTTTATTATGTTTATTTCTATTGTAAAACCCAATAAATTGTTTTTAAAAAAAATAGAATATGCAATAAATGATAAAAATAAATTTAAGGAACTGCAGAAAGAGGAGGAAGGAAGTCAAATTTTGAAATGTTAGAATGACTGTAAAACTGTTGAAATGTATACAACTGAAAATCATAAATAATTTTTTAAAAACACTCAAAAAGCAATGGTGAAGTTAGCTTTTGGAAACCTATTGCTGGCTAGGGTTGATGGGAATTGTAGTCCAAAGCATCTGAAAGGCAGCAGGCTGGCGAAGATTCAATTAAATGCTGGGTACTGTTCTTATTCCCATGACTATATTCAGGTATAGCTTTCCTTCAGGGATGTGTCTATGAAAATTTGCCCCAGCTTACAAGAAGTCCTATATGTGTTTGGTTGCAATGGCTTCAGAATAGCAGAGCTGGAAAGAATTGCACCCTGGTGGATTTGCACTCTGTGCCATTGAAGTCTTTCCTCCTCCTCCTCCTCCTCCTCCTCCTCCTGCAATTAAAGCCCTATGCTTCATTGGCTCACACGTGTTTACACAGTTGCGCATCATAAAGACACTTCTGAAGATTTGTGTGTGATGAGCAAGTGAGCCTCACAGTGGCTCAGCTTATGGAAAGAATTACTTCAGGTGTTTACAACTTAGAACTCAGTTGGATGGGCAGCGAATTTTTTTTTTTTAATATAAAAAATGAGCCCAGAACTCTTGGGTTCTGGATAGTTGGAGGCAGATTTCTCCAGATTTTAAACAGGACCTGCTTGATTTGGGAGGATAAAGTTGGTCAAAATATAGGGATTTTATTATAGATGTTTTTAAAATACCTAAGAGAAGAGAACTCACAAAGAATTTAAATCTAAAGGCGGGCTGCTTGATATACCACCTTTTGCATAAACCTACAGACCTCTCCTAAGTCGTTTCTTGTAATAACTAAGAGGTTTACTTGGGAGCTGATGTGGTTATAAATTCTAACCTTTTGAAGTGATAGAAAGAAAGAGTGCTTGTAAGCTTCCCTGTGAGAAAAAAGAGGGAAGGGCAGATTGCCATATTTTTGTGTGGGTTTTAAACTGGTGTGTGGATGTGAAGGAAGATTTTATTGACCTTGGCCCCGAATCCAAGTATATTTTTGGAAGCTTTAAAACTCCACAACGGAGCATCTTGGATTTCAGATTTGTGGGCTGACAATGCCTCTGCTCATCCCAGCTGATCGCCCTCGCTTGTCCCAGCTGCCGGGAGGAGGCTGGAGTTGGGGCATGCAGAGGATGCCCGGTGGCGGGAGGTGGTAACCCCCTCAATATTGGGGGGACAGCTTCCTGCCCCAAAATATTGGGCGGGGGGATGACTGGAGCCCCTTCCGCCCCATATATCTGTCATCCCTGTCAAGTAGGAATGTTAAACCCTTCCTAACCCCTAATGAAAATTGCCCCCCTCCAAGTTACCAGGAGACCTAGCAGCAAAGCTTCCATTGCTTAAACCTCCCCTCCTCTGTATGCTATGCTCTTGATGAAAATCAGTACCGCCCCCCCCCATGCCTGCTATTAATTTTAAAAGCTCTGACAGGAGTAGCAATAATGCGTTTACCATCCCGTTAGGTTTGGCCCTTTGACTCTCGCTGATTAAGTCTGCTGGGGAAGGAAACCTCGTCAGCTTGTCATCAAGCAGCTCACTTTTAATGGGGCCACCTAGCTTGCAAAGCAACCCAGGTCTTACAAGAACTTTCCTGCAGGTCAGGTTCAGCAAAGTTCGTCTTTTTATAATGGGAATTCAGTGTCAGCATCCAAAGAGTTGCATTCCGTGGTGGTCCTGAAATCTGTTTTAGCTATTTACAGTGGTACCTCGGGTTACATACGCTTCAGGTTACATACGCTTTAGGTTACAGACTCCACTAACCGAGAAATAGTGCTTCAGGTTAAGAACTTTGCTTCAGGATGAGAACAGAAATCGTGCTCCTGCGGTGTGGCAGCAGCTGGAGGCCCCATTAGCGAAAGTGGTGCTTCAGGTTAAGAACGGACCTCCGTAACAAATTAAGTACTTAACCCGAGGTACCACTGTATTTGTGCTTTTATCTCATGTCTTTTGTATTGTGAACCACTCAGAGATCTTTTGATGAAGGGTGGTATAAAAATCAATCAATCAGTCTCCCATGTCCACCATACTCACTGCTTGATGGCTGCAGCATCAGGTGATGCCCTGTCTGTGGGATTGGGCCACTACTGCAGACCTTCCCTCCCACAGCAAACTTTCTTGTCACCTTCAGTGGTGTCAGTTCATACATGCAGCTGCCAGCCTGTCTCTGGAATGCTCTCCTCAGGGCAGCTTGCTTAACCCGCTTTCACCAGCCCAGTCCAGGGAAAGTTGTCTGCACTATTTCTCTCTTTGTTCAGTGTCAGGTGCGGTCCTGCTTTGCCGGTGTTGTTGTTGGGTTTTTGTTTTTTTTAGTACGTCGTTCACAGGGTTTTAAATTTCGTAACTTCGGTGCTGCTGCTGACCGCATCTGCTGCAAATTGTAGGTGTGAGCTTGTTTAATCTGTTCATTACACTCTAAAACACCAAACATTTGAAATAAGAAAAGACAGACTTGCCTCCTGGCATGAGAGTGCCTTTCTTTTCAGGTGCCGGTTGTGTTGTGGGTTCTTCCTCAACACTGGAAGAGAGAGTGTAAAAAAGGGAAGAGCTCCCTTTGGCCAGGAAAGTTTTCCATCTCAAGAGAGGGATGACAGGCGGGTGGATGCCTCTGGCAGGCCGCTTGGCTTGGAATCCAGCATGGGGTCTCTCTGTGCACAAATCCTGTTTGTCAGGTTCAAAGCTCTCTGATTTTATTCGTGGAGACTTTGCAAGTGATTTTATTCGTGGAGACTTTGCAAGGGCTCTGAGCTTTTTCAGACTGGACTCCCTTTAAGACAGAGAGAAGAGAGGGAAGCATAGGAAGATGTCTTACACAGTGGTACCTCTGGTTACGTACTTAATTCATTCCGGAGGTCTGTTCTTAACCTGAAACTGTTCTTAACCTGAAGCACCACTTTAGCTAATGGGGCCTCCTGCTGCCGCCACACCACCGGAGCACGATTTCTGTTCTCATCCTGAAGCAATATTTCTGGGTTAGCAGAGTCTGTGACCTGAAGCGTATGTAACCCAAGGTACCACTGTACTGAATCAGACTATTGGTCCATCTTGCTCAGTATTGTCTGCACTGACTGGCAGCATCTTTCCAGGGTCCTCTGCCAGCCCTACCTGGAGATGCCATTCATTCCTGGACTTTCTGCTTGCAAGGCCACTGAGCTACAGCCCTTACCCACAAATGTCTTTCTTTAGAACAGGGGTGGGAAAACATGTGGCTGCGTCCCAGAGACAGGCACCCTTGCAGGCCGAATGTGTGTTCTGGGTCCACCAAAGGTGACAGTGAAGTTTGCTGTGCTGGTGGTCCATTTGCACATGCGGGTCGGATTCCAGCTGCCATCAATCCCGACCCAAATGACTGATGGTCAGGGACGATGGGAGTTGTAATCCTGCAACATCTGGAGGGCCACAGGTTCCCCTATCCTTGCTTTAGAAATGCACAGGTTCAATAGGTTGCAATGGAGGGTCCACAGCAAGTAGTTTTAGTTCAATGCCCACATCAGTAAATGATGCACCATAAATGCCCTACCATTTGGCCCCAGTGTGTAGCCATCAAACAAAGGAAAATAGAGCAATGCACATACATGTTATTGCAATGATGAAAACCAGATGAATCAGTCATGAAATCGCTGTAAGTAGGTTGAGGATCCAACACAACAGCATTGTTTTGCCCAGATCTGTCCTGCAGTTCCTTGCAGGGTTGCCTCCTATGCAAAAGAGGCTTCCATTTTCGACTTCACGCTTAGGACCCTTTAGATTGTGGTTTTAAGAAGGTCTGGGGTTTTGAGCTTACCTTGTTCCTGCGACGTGCCTATGGGTTGTGTGCATGTGTGTGTTTCTCTTCTTTCCAGTAAACATTTATCCAGCCTCCCTGGCTGTCCGCATTTCCTGGTCCAAAAAAAGCCCCGGGGGAAGAGTTGCATCACAACATCTTCCCCTGGGCTTTGATTGATGGGCGGGAAGCCAGGGAAGGCTGTAGAGTGCAGACCACTGGTGAGATTATTTGTAGAATGAAAGACAGGACAGTCCCATAAATACCACCTCAAAAGTAAGGAAAGCACAACAAAGAGTCTGCACGCAAACATTTTACCAATTTTCCTCTCCCCTTTGATAATTTTCGAATGCAACTTCTTCCCTTAGTACACGATTGAGAACGATTGGGAGGAGGCAGAAGATAAAATTTGTCAGTGCAGCGCTAGAAAGCAGCAATGGCCTGAACAGCCAACATATTATATCCAGAGAACTGTTGAATGTGCACACAGACACACATTTGCACACAAACACACATGCACAGTGCTGCATACCTGGAGTGGTATTCAGTGAACTTGCCCCATCAGTGTAAGGATTTCCACTGGCACATTGGGGCTTCTCCCTTACACACACACACACACGTGTGTGCCCTCCCCAAATCTTCTCCAGAGTGTTGGGGAAACCCCTAGAACAGATTTAGGGGTTACGTGGTTAGTGTACAGAGTGATACCAGCTGCCAGAAACTGAGGCAGGGAGGAAGTGCTCTTGTACTCAGATCCTGCTAATGGGCTTCCCTTTAGGGCCTTTAGGGCAGTGGTTCTCAACCTGTGGGTCCCCAGATGTTGTTGGACTACAACTCCCATCATCCCTAAGCTCTGGCCTTGCTAGCTAGGGGTGATGGGAGTTGTAGGTTTCCCTTTAGGGCAGCCTTTCTCAACCTGTGGGTCCCCAGATGATGTTGAACTACAACTCCCATCACCCCTAGCTAGCAAGGCCAGGGATGATGGGAGTTGTAGTCCAACAACATCTGGGGACTCACAGGTTGAGAACCGCTGCTTTAGGGGGATCTTGGTGGCCACTGTGAGAACAGGGTGTTGGGCTAGATAGGCCACTGGCCTGATCCAGCAAGCTCTTCTTATGTTCCATTGCAAATGCAGGAATCCTGCGCCGGCAGAATTTTCGTGCAGCACTACGTGGGATGCAGCCCGCACCCCCTTATGTGCCCACGAGCCATTTCACTGAGACCCGTTCGTTTTTGTAAGTGTGTGATCTTTATTTCATGATCCGGGCCTGGGAGGGAAGGGGTGACTGCGCTCACAGGCCGGGCGACAGCATTCCGCTCTGTGTTTTGATGCTTCTGATAGCCTCCAGTGGTGCTTCAGAGGCACCAGCCTCGGCCCCTTCTCTTCTCTAAACATATGTGCTTTGAAAGGGAAAAGGTTGTTGCCAGCATGTCTGACTCCTTCGTCCTGACAACATCCGACCGGCCACATTATCAAGTCTTGCTGGGACTTATCAACAGACATAGTTAAACAAGCTTGTGTTTATCTGGGGGAAGCTGTATCAATTGCGCTCTGGGACAAAGAGCTGGCCGGCACCAGGCAAATCTCTCCCTGGCATGGGAAAGGGAGGCCCGCCCGGCCTTAACAAAGAGGTGCCGGGAGGGAAAGTCACCAAGAACAAGGCCTGGGATCCCAGACCCAGATCTCCAAAGCCGGGTTAATCTCAAGGGGCGAGGGATGCACTGCTCTCAAGAAACTGTTGCAAAGCGGAAGCGGGGGAGCTGGAGTCTGGTCCTGTAGATCCTTAAAGAGAACCAGAAAGGGGTCCCCATGTTCTTATGCATGTAGGATTCCTGCAGATCAGCCTTCCCTAACCTGGTGCCCTCCAGATGTTTCAAACTGCAATTCTCGTCAGCCCTGGCCAGGGATGAGAAAATACGCCAATTTTTGTTTCTTGTTCAGTTCTCTACATTTCCATATTCTTTTGAAAAGAATGTTGATGGTCCTCGGGAAAACACATCAGTACTTTACTGCGAATTCCTCCTAATATCCACAATTTTGTATGCAATTGTACCGAATATACGCATCCTTTTTGGCAAAGCATTTGCTCCCCAGTGTTTATATTTTCCTCAACATAATGTGTCTCTGCATGTTATTGTCACTAATGTATTCATTTTTATGCACACATTACCCTAGTAAATGCATTTATGTACACATTACTTGGGTGCAGAACTGAACTGCAAAATTCAGAGAAATGCAAATTTTGAAGGATGGCCATGTTTTGGTTCAAAAAGTGTGGATTAGGTAGGTTTGCCCTTAAACACAAACTGAATCAAATTTTTGCCCCATCCTTGGCCCCAGCCAGCATGGTTGATGGGGGTTGTAGAGCCCCCAGAACAAATTTAGGGGGGCAGGGGAAGGAGGGGGAAGTTCTGCTGTGCAATGATAAATTCTTGTGCCAGTGGAATAAGAGACTGAACACTACTTTGGATATGAACCCATGTATGTTCCTAATTTTTATCTCTCCTCTGCTCAGTACGTAGCGCGAATGCTTCAGCCTCAGCTTTAGAGAGGGTACAATTTTGCATTTGCCAGTTTATAATTATAGTTAATTATAGTCACCTTTTTAAAAATTACTTTCATATTTATTTGTTTCATATATTTATGTACTACTTAATATCTAGAGTGTCTCTATGCAGTTTACAAAAGTGACACCATATGTATATAAAATATTGTAGTTGTACATATATTGCAATTTTTCATATCTATATCTATATTTATTTCTATACGAAACTGAAAAACTATAATACCAGATAAAGCAACATCTTGAAAAACCAGAAAATATAGCAGCACATTTTTGAAGACATCGTAAGAGTTAAGTAATTTATATACTGCAGATTAGAAAATGTATCAGTAAACAAGGCTCCTGCTATGAGTTAAAAATATCTCTCTCTCTCTCTCTCTCTCTCTCTCTCTCTCTCTCTCTCTCTCTTTCTCTCTCTCTCTGTGTGTGTGTGTGTGCGTGTGTGTGGCATAAACTGCAGACCTGAAGAAGATGCCTCAGGAAGAATGCATGGTTCTGATTGGCTTAGCGTGGACTAATTGACAGGTAGGGCTACCAGTGTCCCCCACCCCAATCCCACCTCCTTATAAACCTTAACTTGTTCCTTCAACCCACTTTCTCTCCACAGATTCTTACAGACAGTAGTATTTTTCTAGAAAAAGAGGTGCCAGAACTTACCATGAACACCGCCCTTGTTCTGTTATAATGGCAGTGGCGCCCACCTGTGAGGTGCTGGAACTGAGTTCCAGCGAGTTCCAGCTGAAAAAAGGCCTTTTCTGCTTATGGAGAAAGAAAAATGAGAGGGAAATGAGCAGAAAAATTCACCACCCTGCCTAAGCCATTTCTCTGGGAGGGAGATACTGGAGACATGGATGGGACCTACTAGTAAATAATGATATTTTGATTGACTAAACAGAGGAGATGGGCAGATTCATCTAGGAAGCCTCTCACTCAGTGGAAAATGCCGGCGGGAGTGGGGAGAAAGATTGGACAATGGCTTTGGAGGTTTAGGGGGGAATCAAAATTGGGAGGGGGCAACAGAGGAGCCCCTATGCCCTCCCTGGTGAGGAGTTCCTGTCTCCCTCATTGCTCACTTTCATCAGAAACTTCAAAACATTCCTATTTACCTAGGCATTTGATGGCTGATAGAGATTGGCCATGGTAACTGAAATTAATAACAGTGTGAATATGTGATTGCTTTTAAAATTTCAGATTTTTCAAATTGTTTTAAAAAATGTTTTAAACGTGTTTTTATTTTATTGTACATTGTGCTGTTTTAACGTCGGCTGCTTTGAAAGCAAGGGCAGGATACAAATGTAATAAATAAATATAAAATAAAGCAATTCCCCATTTTTCGTTCAATCAAATGCTAAAGCTACCGGGGGGGGGGGGGAGGCTTCTGCATTTTCCTTTTCATATCTCCCCCCGCAAATGGGAAATAAATAAATTACTTGCTCGTTCTGGACTGAAGATGACTTTTCTCAAAGGAAGAGCTTAGTAATTGAAAAGGGGAAACTTAACGAAACGAATCACATCCCTTTATAATCTTATTTCCTCTTGGATATCTGTGTGGGGCAGGTTTTGGGCCGAGTCCAAAGCCTCAGATTAATTCGATTCAGGAGGAGGAGGCTCCAGGGATCCTAACTAGGCTGGGGGAGAGCAGGGGTGGGGTGGGGGTGGATGCCAAAAAAACAAAAAGGCAGAGATAAAACCAGTCCCAAAGAATGTGTGTTTTCCTGGATGACTGTCCACTCCCCAATGGGAGACCAGCCTCAGTGACTCCTGGAAAACACAGATCCTTCTGTACGTGAAAATTGTGTTGCTGCTTCAACCACCACCAAAAAAACACACAGCAGAAAATGAAAATCTGGAGGTCAAGAGTGGTTCGGAATATTTCTGGCAATGCAACTGGAAGACACACACATCCCGGTTTCCATGTGTGTCTGTTGCCCTTCCGAGATGAGAGTTTCTTGGAGATAGACGGCGGTTTGCAGGAAGGAGCCTCTTAATATCTGGAGCTCTCTTATCTTCCTGGTGACGTTGTTTTGACAGTATAAGGCCCAAGACGGGACAAAGACCTTTGGGGGGGTGGAGGAGGAATGGAGTTAAGATTGCCCGTGAGCAAGCAGGCTGTGTCAGCAGTGGAGGCTGCTGTTCTTGCACACAGTGGAGGCTGCTGGTACAAGAAGCCAAGGGGAGCGAGGGCATAGCCAGAATAAACCATCTTGAAAGGCCACCTAAAAAGTCATCTGTGCCTAAAATGCTGGCATTTTGTGGCCAAAACCCTCAAAGTCCCGTTGATTTCTCTGCAAATGGGATTTTTGCCTGCGTAGTCTAGGAAAGGGCCATAGCTCAGTGGTAGAGCATCTGCTTTGCATGTAGAAGGTTTTGGGTCCAATCCTTGGCATCTCCAGGGAAGGCTGGGAGAGACATCCCTACTCCTTGCCCCATGCCTAAAATCCTGGAGAGTGCTGCTGCCAATTGGTGTAGACAATACTGAGCTAGATGTATAAGGGAGCTTCCTATGTTCCCACCTCCTTTCAGATCCATTTGCAAATCCATAATTCCCCAACTACACTCCCCCAAGCCCAAGAATACTACATTGGTTTCATTTCACTAGGGCTGTAACCTGCAATTGGTAGATTAGTCAACCAATTAATCCCTTGGAGTCCATTTTAATTGCTGAAAGTAAATTATAATCCCTTATAGTGTACTGATTTTTGAGGTTGTGCATGATTGGTAAAGGGCAGCCTCCCATGGCTTGGTGCCTTCCAGAAGTTTGGGACAACAACTCTCATCATCTTGACCATTGGCCATGAGAGCCACAGCTAGTGGGCTTTATGGCCCCAAACATCTGATGGCATCGGGAAATGAAAAACAGTAAAGAGGAGGGTTTTTCTCCCTCCTAATCATGGGTATTCCACAAGACCATAAGAAGAGCCCTACTGGATCAGGCCATCTAGTCCAGCATCCTGTACTCACAGCGACCAACCAGATGCCCTAATATGAAGCCCACGAGCAAGATTTTAATACAACAGGCCTCCACCCGCTAATGGTTCTCAGCTACTGATATTCAGGGGCATCCTGTCTCTGACAGTAGAACTTTTACAGAGATATCCTTCACTGGCTGCTCCGTGGCATTGGATGTATCACTGGAAGCAAACGGGTTTTTTTTGCCCCCTACCTAATATGCAAAACTGCCCGTCGTCCTATCCACTAGGCATGCCATTAAAAGGCTTTCTGCATTAACTTCTGTTCTGTCTGTAACATCAGCAGAATGCGTATTTCTTGCACTCAATATGCCCAAAGCAAAGGCTACTACTGCATATATTATTGGTGTTATTGTTTTGTTTCATCTGCTCACTAATTGACTTGTGCCAGGAATGCTTAATTAACTGCATGCGGATGATAGATCCATTCTCCTGAAGCAGATCAAGTCAACGTTTTGCTCCTCCCGCCGTAATTACTTAATGTAAAAAGCTGTAATCACAGCCCGTAACGACCTCCTAGTGGCACAGTGTTTCATGAGTCTATGAAAATATGCTGTGTGTGGAAATAAACCATCCTGTTCACTGGGCTGAATTAAAACCAAATGCTGGAACTTCTAATTAAAAATGTTCTTCTTCAAGCTGGGAAAGGCGGGACTCTTGGCCGTGGAGATCCCAAACATTTTCTCGTTTGCTGTTTTGGAGCTCAGCAAGGATCGTGTCAATATAAGAAGAGGCCTGGTAGAGGGGGTCCATCCCAAAGGGGGCCCATCTAGTCCGGCATCCTGTTTGCAGTGGCCAACCACATGCCGTAATGAGAAGCCCAAAAGAAGGACCACAGTGCAACAGTGCTCTTTCCCCTGTGATGATTCCCAGGAACTGGCATACAGCAGTAACCCTGAGCTAGATTGACTCATCATAGGTCAGTTTCCTGTGTCCTAAAGCAGTGTTCCCTCTGGGAGTTGCTCTAGTCCATAAGAAGAACCTGGCTGCTGGATCAGACCAGAGGCCCATTTAGTCCAGCTTCCTGCCCTTCACAGTGGAGCCAGCCAGATAGGAAGCGTACAAGCAAGACCTGACTGCAGAAGAGTAGAAAGTTGGGTGTTCCAGAATACCTGCCCATGGGCTCTTGGTTGATCTGTTTTATGGCATCTGCTGCAGATGCATAGTTTGGTCCCTGTTCATTCCAGCTGCTAAGTCAGCTGCAGCGGGGGCAGGGGGAGGAAAGAAAACACGAGCCCCAGGAAATTGCTCAAAAGGAAACAGTGCCCCAAACTGTGCGTGTGAAGGAGTTCTGATGAGTGTACGCAGCAAACCCCACCAACCAGAGGAAAGAGAAGGGGATGGGCCCATGCGCAAGGATATGTTGCCTATGCTGAAACTGAGCAGAATAGCTGATGTTCTTCAAAACCACCATGCATGCTTTGGAGCATGCTTAGGGGGTCTGGGCTGGGGCAACTGAATCCAGTGGCGATTGCATTTCCATTCGATGAAGCAGACTCTGGTGTGTAAGGATTGGAAACAGGTGCACAGTCACATAGTCAACGTGGTGCCCACCACATTGGAAGATAGCCCCCCTCATTCCTGTGCACTGGCCAGGCAGGCTGGGGCCGATGGGGGCTGGACTTCTGCCACATGGTCCCTTCTTGGCAACCCCTAAACTATATTCATCCTTAAGGTGCCATAGGACTCCTTGGGCGCGATCCTGAGTAAATTCTCATTATTTTGATGGGATTGGTGTTTTATCGTAGCCTGCGGCTGAGCTCCAAAGGATGAATGTGCTCGTGGCCTTTTGATTTCTCTGCAACAGAGTTTGCCGTGGAAGAAGAGGCAAGGCAATGCTCAGTTTGTAAAGAAGCTTGCCTCCTTGGCTGGAGGAATTAGTAAAGGTAAAGGGTAAAGGGACCCCTGACCATTAGGTCCAGTTGTGACCGACTCTGGGGTTGTGGCGCTCATCTCGCTTTATTGGCCAAGGGAGCCGGCATACAGCTTCCAGGTCATGTGGCCAGCATGACTAAGCCGCTTCTGGTGAACCAGAGCAGCACACGGAAACACCGTTTACCTTCCCACCGGGGCGGTACCTATTTATCTACTTGCACTTTGAGGTGCTTTCGAACTGCTAGGTTGGCAGGAGCAGGGACCGAGCAATGGGAGCTCACCCCGTCGTGGGGATTCGAACTGCCGACCTTCTGATCAGCAAGTCCTAGGCTCTGTGGTTTAACCCACAGTGCCACCCGCATCCCGGAGGAATTAGTATTGTACAGCAAAATCCAGACCCAGCTGTGTGTGCCATTCCCTCTTCGCATCCTTTCTTTGGATACTTGCCAATATTTGTTGATTTATTTGTTTCATTTATATCTCACCTTTCCCTCTAAGGTGCTCAAGATAGAGTACATGGCTCTCCCCATTTAATCTCTACAACACCCCTGTGGGGTAGGTTAGGCTAAGAGACAGAGACCCTCCCAAGGTCACCCAGTGAGCTTCATGGCTGAGTACACATCTCCCAGATCATAGTTACTCATGTGCAAGTGTGAATCTGGCTTCATGCATCCTCCCAACTTTGAATCTTGGTTTAATTTGCTGCAACGGCCAAAATAGTTAATCTACTTTTCCCAGTGGGAAAGAGGCAAATTATTTTTGTTTGTTTGTTTTGTTTCCTTAGAATATGCTCACCTGTAGTCAGAAATGGCAATGGGTTATGCTTGTCTGTTTCACTCTCAGAAACGGGACTTTGCAGAACAGACTTTGCCTCTCCTTCTGAACTTTTCACATTTGCCCTTCTTCAAGGCCCCCACTTTGAAGTGGCCGATGGGGGTGTGTGTGTGGATGGGTAAAAGATGAGTTTTGCTGATTTTGCATAAATTACACGTCGGGTATTTTTGGACGAGTTGGTAGAGTTTGATGCTACTTGTTGGTTTGGCAAAATGTCCTCACAATTGCAAAAAATAAAATAAAAATGTGCTTTTGATTACAGCATGGATGTTGCAGTGATGTCGGGCAGTGAAGCAAGGAAGCTTTCAGTATTTGTTGAAATTTTAGCTGGGCAGAAACATTTAACTTTTTCCTGGATGGATGGGAGAATAGTCTTTGGTTGGAGCTGGGGATGCCAAACACATAACCACATCCCAACCCCCCTTTTAAACTTAGTGGCATGGGCATGATGGCTGCAATCCGAACCATGTCAACTCAGAAGTCCCATGGAATTCAGAAGGGTTGCCTCCATTCAGCTCCACTTGAAGGGCGTCTCAGTTAAGACTGGGAGAGAATCCTGCTGAAGACTCTGGAAAGCCGCTGCCAGTCAGTGTAGACAATAGTGAGCTGGATGGACCAATGGTCTGATTCTGTATAAGCTTCCGATGTTCTGTGTTCTTGGTTGCATCCGTGCAAGGGCTGCTTTTGCCAGGTCGCCTCTGCTGAAACCCTGTTTGTTTGTGTATTCGGCGGAGTTCCCTGTTATCGCCAGCCAGTCCTGACGCCGGGCTTTTCCTGTTTAAGATTCTGACTTCTGATTCCACCCCCTCCCCCTTTGTGTGTGTGTGTGTTTTTCCTTTTCCCTTCCCAGTTGTTTCCACTTTTATTCCTCATCAGCCAGAGAACCAGGCTGACGTCAGACAGCAGCAAGGTCCTCATTCTCCCATTTGCACTCCTGTTAGTTTGGATGGCCATCCCTGAATTTGGTTTCTTAATACCAGTTAAGAAGAGCCTTTTGCATCAGGCCAGCATCCTGTTCTCCCAATGGCCGATCAGGTGCCCCAATGGGAAGCCCACAAGCTTTATCTGAGCACAAGAGCACCCTCCCTTCCTGTGGTTTCCAGAAGCTGGGATTCAGGAGCACCACTGCCTCCAACTATGAAGGCAGAGGATGCCCACTGTGGCTGGTAGCCAGTGTTAGCCCTCCCCTCCATGAATTTGTCCACTCCTCTTTTAAAGCTGGTGGCCATCGCTGCCTCCTGTGGGAGAGAGTTCTGAAGATTAGGCAGCATGTTATCTCTTAAATATTATTTATTCCTTCTCTGGGTGCCATCTATTGGGGAATCCTATTTCAATGACTGGGAGTTAAGCCTGAGCTTTGCCTTTTTCTTTTTCTTTTTCTTTTTTTAATTTTTGCACTTTATTTATTTATTATTAATGTTGCAATATGAAAACTTTACATATTGATACATATACATTATATTCGTAAATTCACATTTTCACATTTTATTATGTACCAGCATTTATCCATTTCTTATTTCTTGCCCTGTGTCTTCCCTCCACCCGTGCGTGACTTCCTTGTTACTATTTTGTAACTTTATTATTGAGATTGTAATTTTGTATTTTAATAATGAAACATTCAATCTTATATATCTGCTTAGCTTAGCTTAACTTTGTGAAATCATTCTATACATATCAATAAATTCTTGACAAGCCTGAGGTTTGTCGATGAAGCCCAGGCTCTCTTCCTAATTCTCACTGGATTTTCTGCATAGGCAGGGAGAATACCAAAATTGATTGACTGCTTTTATATCCCACCTTTCTCTCCAGGGAGCTCAAGGTGGCATACATGGTTCTTCTCACTGAATCCCCACAACAACCCTGTTAGGTAGACTAGGCTGAGAGGCAGTGACTGGCCCAAGGTCACCTAGTGGCCAATTGGAGATTCAAACCATTGTCTTCCATGTTGTAGTCCAACACTAGAAACATAGGAGGTTGCCTTATAACAGAGTTAGACCTTTGGTCTATTCAGCTCAGTATTGACTGGCGGTGGCTCTCCCAAGATTTCAGGCAGGGAATCACCCCCAACCCTACTTGGATATGCTGCTGGGAACTGGGCCTTCTGCTTGCAAGGCAGATACTCTACCACTGACCTAAGACGCTTCTCTAGTGTGTAGTAGTTAGATGCTCTAATCACCACTAAACAGTGGAGAGTTAGCAGCCAACCAGTCTGGTCTTTACACAAGAGCTTCTGAAATAATTCACTGTACAATGGCAGGGGCAATTTGGATAGTGTCTGAAGTCCTAATGCAGACCATGCACATAGGACTGACACATCCTCATTTGCGCAACAGGTGGATCGGGAAACCCGGGTGAGATTGGGAATCTGATGCCCTGAATGAGCTCGCTGGATTTCCAGAAAATAGCCCCATGTCATTGTATTCACATTGTTAAACTAGCCCAGGGCCAAGATTCCTGTCCTATGAAAATAACAACAGGCGCAGGACTTGCAGGCTCTCTTGCGCTCCCAATGTATTTTTGCAAAGGTATTCTTTTTGTCTCCATTGGCAGTGGGAAAATGTACTTTCCACCACCCAAACATAAATTATTCTTCAAGCGAAAGTTTGGAATTCAGAAGTCTGCATTTTTAGTGGCATGCTGAGCTGAACCTTTTGGCAGCTGTACCAAAAAAATAGGCTCAGAAAGTGTGTACAGGCGGGGCCAGAGGAGAGAGAATCTGGAAGAATGGAGGACATCCATGCGGCAAAGAAATTGTTTGGCTTTGTTCTAGGCAACGCTTTGGGGCTACAGAAAAGGTACATTGAAACAGCTTGATTCCTAGATTTAGAGACGTATCAGGGGAATATTACAAGCATTGAATCTGGTCTTAAATCTGGGGTAAATAATGTGGTGACCTCCAGATGTTGTGGACTACAACTCCAACTCCCATCAGCCATACCCAACACTTCCAGTGAATGATGGGAGTTGTAATCCATAACATCTGTAAAGAAGGGACGAGGAGAAATTTGGTTCCGTTCACATTTAAAGGTGATTTGCCCGTCCCAAAACAATACACGAAATAAAGCAGCCATGCTTTGACGTTCGCATTTCAAAATTTGGCCCTGCAAGTTATTTATTTACTGAATTTGTTTATTTATTGAATTTATATCCCTTCCTTCACAAGGAGTCCGGGGCAGCAAACAATGTAAAAACAATAAGATTCTAAAACAGATTAAAAGATTCTAGAAACAAATATAATTAAAAACAACTAAAAGCAATTACAGTTAAAACATACTTCCATCTTGGGGTTGCCACCAATGCCTGGTTAAACCAGAATGCTTTCAAATTCTTCCTGAAAGTGCATAAAGATGGAGACAGACAGACGCACCTCGTGTAGGAGGGCATTTCACAACCAGGGAGCTACCACTGAAGAGGCCCTATCATAGTAGTGAATGTTGACTTTTCCAACTTTCAAATTACAAAAATGATAGGTGATAAAAAAGGTGTAATGTGAGTTGGGAATTGAAGAAGAAGAAGAAGAAGAAGAAGAAGAAGAAGAAGAAGAAGAAGAAGAAGAAGAATAGTAGTAGTAGTAGTAGTAGTAGTTTGGACTTAATATCCCACCTTTCACTCCCCTTAAGGAGTTTCAAACCGGCTAACAATCTCCTTTCCCTTCCTCTCCCACAACAAACACTCTGTGAGGTGAGTGAGGCTGAGAGACTTCAGAGAAGTGTGAATAGCCCAAGGTCACCCAGCAGCTGCGTGTGGAGGAGCGGGGAAGCAAACCCGGTTCACCAGATTACGAGTCCACCGCTCTTAACCACTACACCACACTGACTCTCAAATTCAAAGGATATTTTGCTTAAATTAATATAATTCAGGTTTGCTTGGTAAGTAAAATGTGTGTAACATTGCATAAAATTTCAACCCCTAAAATGACATGCCCTATGTTTCATGGGTCTCTGTCCCTGATAGTGGAATCACCACAAGGCCTCACCAGCTGATTGCTGGTCAAGATGGTTAGTACAAAAAATGTGTTTCAAAAAGCACAGACTAGTTAAACTACAAAAAAGCACAATAGTTGGGGTAATTGCTTGCAAAAAAAAAAAAGTTAGGCAAAATTGCATAAAAGATGTGCATATTAGGGAAAAGTTGCAGGTGGACTAAAAGGACTTTTCCTTAAAGAAACACACACAAAAAAACACAAACTGATGTGTAAATGTGAAGAAATGAATTTAGGATTGGAAAAATTAGAAACAGAGAAACTTAAATTGACAGATTCACCCTTGCAAGTGGTCAAGGCATGCCTTATATACCCCTGCCATAAAACCAAGAGATTCCTCCTTTAGGGCATCCAACTTGAAACAGAGCTGGGGAAAATCTGTCCCCCCCTCCCCAATAAAGCTTTCAAAGCAGCTGTCCTGCCTTGGCAAAACAAGCAGGTTTATTTTGGATGGCTTTAGAAGGGTGTTAGGCAAAGTCATGGAGAATGAGGCTCTCAATGGCTCTAGGCATGATGCCTGTGTACAAACTCCAATGTCTGAGGCAGTATTGTCTCTCACTGCTAGTTGCTGGGAATCACAAGTCGGGAGAGAGTGGTGGTGCTCAGGACCTGCTTGCAGGTTTCTCCAGGCATCTGGTTGGCCTCTGCAAGAACAGGTTGCTGGCCTAGTTGGGCCATTGGCATTATCCAGCAGGGCTCTCTTTGGGCACGAAAGGGCACAGTCCACCCAAAAGTGCTCCCTATACAAGTGAAATCAATAAGAGCTGCATATCCTGTGCCTCCCATTTATTTCGTAGAATTGTAGAGTTGGAAGGAATCCAAAGGATCATCTAGGCCAGCGGTTCTCAACCTGTGGGTCCCCAGATGCTGTTGGACTACAACTCCCATTATCCCTGAGCTCTGGCCTTGCTAGCTAGGGGTGATGGGAGTTGTAGTGCATCAACATCTGGGGACCCAGTGGCGTAGCGTGGGGGTGCAGGGGGGCCGGCCGCACCGGGCGCAACATCTGGGGGGGCGCGCTTGCCGCCTCCGGAGTCGCCGAAGAGCCTCGGGCGCAGGCTGTAGCAGAGCCCCATGTCTCGCGGAACCGACGAGCTGGCAGTGGCTCTCAGCGCTCGCCGCGGTCCCCACGCGTCAGGGCCACGGAGGGCGCGCCAGGCAGCCCCTCCTCACAGCCCCGCCGCCGCTGCTGCAGCTGCTGGGCCATGTTGCATTTTCCTCGCCTCTCTGCCCTCCTCCTCCGGGCAAGCAGCATCGTTTGGGCGGCAGCGCCAGTGGCAACTCGCCTCAGATCACCTGACACGGACCTGCCGCCGCCGCCGTGGCTACCTTACTGTAAATACCCCAGCCCAGGCAGCAGCAAGAAGCTGGCAGCGGTGGCAGGTTAGGGGTTAGGGGGCGCAAATTACTTGCCTTGCCCCGGGTTAGGGGGTGCAAATTACTTGCCTTGCCCCAGGTGCTGACAACCCACGCTACGCAGCTGTGGGGACCCACAGGTTGAGAAAGGCCAACCCCCTGCAGTGCAGGAATCACAGCTAAAGAAGCCTTGACAGATGGCCATTCAAACCCTGTTTAAAAACCTGCAATGAAGGAATCCCTTTCTTGTAATTTGAATTCATCGGTTCGGGTCCTGCCCTCTGGAGCACCAGAAAACAAGCTTGTTGCACCTTCCATGTGACAGGTATTTGCAGGTGGCTATCTGATCACCTCTCAGGCTTTTCTTCAGTGGGTCTTACCTTGAGAACTTTCTGGTGCAGGCTCCCGCATTCATGGTGCTGCCCAGATGTTTTGGACTTCAGCTCCCATCAGCCCCAGTCAGCATGGGAGTTGCGGTCCAAAAGAGTGCCAGGGTGGGGGAAGTCTCCCCTAGTGGTTTGTACCCACGTTCTTCCACTGTGTTGCCCTCTAGCTCACTGTTATACGGAATGAGTTGCCTTTGAATCATCCTAAATGCAGCAGTAGGGTGGAGGTTTCTAGGCTCCTTTCCCAACTGAAGTTGCCTGCAAATTAAGAAGAAGAAAATGACAGCAGCCCTTACAAAATGCTTTCCAACAAAGCCTAGAGTCCATGTGAGGCTTTTTAAAGCAATGCTTGTCCCAGCATTGAAAGCATCTTTCCAGCTTTTGCAAATGCTCTAATTTGTTGCCCTTGGAATGCGAGGCAGGACTGCGGCACGTTAGGAGGAGTAAAAAAGAGAGAGAGAAGTGTTTTCATTGGAGTTGAAGAGAACAATTCAAGGAGGAGGAACCTCCAGTCACGCTGAACCAGCCAAAACCACACACATGGAGCAGAGAAGTCGCTCACACGGCTGGGATCAGGAGCAAGGCCAGTCAGACAGAAAGCCCAGGTAGTTGCTTTTGCCCAGAATAGAATTTCCAACATCCATATAAGGGCAAAACCTTTACCCGGCCAGCTAAAATATTGCCAAAGGGTGTGCAAGCTTTCAAGTTCTCCAAAACTCTTCATCATGTGACCCTGTGATTGTTTTCTGAGGCCCTTCTCCCTGTGCCCCCTCTAGAGGGTGGCAACATGAGAACGGGCCTTTTCAGGGGTGGCTCCCTGCTTGTGGAATGTTCTCCCTGGGGAGACTTGCCTGACTGTGGAATGTTCTCCCCAGAGAGATATGTGTGGCAACATCATTACAGTGGTAACTCGGCTCTCGAATGTAATCTGTTCCAGAAGACCATTCGACTTCCGAAACGTTCAAAAACCAAGGTGCAAAGGGCCGGCTGCAAATTCAATTGGAAAAATGAAAAAACACGCAGTGGAAGCCATTTGACTTCTGAGGCGTGTTTGAAAACGGAAGCAATTCCTTCCGGCTTTTCGGCGTTCAAAAACTGAAATGTTCAGCTTCCAAGACACTCGAAAATCGAGGTACCACTGTACTTATCTTTAGGGGTCAGCCAAAAGCCTCCTTCAGTGGGTGTGATGTTTTCATCTTGCCTTTTAAAAAGACTCAGGGCTTTTTTTCAACTACTCACCAGAACTCAGTTCCAGCACCTCTTATAAGACAACAAGGGAGGCATTAATGGTGAGTTCTGACACCTTTTTGTAGAAAAATAGCACTGGAAAGACCTGTAAGTTTTATATTTCTCTCTGTTTTGTTTTGAAGCTGGCTTGAATGTATGTATTATTTATTTATTGTGGAGCTGTAGTTAAGTTTGCTTATGTAACTGGCCACATTCACACCATATATTTAATGTACTATGAAAGCACTTTAAACCGTCATGGCTTCTCCCAAATAGTCCTAGGAGCTGTAGTTTGGAAAGGGTGGTGAGAGCTGATATGCGACCCCTATACCCCTCGCAGAGCTATAATTTGCAGAATCAATCCCCCTTCCCAGGGGAACTCTGAGAATTGTAGCTCCGTGGCTGTGACTGTTTGAAGTAGTATGGTGTGAATGTAGCCACTATTCACAAATTTTGTTCTTGCTTGACCTGGCAGATTCGCTCTTGCAAAGCTTAACATGCTTGATCTGGGAGATGAACTCTTGCAAAGCTTCATATACGCACAGCATTATATAAGATACTTCAGAGAAGAAATAAAATACTCTATAGCTCTTTGGTTGTGGCAGTGGGAGAGCAAATTACCATATTTTTTGCACCATAACACTCACTTTTTTCCTCCTAGAAAGTAATGGGAAATGTCTGTGCGTGTTATGGAGCGAATGCCTACGGATGGCGGGGGGATCTGCTGCAGTCGTGAGCAGAGGATCCATGGTTCCCCTTCCTTCCCTCCTCCGTGGCTCGCTTTGAAACAGCAAAGCGGGAGAAGAGCCGCTGAGTGGGGAGGAGAGAGGGACAGAGAGCCTGCTTGCTTTAAAGGAGCAAAGCGGGAGAGGAGAGGAGCCGCTTACATGAGTGTAAGCGGCTCCTGTCCAGTTGGCTCCTTTAAAGCAAGCAGGCTCTCGGTCCCTCTCTCCTCCCCACTCAGCTGGCTAAATAGCAGCAAAGTTTTTCAGCGAGCCGGGGAGGAGGGAGAGAAGCAGAGCCTGCTTGCTTCTCCTCTTATACCCCTCTTCTGCATTATTAACAGCATCCTTCTCCACCCACCCCACGCATGTTCCTTGTCCCTTGAGTGCTTTTCCTTCCCTCCCCACTTAAAACGTGGTTACAAAGCACGGATCCACATGGATCCTCAGGATTTTTGCACTTGGTCACCCCAAATTCACCATCAGATCACACAGCATGTCCATGTCTACAGCTTGCACCAAAAAAATCATGCACCCACTGTTGCCTGGGGCCACAGTGGTGCAAAAAGGTGGTTACAAAGCATGGATCCACATGGATCCTCAGGATTTTTGCATTGGGCTACCTCAAACTCACCATCAGATCACATGTCTGTGGCCACAGCATGAACCACAAAAATCATACATCCACTGTTTCGTTTAGAATATTGTTTTTCTTGTTTTCCTCCTCTAAAAACTATGTGTGTGTTATGGTCGGGTGCGTGTTATAGAGCGAAAAATACGGTAATTAGAGAAGCATTGAAAAGAAGAGTTTCTATACATATATCTATATAAAGAAGGGGTTTATACGTAAGGCAAGTCACAGAATGTGCTCCATTGTTGGTTTCTTGTGGTAGAAAGAAATGTTTTTCACCAGTATGCTCAAGTTTGTATAGGTTATTTTCTTGCTGCACTGTCAGGATGTTTTAAATACTTTGGCTCTGTAATTGGCACACCGTGGAACAGACTGGCACAATCATTGAACACTTTGTTCTCCCAATTTCTCCAGATAATACGTTTGTGTAACTTAATGCCCTCCTCCTTTCCCCTCTGCCCTGCAAACGGGCAGAAACTGCACCAGGCAAATTATCAGTGGCACTCCCGAGCCAACTTGTTGTCTTTGCATGTGCTTTAAGGGACTTTCCCGCCGTTGGCGAGAACTCCATCTGAAAACATAATTTGAATTCTTTGACTCCAGAAGTGCTTGCAGCTGATGCTGGAATGGCAACGATAGTGGCTGCCACAAGAATGGAAATATTCGGCACTCCTTCTTGTTGTCAACAGCAGAGGCAGGAGGATCAGTATGAGAGAGAAAAAAACGCGTAGAGAGAAAAAGGAAGGATGTCACTCCATAATCTATAAAACTATGCGCTGCATGGAGAGGTACTTTCGGTTGTCTGTCCCAGTGGTGTAGCGTGGGTTGCCAGTTCCCGGGGCCACATGGGGTGGGAGGGAGGGAAACAGACAGAGTGCACATGTGCATTCAACTGCCTAACGGCGTCTGCATCACCCAGGTGTCAGGCGGCAGTAAGCAACTCCCAAGGCCAGTTGCCAGGAATGTATAAGACAAGGAAAAGTTCTTACCATCTGCTTTTTATTCAATATTTACAGAGAGAGGATTGGAACACAGCCTCTTGGGATAATGGCATTGTCCAGAGTGACTCTCCACCCCCCTTTTCTCCCATTTCCTCATTCATCATTGTCATCATCTCCCTTATGGGTGGTGCTGAGGGCCCTTTGCTTCTGAGCTCTTTGCACTACTACTTTCAAGGCTTGCCGGGTTCTGGGAGAGGGGGTGGAGTCTGCAATGCTTTCTAAAGACACTGTGTCCATCAGCTGTCACCCTGCTGGTGCTTCCTCCTCATCTTCTCACATTATTTCCCAGCTTTCCCCCTCATCCGCCTCTGAGCTGTGACCTCCCTCCAACCCCTGTTGTAATTCTGAACTGTCTTCTTCTCTGGAAGGGTCAGGCTGGGGAGGCAGTCTCCACCATTCCTCCTCTGACCAGTCCTTGACATCAGGAGATTACAGCTGCAAAGATAAGAAGAGTCATTCTGTTATCTTGAGAGGTCACTTCCTGGTTTGCATGGAGTAGCCGTTTTCAATGGACCGCAGTGACGGAAGCACACAACTGTATTGAGGCAGCACTGGGTGTTGACACTTTGCTTCTCTGCAAGTCCCATCAGCCCCAACCAGCATGGCCAGCAAGGATGATGGGAGTTGTATTTCAAGAACATCGGGAGGGCCCTTTTGCTGACTGTCCCTGTTGTAAAAATTACTGAACAAGGTGGATCAGGGGTCAGACTCCAGATTAAGCAGCTTCCTAGGTTTCTAAAGAGGGTGCAACTTGTGGGGTGGGTTTTAATGGGTAGGAGAGGACATACTAATTGTATTTTATTCCTCCAGGCACCCATCTGTGTGGGTTGAACAGAGTTTCAAAATACCATCCTTGGCAGCAAAATTAAAAACATAGGTATTAGGCTGCAAAGCTTTGTTTTGAGCAAGTCTAGCTATGAAGTAAGGTGACTCTTCCTTTCTTACCCCGATTAACAAAGTATCAGGCAAGAACTTGGGAACAAAGTTAAAAAATTTACTTATAATCCTTCATTGGTTCACAGCAATGGCAGTAGTAAAAACCATGCTGGCAAAATACCGTATTTTTCGCCCCATAGGACACACCGCCCCATATGACGCACCTAGTTTTTTGGGGGGGAAATAAAGAAAAAAAAATTTATTTCCCACCCCCAGAACAGGCTGCTATCCGCTAGCCACGGGAGAGCCGCGTGACTTCGCGCGGCTCTCTCACAGCTAGCAGAGCGCTGCGCGAAGCCCCAAGCTTGGGGCGTGCTGAGCTCAGCGTGCCCCAAGCTTCTGGGTGCCGGCAAGCTCTCCGCTAGCAGCGGATAGCTTCCTGAAGCCTTCAGAGCAAGAGGGGTCGGTGCGCACCGACTCCCCTCACTCTCCAGGCTTCAGCGAAAGCCTGCATTCGCCCCATAGGACGCACACACATTTCCCCTTCATTTTTGGAAGGGAAAAAGTGCGTCCTATAGGGCAAAAAATACGGTACTTCTATTTGGAGTATAACAATTTCAGACGTGTGCCTAAAGCTGGTGAAAGTGAAGGAACGTTTGCATCCAATGATGGTCAAAGGTAGAGAGAAAGGAACAGGAAATACTATATATTCCTTTCTCTCCAGCAGAGGAGGGGAAATGACATCACACAGAGCCCCCTCTACCAATTATATTTCTCTGGTCTGAGTATCTGCCTATCAGCAGTACAGCTCTGTGGCATTAGTCCCTTCTAATGCTAACTAGCAATAATAAGGCATTTGTTAGGTTTATCTACTAATCTCCCACACAGTTGAAGTTATTGAAGAGCAAAGGAACATGGGAAGCTATCTTATGCTGAGCCAGACCATTGGTCTGTCTAGCTCATTATTGTCTACACTGACTGCCAGCAGCTCTGCATGAAAGTCAGGTGCTCTCCCACTGAGCCATGGTCCTTGCTATAGCTGGTCCTTGAACCTGACAGAGGAAATGGGATCTTTAGAACAAGTTTGAGAGACCTGGTTAGGAAATCTCACATTTCATTGTTCTGCGCTTTGAATTTTCACCAGCTTGTTTGCAAAACCCTGCAGCGCCTTGAAATTTGCAATCTCTGTGGAGGCAGGCCTCCTTCATTCTTGGGAAAGTTAAAACTACCCAGACGGAGCCAGCTGGGAAACGAAGCTCCCATGGAAGGGGCTCTCCTCGTGAGGGACTGTGTGGAAAAGAGAGAGCCAAGGGGAAAGCTGTTATCTCAAAAAGGTCTCCTCGATGTCTCGCTCGCAGGGGCTGCAGAAGGGAGTTGAGGTTGGCCGGCCCAATACCTGGAAGCCGGAGAACAGAAGTCTGCCAGTTGGGTTGATAAAATACCTCCCTGCCCATCTTGATTTTCACCGCTGGCTGGGGAAGTCTTGAAAGGGTAGCTGTTGACAGGGTGTTTGGTGTTGTTGTTTTTCCCTCCTTGTGAAAATCTGGGGAGTCTGGGGCTCCCAGCCTGGCTAAACGGAAAGCCAGAGGCCCTCCTGAATGCTAGAAAGGCCTGCGATTAGATAGCAGGCCCAGCTATGTCCCCCTGCATTCCGCTGATGCAGCCTTCGCCGGGGTTAAATGGGAGCCATCGAGCTTAACCAGACAGACGCCAGCACTCTTCATCAAACCAGCCAGCAGCAGATAAGGCACCCAAAGTTACACTCCTTTCACACAGCAAACCCTTCGTCTCCAAAGGGGTGACCTCTGCTGGTTTCTGGCCGTGGTTTCTCGCAGACATCCAGTGGAACCAGGGAGGCGATAATGGAATGTATAATATATGGTTGCGACTTCAAGGCATTCAACCCTGCGCCTATTCCACCCCACTGCCCCGCTTCAGAATCTGCCCCAGTTGCAAGCAGCACATGCTTATTTTTCCCAGGATCCCGTTAACTGCTTCTCTTGAGCAAGAACCGAGCATAAATGCACAAGCAAAGGGAGATCCAGAACAGCGGCGAGCATTTAATCCCTTCCTTTGCTAGAAAAGCCCCTTGGTGAGACTGCAGAGGACTTTCCTGCATGCACTCCTTCACCCCATGCATCTGAAGTGCTGTGATGCTGCTTTTAGCAGACATGGCTGCCCTCACAGAATTAAAGGCGCTGCAAGTTCCCCTCCCAGAGCTACAATTCCCAGAGTTTCCTGGGAAGAGGGATTGGCAGTTAAACCACTCTGGGAATTGTAGTGCTGGGAGGGGAATGGGAGGGTGTCTCCTGACAGCTCTCAGCACCCTTAACAAATTACAGCTCCCATAATTATTTGAGGAAGCCTTTCATGAATTCCTACTAAGTCAGTGGCAAATCAGTAAGGGCTACCCCTCAAGGCAAATCAACAAGCCACCCTCTTCAAATTAGCTAAAGCTATAAATTAAAAGACAAGCTGTCCTAAAATAATATTTTTGGGGTATTAGCTAAAATTGAAATAATAACAGGATATGGCTACTGCTTCTTAATTGTTAGATTTACCTGTTTTACCTGAAAGGAGGAAAGCAATATTCCATCTTTTGACTGCTGTGCAAATAAATGGCAGTGAGTTCAAATTGGGGGAGGGGGAGTAAAAACCCCAGCTTCCAAGGACCAGATGTTAAAGGTTTGGGATACAGTATACATGGTGAAATAAACTTAATATGTTTTGGCTATGGGTGGGAAGACAAATCATCTTTATATAGAAAAATGGAGTGTGTTTGTTATGTATTATTAATGCAGCAAAGTTCAAGAAAATGTGTTGCCAGAGATATGGTTGAATCCACTGTAAAAAGAGACGACATGTTTTGATTTCCCTTTTATACAAATAGGCTATAAATAGATAATGATAATTTAAAAATAATAATTTAAAGTTCCTTGTTTCGAATGGATAAAACCAGTACCAGAAGAATGAGCAACCGCGGCAATTAAGGAATTATCTCCTAACTTTCTCTCTCTCCATTGTGATGTGCTCATTCTATAATTATGTCTTGTTCTTCCTTATCCTTTCTCTTGCAAAAAGAGGCCTTTCCTCTATTTGTTATTGTTGCTGTTTCAATAGACTATCTACATGCCAACAATTGTGCAGAGGAATTAATTATTGTGATGACAGACGAAATGCTTTTAAGTGGGGGAAATGAAGCTCTACCAGGACTCAGAACATTTGGAAAGCCTCTTTTGACATGCAAAGAGAATGTGCTCTGTGCAGAAACATCCACAAACACATTTACACGGGCCATGACTAGCTTATGAAACTCACTACCACAAGAGGTAGTGATAGTGCTATTGCACACATGTCCTGATTGTGGGCTTCTCCTAGGCATCTAGTTGCCCCTGTGAGAACAGGATGCTGGGATGAATGGGCATTTGCTCTCATCCGCAAGGCTCCTTTTATGCCAGGAATTTAGATGGTTTTCAAGAAGGATTAGACAAATAAATAAAGAGCAGCCTATCAAGAGTTATTAGTTCTGATAACTCAGTTGAACCTCCAGATAAAGAAGCAGTATACCTCTCAATTCCAGAAGCTGGCAGTGGATAATAAGCAAAGGGCTGTTGCCTTCACATGCATACTTTTGCAAAACCGCTGCTGGAACTTTGTTGGAAACAGTATGCTGAATTCAGCAGAGCTTTCCTGGCTTGATTAAACAGGGCTTTAAAAGTACAGTCATACCTCAGGTTACAGAGACTTCAGGTTGTGTTTTTTCAGGTTACGGACCGCCCAAACCTGGAAGTACCGGAACAGGTTACTTCCGGGTTTCGTCGGTCGCGCATGCACAGAAGCACTAAATTGCGCTTAGTGCATGCGCAGAAGCGCCGAATCACAACCCGCATGTGCGCAGACACGGGTTGCAAATGCAGCAGGTTGCAAACGTGCATCCCGCACGGATCACGTTCACAACCTGAGCATCCACTGTACTTAAAATCAGGATCTTGCGCCAGAAAACTATAAAAGTCATGCAAGTTATTCTGCTGGTCGCCATTCTGAGTTGTGGGGCTGGCTTTTATTTTGCCCATACATCTACAGTGTCTGCATTTGCACATGGCACTAAGCCATGGTTTGTCCAACAACCCAGCAGTTGCCTCACCGATAAGCAAACAAACCACGGTTGTTTCCTCTGAAGCTTGGTTTGGCTTTCATCAGCTTGCTCCTCAAGGCTTTTCTAGCTTGGCAAACTTCTGGGGTGGCCATGGTTTCATGGGTAAGCAAGGTCATCGGCCTCAAGCAAACCAAGGTTGAAACCAAACCAGAGTTAAAACAAGTCATGGTTTATAGGCCAATCTCACAGTCTGTTCCCATAAAACATGGTTAGTCTGTTGGACTGAATTCAGACATTCACACAAACTACACTTTTGCTAAACAAACCATTGCTTAGTGTTATGGATGAACCAGGCTGGTGTTATGCCTATTTCTCCAACTATGGCCCCATCCCAGAGTGGTTCAACAATCAACCCATCTTCCCAGGGAAATGCCTGAACATGCTGCAGTTGACTTCAGGTAGTTGACTTCAGCCTTTGCTGCAGCTACAAGCATACCATACATTTAACGTGCCATGAGACCACTTTAACAGTCACAGCTTCTGCAAAGAATACTGGGTGGGAAACTTTTGTTTCTTAAGGGTGCTGAGAGTTGTTAGGAGACCCCCATTCCCCTCCCAGAGCTACAGTTCCCTGGGAAGAGGAACTAATTGTTAAACCACTCTGGGAAATGTAGCTCTGTCAGGGGAATAGGGGTTTCCTAACAACTCTCAGACAAACCTAGACAGCATCTTAAAAAGCAGAGACATCACCTTGCCAACAAAGGTCTGTATAGTTAAAGCTATGGTTTTCCCAGTAGTGATGTACGGAAGTGAGAGCTGGACCATAAAGAAGGCTGATCGCCAAAGAATTGATGCTTTTGAATTATGGTGTTGGAGGAGACTCTTGAGAGTCCCATGGACTGCAAGAAGATCAAACCTCTCCATTCTTAAGGAAATCAGCCCTGAGTGCTCACTGGAAGGGCAGGTCGTGAAGCTGAGGCTCCAATACTTTGGCCACCTCATGAGAAGAGAAGAATCCCTGGAAAAGACCCTGATGTTGGGAAAGATGGAGGGCACAAGGAGAAAGGGAAGACAGAGGACGAGATGGTTGGACAGTGTTCTCGAAGCTACCAGCATGAGTTTGACCAAACTGTGGGAGGCAGTGGAAGATAGGAGTGCCTGGCTGCTCTGGTCCATGGGGTCACAAAGAGTCGGCAACGACTAAACGACTAAACAACAACAAACAACTCTCAACAAACTATAATTCCCATGGTTGTCTGGGTGAAGCCATGACTGCAAAGTGGTATAATATTGCTTTAAATATATAGTACAGAGAGCTGCGAAGTTTAACAGAGGATGTGTGTAACTGAGAATGTTGACAGCAAGGTAATCAGGCAATTGCACCCATTCCGTAGTGCAGCAAATAAGAAGGTTGTCCTCAACCTCACCTTAGTTCCAGAACTAAACCTCTTTATCTGCCAGGCCACCCTGCTTGTTGGTGTGTCCCTTCCATGCACCTCTGCTTTTAAGGTTGTAGATTCACCCCCCCACACCCTGAGCAAAAAAAGAGCATCAGAATGTACAGCTTCTTAATACACTTACCCAGACTGAAGTCAATAGCCAGTTTGTCCTGTGCTTACGGCTCCTCCACCCCTCCCTGCCCAGGCCAGCAAAGGAAAGCTACAGAAAACTGCTCCAGAAGAGAGACGTTTTTCAGTCCGTGGCTGGAGCAAAACGACACGCTAGAGTGATCTTTCCATCAGATATTAAAGAGCAGCAGGGTGGTGGAGGGACTCCTAATCCTGACCCACTCAGCCATTTCTCTGCACACTGTAAAACCCTGGAATGTACCCACACACCAAATGGCACTGATGTTCCTGGAGTGAGCATTTCACTGCAGCTCTGTGGCTTTTCAAATGGAGGGCAATGTGTTCTACTGGTACATGTCCACTATTTTCCCCTTCTCTCTCAGTCAGTGACCTCGATCCAGCTGCAATCTTAGGCAAACAGCTAGCAGTTGTGCACATTACAAATCCCGGCTGGTTCTATAGGGCTCATCTTGCTCCTGACTTTTTGGACAGCTTACAGTAAGCTGTTGGCTGCATCTCAATAGCCACACATTTAAAGCAGTATGATACCACTTTAAACACTCATGGCTCCCCCCCCCAAAGAATTATGGGAACTGTAGTTTGTTAAGGGTTCTGAGAGTTGTTGTGAGATCCCCCTGTTCCTGTCTCAGAGCGGCAATTCTCAGAGTTCCTTTGGGAAGAGGGATTGATTGCTAAACCACTCCGGTAACAGTAGTCTTCTAACAACTCTCAGCACTGTTTGCAAACTACATCTCCCAGAACTTTGTGGGGAGAAGCCATGTCTTCTTAAAGTGGTATCATAGCGCTTTAAACATATGGTGAATGTTGTCAGTGTTAGGTGGTTGCATTCAAATGGCCGTTCTGCCATCTTTTAAAGTATGATTTGATGTTTTGGTTTTTTTGTTGATGTTTGGTGGTGATGGATATTTGTTTATTTTTGTATTTCCCATTTTTTGTGATGTATTAAAGTGAAATAAGATTTTTTTAAAAAAAACACTGAGTTTTGAGGTTTGCCTTATAAACGTCTTTCTAAAGACGAGTACTTCTGGATTGGTTCAACAAGCTCTCACTCATGGAAAAGGAGCCAATAATTTGTGACAGCGAATGAGCGAGAGCCATTACGCTTAGAATGTCTGGGAACCATTCTGCGCTTCCTTGAACTGGGGATATATAAGGCACAGAAATTGAGCTGCTTGGAGCTAAATGACAGTGTAGTGAACTTGGTTGCTGGAAGAGTAGCTTTGAAAGTGGTTTGGGGGGGTATGTATATATATATGTATCTGTTTGGCTTGGAAGTAAAAATGATTGTGTCTGCTGTTAAAAAATAAAAATTAAATAAAGCAGGGTCACAGACTCCTTTCAGAATCTGATGAAAGCTTTGGACCCCCTTCCTGGAATTTCCCCCCACAAAGACACTTGTCAAAGTAACAGGAAGGAAATCAAAGAAAAAACCATTCCCCACCCTGGTCTGTTTCATGAACCCCCAAGCCCCATCCACAGACACACACATCCCAGTGATCCATGGACCACAGGTTAAGAACCTCTGTTTTTAAGCGTGAGCTGGGACTTCCCTTTACATTTGGCATCAGCAGCAGGATCCCTCAGAGAGGCAGGGAACCATTTTCAGTCTGAGGGCCACATTTCCTTGTGGGCAACCCTGCAGGGGCCACATGCTGGTGGCAGGGGGGACCAGAGGCAAAAAAAAGGGCTGAGCAACGGAGGTGACTTGCAGAATAGACTGCCTTCCAGCCAAACAAAAGGCCGAGGTTTCTACAGCACATCCCTATTTTCATCTGAGAAATGTTGCGACCCCCAAGCCAAGGAGATAAGTAACTGTACAACCTTTAGAAGACATCTGAAGGCAGTTCTGTATAGAGAAGTTTTTTTAATCTTTAATGTTTCATTATGTTTTTATGTATGTTGGAAGCCGCCCAGAGTGGCTGGAGCAACCCAGTCAGATGATAAAGGTAAAAGGGACCCCTGACCACTAGGTCCAGTCGTAACTGACTCTGGGGTTGCAGCGTTCATCTCGCTTTATTGGCCGAGGGAGCTGGTGTACAGCTTCCAGGTCATGTGGCCAGCATGGCTAAGCCGCTTCTGGCGAACCAGAGCAGCGCACGGAAACGCCATTTACCTTCCTGCCAGAGCGGTCCCTATATATCTACTTGTACTCTGAGGTGCTTTCGAACTGCTAGGTTGGCAGGAGCAGGGACTGAGCAACGGGAGCTCACCCTGTCATGGGGTTTCAAACCGCCGACCTTCTGATTGGCAAGTCCTAGGCTCTGTGGTTTAACCCACAGCGCCACCCCCGTCCCCCAGTCAGATGAGCTGGGTATAAATAATAAAATGATGATGATGATGGAATGGGACGTCCCTATTTACATTGGAGAATGTTAGAGGGTATGCACATGTACATAGCTCACTGCTCTCCTTCTGGGCAAGCAAGAAGCATGGTCACAGCTCAAGGATTCTTTCCAGCCAAACAAGAGCCCTTGAGGAGAGTGGGGAGCAGGGGAAGGGAGGGGCTTGGGAAGAGTCCTGCAGGCCAGATAGAGAATCGCAGAGGGCCAAATTTGGTCCACATGCCTACGATTCCCCCATCGCTGTCAGAGAACTTGAGTCCTTCCCTTCTCTTTGCCTGCTGCACGAAGAAGTACATTGAGGCCTCAGAGCCACCCCAGGGCTTCGGCTGGCGCAAATCACCAGTTCTCATTCAGTTTCCTGCCGTCCCGGGCCAGAGCCCCTCCAGCCCGACTTGAGTGCCAAGCGGACAAAAAAAGGTCGTCGCAAACCATTTCCTTCTGCAACCAGGAACCGCTTAAAGGAATTCCACTCACAAAAGTCAGCCGAAAGGGGTTGCATTTCCTTGGATGGTTCTTGGATCGAGAACCACTCAGCACTTTGAATGACCATTTTTGGTCTGCAGACAAACTTAAAATAGATGGAGCGGCCCTGGTGAGGAAGAAACTCTTTTGCCCGACGAAACACACGGGGGACATTCTTTCTGTGTTCCTTTGTGAAGGACGGTATCTGTCTCTTCCATCTCCACTCCATTTCCTGCAGGTCTCCTGGGGCTCGATTCCCTCTCATTGTGAGTGGTGCATTTTGGAAATGACCTAAGGCGGTTCTCAGTGGCTGGCGACCCGTGGTCAGAGTGACTAACCCAGCCTGTCTCCATCCCTCGGACAGGCTCAATCGACTAAATAAAGGGCAGGCGCTGACATGCGGAGAGAAAGTCAAACAGGCAGACGATGAGACTTTAGCTCTTTGCAACAGGCTGGCCTTGGGTTAACAAGAGGGGAGAGTGAAGATGGAGGTGGATGAAGAAATGTGACATCCGGTGGTCTGCTTGATGTCCAGTACTGGACTGGTCCAAGCATGAGTATGTGTGTGTGTGTGTGTGTGTGTGTGTGTGTGTTGTAGAGTTGGAAGTGACCTAAAGTGTCATCTAGTCCTGCAATACAAGAATCACAGATACAGTGGTACCTCAGGTTACATAAGTTCAGGTTACAGACTCCGCTAACCCAGAAATAGTGCCTCAGGTTAAGAGCTTTGCTTCAGGATGAGAACAGAAATCGTGCTCCGGCGGCGCAGCAGCAGCAGGAGGCCCCATTAACTAGAGTGGTGCTTCAGGTTAAGAACAGTTTCAGGTTAAGTATGGACCTCCGGAACGAATTAAGTACTTAACCCGAGGTATCACTGTATAGGATAATTGAATCATAGAATCGTAGAGTTGGGACCCCAAGGGCCATCTAGTCCAACCCCCTGCAATGCAGGAATCTTTTGCCCAACGTGGGGCTTAAGCCCTGAGATTAAGTCTCATGCTCTATCAGCTGAGCAATTCAGCTGTGCTTCCGAGATATCTATAACAATATCGATATTGATACACACACCACTCAGTTTTCTCATTGCTTTCTAGGAAACTGCTTTAGGCCCCACCTGCGTTTTACATTTAAAGCAGTATCATACCACTTTAGCTCACATGGCTCCCCCCGAATAATCCTGGGAACTCGGGTTTGTTAAAGGTGCTGAGGAGGCCCCTATTCCCCTCACAGAACTACAATTCTCCGAGCAGTTTCGCCATCAGTCCCTCTTCCCAAGGAACTCTGGGAATTGTAACTCCGTAAAGGGAGCAGTGCTCAGCATTCTGAGGCGCACATTTAGTCGACTAACCCCATGCTCAGTACAGTGGTACCTCGGGTTAAGTACTTAATTCGTTCCGGAGGTCCGTTCTTAACCTGAAACTGTTCTTAACCTGAAGCACCATTTTAGCTAATGGGGCCTCCTGCTGCCGCCGCGCCGCCGGAGCACGATTTCTGTTCTCATCCTGAAGCAAAGTTCTTAACCTGAGGTACTATTTCTGGGTTAGCGGTGTCTGTAACCTGAAGCGTATGTAAACTGAAGCATATGTAACCCGAGGTACCACTGTATCTTTGTACTAACTGGCAGGAGATCTCCAGGGGTTCAGATGTTTTGGACCACAACTCCCATCAGCCCCAGCATTGCATGGCAGCCCTGACTGGGGCAGGGCTGATGGGAGTCGTAGTCTAAAACTTCTGGCGGACCCTGGGTTGGCAAAAGCTGGTGTAAACAGACTGTGGAAAGAGGCCTGCATTTGGGGTGACCAAGAAGATAGGTAGCAGACATGGTCTAAGCCACGATGTTGCAGCTATCAAGCGATGAATACATTTGTGTGAATGAGGAACTCTGCATGTGTTTGGCGTCACATGAAACCGGAGAGGCCCTGCCATGGACAGGCCTCACGTAAAACACGTTTGCTCTGTTTCTGTTGGCACTACAATTATTATTATTACTAATCATCCTAATCAACTTTCTATAGTAGCGCTGATATAGCTGGAGCTTTGCAGAACAATGTAAGGAAAGGTGAGATTACTTCCTGCCCTCAGGAGCTTACAAGCTGAATTTTGACAGCGGACAATGCCAGCAACGTTATGAAGACTGAGAAGAAGAAGAGAAAGGCGGGCACTCCTCTTCCTTTATGGCTCAGGTGGGGAAACTTATTCAGCCCGAGGGCCGCATTCCCTCACGGACAAGCTTCCAGAGGCCACATGCCAACCGTGGGTGGAACGATGTGCGTGACTCTTACAATAGGCTGCATTCCAGCCGTACGGAAGTCAGAGGTTTGCACACAGACACACCTCTCCGTCCGAGCGAGTAAGAGACATCGTCAGACATTTGAGCAGTCCTTAATCTTGGACTGAGGAGGGCACACGCACGAAGGGGACAGTCAGAGGAGGAAGGCCCCTGCATAAAAGGCAGGGTAAAAAGAGTCTCCCTGGGTGAGAGACTGGGAGAAGAAGTACTGTATTTTTCGCTCTATAAGACGCACCAGACCACAAGACGCACCTAGTTTTTGGAGGAGGAAAACAAGAACAAAAATATTCTGAATCTCAGAAGCCAGAACAGCAAGAGGGATCACTGTGCAGTGAAAGCAGCAATCCCTCTTGCTGTTCTGGCTTCTGGGATAACTGCGCAGCCTGCATTCGCTCCATAAGACGCACACACATTTCCCCTTACTTTTTAGGAGGGAAAAAGTGAGTCTTATAGAGCAAAAAATATGAAAAGCTCCTAGGTGGAAGATGGGAAGGTCTACTTCACTGTGTGTGGATAAAGGATAGGATATATGAGATATAAATACAGTGCTACCTTGGGTTACAGACTCTTCAGTTTACAGACGCTTCAGGTTACAGACTCCGCTAACCCAGAAATAGTACCTCGGGTTAAGAACTTTGCTTCAGGATGAGAACAGAAATCGTGCAGCAGCGGCACGGCAGCAGCGGGAGGCCCCATTAGCTAAAGTGGTGCTTCAGGTTAAGAACAGTTTCAGGTTAAGAACAGACCTCCAGTTCTTAATCTGAGGTACCACTGTATGATAAAGGGTTTTATGGTTATATTTTCTTTCTTTCTCTCCTTATTTTTGGTTTTTTTCTTTTTATTAGTCTTGTTCTGTAGACTAGGTTAGTGCTGACCTTTAAAGCCCTAAACGGCCTCGGCCCAGTATACCTGAAGGATTGTCTTCACCCCCATCGTTCAGCCCAGACACTGGGGTCCTCCTCTGAGGGTCTTCTGGCGTTTCCCTCACTGAGAGAAGTGAGGTTACGGGGAGCCAGCAGTGGTACCTGCCCTGTGGAATGCCCTCCCATCAAGATGTCAAGGAGATAAAGAACTACACAACCTTTAGAAGACACCTGAAGGCAGCCCTGTATTAGGTAGTTTTTAATGTCTGATATTTTCTTAAGTTTTTAAATGTAGAAGCCACTCAGAGTGGCTGGGGAAACCCAGCCAGATGGGCAGGGTATATTTTGATTATTATTTTGATTCTTAATGTATTTTATGTATACACACACACAAACATTTCAGCCAGGCTGAGGCACTCAGGGGTTGGTGGCCAGGGGAGGGGGCGTCCCATAGGGAGAGTTCTAAGGGTCAAAATGAAGAAGCCTTAGAAGGTTGTGTTTGGTCCCTGAACCTGAGATTCCCCATTCCTTGTCTTATGGTATAAAGCAGGGGTGCCTCAGGCCTGGTGTGTGACTGCAGCCTTGCTTCTCTGGATGGAAAGATACGTGGGCAGTCGGTGTGTAGGGACCTCTGACTTTTGCTGGAATGCAGCCTAGAGCAAAATAATAAGAGAGGTGCATCCCCTGAACAACCGCTTTTGCTGCTGGCACTTTCCAGCATATGGCCCCTGGAAAGTGGCCCTTGGGCTGAAAACTGAAAAGGGGGATAGGTCCCTTTTTTGCCTTCATCAGCTTGTATTGGTTTCTTCTTCTCTCCTCTCCACCTCGGGTGAACAGGGTTTATGCTGATGATGCTTGAAACCTTCTGTCCTGCTCAATCATGTTCTTAATACCAGGCATGATCCACCCCTAGTGACATCTTGAAATCCCTCATTACCATATGATTCAGCTTATTCCAACATAGTCACACCTAAGGGCTAGGGGGAGAAATCAATCCAGGCAAACCTATCTAATTCGCATTTCCTGTAACAGGGCACAAAGCGAAACCGGCTTCTTCAATGTTGCAATTCTCCAGCCAAATCACATGCAGAAAGATGCACATACAGTGGTACCTCAGGTTAAGAACTTAATTCGTTCTGGAGGTCCGTTCTTAACCTGAAACTGTTCTTAACCTGAAGCACCACTTTAGCTAATGGGGCCTCCTGCTGCCGCCACGCCACCAGAGCACAATTTTTGTTCTCATCCTGAAGCAAAGTTCTTAACCCAAGGTAATATTTCTGGGTTAGCGGAGTCTGTAACCTGAAGCGTATGTAACCTGAAGCGTATGCAACCTGAGGTACCACTGTAATGAGCAAGAGGGGGCATAAAGATGCATGTATTTGTGAAAATAACATGCCAAAACACACTATAAAAATGTGTATACAGTGGTATCTCAGGTTACCAATGCTTTGGGTTACAAACACTTCAGGTAACAGACTCTGCTAATCCGGAAGTAGTACCTCGGGTTAAGAACTTTACTTCAGGATGAGAACAGAAATCGTGCGGCGGCAGTGGGAGGCCCCATTAGCTAAAGTGGTGCTTCAGGTTAAGAACAGTTTCAGGTTAAGAACGGACCTCCGGAACGAATTAAGTTCTTAACCAGAGGTACCACTGTATTAGGGGAAATTTGCACTAGAACCCTGGTGAGTTTTAACAAAAATTCACAAACTGATATGGAAATGTGGAGAACTGAACTTCAGATTGCAAAATGAGAGCCACCAACATTTGCCCATTCCTAGTTGCACCACAGAAGCTATGACAGAGCCTTTCAGTAGGGCTCCTATTATGCATGTTTTCTCAGGAGTACGTGCCACAGAACTTGGAAGCACTTGCTTCTGACAAGCTATGCCTAGGATTGGTGCTATTACTCCTCTATCCCCTGAGCAGCACCGAAGCCATATGCGCTGCTGACATGTGCTCCTCTCTGAATACTTAGAGGCCCATGTGACCTTGCCCAAGGTCATACAAAAAGTTTGCAGTCCAGGAGGGCGGAGAAATCGATCTTGAGCTTCTGCGACTCGCCCACCCTGCTTTACTGAGTACAGCCCCGCTCCCAGCACCTGCCTTATCAAGGTGCTCTCTGTTCCAGGAGATTCCCTGTTGTGAAGCGACCCCCACTGCAACCCCAACCCCTTCCTCCCTCCCTTTAAGACTGCAGCAGCAGCACTGCACAAAATATTTACTGAGTTGGTATAAGTGGCTCTCGCTTGGAGTGACTGGCGTCTGCTCTGAAATGTACCAGACGCCAACCTCTTCAGCGAGAGCTGCCACAACAGAACTTATTGCCCAAGGCAGCTGATATGAGAGGCGAAGGAGGGAGGGAAGCCGCCAGGCCAGCCTGTCTGCCTGCCTTTGTGTTTTCCAAGGGAGGAATTGTTTTTTTCTTTTTTCTACAAAGCATGCCTGCTATAGCTGGCTCCGATCAGCTCCTCTAAGCAAATTCCATCATAATGCATGAATAAGCTTTTACGTTAAGAAGACAGAGGGACATTTCTGCAGGAGACAAAATTAATTTGTGTGAGACATTCTTGCACATTGCTTTTGCTTGCAAAAATGGGAACTTGCATTCTAATCTGATGCCTCCAAGTTGCCCTGACCTCCCCCACATAATGGCTGTCTCTGGGCAACCCGATCCTATGCTTGATGATTACTGGGAAATAAGTTGCACCGTGTCTCAGTTGGGGTTCTTCCCAAGTAAGTTTGCACAGGATAGCAGCCTTAGAGGCGAAGTGGAAAAACCAACCCACAAACAAGGGTGTAATAATTAATTTGGCAAACTGGCACTAAATGTTACTGAATTTAAAATGCATCTGTAAGAGTTAAGATTCATTTTAAATATATCCTCTGCTAGATCCTTTAAATATATCCTGATTTTGTCCTGGGATGCTTTATATAGAGTTGCACATCTCTGGGACAGCTTCTGCATAGCTAACTGCGATAGTGGCCCTGCATTGCTATGAAAGCTCCATTGTCTTCGACGATGCCTTCTTGCATGCTGGGTGATTATACGGTGTTGAAGAAGCTTTATGCTTTGCCTGCCAAAACAATAACAGATAATTTATTTAAACAAGGCCCTTGGTTCAGATTCCAACCCTCAGCCCCTGCAAATACATGGTTAGGGCCAGCAGTTTCAAGAAGAATGCTGCCTTACACTGCATCAAATCACTGGTCCATCTAACTCAGTATGGTCTACACCAGGGGTCAGCAAACTTTTTTCGCAGGGGGCCGGTCCACTGTCCCTCAGACCTTGTGGGGGGGGCAGACTATATTTTTTTTGGGGGGGGAATCCCCCCACCGACTCTCCCCTCCCTTCTCCACAGCACCGGACAAGCCCCGGTGGCTGCTTACCTGTGCCTTGCAAGTGGCAGGGGCTGGCGGTGGTGGAGGGATGATGAGTGGTGCAAAAGGGCTGGCTCTGGAGAGGGGCTGCTTAAAATGGCGCTCAGCCAACCACGGCTCAACAAAGCCCAGCCCCCTTCCTCCTCTAGGCATGGTGGGGAGAATCCAGGAGGAGGGAGGGAGGAGGCGCCGCTGCGGTGTGTGTGAGGGAGCCCAAACGATCAGAATTCCCACGCCGATCTACACGGCGATTCCCGGACCATCCGCGGGCTGGATCCAGAAGGCAATTGGGCTAGATCTGGCCCCCGGGCCTTAGTTTGCCGACCCATGGTCAACACTGACCAGCAGTGGCTCTCCAGGTGTTTCAGGCAGGGTGCATTTGCAGTTCTCCCTGCAGATGCCAGGGACTGAGCCTGGAGCCTTCTGTATGCAAGACAGATGCTCTACCACTGGGCTGTGGCCCCTCTACATAGCACTGTTTCTGCACAAAACAGAAAGGCAGCCCTTGGAACCTCCTGCCACCTGGGAAGTGTGAGGAAGTGTTTTCAGTCACCACAGCTGATCGTCCGTGATGCTCAGCATCACTGATCACACCAGTTAGGATTTTAGATCCCTTTTGGGTCAGATACATTTATTCACTCCCCAAACCATATCTCACGCCCTACAAACAGAAGGGGAGGCTCTGATGGGTGGGGTGTTTCTGACTGCTGCTTGGTTTGTTTCTTTATTTCATTTATTGGATAGCTCGATCGGTTAGAGCGTGGTGTTGATAACGCCAAGGTTGCAGGTTCAATCCCCATTTGAGACAGCTGCATATTGCAGGGGGCTGGACTGGATGATCCTCAGGGTCCCTTCCAATTCCACAATTCTATTATTTATTGCATTTATATTGCACCTCTTTCTCCAAGGAGCTTCAGGTGGTGTACATGGTTCTCCCTGCTCATCTAATCCCCATAACAACCCTGTTGGGTAGGTTAGGCTAAGAGGCAGCGACTAGCCCAAGGACACCCTGTGAGCTTCATGACTGAGTGAGGATTTGAACCCTGGTCTCCCAGATCCTAGTACAACACTCTAACCACTGCACCATACACAGGGCCTTCTTGGTGGTGGTTCTGTTTGTGGAATGCCCTCCCCAGTATTCCACTTTACCCAGGCATTTGATTTTAATAATTTGATGTTTGCCGCCCTGTGCTCCTTTGGGAGGAAGGGTGGGATATAAATTTAACTTAACAAACCAATTTTATGTGGATAGCTAGTTCTGGCATGCCTTCTTCCTATGTGTGTGTCTCAAGTTTGATTTTAAAAATGAAAGAAAATCAGCCCACAAGTCTTTAAAGTGCTGCCAGGAAATATGTCAAGTTATTGATATAACATAAGTTTTTAAAAAAATTAGGCAAGCTATTTCTACTTCCGTAACACTAGCTTGTCTTTCTGGTTTTTGAGGGAAATCTTGCAAAGGAAACCATCAATGTCTGTTGCTCAAGTGTCTGATAGAATCTTATAATCAATAGTACAAAATGTTACACAACCGGAGGGGGGCAAAAATCAAGTGTTTGATTTCCATGTTGCTTGTGTGGAACAAATTGCTTATATTTTATGCAAGCCTTGATGGCTTTAAGTATCAAATTTAGTTTGGGACGGTTGTAGTTGTTGTTTAGAAAAAGACATTTGTATCAAAGGTTTTAAAACACATTTCAAGGATTCCTCAAAAACATTGTATGAGGATGAGCTGCTCATCTACCTCCTAGCGAACAGAGATGGTAATGCAGAACTTGCCCATCTCACATAGACAAAAGCTAGTCCAGGGATAGCCATCCAGATGTTGTAGACTACAACTCCCATCAGCCCCAGCCAGCATGGCCAATGGTCTGGGGTGATGGGAGTTGTAGTCCAAACCCTTCCGGAATGCACCAGTTGATTATTCCTGCATAGTAATTACAATAGATTACTAAATTGCAGTTTAGTTATTCGATGTATCACTGGTATTTAGCATACATTTATACAGTGGTACCTCGGGTTACATACGCTTCAGGTTACATACGCTTCAGGTTACACACTCCGCTAACCCAGAATTAGTGCTTCAGGTTAAGAACTTTGCTTCAGGATGAGAACAGAAATCATGCTGTGGTGGCGCAGCAGCAGCAGCAGCAGCAGGCCCCATTAGCTAAAGTGGTGCTTCAGGTTAAGAACAGTTTCAGGTTAAGTACGGACCTCTGGAATGAATTAAGTACTTAACCCAAGGTACTGCTGTATAGCTGTAGTTCTCCACATAAAAGCTCAGCTGGAACCAGTTTTAAACAGAGGGTGGTTGAAGTGTAAATCAGTGGTTTGGGTTTTGGCTGTCTAATTAATCTGAATGGGCAACCGATTTCAGATTTTAACAAAAGAACTGTGATGTTTCTTGATAGCTGGGAATCTCTTTCCAGCCATTGGAAAGCACTGTCCCATCAGAGCTTAGGAAGTTTAGACCCTCCAGTTAGTGGGATAGGAAACAGTTTTGCAGTTTAAGTTTAGAGAGGTGGACATAGATCTTTGTAAAGAGTACAACTGGTGTGTAACACTGAGGTACAAGCAGTGCTTTTTTTCTGGGGGGACGCAAGGGGACGCATACCCCTAAGCATTTTGTGAATCGTTGTACTTTTGTCCATTTACTGTATTTATTTCCCCCGATTTGAACTATAAAATGGTGGTTTTCTTAAGTCAAAGTGAGAGTACCCCTAAACATTTTTTTTTAGAAAAAAAACAAAACACTGGGTGCATGTGTAGAAAAGTGACTTTCTAGAAAACTGAGGCAGGATCACTGGTTGTGCTACCTGCTCCCAGTGCTTATTTCTTTGTACTATGCTTTGTTTAGGGACGTGGGTGGCGTTGTGGGTTAAACCGCAGAGCCTAGGACTTACCGATCAGAAGGTCGGGGGTTCAAATCCCCGCAACGGGGTGAGCTCCCATTGCTTGGTCCCTGCTCCTGCCAACCTAGCAGTTCGAAAGCATGTCAAAGTGCAAGTAGATAAATAAGTACCGCTCCGGCGGGAAGGTAAACGGCGTTTCCGTGCGCTGCTCTGGTTCGCCAGAAGCAGCTTAGTCATGCTGGCCACATGACCCGGAAGCTGTACGCCAGCTCCCTCGGCCAATAAAGCGAGATGAGCGCCGCAACCCCAGAGTCGGCCATGACCGGACCTAATGGTCAGAGGTCCCTTTACCTTTATGCTTTGTTGGCGTATCTGTCAAAAAACATAAATGGTACTAATTCACCCTAAATCTCCAGTGCTCTCTCATACCATGAAAGTTATACCTTGATTGTGCTACCCAATTAATGAAAATCCAAAGCAGCCAAATACAGAGGAGGCTGTCTCCAGCCTCTCTCCATGATTCCCTACTCTAGCCTTGCTTGCTTCAGTCCACATTTGGGGTGGGGAAAATCATTCAGCCATGCGATTGAATTATACAACTGTTCCCATTGCAGGGTTGCAACAGAATCACTCAACCTCAGAAGAGGCAACTTCCCACTACAGTGGTACCTCGGGTTAAGAACTTAATTTGTTCCGGAGGTCCGTTCTTAACCTGAAACTGTTCTTAACCTGAAGCACCACTTTAACTAATGGGGCCTCCTGCTACCGCGATGCCGCTGCCACGCAATTTCTGTTCTCATCCTGAAGTGAAGTTCTTAACCCGAGGTACTACTTCCGGATTAGCGGAGTCTGTAACCTGAAGCGTCTGTAACCTGAGGTGTATGTAACCCGAGGTACCACTGTATATCTCTGAATGAGTTGCTGGTCGAGACACATCTCCCAATCCCTGATCAACAACGCTTTCAGATGTGCCACCACTTCCGCAGCCAGCAGACACCCCCCTCTCCTCGCGGGTGGGCCAGTTCTGGTGGTTACGTTCTCTGGGGGATTGGGTAAACCTACCCACCCTCAAATAAATAGTTTTTACATTGGGGTGTACGAATCATCAGACTTTTTTTAAAAGGTAGGGCTCATCTGTCAGGAATTTCGGGAACTCTGCCTGAAGGGCATGGAACTGGGGTTTGATCCTATGCACGGAAATTAACTTATACAGTCTGACCAAGGGCCTATCTAGCTCAGTATTGTTTGCACGGACTGGCAGGATTTCAGCAGCAGGCAAGGCAACTGCTCTACCGCTGAGCTATGGCCTTTCTCAAAACGCCTCTTCTCCTGCAGCGTAAACGTGCACGGAGGCTCGGGTCGCATCGCTGCTCGGGTCGCTTTACTTGGGAGTAAGCCCCACGCAGGCAAAAGCTGAGCCGCGCAGGGCGGCGCTGCCTCGGCTGCCTGCGCAGCCACTTCATTCAAAACAGCGGCCGACAGGGAGAGAAAGGAATGTTGCATAAATATTGCGGCGAGCAGCCAATGAGAGCAACGGAATTTATTTCATTCAGGGACAATCTGTGATCTGGAGGAGGCGGAGACCCCCCCCCGGCCAACCGAGCCAATGGACGCGCTGCGGAGGCGGGGTGTCCCTCTGCCAAAGGCCAACCAGGGCTTTCGGAGCCTGAACTTTTGCCACCCTGAACAAGTTAATACATCCCGGAGGCGTGGCCCAGCCTCTCTGACTCCGGCGGAGGAGAGGCGCTTTAACCCTTGGCGCGCCGGAGGAGAACGTCTTTCCAAAGCCTACCCTTTTAAAGCAGGGGGTTGCCAACTTGCCTGCCTTGGCCCTGCTCCTCTGTCTTGAACAGCAGCCGGGCGGGGCGGGATAAATAAAGCAGGCGAAGCGATTCCCAGCACGCTTATAGACAAGCCAGGAAATATCTTCACTTGCTTAGGATAAACGCTGATGCTGAATGGCGTTGCCAAATATGTTTTGCTGGGTCCTGTTCCTGTGCCTTAAAAGAACAGTTTTTCTGAATACTGTGAAAGGCTTCACTGCCTGCTTTCTGCAGAGCCAGCTGACAGGAGCAGGTATTTGTGGTCATCATGGTCAGTTGGCTTCCCTGGTATTAGAAGCTAGGGAGTAGGAGGAGGGAGAAGTGTCAGCCCACCCAGAGATTTCAAGACCTCATCCTTTCTCTCTCTTCCATACACGCGCAATTGTAGAACAACTTTGCAAGATATGATAGAGGAAAGAATGAATAAGATAAAAAGTCCACATACCCCGCAACTAATTGAATATCTCTCCAAATTTCACAAGCAGGGCATGAGGATTCTCCTGTAAACCCATCTGGTCCTCACTACCTCTGAAAGTACAATGCTTGGGTCTCCTGCAAACCCACAATTTCTTTGGCATTTGAGAAATTTATACAATAACAATTTTATTATTTTATATAATAATCTAAGGAGGACACAACAAACAGAAAGAAAGGTATGTGTGTTTATATAGCAAATATCCCCGATGCATTTGTTAAGACTATTCTGTGCACATCAGATAATCTTGGAAATACCAAGCCCTGTTGCATATTATGAGCACTGCCCAGTATTATTTAGCCCCAACAATGCGGCAGACACTTCTGTCCTGCGTCCAGAGTCAAGCAGGGTTGGGCTTGGGAGAGTTTACATCCAAACAAGGTAACAGCTTCAAAAACAAAAAGAAACCAACTCCTTTCTGAAGCCATCCAAACCCCCAAAATTGCATTTTGAGATTATTTCTGTACAGTACTTACACTTTGTGTTACAGGACATTGGTGATAGCTTCTCATTTTATGCAGTCCAGGGCCTCACTTTTTTATGAAGATGGGCCTCGTGGAGCAGACTATTTTTTTAAAAAACAAAATGCAATCTTTGAAATGATATGTTGTGGGTGCTGCTATTAAAAAACATACATCAACCCTGCATTAATGAGATGAAGCACAGGGAGAGCTGCAGCCACTGTACACTGCTGCAGGGCAGTTTGGGGTGTGCAGATGAGTCTTTGCAAAACAAGGGGTGTGGTGTTGTGATGTGTGTGTCCTAGGGAGATCTAGGGAGTTGAATTGAGGGTGTGATTCTTGGAGGACAGAAATGCCCTTCCATAGTCTTTATCAGCTAGCAAACACAGGAAGCGGCCTAATACTGAGTCAGGCCATTGGTCCATCTAGCTCAGTATTGTCTACACTGACTGGCAGCAGCTCGCCTCTTCAGGGTTTCAGGCAGGGGTTTCTCCCAGCCATACCTCAAGATGCTAGGGAGTAAAAGGGGAGGTCTTCTGTATGCAAGGCATATGCTCTATCTCTGAGCTTCAGCCCTTCTGTTCTTTTAAAGCAAATGGTGATTCCAAATGTGGCAGCCATGTTTAGCTTTATCCCCTGCTCTTCTTGGACTTTTGCTAAATAATTAAAGGTGTGCCTGTGGTTGCATCCACTTCTGCAATGGGGATTCAGACTCCTTCTGAACTGTTTGCACCCACACAATTTGCAAGCAGGCATTTTCTGTCCAGCACTTTCCTTACAAATGAAACTTGCTTCTCGGCCTTTTTGCTATGATCATGTGTAGTGTAGAAATTTGCCCTAAACTGCAGGTAACCAATGGGTAAAAAGTTGCCCTACTGCAGCCTCAACGTCCCAGCCAAACCTATGTGAGATGCGAATTTTCGGCTTCAGTTTCCCCCTGTGTTAAAACGGGAGGAACAGCTGCCTACATCACAAGGTGATGCTGCTTGGGGGCGCCAGTGGAGTTTGCAACCCAAGAGGTATGTGCCAGGGTCCCTGCCTTGCAGTGTGCAGTGGCTGGGATCCCATGCAGGAAAATACAATTTGGAAGCTATACCCCAGCATCCCTTGCAAATATGCACACTTTCTTCCCGAGGTATATGTTTCCCAGAACCTGCCATGCAGCTTCAATGTTTTGGGCAGCCTTGAAGGCTGTGTCCCAAGGATGTACAACTTGCAGCCTTCCAGATCTTACTGAACTACAACTCCCACCAGTGCTGGAATTAGGGCAGTGTGGGCATTTCCTGCACAAAAGGAACTGAACCAAGGGGGTGCAAAATATAACATTTATACTGGTACCCACTGAAAGTTAAGCCTCAGTCAGACAGGGGATTGAGTTGCCACAACTGACATACTGCACTTGAGAGCAAGAGCAGAACAAAAGTCCAGAAGGGACTGATGGGAGCAGGTCCCCCACCCCAGTAGACACCCACTTAGTGCACTTGTAGCCTGATCTCAGGCAGGTCTGCCCAGAAGTTAACTCCCACTGCAGTTATTAATTTTGCATGCTTACTTGGGACTAGGTCTCATTCATCACCATGGGATTTATTGAAAAAGGATGAACATTCTATGGAGCTTCAAATGCAGGAGCTCAATGAAGACTTGCTCAGCCAGTTCATTAATATTATTATTATCAATATTATTATTGAATGAAAGAGGACATTCTTAGAATCACTGCCTCTTCGGCCACTAACCTACCTCACAGGGTTGTTGTGGGATTAAATGAGGAGGGGGAGACCCGTGGACACCACCTGGAGCTCCTTGGAGGAGGCGGGATAAAAAAATGCCTCCAATAAACAAATAAACACTTTGGCCATTTGCACACAGCAGATAGGAAGCAAAAGGGCACGAGAACTTATTATAATTCGCTCCCATTTCCCAGCCTCTTTTTATTATTGTTGTTATTATTAGTTCTTTTGCGAATCGCCTTCCTCACAGAAGCTCCTTCCCTTCCCTTAATTATTATTTTAGGGGTGGGGGCCAAGAGGGTGCCCCAAAACCAGAAGCGCGGAGAGAGAGAGAGCGAAGGGGGAGCGAGAAGCCAGGAGAGGCGAGCGAGAACCGGGAGGCGTTTTCCTTTAAGAGTTAAGAAACTTGAAACCTTGTTTGCGCAACCATCAGTGCAGCTCCGCGCCGCCAAAGTGTCTAGACTGGCACATGATGGGAGGGAGCCAATGACTCCAGCGCTCTCCTAGGGGGCCCTGCGTGTGTGTTTTAGAAGAACAAAAAAGAGAGAGAGGGAAGAAGTGGGGGGGACAGAGAGAGGGAGGGAGAGGCGACGAGGGTCTCCGCTGCTCGGGAGGCAGATCTCGGCGGCCCCCCAAGCCCGGGGGGCGGAAGAAGGAGGAGGAGTGAAGTCGGGGGGCTCTACCCTGGGTGGACGCCTCTGCCCCCAGGAGCCTCGCCGGCCCTTCTGCAAGCACCCAGGGCTTCGCTTGGCGTGGATTTGCTGAGGCTGCTCCGGACCGCCGAGGAGGATTTGGGGCGCCTTTTCTCCCCGAGCGGCGGCGGCGACGACGGCGCTTCTTCTCATGCGCCTGCTGCAGTGCTGCCTCTCCTGCCGCTGCCGCCGCGTTTCTCTCGGGCTGGGATCTTGAGTACCGAGCCAAGCCATGCGCGGCGCCGCCAGCCTGCTCCTTGCCCCGGGGGGCGGCCAGCCTCTAACTTGGGAAGGCGTCGGGGCAACTTTTTAAAAGGCGCCCCAGCCAGACGCAAAGGAAGGACCGCGGCGTCGAGGGTTTGCCAGGGCGAAAAGGAAAAAGCCTGGGGGAGTTTTGTTGTTTTGTTTGCTTGCGCGCTTGTTCGTGGAAGGGCTCCCTCGCAAGGAGGGGGGCCGGCAAGCCTTCCCCGTCCCCTCCTGGCTCTCGGGGCTCCATGTAGGGCCGAGGGGGCGGGCTGCGGCGGATCCCCCGCTCGCCAGGACGCCGGCCTGCGGGGCTCCACTCTATGCCATTGCTGCCTCCTTCCCCCATGTGGCTGCCCGGCCGGCGCTTCTGGGCGAGTGGCTGGGCCGGGCGGGCGAGGAGCCCCCGCGGTTGCTCCGGGCGCCGGCGCCGCTGCCGTCGTTGCTGGGTCTCCTTCATGCGGCCCTCGTTTGGGAGGATCTGACCCGGAGCCAGGAAAGGCCAGCAGCTCCGCGGCCGGGCGAAGCGTATGTTCAGGTCCAAACGGGCAGGGCTTGTGCGGCGACTTTGGAGAAGCCGGGTCCTCCCCGACAGAGAAGGCGTCGGAGGAGGGGGAGGAGGAGGAGATGGTGGCGGCGGCGGCGGCTCCACCGGCAGTAGTACCGGCAGCCTCAGGAAGAGCCATGAGCGAGGGGGCAGCGACGGCAGGAGCCCGGAGAAGCCCCCTGCGAGCGGCAGGCGAGCGGTGACCGGCGGAGGCGCCGTCGAGGAGCCGTGCGCTTTGGAGAGGTCCATGGCGCACGGCGAGGGCGACCCTCCGGCGCCCCCCGAGGTGGAAGAGGAGGCAGCGGCCGTAGCAGCAGCAGCAGTGCGGGAGGACGCCGAGGATGGCGGCTCCGACGGCAGCCTCGAAAGGGACAGCCCGTGGTGGGCGCAGGAGAGCGACGGCATGACCGTCACCTGCTGCCTCTTCAAGGAGAGGGACGCCGACGCTGACGCCGTCTCGCCCCGGCCCCGGGAGCTGCCAGCCCGGGAAGGGCGCTCCAGGCTCTCTCTGCTGGAGCAGGAGCTCAAGGCCGTCACGTACTCACTCCTGAAGCGCCTCAAGGAGCGCTCCCTCGACAGCCTCCTCGAAGCCGTCGAGTCCCGCGGCGGGATGCCCAGTGACTGTGTCCTTGTCTCCCGCGCCGAGGTGCGCCTGGGCGGTCAGGCGGCTCCTCCGCACCTCCTGCTGGGGAAGCTCTTCCGCTGGCCGGACCTCCAGCACCCGGCCGAGCTGAAGCCCCTGTGCGAGTGCGGCAGCTTCGGCCTCCCCGACGGCCCCACGGTGTGCTGCAACCCCTATCACTTCAGCAGGCTGTGCGGGCCAGGTTAGTAGCACGGTCGATTGCCTCGGGGCCACCTGGGGCGCGGGAGGGCTGGGCAGCTGGGATGTCCTGAGGTGGTTCAGGGAGGGGGACTGGAGTATTGGGGAAGGTGCATCTTCATAAAGGATCCACAGTTACACCCCCTCCCATATGAAGTATTCAGTGTTGAAAATCAACATGCACAGGCATCTTAGTGAAAATTCTCTCACTTGGATCTCCTTTGACCATGGTGGCTGAATAGGAGCACCATAGATAGAGCCACTGTATTTCTGAATTCAGCTGCTGGGGGCAAACGACATGGCTGTGTGGCTAAAATCAAGGGGATTGCTGCATTATGGGATCCATAATGCTGGCCTAGATCAGAGATGGGGGACCTGTGGCCCTTAGACGCTGTTGGGTTCCCTGCTCCCATGGATCACAGGATCTGCAGTTGAACAGTGTCTGCAAGACCAGCGGTTCCCCATCTCTAGGTCAGATGAATCTTTGGTCTGAACCAAGAGGGAATGATGTTTTTGCAAGTGTAAAAGTTTGCCTGGAGTGGCATAAGCAACTTCCAGAATAGTTTGCCATAGGAGGCATCTCAAAGGTGGGCAAATGGAGTTTGGTACGGATAGCCAATTTGTTGCCCTTCAGATGTACATAGGAAGCTCCCTTCTTCTGAGTTAGACCTGTGTCCATCTGCCTCAGTGTAGCCCATGTGGTCCCCTCCAGATGCTGGTGTACTACAACTCCCATCAGTTCCATTGGCCAGGGATGATGAGAGCTGTTGTCCAACAACACCTGGCTTCCTGGAGATGCAAGGGATTGGGCCTGGAACCTTCTGCATGCAAAACAGGTGCTCTACCCCTGAGCTACCGCCCTTTCATAGGGCTATGGTTGTTGAACTACAACTCCCAGCCAGCATGGCCAGTGTTCAGGGTCAGGGATGATTGGAGTTTGGGTCTGACAGCATTTGGAGGGCATGACGACGGCTGCCGGCTCAAACTGCCAGATGTAACGACTGTCCTGTGGAAGTTGGTGCACAACAATCTTTGTTAGTCTTGGAAGGTGCTGCAGAATTCTGGTGCCTTTGTATCTCTTTCTCACCCTGTTTATTTGAGAGGCACTCAGCCTGCTTTGAAAACAAGTTTTCAGTGCCAGATCTCAGGCTTGGCACATGTGACATGATGGGAACCTCCTTGGGGCAAGGACCTGAATTTTTGTGTGTGAGAAACTCTGCAAAGTGCCATGTCTAGCGATAATCTTGTATATGTAGCTAATCGTAGCAGCATAGGAAGGAACATCGCAAACTGGTTCCTCTAGCTCACTACTGTCTACACTGGCTGGCAGTGGTTCTCCATGATTTCAGTCTTTCCCCTGCCCTACCTGGAGATTAAACATGGGACCTGCGTGCAAAGCAGATACTTTATCACTGAGCTACAGCCCTTCCCTGCATATCTGAGCATGTGCAGAATGGATTCTGGGATTCTGGTGCATCGTGTTGAAGTCATAGGGTGTGACCTCCAGGACGCCTAGAGCCACACAGTACCTCTCTGTTTATGGTTAACAACTTCTAGCCATTTCCTTCTTAAGCTAGGAATGTTGATCTGAACTTATTTTGTCCACCGCATGAGCAGTTCAAGTTGCAGGCCACTTTGGGGATGATAAGTTTGGAATGGTGATGGTTCACGCAATGCATGGAACCAGAGACCTCTCCGCTTTGCCACCCTATGGCTGATTCTCATGTACAGGTTCTGCACTTGAAAACTGCAGCACCCAACGGTGGCCTGCATCTGTGAAGGAAGCATCGCAGGAGCTTCCTGTTCCCCTCAGACCCAGGGCTTCCCATACCAAGTTGGTGGACACATCCCACTGCCACTCATCAAGACCTGGTTCACTTAGAAACCGCAGGCATCAGATAAAACAACCTGCATGTGTGGATGCACCACCACAGTTCCAGGCACCCCCAAGAGAACTGTAAAATGTCAGAGGCTTGCAGAAGTCAGTGTTCCAGCTGAGGGTGATCCAGCGTTGAGAAATCAAGTGATGTACATGCTTGTCTGAAGTGGTCCTTATTTATTGCACCACCTGTGGCAAGTGGCTACTTACTACCAGAGCAGAGCAGCTTGCAGGTTCTGTGTGCCACAGATCTGTTGATGTTTGGTGCTCAGCCCTTGGAAGTTGAACTGATTTTCCTTTTCAGTGTTGACAGGGCTGTTGTGCAGTTTTGACAGGCGCAGTGTGGAAAGCGCACTGGTTACAGTATTTTTGGTCCAACATAGTTCATGACGACTGGTCAAAGAATTTAAGCCAGAGACGTCATGCTGTGCCCAGGCCTGTATCCCAACTTTTGAGAGTGAGAGATAAAAACATAAGTATAGCCCATCTAACATAGCATCCTGCTCTCACAGTGGCCAACCAGATACCTATGGAAATCCCACAACAGCATTCTCCCCATCTGTGATTCCAGCAAGTGGCATACAGAGGCAAACTGCCTTTGACATTCACTAATAGCCTCAAACTCCATGAATTTGTCTAATCCTCTCTTAAAGCCATCCATGTTGGTGGCCAGCATAATAATAATAATAATAATAATTTATTATTTATACCCCACCCATCTGGCTGGGTTTCCCCAGCCACTCTGGGCAGCTTCCAACCGAATATTAAAAACAATACAGCATCAGACATTAAAAACTTCCCTAAACAGGGCCACCTTCAGTTGTCTTTTAAGAGTAAAATAGTTGTTTATTGCCTTGACATCTGCTGGGAGGGCGTTGCACAGGGCAGGCGCCACTACCGAAAAGGCCCTCTGCCTGATTCTCTGTAACCTCACTTCTCGGAGGGAGGGAACCGCCAGAAGGCCCTTGGCGCTGGACCTCAGTGTCCGGGCTGAATAATGGGGGTGGAGACGCTCCTTGAGAATATAGGACAATCCACTTCATTGATGCCAAGCACGTTACTAGGGGAAAAGGCCAGCTGAAGATAGTGGCCAAGGTGACACATCATGTTTAGCTGGAAACCTTGGTTTACACAAGAACATTGTGCCCGTTCTGATCCTCCCCATTCATGTTGGAAGGAAACAAAGCACGATTCCTGAAGCTACATCTGAACTGTAAGAACATATGAAGATCCTGCTGGATCAGGCCAGTAGCCCATCTAGTCCACAGGGATCATAGTTTGTTTAGCTTAAGTAAACCATGACTGGTATGGCAAGAACAAACTTTGGTTTATCATTATGGTTTGCTTGGGGTGCAACAAACCATGGTCCCAAGTTCTGCCACTAAAGCCAGGGATTGTGGTTGGTTCCTCCTGTTGTGAGTACCAAGGAGGCAAGTGGGTTGGGCTCAATGTTCCAGATGTTTTCAACTACAACTCCCACCATCCCTGACCATTGGCCATGCTAGCTGTGGCTTTTAAAAATATATATATAAATGCAGAGATGCTTTAAGGTCTACCAGCCAAAAAGCCCTGGAGCAAAGCAAAACTGGCAACAGAGCACCTTTGCTCATATTTCAATTCCTTCCTCTTTTGGAATAGATCGTAGCTTAAATTAGGGAAAGCACTCAGGGTCTATTTATATACACAGGGATCTCTTATATAGTATTATACACACACGGACACACATTTGGCACATTCTTGTTTTCTTAAATTAAAATACTGCTTTGCTTTACTTTACGCATGTCTAAAACCAGGTGTGTTGGACAGCAGGTGGTAATGCCGTACTAAAACACAGGCCTTTATTGAATAACACCCTAGTGTAGTGTTTGTTCCGTGCTCTGTCTGCCTCAAGGGTTTGCTGAAGACTGATGTCAAGCATTGTCCGAGCGAGGGCTGTTTCACACATGCATGTGCATCCCTTGACTTCTCTGATTCATGCATCTTTGCTTTGGATTTGCTGACTCTGGCAGATTTCGTGTGAAGCCTTGTATCTGAGTAGATGAAAAAGTCCCTGGGTCGCCCATTCACATGCGCACGCACAGGACACCTGACTCTTGGCCCACTATGAAAGCTGCATCATCTCCCTGGATCAAAGGCTGCACTGGGAACCTGTTTGCTGAGTTTAAACTTTATATGTTACTTATAGTTATTTCGTGTATGAAATGCATATCTTGCCACTCAGTGGCCGTATTCAAAGTGACGAATGAAATTGGCATTGGTTATCCGGTTGCAAGGGAGACTTAGTTCTCACAAGCAGCTGATGAGCTTGGTAAGAGTTGTCCCTCCTCAGATTGCAGGGTGGGGCTTGCATGATTGAAAAAAAATTTCCTTGCCCACAAAAAAGCCCTAGATGTCAGGGGAAAGAGTTCCCGTCTTGGCTTCCTTTGTATCTCCAGGGAGTCTGGTTTTTTTTTGTTAAAGAACAAAGAAAATTGCTGCCTTATACTGGGTCAGGCCATTGGTCCATCTAGTTCAGTATTGTCTACACTGACTGGCAGCAGCTTTCCATGGTTCAGGTTAGGGACATTTCTGGCCCTACCTAGAGAGATTGAACCTAGGACCTTCTGCATGTAAACCAAATGCAAGGACCATTTTGTATGGCAAACCTCCACTCTAAAGTGGTGCAATTCAGGTCTACCTCCTCACCTCCTTTTTGCAAAAACTGGGACAAAGTTTATTTCACAAGGGGTAAGAATAGCTCAAAAAATGTATGGTGAAAATCGAAGCCTGCCTACTTCTTCATGGTTGTCCAGGGCTCTCCTGGACCCTTCCCTGTGCGACAAGAGATGATGTTGGTCACAGTGATATTTGACCTGGGGGAACCGGGGTGTTTTCCTCCCCTCTCCAGATCGCTGTCACCCCGATCAACGCTCCAGTCATTGCTTGGCTCTAAACAAGGAATTGTGACCCGACATAGGGAAGCTATCAGACACATTAGTCCACCAAGCTCTGTATTGTCTGCACGGATTGGTAGCAATGGCTCTCCAGGGTTTAAGGAAGGGTTCTCTCCCAGTCCTAACTGGAGATGCTGTTGGGGATTGAACCTGCAACCTTCCGCATGCAAAGCAGATGCTGTGTCAAGCAGCTGACGGGAATCCTGTTCAGCCCCCCATCTGGCTGCAGACATTTCCCAGGTATGATCCTCTACAGACTTTCAAGCTGGTGTAACCAATGAGTCCAGTCTCCATTCAGATCCCTCCTGCTATGAATTCTGCACCTGGCAAGTTCTTCTCTTCTCAGCCTCAGAACTGTAAAATGTAAATGGAGGCCTACCCTACAGGGTTGTTGTGAGGATTATAACATGGCAATGGATGGAGCTCCAGAGAATATTGTTTATGATTATTATTTTCAGAGTGTTCAGGACCAGAAACACGGGTGCTGAATTCTGCATCCAGACCCAAATTCCGTGCCTTTTCTGTGCTTGTGTGGAAACCATGAAGCCCCAGGTGTGGGAACCCTCTTGCCACTAATGCAGAATGAGTGCAAGTGGGGTGTTGGAATAGGACCTGGGAGACCAGGGTTCACATTCCCTTTCACCTGTGAAGCTCACTGGTGACCTTGGGCCAGTCACTATCTTTCAGTGTAACCTACCTCGTAGGGTTGTTGTGAGGACGACTGCGAGAACCATGTATATTATGTGAGCTCCTTGGAGGAAGAATGGGATGTCAATGTAATAATAGTCATAGAAAATCTGGACAATCAGCTAGACAAAACATGGTATTAATTTCCTTCAAGACCCATTCTTCTGCTTCAGGGGCTGTGAGGTGGGCTGTCTGTACCTTAGTGGCTGAACACTAGCTTAGCAGGCTGGAAGTCCCAGGTTCAGTCCTCGCTATCTCCAGGTAGGACTGGGTAAGGCCCATATTTGTAACCCTGGTGATTCCCTGCCAGTCAGAGTAGACAGTATAGTGGTACCTCGGGTTACAGACGCTTCAGGTTACAGACTCTGCTAACCCAGAAATAGTACTTTGGGTTAAGAACTTTGCTTCAGGATGAGAACAGAAATCGCGCGGCGGCAGCGGGAGGCCCCATTAGCTAAAGTGGTACCTCAGGTTAAGAACAGTTTCAGGTTAAGAACGGACCTCCAGGACTAATTAAGTTCTTAACCTGAGGTACCACTGTACTGAGCTAGAAGGATCAGTGGTCTGACTGGTTTGAGGCAGTTTCCTATGCCCATATTTTTACCTGCACCCCAGGGTGGGTTCCTGGGTGTCCTAGATGAAGCAGGCTGCGGTCACCCTCACTTTTGCACAGTTCTCCCAGCTTCCTTTAGTGGAAGTCTTGAGGCATCAAGAGAGTGCAGATTTCCCCACCGCTTAACACCAGCAACACCTGTTGATCCCAGCAGAGCACATCAATGGATGGTGTGCTCCAGGCAGCAAGGGGTTAACGTTTTGCATCAGGGGCTGCAATTTGAGGTGGGGTTGGGGGGGAAGAGAGGCTGGCTTCCCTTGGCTGGCCCCCTTCGCTCCCTGTGGCCATGGGGTCTATAGGATGCCAGGAGGGTGAAGTAAGAGTAGGCAGCCCTTGTACTCCCTGTAACTTAATACAGAGTAGTGCAAATGAGATTTCTCCCTTCATCCCTAAACACCATCTTCTGTGCTTTCTTACTGTGTGTTTTTGAAAAGGGCCGTGTTAGACAAAGTTTGGCAGGATGGCGCCTTTTACAACCTGGTGTCCCCCCCCCAGATGTTTTGAAGTACAGTTACCATCAGTGTTGTTGTTGTTTTTAACATCCAGGATCCTTTCCCCTCTTCTGTTGCCATTGGACCAAATTCACACACAAACGCCACCATCCATTTCTGCTTCCATCACAGGAATAGTTAGCATTCACCAAAGCATTTGGGAAGAAGGAGATCCAAGATTCTCCCTTATCTCATTCCTCTGCTCTGACAGCAGGCGCTGGAAATGTAGAAATCAAGACCAGCAAAAGCAAACAAACAGCTTGGTGGCATTAAAAAAATATATAGATCCACTTTGTTTGAGTTCGATTCCCAAAGGGGCTTCAGCGAACACGTGTTAAATTAAGCAAAACTCTGTGGGAAGAAAAGGCTGAGCAGGCTTTGGACTTGTTTTCCCAAGACAGCCCTACGTAAATTTGCACAGGAGTAAGAGCCACCACACAAGGAAGTGTGCTTAACTCTCATCGCAGGCTCCTTCTCTTTAGAAAGGCAAATTTTGCCTTGCCTGTTTTTGCATTTTTTGTTTTCGGTGGTAGTAACCGTATCCACAAAATTACTGCCCTTTCGGCAATGCCGAAGGAGACTTAACCTTTTTGGAGGGGATGTATAGAAAATCACTGGTTTTCTTCAGGCAGAAGAAAATGGGAGTTAAAGAGAAACGTACAAACACACAAGTCTCTTTTTCTTTTGGCCTGGCATTATCCCCTTTCAACGGAGATCAGTTTCAAGTTGTTCTTAAAAAGCACCCCCTTCCTTCCCCCCTCCCTCCCTTCTTTTCCTTAGCAGGTTCCCCCCTCTTGCTATTTAGGTGAAGAAGTGGTGATAATATGCAGTTTGCATTTTGCTGGCGCCAGCCTGACTGGCAATTTATCTGACTGCCTCTCTTAAAGCTGCAGTGCCCCTTTTCCTAACTTCTGGGGGGTTTTTTTATTATTGCAAGTTGGGTTTTTTCCATTTTTTTTAAAAAGCAGCAAAACCTGCCTTCCTGTTGAAACTCCTTAAGAGAAGGAAAAACCAGCTCTACGAACCTGAATTTTCTGTTGCCCTAACTATAGAATTCAGTTCACGTAGAAATTAAATTGTCTAAGAAACTTGACTTGGACACAGGATCCTAGATCTTGTTCTTTGGTTGACAGGAGTCTCTCTCTCTCTCTCTCTCTGTGCGCTTTTCTCTCTCTTAATTCTGTTCTGTGTTGCTGCAAGGGGAGCGGGGAATCTCCCCCCTTTTTTTGGCAAGTCAGCTTTCCTTAATTTCCTTAATTCTCTTTGTTTTGCAATCCCCATTCACTTTGGATCTTTCCTACAGGGAGTGATGGAATTTCTTTCTCTCGAATATTCTCTCGAATATCACTGGAACACGGAGTACCGTGTTCTTTGTAACAAATGTGCACTGACTTTGTGTCGAGGGTTTTGGATGGAAGGATTTTGTTGAACACCTCTCAAGAAAGAGAACCCCCAAAATGCAGCTTTTGAAAAAATGTGACAGTGTTGCTCTGGATTCTTTCCGCAGCAGTGTCAAAATTCTACAGATGACTTTCTTGGCTCCTAGAGAAACCCCATAATTTGTCACCCTTTGGATCTTGGAACAGGGTATTTTCAGGCACCTCTGAAAACTATAGTTCCCAGGTTTCCTTTGGGCTGGTAGGATGAGTTGAAATTGAAATAAACTACAGTGGTACCTCGGGTTAAGAACTTAATTCGTTCTGGAGGTCCGTTCTTAACCTGAAGAACTGTTCTTAACCTGAGGTACCACTTTAGCTAATGGGGCCTCCCACTGCCACTGTGCCGCCACTGAGCGATTTCTGTTCTTATTCTGAAGCAAAGTTCTTAACCCGAGGTACTATTTCTGGGTTAGCACAGTCTGTAACCTGAAATGTCTGTAACTCGAGGTACCACTGTAATTGAAAACTTTTCTTTTAAAAATTTGAAGTGTTGATGTCCTGCCATAGTTTGGTTCCCTCAGCTTGCAGTCTTGTTTGGAGCACCAATGTTGAGAGTTAGTTGCCCTGAAATTTCAAGTAAACACCCAGTTCTCATTGTACACTGATGAGGAATAGGGCTGGGCAATAATGGGTTTTCAATATTGCGATATATCACCAGCTAAACATCACAATATATCAATATATCACGATATCTGAAATACGAAAGGAAATACGCAGAGGTGAACAAGACAATATCCTGGTAACTGCTACTACTGTTTGTGCTGCCGCCATGAGGCCTTGCAGGCTACTACTGCAACTGCCACCAGCTCCCGTCACAGCCATGAGGACTTGCAGGCTGCCACTGATTGTGCCGCCACGCCTTGCAGGTTGTTGTCACTGCTGCTGCTGACATGTACCGCGGTCATGGCAAGCTGTTTCTGCCACTGCCGCTTCTGCCACCTAGTAGGCCTGCTGGCAGTTTGGCAGCCCCAGATTATATGTATTCACTATAACTCATCGCCGTACTTTGGATTGTCCTGTATACCACCATTTGGTAGCCAAGCCCAAAACCCAAAGTCCTGTTGGGATTCATTTTGGCATGCCTGCTGATGAAACCAAGTGTTTGATTATTGGTAATATTGTCATTTATCCGTTTTAGACCCCTAAGTGGCAGCAGTTGCCAGGACATTGTCCTGTTCGCCTCTGTATAGTTCTATCCTTATTTCAGACATTGTGGTAAATGGCAACATTTAGCAGGTGATGTTGTGAGGTTTAGCTTCTGATAACATTGCAGTGTTTAGCTGGTGAATTATCGCAATGTTGAAAACCAGCTATCTCCTAGCCCAGGCACCCCCAACCTTGCGGCCCTCCAGATGTTTTGGCCTACAACTCCCATGATCCCTAGCTAACAGGACCAGTGGTCAGGGATGATGGGAATTGTAGCCCAAAACAACTGGAGGGCTGAAGGCTGGGGATGCCTGACCTAGCCCCTACACACATTGTGATTCGCGATATATTGCTAGCTAAAATATTATGAAACAATTATCACGATGTGAACTTCAAACCAGGGTTTTGGACGATATATCGACCAGCCCTAATGAGGAAGTTCTGGAACTTGAAAAAGCAATGATGCCTATTCCCAAGCAAACAGGCGTTTTGTTCCTTTTTAGGAGCAGGAGTTTGCTAGCCACAAAGTGCATCATATTCCCAGTGAACCTGGCCAGAGTACCCTCCTTGTCTTTGATGGGTCTACAGCAGAGTAAATTGGATTAAGGACTGCAGCCAGTGGCCTCCTTAAGACCCAATTCTAGTTCATTGTGGTCCATGAAAGCACTTCTCCCCATTTTATAGCATACACCCAGCACCTTGAGGGGTAATGTGTTGCTAAATAACTATACTTTGTGATGTGTTTATGAATGCTTTGTCTTAGGCAGGGGTCAGCAAACTTTTTCGGCAGGGTGCTGGTCCACTGTCCCTGGGGGGCCGGACTATATTGGGGGGGGGAATGAACAAATTCCTATACCCCACAAATAACCCAGAGATGCTTTTTAAATAAAAGGACACATTCTACTCATGCAAAAACACGCTGATTCCTGGACCATCTGCGGGCCGGATTTAAAAGGCAATTGGGCCGGATCCGGCCCCTTGGCCTTAGTTTGCCTACCTATGGTTTTAAGAGTGAGTAATGGTGCCCAGTGTCTCCATAAAAACAAGGCGACAGAGATTCCACCATAAGTTCAGCCAAATGGTTCCTTCCTTGGTGTGGGGGCAAATGCTTCTGTAACCTAAACTTCCAGGGGTTGTTAATCAGTGTCTTCCTTGCTTTTCAGAATCTCCACCCCCTCCTTACTCCCGGCTGTCTCCAAATGACGAGCAAAAGCCACTGGGTAAGTATCTCTCTTTTTTTCTGCACATGTGTCTTGCTGTGATTTCACGCGAAACGTTCAAAAGCTGCTGCAGGCCAAGCCCATCTCATTCATTTCTTTTAAATCCTGCTTTCTGCCATTTAGGCCTCACAAAGTGCGGCTTGCAACAAAAACAAAAAGACGATTGACAAAATCCCAAACACAGACGAAACTCCCCAAATTTAAAATCCCAGAAACAAAAAAGAGCGTCAGAATGTTTTGGAACAAAGGGGAAGCGTTTGTAGTGCAAAGGCCTCCTGAAATGAAATTGTTCTAACCAGGCTTTTGAAACCTCAGCAGGGACTGTTCCTGTCTGACTTCTGGTGGGAGGAAGTTCCACAGGGTTGCACCCTGAAGGCACGATGACTTGTTGGCATGAGTTGTGCTTCTGGGCCATGGAGGACCACTTAAAGTGCTTCCCTAGAAGATCCCAGGAGCGCTCTTGGGGATGTACAGGGACAGAGACTCTTCGGGGTTTCAGACAAAGAGCATTCTTAGCCCAGCTTTGAGATTCTGGAGATAGAAACTGTGTGGGACCTTCTGCATGCAAAGCAGATGTTCTGCCACTGAGCTAATGTCCTCCCCCCCCCCCCAAAAGCTCTCCATATCTTTGGTTACCACCTTTTTCACTGATAGGGCATTTGAGCTATTGGCACCTGTACAGTAGGCAGAAAGTCCGACAGTTGCAGGTGGGTTGCCTTTTGTCTGTCTGCCACCCACAGATCAGTGCAGCAGTAGGGGAATCATAGAACTGTAGAGTTGGAAGGGACCCTGAGGGTCATCTAGACCAACCCCCAGCAATGCAGGAATCTTTTGCCCAACATAGAGCTCAAACCCACGACTCTGAGATTGATAGAGTCTCGTGTCTGCCGACTAAGGGAAAACTGAATCTGTTAAAAGAATCTGGCCACAGCAAAGGTGACAAGCCTCCCTTAAACACAGCAATGTGAGATGCTTTGGATTTAATTTCTCTCCTTCTTCCCTCTTTCCCTAAATCAAGCAAAGGAAAAATGGTCAAAGAAGCTGGGAACTGGGGGGAAAAATTGACCTACTTTAAAAGCTGGTGAAATCCAAAAGGAGTGGCCTTCCAAAGTATATATTGCCTCTGAGGAATTTAAGCACAGACCTCAGTGGATGGAGTGCCCGATTCTGCCTCTGGCTTTTTGGGGATGGGAGGCTGGTCAGTTAGGTGGGAATGCAAAGTCAAGAATCATGAATTCGGATCGTGTGCAGCCCATCCCACACCCCTTGCAAATACGCAGTCGCCAAATGCAGTGGTATAGTGGTACATTTTAAAGTTCAGGGCTCTTCACGAGAACCCTCCTAAGAACATAACAAGGAAAATGTATATTTGAGCAATATAGACTTTAAAAAAATAAGAATTAACTGCTTATTTTAAAGATTTGTTGCATAGTACATATTATGGAATGCAGTAACAAAAGCAATAGAACTACAGTGGTACCTCGGGTTAAGTACTTAATTCGTTCCGGAGGTCCGTACTTAACCTGAAACTGTTCTTAACCTGAAGCCTGAAGCACCACTTTAGCTAATGGGGCCTCCCGCTGCCGCTGCGCCGCCAGAGAACGATTTTTGTTCTCATCCTGAAGCAAAGTTCTTAACCTGAAGCACTATTCTGGGTTAACGGAGTCTGTAACCTGAAGCGTATGTAACCTGAAGCTTATGTAACCCGAGGTACCACTGTATAACAGTGCACATCAATTGCTCAAAGGAAGTATGAGAGCCAGTGTGGTGTGGTGGTTCGAGTATTGGGCTAGGATCTGGCAGACCAGAATTCAAATCCCCACTTGGCCATGAAGCTCATTGAGAGACCTTGGACCAGTCACTGCCTCTCAGCCTAACCCACCTCACAGGGTTGTTGTGAGGATTAAATGAGATGGAGGAGAACTAGCTCAGTTGTTTAGAGCGTGGTGCTGGTAATGCCAAGGTTGTGGGTTCTATCCCCATATGGGCCACCTGCATATTCCTGCGCTGGAGGTGTCATAATTTCTTCATACTTTCCCCAACCTGGTGCCCTCTAGGTGCTGACTGCGGCTGATGGGAGTTATAGTTCAGAGCACCTACACAGTGCACCCAGTTGAGTTGCATTCCCTAGACGGAGAACTTTGAGTGACACAACGCGAAGTGAAGCTTTGCTTTTCAGGCTGGTTTGACTGAAAAGAGAAGGGATGGGGGAGGGAGACGCACACACGGAGTTGATCTTGGAGCAAACATTTAGAGCACCTTTTTAATTAAAGGGGTGCAAGCAAAGTGGGGGTGGGTGGAGGAGAGAGGGAGAAAGATCAACAAAGACTTTTAACTTGTTAAAACAAAGTTTCCTTGGTTTCAGCAGGGGAGGAAGGAAGGGAGGAAGGAAACAAGAATAAACAGCTTCAAGAATTTTAATAGTGATAATTAAGTATAGTAACGATGAATTGTTTGGAGGCTTAGTGTAACCTTATCCGCGGCGCTCCCAAGTTCCTACTTGTTTGATTTGATCCACTCAACCTTGGGTTATTTTTGAGGGCAGTTTCGGTGTTTCAGGAAAGGGAAGGGGAGCAGTGAATGGCGCTTGGATCTGCAAGGACATGAAACAAAGGGAAGTGGGGCTAGTGTGAAGTTCGGTGAGGGGCCACCATATCTCAAGAGGCCTTGCAAGCAGAAGATCCCACAGGTTCAACCTCTGGCACAGCCAGATTTCTTTTTTTAGTTGATGAAAAGGTCTATGGTAGTAAGGGTCACCAACGTGAGTGCCTTTTAGACAAATTCATGGAGAATATATGAACATAAGAAAAGGTCTCCTGGATCAGGCCAATGGCCCATCTAGTACAGCATCCTGTTGTCACAGGGGCCAACCACAGCACATAGTTAACCTATGGAACTCTCTTCCACAGGAGGCTGTGATGGCAAACCAACTTGAATGGCTTGAAATGGGGATTGGACATATGCATGGAGGGGAAGGCTATCAGTAGCTACTAGCTATGATGGCTGTTTTCTGCCTTTACATTAATGCTTCCAAATGCTGGCAGGGGTGGCAACATGAATAAACTATTGGGGGGGTGCCATTGGTAAGCCCTGCCCCGCATAATTGATCACAAGACGCGGCATACTCCCCCCATTTGAATGGTGATACCCATCAACTGGGGGGGGGCAGCCCCCTCAAATATTTTATGGGGAGGGCTGAAGGGACCTTGGAGCCTAGGAGTTGGCTCCTATGGTTGCTGGAAACCACAGGAGGGGTCCTTGTGCTCAGGTCCTGCTTGTGTGTTTCCCATTAGGGCTTCTGGCTAAGCAGGCTCTCTGTACTTCTCCATCATCTCAGTTCAAGGGCGAAGGAATGGGTTGTGGAGCTGTGCTGCTGAGGGGCGTGGCCTGGGAGAGGGGGTGAGTTCTGAGGAGCAATGAGAGAGGCCTGTGGGGCCTCATTTGCCCTTAAGTTTCCCAATTCCTGCCATATCCCGTTCCAGCGTACTTAACCAGTCTGCCTTTCACGCATAGCTGCCAACCGTCCCTTATTTGGTGGGAAACTCCCTTATCCCAGTGCCGTGTCCTGCTGCTGTCCCTTATTGATGATGTCCCTTAAATTTCCTGGGTTTCAAAGGAAGCAGCTCCTCTCCCTCCCTCCTTGCCGGCCAGGGAGGAGGGAGGCTCCAACTGTGTTGCTTGGCTGTGTTGCTCACCCAATAAGGAGTCTAAGAATGACTAGGGGGTGGAGTTTGCATGCCTTGTGCCAATCAAATCGGCCGCGTTGCCTGGGGACTCGCTTTTGCTCAGCGCTTCCCAGCGGAGAGGTGACAGTGGTTTTCCTTGCTGCATCCCTTTTGCTGGGTTGATGCGCTGTGGGAACCACCGCTTGAGGCTTCGTTTGGCTGCTGGCTGGGCTCTCTGCCTTTGGCTCGGAGGGGCTCAGAAGCTGAACATACCTGTGCTGGGAAAATCCCTTATTTTGGCTGCTGATCCCTTATTTTCGAGGCTGCTGGTCCCTTATTTTCAAATCTGTAAGTTGACAGCTATGCTTTCACCTGTGTTGTCTTCTGGGAGAATTGAGCCAACTTCCTTGATCCAGCAAGCCATCCTATCAAGTGCTCCCAAGAACAACCCCCTAACTCCATGCTTCCCAGTTGCTGTTGCCATTTTCCATTTGTCCCTTAACCTCTCTGTCACCCTTCCCGCTTGGGGACTGATTTCTCTGGAGCAAATAGCGCATCCGTCTCCACCTTCCAGCCCCGGCCTGCGTGAGGAACCTTCTCCATTTTTGCTCCAGGTGGGTTGTGTAACCAGTAGTGGGATTTGCTTGCTTGTGTGGCTTCACAAAGAGGGCAACATGTACATTGACCCCTAGAAAGGGCATGGCAGGACTTTAAAGAATGATAAGGATTTGGTTTTGAAATGAAAGCTTTTTTGTGTGCCAGCGTATTTTGTGTTTTGAGTGAGCAGCAACTTGGGTTTCAGAGTCTTTGCAAATAAGATGCCTATCTTCTAGGAAATAACCCTTGTCTTTTCTCTTACTTTTGCTTCTAGATCTTTCAGATTCCACCTTGTCGTACACTGAAACAGAGGCTACAAACTCGCCCAATGTCACCCCTGGAGAATTTTCAGGTTAGCAGATTTTTCAGTGCATTGAAATCAAGGGACTCTTTGGGGCAACTTTGTCAGACTCAGTGTTAGAAACTGACTCTCTCTTGGGAAATATAATCCAGGAAGTTGAAATGCTCATTTGAATATGGGAAATGAAGGGGTGATGGTTGTGTATATCAAAGGGACCTTTCCCAGGGCTTCGTAGCCTCAGAATTTTATCCAAGATATGTGGTAATGGTTTTGCTTGCCATGGAATAGAAAGAGAAAATTAAGGCATAGGTGTGGTACACACCTAAAAGTAGTGTAGGAGGCTCCATGAATTGCAGTTATTGGGGGGGGGGGGTCAGGATCTCTTAATATGGGTTTGAACTCCATCACTAAACCTCTGGCCCCAGGGCTCCCTATGGAATGTTGCGGCACTTTAAATGGTTTAAAAGCAGTTTACTCTTGCAGTGTAGGCCAGTGTCCGTGAACCTGTGGCCCTCCAGCTGTTGCTGGGCCATTTGCATTATTTCTGACCATTGGCCATCCTATAGAATCACAGAATTGTAGAGTTGGAAGGGATCCCAAGGTTCATCTAGTCTGACCCTCTGCAGTACAGAAATCTCAATTAGATCATACATGGCAGATGGTTGTCCAGCCTCTGCTTAAAAACCTCCAAGGAGGTCTTCCTCCTTCCACTGCCTTACAAGAGAGTCTGTTCCACTGTCGAACAGTTCTTAGCATCAGAAATTTTTTCCTGATGTTTAGAGAATCTCCTTTATTGTAACTTGAAGACCTTGGTTTGGGTCCTAGCCTTCGGAGCAGGAGAAAACAAGCTTGCTCCATTCTCCATGTGACAGCCCTTTAGATATTTGAAGACTGCTATCGTTATCTCCCTCAGTCTACTCATTTTCAGGCTAAACATGCCCAACTCCCTCAGTGGTTCCTCATAAGGCTTAGTTTCCAGACCCTTGATCATCTTGGTCACCCACCTCTGCACACGTTCCAGATTGTCCATATCCTTTTAAAATTGTAGTGCCCAGAACTGGACTCAGTACTCCAAGTGAAGTCTGACCAAGGCAGACCAGAGCCAAGACTACGACTTTCCTTAATCTGGACACTATGCATCTGTTGATGCAACCCAGAATAGCATTAGCTTTTTCCGCTGCTGCATCACACTGCTGGCACATGTTACGGTTGTGGTCCACTAAGATCCCTAGATCCTTTTCATAAGTACTATTGGCAATCCAGGTGTCCCCCATCTTATATTTGTGCAGCTGGTTCTAATCACACCTGGAAGGCCACAGAGTTGCTAATATGGGTATTTACTGGGGGTGGGGCAGTTAATCTAGAGTTGAGAATCCTTTATCTACCCAGTTTTGTTTCATAATCAGTGCATGCCCTCTAAGTATCTCTGCAAATGGAGCTTTGTTTGTATGTTTCCATTTATCTGATTATCTGTTTCTTCAAAAAAAATTGTCATAAATATTGGGAACTAATCTTGGCTCGAATTTTAAAGTGGAAATGATCTAGTTTTCCATGGAGCACGATGGAGTTCTGTGTTGCTGTAACAAAAAAAATGTCCCTGCCATGTGAATTGCTGTTATATTTTCCTAATTTGGTGTCAGTTGGAAGTTTCTCTTGCACCATATTGCTGGCTTGGGGAAAAGAAGAAAGAGAACGTGCGGTCGCTGGGACAGTCTGTCTGCTCCATCGGGCAACCGGTTGTTCCCATTGCAAATGATCTCTCCTGTTTTGCAGGACTTGGTTTGCCCAAGGGAAACTTGGATAATCAAGTTCTCATACTCCTCTTGCTATTTGTTGTGGAACTCCAAGTTTCACGTTTTAATTAGTCCTGGCTACTGCTTTTGAAAATGTGCTTCATACATTGCCCACTCTTTCAATTTCTCATAGTTTTTTGAGCCAACAGCAAGCCATAAACAAGTTTGCTGAGACCAGGAAGTATAGTATTTCTTGGTTGCCTTCCTAATGTGGTAGGGTGGGAGTTTGCCTTCTTCCAGCCCGATGCCCTGCAGATGTTTTAGGCTACAACTCCTTGTATCCCTGACAGTTGTCTGTGCTGGGTGGGACTCATGGCAGCTGCAGACCAAAGTATATGGAGGGCACCAAGCTGAGGGAGCATGATTTAGAGACCTGTTTCGAAAGAAGCAAAGGAAAATAGGATGGCCATGGTGGCATGGTTGTAATCAGACCAGATTGACAATAGTGGGCTTTTTGGAAGACTCCCATCATTTTCTTCTGAAGATTTGTTTATTCAGAAATGCGCACATCCTGCTTTCTCTCAAGGCAGGCAGAAAAAAGACGATAATCACATCCGAGTAGTTGACAAATGGCAGTCCTTATGGCCAGGTTTTACTCACTGGCCATGGACCTTCTCCTGGCTACTGTGGCTTGTTGTTGTCGAATACCCAACTGGTTTAATTTTGGTTTGGTTTGATTTAATGTTTGTGTTCTGCTTTTCCAACAACAAGTGTTGAGCTTGCAACAACCACGGTGGCATTAAAAGAGCAACAAGCAGGGCAATCACTATGATATTAAACACAGTAGCATGTAAGTAAAGCAAACGACAGCGTCAAATTGCTCAAAGCAATTAACACAATTCAATGAACCCCATAGCTGGGGTTGAAAATTTTGACTTCTTCTCCATCTTCTTTTTGAAACATGCAAGGAACCTTGACCCGGGACAGTAGTGACTTGAAGATGCTTTGCAGAGTTGGGCATGAAGGTGGCAAATGTCCTCTCCTCAAATGCTGCTGGTGTTGTTGTGGCTGTTTCAGCTGTGTCCCCTCAGAGCTGTGGTTGAGTAACTGACATCTTGTTGCTCTTGAAGCAGATTTGGCTAGACTTGAGACTTCCAATTGCCGCTTTGTAACCTGCTAGATCAAGGGACGCGGGTGGCGCTGTGGGTTAAACCACAGAGCCTAGGACTTGCCGATCAGAAGGTCGGCAGTTTGAATCCCCACGATGGGGTGAGCTCCCGTTGCTTGGTCCCTGCTCCTGCCAACCTAGCAGTTCGAAAGCACGTCAAAGTGCAAGTAGATAAATAGGTACCGCTCCGGCGGGAAGGTAAACGGCGTTTCCGTGCGCTGCTCTGGTTCGCCAGAAGCGGCTTAGTCATGCTGGCCACATGACCCGGAAGCTGTACGCCGGCTCCCTTGGCCAGTAAAGCGAGATGAGCGCCTTAACCCCAGAGTTGGCCACGACTGGACCTAATGGTCAGGCGTCCCTTTACCTTTACCCTATTAGATCAGCAGCTCCCAAACTTTTTGGGGCCACCACCCCCTTGGTTCCCTGCTCTACCCTATAAAAAAAGCTTTCAAAATAGTGGTTTGCACAATTCACTAAGGAAGATAACAACACAATGAAATGCAAAGCAGTAACAAATAATTGCACATTTATTCGAAGTCCAATTAACTATTTAGTATGCTTAACGAGGCCAGCAAAATTAATAACTTGATCCAATGCTATTTCAAAGTCTGATGGTCATTTGTACATCCAGAGCCCCCCTGCCACCTCCTTGCCTCTTAGTGCCCTGCTAGGTAATCCCTGCCTCGGGGGGGGGGGTGCCACCCAATTTGGGCATCACTATGTTAGAGCAAAAGGTCTCAGCCATCCATGCTGTGGGGTGGAGCTGTCTTCCTGACCACCAGTGTCACCATTACTTACCTGGGCTAGGCAGGGTGGCACTGAGACACCGCAGTACTGACCTCCTTGGCACCATCTAAGTCTGGAGCCGCATTGCCAGCGTCAGGAAAGTGCCTCTGCCCTACCACACCCACCTTGCTGCTGGCAGAGTTTGAGGCCTATTCTGGACACGGAAAAAACCTGAAGATGGAACCGACTAAGGTTTCACTTGCGCGGTTCCCTCATGATTCAGCAGTATAGGATACGACAGCCATCTTCAAATACCCTAAAGGACTATCATGTAGAAGATGGAGCAAGCTTGTTTTCTGCTGCTACAGAGGGATTCAAATGACCACAAAGGAGATTCTGAATAAACCTTGGAAGAACTTTCTGAGGGTAAGAGCTGTTTGACAGTGGAACGGATTCCGTGAGAAAATGGTGGACGCTCCTCCATTGGAAGTTTTAAAGTAGAGGTTGAATAGTCATCTGCTAGGGATTCTTTAGCTGCGATTCCTGCACTGCAGGGGGTTGGACTAGATGACCCTTGGGTCCTTTCCTATTCTATGATTCTGTCAGGAAACAACCCAGGAAATCCAGGGTTTTCCTCTGCCCTCTTTGTCCTCTTGGTGCTAAATCCGAGAGTGGGGAGGAAGTGTTGGGAGAGCATGGACGAATTTGATTCTGACATGCAGGAATTTGAGATATTTCTCCAGCCCCACAACCCAGGAAGGAGAGCTGGCATTTGGATTGGGGCTTGGCCTATATTGGCTTGTGACTCAGATGTGGAACTTCAGTAAATATAGCTTCTGACCACCGGGCCAAAGGCTCGCATATGAATTTTCAGCATGAAAACTTCGGAGCTTTCAGTTCTAAAATAATGTCTTGGAGTGATCCATTTCCACATACAGCCCCCTCTTTAAATAAACCGCAGATGAAAACACACAATAGCTGTGAGCTTCCAGGGGGAAGGTGGCGGATTAGATTCTGTGGTATCTGAGCCCTGCGTTGTTGACGGGAGAAGAAAGCGGGTTTAAACTTTTCTTTGGGAACAAAATAACGATCACTTTGTGACCAAGATTGTAGTGTAACTGGATATTCCCATCTCCTACTGTGGAATTTCAAGTGGCGCAACTCTTCATAAGAGTGTAATGTGGGCTATTTATCTTTTCCCCAGTGGGGAGGATTACATATATATAGGATAAGAGACAAGCTGAAGTTAACCCTGAGCATGCCATACTTGAGCAACGTCAGTGGAGTTCAGCCTCTGGCAGGAGTGACTGGCCTGGTGTGGCCCCATGTATGCCCCTTTAAGAACTTGGGATACAAGCCCTGTGGGATCAGGCTAGTGGCCCATCTAGTCCAGCATCCTGTTCTCACAGTGGCTGACCAGAAGCCCAAAAAGGAAGCCCACAGGCAGAATCTGAGCCCAAGACCCCTCTCCCCTCCTGTGTTTTCCAGCAACTGGTATTCATAAACATTTCTGCCTCTGACTGTTGGAGGCAGAGCAATAGCCATCGTGGCTAGTAGCCCCAATGATAGCCCCTTAGGCATTCATGAAGCAAGGAAAAAGGCATCATGAAATCCAATGAATTTATTTATTTAGTTGGAGCGTCTCCACCCCCATCGTTCTGCCCGGACACTGAGGTCTAGTGCCGAGGGCCTTCTGGTGGTTCCCTCACTGCGAGAAGCCAAGTTACAGGGAACCAGGCAGAGGGCCTTCTCGGTAGTGGCACCCGCCCTGTGGAACGCCCTCCCGCCAGATGTCAAAGAGAAGAACAACTACCGGACTTTTAGAAGACATCTGAAGGCAGCCCTGTTTAGGGAAGCTTTTAATGTTTAACAGACTACTGTATTTTAATACTTTGTTGGAAGCCGCCCAGAGTGGCTGGGGAAACCCAGCCAGATGAGCGGGGTATAAATAATAAATTATTGTTATTATTAGTTGTTGGTTGCATTTATAATTCCACCTTTTCTCCCAGGAGCTCCGCTCCCTCCTCATTTAATCCCTGCAACAACCCAACGAGGTAGATTAGGTTGAGAGGCAGTGACCTTGGGGGTCACGCCCAGTGAGCTTCTTGGCATGGTGGGGATTTGAACCCCGATCCTCTGTGTCCTAGTCTTGACACTCCCAACTACTGGCTTTCAGGCGGGGCAGGTGCTAGCAGGTCCTTCATCCAAGCACTGGTTTGAGTTCAGCAAGGTCATGTACATCCAAACCAGATTGAGGGAGAGAGGAACCTTTTCCAGCCTGAGAGATGCATACTCTTCTGGGCATACTTCAGGCGTGGAGAAATCACATGCCAGTGGGTGGGGGGAGTGGCAAAGTGGGTGGGGCTATGGATGTAAATTTTCTCCTGCAGGACACATTCAAGCCCGGGGAAAAGCAATCAAGGATGGTGTCATACAAGGCTGGGGAGGGTGTGTGGCCCCCAAAGAGTTCTGAGGGCCAGATGCAATGGCATTGAGGGCCACATTCAGACCCTGGGCCCGAGGTTCCATTCCAAAGAACATGCCCTATTATTTAGATTTCTGGCCTGTCCTCTATTGCAGCCTTTCTCAACCTGTGGGTCCCCAGATGTTGAACTACAACTCCCATCACCCCTAGCTAGCAAGGCCAGAGCTCAGGGATGATGGGAGTTGTAGTCCAACAACAACTGGGGACCCACTGGTTAAGAACCACTGCTCTATTGGTTCAGGCAGCTCACAGCAATAGCACGAATATGAAAATGATTGAAACAGGAACTGTACAAAACCAGAGCACAGCGCTGCAGCAGAATGACCACCAACCCAGTTGCTGGAAACCACAGGAGGGGATAGGACTCTTATTCTTAGATGCCGCCTGAAGGTTCCCCACAGGCATCTGGTTGGCTACTGGGAGATCAGGATGCTGGACTAGATGGGCTGTTGGTGTGATCCAGCAGGGCTGTTCTTGTGTTAATCCATGTGCAGCAGGCCCCCTCCTGTCGACCCCTTCCGAAAGCCTGGTCAGATAAATAAATACAGTCGTACTTCTGCTTATGTATCCCTTTGGATATTTAAACTTCGGGTTGCGAACGTGGCAAACCTGGAAGTGTATACTTCTGGGTTTCGCCGTGCGCGCATGCGCAGAAGGGCACCTCCGGTTACGAACTTTTTAGGATACAGCCGGGCCTCCAAAACAGATCCTGCCTGTAACCAGAGGTACCACTGTATGTCTTTAACTAGTGTTGAAGGTTGAATAACAGCTGTGCCAGCCTCATAAGAGGGAGAGAGCTCGTTTCATAGATGTTCCAATGGATGGGATGCTTTTAAAGTACTTCTCTTTCCTCTTGGTTTTAATGTATCTCTGTGGGGTTTATTGTCCGTTGATGTTTGGTTGTAATGTGAGTCGCTTTGGGTGGCAAAGCAGAACTGACAAATTTAATAAATAAGTTAAATCAATCAATCATGTAGAAGCCCCTGTCTCAAAAGGAGAAGTCCCCTAATGATGACACAATATGAAAGGGCCTTTATGAGAGGAGGAAGGAGGCCTCTTTGTTACAAGCGGTTGCATCTCTGCCCTATGCTTATTTAAAGGGTGTATATTTCCCTCCTTGGGCTTCCCCTTCATTTCATGTTATTTGGCCTTTCTATCTCTGCATACCCTTTTACAATCAGGCTAAAAAGTCTTCTTGACAAGGTAACGTGTCCGTTGCCAAAAAGTAGTACTTAGAAGCAAAAAAAAAAAAAAAAAAAAAAAAAAAAGGCATGGTGCTGGGGGAAGAGGGAAGAGTAAGCAAAGAAAGTAGCTGGGGATACTTCGTTCAGATGTTTTTATATTAAACATTTTTCCCTCTATGGACCTATTTTGCCGATGGGAAATAAAAGGGCATTTCTTTTCCAGTACGCTTCCAAAAAAAGTAAAAATTCTTTGCCCCTTGTGGGCGCTTTCCCCATATGGCCCGAACGATTCCATAAACCTTTTTGGATGAAAATCGCAGAGCGACAGCATGACTGAGCAATTTTGTTGCTTTATAAAAAATAATAATAAAGGAGGGGGAGAATCTCCTTCCCCTTCCCTCCAAGAATACATTCCTTCCCTTTGTTTTCACAAAACGTTTAACCCTCTTTGGAGCTCCGGGCAAAAGTGACTTCTCAGGCCTCCAAAGTCTTTTCTCTCTGATGAGAAAAAAATTCAACCAAGGCAGTGGGGAAAAGTGTTAATTTCCAAGAGGGTTGCTGTTTTTATTCTTGCGGTTCAAAACAAAAACAAAAATCTGTTATTGTGGTGTAAGCTTTCCCAGAATCCTGAAAAGTGTGGAGCCAGAAGAATATAAGATGTTCCTGATGGACCAGGCCAGTGGCCCATCTAGTCCAGCATCCTGTTCTCACAGTGGCCAACCAGATACCTGTAGGAAACCTGCAATCAGGACCCAAGCACTAGAGTGCTCTCCCCTCCTGCGGTTCCAGCAACTGGTATTCGGAAGCATTGTTGCCTCTGATTGTGGAGGCAGAGCATAGCCATCGCGGCAAGTAGTCAATAGTCCACCTCTCCTCCATGATCAGACGATGTTTGCACACTTCTCAAGCAAGAACAACAAAAGATTGTCTGGGCCACAGGTGGGCTTACCTGCGGCCTTCAAGATGTTGGAGGACAGCAGCTCCCATCAACCCAGAGCATTGGCCATGCTGTGTGGGATTGATGATGATGATGATGATAATAATGTTGTTATTGTTTAGTCATTTAGTCGTGTCTGACTCTTCGTGACCCCATGGACCAGAGCACGCCAGGCACTCCTGTCTTCCACTGCTTCCCGCAGTTTGGTCAAACTCATGCGGGTAGCTTCGAAAACACTATCCAACCATCTCGTCCTCTGTCGTCCCCTTCTCCTTGTGCCTTCCATCTTTCCCAACATCAGGGTCTTTTCCAGGGAGTCTTCTCTTCTCATGAGGTGGCCAAAATATTGGAGCCTCAGCTTCACGATCTGTCCTTCAAGTAAGCACTCAGGGCTGATTTCCTTCAGAATGGATAGGTTTGATCTTCTTGCAGTCCATGGGACTCTCAAGATGATGATGATGATGATGATAATAGTAACAACAACAACAACAATAATTTATTATTTATACCCCGCCCATCTGGCTGAGTTTCCCCAACCACTCTGGGCGGCTCCCAACCGAGTGTTAAAAACAAAACAGCATTAAATATTAAAAACTTCCCTAAACAGGGCTGCCTTCAGATGTCTTTTAAAGATAAGATAGCTGCTTACTTCCTTCACATCTGAAGGGAGGGCGTTCCACAGGGCGGGCGCCACTACTGAGAAGGCCCTCTGCCTGGTTCCCCGTAACCTCACTTCTCGCAGTGAGGGAACAGCCAGAAGGCCCTCGGCGCTGGATCTCAGTGTCCGGAGCTGCCGTCCCATCAACAATGAAGAGCTAGTCTAGAGCAAAAAGCTAAATGTGACTTGCCCTCGAATAGCCTTCTCTTGGCTGTGTGTCCTCCAGGCACCAGGTTGGGGAAGGTAGACCTAGGAGGTAGAGCCGCTACTGGACCCTCTCTTAGATGTTGTTCTTGTGCTCCAAGCTCCACTGATGAGGCAGGGGGCTTTGAAACGTACCCTAAGAACCTTACAAGAGCCCTGCTGGATCAGGCCCATCCGGAGGGCACCAGATTTGGGGGCTGGGGGGAGTGCATTGGTGAATTGGACCAGCAGGGGAGGGGCTGCCACCACCCACAATAGTAGAACATGCTTTTGCTTATGAAGTGGACCAATCTCCTGTCAGAGAGGTGGTTTATAAAAGTGGTCAGTTGGGAAGATGAATTTGCCTGGAACCACATTGGTTTGCTTTTTGGGGTGGGGGAGAATGATGGTGATGATGGCAACAGTCTGTTTCTACACTGATTTTTTTGTCTGAAGGCTCTCCAAGCAGTAAGGGCTGCAGCTCATGGCTCCAGCATCTGTTTTGCATGCAGAAGGACCTCTGCCACCTTCAGGTAGATCTGGGAATTACCCCTTGTCTGAAACTCGACAGAGCTGATAACCAATGGGCTCAGCTGATTCAGGATAGCGCCGCTTCCGCTGACCCCGCAATCCCAAAGCCAGTGAACTGTATCTTAAAACCTCAGCATAAGCCAATCAGCAGTCAAATCCACGCTAGCTGGCAAGATCCCCGCACAGGAGGGCTAGAAGAGGCCCTTTGCCAAGATAGTGTGTTAAAAGGTGCTTCATTAATCATGGATCCCACGTCCTTGAGGACTAGAAGCCTGAGCAGACTATGAGAAATACTAAAAAACACACTCAAAAAACCCTAATAGAATAAAAGGTGCCCTCCCAGGCCAACTCCCTACCCCATGCTTTTAGGCAAGTAAAGGCACAGAGCAGGGCTGGGGAACGTTCCTTTCTGGCCAGCCTTCCAAGGGCCACATGCAAGCTAGTAGTGAGTGGAGCCAGAGGCTAAAGTGCTTGGAGCAGACGATAGAACCAGAGACTTCCAATCTCAGAGTTGTGGGTTCGAGCCCCATGTTGGGTGAAAGAGTCCTGCATCACAAGGGGTTGAACTTGATGAGCTTTGAGGTCCCTTCCAATTCTACAACTCTGTGTTTCTGTTATTCTACTTCTGTGATTGTACACACCGTCACACCTCTCTTCTCCATCCGGACAACCAAGAGGCAATATGGGAGCTGAAGGATGTACAGTGGTACCTCGGGTTAAGTACTTAATTCGTTCTGGAGGTCTGTTCTTAACCTGAAGCACCACTTTAGCTAATGAGGCCTCCTGTTGCTGCTGCGCCGCCGAAGCACAATTTCTGTTCTTATCTTGAAGCAAAGTTCTTAACCTGAAGCACAATTTCTGGGTTAGCGGAGTGTGTAACCTGAAGCGTATGTAACCCGAGGTACCACTGTATATCCTGCTAGGATAAAACACTCAGGGTGAAAAGTGGGGTCACAGTGAGGGGGTGTCATGACGAAAGTTCCAAGGGCCAGATAGAAAGGCATGGGGGCCACATTCCGTTCCTGCATCTGAGGTCCCTCCACCCTTGTCCTAGGGGTATATACGCGTTTGCTGGTCCAAGTTTGTTTTCTTTTATCGTGCTTAAGAACCAGGTCAGTAATATAGGAGAAACTCTTGAGTTCTTCTGGAGACCTGTGGAGAGAAGTTATTTAGAGTTACAGTAACTCTCCCCCCCCCCCATTCCGCCCCATCCCTCTGCCGCTTTGATGAGGGGGAGGCGTTTATAAGCCTTCCCTCCAAACTCTGTGACCAAGGTTTTTCCACGGAAATAACTTATTAAACGCACGGCTCTCATTGAAGCGATTGAAGTCTGCCCGCTTGGTATTCATCAAAGGTGCCTCCTCTTCCTGGAGGTGCCAAATCCAAACTCAGCAATTTGCGTTTTTGGAGAAAGCTCGGGTCTCAGGAGGGGGGGAGGGGGGCCCCTGGTTGGAGAGTCAGAGATGGCGGAAGAATACCTTTAAAAAAAAAAAGGCAGAAAATCAAAACCCTCCCAAAACAAACTGAAGGGAGAGAACTTCAGAGAAACACCCATAATTTCAAAGAATTTCTGGCGGTTGAATCCTGCTGCCCTGGAACACTGGGCATTTGTGTCGATTCGGCTCTTGAGAATACAGCGTTGGCCGTTCCTGGTTCGGCTGCCGACAGCTTTGAACTTTTCAGGAACCTGGCCTGAGACTGTTCCGATTCTTTTCTCATCCCCCCTCCTCTCTAATTAGATGTAAAATCATAGAATTGGAAATCACAAGAGTTGGAAAAGGGCCCAAGGGTCATCTAGTCCAACCCCAGCAATGCAGGAATTGCAGCTAAGGAATCCTGAGAGAGTCCATTCCGCTGTTGGAACAGCTCTTGCCATCAGAAAGCTCTTCCTAAGGTTGAGTTGGAATCTCCTATCTTTCCATTTGAATTCGTTGTTTTGGGTCCTGCACTCTGGAGTAGCAGAAAACAAACTTGTTCCATACACCACATTACAGCCCTTCAGAGAGAAAGGGAACACAAAGAAGCTGAAAGGTTTGCAGTGAGAAAATTTGCATTACCAAGCTAGAAATGTGTTATGCAAATCTATAAAATGTACAGAGCAACCTGCTATTTGCATTTGCGGATTTATGGGGGTGGTCAGATTTGTTGTGGTAAAAGGAAGGGAAGAATATATAGATGGAGCGACACAGCCTTCAGCCAGACCCCGGGACACCCAGCCCACCATCAACCCTGCGTTTCCATTTGCTGTATTCACACACACACACTTCGTTATTTCAGTTTTTTAAATAAAGAATCAGAGAATGGCTCATCTGAAAAAAGGTATATACCTAAAGAGAGCATGAGAAGGAGGGAGGTCTGCTGAAACCTTTTCCAGATGAGGAAAAATTCCACTTCTGAGGGTGGTGGTTTGATGGATAGAAATGTGTCAAACTGATGTTTAGCTTTTGTGCCAGGACAAAAGTACTTTGCATAGAAAGCCTTTCTTAGACTCCATCCCCGCCCGCTTACAAATGTCTGGATCTGAATGGCCATAGCAATCTCTTGTTTGGGAAACAAGCATTTCTATGTGCCCATTGGTGATGCAAAGAAGATTTAAGTAGGACATACAGTACCATGACGTCTTACGCTTATTCCACTTGCGCAGTTAAAGGCTGCTTGAAATCCCACAACCAGCCAGTGCATGGAGATGGCTTTGCTCTCTCACCTCTTGCTGGGTTTGGGATGCTCCTCAAAATTTTGCATGGGTGTGGGCAGCCCAGTGCGATTTCGCAAGAGCATCCTAGGATTTCTGGAGCCGGTGTGCCAGTTCCGAAAGCCCCCAGATGTTTGCATGGGGTTTGGGTTACTAGGCCTTTGAGTATGCGCGTTTTTGTGAAACTGAAACACACACCCCCACGTAATATCGGGTCGTACTGTGCTAAGATGCTGTACTGTGCATTGCTTTCCTGGATTTGATTCAGAGGAAGGAATGCAGCCATTGTGGAAGTTATGAAGGAAGCTGCCTTAGACCAAGTCAGACGATTGGTCCATCTAGGTCAGTCTTCCCCACAACTATGAGACTCTTAATCTCAGGCTTGTGGGTTTGAACCCCATGTTGGGCAAAAAGGTTACTGCGTTACAGGGTGGCTGGACTAGATGACTCTAAAATTCTACGATTCTTGTGCCCTCCAGATGTTTGGACTGCACCTCCCAATATCCCTTCCCATTGGCCATGCTGGCTGGTGCTGATGGGATTTGGAGGAATGCGATGCATTGGCCACCTCAATCGAGCTCAAGGGGGCTGTTTGCCTTCCACGACTTTCGCCATGCCTCCTGTTGTCTTGGCTGGGTTTGCCACTTGGACTTTGAAGCAAGGACTTTGAAGTCCGTGGCATTTTGACACACCCGGGTATTAGAAGTGGCGGTGTGTGCCAAGCCAGGCCCAAGATCGGGAGGCAGATGGTTCATGCCTAATTTGCATCAAGGAGAAGACAGTTTGGGATGATGTCGGCACAGTGGCTGGCTGTAGTCTTTCCTGTGGCTCTTTGTTCTTAGCTGGTTTGACAACCAATGGGACCCTGCCTCTGAAGGCCCAGAGGCTAGGCTTGTGTTCAGATCTTGAGCCTTATTCAGCCAAGAACCATCTGTCCACCTGTCTTGGATCCACACTCCCCTTGGCATCTCTTGAGCGATGGCAGCCTTTCTTATTTACCCATAGCTTACCCAGATACGTAGAATGTAGACTTGCATTTTCATCGCTCTTCAGAGTTGCTTTTAATTATTATTTTATATATATATATATATATATATATATATATATATATATATATATGTGCATATTTTTCTTCTTACAAAATTCTACACACATAAATGTTTTAAATTGTTGCTTTAAACTGCCTTTGCTGATAATATTATTGCTTTATTCTTTTTGTAAACCACTTTCATGTTTTCTTTTCTTTAAACAATCAAACAGTGTATAAATTTTATGAAAAATAAATCAAAACCTTAAACATGGCACACATGCACTTGCCCCATGGCATCCTGCCAAGTGGTCTGAGGGCACATACATTGGGTTGCGTTGCACACTTGCCTCCCTGGCACACAGTTGAATGCAGCCTTCACCAACCTGGTAGCCTCTGGATGTTATGCACCTCAGCTTTATTGAATCTCCAAGAGGAGAAAGCCATAAGTGTGAGCCAGGCCACTGTTTGCACCCCTCTAACGCATCTCACTTGAAAGCAAAGCTTTTGTTGCTGGGGGCAGTTTTGATTCCACTGATGAAAGGGATGTGCAAGGGAGTCACTCCCTCCATTGGCAAGCTTACCTTGGTGCACACCTGGGGCTCTTAAGTTAGGAGTAGAACTCTACATCTTTATGCAGAAAATGGTGGAAGCTGCAGATGAGCAAAAGGGAGGGTTGTGCCCAGAAAAGCATGGGTGGAAACTCCTGGTGTTAGGAACATAAGAAGCTGCCCTCTGCTTGGGTCCCATCTGCACTTTACATCATACCACTTGAAACAGCCATGGCTTCCCCCAAGGAATCCTGGGAACTGTACTTGGTTAGGGGTGTGGAGAGCTGTTAGGAGAGCCCCTCACCAAGCCACGATTCCCAGAGTGGTTTAGCAATCGATCCTCCTTCTGGGAATTTTAGCTCCGGGAGAGGACTAAGTCGCCTAACAAACCCTTAGCAAATTACAGCTCCTGGGATTCTTTGGTGGAAGACACCATGGTTTAATGTGGTATAATAATGCTTTAAGTGTCTAGTGTGGACAGAGGCACCAGTCAGACCATGGATCCCTGTAGTTGCTGTTGTCAGTTTTGACCAGCAGCAACTCTCCAGGGTTTTTAGTTCTTAGTCTTTCCCAACCCTACCTGGAGATACTGTGTGGGGTGAAATCTGAGACCTTTTGCATGCAAGGCTGATGCCCACCCCCCTGAGCTACGCACCTTCACCCTGTTGGTTAGAGTTTCATGCCCAGGAGAAGTCTGAAGATGCTTTCCAATGAGATTCTATGATAGCTGGTGGAAGAAGTTCATCATCCCCCCCCCAAACTCTCTCCATAGCAAAAAAAGGTTAAGAGACCAACCACTTCCTACAGGCTTTGCTTTCAAACTTGGACAGGCTGAGGAAGTGCATTCTGAAATCTGAAAAGTGTTTTATGAATCCGCTGGGAATGCAAAGCGGGGCGGGGGGGGGAGGATAGCAGTCACTAGCCCCCTTTTCAATAGAAGAGGGCTCTGTATTCTGCTGACTGCCAAACATTTATGGGATTGGCCCAGTGCCGGCCAATTGGCCAGCTCCGGCAGGCTGTGTCCTTCCGCTTTCTTGCTTTTGGAAGTAATTTGTGTTTTCAAAATAATAAATAAAGTGAACCTTGTTTTACAGTTGGGAAATGCTGTTGGCTGTAGCTTGCCTTTCCGCCTCAGAGCAGGGTGTGTTTTCCCCTTTCGGTTTGCTTTTTTATTTAGCAAACGCCATTGTTGTGGAAAATGTTGGGGGCAATGGGCTCACTGTTTTCCAGGAATGGTTTCCAAGACTCGGATCTTCCTTATCCCCGGGTGACAGCACATGCAATTTCTGGATCCCCATGCCACCATGCCCATGATATGGTTGGGGCGAGAGCTGCCCTTAGAGCTAGGAACCTAGAGAGCTGCCTTATATCGAGGCAGGCCATTGGTCCATCTAGCTGAATAAAGTCCATGCTGACTGGAAGCAGACTTTCAGATGAAATGGATCCCAGCGTACCAGAAGATGCTTGGTACTGACCTGAGGACTTCTTCATACAAAGCACCTAGCACAATATTGTCTACAGCAGAAGTAGCCAACATTGCACCCTCCAGATATTGTTGGACTACAACTCCCATCAGCCTTAGCCAGCATGGTCAGGGATGATGGGAGTTGTAGTCCAATAAGAACTGGAGGGCACCCCATTAGCTGGCCGGCATTAACTTTGGTGGGTTCAGGCAAGTAGTATTCCCAGCCCTGCCTGGAGGTTCCAAAAGGTTTCTGCATGCAAAAGTATGGATGGTCCTTCCCCCAGAGTTGGATGGATGTCATTCTCAACAAAGGTCTCTTAGATAAGGCATGAGGAATGTTTGCCTACCTTATGCTTCTCTCCAGACTTTGATGTCTCGGTGTCTTCCCTTCTTGCTCTTCTCCACTGGTGTCCCCTCGCCCCTTGTTTCCTGTTTGTGGACCACTGGTAGCTCACGGACAACAGTGAAAGCACTGTTAAGCACCACTGTTGTTATGGGTATCGCGACACAAATGGCACTTGTCTGAAAACAGTCACAGTATTTTCCTTGGAAACACTGATTAAGCATTCCCTGTTAAGACACCCCCAATTTTACATCCCAGATAGGCTGTATAGAATAAGGTTACCAGACATCCCTGTTTCCTGGGGACAGTCCCCAGATTTACAAATCAGTCCCCTGACAAAATCCTATCATTCCTATTGAAATTGAAAAGTGTCCCCGGATTCATTGAAAAAAATCTGGTAACCGTAGTATAGAATTGCAAAAATGAAAAGGGGAAATCAAAAAACACTCAGCTTTCTTCTGATTACAGTACTTGGGGTCTCGTCATCATATTTGTACCCCACCTATCTGACTGTGTTGCCCAATCCACTTAGGGTCATGTGTCCTTTGCCAGTGAGTGCAGGGGTTAAGTGAAAGGAAACTGTGGATCAGGCTGGGAAGTGGACATCCAGCAAAGTTGGAAGTTTCAGAAAGGACTACTTCCTGCAACACATAGTTATAAACTACGGCATTCACTCCCAAAGGAGGCAGTGAGAGGGCCAGCAACTTGGGTGGCTTTCAAAGAGGATTAGACAAATCCATTGAGGAGAAGGTTATCGATGGCTACTAGCCATGAAGACTATGCTGTGCTGCCAGTGCTTAAAATCAGGAATGCTTCTGAATACCAGCTGATGGGAAGAGCAGGAGGGGAGAGTGCTCTTGTGCTCAAGTGCTGCTTGTAGGTTTGCCATAATGGGCATCTGGAAGGCCACTACAAGAACAGGATGATGGACTAGATCCAGCAGGCACATCTTCTGTTCTTCAGTCTTGTGAGAGGTGCTGAGTAGTGGGAGTTATGGGTAGAGCAGCACTTGACAGTCCTACTGCCTTGGGGAGCCTCCAACTAGAGCTACGAAGAAATCGTCAAACTTTTGCTTGTGAGGTTTTAATGCAGGGGTTGGCAACCTGCGGCCCATTGGCCCACTGGGGTCGTTTAAACGGCCCATGAGCTGCCCCCGAGCTGAGCCGCCCACTTGGCGAGTCCCTGTGCGCTGCGCTAAAGTGGTGCAGCGTGGAGCAGGGACTCTCTTCCACAGCGCCGGACATCGCGTCTGCACAGACGCATTCCGCCCACAAAGTGATCTCTGCAGGAGTGAACCGGCCCAGGCGAGGTAAACCTTGCTGACCCCTGTTTTAATGTGACCTTTGCACATGTAGGAACAAGAAGCATGTTCTTTTCAGTAATTAGAAAACTCAGAAGAGGACAGTGGAGGTGCTTTTCTGGAATTCTGCAACAAGTGCATTTGCATGGGTCTTGGAAGTGCAGAATCCTTCGCATCAATGCCTTCCAGCTGTTCGGGTTTATTTTCCAAGACCCCCATTCTAAGTGTGTCCCCCCTCCCATGTCTCTCTCAGCCTTCTCCCTGTCACCAAAGGCCAACCTCAACAGAGGTATGCGAAAGTACTTGGCTTGTTTATTGGTAGAAACATTTCATGCAATTCCTCTGGATACTCCCCCCCCCCTTTATATATATATAAAAGTTTTCAGATTGTTGCAGCCACACATACTTGAGAATGCCCTTAGTGTTTTCCATTTCAGCGCCACCGATATGAATCTGGTGATCTGAAATTGGATTCAGCTGTGCTTGGAACAGCCAAGGCTCCTTCTTGAATGCAAAGCAATCTGGGCAGAGGTGCCTGGCGCTCGACTGGCTAGATTTGTGCAAGAGCCTCCGTGGCTTGAGAGAGCTGCTCCTTCTTGCTTCCAAGACGTAGGGCTTCTATGTTCTTAGGAGTTGTTCCTTGTGAAGGCTATCTTGGGTTGTGGGTTCACAAACTGGCCTTCCGCAAATCACTGTTATGCAGGCGACAAATCTGGTGCTCGCCAGGCAGTTTTGGACTACAACTCTCATCACCCCTGGCCATTGGCTGTGCTGGCAGGGGCTGATGGGAATTGTAGTTCAGCAACATCAGGAAAGGCGCCAGGTTGGTGAAATCTGGGTTAGCCACTCACATCTCTTCTCAGGGAAGTTGAGATTATCCCAAAGGAGGTGGCTTTGGCGGCAGATACCGAAAGATTTATGAGTGTCTAAGAAAACATAGGGATCCATTTTGAAATTATCCAGCATTATTTTTTGTTAGCTGGCCAGTCTCTGGACTGAAACCCTTTCCAAACTCCTTGCGTCTTTGCTCCCCCACCCCATGATAGAGCCCCAGGATGTGGTCTGAAGGCTTATGAAGCCACCACCTTGGTGAAGCTAAGCAGGTCTGGGCCTGGTCAGTGGCTGGATGGGCAACCCCATGGGCTCACCCCCCCCCCCCGGGTTTCTTGACATTTGATAGGTGGGTGATAAATGTACAAAGTAAAATAATGTTATTGGCCAGAATGTTCTGACTTCCTGGTGACTCCTATCATCAAGTTGTTGGTTATTTTTCCCCTACCCCAACCAGATGCCACAACTGGGAGCCATTAGCTCTAAGAAATGTGACTCAGACTGTTACGTGCCCTCTGCCGTTCTTCCTGGTTCTTGTTCCTAATGGATTGGTGCAAAGTCATAAGTACAGTGGTACCTCGGGTTAAGAACTTAATTCGTTCTGGAGGTCCGTTCCTAACCTGAAACTGTTCTTAACCTGAGGCACCACTTTAGCTAATGGGGCCTCCCGCTGCCGCCGCACTATTTCTGTTCTCATCCTGAAGCAAAGTTCTTAACCTGAGGTACTGTTTCTGGGTTAGCGGAGTCTGTAACCTGAAGCGTCTGTAACCTGAAGCGTCTGTAACCCAAGGTACCACTGTACATGAGAAGAGCCTGCTGGACCTGGCCAGTGGCCCGTCTAGTCCAGTATCCTGTTCTCACAGCGGCCAACCAGATGTCTGTGTGAAACTCGCAAGCAGGACCTGAGCACAAGAGCTCTTTCCCCTCCTGGCGTTTCCAGCAACTGGGATTCAGAAGCATTGCTGCCTCTGACTCTGAAGGCAAAGCATAGCCATATTGTTGTTGGCAGCCATTGATAGTCTTGTCCTCCATGAATTTGCCTACTCCTTTTTTAAAGCCATCTAAGCTGGTGGCCATCCCTGCCTCCTGTGGGAGAGAGTTCCATAGTTTAATGATCTTTTTCCTGCCCTGGATTGTCCAACATTTAGCTTCATTGGATTCTCATGAGCTGTAATGTTGTGTAATGTAATGAAACGTTAGGAGAGAGGGACAAAATTTTTCTGGGCCCGCTTTCGCCATACCAGGTATAATTTTGTAAACTTGTGTTATGTCGTTTCTTCCTACCTTTTTCTCTAAAGTAAAAAAGTCCCAAATGCTGCAAACTTTCCTCATAGGATAGTCTCTCCATCCTCTTGATCAATTCGGTTGTCCTTTTCTCTCAGGTATAGGAGGCAGCCGGTATTGGCAAGACCTTCTGCTCCTCCGGTGGCAGCCATTTTGTGTTCTGGGGCTCTGGAGGGAGGGAGTTGAGTCCTATAGCTGTGTTGCTGCTCATGTTCTTAAATATGCTGACGCTGAGCCCTCTCTTCTTCTTAAGTGAGGATAATTGTGCCAAGACCGCCGGAAAAGAGCTTGCAGATTGGGATATTTCTTTTCACAGGGCCGGAGTGGCAAATTCTGCATCGTTCTAGCCCACTCAACTTTTGTCAAAGTCGGCCCAGAATTATTTAAAGCCCGGATCTTTCTTCTTCCCCCACCCTCCCGCCAACCCTGCAAACCCCCGTCAGCCCTGCGTTCTTTCCATCCCCCCCCCCACTTATTTAGGCATGCTGCGAAGAATGCACAATTAAAAACAGCTGGTTATGAAAATGAGTTTTCCCCTCGAAGGCAGGAGCAAAACTCTGCGCGCAGAGAGGGGCCTGGCGGAGTTGGAATTGGCATTTGTTTCTGCTGCTGCATGTTCCTCGCTTGTTCCTTAATGCTGCCCGGCGGCCTTTTTCGGTGCTCCTAGCCTCCCCAGCTCTCTGCTCCTGGGTCTGTTGCTTTTGAAATGCTCACTGTTTTCATGCGCTCTCCACCCCTCCCTCCCCTCCGCGAGTGCCTTTCCCCCATTCACATTAATGTAAACACATGTTGCCTGGGGCGTAACGTGAATTCCCAAAGCGGTATTTTGCGCGCACTGGAATCTTTTGTGGATTTCGGCACCGCATTTGCATATACAAGCAGCCATCCTGGCTTCATAAAAGAAAGAAAAAGTAGAAAACGAGGCAGCGTTTCAGCAACCTTGCAGCAGTTGTAAATTGATTGGTAGGGAGGAGATGGCTATGAATCCATCAGCGGGAGATTCCAGCTATCTAGAAATCGATGGTGATGTAATACTTGGAGGAGGATGTGCGTTTCTATATTTCATTATCTCTAATCGAGCTTCGTTCATTCAGAAGAGGATTACCTGTCTCATGTTTTTGGCTGTGCATTTGATAACGTGAACTGTCTGTGGGTCTTTCCATTTCCCTGTTGCACATCATAAACATTGGGCGTATATTGGTGGGGCTGGAATATAGCCAGCCCCCCAGCATCTCTGTGTCCAAAGATTTGGTTCATATTTTTAACGGGAAATCTGTAAGGTCCAGGGTGCGTTATTTGTATGTTGGCATGCTGAGTTGGTGTTTGTATGCTCTCCCCCCACCCCAAGTCTGGCACCTCCATCAACAACCCTCATTTCCATGGCTGGAAGAATATCTGAAATATTTAGAAGTGGCACCAGATTTTGAGGAGCAAGCCCCGGTGGAGCAATGAGATGCTAAAATTCCTCAGCGTCATTTTGGGAGACAGCACTCCTGGATGACAAGTTGCTTTATGCAGAAATGTTTGTTTCCTTGGTTGATTTGTGTCCTGTCTTCCGGTAGTGGAAACTTGGAATTGTAAGAGATGGAGGGGGACCCCCAAAGGTCATCTAGTCCAACCCCCTGCAATACAGGAATCACAGCTGAAGAATCCCTGACAAATGGCTGTCCAGCCTCTGTTTAAAAACCTCCAATGAAGGAGAGCCCGGCTACCTTGCGAGGTAGTTCGTTTCGCTGTCATCACTCTTGCTCCTCTTTTAAATACTAAAAACTTGCTTTGGGACCCACCCACCCCTATTTCACCAGTTTTGAGACTGAAAACTGCTTTGTTCAGAATCTGGCCTGATGAAGGGTTCTGGAGATCTCAAAAGCATGCTCACTTATTTTGTGACGTTTTGGTTGGTTCTGACGTGGAGGGCACCCTGTTAATGGACACTGTCCTGAGACAAAGCCTGATGGAGGAAACAGAACAGCTGCCTAAAAGTTGGGGTGCAGATGATTATTTTGAGAAATGCTTAGTTTCCCCCCTGGTGGAAATCAGATTTCTTCCTTTTGCGATGATGTCATCAGCTGGAATGCCAGCATAGCTGATGGGCCCTCCTTGCAAGTGAATGATGCGATGTGGAGGCTTTCAAGTTTTGCTCATTTTTTGGGGAAGAGTACTGCAGGTGGAAGTCAAGAGAGTAGGCAAATGATCAAGCAGAGGCTGGGCACTCATTTCCTTTTCTTTGATGGGGTTCTTACTTCAGGTCTAGCCATTTCCTTGGCGGCACCACTTTGCAAGATTCTCCGTATTCCCTGTTAAAAGCTGAAGGTTGCATTACGGCCAGCCGAAGGTCTCTGGTTAAGGCTTAATGGGGTTTCCCGGTGGAATTCATCCTATAAACATCTACTCGATGACTGTCAGTAGAGCCTAGTAAATTGGTTGTTATGCTATGTACGGAATTCACTCCTGGATGTTGTGGTGATGGTAGCAAATGGGAATAGATTTAAAGGGGGATTAAACAAAATTTTAGGACAGGACAGATGGGCCAAGCAGATCGGAAGCCGTGACCCCAAAGAGGAGAGCCCATTCCTTGCCCAGTCAGACTCTGCTAGACCCAGTAACTGGCAGGCCTGGAGGTTCTGGAAAGTACAGTGGGAGCTTCCCATTGGGGCACATAGTTGGCCACTGTGAGAACAGGATACTGGACTATGAAGGGGTTCTTGGCCTGATCCAGCACTCAGCCTTTTCTCACATTCTCTTGCCCCACATTGGGCCCTGATAGAAACTTGGAACCTGCAGCCACATATGATTCTTAGTTTCTAAGGAAATTGCGAAATGGGGCTATTTTTTGCCTTTACCCAGCATCCAGACCATTGGCCCTCCTCTCTGTCTATCTTCTTTTCTTTGCAGAATTCTGGTCAAAGTATCCCAGGCTGCTCCCCTCCTGTGGAAAGAAGCAGGAGATTGAATAGGTTGCGAATTCTATAAAGCGTGCAAGAATGGATGAATGCCCTTCTCTGATATAGTCTCCGGGGCCAGAGAAACAGGAACCCACAAGCAGGTTTTGATGTTTCTTGATTCCAAGGAGCAGCTTCCACCAGACCCAGCTGTTGTTGTGATGGGAGGTGTCATCCAAAACACATAGAGGGCAACAGGTTGGCAAAATCTGGTTTGGAGGCTCCTATAGGGTTCATTGTGAATATAGATTGTTAGGTTTCAAGCCCAGAAAGGAAGATTCCTTAGCAATTCTTTATTTTCTGTCCTTGAAAAGGAGATATTCTGGGGGAAGGAAGCCTGAAATGACCGATGGTAACTCCAGAATGATTAGCGGTTGCATTTTTGAGACATAACAGGTTTCTCTTTAAATGACTTGTTGTGTAAATGTTTAAAGTACTTCCTGAAATTTATACAAACGCACTTGGTAGGCCTTCAGTCATGGTCGGAGCTGTTAGCTCAGCTATCTTTTCAGGACAGGCTGAGTAGTTTTGGGAACAACCCAAACACAGATATTTCCAGAGGCTAATTTTGGACCCAATAGACTACACATTCTCTGAGAACCTTTCTTGCCCGTATTGGGACAAAGCAACCTTGGAGAGGCCTGCCTCAAGGCCATAAGGACTCCAGGGGTCTGGTGCTCTTGATTAGCTTGTGCTAACATTTGGCAGGGAACTCTTGTGCTTGCATATTCACTGTGCGTGGGGGAGGCAGGTCTACTGGGGCAAATGGGGGCCCTGCCCCACTGACCTCAGCCTGTCCTCAGCCAGCCACTCACTTACTGACCAGGGGGTGGCCCTGCCTGCCAGTTTCCTCCCTAGGCTTGGGCAATGTATTGGTACATCACCCAGGACAGGCTTGAGGGCCAGATCACAATGGTGTTTTGACCCAGCTGTACATTGAGAGTGGGAGTTGCCAGCTGTTGCCTTAGCTTCTCCGACCCAGTGGGCGAGCTGCCTCCTTCATCCCTGAGCCAGGCGTTGGCAGCAGCGACTTCACCCTGGTGCCTTTCAAGGCCAGCGGAAGTGTTCTTTCCTTTTCAACATTGTGATGTATTGCAATGATTAGCTGGTGATGCTTCACAACGTTGAAAACCTGATATCGCTCAGCCCTATTCCTCCCTCTTCATCCCAGGTGTCGCACTTGTAGATTTTAACAGTGAGGACAAAACTGGACTTATTTGCTCTGGTGCTACCTACTCTCAGGCTCCCTGTCTTCTGCCCCACCAGCCCAGCCCAGTGCCTCTGCCATTGCTTACTGGAGTTCACAGGGAATAAACTCCATTGGTTCCCCTTCACCCTTCCATAGCTGTGCTGCCTTTGACCCGGCAGTGGTGGGGTTTGGGGTGTCCGTACGTTTTAAGTTACCTTCTGTGTAAGCGTTGCAGCTGCTGAACTGGACTCTGGGCACCATGAAAGCATCTCCCAGGGGAACGGGAAGGGCCACATATCTTCATAGGGAACTTTTTGGGGGGCCACATGTCATTGGCGAAAGTGGGTTTATCCATGGATGTGCCCCCTACCCTTTGCATAATAGGCTGGATTGCAGGCACGCAAAGGCCAGTGGTTTCTGCACAAGCCACAAACACACCTCTCCAACATCCATCCAGGAAATGAGAGGCATTTTCACTTTCCAAGGACGCATTTCGGCCAGGCCAAAGTGCTCAAGGAACGTGTGCTTGCAAGCCCCTTCATTATATTTGACACACAGCTCTCACCCCCTCTGGAAGTTTCCTTGTGCAGGAATTGGTTTCAGGCAATTTCCAGTGCCCCTCTCCTTCCCCACCATCCCTAGGTGGCCACAACCCCCCTGCACTTTGCCACAGGACCGTGAAGTGACGAAGTGACAGACCGGACTCCTTTTTTCCATTACCGGGAGCCCTCGCTTGCGTCAAAGGGGGAAAAAAGACTCTGCACCTCCAAACACGTCGGCAACGAGTGCAGTTTCCATCTGGAAAGCCCTGGGGACTTCGCAGTAATTTGCTCGGTCACTTCATTCCCCTGAAATGTCAGCAGTTCTGAGCAGGGGCACCAAGGACTGTTTCTTTCTTGCAAGCGGAGCAGAGTCATAAAGCTTAAGAAATGAGAATTTTTATTTTATTTTAAAAGCTGAGATTGAGGAAAGGGGTTGGGGGGAGAGAGGAAACGTGTTTATTTGCCCTGCGGAGTATGACTTTGTATTGCTGTGAGATGATGGTGCATGAGGAACGTCAGTGGCGATTTGGAAGGCATTTCAAATGCATGGGCTCTGCGGAGGGAAGGCTGCATTTAAGTCCTGCACTCCCATAATGTTTTCTCCTGCTAAATCATTCCAGTGTTCCCGCATTCCTTGCATTTCTCAGGGCACTGCTAGTTGTTGTTATTTTTAATATATTGTAGTAACCTCATGCCCCCTGCCGCATCTGAATGGTTTTCTTTGGAAGTTACCCGGTTTTGGAAGCCGTTTTGGGACATTCAGAGGTTCTCTAGTCTGAGTTGGAGGAAGAGGCTGTGCGGAGTGTGTGTGTGTGTGTGTGTGTGTGTGTGTGTGTGTGTTTTCCTTTGCAAACAGCCAGTTACATTTTCCAGTCCTGTTGAAATTGCTCTGCAAACAGAGGACCCAATTCCTGCCCTCTCAGATGGTGGTATAAATGAACATAAGAGGCTGGTTGCTGAATCAGGCCAAAGACTCATCTAGTCCGGCATCCTGTTCTCACAGTGGCCTACCAGATGCCTCTGGCAAGCTCACAAAGAAATAGGTTGAGTGACTTGAGAAACGTTGGACCTAAATTGGGACTCACACTGTTTATCAACCAGGCAGAAAATGATAGCTGGCCAGTACCCTGATGTAATGGACAAATCTGACAGACTGCAATGCAAGCCTTACATCCGCAGTAGTCTTGCTATGTGGCTTTATGCAGGTCACTGTATCAGTTCCTCATCGGGGGATGGGGAACCTAAGTAGCCATGACCTACCTCACAGGGCTAGTTGTGAGGGCAAACACAACAGGGAATGTAAAAATTAAAGGACCATTGAAATAAGAGTCGGGTTTTTCCATTCAGTTATCCCTGCTTATTAAATATTCTCTCAATCCATACCAAAGTCCAAATTCTGCTACCTGCAGACCCACATTTCTGCAAATGGAATAAATTTATGCTAGTGTATCAAGGCTTTGCTGTACATTTTCCTTCTGTTTCTGTGCTAGAGAAAAGCGTAGACAAATTATAAACTAAGAATAGTGACATCTAGTGACAGAACATAGTATTAGCCCTGATGAGAGGGTTTGTTTTTTAAGGTCACAGAGCAAAAAAGGAACATCCAAACAGGCTTTTCCTTTCACATTTACAGGCAAAAGGATCCTTCACACTTGCAGATTGCCTATCACCAAAGATCTGTTCCATGAATGATGCTCAGTCAGCTGCACTTTGCATACAGTGGAACCTCAGGTTGCGAACATGATCCGTGCGGGAGGCACGTTCGCAACCCACAGTGCCGCACATGCGGGTTGCGATTTGGTGCTTCTGCATGAGCACCGAAACCTGGAAGTAACCCATTCTGGTACTTCCAGGTTAAGCGTGGTGTGCAACCCGAAATCTCGTAACCTGAAGCGTCTGCAACCCGAGGTACCACTGTATTTGGATTTGTACCATGCAAATTCAGATTAGGAGTTAAGAGTTCTCTTCTCTGCGCTTTATGAAATGGTCTCCATTTTCCCTATCCATTAAGCATGCTTCATTCTTTCCTGTCACAACAACATCTCCCAACCTGGTGCCCTCCAGGTGTTTTGCACCAGAACTCCCACCAGCCCCAGTCAGGGGCAATAGTTTCATCAGTACCAACCCAAAATTTAGTAATCCTGAACATTACTTTCCACAAGAGCAAGTGTGGAGTAATTGGTCAGATCAAATAAAACACTCAGCTGTGTTTTATTAGACTTAAGATCTCATTTGGCATCGGCGGAAAATGTTAGCACTTTATTGATTTATGGAGAGCACCTTCTGTTGCAAAGTGGCACATCAGAAGAGGAGGAGGGGAATTTGGAGGATAATGGTGGGCTGATGACTCTAAGAAGGAGAGGAAAAGCTGTTAAAAGAGAAGTATCCTCTGTCGCTTAGATGCCTCTCCAAAAGTCCGGTTCAAGTCACGAGTCCTGTAAATGTTTGAAATTGCCTTATAATTTCCTTAGAAGGGAAACGGAAGAGAATGCAAATTAAAAGGGAGACTTTCTGCATGCAAAGTATGGGCTCTGTGATTGAACTGTGTGGGTTACCCAATAGCTTTTAAGAACTTAAGAGGAAACCTGCGATATCAGGCCAATGGCCCATCTAGTCCAGTGTCCTGTTCTCACAGTGGCCAACCCAATACTCCAGTGGGAAGCTTGCAAGCGGGACCTGAGTGCAACAGCCACTCTCCCCACCTGAATTTCCCAGGAACTGGCATTCAGAGGCACAACTCCTCAGATAGTGAAGGGAGAGCATAGACACCATGCCTAGTAACCATTGATTCCCTTATCCTCTGAGAATCCATCTAACCCTCTTTTCAAGCAATGCAAGGTGTGGCCTTCATTGCCTCCTGTGGGAGCACGTTCCATAGTTGAGCTATGCTCTGTGTGATGAAGTTCCCCCCCTTCCTCTATGCTCTGAATCTTCCAACATTCAGCTTCATTGGATGTCCCAATAAGATGTTTAGGTAGAGGCTCCCCCCTCCCGAAAGTAGGAAGAGGCAACACATCTAGGGCCCAGAGCAAAAGATCCAGGACTCAGGCTTCTTGGGCCACCCCACCTAACAAGCTCATCTCTGCAATCATAAGGGTCAGGTGCTTGTTCATTTGAGGAGTGATGCTGAGATCCTCAGGCATCCAGTGGGTGCAATAGATAATATTCTGGAAGCTGGATAAAATGGCTTGTGTTGCAATCACAACCCCCTGTTGAATGGATCACAGAAAGGCTCTGCTTTAGAAATCTTGCTTTTGCTTTCTTGGTGATGCCTGTTTGTTCTCCACACACAGAATTACTGAGGGTTCTTGTGCTGTTTCCTGAAGTGCACAGTTTTATCCAGCTAGGGACGGCATGCGGATGTTTAGACCACGGAGGAAGTCAGCTTGCTGGTTTCTGAGCTCTGTATACAGTGGAGAGCCTTCCAAAATAACAGACTGTAGTCTTAAGTGCCAGGAAAATTGCAAGAAGCCAAGCCCAGTCTAAGCAAATAATTGGTGATGTGGGCTGCTGCTGCTCCTTCTTTTTCCCCTACCAATTTTGCATTTAACTCAGAAAGTTGGAAGGTTGTTTTTGTTAACTTTGGGAGAGCTGAAATCTTCTGCCAGGGTTGAAGCAATAAAGCATGCCCACTAGCAGCAGGCAACAAGCTGATAGCGAGTTGGTTTATTTTTAGGTGGCATTGTTTTGTGTGTTTGTGTGTGTGATTTTCCTTTGGTGAGGTTCCTCCTGGTCTTTTGGTGGGGAGCATTTGCACACTGCTGAGTCACTGGAAGGGATTGCATCCAGTTTTCGCACAACTGCCTTGAAAGAAGCAACCAGACTAATGGAAAGCATTATCAAACCACCTTCTCGGCTTGCAGCAAACTAATTCTGTTTCCAGTGTGGTTGGGGCTTGAGGAGAGTAATTGAACCTGGGCCTGAACATCCTGCTGGACTGACTTTGCACACCTGCTTCTGGCTCCTGGACTACCGTTTCAGCCCTTGCTGACTCCCTTTTGCACGCTCAGTTTTTGTGTGCTTTTGGGTAGTTGTGCCAGCACGGCAAGCTGCTGAGCTGAGCAACTCTGGAGCTCACCCCTGTGGTCAAAAGCTTCTCCCCAGAGAGTTACACTCCTGGTCACTTGGTAAATTTGTTTCAGATGACAATGGCGGCTTTGGAGAGATGGGACCTCCATCCTCTCTCTGCTTTCCAGACTCTCCTTTTTATCTCCCCAGCAGGGAGGCTCTTCCTAATGTTATAATTACCTGCAAACATTGTGGTTCGTTGAGGTGGAGCTTGCAGGAGCGGGGGGGGGGGGGGCAGGCGGTTATTTTATTTCAAGTCAGCTTGGAAGCCGGAGTCTGTTGCAGTCATGCCATCACCCTGAAAGCGGGGCTTAAATTACAGGCTTGACTGTGGCTTCCCCCCACCCCTTTTTTTCTTTCAGAATTTGTGCCAAGTTGCAATTTACTTAATGAAATCCTGCTCTTTGGTTCGGCGGGGATATCTTTTGCAGATGTTGACTCGACTCAGACCTTCCCCAAGCTGGCGCCCTCCTGATGTTTCAGACCACGACTCCCATCAGCCCCCGCTGCCAGCACTGCCGTGATGTTGAGGGGGTTGATGGGAATCACAGCCCAAAACATCTGGAGGGTGCCAGTTTAGAGACGGGCTGATTTAATCCCATGTTTGTGTGTGCTTGCTCTCTCTCTCCCCCCCCCCCTTTGCACTGTTTTTTAAAAATGTGAACCGTGCAGTTTTGTTTCCGGCTTTGTTTTGTTCCTAACAGTGTTGCGATGGCTGCCACCAACTCTGTCCGTGTGCGGGGGGAGAAAGTGGCTGTCACGTCCTGTCTAGCTTCTCTTCTCTTGCTCCCCCCCCCCCCCAAAATCGACAGGACCTCTTAAGGAAATAAACCTTAGAGAAAAAGAACTTTGACATATGCCATCACAGATCTTCATGTACCCTCCGATTTGTAATGGCCAAGCAGATCAGATGTCTCTCTCACACACCCCTTTTCTGATTTTCCTCTGCCTCTGGTGTTGGTTTTGGTGTGGGAAGGGGTTGCTTTCCTTAGGCCTTCGGCTCACCCCTCTTCTTCTGCCAAAGCTGCACTGAGGTCACAGGATCACAGCCCTGCAAAAGTCCTAATCCAAAATAGCACTGCGTTGTTGTTGTTGTTGTTGTTGTTGTTGTTGTTGTTGTTGTTGTTGTCATTCCTTTTGTAAATTTCCTTAATCGCCATTACAGTGGTACCTCTGGTTAAGAACTTAATTCATCCTGGAGGTTCGTTCTTAACCTGAAACTGTTCTTAACCTGAAGCACCACTTTAGCTAATGGGGCCTCCCGCTGCCACCGTACCGCAGTGGCGCAATTACTGTTCTTATCCTGAAGCAAAGTTCTTAACCCAAGGTACTGTTTTTGGGTTAGCGGAGTCTGTAACCTGTAGTGACTGTAACCCGAGGTACCACTGTACTAACAACCCCAAAGTGCGGTAGCATTGCACCGTATGCAAAGCAAGCAAGCAATGAAAACAATAAGAGAAAGAAACAACCACACACCGATTCAAATCAAGACACTCTCTTTCCCAAGATGACTTGGATGGCGAATGTTGAGCATCCAAGTCCGAAGCATAGGAAATAAAATCCCACCAGCAGTTTTGAAATTAGCCAGGCGCCAAGCACATTTTGCTACTGACACAGATCCAGTTACGACTTTGTGGAGCTTTCTGGGCATCAGGTTGGCATCCACAGTTTAAAAACCTATGTCTTAGTCTATACCATTTCCACTTCCACTGTGGAAATGTGTGTGTGTTTCTCCTTCTTGCATACTGGGACATGTGAATTGTTGTAAGAGCAAGTTACACTCAAACAATGTGGCTCAGATAATAGAATCATAGAATTGTAGCGTTGGAAAGAGGGATCCCAGGGGTCATTTAGTCCAACCGCCTGGCGAATAGGCCTTCCGTTGTGTGGCAATTGTAACCGAGATTTGAGCTGCCATTTGGCACCTAGATTATATACCTGAGTTTCTAACATTGCCCACCAGATGACATAAAAGCAGCCTGGATCCTTCATCTCTCTGGAGATGTGCAGTTTATGTATTACTTTTTCTGCAGTAGCCAAAGTCTTGTACCACAGATGTAGATCTTTCAAGACTACGGGGCTATTGAAATCCTAGCTGCCGCCCACATCCATGTCACAAGCTCTTTAGAGCAGCAAGCTTTCATGTTGTCTGTCTACATTTTCAGTAATGATGGTTGTGCCAGTTTTCTCAGGTACCCCAGCTTCATCCTGGCAGTGGGGTGGCTTGGTTCCCTGTTTGCTGAGTTGCCTGTTGAGGTGTTTTGTCTGTTACAGGGGCAGGGAACTTCTGTCAGCCTGAGGGCCACACTCCCTTGCAGGCAAGCTTCTGGGGGCCGCATGTGAGTAGCAGTGGGCAGGACCAGAGGCAAAAAGTTGGTCAAGCAGAAGATGGGATTTTTGTAATAGTGGGCTATTTTCCAGGATGAGCCAATGTAGTATAAAGCCTAAGAGCAGGGGTAGGCAAACTAGGGCCCGTGGGCCGGATGCGGCCCAATCGCCTTCTCAATCTGGCCCGCGGACGGACAGGGAATCGGTGTGTTTTTACATGAGTAGAATGTGTCCTTTTATTTAAAATGCATCTCTGGGTTATTTGTGGGGCCTGCCTGGTGTTTTTACATGAGTATAATGTGTGCTTTTACAGTGGTACCTCGGGTTAAGTACTTAATTCGTTCTGGAGGTCTGTTCTTAATCTGAAACTGTTCTTAACCTGAAGCACCACTTTAGCTAATGGGGCCTCCTACTGCTGCCGCACCGCCGGAGCACGATTTCTGTTCTTATCCCGAAGCAAAGTTCTTAACCCGAGGTACTATTTCTGGGTTAGCGGAGCCTGTAACCTGAAGCGTATGTAACCTGAGGTACCACTGTATTTAAAATGTATCTCTGGTTTATTTGGGGGGCATAGGAATTCGTTCATAATTTTTTTTCAAAATATAGTCCAGCCCACCACATGGTCTGAGGGATGGTGGACCGGCCCACGGCTGAAAAAGGTTGCTGACCCCTGCCTAAGAGTGTTGCTTGCATCCTCCGGAGACATCCACAGCCAAAAGGGGATTTGATCCTAGGCTCTGTCTTCCCTCATCCTGTTCTAAACTCTCAAGGCCAGCCTGATGCCTCCCAGATGTTTTGGGCTATAGCTCCCAAACAGGCTGGGACTTATGGGAGTTGTAGTTTAAACCACCTGGGGGCGCGCCAGGTGGTCACAGGCCATTGTGGCATTCCTGGTAAAACCTCACGCCTCTCTTCAAGGCTTCTCCCTCTTTCCCTGTTTTTAACTGTGTGCTTTCCATCAAAAAATGCAAAAGGGGAAAAAACGTCTGTAGAGTTTGGGGTTTCTTTGTTGTGGGTAACAAGCTGTGAACGCTAGGTCTTGCGGTTGCATTATTATCAGAAGCGCAGGGCAAACGATGCCCGCTGCCTCAGCCAGTGCAGGAAGTGGTGAGACTTGCCAGGAATGTAACTTGCACCCTCAAGATTAATTAATAACCAGCGCTGGCTTTGGGCCACGCTCCAAGGATCAGGGAGAGATAAAGCCAGCAAAAGGGGGCAGGCAGGGGAATGCTTTTCTAAGAAGGGCATTTAAAAAGGAGCTGGTGAGTTCTGTCTTTTAAAAATGAAATAGCACAGCAGTGCTTAGTTTTTGCAGAACCGCTGCATGTTATTTTGCACTTCAGCTCTGAGGCCGGAGGATAAAACGTTTGCACAAATCCATTGTGTTGGGGACACCCACCCACCCTCCTGTGGCTAAGGGGTCCTCCGCAATCAGCCGAGGCTCACAGTTTAATCCAACCTTCGCCAAGATGATATCACCTGATGTCTCGGACTACAATTCCCATCAGCCCCCAGAAGTCAGTGCGGCTCTGTTCCCATCAGTTCCCGTGCCATATAGCTGGCTGGGGATGATGGAAGTTGTAGTTTGGGGGGCACCAGGTTGGTGAAGGCTGCTCTAGTCACATGTTGCTTGTCTCTCTACTGTCAGAGCACTGATCTGTTGGTGAAAGCACCAATGATCTTAAATGTAATAGTGATGCGAAGCCTTGCAAAGCATTTCAGCGTTGCCAAACCATCCTGTAACCACACTTCTGAAACTAGGGGTGTGTGGACAGCCCTACCCTCGGGAGATTTGCTTTCTGGCTTCCCTATAATCCCTGAGTTTCCCCCCGCCCCACAAGAGGTACCTCTGAAGTCCTTTTGACTTTTTCCCTTTGGCAAAATTTGGGGGGCAGCTCTTACGGAAACCACGATTGCCGTGGGCCCTCTCTGTGTGTGTCCTCCGCCCATGCACTCAACCTCAAGGAGCAGCATAAAGAGGCGGGGAGGGGTCTTTCGAGGGAGGGGTGCGGGGAGTAAAGCGAGCTGACAGCTGACTTAACTCCGAAGGTATGTCTCTGAAGAGTTGGCTTGTACAAACAAGCAGTTTGGGGCTGTGAAAGCGCTGCTCCAACAATGCCCCCCCCCAACCTGTCACGGATCGCCTGTCTTGGGACCTGCCAATCTCGCCTCCTGCACAATAATGAAATAACGAGGGAGGGAAAGCTTTTGAGGAGGGAGGGAGGGAGCTGGCGGAGTTGGTTGCAGGCCATGCCTCTTGCAAGTTTTCCACCACCAGATAAGTCCCTTGCTCTCCATTGGAGCTCTTAATGTAATGGGATAGTTCTGGAGGCAGGGTTTAGCTCTGTTTTATAGTGATGCATTCCAGCTGAAACTTGTAAGGCTGAGGTATTTTAAGTATACTGGCTTGATGAAAATGATTCGAAGCAGTGTTGGGGCAGGATGCGGGAGGGGGGCAGCGGAGGTTGACGACTACATTTTCTGGCTTTAAAGTACCATTTTCTGCAGGGGGAATTTTACTTCTTCCTTACTCAGCTACTTCTTACTGAGGATATTCGTCGTGGGCTGAGCCTTATGAATGAGAAAATATGCAGCGTGGTCTCTAGAGCAAAAGAAGGGTCACAGAATAAATTTCGGAGTGGTTGGATGCGGGGATGTGATGCCCTGCACAGTCCCTTGATTCGCCTTATGGCGAGCAAAATCAGAATACACTGTGCAAAAGTTTTGTAGTTTAAAGAAATGCAGAATAGATAAGGGAAAGGCAAAGCATTCAGATTTACTCCATCTGAGTAATATGTGTCTGGGTCTCAAGTCGTTCCCAGAATCCCACTTATCTTTGCTGATAATTGTTCTTGTTGTTTAGTCGTTTAGTCGTGTCCGACTCTTCGTGACCCCATGGACCAGAGCACGCCAGGCACTCCTGTCTTCCACTGCCTCCCGCAGCTCGGTCAAACTCATGCTGGTAGCTTCGAGAACACTGTCCAACCATCTGGTCTTCTGTCGTCCCCTTCTCCTTGTGCCCTCCATCTTTCCCAACATCAGGGTCTTTTCCAGGGAGTCTTCTCTTCTCATGAGGTGGCCAAAGTATTGGAGCCTCAGCTTCAGGATCTGTCCTTCCAGTGAGCACTCAGGGCTGATTTCCTTAAGAATGGAGAGGGTTGCTCTTCTTGCAGTCCATGGGACTCTCAAGAGTCTCCTCCATCACCATAATTCAAAAGCATCAATTCTTCGGCGATCAGCCTTCTGTATGGTCCAGCTCTCACTTCCATACATCACTACTGGGAAAACCATAGCTTTAACTATACGGACCTTTGTTGCCGAGAATTAGAGTTGTCTAAATGCAGGGTAAAATTAAATAAAGAAGCAAGGATTGTGCTTGGTGTCAATTAAAAGGGGATTCGGACAGTAAGAAGTCCAATCTGAAGGATACCTCTGAGAGCTGCTCTACTATTTTTAAAAACAGTAAGAACATAAGAAGAGCCTTGCTGGATTTAGACCAAGGCTGAGCTAGTCCAGCATCCTGTTCTCACAGTGGCCAGCCAGATAGCTGTGGGAAACCCACGAGCAGAACCTGAACACAGGAACACCCTCTGCCCCTGTGGTCTCCATCAACAGGTATTCATAAACATTACTATCCCTGGTGCAGAGCATAGAGCCATTGTGGCTGGTAGCCATTGATAGCCTCCTCCTCAATGAATTTGTCCAAACTTCCTTTAAAGGTAAAGGTAAAGGGACTCCTGACCACTGGGTCCAGTCGTGGTCAACTCTGGGGTTGCGGCGCTCATCTCGCTTTATTGGACGAGGGAGCTGGCGTACAGCTTCCGGGTCATGTGGCCGGCATGACTAAGCCGCTTCTGGCGAACCAGAGCAGTGTATGGAAACGCCGTTTACCTTCCTGCCGGAGCGGTACCTGTTTATCTACTTGCACTTTGGCGTGCTTTCAAACTGCTAGGTTGGCAGGAGCAGGGACCAAGCAACGGCAGCTCACCCCGTCGCGGGGATTTGAACCGCCGACCTTCTGATCGGCAAGTCCTAGGCTTTGTGGTTTAACCCACAGCGCCACCCGCGTTCCTAAACTTTCTTTAATGCCATCTATATTGGTGGGTTAGGTTGAGAGCTGGTGTCCGGCCCGAGGCCAGCCAGTGAGCTTCATGGCAGAGTGGAGATATGAACTCTGGTCCTAGTAGAGCACTGTAGCAACTACACAACACTGGGAAGTCATGTCCTTCATCCAAGATCTTCATGTCAGTTGACGGAGGGAGTTTTCTTCTTCCAGGCAGGTTGCAAGCAGCCCTTATATCCTGCATGGTTTTCAGGGATGAAAAGACTGCCATTTGTCAAAGTGGAGAGAAGCCCCCCTTTTTTTTGGTCAACAGTCTCAGCATTTATTATCATCAGGTGACTCTGAATGACATCCTTTCCCCCACACAAGGAAGTTGCCCGTGGAATTTTTTGCCACAAAGCCACTTGTTGCTTTCTGAGCCCAAAGCAAACTGGTTGGAGGCAGGTGGCCGAGTTCCAGGGGTCTGGCTGGAAGCCCTAAGTTACGTGACATCCATGTCTCTTCCGCCGCCCCCACCCCATCCCTCCAGTCAATGTTATTTCCCTTGAATGGGTTTCAGAGTTCAACAGGAACTGCATCTTCCTCCACAAGGTTGGGCAATTAAGCTGCCTTCGGGTTTTCGAATCCTTCCCCTCAGAGCGGAGGCTAAGTGCTGGGTCTCAAAGGGACACCTCCTTTGGAAAACTGGAAAATCTGAGGTGCTTTTGTTTTCCTTCCTCCTAGAAAGAATACATTTTTATTACCTCTCGATTCCACAATTATATCTATCAACACATGCACACAGAGAGACGTATATATATGCACATATACAGGTGAGCAGCCTGTTCTAGATGGGGGTTGCACTCCCCCCAAAAAAAACATTGGCTTTGCCATCTAAAGGTGTTTATTGATACAGCAATGGAATTAGTAGCTCAAGTGACCTCTGTGGCTCAACGTGGCTTTTATCAGCTGATCTGCAACCTGTCATCTTACCTGGATGGTGATACCTTGGCTCCTATTCCCCATGTTCTGATAACGTCCCGTTTAGACTCTTGCATTATACATGGGGCAGCCTTTAAGAAAGGTCCGGAGACTGCAAGGGGTCCAAAGCAGGGATGTGAGATTAAGTGGGTCGACCTTGTGCTTCGCCAGCTCTACTCTCTCCCCATCACCACCTCAGTCTGTTTCCAGCTCATCATTTTAAAGTGCTGGCTTTATCTCATTTAAAGCTGTAAGCCAGTGGTTCTCAAATGCTTGGTTCCCTAAACCCATCCCCAGTGTCTGCTGCTCTACCCTATAAAGAGCATTGTTCACAATAGTGGTCTGCGCGACTCACTAAGGAAGAGAACAACACAATAACATTCAAAACAGCAGCAGTGAATTGCGCATTTATTCAAAATCCAGTTAAAACTATTTAATTGAATTAATCAAACAACATTGATGAACTTGGTCCAGTGATGCCAGCTTTTAGAAGTCTTGGTAGTCATTTACACTCCCAGTGCCCCCCTCAGTACCCCACCCCTCAGGGAGCAGTACCACCCACTTGGAGAACCACTGCTGTTGGTAACTTGGGAACAGGCCAAAGTCACTTTCTGCCATAGTTAGGCTACCCAAACCTTTGGGTGCCCCCACCAAATGAAGCCAGCTGGGCAACCGTCAGCAGTGGCACTCCAGTTGGAATAGCCTGTGCAGGGAGGTTCTCCTGGGACCAACTTTCCATCTTTTCATTCACCCTTTCTGGTCACCCAGGTCTTTTAAATCAATTAGGTCACCCAAGCCTCTGTATTTTAAATGCATTTAATTTTGGGAGTTTCTGCCAGGCCTGCTTTGTTGTGTTTCTACAGTTCCCCACCCCCACAAAATCATTTTCCATTTTTCTTTGTGTTCCATTTGTTTGTTGTTGTTTCACTTGTTTATCATAAACTGTCCAAATAAATCCCACGTCAAAGGGATCACAGCTCAGGGCAAACTGATCTACCAAACGATTGGGAAATTATTAACACAAGCAAATGAGCCAAAGAAGAAAAGCTGTTTTCATGTATGCACTTAAAAAAAGAAAAAGAACACCCCCCCCCCCCCCGCGACTGCTACTCTTGAGAATCCCCAAGGGCTTGGTTGATTGCCAAAACATGAAACCATTTTCTTGCACCAGCCGGATTATTAAGCCTGTTGCATTGTCTGGCTGAGAGGTGGGGAAAGTACCATTATCTCCACCCCCTCCCTTCCCTTTCTCCCCCTTTAAAATTGTAGAGTTACAACTCTCAAGTTAAAACACTCTTTTAACAAAGCTGCACAGTTCCAGAGATTGTTCTCCAGGCAAGCGGGGTCTATATTTCCCCTGCCAGTGAAATTTGAGAATGAAAGGGGAAGGTGGGGGCAGTGTGGAGTGGGGCGGGGCAGGGGCACTAGGCCCCTGTTTTTGAAATCCGGTGAGTCAATGGAATCTCTCAAGCAAAATGATGGCATCAGCCTGTGTGCGAGTTAATCGGACTTGAAGGTATGAAGGCAGAGGGGTCAGGAGGCCGCCGTCTCGTGATAGATTGTCAGGGAGCTGAATACCAGCTCCTTGCCAGGTCCGTAGCTCCGCCCTGAACCGAGAATCCTGGCCTGGTGCTGCACAGCCACAGTGGTGGAGCCAAGTCCGGCCAGAGCTGGAGAGACCAGTCCCCACACGCAGGAGCAGGCAGAGAATCATTGTTTGCCTTCTGATTCTCTGTTTGCTTACCAATCGAAGCCTGGCATTTCTAAGTGGCTGAGCCCCATTTGGCCAGGGAAATGGTATACAGGCAGGGGAGACGCTTTCAGAAAGGAAGGGGCTCCCATCTCTTCGACAGAGTTCCTTGGAGGAGAAGGGAAAGCATTTTGGAGAGTTCCGGGAAAATGTTTCCATAGGAATCCTCCAAAACGTTTGGGTTGGAATATGTATCAGACTCCAGGGTTATCTCTGGCATTCTTTCTGAACTACAGTTTGAATCAGAATAGAAGGCGACAGCCAGCTGTTTTGGTTGGGGAAGAAAGTGACGGGGATTGTGGATTTTCACTGAACTTTGGTGGCAGTGGGTGAGAATCTTTGAGACTCAAGAGGAGTCATGATGGCTTGAACTTGCCTTGGCCCTTCCACTGCCCTCTGGCAGACTCTCCTTCCAGCCTGGTGTCATCCAGATGTTTTGGAATCTGCCTCATCAGAATTGGTCAGCGCTTGACAGCTGGTGGGAGGCAGAGGCCAAAATATCTGGAAGGTACCAAGGACCAATAGCCTTGGATCAATCTTTGCCAGCCTTGTGCCCACCAGGTTGGATGCCTGAAGACTCTTGGGATTAGCTGTGATTCCTGCATTGCAGGGAGTTGGCTGGATGATCCTTTGGAACCCTTCCAACACTGCCAATCTTTGAAGAAGAACAACAAAAAAGGATCCCATTTACAAACTGGGTTACCAGGGGCTGTGGGGCACAGAGCCTGGGATTCTGTGTACAGTAACTGCCCTGGAACAGTATAGGTGCTCTCCCACACTCCAGAGCAAGCATGGGGAGCAAAGAATGAACCAAAGAAGAGTCGTAGAGTTGGAAGGGACTGCAAGGGCCATCTAGTCCAAGCCTCTGCAATGCAGGGAGCTTTTTGCCCAACGTGGAGCTCAAATCCCTGACCCCAAGATTAAGTTCCGACTGAGCTGTCTTGGGGCTATGAAGATGTTTGCAATATTGGGGCTGGCCGTGTAAAACCTCTGGACTTCCACCCACAACTGGTTAATGGAGCCAGGTCTCCTGTCTTACAAGCTTTCGCTGCTGACTAGAGTAAGCTTCTTGTGGCATCTGCAAGCTTGCAGACTCTTGGACACAGAGGAACACGGGAAGCTGCCTTTTACTGAGTCCATCTAGTTCAGCATTGTCTACACTGGCAGAAGCTCTCTGTGGGATTCCCAGGCAAGGGATATTTCTCAGTCCTAGCTGGAGATGCTGTGACTTATCTGCGTGGCTCTTCCTGAGCTAGGAACAGCGATGTTTGGCACAGGGGGTGTGGAGTGGGGGTGGGCAGCCTTAAGCCTCCTTAACAGAGTCAGGGAAATAAATCCTCTGAGCACTTGAGAGGCAGGAGATGCTGGGCGTGTGCAGAACTTGAGTGTGGTTCAGCTGTGGCAGCAGAAAAGAGCCGAGCGAAAGGCGGGGCGGCCAGGGAATTGACGCAGATAGGGTGCTTGCAGGAGGACTTTCTGTTTATTTTACGGTCATCCTTGGAATCCCCCGAATGGTTTTTTTTGGAAAAGAGCCTGCTGAGCTCTCCAGATTACATGTTTTGAAAGCAGCTTCACCTTTCCAGGGCCCCTTTCAAGGATGTCGATTCCTGGGCTGCGCAGTTTTGCAAGTGGGGCAATGGGAGGCAACCCTTGGGTTATCGCTCTGCCTCTGTTTCCTGGGGCCGTAGAATAGGGGCAGGGAAAGGAACCGGGGGGAGGGAAGGAGGGGGGAGGGAAGGAGGGGGGATTTTCCCGACGCTCCTTTTTAAGTCCTAAATCTTTGATTGTCACTAACGCAGCCCTGTTGAAAGTCCAGTTGAACTGGTTTGCAAATCGCACACACAAAATCCCGAGCGCATTTGGGATAAGCTGCATTTGGGTCGCAGAGGTCCATTTCTGACGCCAGTTGAACACGCATCATGAGGTTTGCTGCTTTGGAAACTAACCTGCCCTTTCTGCGTCTCCTCTTCTCCTTAGATGCCAGCATGTCCCCTGACGCCATTAAGCAAAGCCATTGGTGCAATGTCGCCTACTGGGAGCACCGGACGCGCGTCGGGCGCCTCTACACCGTGTACGAACAGTCCGTCAGTATCTTCTATGACCTACCTCAAGGAAACGGCTTCTGCCTGGGACAGCTGCAGCTGGAGAACAGGAACGAGACTGTCCGCCGGACTCGAAGTAAGATTGGATATGGGATTTTGCTCAGCAAGGAGCAGGACGGCGTGTGGGCCTACAACCGCAGCGAGCACCCCATCTTCATCAACTCCCCGACACTGGACATTCCCAACTGCCGGACTCTCATCGTGCGCAAAGTGATGCCTGGCTACTCGATCAAGGTCTTCGACTACGAGAAGTCTTGCCTCTTGCAGCACGCCACGGACTTGGGGTACCCCGACGGGCCTTTCGACCCTAACAGTGTCCGGATCAGCTTTGCAAAAGGCTGGGGCCCTTCCTACTCCAGACAGTTCATCACCTCCTGCCCCTGCTGGCTGGAGATTTTGCTCAACAACCACAGATAGCCGCTCCAGCCTTGGAGGAGGAGAAGGAGGAGAGCCGAGTGGGACACGAGACTTATCCCCAAATATCATCTACCTAGATTTAATATAAAGTTTTATATATTATATGAAAATATATATTATACTTGTAATTATGGAGTCATTTTTACAATGTAATTATTTATGTATGGTGCAATGTGTATATGGACAAAAAAAGGAAAATGCACTTTGGCTTAGAGGTCTTTCAATACAGTTGTGTTTGTTTTTAAGGAGGAAAAAAAATTATACAGCAAAAAATGGAAGTAGCGCCATGTTTGGGCTGTATAGTTTTTTATATTAAAAAAAATAGTAATACCCAGAAAGAAAGAAAAAGCTAATACCGGACACTCGTTGATAATAAAGTATTTGCATTATAGGTTTTGCCCCCCTGCCCGAAAGTGTCTAATTTTTAAAACAAAGGAAGAATATGTAAGGAAACGTGTACTTCTAGGATATGAACAAAAAGGGATTTTGAAGTCCAAAATGGAGCTGAGAAGTTTGCGCCTGCAAGTTTTCTCTCTCCACTCCCCAAACCTAACAGTTGTTTTACCTGGGTGGCCTTAGTTACTCTTAAACAATGATAATCAAGAACACGGACAATTTTGCTGTAGACAATCATACAGAACCCAGCCTCTTGTCGTGTTGCAGCCTGCAGATCAGGGGTCAGCAACCTTTTTCAGCCGTGGGCCGGTCCACTGTCCCTCAGACCATGTGGGGGGCCGGACCATATTTTGAAAAAAATAATGAACGAATTCCTGTGCCCCACAAATAACGCAGAGCTGCATTTTAAATAAAAGCACACATTCTACTCATGTAAAAACACCAGGCAGGCCCCACAAATAACCCAGAGATGCATTTTAAATAAAAGGACACATTCTACTCATGTAAAAACACACCGATTCCTGGACCGTCCGCAGGCTGGATTAAGAAGGTGATTGGGCCTCATCCGGCCCACGGGCCTTAGGTTGCCTACCCCTGCTACAGATCATGGATTTTCCCAGTAGGTAAAAGGTACCATATACCTACTCAGACCATTGGTTGGTGTAGCTCAGTATTGTCTACACTGGCTGGCAGCAGCTCCCCAGGGTTTCAGGCAGGGTCCCTCCCACACTGGGGCCTAAACCTGGGACTTTTTGCATCTTAAACCATGTGGTCCACCACTGAGCTTTGGTTTCCCCCTCTAAATAAAGTAAGCCTGTATTCCAAATGGTTTGAAATTAAGGGGCTGATTTAAATAGGTAGTTGTGTCATATCATGCCAGATCATTAGCTCAGTGCTGTTGATACTAAGCTGCTCTCCCAGGCTTCAGGCAAGAGTTTCTCCCAGCTCTGCCTGGCAATTAAACCTGAGGCTTTTTGCATGCAGAACAGGTGCTTACCACTGATCCACACAGCCCTTCCGTAAAATTTCCCTTAAATGTTTTTAAATGTGCCAAAATGAGCCTCTCCCAAGTGTTTGTTCTCAAGTGACTCAAGAGGACTTACGGCACAAATTTTCACTTTTGTCACCACAGCTAAAGAACCAGCCTTTGCTAAACAGGAGCAGTGGGGGAAAGCTATAATATGCAGCCAATCAGCATATCTTTCAACACTGTGCATAGTTAATTCTTCCTTTGATGGCTGTGGGGAAAGGCAGCAAGATCTGTTAGGCACTCTGAGCTTCCTGCCATCTGCAGCTTTTTACATGCACACACACTCTAGCTTAGTCTTATAGCCTTAAGGACTACATATCTCTTTTCTCTCTCTTTTTAAATGCAAGACTCCCAAGGAGTTCAACTGACCACTCAGGGCAAAATTCCACAACTGCAGGAAAGGGACAACAGTCCTAGATAAAAGACACTGCAGGGTAGTTTTCTTTTCGGTGTGATGAACTTCTGAATGACTCCCCCCAATACGGAGTTTTGCCAAGATAAAAAAAACTACCAAGGATTCTGGGATGTGGGTATCCAGCCCTTTGCTCTGTAAGTGCTTTTGCATAGATTTGCATGTGGAGTGGGGTTTCAGGAGGGCATGTTCCTTTGGGCAGGGACTGGTCTAGATCTTTCTTGCGAGGACTCGCCTCTATGATTTCAGGATCCTTGCGGGGGGCCTTACATTATCTCCATTCAAAGAAACTGCAAATATTTCTATTGAGCCAGCTTCGTAGGTAAGCAAATTTCTACTTGAGAAAAGCCTATACAGTGGTACCTCGGGTTAATTACTTAATTTGTTTCGGAGGTCCGTTCTTAACCTGAAACTGTTCTTAATCTGAAGCACCACTTTAGCTAATGGGGCCTCCTACTGCTGCCGCGCCGCCGGAGCACAATTTCTGTTCTCATCCCAAAGCAAAGTTCTTAACCTGAAGCACTGTATCTGGGTTAGCAGTGTCTGTAACCTGAATCGTATATAACCTGAAGCGTATGTAACCTGAGGTACCACTGTACAGTGGACGTTCGGGTTGCGAACGTGATCAGTGCGGGATGTACGTTCGCAACCCGCAGTGGCGCATCTGCGCACGTGCAGGTTGCAATTTGGTGTGCATGCGCAAAGCGAGATTTAGCACTTCTGTGCATGCGCAAAACCCCCGAAACCCAGAAGTAACCTGTTCCAGTACTTCCGGGTTTCAGCGGGTCCATAATCCGAAAAAACACAACCTGAAGCATCTGTAACCCAAGGTATGACTGTACAGACAACACAACAGTTTGGTTTTTTGTTGTCGGTTTGCTTTTTTTTTGTCGTATGGTGCTTATTTGGGTAACAATGAGACAACTGAAAATGAAAACAAGAACCAATGAAGGAGGGACTTAGAGCCAAGCTTTCTCCCTGGCCGTTGGATTTTTGTGTATGTTTCTTGCTTTGGAGCAAGCGAGTTCACAGATGCCAGCACTGCTGGCAACTGCATTTTGACATTGTAGCCAAGGAAGCAGCCTTTGCAAGATAGGAGCTGTGTGGAAAGTGCTACAAAATTGGTAGGTGAGCCCAGAAAACCCAGCATCTGTATTTTCTTGCGATAGCTAATGAAGCAGGCTATGCTGGACAGCAGCTGTGCTGGATAAACGCCGCTGAACTGGTAGGTGAACTTGGGTCTAGCATTACCAGCATTTGTATTTCCCCGCGCGCTCATTTTAAACAATTAGTGCGCTCTCTCTCTTCCCCTCCCACACCCCCATGCTTCCTGTTCTGGGTCATCAACTATCAAGAATGTCACCCTCTTTTGCCTGACTGGTTCTGCAGGCTCCCTCCCTCTTCCCCCCCATCCCCCAACCTTGGTCCAGCCTTAGAAAAAAATTTAATTACAAAAGGCAGCATTTCTCTCTCTCTCCCTGCAAACCCCCCACCCCTACCACTTCCATGAGCGAGTCCACCAAATCCCCTTTTAATGAAGGCTTTAACGCAGCATCTGAAACACATTACCAAATCCTGAACTTCCAAGGCGCTCCGTGGAGATGCTAATCCCAGCTGCTTGTTTATAGCAACCTATTTGGCGGAGAGGGCACACAGCATTCCTCTTTGGAATGCTGCAATTCAAGAAGCGACTCTCGAGGAGGAGAGAGGGCTGCTAGCCACCACGGCTACGATCTGGCTCCAGGGTTGAATACCAGTTGCCGGAAACCACAGGAGGGGAGGGTGCTTGGGCTTGGGTCCTGCTTGTGGGGTTTCCAGAATGGGTATCCGGCTGGCCACTGTGAGGACAGGATGCTGGCCCTGATGGGCCATTGGCCTGATCCAGCAGGCTCTCCTTATGTTCTTAAACGATGCCTTTTCTATTCTACTCGCTACATAATTGTGCAGCCAGATGGGTTGCAGAAAGCGAGGTCCCCTTACACTACTCTGGTAAGAAGGATCTCCCATCCAGGTACCACTTTCTGCTCAGATACTTGTTCCTCTTGGAAGGGCTGTAGTTCAGGATGCCCCCTGCCTGAAACCCTTAAGAGCTGCTGCCAGTTAGTGCCGACAGTACTGAGCTAGACAGACCAGTAGTCTGACTCCATGTAAGGCAATAGCCTGTGTTTCTCTGCAGCTGAAGCAAACAGCGTTCAAGTCCCTTACACGAAGCAAGTAGCGTCCCTTCTGTTGCATCATCACGCTGGTCCCTCTTGCCATATTCTCCTGTAACAAGCAGCAGCTCTCCATGTAAGGCTGCCCAAAGGCCCTGGCGCGAAATCATGGAGAGCCACACCCGCATAGCATCATCTCAGTGTTTTGGACTCCCATCTCCCTTCAGCCCCAGCCAACACAGCCAAACGTCAGGTACGACGGGAGTTGTAGTTTAATGAAACCCAGAGGGTGCCACCATTGGCCATTGCTGTCTCCGAGTGTCTGGCTGAGAGGTTTGTGCCATCCCCTAATCCTTTTGACTGGAGGTGCTGGAGACTGAACTGGGATATTTTGAAAGGCTAGGTGAGGGCGCTGCCACGGAGCCACGGCCCTCCCATGGCAGAGACCCCAGAGGAGGCTGCAAGGTAAAAACCCATCAAAGCCAAGTTGGAGTGCGAGGCCTGGACCAGCCAAGTGGTGGCCTCCCAAGTGTTGCTGGACTACAACTGAGAGCCAGTGTGGTGTAGTGGTTAGGAGCGATAGACTCATAATCTGGTGAACCGGGTTCGCGTCTCTACTCCTCCACATGCAGCTGCTGGGTGACCTTGGTCTAGTCACACTTCTCTGAAGTCTCTCAGCCCCACTCACCTCACAGAGTGTTTGTTGTGGGGGAGGAAGGGAAAGGAGAATGTTAGCCGCTTTGAGACTCCTTCGGGTAGTGATAAAGCGGGATATCAAATCCAAACTCTTTTTCTTCTTCTTCTACAACTCCCATCATCCCTATCCATTGGTCGTGCTGGCTGGGGCTGATGGGAGTTGGAGTCTTAACGCCATTTGGAAGGTGTCACATTGCCTGTCCCTGGATTAAAGAACTCCCTAGTGTCTCCATGAAGCAGCCTCTCGTGTTTCTGCCTCTGTTGGTGCTACAACCCTCTTCATCCAGCTAGACATCTCTTCCTCAACTCCAGGGCCAGACCTTTGGAGGCCAGCCTAAGTGCTGAAAAGATCATGGTACCCCCATATATGGTGCAAAATAAAAACAAGACTAAACCCTAAACAATGGGTTCCCCCCCCAAATGTCACAAAATTTACATGCGTGCCCAAATGGACATGTTTGTCTGCCATGTGCAACACATGGCAGGTTCTGCTGTCCTCCTATGATTTTGATCTACATTAATAGGATGTCTCCTGGTTGAGCTGGGGATAAGTAATAAGAAAAGACAATAAGAATGGGGAAAGAGTGTAGAGTGTAAGTTCTGATTTATCCCATGCAGACTACTTTGATCTTAGAATTGTAGAGTTGTAGGGTCATCTAGTCCAACCCCTTGTCCAACACACTTGCCAATGTGGTGTAGTGGTTAAGAGTGGTAGTCTCATAATCTGGTGAACCGGGTTTGATTCCCCGCTCCTCCACATGCAGCTGCTGGGCCAGTCACACTTCTCTGAAGTCTCTCAGCCCCACTCACCTCACAGAGTGTTTGTTGTGGGGGAGGAAGGGAAAGGAGAATGTTAACCGCTTTGAGACTTCTTAGGCTAGTGATAAAGCGGGATATCAAATCCAAACTCCTCCTCTTCTTCTTTCAAGCAGATCTTACCCTCAGAAAGTGATTCCTAATGTTTAGTTGGAATCTCTTCTCTTGTAATTTGAATCCATTGGGTCGGGTCCTACCCAAATGCCTCAATACTTTTCCTCTTTTTTAAATCAAATTCTTTAACCAAAAAACCCTGTTTTCTTTTTGTGCCCTTTGCAGGTGCCTTAAGCACTT